>NC_064627.1:331288412-332538412 GCF_023864275.1 Schistocerca cancellata | reverse complement strand
TGCATTATTGTGTTATTTAAGTTCAAAATTCTGGAGTTACTTCTGCCGCACCATGTACTTTCCTTAATGCATCACATGCCTACAATGTTAACAGGCAGCATTCAAGAGGAGGAGGAGGAGCTTAGTGTTTAACGTCCCGTCGACAACGAGGTCATTAGAGACGGAGCGCAAGCTCGGGTGAGGAAAGGATGGGGAAGGAAATCGGCCGTGCCCTTTCAAAGGAACCATCCCGGCATTTGCCTGAAGCGATTGAGGGAAATCACGGAAAACCTAAATCAGGATGGCCGGAGACGGGATTGAACCGTCGTCCTCCCGAATGCGAGTCCAGTGTGCTAACCACTGCGCCACCTCGCCCGGTGGCAGCATTCAATCTCGCTTGCTGTAGGCGTAATGTTTTGACTCATCCAGTGTATTCTGGGACTGGTAGTGACATCTTATCGACCTGGTCTGTTTCGCCAGTAAATTTTTCCTAGTAGATACTGAAGAATGACTGGTTGAAAGGTCGTACAACAGACAATGAGGATATTTGAGAGAGCTGGCGAAAATTTTATGCTCCATTGTAATGGACGCACTGAAAATTTCGTTCAGCACTTTGTACACCTGCTAAGAGTCTGATTTGCTGTTATAAGGCGTAAGCAGTTTATGCAAATGAAAAACACATATTCATTCTTTAATTCTTTATTAAAAATCTCTGTTTCACAAATTTTACTGTAAAGACTTGGGTTATCTTGTCTGCTAAGTCACTCTACCAAATAAGATATATGAGTCCGTGGTAACTATGTGAATAGTGTACGTGATACAGCCCATCGCTCCAGCACTGCATCTGAAAAGGCAACTCAACAGCTGACATCGTATTGTGTTGTAGGTCCATAGTGCTGTTGGCCGCGTATCTACTGAACTGGGCTGTCGCTGGACCAGAGTGCCTGCTGTTGCTGCCGCCTGATGCCACTGGACGGTGAGTACCAAAGCTTGGCTTCAAATGGGGCGTGAATTCCTAAGGGACCAAACTGATTAGGTCATCGGTCCCTAGACTTACACACTACTTAAACTAACTTATACTAAGAGCAAACACACACACCCATGCCCGAGGGAGGATTCGAACCTCCGGCGGGAGTGTCCGCGCAGTCCGTGGCATGACGCCACAAACCGCGCGGCCACTCCGCGCGGCAGCTTAGCTTCGTTCACCAATCACTCCAACTGTGGTTAACACTGTTATTGAGAACGTGGGAAGCACTCTCAGGCCATCTGTGTGCCTCTAAGGACGTCACACATCTAGAATAACAACAGTTACACGTTGGTCTGTTCTGTCCAAAAATACTCCTCGCACTCTACCGCTTATACCACCGTTTCCATGATGTTCATTCTACGACTGACATTTTACCGTTTGTCTTTCGTCATGAGTTGCTAATGTTCTATTCTCTGCTCTGAGTCAGACGAACAATTTTTGTATCCTATATCTATTAACAGCTTCTGTTCTGCGTCACGTTTCCTGAACGTGCTCATTCCTGTGTCAGAAGGGTATTGCCATGTTCAGGAAAGTTAGTATGCAATATGCACAAACAGTAATCACAAGGAAATAGAAAAGAAATATACCTAAATGAATGATATTGGTGTTAATAACAACGTTTCTTTTAACCGAAATAAAATCACGAGTGTGACTGGGGGGGGGGGGGGGGCGTTGTTGTTTATGTAACGAAAGTATTACAGTCACGGAAGAAACGCTGGCAACTATGGACAAAATTAAATTACCTTAAATGTTTCTGTGATTCAAGAGATGAATCGGAAATACAAATAGTTGCTGGTGAAAATAGCGACATTCCGAAAGTAAGGCCTGACTAGTGTCACATAAGATGTACGAAGGCTTTCAAGGTGAAAAGTAAGAGAAGGCGCCAGGAAATGGCGATGATTCAATAAAAATCGTAGTAGTAGGCAATGAGTTCGCGTTAACACTTACACTGGAATTCGTAGATTGCGATAAAGCTTTCGATGATGATGATGATGATGTTTGGTTTGTGGGGCGCTCAACAGCGTGGTTATCAGCGCCCGTACAATTACCCAATCTTTGCTCAGTCCAATTGCGCCACTTTCCTGGATGATGATGAAATGATGAGGACAACACAAACACCCAGTCATCTCGAGGCAGGTGAAAATCCCTGACCCCGCCGGGAATCGAACCCGGGACCCCGTGCTCGGGAAGCGAGAACGCTACCGCGAGACCACGAACGGCGGACGATAAAGCTTTCGAGTCAGTTTGAACACAGTTCTCTAAAAGCGCTTGAAAAACAAGATTACAACTGCCATTAGACTTGATCAAGAATGTGAGCAATACAGAATTGAAAGAGGAGTCAGACGAGGAGATTCTACACCACCAAAATTGTTCTCAGCAGTTCTAGAGGAAGGAAATCCTTCAACTGGGAAAACAAAGAATGAATATATGTTAATGGATCGTATCTGAAGCACTTCAATTTTTTGGATGACACTGTACTGTTTGTCCAGGATACGATCTATTACCACATATTCCTTCTTTGTTTTCCCAACTCAAGAATTTACTTTCTCTAGGGGTGCTGAAAATAATACGGGTAATTTGGAATCTCCTTTAGAGTCCCTCTTTCAATTCTGTTTCTCTCCACTACAGATCACACCTCTATTGAGACTGGCCACTTTCTGGTACATTTAGCATGTGCTGGACAGTGTTGTAGTCTGGCTCACACTGTGTCGAGAAAAGATGACCCACCTCGAAGATAGACCAAATGAGTGGCATACGCACTTCTTCGACACCACTGTGAGTCTCTCTTTCACCTTAGGATGCAGCAATGAAACTATCGTTGGGCCTAATTTGTATTAGGCCCAACGATAGTTTCATTGGCTCAATGTTTCTTCTGTCTTGAAAGTTGTGGTAGTTGTAGACAAGCTATGGAATGGTCTTAGATCTCAAAGCATTCTGTCTCTTAGAAAGCTCGGATAAGAAATATGATGCACATTTTGAAGCCAAGAACCGGTGAAGACAACGTGATTTCCTACGATGGTCGCCACAGCTGCAGATGCCTCTCTGTCGGCATTTTCCTAGCTGTAGATGAGTTTTGTAGGGGAAGTGTATCCTTTGAGGCGTTTTGTATTGTCTGGAAGCGAGACCATCAATGATCTAAAGTTGCGAAATATTTTAAACAGTCGCCAGATCTTGTTGCTAGTACATTTCTCTCATTAAAAGACATCAATCCTACGGCGATTTATAAGGATACTGCATCTCTGCAAGTCGCCACAGCACATAGTATGTAGCAGCAGTATATACGATCATGCGGTCTTTAGTGGATGCACTAACGACAACAACACGATATTTCCGTGGTGCTAATACAGGTATTAAGGGTGAGAGAGAAGGGAAAATATAACAATTTGAGACCAGGAATCCTAGTACAGAAACGATTAACTAGAAAGTTAAAAAGCCAATGACGTGTGAGATAAGTCAGTCATTACGAATCCCCACGCTAAAAGTCCTTGATAAAAGGAGGAGGTTCCATCTCGTGGCCAGTTCTTTCACCTGATATAATCTGCATCTGTATCTGCGTGGGCGATTTGCATGACCCCGGTTTTTGTGATAAGTGAATTCGATAAATTACCGCTCGATGAGGATCACACACACACCATGCGAAGTGGCACGTGATACCCTGGACTCGCAGTGGTGAACTCGGTAATTCAAATACGTCCGGCAATGCAACTTAAACCGATGAGCCAAAATATTATGACTAACAACATATCAGTGATTCCGTGTGGCATGGTTTCTACAAGATCTTGATAGATCTCCGGAGGTATGTGGAACCGGATGTCGATGTACACATCACACAATTCCCATAAATTTGAGAGCTCAGCGATGGTGTCCCATAGAATCCAAAATGTGTTCCTTCGTGTTCAGAACAGGCGAACTTCTTGGCCAAAACATCAACGTTAATTCCTCAAACTACCGTTTCACGATTCTGGCATTGTGACATGGACCACTTGCAACGCTTTGCAGTGCATCTGGGCACTGTTACTACTTACGACAGTTTCATTTGCTGCTTCTTGTTTACTGTTACTAGACAGAAAGCCAGTAAGATGTCACGGTTTCCACGCATTTTACAGCGCACCACCATCGTCAGTATCGCTCTAACAACGATTTCTATCCTCCGTCATCGATTCTTTCTGTATGTATTTATTACCGGTGTAGCTAATGTCTGAGTTACGCTACCAACTATACACG
The DNA here is from genome assembly GCF_023864275.1 of Schistocerca cancellata. Classification (NCBI taxonomy): domain Eukaryota; kingdom Metazoa; phylum Arthropoda; class Insecta; order Orthoptera; family Acrididae; genus Schistocerca; species Schistocerca cancellata. Next base: position 332,534,181 of record NC_064627.1, on the reverse strand, counting down.
GAGAATGAGTAGCAATCGTTCACTAAAACCCAAATACTGGCATTCTTGTCTCACAGTGTGGTGGATTCTTTCTTTCGGAATAACAAACCGCTCGTCCCCTGGTGGTCCACTTTCACTTTTGAGGCCATCTGACCCGCAGCCACCGAACGACTACGTAATAAACACGCCTACACCCTTTTTTTCGCTTCTCCGCACTTATAGCAGCTTGGCTATTATACGTTCTGCTCCTAATAATAATGAGCGTATGGCACTGGTGGCCGGGAGACCCCTCGCGGGGCGGTTCGGCCGCCGCTCCACAAGTTCTTTAACGCCAGTACGGCGACTTGCGAGTGAATGAGGATCAAATGATGATGAAAGACACACAACACCCAGGCATCTCGAGGCAGAGAAAATCCCTCACCCCGCCGGGAATCGAAACCGGGACCCCGTGCGCGGGAAGCGAGAACGCTACCGCAAGACCACGAGCCGCGGACCGTTCTGTTCTTGACTTTGAAATTTACATAAATCAACTAACGCTAAACATATAGCTTCCACACAGCAGCTCTACCTGCATAATATAGCACCTTTAACATGGTATTCATACTTACAATGCCACCAATGGCGAAAATTCAACTGACACAGCAGAAAATGTCAGACCAATGCAACACATATACATTACAATAAATTTAATTATAACTAATAATTCTACTGCAAGTACCTAGTGTAACAATATTCAAATAATATGGAATTAAAGTTTTTACTGTTTGTTTTAATATTGCGACATGTCCACAGATATTGTATGAAACCTTAACGAGAAGTCATCGGCTGAAGATATGGAAAAGCAAAGTGGACATAATCTTAAACAAGACCTTAATTTGAGGACAGAAGATAGTGACTGTACTTTCACCACACCGGCACTTTTTCGAAATTACAAAAGTTTATTACCTGTTTATTCTTCACGTGTAACACCTGTAGGACGTCCTTCAGCGCGCTGTAAATGTATTGTATGGAATCGTGTGGGGTCTAAGAAACTCGACATGGACAACGATATAGAAGTGTTACTTCTCTCAAAATGCATTTTCTGGATGATTTTCATAATAATAGGTAATGGACAGACAAGTCAAAAGTCTTCTATTTTAGTTCCAATCTACTTACTCTGCAAGCTAAAACAATGGCTAAGGCACTGGATTTGAATCTAAAAGGAGTGGCGTCAAATCTCCGTCTGGCCAGCCAGATTTATATGAATGAGTGATGTTTGTTCTTTCGGACATGTTAGAAAGAATAGGCAATTGTGGTATGTTTTATGTAAATCGAAGGTGCAGGGGAGAAAGGAAGGGAAAGAGAAGGAATTATTGATGCCAGCTGCATCCGGAATTATCGGTGATGAGTGAAAATGTGTGCATGGAGCATGGAGAACATGGACGGGACTCCGGATAGGTGGCACTAGGTGGAAATGTGGGGCGGCCGAGAGGCATGCCGAATTAGTCAGCGCAGTGTTTAATGCAACTGGCTAGTAAGCAGGAAATCACAGGCTCGAATCACGGTTTAGCGCACATTTTCAGTCGTCGCCACTGATTCCACATAAAGTCCCGATGCAGCTGACATCAGCAGTCCTTTTCCTTTCACCCTTCCACCTTCAGTTTGCATAACATCCAGATTTAGTTTTTCCCAAACGACTCAAGGCGAATGCCAGCATAATTCCTATGGCAAAATTCCTTCTCCACCATTTTGCTATCTGAGCTTGTGCTCTACCGCTAATGACCTCGCCATCGATGGAACATTAAACACTAATTTTCCTTCCTTTCCGTTAACTTAGTAACTAACTTGGAACTGCATTCTTTTGCACAAAGTTCCAACTATGGAAAACACAAAAGTGTACAATCCTTTTTATTACATACAGTTTCTCTTGCCTGTCGTCAGTAAAATAGCACAGATAACTTGATGGTTTCCTTCTTAAACTGAGAGCAGTATTAATTTCTTGACCCTCCTTCCGAACTACTTCGGCTGTTCCTGAACACAGTTACTCTGCTTCATACCCTATCTAACACTGTCGAATTGTGAGCTTCACTTTACTCTAAAATTTCGCACTTGTCCAAACTTCACTCCAAAACTTCATGTTTAGCGACCTAAAGGCTGCTTGTCCAAGAGTTCACATTGTGGTAAGTAACTGATTTATCCGATGTTAGGCGCCATTTCATTTAGTGCTGGATGTAGCTAAGCTTCACATTTGACGTTAATTTCTGTCAATTACATAAGTTAACTGGCCTACCCCCCATGACATTCGATACACTCCTCCCCCTCTCTGCGACCACATCTTCCTCACTCTGTCAACCCCGTTCTCCAACCTGTATTTGTCTATCCCCTCCTCCCCACTCTGCCTACATATTCTCCTCTCAACCTTTTTGTACATTTCGTCCACTCCCTCTCTCTGACCATATGTTGCTCTCCCCTCCCTCTGACCATAATCTCCTCCATCTCTCTCTTTCCATCTCTGCCTCCCCCTCTTCCTTTCCCAACTCCCCACTACCACTCTATACATTCCAACTGCCTCATTCAATTCCCCCTTGTCCACTTCCTCTGTCCATTTCCTCCTCCCCCTCATTCTGTCCATCTCATCCTATCTCAACCTAACCCCATCCATATTCGTCGGATTGTATAGTGCCTGCAATAAATTTCAATAAAGCAGCCAATACTATTCCCACAATAAACCAGTCATGCAGTACTTGAAAATCATTCATTTTCCCCTAACATAGAGGTCATTGTACAACTAGGTCAGTGAAGCAGTCCAATAACAATTCAACACAACAAGCCTGTCATGCAAGGCAACCTACATGTCAGTGCCCAAAAAACTGTTTCTTGCCCATGACATATAGGCTGGTCTACAAAGCAGTTTGATGTGGCAGGACAATACCGTTCCCACACAAAACACATGTTGTGTAGGACAGCCTATATGCCAGGGACTGAAAAAAGTGTTTTTGCTTGTATCTCTACTCCTATCGGAGCTAGAAGGTTATAAAATCTACAGAGCTGATACTCATTATGCCTGCTGTTCCTGTGCCAATTTTGGCTGAAATCGATTCAGGGATTGGACATTTACACATACACATATACACACTGCTTTATATATACAACAAATGACAAAATAATTGCACTTGATTGCAACATTTTTAATTAATGACAAATAAAAGAATAAAGTGCTTGAGCTACAAGAAAGTAAATATAGTACTTTATGTTGCTTTATTTTCCCAGATACACTGAGTGGTAAATAAGGTGAAACATCCATATGGGGTTAAGGAAACCAAATAAAGCTATACTGATTGTGATGGTATGTGATCTTATTTCACTGATCACAAAATCAAGTCACGTTTCAAAAAACTCGGGAGTATAAGCCCACTTATCAGTGTCACAATGCATTCATTTTGGCCTATATGCATGCACTCATTCGGTTTGGAAGGGTGAGGCTAGCTGGCCCACAACTATTTTAAATGCTCCTCAGAATGCTGCAAACTGGCAATGGGGCAGAGTTGACATCAGAGCTGGTTCTACACATGTTCTATCAGGGTCAGATCTGTTGATTTTCTGGCCACAAGAGAACTTTAACATTACGCAGACAGTTGACAGATACACATGGCACGTGTGGGGAGCACTGTCCTGTTGAAAAACACACCACGATTATGTCAAATGAGAGGTAACACATGAGGATGCAGGAAGTCTGTGATGCACCATTGTGCCTTTAGAGTTTCCTCAACCACTACCAGCCGTGACTGGAAGTCATATCTGATGGCTCACCACACCATGACGCCAGGAGTAATACCACTGTGACTGTTCAAAACATTGGAAGAATTTTTGGACAACATGGTTGTGGAGATGAAGCAGCGATTAGTATGATTAATCAATTATTCAAAAAGTCTTAATCGCATTTATTATTATTATACCGCCAACCGGTTTCAACCCGACGCAGGGGTCATCTTCTGGGCGTTTACACCATTGGTCGACTGCTGGTGGTGTCACTCCTGTCTACATAACGGAAGGAAACTATTGGAAGAATTGCACCTCTCCCCTGGTCGCAACATACTCGCCAACAATGGTCGTCAGGGGTAGTGCACAACCATGATTTATCGCCGAGCACAGTCCGATGTCATCGATGCCATGCTTCCCAGTCACAGCACCAGTCCAAACAAAGCTGTTTGTGTTGTGATGTTAACGGCAGCCTACGCATGGGACAGTAATTGCCTAGCCCGGCTGATGTTGGTCCCCGACCAATAGTGCGGAATGACACACACTGCTGCAGGGAGTCCATTACTTCTTCTCGGACGCTGCGCAGATGTGAAGTGTTACTACACGATTCAACCAGCAGGCCAAATTGGGACCCACAATGAGGCCTCATTCAAACTCTGTCAGGTGCTGATAACGCTGTCTCATACGAGGACACAGTATCTCCACGTCCTTCGCAGTGATCGCTGTTAACGGCCCTTATATACCCTACCAGTTCTCGTACCAACACAAGATAACAACACTAATGCACTCGGATAGCCGTTCTACCTGTCACCGAAAATTGCATCTCTAATCTTTTACATTCCCGTCAGTGGTATTTACGTGCACAGTTACACTGACGTCCAATCATGTTTTCTGGGTGCTTAATTTTTTTGTCAGGCAGTGTAGATCTGTATGGATCACAGATATTTGATTTTAATTACCCTTTTAAGCACAATAATGAAACAGTTAATATCGTTGCATCACACACTACGAACCAAAAGAAACTTCGGGACATGCGTATTGTATTAATAACTATCTCTGTGTCATTCTCCTAGCTTTTAAGATATTACTTGGAGGCAAAAGCAACATTATAAAGCGCACTTTTTATGGGAGTGCTATTGCGCATTTCATTGATTGGGTATTAACAGAAATGATTCTCACTGACTGTCATCGTTTGTGACAATAAACAAAATCATACACAACTTCTCACCAGATGTTTTAGTTGCTAGAAGTAAAGTGTCTTACATGACGACTAACACGTAGTAACCCATTCTTTCTGCAAAATTCGTTCCGCCCATACATCTGATTGGCCAGTTCGAATTATTTGTCTCTCCAACTGAATTACTTTGTAACAACTTTTGTTGCTAAAGGGCACACGCATTCACCCCTCCGCCAAACAATTAAGTGCGAATTACAGGGTTATCTTGTAAAATCATGTGGAAAATGGCTTTGAGCACTACGGGAATTAACATCTATGGTCATCAGTCCCCTAGAACTTAGAACTACTTAAACCTAACTAACCTAAGGACATCACACAACACCCAGTCATCACGAGGCAGAGAAAATCCCTGACCCCGCCGGGAATCGAACCCGGGAAATCATGTGGAAAGTTCTTTCCTAAAAGCATTCCTGGTACCGGTCAACTCCGGTCTTGTGTACCAGCTCTCTTTACCTGGCTTTTATTTTGGAAATGTTCCAAGCCTGTAGGAAAAAGCAAGCGCTGGGTGCCCATCCGTTTTGTGAAGACGCCTTAATATCACTAGGGGGCCGTCCCGAGGAGATGTTCACGGAAATCTGTTTGTGTCTTCAGATCTACGTGAATTGGCAACATTTACCAGACCTTTCACATTACGTCCAGATGACGATGTTGGTGCCCAACAGAGTCTCTAATATTGTCGGGCATGTCCGTTACCAGCTCCACATAAAGGGGGCTTGCCAAGATGAAGCCACCTCTACCTGGAAGCCTCGGCTGACCGCTGGACATACTTAGTGCTGCTTTTCAGTCGGCACTTGAAAGAGATTGCGGTGTTTCACTTGTGTGTGAAACCATTCGCTGACTTCGAAGGTGTTGATTGTTGTTGAACATGTTTCACACAATACAAAACCGAGTGAACAAGCTATCACATTTCGTAGATTTGCAACAAACCTTGTTTGTGAAACAGCCAGTATGAGTACACACAAAAGCAGAAGAGTCTACTTGCTAGTACGAGGTGCATTCAAGTTCTAAGGCCTCCGATTTTTTTTCTAATTAACTACTCACCCGAAATCGATGAAACTGGCGTTACTTCTCGATGTAATCGCCCTGCAGACGTACACATTTTTCACAACGCTGAGGCCATGATTCCATGGCAGCGGCGAAGGCTTCTTTAGGAGTCTGTTTTGACCACTGGAAAATCGCTGAGGCAATAGCAGCACGGCTGGTGAATGTGCGGCCACGGAATGTGTCTTTCATTGTTGGAAAAAGCCAAAAGTCACTAGGAGCCAGGTCAGGTGAGTAGGGTGCATGAGGAATCACTTCAAAGTTGTTATCACGAAGAAACTGTTGCGTAACATTAGCTTGATGTGTGGGTGCGTTGTCTTGGTGAAACAGCACACGCGCAGCCCTTCCCAGACGTTTTTGTTGCAGTGCAGGAAGGAATTTGTTCTTCAAAACATTTTCGTAGGATGCACCTGTTACTGTAGTGCCCTTTGGAACGCAATGGGTAAGGATTACGCCCTCGCTGTCCCAGAACATGGACACCATCATTTTTTCAGCAGTGGCGATTAGCCGAAATTTTTTTGGTGGCGGTGAATCTGTGTGCTTCCATTGAGCTGACTGGCGCTTTGTTTCTGGATTGAAAAATGGCATCCACGTCTCATCCATTGTCACAACCGACGAAAAGAAAGTCCCATTCGTGCTGTCATTGCACGTCAACATTGCTTGGCAACATGCCACACGAGCAGCCATGTGGTCGTCCGTCAGCATTCGTGGCACCCACCTGGATGACACTTTTCGCATTTTCAGGTCGTCATGAAGGATTGTGTGCACAGAACCCACAGAAATGCCAACTCTGGAGGCGATCTGTTCAACAGTCATTCGGCGATCACCCAGAACAATTCTCTCCACTTTCTCGATCATGTCGTCAGACTGGCTTGTGCGAGCCCGAGGTTGTTTCGGTTTGTTGTCACACAATGTTCTGCCTTCATTAAACTGTCGCACCCCCGAACGCACTTTCGGCACATCCATAACTCCATCACCACATGTCTCCTTCAACTGTCGAGGAATTTCAATTGGTTTCACACCACGCAAATTCAGAAAACGAATGATTGCACGCTGTTCAAGTAAGGAAAACGTCGCCATTTTAAGTATTTAAAACAGTTCTTATTCTCGCCGCTGGCGGTAAAGTTCCATCTGCTGTACGGTGCTGCCATCTCTGGGACGTACTGACAATGAACGTGGCCTCATTTTAAAACAATGCGCATGTTTCTATCTCTTTCCAGTCCGGAGAAAAAGAATCGGAGGCCTTAGAACTTGAATGCACCTCGTATAACACTTGAGGTGCCATGGTAAGGATGTTGCTACCAGGAAGAGCCCTTCGTTCACTCGCTCTTTGTTCGTTTAAAAGTGGCTGAAGCTAGCACGGTGGCGAAGCCTGTTTGATCATAGTGACAGAGTCGTCTGTGTACTTGTCGACTTCACAGCAGTGTTTGAAATAATTAGCATGCGTTTTTTGTTTCTTTCTTGATCATTATATTCTTCTCACTTGTAAAGAGTGGTAAAATTTTGGGGCTGTGAAGATCCAGATCACTTTGGCAAAGGAAATATTGGGTCGGGCCAGCCTGTTATAGGGTTGTGAATGGATGTAATCCGCATGTGCGGCCATATTATTGTTCTTCGGTCATATAATATTAAAATTTAGTTTTTGCGACAGTTAATGATTAAAGTAAAAGATTTAATAACAATAAAAAAGATTCCTTTTGATGCTTTGCTGTAAAACACAGTTGACGATGGTATGACTGGTGCTGAGACGATGACAATGACCTATCCGGCAAGTATATCGAGGTCAGCTGCCAGTAGATGCCGCGTGGGTAGGAAGACAGGGTACAACGGTGACGGGATATCGGACGATGCAGATGAAAGGGTCACTATTTCTGAGTGTGTAGGGATGATGTTGGGCTGGGATGTGAGGTGTGTAAATAGAGCTCGGAGTGGGAAGGAGCGAGGGTGGTTTAATAGGTTTGGAGAGATACTGTAGCCTTGATCAAAGGGGAAGACATAGAAAAGGAGGGCTGTAGTTGGTAGGAAATTATGGGTCGGAAAGAGGAAATTACCTTCGTGTTGGATATAAAGGGTTTAAATGCATCTGATTTTTGCTGTGTTCCGTTTCACTGATACTTCAACATGACGTTATCCAGTCTCATCGAAAGAGGTATGTACGTAGACACGCTGGTATCGTTGGTGTACTGACTTATATAACTCTTGTACAACGCCGTCGTTGGTTGCTGTTTCATTTCAGGCTGCTGTAAATCTGTTCGTGAAATCGCTACATGTTATTGGCTTAAGTAACACAATGCAAAAGTAATCTGCTGCATTTATATGCGACGAACTTATTTTTGTGATGTCGCGGATAGGCACAGTAAATTTCTTACTTTTACTTGGCATTCTGATTGAAAACGGAACTTAGTTCCTTCTGGAGGGATTTCAGTCGTGTGCCCACGTGGGCTCGAATATCCTTGCATTCTATTACCTTCCATGATCACACTAGAAACTAAACATCCCGCTCATTTTGTAACAAGTCAGTTTGATTCTTTAACATCATTATTTCATGTATGTTGTAAAGTGACCTATTCCTTTTGTAATTATTTTTGAATTTCGATGTTGATTAATGGGTTTAATCTACGTCTCCTTATTCTGTAACAGGAGTGGTTTTCTAATAGAGCAAGTTATTAACAAATCTGGCGCCTATTTTTTCAAATATTCCTTTGTTTTTTTCCCTCAACCATGTGCCTATGTTAACTCACAGTCTGCAACAGGCCACACTATGATTCCATACCCTGCTTAATTGCACCGACGCTCACAAATATCTTTCATATTTCTCAATGCCATGATTGTTATTGTATTTTACATGATTTTCAGCATTTTTAGGCAAGTAGTAAATGCAGCAACGCAGTCAGCACACGCTGCAGTTCTGCTCTCCTCAGTGGTCAGAGAAAAGCTCGTTTTCGTTCAGAGTCAATGTTTTTGTATTTAAGTAAGGTTCAGAGTTGTTTCAGATCATGCAAATTGCATAAACACATACATTGCACGGACGATTCCCTATAAGGCGATATCAATCACAATAAGAGTTCATAATCTTTGCAGGTTCACTTATCGCTTTCGTAGTACTAATTAATCGTTTCCTTCTGAGGCTCATGAGTGTTTATAATTGGCAACCAATGCTGTACATGAGTGTTTTCCGTCGCGCTTGCGAAGGTTAACTGACGTCGCCACATAAATTGCAGTCAGATGCCTCTTTACTTGGGCCTGAGAGGGAAAACGGTTGATATGAGTTACAAATAGTTTAAATTTTTTTTTGAGCGGTTAAATAAATGAAGACGACTGTTAACTTTCAGGACATGGAGGTATTTGAAAAGTGGGAGGTATTGGTGTAGGTCTGGCAGCAGCCCTGGATTGCAAAGGATGGGATAGACAATTAGGTTATGATCATCGAATTTACAGGATGTATAGGATTTTTATAGACAGATATAGGAATTTTATGAGAGGGGAGAATTATATCAGTTGATAAAGGACACGTGTGTGAGAGAGAAGGCGGGTAGAAAAAATGAGGCGGAGTGCATGGTTTACTAGGAATTGTAAGGAGAGGTAAAATTTTGAGGGTATGGTTATCGATGCTAAGAGCTAAAGAAACTGGTATACTTGCCTAACATCGGGTAGGGGCTCCGCGAGCACACATAAGTGCCGCAACACGACGTTGCATGGACTCGACTAATGTCTGAAGTACTGCTGGAGGGAATTGACACCACGAATCCTGTAGCGCTGTCTATAAATCCGTAAGACTACGAGGGGTGGAAATCTCTTCTGAACAGCACGTTGCAAAGCATCCCAGATATGCTCAATAATGTTCATGTCTGGGGAGTTTGGTGGCCAGCGGAAGTGTTTAAAGTCAGAAAAGTGTTCCTGGAGCCACTCTGTACCAATTCTGGACGTGCAGGGTGTCACATTGTCCTGCTGGAATTGCCCAAGTCCGTCGGAATGCACAGTGGACATGAATGGATGCAGATGATCAGACAGAATGCTTACGTAGGCGTCACCTGTCAGAGACGTATTAGAGATTCCAAACCACTCCAAGTGCACATGCCCCACACCATTACAGAGCCGCCACCTGCTTGAACAGTCCCCTGCTGACATGGATTCATGAGGTTGACTCCATACCCGTACACGTCCATATGCTCGACACAATTTGAAACGAGACTCGTACGACCAGGCACCATATTTCCAATCATCAACAGTCCAGTGTCGGTGTTGACAGGCCCAGGAGAAGCGTAAAGCTTTGTGTCGTGCAGTCATCAAGGGTACACGAGTGGGCCTTCAGCTCCGAAATCCCATATTGATGGTGTTTCGTTGAATGGTTGGCATGCTGACACTTGTTGATGGCCCAGCATTAAATCTGCAGAAATTTGCGGAAGGATTGCACTTCCGTCACGTTGAACGATTCTCTTCAGTCGTCGTTGGTCCCGTTCTTCCAGGACCTTCTTACGGCCGCAGCGATGTCAGAGATTTGATGTTTCGCCGGATTCCTGATATTCACAGTACACTTCTGAAATGCCCGTACGGCAAAATCCCTACTTCATCGCTGCCTCGGAGATGCTGTGTTCCATCGCTCGTGTGCCGACTGTAACACCACTTTCAGATTCACATAAATCTTGATAACCTGCCATTGTAGCAGCAGCAACCGATCTAACAAGTGACAGAGCCTTGTTGTCTTATATAGATGTTGCTAATTCGCATGCCTATACCAGTTTCTTTGGCGTTTCAGTGTGTGTTGGAAAGGGCTAGTTAAGTGTGGAAGGATGTGAGTTAACAGTTTTGGTAAAAAACTAAAGTCGGATAGGGATGTGGTAGTACTTTTATGTAGCACAGGTAGTCACATCAACCTAATGTCGACTGAACACATTTTCATAGTGCTGTCATCTGTCTGTGCCGCAGGAAGGGCTGTGTAACGGCGGCAGCAGTGGACGAGGCGTTCTCGCAGGCGCGTCGCGCCGTCGGATTGGACCGTCCTCCAAGGGAGCCCACGCCCGTCGCCCTGGACCTGCTTGGGGCTGCCCTCCACGAGACAACGCGGCTGCTCGCCAACAGGTGAGGTTCTAGAACTTGTGCAACAAGTCTAACGCAAAACAGAAAATTGATGTTTTGACAGCTTCCTTCTTTGTGTTGGTCCAGTAAGGTTTTTAATTCAACGCAGGTTTGTCATCATAATATTTGTGTGCGCCTACGGTAGCTGAGTGATCATGTGCTTGGGTAGCTTAGTTGGTAGAGCACTTGCCCGCGAAAGGCAAAGGTCCCGAGTTCGAGTCTCGGCCCGGCAGACAGTTTTAATCTGCCAGGAAGTTTGATGTAATCATGTTTCTAATGCAACTCTTCAACGATGAGCTGCGTTAGTGTAACGGTTAAGGTGATGCCGGCACGGTAGCTCAGCGTGTTCGGTCACAGGGTTAGCAGCCCTCTGTAATAAAAAAAACTGAGTTAATCGATCAACAACGAACTTAAACGGATGTCTTACGACGTCCGCCCCGAGCAAATGCAATTCACGGTAGCTCAGCGTGTTCGGTCAGAGGGTTAGCTGCCCTCTGTAATAAAAAAAACTGAGTGAATGGATCAATAACGAACTTCAAAGGGCGTCTGGGGACGTCCGCCACGAACAATTGCAACGAACTATAACGAACAAAAAAAAAAAAAAAGTGTTTGGCTGCTAAGCGAGAGGATCTGGGTTGAAACCTTGTTCACTGTTTAATATATTCTTTATTTAAAAACAATATGAATTTTATTCGTTTGAATGTAATTTCTTGAAATTTCTAGTGCTTTTGCGGTTAGCTGCCCTCTGTAATACAAAAAACTGAGTAAATGGATCAATAACGAACTTCAATGGGCGTCAGAGGACGTCCGCCACGAACAATTGCAACGAACTATAACGAACAAAATGAGATTTAAAAAAAAGTGGTCAGCGCGACAGAATGTCAATCCTAAGGGCTCGGGTTCGATTCCCGACTGGGTCAGAGATTTTCTCCGCTCAGGGATTGGCTGTTGTATGGTCCTACTCATCATCATTTCATCCCCATCGACGCGCAAGTCGTCGAAGTGGCTTCAAATCGGAAGACTTGCACCCGGCGAATGGTCTACCCGACGGCAGGCCCTAGTCATACGACATTTACATTTATCATAATATTTGTAACTGGCTATCTATGAGCTGAGAGTAAAGGTTTTATTTTCTTTTTCTAACGGAATAGGTACCAAGATATCCAGCGATCAACAGTTCAACAATACTACGAGGGACGTTCGATAGCTAATGCAACACATTTTTTCCTGGAACCAGATTGGTTTTATTCAGGATTCTAATTTACAACATAATTCCCCACTCTTTTCACTACAAAACCCTATTTTTCAACACATTCTCCGTTCAGTGTGAAGGTCTTGGGAGCATGTATGCCGGCGTGGCACCACTTATCATCCAAACACTGCGGAGTGCATCTGTCACTAGGCCTTACGACCGTTGGCGGAAAGACCGATTACCATCAGAATGTCCGCCCCCAGTTAATTTGGTTGCAGGGGACCATTTGTTCTCGGAAGAGGCACACAGTCTGCGAGGATCTGAAGTTACAAATATGCTGAGAGACGTCCCCTCGGCCTCAGTTCGCTGCAGTACTTGGTAGTTGTTGTAACGTGCTCGAAGGACATCCGTCCATGATTAAACTGCAAATTCGCGACTTTCACTGCGAAGAATTACCTTCATGCTATCTACAGTGTTAGAGCTGTAATCTTTGTTGCGCTGACTGAGACGTGGTATTTACTGGAATTAAGGAAGACGTGGAAGAGAGGACCCACCAATGTAACTTTCTTTTCACACAACCTGTTTATTTAACAACATAAGATCATAAATTTTGTTTTTCTTTATAAGATTAACAAATTTGTGAAATTAATAAGCTTTTGAAAGAGAAATCGAAACAAGAACAACATGGCAATAATTACAAGGCGATCGGACCTGCAGCCCGCCCGTTATTGGGTGAAACAGCGGTGTTTACTACCGCGCTGGACACAGTATCTCTTATTAAGTGTCCTTCTGCAATACATGAAAACAACATAAGCACTATTGATGACAAGAGTGTTTCAATTACTCAAACAGATGACGTAATTTTTAATTTGGAAACTTATGTCGAAAGGTTCGGGGTCAAGATGCGCACCTGTGCTTAAAGATTAAACAGATTAGGAAACAATTATTACAATGATAACGCTTACTTCAAAGCAAGCAACCTCTTAATCTCAATCGGCAACCAATGTGCGACTGGATCCCAACCCGTATCTTTTGACAATCTTACTCTGAGTAAAGCTCTGGTGACAGTTGGCTGTCAATATTTTAAAAGTTAAACTGATTGTCAATTATTAAGACCGCTCTGAAGGAACGTTTTAAAACATTACTTGTGAACACTTATTACAAGAGAAGTCACTCTACGGAACCACAAGATCCAGTTAAAAATACACCCACAATGACCCGGTCTTTCAAAGACAGCAACGCACTGCTTAGTACAACAATTTGTTCAGATTGTAACTAATGCAATTACAATCAAAGAGCTTAACCCTTTAACATCTAAATCTAACCACGAGACCCCTGTTTGTTTAGCGACAACCTGTGCCTTAGTACAATTGTTCTGACTGTATTTATGACCAGGAGCCGATTCATTAGAACATTAATGATCGGGTATAAACCAGAAAGAAAGGCAATGTAATATCGGGACAAATTTTAAAACGACAACTATTGTCTAGTACAATACTACGGCCTATATTTACGACCAAAGAGCCGACCGATTGAACCTCTAAGGGCCGAGTGCAAACCAGAAAATAATTAGGAGGTCAGGTAGACAATGACACAGATCACCACGAGGATTATAGAATGTTACGCGCCTTTACCAGCAAGCAGTTCCATCGACCCACGGTGCGTCGCGGAGGTTACTGAGTGGTGCCGTTGAAAGCCAGGTAGAAGAGGGCAGGCAGCTCACGAGCGGTCGTCCGACAAGAATTCTGCCAACCAAACGACGGGATGTCGGCCTGCTGCTTGTCGTCGGCGCTGACCCTGGTGAAGCACTACAGCAGGGCTTCACAACTGGCGGTTTTGAGCGTGAGTACTCGCGTCTGCTCAGGCACGTGCTCGCAAGCAGGTGCAAGGTCGCGGAGTAGGGGGGGGGAGGGAGGGGAGGGAAGGGAAATGCGCGCGCACGTATGAATAGGACCGCAGCGTGCCTATTGAATTCGCGCCGACTGTGTAACGTTAAAAGTACTACGATCAGCTCTAACAGTCACTTCGCTGGTTAAGAATCATGTCAAGTCGCCGTTGTGTAACCTCAACCATGCTTTCGCAGTTCAACCCCCATTGGGAGGAATTGTATCTGTTTACGGTGTTGCAAAATGTTTAGGAAATTTAATTTGCAGCGACATTATATGTCGTACCACGCGAAAGACTACGGAAATGGAAAATGTGATGGACCAGATCGTGCACAGGAAGTTATTAAACTTACAAGGAAGCTATCCGAAGAAGATCTGGATGACGAAGAAAAACCAACTGAGGCAGATCTCAGAGTGAGCTACAAAATTGCTTTGTTTTTAGCAAAATCCCTGCGCCCTTTCACTGATGGCGATTTAATAAAAGATGTTTGATAGTTGCAGCAGAACATTTGTGTCCATCTCAAGTTGAACAGTTTCGGATTGTGCCATTATCTGTCATGACCATTATGCGTCGCATACAGGACATGGCAGACGACGTCCAGAGCCAGCTTGCAAATACCTATAAAGATTTTATGGCGTATTCTCTAGCTCTGGACAAAAGTGTTGATATCACTGGAACAGCGCAGCTTTCCATATTTATTAGAGGAGTTACTAGAGATCTTCAGGTGAGGAAGGAGCTCCTCGATGTAGTAGCCATGAAGAACACTACAACCGGAGGTGATATTTTAAGTAGTTTTGAAGAAAGTGTTGAAAATATAGGATTGTCGTGGAATTGTTTAGTTTCAGTGTCTACAGACGGTGCACCAGCGATGACAGGGAAAAAATTAGGTTTCGTTGCGCTGTTGAAGGAGAAAATGCAAAAACTGACCGTGCCGAATGAAACAAGGGGCGTTCACTGTGTGATCCACCAGGAAAACTTATGTGCAAAGAGTATCACTCTAAAAAATGTGATGAGTGTTGTTGTTCGTACAACCAATTATATAAGGAAGCATGGGCTACAACACAGACAATTTAAAAGCTTTCTTGAGGATGTAGAAAGCCAGTATGGTAGCCTGCCTTATTACAGCGAGGTCCGCTGGCTTAGTCGTGACAAATTTTGCCTATTAGATGAGATAAATATGTTCATGGAAATAAATAACATGTGTGTTCCTGAATTGAAAGAGCCTTCATGGAAATGTGATCTCGCGTTCTTAGCAGATTTAACTAGCCATCTGAATGCTTTGAACATTTCACTACAAGGTAAAGATCTGCTAATTACTCATTTCATAGATCGAATACAAGCTTTTAAAATGAAATTGACACTTTGGGTGAGTCAGCTGGAAACAGGAAATCTAGCTCATTTTCCTAAATTATCATCCACGCAAGATGTTCACAAAGACTGTGAACATTATTCACATAGTTTAGTTGCCCTTAAGGAAGAATTTGATCAACGCTTTCAAGATCTGACAGCACTAGACAGTGATTCTGATCTGTTCTCCTCTCCATATTCAGCGAATATTGAAGAGATTCGTCCTGAGCTGCAACTAGAAATTATTGACCTGCAGTGTGACAGAGAATACAGAGACAAATTTCAGAACAAGAAAAACATTTTGGAATTTTACAGACACTTCCCTCAGGATAGATTTCCTAATTTGCACAAACTGGCGGCTACAATAATATCAATGTTTCTGTTCCATGTATGTTTGTGAATAACTGTTCTCTGCAATGAAATGTAACAAGACGCGCCTGAGAAACGCATTGTCTGATCGAAATTTAAACTGCACGCTGCGCCTACGATGCACAAGAACAATTACTCCGAACATAGACGCAATTGTAAAGGGCAAAAAGTACAAGATAACAGAGAATCCCACACTTCAGTGACACCTTTTATTGTGTAACAGTTCACAAATTAATACGAATGTAGAGGCATACACTAAGCTAATAAAATTATGTGGCATGTGTACAATCTCCTTTATTTGTTTCATTTGTCACAGTAATAATTCGTGAGTGATATCCCTGCAGGTGGCCGCGGATTTACATTGACTGGCGGCAGCTGTTGTGTGCCCCACGTGACTCTCCCTACTCTCCGCTCTGGTCCGGTAGTGGAGGTAGCGTGCTCGCGCTGCTCCGTGCTCGCGCCTTGCTGCTCACAGCTTGCTCCGCGAGCACTATGTTGTGAAGCCCTGCACTACAGTATTTTCGCTGTGCGCTGGCCCTCCCTGCGTAGCTCGTGGCTTCGGCCGCTCGGACCTCGTGACCACCTCTTGTCGCGACGCTACCGCCAATCCTCAAACTTCGTGCCTCCTCCTCTCGGGACAGCGAACCCGTATACAGGGTGAGTCACCTAACGTTACCGCTGGATATATTTCGTAAACCACATCAAATACTCACGAACCGATTCCCCAGACGGAACGTGAGGAGAGGGGCTAGTGTAATTGTTTAATACAAACCATACAAAAATGCACGGAAGTATGTTTTTTAACATTAACCTACGTTTTTTTAAATGGAACCACGTTAGTTTTGTTAGCACATCTGAACATATAAACAAATACGTAATCAGTGCCGTTTGTTGCATTGTAAAATGTTAATTACATCCGGAGATATTGTAACCTAAAGTTGACGCTTGAAACCTCCGACGGTCAGTTGCGTGTTGTAACAAACACGGGCCACGGTCGGCGAGCAGCATCTGCAGGGACATGTTTACGATGACGACCGTGTTTACGAGTGTGGCTGTAGTGCACTGTTGTGGTTTGATCTAGCTGTCGCAGTGTCCGCATGTAGCGCTTGTTGCTTTTGTTATTCTGCATTCGTCTCCGCACGCAGACCAACTGTAGTACACCGTGTTACCAGACGTCTGTGATAGTGTAGTGTTGTAGAGACTATGACCATGGTGTATTCGAACTCTGAAAAGGCGGAGATGATACTCATCTATGGCGAGTGTCGACGAAATGCAGCTGAAGCCTGCAGGGTGTATGCAGAAAGGTACCCGGACAGAGAGCATCCAACGTGCCGCACATTGCAAAACATCTACCGCCAACTGTATGCAACAGGAATGGTCGTAGCACGCAAACGGGTCCGTAACAGGCCCGTCACAGAAGAAGCGGGCGCAGTTGGTGTGTTAGCTGCTGTTGCCATGAACCCACACATGAGTACACGGGACATTGCGAGAGCCGGTGAACTGAGTCAAAGTAGTGTCATGCGCATACTGCATCGTCACCGCTTTCACCCGTTTCATGTGTCGCTACATCAGCAATTACATGGTGATGAATTTAATCATCGAGTGCAATTCTGTCAATGGGCATTAACAGAGAATGCGTTGCAGTTCTACCTGTTTACCGATGAAGCGGGTTTCTCAAACCACGGGGCAGTGAATCTACGGAACATGCATTACTGGTCCGTGGACAATCCTCGCTGGCTCAGACAGGTAGAGCGACAGCGACTGTGGACTGTAAATGTATGGTGCGGAATCATTGGCGACTACCTCATTGGTCCTCACTTCATTGCAGGGACCCAAACAGCTGCAACATACATCGCGTTTCTACAGAATGATCTGCCAACGTTGCTCGAAAATGTCCCACTGGAAACGCGTCGACGTATGTGGTATCAGCATGATGGTGCACCTGCACATTCCGCAATTAACACTAGGCTGACCCTTGACAGGATGTTCGACGGGCGTTTCATAGGACGTGGAGGACGCATAAATTGGCCAGCCCGTTCTCCTGATCTTACACCTCTGGACTTCTCTCTTTGGGGTACGTTAAAGGGGAATGTGTACCGTGATGTGTCTACAACCCCAGAGGATATGAAACAACGTATTGTGGCAGCCTGCGGCGACATTACACCAGATGTACTGCGGCGTGTACGATATTCATTACGCCAGAGATTGCAATTGTGTGCAGCAAATTATGGCCACCACATTGAACATCTATTGGCCTGACATGTCGGGACACACTCTATTCCACTCCGTAATTGAAAACGGAAACCACGTGTGTACGTGTACCTCACCCTTCATGCATGTGGACGTAATGTGCTGTTCCAGTCTCTTCTGTACCATACAATATCTCCGGATGTAATTAACATTTTACAATGCAACAAACGGCACTGATTACGTATTTGTTTATATGTTCGGATGTTCTAACAAAACTAACGGGGTTCCATTTAAAAAACGTAGGTTTGTGTTAAAAAAACATACTTCCGTGCATTTTTTTATGGTTTGTATTAACCAATTACACTAGCCCCTCTCCTCACGTTCGGTCTGTGGAATCGATTCGTCAGTACTTGATGTGGTTTACGAAATACATCCAGCGGTAATGTTAGGTGACTCACCCTGTATATATCGGCAAGCAAAACCTTCGGAGGATACAACCCAAAGATACGAACTCTTCCTCATAAATATTGGCTAATTGGCTAGCTGTGCAGCTATCTACTGTGCATCCCGGGCACAGAGGCCATAACCGCTTTCGCGTACTATAGCACAGGGGGAAAGGGCATGTGATAAATTTGATGGCTCTGAAGTATGCGGGATTGAGTGTAATAACTGCGATAAATATTACATCGGCCAAACCGGCCATTCTCTTAAAATGAGGTTTAAGGAGCATTCAGAGCCGCGTAAGAAAACTGCTTTGCGACTGCATTTATCAGAAACTGGTCATTCTATAGGGAACATTGAGAATAATATGTGTATTCTTCACGGGGGTGCAAAGAGACCGCGTTCTCAACTTATTAGAAGGGCTTGAAATGTATAAAGCGAGAAAACAAAAGCCATCAGAAGTGTTCGATGGGCAGAGCGATTTTGTACCTTGTGCCTACTTTGCTTCTTTTGACAGTGGTCTACTTTAATCCTTTTTTTTCTCCTTTATTGAGTTTCGATTCCCCCCGAAGGGGGCGGGCTGGCAGCAGCTCAGTACGCCGCTCTTCAGCCTACAGAATTTGTTTTAAAAAGATGAAGATAATAAATAATAAAAACAGGCGATAAAATCGGCGACTTAAATGGTAAAATGGCGGAAAATCGTGGAACTTAAAACATAAAACAAAGGGTTGATGATGCTAATAAAATACATAAGAAGCAGACAGGTAACAGAATAGACGTACAATTAAAAAAACACGGCGACAGTCTGGTTTCTGTTCGCAAGAGATATAAAATTTATACCCACCGACAGCATGGTTTCTGTTTGCAACACTTTGGAAAGATGAACAACACTGAACATTCACTTGAACACTGCACTAAAAATTTTTCACAAATATGATATACCACAGCCGAGGGCAGATGGGGGGGGGGGGGGGGGGGAACCTGGACAGATGACGGGAAAGGAAAAGGGGGGGGAGGGAGGAAAAAACGAAGTGGGGGGAGGGGTAAAAGGAGCAAATGGAGGACGAGGACCCATAAGGGGGGGGGGAGGCGGGTGCTGGGCAGATGTGACAGGGAGTGGGGAAAGGCAGAGGAGGGGAGTGCAAAAGGACTCGGGGAGGGAGGAGAAGCGAGGCAGGGAGAGGTTAGGTGGGGAGAAAACAGGATGGAAGAGGGGGGGCGGAAGAGGAAGCCCAGGGAAAGGGCAGGAAAGGAGGGGGGGTGAGGATCAGGGTTGATAGGAGGGATAAATGGAGGGAGAGGGGCACCATCTGGGAGGGGGAGTTGACGGAAGACACCTTGGGAAAGGAGATGAAGGGTGTAGAGATGGAAGGTAGGGGGGACACAACAGTGAAGGCGTGGCAAGAGGGCGGGGATTGGAGAGAGGAGCAACCAGGGGATGAGGGGGATCAAGGCGGTGGGAGGTGTAGAGTATGTGGATATGTTTGAGGAATAGGAGCAGATGGGGGAAAGGAATGAGGTCGTAGAGGATCTGAGTTGGGGACGGGAGGCGTATATGGAAAGAGAGGCGGAGAGCATGGTGCTCGAGGGTCTGGAGGGACTTATAGAATTTGGGGGGAGGGGATATCCAGGCGGGACTGGCATAACAGAGGATGGGACAGATTAAGGATTTGTAGGTGTGAAGAATGGTAGAGGGGTGCAACCCCTATGTCCGACCAGAGAGGAGTTTGAGGAGTCGGAGACAGTTGTGGGCTTTGGATTGGATGGAGTGGAGATGAGGGATCCTGGTGAGGTCGCGGTCAATGGTGAGGCCAGGGTAGGTGAGGGTGGGGGAGAAGAGGACAGGATGGGTGCAGATGGTAAGGGAGAAATCCAGGAGCTGGAAGGAGCGAGTGGTACGACCTACGATGATTGCCTGGGTCTTGGAAGGATTGATTTTCAGGAGCCACTGGTTACACCATGCGGCAAAGAGATCAAGGTGATTCTGGAGAAGGCGTTGGGACCGTTGGAGGGTAGGAGCGAGGGAAAGGAATGCTTACTGCAGGGAACTTTAATCCCCGAACACCTCTCTCTTATATGTATATTTTTCATGAGTTGTCAAGTCTCATTAGTTATCGAATCTTCAGCATTCTCGTGTAACATCGGAAGCTGAATATTTATAAACTTTAAATTGCGAGTGTTTACATTTATGAATGACATTCCACTGACTTTTTAACAATGTTCGGCAGGTTTCTATTCGTAACATCACAAGCCTAATATTTACAAGGTATGGTGTTTTATCATTATTTTCTGGGAACGGCGTCTCACAGTGCACTAGGGTTCATCTGCTGGTTAAGTTCCTCTGACCACTTCTCGCCTTAGCTATAATCTGGCGGTCGCGCCGACAGAGGGCACTGATTACTTAATACAGTCTCTTTTCATTCATTTGGCTTCTTTCCCTATTCATTTCATCATTTTATAATATCCTGTGAATTCTGTAAGCTTACTGTTATGTGTGTCTTTATATTTTCACCTGAAGTTCACCACAAGAGCGTATCACAACTGTTGGCACTTAACTCTTTCCTTTTTAACAATCTACAGTCTTTACTGATTGTATTCTTCTTTTTGTTCCATTTCGTACAATTATATGATCGAAGAATATGTGCAGCCTACAGTAGCGACATCTGACGAGCGTACGACATAAACATTTTGTGGCCACTGTACAGCAGTTTGTTATGAACAGTAGCGCTGTTAACAATGACTAGTACACACCATGTTTTATATACGCGCGATGGTAGTAAGCTGATTTTGTGTTTATCTTTCTACGATGGCACTATGGTTGCATTATAATAGGATATCTTTTCAAAACAAGTACGCCTCGTCATACTTAGAGCGCGTAATTTTCACAAGTATGTCAGTATTTAATTCTTTTAAGCTGTAGATAATTCACTAGCTGTATTTGTGTTTTTCCCATGTGTTGCTGCATGTCTTAAGATGGTCACCGAGGACCGGAATCACTAGTCTGAGGGCCTAACAAGTTTGTGAACGTAGACGGTATTGAAGAAATTTATTCTAATATCAGTGCGTTACAGGCAAATAATAAAACATTCTCTGGAGCTGAGGGGTTTACAGCAGGGTGCTGTACGGGAGGTGTGGGGTGTTGCAGGTACGGGCTGTCGCGAGGCGACATCGGCGAGCTGTCTCGCGTGGACACGCTGCGCACGTCGGTGCTGGCCTTCTGCCCGCCGCATCTGCAGAAGGCGCGCCTCGCAACCCCCTGCCCCGTGATCCGCTACCGGCGCTACGACGGCGCTTGTAACAACCTGCGCCATCCGCAGTGGGGCGCCACGGGACACCCCTTCAGGAGGCTGCTGCCGCCTGACTACGCCGACGGTGAGCACCTACTTTTCCTCTTCCGTCTACGAGGGGTACTCGCAAAATAACTTACGTTGTGTTGTAACTGAGTTGCTGGATTAGTTGAAGCAAACACATCCGCACTCTGTACATCATCCACCGACTCAATCCCTCTCACCCCCTGGTGTCTTCTATCCTATCTACCCCCAGTCTGTTGCCGCACCTTGCCTTTGTGTCACCCTTGAACGTCGCCTTTCCTGGACCCCCCATCTCTGGACGATCCAAGCCGAAGCACGCTCCCGACTCCGCCTCCTCAAACTCCTCTCTGGCCGCAAATGGGGTCTGGACGCATCCACCATCCTCCACACTTATAAATCCCTCATCCGCCCCACCCTCTGTTATGCCCATCCCGCCTGGATCTCCGCCCTTCCTACCTTCTACAAGTCCTTTCAAATCCTGGAACGCCATTGCTCCGCCTCGCCTATCGCATCCGCCTCCCATCCCCCATGCGGATCCTCGACTTAATTCCATTCCCCCACCTCCTCCTCTTCCTTGAACGGATTCAGAACCTTTATACATCCCATAAACTTGATCCCCCTCACCCGCTTGTCTCTCCCATCCTTTCCCACCCCCATCCGCTTCCACGCCTGTACTACTGCATCCCACCTGCTCTCCATCTTACCACACTCCACACTCTTGCCCAAGATGGCTTCCTCCAACTCCCCTTCCCTGATGATGCTCTCTTCCCCTCCATCTACCCCTCCTACCAGCTTTGATCCTCCCCTTCCTCCTGCTGTGTTTTTTCCCCAGGCCTCCCTCTTTTCCCCTCTCTCCCTCCTCACTTCTTCCCCTCTCCTCTCTCCCTCTCCTCCTCTCCTTTCCCGAGCTTCCATACCCCCTATACTCTCTCCCCTCCCTCTCCCTCCTTCTGTCCCACTCGCGTCCTCCCCCCGTCCCTCCTACCCTCCCCTCTTCCCTATGGCGGGCCCCCAACTTTTTCGTGCACACAGTATGTTTTAGTGCGCTGAAGTTCGTCACCACTGTGCTAGTGTTTCTCTTCCCATCAGTTCATCAGTGTCTCTCCTTCAGTGCTCTTACGCTCCCATGTGCAACTCTGTGTCTCCATTTGTGTATAGTGCTGAACTTTTTTATACAACCAGTGCATCCGTGAACGTCTTCCTTTATTTTAATATGTATGTCTCATGTTTTTATCCTCCATGAATGTTTGTTTTTATGTCTTCCTGTTTAATGTATGTTTTTCTGTGACCAAAGAGCGGCGTAGATAGGCTGCTGCCGGCCTACCTTTATGTAAAGGTATGAAAATAACAATAAAAGAAAAAAAACGCACCTTTACCGTTGTGTCCCACCTTCCCTCCATCTCCACACCCTCCACCTTTCCCATTGCAACTTCCAGCACCTACCCATCCTGGATGATCAGCTTCATTCTGATCTCTACCTGTCCTACCAACTCTAACCCTGCCTTCCCCACTCCCACTCCTCAGGCTCTCTCTCCCCTCCTCTTCCCCTCCATTGAGCGGTTTTCCTCCCTCCTACACCCCCTTCCTCTATTGTGCCCCCTTCTGTGTCTCTGTGCTCCCTCCTGACTTGCCTTCCCTTCCATCTCCCGCTGCGCCAGTCTCCTGCCCCTTGGTGCGCCCCCCGGCCACCCTTTTTCATCCCACCCTCTCCAGGACACCCTCTCCCACTGCACCTTCCTCTCCCCTCTTTTTCCCTCCTCTCAGGTCTCCTCTCTCTCGGCCGTTTTTATTCATCGTGTGTGCTCTATTGCTTACAGTGGTCTTTTAAGTGTCTGTCATTCTGGAGTGTTTCTATACAATGGCCCACTTTTACCTTGTTCATCAGACTCCAGTGTATTAAACATGCTCCACGAATCGCCAACTGTGTTCTTTTAACCTTATGTCGACTTTTTTTAACTGTCCCCCAGTGAACATCCCCATTTCAATGTATATATTTTAACCCCCATTGTCTCCACTTATTATGTTTTTATGTCCTTCTTTTCACCTTTATTATATATAGTTTCCTCTTTTTATTTTATAACGTCACTCAGCTGAAGAGAGGCGGATTGTGGCGCTGCCAGCCCTCCCCTGCCCATATGGGGCAGGGGAATGAAATCACAATAAAAAAAATTGAAGCAAATTTATTAGAATAGTACACCCAAGGGCATTCACAGGACCAGAGCTAGGACCAGGTGGGGTGAGGAGTATGGGTGGGGGGAGAGGGACAACTCATGTTAATTTTGCAGAAAAGGAATGGGTGGAGGAAACGAGACACAATTTCGTAAAAAATTAGACTCAAAACTGTAGAATAACTGTGTTATTCACCACTGAACGTAATCTATCTTCTTTGCACGTAACCATGACCACACTGTGAATGAATATGCCCAGCACAGTGTGTCAACACGGAATGTCCTAAACGTCTACAAGGGTCTCCCACTCCTGTCTATAGAGGATACATAAAAATATGGAAACACCAAAGACACAACACATTAGCGTAAGTCTGAGAGAGTTGGATCAGTTCTTTTCTTCACCATACAATTTGTGTTTTTCAACTTTTTTTTGACTTCTTCAGCATGTTTGTATAGAGTGTCATATAAACTTAAGTACAATATATCATCGAGGTACTGCCACTTAAATTACAAGAGATGTGATAAAATGAAAATATACATGAATGGTCCATCTCGCCCACAAGTGTATGGGTGAGATGAACCAGCGTACTGGGAGAGATGTATCAAATAAAAATGGCTAAACATAAAGAAATGATGCAAATGAAATTTCATACCTTTGTTTGGAATATGTTGTAATGAATAGACTTATACTACTACATATTTTATTCCAAAACAATTTTTTCACTTTTTAAAAATCTTGGTTCAACATTGGCTTTTCTGAAGAGTTGTTGATTTTGTTTAAGAATTAGCCTGAAACTTCCTTGCAGGTTAAAACTGTGTGCCAGACCGAGACTCAAACTCGAGACCTTTGCCTTTTGCAGGCAAGTGCTCCACCAAGTGAGCTATGCACGCCCCCTTCTCACAATTTTACTTCGGCCAGTACCTCATCTCCTACCTTTCAAACTGCACAGAAGTTCTCCTGTGAAGTTTGAAAGGCAGAAGACGAGGTATTGGCGGAAGCGAAACTGTGCGCAGGGGGCCTGAGTCGTGCTTGGATAGTTCAGGTGGTAGAGCACTTGCTCTCAAAAGGCGGAGGTCCCGATTTCGAGTCTCGGTCCGGCACACACTTTTAATCTATCGGGAATTTCATATCAGCGCACACTCCGCTGCAGAGTAAAAATTTCATTCAAGAATTAGACTGTCTTTCTCTCATCACAATAACTACATTTATTACTAAATGTTGACCATTGTGAACAAGCAACACACTGAATCCAATAGTAATTTTTATTAGTTTCGTAGTAGATTTCATCGCAGCCAACAAATTCATGCTCATCTCATTCATCAAAGTTATTTTTGTCATCTTCTACAATATCTGTATCTGATGAACACGGTGAGCTATTTGCGGTATTTTTCTCATTGAGCATCTTCAGTCTGTTTTTCTCTTCACAAGTATTTCCCTTTGTCGATATTTTTGTGTTTTTTCTTTTTTTATTGTCCCTTTTTTCTTTACAGTTTCAATATTTTCGGCAAAGTTTAGTCCTTTGAATACAGTTGCTGCCTTCCTTTCAAAATTCATGGTTTTATCGCTAGAAGGAACTGGTGATTTTTCTTCCAAAAGTTTCGTCCATGTTGGCATAGAAATAGTCAATTTTTAGATGGTAATCTTGCAAGTGGAGCCTGAAGCTGTGTCAGTGAAAGAATTTGACTTGTGCAGATACCTCAGTTCTTTTGCTGTGCTTGGAATCAGTAGGTCTTTTGATGAGTCTTGAAGTGGTTGGTTGGCCTATGTACAAGATGCTGCTCTTCCATTTGTTGGCACGCACATATCCTCCAACGATTTAGTATAATCTGAGAGCGCAACCATCTTCATTGGGCTTATTGCACATGTCTTGAAGCTATATTTAATTGTGCTCCCTCTCTCTCACACTGAAACAAGTGGTCGATCTCTCCATAATAACACTGGTCCAGCCCTCCCAATGGTTTGGGAGAGATGAACCACCCCGAATTCTGTCAGCAGGCAGTGAACTCAGTGGTCATTTTAGATTAGTTTCATGCCTACACATTAGTCAAGCTCGCAGAAAAAACTGTATCAATATTGCACAAACTAAGCTTTAATACTAAAATTATGTAACAACGCATAAAACTTTCAGCTTTCAGAACAGAGAATGTGATTTTTTCTCCAGAACTAACACGAAAAGGAGAGCAACACTTCTGCATTACGTTTGTTCACAAAATAACTTCCTTGCAAGTAGCGGGAGCTACTCTCCAGCGACGCATTTGTGAAAGATACTACTAGTCCATCTTACGCAGTGGTCCAACTTCCCAGACCTACCCTACCGTCCCCAGTACGGTGTAGGAGAAACGACAGGATTCAAAACAGCGTCCGGTCATCTCTGAAATGATAAGTACAGGTACTGTACCGTTTTCAATGGAATCTTACACCATTCTTCCTGGAAAACAGTGCAAGTTTAGGTAACGATGACGGAGGTGGATACCGATCACTCAAGCTTTTCTGCAAAGTTGACAACAAAGGCTCAATAATACTAAGGTCTGGTGAGTGTGGTGGCCAGGGGAGATGCGAAAATTCATCCTCTGCTAACAAAACCAGCCGTGGACGATACGAGCCAAGTGAACAGGGACCCTGTCCTCTTGGAACACAGAATCACCATTGGGGGGCAAACATTGTACCATGGGATGGACCAGTTCAGCCAAAATGGTGGCATAATCCTTGGCGGTAGTATGATGGGGCCCTTGGAATATCACGATAAGGCTGGCCAAATCTTCACCGAATTCCCGACGTGTTTCGCTCTTGAGATGTAAACTCGGCCAGAAGTTGGAAACAGTGGGCAACAAGACTCACCCGAGCAAATGACTTTTTTCCATAGCTACACAATCCTGGCTTTATGACCTCGGAACCACATTTCCCTGATAAGCGCATCTGTATCACAGATGTGTGGTTTTGGAATTCAAGCGCGCCCTGCAATAGGGTATTTGATTGTTTTTGTGGAAATCGTCTCAAAAGATTAATTACGTCATTTTATGCTCATGGAGTTCAGTGTTTAAAGAAAACGGAAATGAAATTCAATTAATTGGAAGCCCACTAAAACGCTCGATTTAAGTCATGTTATGCCTGTGACGTCACTGCCTAGCATGCTGCTCCTAAAGTCATAAAGCTCATTCAGAGTGATATCTTGTTTTGGAATTTACGTTTCGGAAAATGGATTACAAATGGTGCGCAGTACCGCATTGTAAAAATAAGTCTATAAAAAATTCGAAAAATAGTTTTTGAATGTTCCAACGAATGAGATTTGTTAAATGTGGTTGCGACTCCCTTGTAGAGATCCAAAACCAGCCGTGGACGATACGAGCCAAGTGAACAGGGACCCTGTCCTCTTGGAACACAGAATCACCATTGGGGGGCAAACATTGTACCATGGGATGGACCAGTTCAGCCAAAATGGTGGCATAATCCTTGGCGGTAGTATGATGGGGCCCTTGGAATATCACGATAAGGCTGGCCAAATCTTCACCGAATTCCCGACGTGTTTCGCTCTTGAGATGTAAACTCGGCCAGAAGTTGGAAACAGTGGGCAACAAGACTCACCCGAGCAAATGACTTTTTTCCATAGCTACACAATCCTGGCTTTATGACCTCGGAACCACATTTCCCTGATAAGCGCATCTGTATCACAGATGTGTGGTTTTGGAATTCAAGCGCGCCCTGCAATAGGGTATTTGATTGTTTTTGTGGAAATCGTCTCAAAAGATTAATTACGTCATTTTATGCTCATGGAGTTCAGTGTTTAAAGAAAACGGAAATGAAATTCAATTAATTGGAAGCCCACTAAAACGCTCGATTTAAGTCATGTTATGCCTGTGACGTCACTGCCTAGCATGCTGCTCCTAAAGTCATAAAGCTCATTCAGAGTGATATCTTGTTTTGGAATTTACGTTTCGGAAAATGGATTACAAATGGTGCGCAGTACCGCATTGTAAAAATAAGTCTATAAAAAATTCGAAAAATAGTTTTTGAATGTTCCAACGAATGAGATTTGTTAAATGTGGTTGCGACTCCCTTGTAGAGATCCAAAACCAGCCGTGGACGATACGAGCCAAGTGAACAGGGACCCTGTCCTCTTGGAACACAGAATCACCATTGGGGGGCAAACATTGTACCATGGGATGGACCAGTTCAGCCAAAATGGTGGCATAATCCTTGGCGGTAGTATGATGGGGCCCTTGGAATATCACGATAAGGCTGGCCAAATCTTCACCGAATTCCCGACGTGTTTCGCTCTTGAGATGTAAACTCGGCCAGAAGTTGGAAACAGTGGGCAACAAGACTCACCCGAGCAAATGACTTTTTTCCATAGCTACACAATCCTGGCTTTATGACCTCGGAACCACATTTCCCTGATAAGCGCATCTGTATCACAGATGTGTGGTTTTGGAATTCCAGCGCGCCCTGCAATACATATGATTATTTCTGTGAGGGTCATTTTTATGTAAGCAATCACTCGATAAAAAACATATTATTCTATTAGTTTGCTATTAAGTATCATGCTCTGCAACTGCAAAAGTGTAAAGTATTATTATGTACTATATAATGTGATTATATATACGTTTCCGAAGTTTCACGATACGACACGTACTTTCTCTAATGTACTTGGTGAAAGTATAAATTTTATATTGTTTTAGTTCGCTATAAAGTATTAATCTGTGCTTGCAGTTGTCAGTTTTAACATTTACAGCAGTGATATAGTACTTTTCTATAAGATAAATCAACTATTTATGTCTCAAAAAATATCTTTTCGCCGGCAGGTGTGGCCGTGCGGTTCTAGGCGCTTCAGTCTGGAACCGCGTGACCGCTACGGTCGCAGGTTCGAATCCTGCCTCGGGCATGGATGTGTGTGATGTCCTTAGGTTAGTTAGGTTTAAGTAGTTCTAAGTTCTAGGCGACTGATGACCTCAGAAGTTAAGTCGCATAGTGCTCAGAGCCATTTGAACCAATATCTTTTCGAGAGCATATGAAATTAGTAACAAGTATCCAATGAATCAAAATGTCTGATGTACATAAAAATGAAAGAATTCCCGTAAGTGTTTGCTTTAATGGATAATCTGCGGACATTAATTGACAAAGAACAAATGGGGCGAAAACCGAAGAGTCTAATCCCACATCCCTCGACACATATAATAAGTAGAGAAATCAAGAGTGCCACTAACACGATTTAGCCTGACAAGTTTTTTTGTAACCACTGTTGCATAGTAAAAAAATCCAACGAACAGAAGCCAGAATGATTTTTTCTACTTAGTACTCGGAACACAAAGGCGATGCCATTGGAAGGGCGATGGCTTAGGCGTTGACCGACAATGTTGCATGGACTCATACGCGGTGTCACCTCATTTCACATGGAGAAGCCGCGAGTCGCGGCAAGGCGTTGGTGGGGATCATACGAGGGTTGGAACTTTAATAGTGGCAAATACTTATTTACAGCTCGTACAAAATAGATACGTGTTTCAAAGTTTTACTGACTTTCAAAGTAGTCACCAGCATGGTGTATAACCCGTTGCCAGCCATGTGGAAGTCCTAGGATACTCTAAACAGTGCCAGTTGTGTTGACAGTTCGAGCGGCGCGGTCTATTGCCCGACGAATTTGTAGGAGATCTGAAGCGAATACCGTGATGTGTTTCCTCCAGTTTAGAAATCGAGTTGAACTCACGATCGTTTAAGTCGGGGGAGTGCAGTAGGTGGTATAGCACTTAGCAGGCTCATCAATCAAACAAATCAGTAACAGCTTGGGCTGTACGTGCTTGAGCATTGTCCTGCAAAATGATGGTCAGGTCCTGCATTAAGTGTCGTCACTTCTGTCTCTTAGCTGGTCATAGGTTGTGTTCCAAAAATGAATAGCATTAATAATTAATTAATTAAATAAACTCTGCAGGTACTATTTTTAACGAGTTTAAATGATGAGTACTATAGCAGAAGTGCCTTTAAGAATGCCGTTTATTACTGCAAAACACTTATTGATGTCGATGTTCAGCAACTAAATAAAACACAAGTTGAATAACAGGGAAACGACAGATTCCTACCTTACGTAATTAGTTATGAGCAACAACACAGCTCGCAAGATATTCACTTCTAACCGCATACTACATCTACACTGCAGAAGCCACGGAAAGTGCACAAATCGGCACTACGAAATATTTCTATCTCCCTCGACCACGCGCGAACTGGTTAACACTCTCCAAGTATTTCCTGCGACTGTCCATCGCGCCTTCCCGTCCAGCGCTCCTCCGTGTCCTGTGCGACCTGGTGCTGGTTCAAATGGCTCTGACCACTATGGGACTTAACATCTGAGGTCATCAGTCCCCTAGAACTTAGAACTACTTAAAACTAACTAACCTAAGGACATCACACAACACCCAGTCATCACTAGGCAGAGAAAATCCCTGACCCCGCCGGGAATCGAAACCGGGAGACCTGATGCTCCTTCCCCCACTTGCATTCAGTCTCTCCATTGACTTCGGTAGTCGCCTACCGTAGTAACGAGCGCTGTGATTGGCTAGAACGCTCCCGCCATGTCTCCAAGCCAACACACACTCACAAACATATTGAAACTGGATTTACATTTAAATAACTTGAAATTAAATAAATATTCCTATGGCAGGACCATAAACTCACTCAACACACATTATTAAATACATAAACAAATCAAATAAATAAATATCAAAGGAATAGGAACAAAAGTAGGCCAATAGCCTAATGTCTCTGTGCTTTCTAAAACACAGTAAATATTTCACCATTTTTTCATGAATAGTATATATCGGATATAAACAAAGACATAGACGAATAAATATATTTATAAGCATACTGCTACCGTTTTTTCGTGTAACTGTGGAGTACTTATGGCCTGACGCGATCAATAGTAATCGGCCACTTTGATCTCCAATAACTCATGTACTATTCAAGTTACATGCCTGTAATTCATACCAATTTCGGTTTACACTAATAGCTTTCTAAAGACATATCGATCGACGAAATCGAATGAACTGTTTAGATTACGGAAACTCATAGCTGGGTGTTACTTGTATAATTTACAGCCAGATACTAAACTTTTAAGTAATAAAGATATTGAAAATCTGATTGCACCATCAGAATCGTCATGCAAATAATGGTAAAATTGGAAATTTGTGGTAAGGTCTTATGGGACCAAACTGCTGAGGTCATCGGTCCCTAGACTTACACACTACTTAACATAACTTAAACTAACTTACGCTAAGGATGAGACACACATACATGCCCGAGGGAGGACTTGAACGCCCGATGGGGAGAGCCGCGCGGACCGTGACAAGGCGCCTCAGACTGCACGGCTACCTCGCGTGGCCACCAAATAATGGTAATGAACAGGTTTCTTTTTAAGGTATCATGATTCCTCTGGCTATTATTAATTTCTACATGAACTGTGAAATGTCTGCCATTGTTGTTGTTGTTGTGGTCTTCAGTCCTGAGACTGGTTTGATGCAGCTCTCCATGCTACTCTATCCTGTGAAAGCTTCATCTCCCAATACCTACTGCAACCTACATCCTTCTGAATCTGCTTAGTGTATTCATCTCATGGTCTCCCCCTACGTTTTTTACCCTCCACGCTGCCCTCCAATACTAAATTGGTGATCCCTTGATGCCTCAGAACATGTCCTACCGATCGATCCCTTCTTCTGGTCAAGTTGTGCCACAAACTTCTCTTCTCCCCAATCCTATTCAATACTTCCTCATTAGTTATGTGATCTACCCATCTAATCTTCAGCATTCTTCTGTAGCACCACATTTCGAAAGCTTCTATTCTCTTCTTGTCCAAACTATTTACCGTCCATGTTTCACTTCCATACATGGCTACACTCCATACAAATACTTTCAGAAATGACTTCCTGACACTTAAATCTATACTCGAGGTTAACAAATTTCTCTTCTTCAGAAATGCTTTCCTTGCCAATGCCAGTCTACATTTTATATCCTCTCTACTTCGACCATCATCAGTTATTTTGCTCCCCAAATAGCAAAACTCCTTTACTACTTTAAGTGTTCATTTCCTAATCTAATACCCTCAACATCACCCGACTTAATTCGACTACATTCCATTATCCTCGTTTTGCTTTTGTTGATGTTCATCATATATCCTCCCTTCAAGACACCATCCATTCCGTTCAACTGCTCTTCCAAGTCCTTTGCTGTCTCTGACAGAATTACAATGTCATCGGCGAACCTCAAAGTTTTTATTTCTTCACCATGGATTTTAATACCTACTCCGAATTTTTCTTTTGTTTCCTTTACTGTTTGCTCAATATACAGATTGAATAACATCGGGGATAGGCTACCGCCGTGTCTCACTCCCTTCCCAACCACTGCTTCCCTTCCATACCCCTCGACTCTTATAATTGCCATCTGGTTTCTGTACAAATTGTAAATAGCCTTTTGCTCTCTGTATTTTACCCCTGCCACCTTCAGAATTTGAAAGAGAGTATTCCAATCAACATTGTCAAAAGCTTTCTCTAAGTCTACAAATGCTAGAAACATAGGTTTGCCTTTCCTTAATCTTTCTTGTAAGATAAGTCGTAGGGTCAGTATTGCCTCACGTGTTCCAACATTTCTATGAAATCCAAACTGATCTTCCCCGTGGTCAGCTTCTACCAGTTTTTCCATTCGTCTGTAAAGAATTCGCGTTAGTATTTTGCAGCTGTGACTTATTAAACTGATAGTTCGGTAATTTTCACATCTGTCAACACCTGCTTTCTTTGGGATTGAGATCATTATATTCTTCTTGAAGTCTGAGGGTATTTCGCCAGTTTCATACATCTTGCTCACCAGATGGTAGAGTTTTGTCAGGACTGGCTCTCCAAAGGCCGTCAGTAGTTCCAATGGAATGTTGTTTACTCCGGAGGCCTTGTTTCGACTCAGGTCTTTCAGTGCTCTGTCAAACTCTTCACGCAGTATCGTATCTCCCATTTCATCTTCATCTACATCCTCTTCGATTTCTATAATACTGTCCTCAAGTGCATCGCCCTTGTATAGACCCTCTATATACTCCTTCCACCTTTCTGCTTTCCCTTCTTTGCTTAGAATTGGGTTTCCATCTGAGCTCTTGATGTTCATACAAGTGGTTCTCTTATCTCCAAAGGTCTCTTTAATTTTCCTGTAGGCAGTATCTATCTTACCCCTAGTGAGATAAGCCTCTACATCCTTATATTTGTCCTCTAGCCATCCCTGCTTAGCCATTTTGCACTTCCTGTCGATCTCATTTTTGAGACGTTTGTATTCCTTTTTGCCTGCTTCATTTACTGCATTTTTGTATTTCCCCTTTCATCAATTAAATTCAATATTTCTTCTGTTACCCAACGATTTCTACTAGCCCTCGTCTTTTTACGTACTTGATCCTCTGCTGCCTTCACTACTTCATCCCTCAAAGCTATCCATTCTTCTTCTACTGTATTTCTTTCCCCCATTCTTGTCAATCGTTCCCTAATGCTCTCCATGAAGCTCTCTACAATCTCTGGTTCTTTCATTTTACCCAGGTCCCATCTCCTCAAATTCCCACCTTTTTACAGTTTCTTCAGTTTTAATCTACAGTTCATAACCAACAGATTGTGGTCAGAGTCCACATCTGCCCGGGAAATGTCTTACAATTTAAAACCTGTTTCCTAAATCTCTGTCTTACCATTATATAATCAATCTGATACCTTTTAGTATCTCCAGGGTTCTTCCATGTATACAACCTTCTATCATGATTCTTAAGCCAAGTGTTAGCTATGATTAAGTTGTGCTCTGTGCAAAATTCTACCAGGCGGCTTCCTCTTTCATTTCTTAGCCCCAATCCATATTCACCTACTACGTTTCCTTCTCTCCCTTTTCTTACACTCGAATTCCAGTCACCCATGACCATTAAATTTTCGTCTCTCTTCACTATCTGAATAATTTCTTTTATTTCATCATACATTTCTTCAATTTCTTCGTCATCTGCAGAGCTAGTTGGCATATAAACTTGTACTACTGTAGTAGGTGTGGGCTTCGTATCTATCTTGGCCATTATGGTTTCAGAAAGTCCGCCATGTTTGGCACTCCCGGCATACAAATCTCCTTCATCAACACAAAGCACAGTCCTCGACACAGCGTCAACATGGAATTCCCAACCACGCGGTCCGCCTGGACCACGCGCTGTGGCTACCCCTCTTGCTCCAGCTAATATTCTGCGCCATGCAGTTGCTGACGAGCCCTGGCTTGCCGAGCGGCCCGTGTGGCCATGACAACTCCGAACGTAGAATATTTTCAGGGCGCCACAACTCACTCGTTACCTCACAAGGTAGTGCAGGCTCTGTAAAGGTGTGGCGCGTGTGCAGTTCAAGCGATATGGGAACCTTGATACGTCTAGATACGACTCTGAGAGGTGACACTTACGTAAGCCTCCTGTCTTATGATCTGCATCCATTCATGTCCGTTGTGCATTCCGACGGAGCTGGACAATTCCAGCCGAACAATGCGACACCACACACATCCTGAATTACTGCAGGAACACTCTTCTAAGTATAAACATTACCACTTGCCGCAAGACTCCCCAGACATTAACATTTTTGAGCATATCTGGGATGCCTTGCAATGTGCTGCTCAGAAGAGATCTCCATCCCGTCATACTCCTGCGGATTTATGGACATCCTTGCAGGATTTATGGTGTCAGTTCGCTCTAGCACATTAGTCATCCCAGATCGTGTTGCGGCACTTCAGCGGGCTCGCATAGATCCTACGCAATATTAGGCTGGTGTACAAGTTTCGCCGGCCGAGGTGGCCGAGCGGTTCTAGGCGCTACAGTCTGGTTCAAATGGCTCTGAGCACTATGGGACTTAACATCTACGGTCATCAGTCCCCTAGAACTTAGAACTACTTAAACCTAACTAACCTAAGGACATCACACAACACCCAGTCATCACGAGGCAGAGAAAATCCCTGACGCCGCCGGGAATCGAACCCGGGAACCCGGGCGCGGGAAGCGAGAACGCTACCGCACGACCACGAGCGCTACAGTCTGGAACCGCGTGACCGCTACGGTCGGAGGTTCGAATCCTGCCTCGGGCATGGATGTGTATGATGTCCTTAGGTTAGTTAGATTTAAGTAGTTCTAAGTTCTAGGGGACTGATGACCTTAGAAGTTAAGTCCCATAGTGCTCAGAGCCATTTGAACCATTTTTGTACCAGTTTCTTTGGCTCTTGAATGTATCTGTGGGACGGTGACCACACCGTGCACCTTTAGCTACGCTGCCTGTGAACGTGTTGCTGACTGTGTGGTGTGACCCCGTGTTGACAGGTGTGAGCGCGCCGCGCGCCTCCAGCCGGTCTGGCTTCCCGCTGCCCAACGCCCGTCGCGTGTCCGCCGCCGTCCACTCCCACCGCGACAGCCTGGAGCACGCCGTCACCATGGCGTTCGTCGCCTGGGGGCAGATGCTCGACCACGACCTCACGCAGACCGCCGAGACCAAAGGTAAGCCCACCGCCAGCTGCCGCAGGACGCCCAGCGCGCTTCCAAAGCCCACTGTACACGCGGCCCGTCGTGGTCCAACGATCACATCCTACAGAATGTTGTGCAAAAGATTCATCCCATCTATATTACTAACAGCTCCCAGAGGCGAAAAATCTGATTTACGATATTTCCATAAATACTGAACAAGTTTAAAAATTTTCAACGCTCTCGTAATCGAGTAAGTAAGAGCTATAATTACACTGCTGGCCATTAAAATTGCTACACAACGAAGATGACGTGCTACAGACGCGAAATTTAACCGACCGGAAGAAGATGCTGTGATATGCAAATGATTAGCTTTTCAGAGCATTCACACAAGGCTGGCGCCGGTAGCGACACCTACAACGAGCTGACACGAGGAAAGTTTCCAACCGATTTCTCATACACAAACAGCAGTTGACTGGCGTTGCCTGGTGAAATGTTTTTGTGATGCCTCGTGTAAGGAGGAGAAATGCGTACCATCACGTTTCCGACTTTGATAAAGGTCGGATAGTAGCCTATCGCGATTGCGGTTTATCGTATCGCGACATTGCTGCTCGTGTTGGTCGAGATCCAACGACTGTTAGCAGAATATGGAATCGGTGGGTTTAGGAGGGTAATACGGAACCCGTGTTGGATCCCAACGGCCTCGTATCACTAGCTGTCGAGATGACAGGCATGTTATCCGCATGGCTGTAACGGATCGTGCAGCCACGTCTCGATCCCTGAGTCAACATATGGGGACAGTTGCAAGACAACAACCATCTTCAGGAACAGTTCGACGACGTTTGCAGCAGCATGGACTATCAGCTCGGAGATTATGTCTGCGGTTACCCGTGACGCTGCATCACAGATAGGAGCACCTGCGATGGTGTACGCGACGACGAACCTGGGTGCACGAATGGCGAAACGTCATTTTTTTGGATGAACCCAGGTTCTGTTTACAGCAACATGATGGTCGCATCCGTGTTTGGCGACATCGCGGTGAACGCACATTGAAAGCGTGTATTCCTCATTGAAAGCGTGTATCACCCGGCGTGATGTTACAGGGTGCCATTTGTTACACGTCTCGGTCACCTCTTGTTCGCATTGACGGCACTTTGATCAGTGGACGTTACATTTCAGATGTGTTGCGATCCGTGGCTCTACCCTTCATTCGACCCCTGCGAAACCCTACATTTCAAGAGGGTAATGTACGACCGCATGTTGCAGGTCCTGTACGGGCCTTTCTCGATACAAAAAATGTTCGACTGCTGCCGTGGCCAGCACATTCTCCAGATCTCTCATCAACTGAAAACGTGTGGTCAATGGTGGCCGAGCAACTGGCTCGTCACAATACGCCACTAAACTGTGGTATCGTGTTGAAGCTGCATGGGCAACTGTACCTGTACACGCCATCCAAGCTCTGACTCAATGCCCAGGCGTATCAAGGCCGTTATTACGGCCAGAGGTGGTTGTTATGGGTACTGATTTCTCAGGATCTATGCATCGTTTAATAGGACACATCGTGAGGTACCTAGAAGTCGTCGAGTTGGAAGGAAGCATGGGTCGAAAGAATTGTAGAGGGAGACCAAGGCATGGGTGATAAACAGTCCAAACAAGAAGAGGATGTAAGTGTTTGAAATGTGGTGCTACAGAAGAATGCTGAAGGTTAGATGGGATGTCATTCACGGCATTGGGAGGTGCACTAGGTATCTCGACGAAAATACAGTTGTAAATGGATTGCATCTGTTGAAATGAATTTTGCTATCGTTCCAATGGATGTGACTTGCAGATGTTATGCAGAGATCAAGAGCTTTGCTAAGCGTGGAGAGCAGCATCAAATAAGTCTTCGAACTGAATACTTTAAGAACAACAACAACAAAATATCTTTTACGTCTGTGCACATACCCTTACGTTTGTTATCAAATTTTCATTTAGCTTTTACGAATGTTCAGCCTACTCTACACTTAACGCAACACAAACATCCAGATGATAGTCAAAAAATTGGTTCAAATGGCTCTAAGCACTATAGGACTTAACATCGGAGGTCATCAGTCTCCTAGACTTAAACTACTTAAACCTAGGTAACCTAAGGACATCATACACATCCAGGCCCGAGGCAGGATTCGAACCTGCGACCGCAGCAGCCGCGTGGTTTCGAACTGAAGCGCCTAGAACCGCTCGATCACAACTGCCGGCCTGACGATAGTCGTACTCATCTCATTTTTAATGGGATCATGACTGGAGTTTCTGCATTCATTTCTGTTTTTTTTTTTTTTTTTTTTCTAACATACCTTGAGACCAGGCCCCCTTGGAGCCTAATGGCACAATGTGAGATCCGTACGCCATTCACGGCACTGGGAGGTGCAGTATGTTATCTCGACGAAAATACGGTTGTAACTGGATTGCATCTGTTGAAATGAATTTTGCTATCATGTTACCGCCATCTCGAGACGACACACTTTGATTAATGAACGAGATAACTAGCGAGCTAGGTGCAGCACGGAAACCCCCACCGGCAACCACATGAACCGGCATCCTATAACTGGCTCCTAGATAAACTTTCAGTTTTCGTGCCGAAGTTGAAATACACAACAAGTGGAAGATAAAGCCTTGTGAAACCGGATGAATTTTTTGAAACCACCTGTACTACAGCGCTCCTATTCTGTAACTGCGAACGCATCTAGCTCTGATGGGGTGCTACATGTTTTCTATTGTACTTCACTAGAAATGTGATAAACAAAACATTAAAAAAACTATACACCAATCAGCTTTCTGTCTGTAATATATGAAATGTTCATTAAAATCACCACCAATCCCGGAGGAAAAGAAGTATTTGAACCAAGCAAAAGAATGATCTCGCTTTGGAAATGGATATCGTACAGCGGACCATTACAAGTCACGAACGCTGCTATAAAAGGGACCAATGGGTATGGATTACCACATTTCCTGGTTTTTTGTTGATTCTGATAAAGCTCATGACTAAATTTTTACAAAATCTCTACCAACAACAGTTGAGAAAGAAATCACTGATTGGAGCTTCGTTAATGCTACAGCTTCCATTTATTCTTATCAGTGGAAAAGATTAGATTTAAAAGTGGAACTAGGCAAGGAGATCCTTGTTGTGCACGATTTCATACACAGTGGTAAGTAGAGGTGGGCTACAGCGTGGTGCGACAATCAACAATGATTAGTGAACGAGTTAACACAATGAACAGAAGATTTACTTAACTTGCATTTCTCCAGGCACATGAAGACTCATTACAAATATTGTAACAAGAGATAGAGTCCAGCTCACAGCCAGCCGTTGTGGCCGAGCGGTTCTAGGCACTTTAGTCCGGAACCGCGCTGCTGCTATGGTCGCAGGTTCGAGTCCTGCCTCGGGCATGGATGTGTGTGAAGTCCTTAGGATAGTTAGGTTTAAGCAGTTCTAAGTGTAGGGGACTGATGACCTCCGATGTTAAGTCCCATAGTGCTTAGAGCAATTTGAACCAGCACACACTATAGAAACTAGGGTGGGGCTCGCTGTACTAAGCAATACGATGGTGTAGCGGTGAGGCTCCAAGTGCAACAGGATGAGTGGCTGCCGCCGGCTATCCTATATTGCGGCAACAGAGGCCGCTCGTAGTCCAGAGCCGCAAAAGGCGTAGCTCTGCGGTCACGCACCATTGGGTCCACCAGATACAGTGCGACCGCCATCTGCGTCAGACGGAAACTTGTAATGCCGTTGCCAACAGCTATTCCCAGCGCTACTAGAGGAAATTTTTAGATCCCTACACTTGTAAAAAAAAAAATTGTGGTAATAGAACACACCTGGCCCACCTTCTTATTACTGATGGCATTGTGCTGTTTGACTGAAGTGCAAATAAACGTCAACAGCTACTACATATATTTGGCCAACATGCTTTGACAACTGTACTTCGACATCCACGTTAGGCAGAAATTGCTACTGTTAAGAGGAGAACATTGTACATGGAAATTTGTCTCACTCATACAAGAAAAGTATTCACAATTTCGATGAAGTATCGCTTTATATCACACTTAATACATCGTAGTGAGCAATTTTGTTGTTAGTTCATACTGGGCGCCAGTTCATCTAGTGAAATGTTATTGCTAGCCCTCTGATGGGACGGTATCTTATTGTTGTTGTGGTCTTCAGTCCTGAGACTGGTTTGATGCAGCTTTCCATGCTACCCTATCCTGTGCAAGCTTCTTCATCTCCCAGTACTTACTGCAACCTACATTCTTCTGAATCTGCTAAGTGTATTCATCTCTTGGTCTCCCTCTACGATTTTTACCCTCCAAGCTGCCCTCCAAAGCTAAATTTGTGATCCATTCATGCCTCAGAACATGTCTTACCAACCGATCCCTTCTTCTTGTCAAGTTGTGCCTCAAACTCCTCTTCTCCCCAATTCTATTCAATACCTCCTCATTAGTTACGTGATCTACCCACCCAATCTTCAGCATTCTTCTGTAGCACCACATTTCGAAAGCTTCTATTCTCTTCTTGTCCAAACTGTTTATCGTCGATGTTTCACTTTCATACATGGCTACACTCCATACAAATACTTTCAGAAGCGACTTCCTGATGCTTAAATCTATACTCGATGTTAACATATTTCTCTTCTTCAGAAACGATTTCCTTGCCATTGCCAGTCTATATTTTATATCTTCTCTACTTCGACAATCATCAGTTATTTTGCTCCCGAAATAGCAAAACTCCTTTACTACTTTAAGTGTCTCATTTCCTAATCTAATTCCCTCAGCATCACCCGACTTAATTCGACTACATTCCATTATCCTCGTTTTGCTTTTGTTGATGTTCATCTTATATCCTCCTTTCAAGACACTGTCCATTCCGTTCAACTGCTCTTCCAAGTCCTTTGCTGTCTCTGACAGAATTACAATGTCATCGGCGAACCTCAAAGTTTTTATTTCTTCTCCATGGATTTTAATACCTACTCCGAATTTTTCTTTTGTTTCCTTTACTGTTTGCTCAGTATACAGATTGAATAACATCGGGGAGAGGCTACAACCCTGTCTTACTCCCTTCCCAACCACTGATCCCTTTCATACCCCTCGACTCTTACAACTGCCATCTGTTTTCTATACAAATTGTAAATAGCCTTTCGCTCCCTGTATTTTACCCTTGCCACCTTTAGAATTTGAAAAAGACTATTCCAGTCAACATTGTCAAAAGCTTTCTCTAAGTCTACAAATGCTAGAAACGTAGGTTTGCCTTTCCTTAATCTTTCTTCTAAGATAAGTGGTAAGGTCAGTATTGCCTCACATGTTCCAATATTTCTACGGAATCCAAGCTGATCTTCCCCGAGGTCGGCTTCTACCAGTTTTTCCATTCGTCTGTAAAGAATTCGTGTTAGTATTTTTCAACTGTGATTTATTAAACTGATAGTTCGGTAATTTTCACATCTGTCAACACCTGCTTTCTTCGGGATAGCGTGCAATTTATAGGCTACCTCTGGAAGTTTCTTAAGGAGGACGAATTTGTTGAATTACAAGGATTCAGCTTGAGAAATTAATTGTATGTACTAACTATGCATTTGGTTGCTGCATTAGCAATTAATAAAAAGCTAACGATTAGGTATACCACCTGAAGAAATGTCATTAAAGTACGTTACCAGTTTATACAGTTACATAAAATATTCCGTTTTTCACCATTGCTAGAATGACTCCCCTATCACCTATAAAATTTATTCTGGAACTTCTTTTCATTACGCACATTAAGATTAAACAGAAAACAATAATTTGCCCATTGTATTAACAACTATTTTAGGGTCACTTTCCTGGGTATTAGTTATTGCTTTGTTACAAACAGAACACTGGCAGGTCTACTTTTTCTCGAAGGCTTCAGTGCATGTCATTAGCGGGAGTAGATAGCATTTACTTGCCCGAAGTCCATGCTGCATCCAGAAGAAAAAGCATGTTCTGTAAGTGGTGCCAATCAAGTGTTGGAGTAGTTGGGTCCGCCTGGGACAAGCTATGGCTCGGATAGTCATTGCACTCGGTAGGAACGTCTTGGGCTATCTTATGATCAGATCTTGAAGAGCATCGCAGCACGCCCAGCAGGAAAGTCTCTCACACCCTAGGACCACTTCTACCTTGGCGTTCTCATAAATTTGCTCTGGGCAAATCCTTGTGTCTGAGTGGCAAACACCTATTCTTCATCTCGCAACTTTTATTGGTGTTGCAAAATGGCCTCCTTTCCAAAACTTTCTAGATGCGTTATGTCTATGAACAATGCTCGTATTAGCCATATATAAAAACTCTGCCTACTGTTTAATCAGTACTTCAACTGCTTCTTCCTCCGTATTATCACGA
Organism: Schistocerca cancellata; assembly: GCF_023864275.1. Lineage (NCBI taxonomy): Eukaryota > Metazoa > Arthropoda > Insecta > Orthoptera > Acrididae > Schistocerca > Schistocerca cancellata. The sequence goes on along the minus strand of NC_064627.1, from coordinate 332,492,365 downwards.
TCTACCTGCAGGCAGAGACAGCAACGTGCCCACTACCTGTCTGGGCTCTCTATCACATATGATGGCTGGGAATGTGTGTACCTGGGGCAGTATTTTCTGGTGATTGTATGCACATTGTATGTGCGTCTCCAGCAGATATGGGGTCACATCACACGAGAAGGTTACAAAATCTGCAGCAACAGCACAGTTCATAATCGCTGACACATCGAAAATTAACCAACACTTGACACTGACACTGACACAATAAGATTTCACTGCCGCTACTTGTGCGGGGTGTCCGACTACAGTTACGTAAAGGCTACAAGGTACCGAAACAAAGATTTATACAATGAGCTGACAAAAGACATAAGATGCCTCCAACTATCGTGTAGGACCACCATTTGTCCGTCGTAGCGCAGTGACTCGACGTTACGTGGTCTCAACAAGTCGGAAGAAATCCCCTGCAGAAATATTGAGCCATACTGCCTCTACAGCCATCCTTAATTGCGGAAGTGTTGCCGGTACAGGATTTTGTGCAGGAGGCAATCTCTCGATTATTTCCCATAATGGGTGGACAAATCATTCATTCGAATTGTCCAGAATGTTTTTCAAGCTAAATGCGAACAACTGTACCCTGGTGACATAGCGCATTGTTATCAATAAAAATTCCATCGTTGTTTGGGAACATGAACTCCAGGAATAACTGCAAATGGTCTCCAAGTAGGCGAACATAACCATTTCCAGTCAATGATCGGTTAAGTTGGATCAGAGGACACAGTCCATTCCATGTAAACACAGCCCATACCGTTATGGAGCCACCACCAGCTTGCACAGTGCCTTGTTGACAACTCGGGTCCATGGTTTAATGGGGCATGCGCCACGCTCGAATCCTACCATTAGCTCTGAAACTGGAACTCATCTAACCAGGTCATGGTTTTCCAGTCGTCTAGGTTCCAACCGAGGTGGTCACGAGCCCAAGGAGAGGCGCTCTAGACGATGTCGCGCTGTGTTAAGCCTAGTTAACACGACGACATTGGGTTGCGCCACTCGTTGCGTGGAATGAGTTGCACGCTAATGTTTCAAATTTGACTGTCGACACGGCGAAACCAGTATACACTTCAGTTCCGTCGTTTTGTGGGTTCCTGAGTCGTGTCTGAAATGAAAGTTTTGGCATCTGCACGTCGCACGAGTTGTGATGGAGTTAAAGCTTGTTGCGTGGAATTGCTGCATAAGAAAAAAGTAAGAAACGTGTTTCGATTCGTGACTGGTTGAACAATAGACGTCTGTTCAACATTCTTGCTGAAATAATTTGTAGTGGAAGACCCAAGAAGTTCTTTTAATTATCTTAGAATGTCACCAGAACTGTTCACGTTTCTTCTAAACAGAGTTAAATTTGTGATAAGGAATAAAGATACTGTAATGCATGAAGCACTTTGTCAGAACTGAAATTACGTATCACATTGCGCGCATTACAATCGAGAACACTCGACAAGCTATAAGATGCGGATTTAGTTGGTGATGACACTTTTTCATTAACACCAGTAATTATTAACATTAACTTTAATAATTATTAACATTAACAGCAGTAATTATTCGAACAGGCCGCATTAAGAAGAGAATGGTTTGCAAACTACTCTGTTGAAGATCTGTACAGCGTCAGCATTTCAAATTTTAAACATGTGTGAACGGGGAGCATTGCTGCGACGTTTTAAGTAGATGAATATTGAATAAAGAATGCAGCTTCTTGAATCGTGTAGCCTTCCCCCCTGTCAACAATATCCCTTAAAAAGAAAGAGTCGGCCAACTCGAACAATGGGATTTTAGTCTTGTAGACGAGAGCATTTCCACAGCTAGAATTACATTTGCTTGTATTTTTCTTAATTCAGTTGTATATCTGCTTCTAATTCAATTAATTTTGCCCTGCCGCTAAGGTATTGTCAAACTTTCTGTGTTCTGATCGCACGTGAAAGGTCTCAGGAGGCGCAGTATATTGCGTATTTTTGTAATCAGCAGAACTGAAATCCGACAAACACCTATGCAAAGCATATATATCCAAAAAGCGAACATTATTCTCCGTTCCTCACTGCACAGTTCAGTTTTTCTTCACTCTACGACGGTACCGTAGTTCGTGTAATCTAGTGTCGTCGTGTAAACTACGCTTTCGCAAGGGCACGTGCGTCGGTCGTCTGCTGCCATAGCTCATTAACGCCACATTTCGCCGCACTGTCCTAACGGATACGTTCGTCGTACGTCCCATATTGATTTCTGCTGTTATTTCATGCAGTGTTGTTTGGCTGCAATCAATGATATCTCTACGCAAACATCACTGCTGTCGACCGTTAAGTGAGAAGGGTCGGGCACTGCTTTGTCCGTGGTGACAGGCAATGCCTCAAATTTGGTATTCTCGGCACGCTCTTGACACTGTTGTTCTCGGCATATTGAATTCCTTAACGATTTCCGAAATGAAATGTTCCATGCGTCTAGCTCCAATTACCATTCCGTTTTCAAAGACTGTTTATCCCCGTCGTGCAGCCATAATCACATCGGAAACCATATCGATTGAATTACCTGACTACAAATGACAACTCCACCAACACACCGCCCTTTTACGCGTTAGTACCACCATCCGTCTACGTGCATATCGCTAGCCCTTGACTTTTGTCACCCCAGTATACAGGGTGGTCCATTGATAGTGATCGGGCCAAATATCTCACGAAATAAGCATCAAACGACAAAACAACAAAGAACGAAACTCGTCTAGCTTGAAGGGGGAAACCAGATGGCGCTATGGTTGGCCCGCTAGATGGCGCTGCCATAGGTCAAACGGATATCAACTGCGTTTTTTTAAATAGGAATCCCCATTTTTTATTACATATGCGTGTAGTACGTAAAGAAATATGAATGATTTAGTAGGACCACTTTTTTCGCATTGTGATAGATGGCGCTGTAATAGCTGTGGTATCACGTAACATTCCGCCAGTGCGCACATCAGTAGCGGATAAATCGCACGTGGATCGGGAATCTCAAAAACGTCGGTGTTGAGAATGCTACATCAACATCGATTGCACCCATACCATATTTCTATGCACCAGGAATTGCATGGCGACGACTTTGAACGTCGTGTACAGTTCTGCCACTGCGCACAAGAGAAATTACGGGACGGTGACAGATTTTTTTGTACGCATTCTATTTAGCGACGAAGCGTCATTCACCAACAGCGGTAACGTAAACCGGTATAATATGCACTTTTGGGCAACGGAAAATCCACGATGGCTGCGACAAGTGGAACATCAGTGACTTTGGCAGGTTAACGTATGGCGCGGCATTATGGGAGGAAGGACAATTGGCCCCCATTTTATCGATGGCAATCTAAATGGTGCAATGTATGCTGATTTCCTACGTAATGTTCTACCGATGTTGCTACAAGATGTTTCATTGCATGACAGAATGGTGATGTACTTCCAACATGATGGATGTCCGGCACATAGCTCGCGTGCGGTTGAAGCGGTATTGAATAGTATATTTCATGACAGTTGGATTGGTCGTCTGACGTCCCCGGATTTCTTTCTGAGGGGAAAGTTGAAGGATATTCTCCAATGTGATCCACCGACAACGCCTGACGACATGTGTCAGCGCATTGTTCAATGCATGTGCAAACATTACCGAAGGCGAACGACTCGCTGTTGAGAGGAATGTCTTTACACGTATTGCCAAATGCATTGAGATGACGGACACCATTCTGAGCATTTATTGCATTAATGTGGTATTTACAGCTAATCAATATGTAATAGCATGTGTTCTCAGAAATGATAAGTTCACAAAGGTACATGTATCACACGGGAACAACCGAAATAAAATGTTCAAACGTACCTACGTTCTGTATTTTAATTTAAAAAACCTACCTGTTACCAGCTGTTCGTCTAAAATTGTGAGCCATATCTTTGTGACTATTACAGCGCCATCTATCACAAAGCGATAAAAGTGGTCCAACTAAAACATTAATATTTCTTTACGTACTACACGAATATATAATAAAAATGGGGGTTTCTATTTTAAAAAACGCAGTTGATATCCGTTTGACCTATGGCATCGCCATCTAGCGGGCCAACCATAGCGCCATCTGGTTTCCCCCTTCAAGCTAGACAAGTTTCGTTTTTTGTAGTTTTTTCGTTAGACACTTATTTCGTGAGATATTTGGCCCGGTCACGTTCAATAGACCACGCTGTATAAGTGAAAGTTTACAAATAAATGACAGTAATATTTGTAACTTCTTAGAACTTTGACACTGAAGCGTCTGCTTTTTTGAAAAGAAAATGTAGCTTTTAAAATGAAATAGTTCGTGAAAAGAGGAATATTCTGACGAATTGTGACACCCCCACGTGACGTCACTTCGGGTGAGGGGCGGAATGGTTTAGTTCTTGTCCAACTCCGTTACTGGTTCGTCCCTTATTAAGCCTGATATCCACTAGACGAAACATCACGATCTTTCTTTTCGCTGACGTAGCGCAAATCAATGTTTAAAATCAAATATTTCGCAAAAATCATATACACGTGAGCTATATGTTGGACAAATGCTTGCACAGTACATATTCACTTGCAACACCTAATAACATATGATAATAGAGTCGAAAAATTTAGGTGGCAGCCTTCAGTGTTTCGAGGCAGCATTACGGCCTCGTATAGGAACGACCCCGAGCTTGGTTCTAGCCAGTAGATTTGACGAGCGTCTTTTCGACCATTCCTCGCCTTATCAAAGCACATAACAGTGACATACAGTTCAAACAGTAGTCATCAATGCGGAATTTTATTCATTTTCACTGCTTTATGGAAATTTCATGCGCTTAAGTCATAAATGACGAGTGAAAAGTGTGTGCTTCGCAACAAAATGTGAGCTTGGAACACAGCATCACCATTGGGGGAACAAACATTCTAGCATGGGATAGACATTATTAGTAAAAATGGCCACATAATCCTTTGCAAAAATGTGGCATTACAAAGTACCCACGGGGCCCTTGAAAAGCATGGTATGGCTTCCCAAATCATCGCAGAACCACTGCTGTGTTGCTATGTTTCACTTTTGGGATGTAGCTCGGTCAGAAGTTGGAAACAGTGTGCTGCAAGACTCATCCTACCAAATGACTTTCTTCCATTGCTCCATAGTGCAGCATTCATGGCTTCGGCACCACGTTTTCCTGTTCTGGCCATTTGTATCACTGATGACTGATTCTGGAATTTCAGATCGCCATGTAATTCCTAACTTCTGGAGCTCCCTGGTCCCTGGTGTTGTGTTAGCGCTGACAGGGTTCGCGATAGCGACATTCAGTTGTGCATTTTACTTTCAGAGCTGTCGTCCTCTTATTTTTCGTCACAATCTTCCCCAACAACCGTCTGTCACGGTCACTCGACACACACTTTCGTCTGCATTGAGTCTTACCGGATGATCTTTTTTCAGTTTCCCTGCATGTGGTATGAATCTTCGGTATGGTAGATCTTGAAAGTGGACCCAGCGTAAGAGCACTAGCAATTCGTCCACGCTAGAATTCACTTAGCTCCATCATAATGTACTCACAACTACACAGAACAGTCTTCTGAGTAAGACAGACACATTGTGGTCGAATACAACCTAGCACCTACATTTAAGTGCAAGTATACATCTGTAGCGATGTTTCCATGTGTTTGTCCAACACCTGTAGATATAAATGTTGATCTGCCTAGTAACGTGTGGCATATTATGTCGTGCTTATAATTGCGGAGTAAACTACTGGCCATTAAAATTGCTACACCAAGAAGAAATGCAGATGATAAACGGGTATTCATTGGACAAATATATTATACTAGAACTGACATGTGATTACATTTTCACGCAATTTGGGTGCATAGATCCTGAGAACTCAGTACCCAGAACAACCACCTCTGGCCGTAATAACGGCCTTGATACGTTTGGGCATTGAATAAAACAGAGCTTGGATAGCGTTTACAGGTACAGCTGCCCATGCAGCTTCAACACGATACCACAGTTCATCAAGAGTAGTGACTGGCGTATTGTGACGAGCCAATTGCTCGGCCACCATTGACCACACGTTTTCAGTTGGTGAGAGATCTGGAGAATGTGCTGGCCAGGGCTGCAGACGAACATTTTCTGTATCCAGAAAGGCCCGTACAGGACGTGCAACATGCGGTCGTGCATTATCCCGCTGAAATGTAGGGTTTCGCAGGGATCGAATGAAGGGTAGAGCCACGGCTCATAACACATCTGAAATGTAACGTCCACTGTTCAAAGTAGCGTCAATGAGAACAAGAGGTCACCGAGACGTGTAACCAATGGCACCCCATACCATGCTTCCAATGTGCGTTCACCGCGATGTCGCCAAACACGGATGCGACCATCATGCTGCTGCAAACAGAACCTTGATTCATCCGAAAAAATGACGTTTCGCCATTCGTGCACCCAGGTTCGTCGTTGAGTACACTACCGCAGGCGCTCCTGTCTGTGATGCAGCGTCAAGGGTAACCGCAGCCATGGTCTCCGAGCTGATAGTCCATGCTGCTGCAAACGTCGTCGGACTGTTCGTGCAGATGGTTGTTGTCTTGCAAACGTCCCCGTATGGTGACTCAGGGATCGAGACGTGGCTGCACGATCTGTCACAGCCATGCGGATAACATGCCTGTCATTTCGACTGCTAGTGATACGAGGCCGTTGGGATCCAGCACGGCGTTCCGTATTACCCTCCTGAACCCACCGATTCCATATTCTGCTAACAGTCATTGGATCTCGACCAACGCGAGCAGCAATGTCGCGATACGATAAACCGCAATCGCGATAGGCTATAATCCGACCTTTATCAAAGTCGGAAACGTGATGGAACGCATTTCTCCTCCTTACACGAGGCATCACAACAACGTTTCACCAGACAAAGCCGGTCAATTGCTGTTTGTGTATGAGAAATCGGTTGGAAACTTTCCTCGTGTCAGCACGTTGTAGGTGTCGCCACCGACGCCAACCTTGTGTGAATGCTCTGAAAAGCTAATCGTTTGCATATAACAGCATCTTCTCCCTGTCGGTTAAATTTCGCTTCTGTAGCACGTCATCTTCGTGGTGTAGCAATTTTAATGGCCAGTAGTGTAGCATCATGACCGAGCGAGATGGTATATGGTCGAACATTGTACTTTTATTCGAGAAGACGCTAGTTCAGATCTCCGTTCAGCTATCTAATTTTGACGTTCCTTTTTTTCCTAAATCGCTTGAGTGCTGAGAGAGTTCCTTTGAACGAGCTCGGCTGATTTCCTTTACCATGCTTCCCGAATCCGAGCTTGAGCTCCGTCTCTCATTACCTCGTCGTCGCCAGTATAATGTGTTGGGGAGCCATGATGATCCACGACCGTTTGGCACCCACAATTCGTGAAGCTAAAGCCAAGTCTCGATCCCTGCCAGGGCGCTCGTAACCTCACTACTGAGCACCCAGAAGCCACAATCATCATCAAAGTTAATACATAAATACACTGATAAGCCAAAACATTATGACCTGCCGACAGCGACGTAGGGTGTCGCATGGTGGCGTTGCGGGCACGTGACGCGGGAGCTGAAGTATGTAACGGAGCAGACACGGACGGTGGTCATCCTAGCGAACGTTCCGACTGCAAATGTGGAATCCATTGAAATAAGCGATTTTGAAAAAGGCCTGATTATTAACACGCAGAGCTTGTGAACGAGGACCTCGGAAGGACGGCGAAGATGGTCGAATGTTCAAGTGCTGCTGTCGTGAGCATCTACGGGAAGGGGTAGAAGGACAGTGAAACAACCACTAGGCGCTAAGTGGTTATACGTCCACGACTGTTCAGAGAAAGTGGAGTTCGGAGGCTTGTCTGCTCTGTAAAGTAGGCTAGATGGTGATCTGCGGCATCTCTGCTGAAAGAGCACAATGCTGGTGCACGCACAAGTGTTTCGGAGCACGCCGTTCATCGTGCATTGTTGAACATGGAGCTCAGCAGCAGACCATCCCTACGTGTTCAAATATTGTTCCAACGACATCGTCAATTACGATTGCAGTGGGCTCGGGACCATCTGGATTCGTCCGTCGATCAATAGAAACGTGTCGGCTCTTCGGGTGAACCACTTTTTTTGCTACACTAAGTCGGTGGTCGTATCCAAAAAAGCCGTCGTCGAGGTGAATGGTGGCTCGTACGGACGCTGGCTGGGCGAACATTGTTGTGCTGTGGGAGACATTATCCTGCGCTTGCATGGAACCTGTGGTAGTAATCGAAGACACGCTGACAGCTGCGAAAAACCTGTATCCCTTCATGCTTTAAGTCTTCCCTGAAAGCGATGTCATCTTTCAGCAGTATATTTACCCGTGTCTCGGAGCCAGAACCGTGCTACATTGATTTGAGGAGCTTTATAGTAAACTCACGTCAATATCCCTGCGGCCAAATTCGGCTGATATACACTCCTGGAAATGGAAAAAAGAACACATTGACACCGGTGTGTCAGACCCACCATACTTGCTCCGGACACTGCGAGAGGGCTGTACAAGCAATGATCACACTCACGGCACAGCGGACACACCAGGAACCGCGGTGTTGGCCGTCGAATGGCGCTAGCTGCGCAGCATTTGTGCACCGCCGCCGTCAGTGTCAGCCAGTTTGCCGTGGCATACGGAGCTCCATCGCAGTCTTTAACACTGGTAGCATGCCGCGACAGCGTGGACGTGAACCGTATGTGCAGTTGACGGACTTTGAGCGAGGGCGTATAGTGGGCATGCGGGAGGCCGGGTGGACGTACCGCCGAATTGCTCAACACGTGGGGCGTGAGGTCTCCACAGTACATCGATGTTGTCGCCAGTGGTCGGCGGAAGGTGCACGTGCCCGTCGACCTGGGACCGGACCGCAGCGACGCACGGATGCACGCCAAGACCGTAGGATCCTACGCAGTGCCGTAGGGGACCGCACCGCCACTTCCCAGCAAATTAGGGACACTGTTGCTCCTGGGGTATCGGCGAGGACCATTCGCAACCATCTCCATGAAGCTGGGCTACGGTCCCGCACACCGTTAGGCCGTCTTCCGCTCACGCCCCAACATCGTGCAGCCCGCCTCCAGTGGTGTCGCGACAGGCGTGAATGGAGGGACGAATGGAGACGTGTCGTCTTCAGCGATGAGAGTCGCTTCTGCCTTGGTGCCAATGATGGTCGTATGCGTGTTTGGCGCCGTGCAGGTGAGCGCCACAATCGGGACTGCATACGACCGAGGCACACAGGGCCAACACCCGGCATCATGGTGTGGGGAGCGATCTCCTACACTGGCCGTACACCACTGGTGATCGTCGAGGGGACACTGAATAGTGCACGGTACATCCAAACCGTCATCGAACCCATCGTTCTACCATTCCTAGACCGGCAAGGGAACTTGCTGTTCCAACAGGACAATGTACGTCCGCATGTATCCCGTGCCACCCAACGTGCTCTAGAAGGTGTAAGTCAACTACCCTGGCCAGCAAGATCTCCGGATCTGTCCCCCATTGAGCATGTTTGGGACTGGATGAAGCATCGTCTCACGCGGTCTGCACGTCCAGCACGAACGCTGGTCCAACTGAGGCGCCAGGTGGAAATGGCATGGCAAGCCGTTCCACAGGACTACATCCAGCATCTCTACGATCGTCTCCATGGGAGAATAGCAGCCTGCATTGCTGCGAGAGGTGGATATACACTGTACTAGTGCCGACATTGTGCATGCTCTGTTGCCTGTGTCTATGTGCCTGTGGTTGTGTTAGTGTGATCATGTGATGTATCTGACCCCAGGAATGTGTCAATAAAGTTTCCCCTTCCTGGGACAATGAATTCACGGTGTTCTTATTTCAATTTCCAGGAGTGTAAATTCTATGGAACCCATCTGGATCGCTATCGGGCCCCATCACCGTGTTCGCAAATCAGCGGCCCGTTACTTACGTGAATTGCATGACCTGTGAATAGACACCTAATGCCACCACCTCCACAAACCTACCAGCAAACTCCCACATCCCTAATACGTAGAACCGGCCGCGGTGGCCGTGCGGTTCTAGGCGCTCCAGTCCGGAGCCGCGCTGTTGCTACGGTCGCAGGTTCGAATCCTGCCTCGGGCATGGGTGTATGTGATGTCCTTAGGTTAGTTAGGTTTAAGTAGTTCTAAGTTCTAGGGGACTGATGACCACAGCAGTTGAGTCCCATAGTGCTCAGAGCCATTTGAACCTAATACGTAGAATCAGTGACGTATTTCGTTTCAAAGACGAACAAACTAGCTATTAAGGACGTGGTCATATTTGTTTTGGCTCAGCAGTGTATCATGATGGCGTAAAAATGTGCTCTACAGAGTGAGGACAGCTAAGTTCGGAGGCTAACCATGCATCTTCGTAACTGTAGAACATTCCTCAAACCATTTTGACACAATTTAGGAGGATGAGATGGTGCGTTGTCTTGCTGAAGGTACAGGCAGCCTGTGGCGAGCTGTTGGCGAAAAAATGAGCGTACATCAACAAACAATCGATTTCTGCATCGTTCCTCGGTGAAAGCCGACGACAGACGAATCACGGTCTCCATTTCAGACTACATGAACTTCTCCTGGACGAAAATACCTCTGCTGTCTACTTGAATGGTGCCCTATTGGTAAGAGACAACTCTCGTAGTTTCCGACGTACTCGTTTCGTCACTTCGACTTGTAGCAAGGTGTACTGCGACTTATCAGTTCAAGCGACTTTTTTTCATGCTTGAGTGTCAGAAAGAAGTTGTTCCTATGCCAAGCGTCCCTGCTATTCTCTGTACCCCGATACATGACGTCGGGGAGTGAATTCCATACCAAGGAGGTGGATCTGTCTCGTGTACTCACCGTTTGCAGTTATACAGCATTAAATTGCCGAATGATCCTCTGCTGTGCGGCTCGTCTTTCTGCTGTTACAATCCGTGATAGAAAATAGGTCTCTTGCTATCAACACGTTGTTGCCCAGGTGAGCTCAATGTCTACTTTCCCCGAATACAGGTACTCCTGGTATATTTCGATTCGTAAAAAGACCAACGTCTGCGCACCCTTGGAGATGCAGTGTCCCAAGCGTCGGACACTCCAGAAAAGACTGTGAAAAAAATGTATAATTAATTCTTCAAGAGTTTACATTCCAACAAGATTACGTCCATCCCGCTGCTAACCACCTACCTCCGACCATCCGAGAGAGGTGGCGCAGTGGTTTGCAGATTGGACTCTCACTCGGAAGGATAACGGTTCGAATCCTCGTCCGTCTATCGAGACTTAGATTTTCCGTGGTTTTCCTAAATCTAAGCAAATGCCAGGATGGCTCAGTCGAAAAGGGCACAGACGACTTCCTTCGCCATCCTTTCCTCGTGTTATGTCTTCAATCTCCTCGCTGTGTACGGGACGTTAAAGTCGAACCTTCCTTCCTTCCTTTTTGCTGACTAGGACATTCAATTCTGTTAGTACACCAGTGCGTCCATCACCAAGGGCACACAAATGCAACTCAATCCGCAGTATGCACATAATAACTCCCCTCCTTTTGCCCTACGAACATCCCAAATGATCGAGATGTGGATTTACATAAAACCGTCCGTAATTTACTCGTATTTACACCATTGTACACCGCTCACTATAGTCATAAACGAATAAATTCCTCGCCCCCGAATCTTTAAAGAATCGAACTCCCATGTATAAATCAGTTTCAAACGTCAGAATACTGTACAAAGAAGTTCATGTGTTTAATATTTGACATTTAATATGTAAGCGAGAACAAGTCTGGAAAAGATTCCAAATTATGTTTAAGGTTTGGTGGAAGTCCCTAAGTTCTCTCATTATAAAACACTGAATGAGTATAGTCTGGGTAAGATGCGATTCATTTCAAATAAGATATTTTTTCATGCATTCTCAGTGTTAATGATGTCATATCTCCTCAAATTTGTGTCGTACAACGGTATAACTTTCCAGGTATTGGGTCGTATGAATAAGGAGAACATACTTGACGCTCGAAATTTCGGAGAACATTCTCAGGTTCGCATGAATAAAGCGAGTCGGGGAATATACTTCACCCGAGAATGTTCACAGCCTGACTAAAAGGATGGAGGAAGTTGTTTAAAACAAAATCTACAATCTATGAATAAATCTACACTCCTGGAAATGGAAAAAAGAACACATTGACACCGGTGTGTCAGACCCACCATACTTGCTCCGGACACTGCGAGAGGGCTGTACAAGCAATGATCACACGCACGGCACAGCGGACACACCAGGAACCGCGGTGTTGGCCGTCGAATGGCGCTAGCTGCGCAGCATTTGTGCACTGCCGCCGTCAGTGTCAGCCAGTTTGTCGTGGCATACGGAGCTCCATCGCAGTCTTTAACACTGGTAGCATGCCGCGACAGCGTGGACGTGAACCGTATGTGCAGTTGACGGACTTTGAGCGAGGGCGTATAGTGGGCATGCGGGAGGCCGGGTGGACGTACCGCCGAATTGCTCAACACGTGGGGCGTGAGGTCTCCACAGTACATCGATGTTGTCGCCAGTGGTCGGCGGAAGGTGCACGTGCCCGTCGACCTGGGACCGGACCGCAGCGACGCACGGATGCACGCCAAGACTGTAGGATCCTACGCAGTGCCGTAGGGGACCGCACCGCCACTTCCCAGCAAATTAGGGACACTGTTGCTCCTGGGGTATCGGCGAGGACCATTCGCAACCGTCTCCATGAAGCTGAGCTACGGTCCCGCACACCGTTAGGCCGTCTTCCGCTCACGCCCCAACATCGTGCAGCCCGCCTCCAGTGGTGTCGCGACAGGCGTGAATGGAGGGACGAATGGAGACGTGTCGTCTTCAGCGATGAGAGTCGCTTCTGCCTTGGTGCCAATGATGGTCGTATGCGTGTTTGGCGCCGTGCAGGTGAGCGCCACAATCAGGACTGCATACGACCGAGGCACACAGGGCCAACACCCGGCATCATGGGGTGGGGAGCGATCTCCTACACTGGCCGTACACCACTGGTGATCGTCGAGGGGACACTGAATAGTGCACGGTACATCCAAACCGTCATCGAACCCATCGTTCTACCATTCCTAGACCGGCAAGGGAACTTGCTGTTCCAACAGGACAATGCACGTCCGCATGTATCCCGTGCCACCCAACGTGCTCTAGAAGGTGTAAGTCAACTACCCTGGCCAGCAAGATCTCCGGATCTGTCCCCCATTGAGCATGTTTGGGACTGGATGAAGCGTCGTCTCACGCGGTCTGCACGTCCAGCACGAACGCTGGTCCAACTGAGGCGCCAGGTGGAAATGGCATGGCAAGCCGTTCCACAGGACTACATCCAGCATCTCTACGATCGTCTCCATGGGAGAATAGCAGCCTGCATTGCTGCGAAAGGTGGATATACACTGTACTAGTGCCGACATTGTGCATGCTCTGTTGCCTGTGTCTATGTGCCTGTGGTTGTGTCAGTGTGATCATGTGATGTATCTGACCCCAGGAATGTGTCAATAAAGTTTCCCCTTCCTGGGACAATGAATTCACGGTGTTCTTATTTCAATTTCCAGGAGTGTAGAACAGTTTCTCACAAGTGGAGAACGTTCTCCATTTTTTTGAAGTGAGCTCTGTAGCATACTTCGAGCTGAGTAAGTTCTGTTGAGGTTAAGTTTTATATACGTTTTTGTAGTAATGGCAGAATTTATGTTGCTTAAAAGGCAAAAAAAGGTGTATTAGCCCTAAGAAATACTGAAGACAGAAACTTTAGAAGTTTATAAGGGTTTAACAATAAAAAAACATAATTTGCCTGGCGAACTTCCTTCCAGAAAATAACGAAAGAAGAGAAAGCGACTTTACAAAGTGAAAATAAAAAAATAGCAGATCCAAGTTTTCAGAGTGATTTATGACAAGTCTTAGGTAAACACCAAATAACTGTGTCACTGACAGTTCCAGATGTCCTTCAACATGTCTTCTCACAGCATAAATCTTAAATTTTGTTATGGTAGAAATAAGCAGGCGGATGACAAAAATTAATAAGTGTTTTATTACAAACATAGCGATCTGTTTCTCGTAGCGAACCACACGGTCGACTGCTTATGTAATTGACTCGCTAGCAGACCATTATGCGCTCTATTTAATCAAAATTATCTCGCGCTAGAAAATCTGACGAAGTTCCTGTTTGGAGTACATGAAGATGTCATGTAACCTTAAGATTTCTTTCACGTAATGTGTTCACCTAACTTCAATGACGAAAAAGTTTCTCGCATGTCGACTATGAAGTAACATTGCATAGTCTTAATAATTTGTTGCACACATGAAAGTAAAATCGAGACGCAACTCCTTCAGAACACACTGATGCCAGTTCCATATTTGTACACTGAATAGTTGCCTGTTTGAGCGACATGAATGTAACATGAACCGTGCCTTGCGTGCCGGACACGGCAGACGTCACAATCAAGAAACTCCTCAAGAAGGAGGGGAGGTACGAGGGGCGTTTGAAAAGTCCGGGCAAAAATAAAAACTACTTACGTGTTCGGGGTAAACCTTTTTTATTTTTCGACGTAGTCTCCTTTTATGCTTAACCACCTCGTCCAACGCTATTCTAATTTGTTGATCCGTTCCGAATAATAGGATTGTCCAAGTCTGGAAAATAGCTATTTAGTTACTGCAATCGCCTCCTCGTTTGAATAAAATCTATGTCCCGCCAGCCATTTCTTCAAATTGGGGAATAAACAGTAGTCCGAGGGAGCCAAGTCTGGAGAATAGGGGGGATGTGAAACGAGTTGGAATCCTATTTCCAATAATTTTGCGACCACAACTGCTGAGGAGTGTGCTGGTGCATTGTCGTGATGGAAAATGACTTTTTTTGCAGTCCATTCGCTGGCGTTTCTCTTGCAGCTCGGTTTTCAAACGGTTCAATAACAATGAATAACATGCAACTGTAATAGTTTTACCCTTTGCCAGATAGTCCATGAGAATTATCCCTTGCGAAACCCAAAAGACAGTCGCCACAACCTTGCCGGCCGAAGGAATGGTCTTCGACTTTTTTGGTGCAGATTCTCCCTTGGTAAACCATTGTTTAGATTATTGTTTGGTCTCAGGAGTATAGCAATGTATCCATGTTTCATCCACAGTGATGAAACGACGCTTAAAGTCCTGCAGATTCTTCCTGAATAGCTGCAAACCCATCTTTGCAACACTTCACACGATTCCGTTTTTGATCAAGTGTGAGCAGTCGTGGAACCCATCTTGCGGATAGCTTTCTCATGTCCAAATGTTTATGCAAATATTATGTACCATTCATTCGAGATGCCCACAGCACTAGCAATCTCACTCACTTTAACTCCTCTGTCATCCATCACCATATCATGGATTTTATTAATGATTTCTGGAGTCGTAACCTCCACAGGGCGTCCAGAACGTTCAGCATCACTTGTGCCCATATGGCCACTCCGAAAATTTTGAAACCACTTATAAACTGTTCTAATCGAAGGTGCAGTCACCGTAATGTTTATCAAGCTTCTCTTTAGTCTCCTGAGTCGTTCTGCCTTTCATAAAGTAATGTTGAATCACCACACGAAATTCTTTTTCGTCCATTTTTTGACAATCACTCTACTTCTTTGATTCACACGAATGCCAAACACAAAGAAATAGACCAATATGACTGAAACTTGGTGTGCATTCTTTCCAAAGATGCTACTAACTAAACATGACCTCGATTCGCGCCAGTGTTGCCATCTCTCGGACTTTGCACGGACTTTTCAAACGCTCCTCGTGAGAAAGATACTCCCTCGTCAAAGAACATCCTTCGAATTTTTTATTCATACTAAACTGAGAACTTTCTCTGAGAATGTTCTTTTGCTCTGAGAATCTCCTCCGAAGAATGTTCTTTTCCTTTCATACTACCCATCAAGTCTACAACATTACTTTCGCCGTTTTGCAACAGGTGGCAGTAGTGGCCAATGGCGACGTAGGTGGTAGGTCGAAAGTATCACACAACAAGCTTAGGCATTTGAAAAACATCGTCATAAAAATACTAGTCGATTGTGTGATTATATCAAGAAGTTATTCTCGATTGAATATGTCAACTTACAAGCCCAGTTCTCGAGATTTGCGGTAAGTTTTAAGTTTCTGCTTGGTAAGACCTATGCTGAGACACCTATTAGTGATAGATTGTGCAGGGAACGGCTTCACTGTTCCAAGAAAGGTAATTTTGACGTCGAAGACCGGCATGGTGGTGGAAGAGGGAAGGTTTTCGAAGCTACTGAAACCGACGGAGACAATCACACATCGTTATCGAAAGTAGCTGATGCTTTTGAGCCGAGCACTGAAAGATAAACGACCACAATATAGCGATAGGCATGAAAAGTTGATTTTGGAGCATGACAATGCTCGACCCCATGTCACAAAACGCGTCAAAATATTCTTGGAAACGGTGAAATTGGAAGTCCTACCCCAGACGCTTTATTCTCCAGACATTGCTCACTCTGACTGCCACCGTTTTTTTATCAGTGGCAGAGAGTCTGACTGACCAGCATCATCGGTCATACGAACGAGCGCAAAATTGGATAGACTCATCGACCTCTTCAAGAAACGAACAATTCTTCCGTGCAGGATTTGTATCCTACCTGAAAGACGGGAAGAAGTAGTGGACAGCGATGGCCAATACTTTGAATCGTAAATTTTTTGTACATTTTTCAGAATAAAGCCTCGAACTTCGACAAAAAGCGGTGGAAGTAAAATTGTACACCTGATATATTCAGTGTAGATACCGTCTGAAAAATATGTTACTTTTACAGTTAGTAGCAAAGAAGTATTAAATAATCTTCATATCTCATGTTGATGTTTCACTGCATGAAAAACAAAAATGTAGTAAGTGATTTTTTTTCCCCTTTCATCATTTTGTGGGCAGCGGCAGCGAGAAAATTTTCGTAAAAGTTTGTTTGAAGTTACTAAGTACTCTCATTCTCAAATACTGAATAAATGTGGTGGGGGTGATTTTCGCGCTGTGCGTTACGCTGCCTGAAGGCATATATCCAGTTTGCTGTTGTTGTTGTTGTTGTTGTTGTTGTGGTCTTCAGTCCAGAGACTGGCTTGCTGCAGCTCTCCATGCTACTCTATCCTGTGCGAGCCTCTTTGTCTCCCAATAACTACTGCATCCTACATACAGGGTGTTTCAAAAATGACCGGTATATTTGAAACGGCAATAAAAACTAAACGAGCAGCGATACTGTAATTTCGAAAGTTTGTCTGCCTGAAAATGTACTGTTGTCCCAAGCATATTGCAACAAACGGTGTATTTCTATCGCTGCTCGTTTAGTTTGTATTGCCGTTTCAAATATACCGGTCATTTTTGAAACACCCTGTATTTCTGAATCTGCTTAGCGTATTCATCTGTTGGTCTCCCTATACGATTTTTACCCTCCACGCTTCCCTCCAGTACTAAATTGGTGATCCCTTGATGCCTCAGAACGTGTCCTACAACCGATCCCTTCTTCTAGTCAATTTGTGCCACAAATTCCACTTCTCTCCAATTCTATTCAATACCTCCTCATTAGTTACGTGATCTACTCATCTAATCTTTAGAATTCTTCTGTAGCACCACATTTCGAAAGCTTCTATTCTCTTCTTGTCTAAACTGTTTATCGTCCTTGTTTCACTTCCATACATGACTACAATCCATATAAACACTTTCAAAAAACAGTTCCTGACACTTAAATCTATACTCTATGTTAAAAAATTTTTCTTCTTCAGAAAAGCTTTCCTTGTCATAGCCAGTCAACATTTTATATCCTCTCTACTCCGACCATCATCAGTTATTTTACTACTTTAAGTGTCTTATTTCCTTATCTAATACCCTCAGCATCGCCTGATTAATTCGACTACATTCTGTTTTCTTTGTTTTGCTTTTGTTGTTGTTCATCTTATATCCTCCTTTCAAGACTCTGTCCATTCCGTTCAACTGTTCCTCCAGGTCCTTTGCTGTCTCTGACAGAATTACAATGTCGTCGGCAAACCTCAAGGTTTTTATTTCTTCTCCATGGATTTTAATTTCTACTCCAAATTTTTCTTTTGTTTCCTTTACTACTTGCTCAATAAGCAGTTTGAATAACATCGGGGATAGGCTAGAACCCTGTCTCACTCCCTTCTCAGCCACTGCTTTCCTTTCATGCTTCTCGACTCTTATAACTGCCGTCTGGTTCAGTACTAATTGTACAGTAATTATAATATTTGTCTTACGGTGTTAAACCCCCACATGAGATTTTACCTCTTAAATGGTAGATTTGAGAGCAGTTAAAATTTTTAATTAGGTCAATAATTAAATGAAAATTAATTTTTTTCTCCCTGGAAGATATACACTTACAAGTAGGGCTGTGCACCTTGGATCGTGAACCAGGTTAGTAGTTTGGTACTACATCTACATCTACATCTACATCTACATTTATACTCCGCAAGCCACCCAACGGTGTGTGGCGGAGGGCACTTTACGTGCCACTGTCATTACCTCCCTTTCCTGTTCCAGTCGCGTATGGTTCGCGGGAAGAACGACTGTCTGAAAGCCTCTGTGCGCGCTCTAATCTCTCTAATTTTACATTCGTGATCTCCTCGGGAGGTATAAGTAGGGGGAAGCAATATATTCGATACCTCATCCAGAAACGCACCCTCTCGAAACCTGGCGAGCAAGCTACACCGCGAAGCAGAGCGCCTCTCTTGCAGAGTCCGCCACTTGAGTTTGTTAAACATCTGCGTAACGCTATCACGGTTACCAAATAACCCTGTGACGAAACGCGCCGCTCTTCTTTGAATCTTCTCTATCTCCTCCGTCAACCCGATCTGGTACGGATCCCACACTGATGAGCAATACTCAAGTATAGGTCGAACGAGTGTTTTGTAAGCCACCTCCTTTGTTGATGGACTACATTTTCTAAGGACTCTCCCAATGAATCTCAACCTGGTACCCGCCTTACCAACAATTAATTTTATATGATCATTCCACTTCAAATCGTTCCGCACGCATACTCCCAGATATTTTACAGAAGTAACTGCTACCAGTGTTTGTTCCGCTATCATATAATCATACAATATAGGATCCTTCTTTCTATGTATTCGCAATACATTACATTTGTCTATGTTAAGGGTCAGTTGCCACTCCCTGCACCAAGTGCCTATCCGCTGCAGATCTTCCTGCATTTCGCTACAATTTTCTAATGCTGCAACTTCTCTGTATACTACAGCATCATCCGCGAAAAGCCGCATGGAACTTCCGACACTATCTACTAGGTCATTTATATATATTGTGAAAAGCAATGGTCCCATAACACTCCCCTGTGGCACACCAGAGGTTACTTTAACGTCTGTAGACGTCTCTCCGTTGATAACAACATGCTGCGTTCTGTTTGCTAAAAACTCCTCAATCCAGCCACACAGCTGGTCTGATATTCCGTAGGCTCTTACTACTACTAATACTACCCATGGAGAGCATAAGTTTGCTCTCCCAGTGACCCATTATAGGGTGCACATTTCAGTAATGTTCTTTTCCATTTCATGCGTAGTAAATGCCATCTGTATTTGCTGTATGTGCTGTTACGAACAAGTGCTACACACACGTTCCCTTTTATGAAATAAAAACATTTTCAGTGATTGAAAATTCAGTGTTTCCCTCGTATTTTTAGTCTCTAGCATCTGGATGTGTTATCTGAGTGATAGTACACTATCACTTGCACTGTTGAAACTGATTTCGCTTTCTCATTTCTGCGTTACGACTTTTCATAGCAATGCACTTATTGTATTGAGTTGCTGACATTCATTCTTGTACGAAGCTAAGAAGTATCATATTTTTTATACAGGAGCTTATTTTTCTAAAAGTCTTTTGTGAAAGGCAAAAGTAAATACACATCAGAATAGATTTATTTATCGTTTGCCGTAAGCTCTTGGACATGTGTGGTACAATGAGCATTTAAAGTAAGTTAGGTGGGCGTAAGGCCTCGTGTGGGGTAAAAAACCGCACCGACTTTTTGAATTGACTGCCATCGATATAAGAGTTGATCATCAGGTGGCAGATTTATCTTATTGATTGTTGTAACTTGTTCGTCCCGGCAGGTTTCTCCAGAGGAGAGAAAATTAGGTACGGCTGTATTTTACTTCTTACATGTTACTTTTCTGATGTTTTAGCTGAACATTATATAATGCAGGGTTTGAAAAAAAAGGTTCAACTAATTACCTGTTGACACAACTGCTTTTGAGCTTCACTTTGGCTTCCAAATAATTGTTCCAGTTCATCCCCAAAATCAACAACAGCACATTTGTCTGAAAATGGCCAAATGAGACAAATCCCCACTGGTGTTCTGGGTTAAATCCCTGCAACTCCAGCAGTGTGACGACAGTTCTTCAATGATAACCCCAGCAAAAGATGACATTCAGCACACATTTTGTGAGATTATCTCACACGAGGATATAATTCCACTGTCTAAAATAAAGATTTAGGGGAAATATTCCGACAAAGTATTGAAATCTGTGCCAATAAAGAACAAATGGAAGGAGAATGCATGGGAAAAGAAAAGCTTGCTACTGAGAAGAAGGGGCATGTCTAAGGAAGAAAAGAGCATGCTATAGAAACAAAACGACACAAGAGGGCTTCGTAAGTGCCAAAAAGGAAGAAAACAGAACAAATAACCAGGTGATTATTCTTTAGAGTCAAACTCAGATTTCTCACATTACGAGAGTAGCTCTGATATAATCTTACTATTTGGCGAAGAAGAAGAAGAAGAGCTGGGACTTCAAGAAAGACTCAGAGCGCCTAACAAAGTACACTATTAACTAGGATTTACTTGGCACCTAAATAGCTTTGCCTAAGTAATTGAACTCTTTTAGGTTATCCTACTAATCCTCCTTTCGTGGAGAAGAAAGTATTGTTTTTGTATAAGTATTTTAAGCATTCATTACGTTCCAATTTACATTTCAATTCAGTATTGTGTTCGGTAACTTGCCCCCCCCCCCCCCTTTACCGGGTAAAACCACGCGATTTTTGTTTTAGCTAAATTACAAATCTCTCTACAATTAACTATGAGATATTGCTGGAATTTGGATGGTTTACAGGTAACAACCCACCCATGACTTCAATTTGAAATCGCAGGGAAAACTACCCCTCATTGACCACAATGATAGAAATACTGAACATTGCGGGGTATTACTACCACCTACTCTACACCAACTGAGAAACCAAGTACATCGTTTTAAATTCAAAAATGGTTCAAATGGCTCTGAGTACTATGTGACATAACTTACGAGGTCGTCAGCCCCTAGAACTTAGAACTACTTAAACCTAACTGACCTAAGGACACCACACACATCCATGCCCGAGGCAGGATTCGAACCTGCGACCGTAGCGGTCGCGCAGCTCCAGTCTGTAGCGCCTAGAACCGCTCGGCCACTCCAGCCGGCTCGTTTTAAGTACATTGGCTATAAAGTAAATGTGAAACATGCAGTAAAATGAACAGCACAGTAAGCAATGTACTGGACTATGAAGTGCCAGTGAAAATACTCTGCAAGGAGAACCAGTAGAAAGGAACAATAAAGTAATCAGTAAGGTTAAATGAACACTAAAATCAGCAATAAAAGAACATTAACATGAACAATAAACAAGTAGTGAAAAGAACAACAAAATGAACAGCAAATTTACACTAAAAAGAGAAGGGTGACAGTGATTAAGGAAGATGGACAGCAAACGTAGTCCTTAAACATTATCTAAACCAACCAATCAGTTCATATGTATTTGTTTTTGGTCGGCCCTGTGCACGCTCTGTTGTTGCAGTAAATAGACAATTAATATCGTACGCAATGTGGAGTAGGTTAGAACTGTGTGTGTCCCAAACAGACTCCAACGATATGTTAATGGAGAAGAGAAACATTTTGAACACAGAGAGAAGCGAAAAAGAGCGATTTATGAAATAAACGACATGAAAACTCCCACACAATTCAATATACGAAAGCACGCTATAAAATTCATACGATTGCTTAATTCAGCTAAAAATTACCCCCCACCCCACCCTCCCCCCCCCCCCCCCACACACACACACACATTATATATTACGTTGTACTTATTATCTGTACTATGTGATACAGTGAAGTACTATTCCACTAGATACAGAAGATTGTTTCTATCAAAACAAATTTTGCAAATCCAGTGATGCGTTAAACTTGTTGTGTAACATCGTAATTTCGTGAACTCTTGAAGAACAAAACATAGCAATTTAAAAAAAATAAAAGTTTGGAAAACGCATGCGATACTTAGGCGTTTGGTTCTAAATGAAAGGAGTGTAATTTACAAAAAGAGAGAAGATCGAAAATAGTAGTAAGTCCAAAAAACAAATACTCGCTGCACGTTCTCGCTTTACGAGAGAGCAAACTGGCAAGTAGCCCAGCAAGCGCCAAGCGTTGGGGCACGTGCCTCTCTGCCTCTGCAAGAAAAAAAAAAAAGACAGTCTGGTGAGCACGTGCGCGGGCCACTCTGCTGCACACACGCTTTCACATGTGTGGCGTGTGTGAGCTGCCCCCTCCCCGCGGGCGATGCGCGTGTCACACGCGCCACACCACACACGCTCGCCCGACTAGCGCACAGGGTAGCAGCAGCTGCAAGGAGGTGGCACCCGTCTGGCCGGCGTGCTCACATATGCCTCTCCTGCTTCACATATGCCGCGCCCGCCGCCTTCCCCTCATTCCGCTGCCCCACTACTCGCCCGGCATCTGGCTCCCCCCTGGCGCAAGCGCAGACCACTTACGTGTTGTCTGATATATCCGCATAGCACTTGTTATACTTTTCGCTAATAGAAAACCAGTTTCACAAGTGCTTGTATGTGTAACACAAACTCTTTTACGACACGGACTGGACTAAGAAGCAAGCACATAAGCTGCAACATGCTACAAAATACTTTCAACACAAGAGCGATTCATTAAATTCTCAGAGGTAACATATTGTATATGTTAATCAAAACACTACACCTCATTACCGCATTATTGTATCTGAACAGCTCCGAAACATAAACACCAACTTATTTTGTTGTCTTCAGTCCAAAGACTGGTGTGACGCAGTCTCTACGCTACCTGTTCATGCATCCTAGGCGAGCCTCTTGATCTCCGAATAACTACTGCAACATACATCGTTCTGAATCTGCTTACTGTATTCACTCTTGGTCAGCCTCTACGATTTTTACCCCCCCCCCCCCCCTTTTTACCTCGAATACTAAATTGGTGATCCCTTGATGTATCAGAATGTGTCCTATCAACCGTTCCTTCTTGTGGTCAAGAAGTGCCACAAATTTCTTGTTTCCCCAATTCTATTCAGTATCTTCTCATTAGTTACGTGATCTACCCAACTACTCTTCAACATACTTCTGTAGCACCACATCGCAAAAACTTCTATCCTCTTATTGTCTAAAGTGTTTTTGGCTCTGAGCACTATGGGACTTAACATCTATGGTCATCAGTCCCCTAGAACTTAGAACTACTTAAACCTAACTAACCAAAGGACATCACACAACACTCAGTCATCACGAGGCAGGGAAAATCCCTGACCCCGCCGGGAATCGAACCCGGGAACCCGGGCGCGGGAAGCGAGAACGCTACCGCACGACCACGAGCTGCGGACTAAAGTGTTTTTCGTCCATGTTTCACTTCCGTACGTGGCTACACTCCAGACAAATACTTCAAGAAAAGACTTCCTTACTCTTAAATCTATATTCGACATTAATAAATTCGTCTTCTTCAGAAATGCTTTTCTCGCTATTGCCAGTCTACATCTTGTATTCTCTCTACTTCAACCATCATGAATTATTTTGTTGCCCAAATAGCAAAGCCCATCTACTACTTTAAGTTTCTCGTTCACTAACCGATTCCCTTAGCGTCACTTAATTTAAATCTACCACATTCGATTATTCTTGTTTTGCTTTCGTTGGTGTACAGCATATCTCCTCCTTTCACTCCGTTCAACTGCTTTTCCAAGTCCTTTGCTGTCTCTGATGGAATTACGATGTCATCTACGAAACCTCAAAGTTTTTTATTTCTTTTCCCTGAATATTAATTCCTACTCCAAATTTTACTTTGGTTTCCTTTATTGCTTCTTCGTTGTGCAGATTGAACGACATCGGGGGCAGGATACAACCCTGTCTCACTTCCTTCTCAACCATTGCTTCCCTTTCCTGCCCCTCGACTCTTATAACAGCCTTCTGGTTTCTGTAGAAGTTGTAAACAACATTTCGCTTCCTATATTTTACCCCTACTACTTTCAGAATTTCAAAGAGAGTATTCCAGTCAACACTGTCAAAAGTTTTCTCTAAGTCTACAAATGCTATAAACGTGGGTTTGTTTTCGCTTAACCTATCTTCTAAGATAAGTTGGAGGATCAGTATTGGCTCGCGTGTTCCTACATTTCTCCGGAATCCAAACTGATCTTCCCCCAGGTCGGCTTTTACCAATTTTTCCAATCTTCGGTAAAGAATTCGTGTTAGTATTTTGCAGCCATGACTTATTAAGCTGATAGTTCGGTAATTTTCACACCTGTTAGCAACTGCTTTCTTTGTGGCTGGAAATGTTCCATTCTTCTTGAAGTCTATATCTATATCTACATCCACATGGATAGTCTACAAATCACACTTCAGTCCCTGACACAGGGTTCACCGAACAACCTTCACAATAATTCTCTATTATTCCAACCTCGAACAGCTCGCGGAAAAAACGAACACGTACATCTTTCCGTGCGAGCTCTGGTTTCCCTTATTTTATTACAATGATCGTTTCTCCCTATGTAGGTCGGCGTGAGCAAAATATTTTAGAATTCGAAGGAGAAAGTTGGTGACTGAAATTTCGTGAGAAGATTTTGCCGCAATGAAAAACGTCTTTGTTTTAACGATTTCCACACCAAACCCTGTATTGTGTCAATGACACTCTCTCCCCAATTTCTCGATAGTAAAAAACATGCTGATCTTCTTTGAACTTTCTCGATGTACTCTGTTAATCTTATCTGGCAAGGATCCCACACAGCGCAGCAGTAATCCAAAAGAGGACGGACAAGCGTAGTGTACGCACTCTTTAGTAGATCTGTTGCATCCCCAAAGTGTTCTGCCAATAAATCGCAGTCTTTGGTTCGCCTTCCCCACAACATTCTTTTCGTGTTCTTTCCAATTTAAGTTGTTCGTAATGGTAATTCCTAAGTTCTTAGTTGGATTTACGGCCTTTAGATTTGATTGATTTATCATGTAACCGAAGTTTAACGGATTTCTTTCAGCACTCATATGGACGACCTCACGCTTTTCATTATTCAGGGTCCATTGCCAATTTTGACACCATACAGATATCTTTTTTGCGTTTTGCAGTTTGTTTTGACCTTATCATGACTTTACTAGACGATAAACGATAGCATCATCTGAAAACAACCTGAGACGGCTGCTCGGATTGTCTCCTAAAGCGTTTATAGATAAGGAACAGCAGAGAGCGTATAACACTACCTTGGGGAAAGCCAGGAATCACTTCTGCTTTACTCGATGACTTTCCGTCAGTTACTTCGAACTTTGACCTCTCTGACTTGAAATGGCGAGTCCGATCACATATCTGAGACTATGTTCCAATAGCACGTAATTTGACGACAAGCCGCTTGTGAGGTATAGTGTCAAAAGCCTTCTGGAAATCTATAAATACGTAATCAATTTGAAATATCTTGTCAATAGCACCCAACACTTCGTGTGAGTTAAGAGCTAGGTAGTTGTGTTTCACAAGAACGATGTTTTCTAAACTGTGTGTGAATAGACCGTTGTTTTCGCCCCGCGGGGTAGCCTCGCGGTGTGGGGCGTCTTGTCACGGTCCGCGCGGCTCCCTCCGTCGGAGGTTCGAGTCCTCCCTCGGCCATGGGTGTGTGTGTCGTCCTTAGCGCAAGTTAGTTTGTGTTAGATTAAATAGTGTGCAAGCTAAGGGACCGATGACCTCAGCAGTTTGGTCCCATAATGACCTTACCACAAATTTACAATTTTTTAACCGTTGTTTTCGCGGTAATTCATATTGTTCGAACACAATATATAGTCCAAAATCCTGCTGCATAACGACGTTGATGATATGGGCCTGTAATTTAGTGGACTACTCCTACTGCCCCTTTTAAATACTGATGCGACCTGTCCAACATTCTAGTCTTTGGGTACGAACCTTTCATCGAGTGAGGGGTTGTATACGATCGTTAAGTATGGAGCTATTGCATCAACATAGTCTGAAAGGAAACTAATTGCTATACAGTCTGGACTGGAAGACTTCCTTTTATTTAGTCATTTAAGTTGCTTAACTACTCCGAGGATATCTATTTCTAAGTTACTCATGTTGGCAACTATTCTTGATTCGAATCCTGGAATATTTACTTCGTTTCTTTGGTAAAAGTATCTCGTAAGGCTGTGTTTAGTAACTCTGCTTTAGCAGCATTGTCATCGATAGTACTTCCAATGCTATCCCGCAGAGAAGGTATTGATTGTGTCTTCCTGCTGGCATACTTTACATACGACCAGAATCTTTTTGGATTTTCTGCTAGGTTTCGAGACAAAGTTTTGTTGTGGAAACTATTAAAAACATCTCGCAATAAGGTCCGCGCTAAATTACGAGCTTCTGTATAAGATCGCCAAATATTGGAGACTTTGCGTTCGTTTAAATTTGGCTTGCTTTTTTTGTTGTTTCTGTACAGTTCTGACCCGTTTTGTGCAGCAAGGGGGATCTGCTCCGACGTCTGTTTATTTATTTGCTGTCGATACTATTCCTTTGACTTCAAGCCACATCTGGTCTACACTTACCGGTACATTGTTTATTTTTAACGGGTGGAGATTGTCTCTGAGGAAGGCGTCAGTGAATTTCTATCTCCTGTTTTGAATGGGTATATTTTTCGTTTATTTTTGGAGGATTTTGGAGTTATAATATTCAGTCTCGCTACGACAACCCCATGTTCACTAATCCCTGTATCCGTTTTGATGCTTGTTATTAGATCAGGATTTTTTGTTGCTGAGAGGTCAAGTAATTTATACCAAATAAATTAGCAAACGACAGAGCTGATTCCCCTCGGAACACAAAATGGTCAGAACACTGTTGCAGGTAGAACGAAAGTCTGGGGATATTTCGTCTGTGTCATAAATCTTGAACACCAGATGGAAGAGTTTTGTTATGGCTGGCTCTCCCAAGGCTATCAGCCCTTGTTTCACCTTAGATCTTTCAGAGCTCTGTCAGGTTCTTCTAGCACTATCATATCTCCCAGTTCTTCTTCATCTATGCCCACTTCCCTTTCTGTAATATTACCTTCTAGTACAGCTCCGTTGTATAGTCCCTCTATATACTCCTTCCACCTTTCAGCGTTCCCTTGTTTGCTTAGACTGGTTTTACATCTGAGCTCTTGATATTCACACAGCTGCTTATCTTTTCTCCAAAGGCCTCTTTTAATTTATAATAAATAATTCAAGAACAGTCTTAATCGCATTTATTATTGTTATAATATCGCCAATCGGTTTCAACCTATAACGATATGTTTACGTAATGTGTATACATAAACATACAGTTATAAATGTCCCGGTTCGTAGTCTCTAATTATAACAATATGTTACTTTAGTGCTGTAACATATAGCTATAATCAGCGGTGGAAACATATTTGCGAACGCCGACCGTGTGCGGCTGTTTCTTGTTGGATCGTCTGATCAGTCGGAAGTTGCATTGCAGAGGAGAGTAAATGCCTATTCAAAATATAATTATTTTGGATAGTTCAACATGAATTTCCTAAGGGACCGTAGTTTATCATGCATTTACCAGTAGAATATGGCGCGGAGAAAATATTTCGCCGCATGCAACTTCCGTCCGAACTCGACGAAAGAATTCGTGACTGTGAACTCTCTACTTGGCAGAAACATATAGAAAATTAAATAATTTCATGAAGAAGTGCGACACAGATTCTATAGTAAATGAATAGTCCATACACCAGTTCCATTTAACTCTGAATTTATGGCAATTAATAGACGAACTTACACTGCAATGAAGGATTTAACATGGATGTCGTTTTGACTGGCACTTCTCTTAATGAAAACAATTCCTTTGACGTTTTCACATACACGTCGCACAATAAATCTACTGCTAGGCACTTTTAGTATTACACATTTACTTTACACTAGAACAATATTAATTTTAACAATAATAATACGGCGGCAAGACATGCGCGTCCGACACAAGTTACAGGAGACAAGAGAAGAATGAGTAACTGTTCATCAAAAAAAAAAAAAAAAAAAAAAAAAAAAAAAAAAAAAAAAAAAAAAAAAGTGTAAAAGTGTTCTTCTTCTGTCCGTTTTTCGCGCCGCGGTTTTCAAAGTCAATAACTCACTGCATCTCTGACGGCGCTTCGACAATAAACAAGTTACGTCACAGGTCGTTCACCTTTTACATTCTCGCAACATTATTTGCTAACTGTAGCTGTTGCCGAGCGACTGCTCGATTAGTGAATGATTTAAAATGATAAGACAATCACATAATGTTACAAACCCGACGTAGGCGTTTACACCATTGGTCGACTGCTAGTGGTGTCACTCCTGTCTACATAATGGCAGGAAACTATCCCGGCACTTTCCTGCCGTTATGTAGACAGGAGTGACACCACCAGCAGTCGACCAGTGGTGTAAACGCCCAGAAGATGACCCCTACGTCGGGTTGAAACCGGTTGGCGGTATTATAACAATAATAAATGCGATTAAGACTGGTCTTGAATTATTGATTAACCATACTAATCGCTGCTTCTCTCCACAACCATGTTGTCAAAAAAACTCTTTTAATTTTCCTGTAGGCGGTACCTACCTTTCCCCGAGTGAAATATTCTTCTAAATCCTTACATTTGTCCTTTAGCCCTTCCTGCTTAGCCATTTTACAAATCCTGTGAAGTGATTTTTTAAACGTTTTTAGTACCTTTCGCCTGCTTCACTTGCTGAATTTTTAGATTTTCTTCTTTCATCAATTAAATTCAATATCTCTTGTGTTATACAAGGATTTCTACTAGGTCTTGGTTTTTTACACATTCGATCCTCTGCTGCCTTCACTATTTCATCTCTTAAAGCTACCCATTCGTCTTCTAGCGCACGTTAAATACAAACTGAGTTACTTGCTCTGCTACTTGCACTGCTCGATTGTGCTACCAGATTCCTAAGCTTAAAGAAAATGAAGTATGTGACTTTCGTTGAAATGAATAACCACGAAACCGTGCCTAGTTTCCACCAAATGAAGTCGGGTTCACCACTTACTATGTAAATCACAGTAGTTATGCGCATGTTTCTCGTTTTTCACCTTATCATCTCTTGTCAGAAGACTAATCTATAAACTTATTTTCATATTTACGTGCGTCCGCAGTTCTGCAGTGCTTTAAAAACGACACTTCCCACCTGGTTTTTTGTTAAATATTTCACCTCAGCATGTGAAAATATTTCACTATCGCCAGCCAGACTATATATGGAGAAAAGATCATCACAATAAAAGAAGACAAACCAGAGCTCGTACAGAAAGACTTAAGTGTCCATTTTTTTCACATGCCGCTAGAGAGTGGAACGGTAGATAAATAACATAGGCCGACGATGGAAAAACTTTTTTGCTGAAAATGCCTTATTCTTATGTTTTTAGGGTGCGAAATCCAAATAATATACTTAAAAAGCTGTATCACCCATCATTTCTTCACAATTTACAGTTAAATTTATTAAATTAACTGATTTTTCAAAGAATTTAACAACTTTTATATAGTTAAAATAATTTTGAAAGGAGGTGTAATGAATGTAGATGATGTTGTGATTTTGAAAGGAGGTGTAATGAATGTAGATGATGTTGGTAGCATTACTGAAAAACATTTGCCGTAAAAAAAAAGTCAATCCTATTTTTGTGTTAACAGACGGTGTTGTGTTTACTGTCAGCCTAACCTCACTTTCCCATTTCCTATACATGTGCTCAACACAGTGTCTAATCGTGCTTGTAAAAACTCTGCTGACAGTTTTTGTTATATTTGTGGTGAATTTGTGATTAAAAAAACACCAAAGAAACATTACAGACTTTGTGAAAAAGGTTTAGCTATCATACTTTGGATCTCAACTTGGTGATCAAGATAAATCTTGGGTGCCGCAAAAGGTGTGTTATGTGTGTGTTGAAGATCTGAGAAAATGGTCCAAAAAGGGGAAAAAGCCTTTAGATTTGCTGTCCTATGATATGGAGGGAGCCAAGAAATCATTATGATGATTGCTACTTTTGCACTGTTGATATTACTGGTCATATCTAATTTAGATGAACCAGATGATGATAAATTCCATTGTAATACAGAAAGCTAGAGCCCAAATTGTTTACTCAGACCGAGCTTAACGATTTGGTTAGGGATCTGGGCTTAACGAAAGAAAAAGCTGAATTGCTTGGCTCTAGGTTAAAAGAAAAGAACTTATTGGCAGTTGGAACCAGCATATACATGTACAGGGTTATTACAAATGATTGAAGCGATTTCACAGGTCTACAATAACTTTATTATTTGAGATATTTTCAAAATGCTTTGCACACACATACAAAAAGTTTTTTTAGGCATTCACAAATGTTCGATATGTGCCCCTTTAGTGATTCGGCAGACATCAAGCCGATAATCAAATTCCTCCCACACTCGGCGCAGCATGTCCCCATCAATGAGTTCGAAAGCATCGTTGATGCGAGCTCGCAGTTCTGGCACGTTTCTTGGTAGAGGAGGTTTAAACACTGAATCTTTCACATAACCCCACAGAAAGAAATCGCATGGGGTTAAGTTGGAAGAGCGTGGAGGCCATGACATGAATTGCTGATCATGATCTCCAGCACGACCGATCCATCGGTTTTCCAATCTACTGTTTAAGAAATGCCGAACATCATGATGGAAGTGCGGTGGAGCACCATCCTGTTGAAAGATGAAGTCGGCGCTGTCGGTCTCCAGTTGTGGCATGAGCCAATTTTCCGCGGGCTACGCGTGAAACTTGCCCGCATGCGTTCACCCGTTTCTTCGCTCACTGCAGGCCGACCCGTTGATTTCCCCTTACAGAGGCATCCAGAAGCTTTAAACTGCGCATACCATCGCCGAATGGAGTTAGCAGTTGGTGGATCTTTGTTGAACTTCGTCCTGAAGTGTCGTTGCACTGTTATGACTGACTGATGTGAGTGCATTTCAAGCACGACATACGCTTTCTCGACTCCTGTCGCCATTTTGTCTCACTGCGCTCTCGAGCGCTCTGACGGCAGAAACCCGAAGTGCGGCTTCAGCCGAACAAAACTTTATGAGTTTCTCTACGTATCTGTAGTGTGTCGTGACCATATGTCAATGAATGGAGCTACAGTGAATTTATGAAATCGCTTCAATCATTTGTAATAGCCCTGTATAGAAAGAGAGAGCAGCAATTTTTCAAGTTTTTCAACAAGAAGGTTATTTAGTGTACTGCTCAGACATTTTCAGTGTGATGAATGAGTTTGGTATTGAATACAAAAAGGAAGACTGGAGGCTGTTTATTGATTCATCCAAAACTAGTGATGGAAAAACCCTATCAAGGCCGCTGCAACACCAACATGATGGGGGACTACTGTTGGTCACTTCACTGAGAAGTTCAGCAAGCGACCCATCGTAAAAAAAGCTACACAAGAAGCTTCAAAGAAAAAAGAAAACCAATTCCAGCTGACAAGTGAAATCTCTATTAACACATTTCATTGTTTTAAGTAACTACAGGCGTTCAATGGCGAGGTTTCAGTGCCCTGACAAATAATAAAAGAAACGAATATGGTAAAAGGGCTGTGTTATCACACAGTCAGGAGCAAAATTACAAAATGACACTCAATCGCTCTCGCTTCACTTGTGCTGACCGACTCGATCACTCTATGTGACAAAGACAACGGAGAAGTGTGAAAGGGGCCATACCTGGTTCGAAGAACAGAGCCAGGCAGTTTAGTGTGAACTGTAAAGTGGTCATGTAGATGTAGATATATTTATTTAGGATCGCTATTTCGACTATTCTACCACTCTCAAGTAACAGCTGACTATGAAGTACCTCTTTGCGTTTTCGTAATATTTGTTCCATTTACGTACCATAATATTTACCAAACGACTATCGGTACCGTGAAATGAGGTTATACCGATAAATTTTTGTTACTGATATTTCACACATCATTAAAACCCCTTTTTACGTAATTTTATAGTTAAAATGCGTGACTCTTTCTCGTCCGTTTGATAACAACAGAAAATCAAAACAAGCGAATATATCACGAGTATGGGAAATTGCTAATCGGTGATACTCTATGGTGTGGGGTAATTCAAGTCAAGGGGTTATTTTGCTTGATTATCGGTGTTACACTCTTCTATAGGTTACAACGATCAAATTTTACGTTTTTAAAAAGGTACAAACACTACTGTAGTTACAAAATAAAAAATAGGCGTACACATTTAAATATGTGAACAAGAAAAATCAAAAATTTTAACACAAGACTCGAAACTTAGTTTAAACACCTGTTTCATTACTATCAGTCCTACTCCACAGAGCTAACATCAATGTCCGAGAAAATAAACTTCTATCGTTTGCAAGATATCGGCTCAATCTCTGTGACGATTTGTTCTTTTCCGATGTCCACTGTGTCTGCAACAATTCCATATTAACTTCACAGAGTCCCGAACTTGTCCTTCTTATCATCTGGTCAATGAAATGCCGAATTATTTTCTTTCCTGGGAATGCGGCAAGAATAATAGCACCATTCAGTAGCTGCTGTTCCTTTCCTGTTTCGACTGAAGTTGAAGTGGTACCTTTGATAGAGAAGTGACATGATTCTAGCAATTCGGAGCCTGATTTTCATCTTCTTGTGACTCTGCACTTTCCACGCTATCCTCCGTGTCGCCGGTGAACAAATCCTTAACCACAATGCATTTCCTGCGAGTTACAGTTAAGCGCTTTGCACAACGGACAGGTGCGCTTGTATCTGGGTCACCAGCTCGGGCTTGCTGGAGATGTTCTTCAAAGGATGCAGTCCAGGACGGTTTGTACTGCTAATACCATTCTCATTTTGTGGAATCTGACGCAACACTTCCTCAGGACAAAAAGGCACAATACTAGTTTTTTTAAACCCTAGTATTATGTTGCTAGCAGATTTCATACCTATTTTCATCAAACTTTCTTTCAACAGCTTATGAAATACTGACTTCTGCATCACTCCTGTTGGATTTCTTCCACTCATCTAACACGCAACCCCATCCCACCTTTAAGGGGCGAAAGAATGCCACGTCAAGAGGCTGGCAAGGATGGGTCGCATTTGGAGGCAGGAGGACAAGTCTAATGTCATATTCCTCACAAAGCTTTGTGACATTTATCGAGGGGTGATTGGATAAGTTATCCCCAATCATTATCTTAGATCCTTGCAGTTTTTTGGTATAGGGCAATAAAATTTTCGTGAACCATGATTCAGCAACGTTAAGACCGAATCAGCCACTCATTTTCCGGTTGTAACCAGCCACATCGATACTCCCTCAGTCCAAATATCATATAGGTGCCTAATTTTGTAAACAGTGAATGGGGGTAACAATGTTCATCTGCAGCTGCAGCCATCATAACACTGATACTAGTTTTAGAGGTATCTAAAATTCTCACGAGATGCTTCGCGCCTCTTTTGACAAACACCTTTTACCTGTCTGGCTCGTCAGAAAAAATTGTTTCGTTGTAGTAAATTATATCAGAGTCACGAACTCCATCAAACGTTTCCCTAATATTATCGTAAAATTCCGTTACGATTTCCCTCGAAACAGCCGCTCTAACTCTTTTCGTGTTGTCTACGATTCTCACCGTCAGTTCGAAGTTTCTTCTCCGAAATGCATGAACCCACTCTAATCCTGGCTGATTGTCTTTGAATCTCGTTTCCATTTTCCCTGTGTGTTGAGGTAACCCTGTACGATGTGACGTACAGCCGTGTTTCTCAGTGAAAAACCCCACTTGATAGATATTAATAAACATTCAACAAGCGTTTTCTCCTCACCCACCTGGCGTTTATACTGGCTCCGCAACTTATCATTAAGGGTTATGTATGGTACAGCAAACTCTTCTGTTGATCTCCTCATGCTTTCCTGATGCTCATTTTCCCCTGACGCACAGCCTTTACTGCATTTTGCAGAAAAATGGAGTTGTATTTGCACCTTCAGCCGCATCCAAGCTTATTGATGTATGTTCTCACAATAAGCGTTACTACACTACAACAACTTTCCATATAAAGCCCTATAACTTTACAATAGCATTACTTAGAAATTTATGTAAATGTTCATATGATACCCAACTAACTAAGGACTAATTAACGATATTAACTTACCTATTTGTACAGTCTGTGAACCTCTTCAACTGAAGTTTTCACTGTTAACCTTTTACACATGCAATATACTTTTTCTTACAAATTTACTGGCCGATTGCAGGTGACACCTGAGCGAAATCTTGGTGTTTAGTCACGTAAATAATAAAGTTACCTTTATTAATACATCGCGCACCGGCTCCATTATTTTAGCAGTTTCACGGGACAGCTCAGCTTTCAAACTACAGGCCAAATAATCGCAATTGCCCCGCTATGTCGGTATTGCCCCACTCTACGGTACGTCTTGTACAATCTGCGTGTGTTGTTTGCACGCAAACGCAAAGGTATTGTTAGCAGTGACAAGTGATAAAACACTCCTCTGCAAAACTTAAGTACAAGATAGATACAGTACACTGGTATGTAATATTTAAGGACGAAAGTATCTTTCGCATGATGTGTCACTGCCAAGTAGCATAGCTCGATGAAACTTGGACCGTACACAGAAAAATTGCTACAGTATAGTACAGAGGGTAACTCAGTGAAATGTGGAATTAGACGAACAGAAATGACACATTTATTCAAAGGCAATAATTACACCCAAGTCCTGACGATTTATGATGGTCTCCTGGACGTTGTCCTTAAATCTAAATTACTAAACGCTCGTAAAATTTACGTTTGCAGTCGGTATTTCTTCGGGGTTCCAGTCAATCAGGACACCTGACCGACATGTGCTCTGTAGTACTTTCATGGCAAACATTGCTGTTACAATGGCTGAATTATTTACGACCTGACTCGAGCGGTTCGCTGACCCCTGATGCTTTTGCTGCAAATATAACGAATGTTTAGTAATAGTGGCCTTTTTCCTAATACTCGGCATATTTGTTTTATTGCTTAGACTTTATCTTAGTGTGGCATCAAGCAGTGGAAGTTAGAAGAGTTAGCTTATATCACATTGGCCCTCTTCAGCGCTAATCTCGTCTTTTGCTGCTGAAATTAGCACCATATGGATGAAGCTGAGTTTGAATTTGACGTTAATATACTTGGTTATTTGCTTGGAGCACTTCACCTGAGCTGCAGCAGGAGCAGCAGTAGAACCTACGACCACCTCATGGATGAAAAATATACTCGTTTTGTCCTTCAAGCCAATGGAGAATGATGAGATTCTTTAACCACAGCTCGAGAACGATATGTGCAGAACACTGAGCTAGGTCTTACTTATACAGGATGTATCAAAAGAATCACCCGATTTGGCACGTCTGTATTCTACATCTACATCCATACTCTGCAAGCCACCTGA
Organism: Schistocerca cancellata; assembly: GCF_023864275.1. Taxonomy (NCBI): domain Eukaryota; kingdom Metazoa; phylum Arthropoda; class Insecta; order Orthoptera; family Acrididae; genus Schistocerca; species Schistocerca cancellata. Next base: position 332,456,774 of record NC_064627.1, on the reverse strand, counting down.
CGGTGTGTGGCGGAGGGTACCTTGAGTACCTCTATCGGTTCTCCCTTCTATTCCAGTCTCGTATTGTTCGTGGAAAGAAGGATTATCGGTATGCCTCTGTGTGGGCTCTAATCTCTCTGATTTTATCCTCATGGTCTCTTCGTGAGATATACGTAGGAGGGAGCAATATACTGCTTGACTCTTCGGTGAAGGTATGTTCTCGAAACTTTGACAAAAGCCCGTACCGAGCTACTGAGCGTCTCACCTGCAGAGTCTTCCACTGGAGTTTATCTATCATCTCCGTAACGCTTTCGCGATTACTAAATGATCCTGTAACGAAGCGCGCTGCTCTCCGTTGGATCTTCTCTATATCCTCTATCAACCCTATCTGGTACGGATCCCACACTGCTGAGCACTATTCAAGCAGTGGGCGAACAAGCGTACTGTAACCTACTTCCTTTGTTTTCGGATTGCATTTCCTTAGGATTCTTCCAATGATTCTCAGTCTGGCATCTGCTTTACCGACGATCAACATTATATGATCATTCCATTTTAAATCACTCCTAATGCGTACTCCCAGATATTCCTGAAACTAATAGACATATACAAAGAATTTTGTTTGGGAAACTCAAAAAGGTTTTTTTTCATGCCTTTTCATAGGTATGAGATGCACGGCACATGTCAGTGCGGTATTCAGAATGTTCCGACACTGCAGCGAACATGTCTTGAGTTACAGCTGCTGTTATGCGATGTCTCAGTTCATTGCCGCGCGGGATTAGCCGAGCGGTCTTGGGCGCTGCAGTCATGGACTGTGCGGCTGCTCCCGGCGGAGGTTCGAGTCCTCCCTCGGGCATGAGTGTGTGTGTTTGCCCTTAGGATAATTTAGGTTAAGTAGTGTGTAAGCTTAGGGACTGATGACCTTAGCAGTTAAGTCCCATAAGATTTCACACACATTTGAACATTTTGTCCCAGTTCATTCATTGTTGTTAATAACGGAGGCACATAAACAGAGTCTTTTATAAACCCCGACAAGAAATAATCACATACAGTGAGGTCCGGCGACCTCGGAGGCCAGTAATGTAAGTCTGGATCGTTTGGTCCCGTGAGACGGGTCCAACGTTCAGTAATCTTTGATTAAAAAATTCCCACACTTCCAGATGACAGTGTGGCAGTGCCCCATCCTGTTGGTAAATGAAGTCGTTCGAATCAGTCTCCAACTGTGGAAAAAGAAAGTTCTCAAGCATATCGAGATATCATGTAACAGTGTTCTCGGCAAAGAAAAGTGGACCACACACCTTTTCCCGTGAAACTGCACAAAAGACATTAAATTTTAGGCAGTCCCTCTCATGTTGTACAACTTCGTGTGGTTGTTCCGTACCCCGTATTTTCACATTATGACGGTTCACATTTCCATATAAGTGGAATGTTGCCTCGTCACTAAACGCTACGCGTGGAGGAAAAATGTCATCAACGTTGTTGTTTGTCACCTTCACGAAAAGCTTGCAGTAGCTGAATTTTGTATGGTTTCATGTGTAAACGTAAACGCAACACACGCCAGACGGATATCGAGGGTATGTAGAGCTGGCGAACAGCACAGCGAACAGATTTCTGCGGACTTTTGAAACAATGACGAATGCTTTTGACATCTGTGTCAGACACTCGGGGACGGCCCGGCTATTTGCCTTTATACAACCAACCTGTTTCTCGCAATTGTTCATGCCATCGTCTAATGCTCTGTGCTGTAGGAGGATCCCCGCCAACACGAAAGTTACGTTGACCAGTTACTGACTCGCACTGCGCAAAACGTGTAACACAAAACTCTTTCTGTTGTCCCGACACCATTTTCACTAGAACTGAAGTGGGCGCACACTGCTGCCATCTAGCGGGAACCATGTAAAACTCGAGAGTTTGCTTTTTCAACAGTACATTGTTCACACACATATTTCAAATAACATAATAGTTACGATTTTTTAAAATCGGATGACTCTTATTGGTACACCCTGTATTGTAATAACAGAAGGCTCTACCGATTTCGGGTGTAAAATACTTTTAGCGTGATAATATTTGTAATAATAATTTCTATGTAATGCATACCATAAACTATGACTTTCTTTCCAGTAACATTTTGAGCAGTAAACTTGTCATTATAGGATATAAAACAGGACATTTTGTACTTAATTTGGCATGTAACAGACCACTGGAAATTTAATAAATGCGATCAACTGATGCATAACCTATAAATTATGATGGACTTTGAATAATATTTGGAGCACTAAAATTTATGATAGTTTAGCAGCAACGTAAAATTTCAATTGGGTTAATAAGATGTGTGATCACCACGGACGGCAATGCATGCTCTGCAAAGTTTGGTAAGGAATTCTTGTGATAAGGCGTTCCACCCTCACATCAGCGCGGTTGACAACTGCTAGACGTCGCTGGTGCATGTGGACGGGTTGCACACCGCATCCAACACGCGCTCGACGGCATTTAAGTCGGGAGAACGAGCGTGTCTGTCCAATTCCTGAATATCCTGAAGTTCCAAAGAGCTCCTGCACCTGAGCTGACAGATGAAACTGCCTATTGTGATCCATAAAAATGCACTCAAGCCAGACTGTACCCCTGAGAAAATGGTTCAAATGGCTCTGAGCACTATGTGACATAACTTACGAGGTCATCAGCCCCTAGAACTTAGAACTACTTAAACCTAACTAACCTAAGGACGTCACACACATCCATGCCCGAGGCAGGATTCGAACCTGCGACCGTAGCGGTTCCAGACTGTAGCGCCTAGAACCGCACACTGGCCGGCGTACCCCTGAGAAGACACGCTGGGAAGGAGTACAGTGTGACAAAAACTTTGACTGGTGTGTGAACGGCGTTCAAACATTTCGAGGTCAGTATGCCCATGCAACAGTATGCCTCCGTACATCATAATACGCGGATCACCAAAACGACCGTGTTAGACAATGTTTAGGTGTTGCCACCTTTCGCCAAATGAGGGTACCTCGAGAACTGTGCCTAACACGATGTCTTCACGTTTGCGGTGACTCGGCCTTGTGGCGTATGTTGGCAGCGTCGTTCACGCAGACGGACCCGGACTGCTGCGGCTCGGACCGCGGCCACCGCAACTGCCTGCCGCTGAGCCTGCCCCGCGACGACGCCTTCTACCGCCAGCACGGCCAGACCTGCATGAGTGTGCTGCGCTCCAGCGCCGCCGTCCCACAGGAGTGCCGCCTCGGTACGTAAACACCGCCTTCCACCTAACTAGGGGAAGCGTACTTACCGCCAACTGTATTTCTTTACTGCGTTCATGGGACAATACGAGGGGCGTTTGAAAAGTCCGTGCAAAAATAAAAACTACTTACGTGTTTGGGGTAAACCTTTTTTATTTTTCGACATAGTCTCCTTTTGGATCTATACACTTCGTCCAACGCTGTTCTAATTTGTTGATCCCTTCCGAATAATAGGAATTATCCAAGTCTGGAAAATAGCTGCAATCACCTCCTCGTTTGAATAAAACCTTTCTCCTGCCAGCCACTTCTTCAAATTGGGGAACAAATAGTAGTCCAAGGCAGAAAAGTCTGGAGAATAGGGCGGATGTGAAACGAGTTGGAATCCTATTTCCAATAATTTTGCGACCGCAACTGCTGAGGTGTGTGCTGGAGCATTGTCGTGATGGAAACGGACTTTTTTGAGGTCAAATCGCCGGTGTTTTTCTTGCAGCTCAGTTTTCAAACGGTCCAATAACGATGAATAATATGCACCTCTAATAGTTTTACCCTTTTCCAGACAATCAATGAGGATTATTCCTTGCGAATCCCAAAAGACAGTAGTCATAACCTTTCCGGTCGAACGAATGGTCTTCGCCTTTTTTGGTGCAGAGTCTCTCTTGGTAATCATTTATTTAGACTGTTCTTTGGTCTCAGGAGTATAGTAATGTATCTATGTTTCATCCACAGTGACGAAATGACGCTTAAAGTCCTGCAGATTATTCCTGAAGAGCTGCAAACCATCCTTGTAACACTTCACATGATTCCGTTTTTGGTCAAGCATGAGCAATCGCGGAACCCATCTTGCGGGTAGCTTTCTCATGTCCAAATCTTTATACAAAATATTATGTACCCGTTCATTCGAGATTCCCACAGCACTAGCAATCTCATGCACCTTAACTCTTCTGTCATCCATCGCCATATCATCGATTTTATCAATGATTTCTGGAGTTGTAACCTCCACAGGGCGTCAAGAACGGTCAGCATCACTTGTATCCATATGGCCACTCCGAATATTTTGAAACAACTTATAAACTGTTCTAATCGAAGGTGCAGAGTCACCGTAATGTTTATCAAGATTCTCTTTGGTCTTCTGAGGCGTTCTGCCTTTTATAAAGTAATGTTGAATCACCACACGAAATTCTTTTTCGTCCATTTTTTGACAATGACTCTACTTCCTTGATTCACACGAATGCAAAACACAAAGAAATAGACCAATATGACTGAAACTTGGTGTGCGTTCTTTCCAAAGATGCTACTAACTAAACATGACCTCGATACGCGCTAGTGGTGCCATCTCTCAGACTTCGCACGGACTTTTCAAACGCCCGTCGTATCGTACCACCTCTGTGCGCTTCTGGCATTTAGTGGTAGTACGCTGCACCAGCTGCAGTTTCTGTTTATTGCGAATTGCAGCATTTAACTGTCGTGATTTGTCTTTTGCGCCTCTCAGGGGACGTGGGAAGTACACGGAAGGGCAAAATAAACTATCATCGGCATGCGTATTAAAATACAGAGATATTTGAAAGGCAGAATACGGCGCTGCTATCGGTAACGCTTATACAGGGTGTTCCAAAAAGGTACGGCCAAACTTTCAGAAAACATTCCTCACACACAAAGAAAGAAAATATGTTATGTGGACATGTGTCCGGAAATGCTTACTTTCCATGTTAGAGCTCATTTTATTACTTCTCTTCAAATCACATTAATCATGAAGGGAAACACACAGCAACAGAACGTACCAGCGTGACTTCAAACACTTTGTTACAGGAAATGTTCAAAATGTCCTCCGTTAGCGAGGATACATGCATCCACCCTCCGTCGCATGGAATCTCTGATGCGCTGATGCAGCCCTGGAGAATGGCGTATTGTATCACAGCCATCCACAATACGAGCACGAAGAGTCTCTACATTTGGTACCGGGGTTGCGTAGACAAGAGTTTTCAAATGCCCCCATAAATGAAAGTCAAGAGGATTGAGGTAAGGAGAGCGTGGAGGCCATGGAATTGGTCCGCCTCTACCAATCCATCGGTCACCGAATCTGTTGTTGAGAAGCGTACGAACACTTCGACTGAAATGTGCAGGAGCTCCATCGTGCATGAACCACATGTTGTGTCGTACTTGTAAAGGCACATGTTCTAGCAGCACAGGTAGAGTATCCCGTATGAAATCATGATAACGTGTTCCATTGAGCGTAGGTGGAAGAACATGGGGCCCAATCAAGACATCACCAACAATGCCTGCCCAAACGTTCACAGAAAATCTGTGTTGATGACGTGATTGCACAATTGCGTGCGGATTCTCGTCAGCCCACACATGTTGATTGAGAAAATTTACAATTTGATCACGTTGGAATAAGCCTCATCCGTAAAGAGAACATTTGCACTGAAATGAGGATTGACACATTGCTGGATGAACCATTCGCAGAAGTGTACCCGTGGAGGCCAATCAGCTGCTGATAGTGCCTGCACACGCTGTACATGGTACGGAAACAACTGGTTCTCCTGTAGCACTCTCCATACAGTGACGTGGTCAACGTTACCTTGTGCAGCAGCAACTTCTCTGACGCTGACATTAGGGTTATCGTCAACTGCACGAAGAATTGCCTCGTCCATTGCAGGTGTCCTCGTCGTTCTAGGTCTTCCCCAGTCGCGAGTCATAGGCTGCATTGTTCTGTGCTCCCTAAGACGCCGATCAATTGCTTCGAACGTCTTTCTGTCGGGACACCTTCGTTCTGGAAATCTGTCTCGATACAAACGTACCACGCCACGGCTATTGCCCCGTGCTAATCCATACATCAAATGGGCATCTGCCAACTCCGCATTTGTAAACATGGCACTGACTGCCAAACCATGTTCGTGATGAACACTAACCTGTTGATGCTACGTAGTGATGTGCTTGATGCTAGTACTGTAGAGCAATGAGTCGCATGTCAACACAAGCACCGAAGTCAACATTACCTTCCTTCAATTGGGCCAACTGGCGGTGAATCGAGGAAGTACGGTACATACTGACGAAACTAAAATGAGCTCTAACATGGAAATTAAGCGTTTCCGCACACATGCCCTCATAACATATTTTCTTTGTTTGTGTGTGAGGGAAGTTTCCTGAAAGTTTGGCCGTACCTTTTTGTAACACCCTGTATAAGACAACAAGAGTCTGGCGCAGTTATTAGATCGGTTACTGCTGCTACAATGACAGGTTATCAAGATTTAAGTGAGTTTGAACGTGGTGTTATAATCGGCGCACGAGCGATGGTAGAGGATCTCCAACGTAGCGATGAAGTGTGGATTTTCCGTACGACCACTTCACGAGTGTACCTTGAATATCAGGAATCCAGTAAAACATCATATCTCCAACAACGGTGCGGCCATAAAAAGATCCTGCAAGAACGGGACCGACGACGACTGAAGAGAATCGTTCAACATGACAGAAGTGCAACCCTTCCGCAAATAGTTGCAGATTTCAGTGCTAGGCCATCGACAAGTGTCAGCGTGCATATCATTCAACGAAACATCATCGATATGGGCTTACGGAGCCAAAGGCCAACTCGTATACCCTTGATGACCGCACAACACAAAGCTTTACGCCTCGCCTGGGCCCGTCAACGCCGACATCTGACTGTTGATAACTGGATACATGTTGCGTGGTAGGACGAGTCTCCTTTAAATTGGCCACCAAACTTCCCAGAACTGAACATTATTGAGCATATCTGGGTTGCCTTGCAAAGTGCTGTTCAGAAGAGATCTCCACCCCCTCCAACTCTTCCGGATTAATGGACAGTCCTGCAGGATTCATGGTGTCAGTTCCCTCCAGCACTGCTACAGACATTAGTCCAATCCATGCCACGTCCTGTTGCGGCATTTCTGCGTGCTCTCGGGGGCCCTGCACGATATTAGGCAGGTATACCAGTTTCTTTGGCTCTTCGGTGTATAAAGACCACCAAACAACGTTGTAAAGCTTATTCCATTCTATGAAATGAAATGATTGTACGACCTTGATGACCATTTGTCCCCGCCTGCGGAAGTTCGCCTACCGACTTGCAAGTATTTCCTGTTGACGCCACATCAGACGATTTGTTTATCGATAATGATGAAATGATGATGCGGACAAACAACATCTAGTCCCAAGTGGAGAAAATATTCTACATGGCCAGAAATAGAACCTGGGCCTGACGCATGGCAGTTAGATGCGCTGACCACTCAGCTAAGGGGATGGACACTCTATTCCATTATAGGCTGATTGGTACAGCAGCCGATTTTCATAATTATATAAAGAGACAGTCTCGGCTGCAAAGTTATTTTTATTATAAATAACGTTTTTCACTTGATCAAGATTTCCTCATATTTTTGTAAAAGAAAAGGAAAAGCGAAGATGTAATTGTAGTAGATTACAGATTTAAGGGCAAGGTTCTAAGCTGCGCTAATTTAAAATAAATGCTGCTAAAAAAATTTAAAGACAAATTAGTCCTCGCAACAGGTTACCAAACGTTGCTTACCATCGGCTAGTGGAGCGTTTAGTAGGAACTATGGTAACAAACCATCTAAAGGAAGAAGCATCGAAGAAGTCACAGTGGAACAAGATCGTGTGTACGAACAGAAAAGGATAAAAACTGGGAATATTTTTAAAGGCTTGGAGTGCACAGGCAAATAAAGTAACAGAAAATACCTTGAAATAGTCATAGCCGCCAGATGAAGTGCAGCGTAGAGCCACTCATACATCGAACGGACCTGGAGAGCAGATGACTAAATGGTCTAATAGACGCCCATATTAAAACTAGAGGGTACAGGAAAACCATGTTTCCCACGCTGATAGGGTGGTACGCCAACAGAAGGCGTTACAGTCGATATAACTTAACTAATATAGACGTAAGACTGTAAGAAGTACGTACAGGTAATAAATAAAAGTGATAAACACCCTGTTTGCATGGGGCTTCTAAAACCGGATTTCATTAACCGATTTCCAGATACCGCTTCTGGATGGTCATGTAAACATTTCAAAACCAGTTCTGGAAATCCGCTTCTAGTTGCCGGTTTTCCAGCTCCGCAATCGAGTTCCCCCAATCTGCCGCCGTGTCGCCTCTAAATGCTGTTTTACGTGGGTATTTAGTGTTCTATGTCCCCTATCAGTGTTGCGAACAGCCACCATACTGTCGCTAGTTGTGTTTTTTATCTCGTGTGAACAGAAACCAGACTGTCGCCGTGTTTTTTAATTGTGCCTGTCTATTTACTATGTGCTTTACTAGCATCACCGGCCGTTTGTTTTTATATTTTTCTTTGCATTTTTTCGCCTTGTATCAGTTTTTCAGAGTCACTGTGTTATCGGCTGCTTTTATTGTTCTGCTATCTCCTAATTCTGTTTTTTAACTTTTCTGTAGGCTCCAGAGCGACGTATTGTGCCGCTGCCAGCCCCATCGAAACCCAATAAAGAAAAAAAAAAAAAAAAAAAAGAGTTTCCCTACCATGTAAACGCTGTCGGTTTTGCAACGTATTTGGGCCATCAGGTTTCGTCTTGTTTTTAAAAATTTTTGGCTAATATGGATCGAGTCGCTTTCTATAAAGTGAAGAATAAGTAGAAATAGAATAGACTGAAGCTTTGTACACCCCGTCTAATTAACAGAAATAGCGATTGGGCTGACTAAATCAGAAACTGAACAGCTGTTTTGCAGGCGCCGTATTTAACTGGGCTAGCAAATCCGCTTCAGATCTTAACATGTAAACACGACAGCGGAGAACGATTTTCTTCTTTCGGAAGATGATTCGCATGTAAACGTATTGGCAGTGGCACTTTAACCGAAAATTTCCTGCAGATGTCTCACGATGTATTATGAGAATATCTCACCTGTTTTATTGATACCATTATATATGCGGCGTAGTCGATAATCCTCCAGATTTGGACTCATAACGATGGTGCTTTAGGGCAAAAAAAAAAAAATGAACTCTTAAAGCCGCATCGTAACGTTCCCAGATTAACATTCATGAAGTGGATTATCGGATACGACCCAGCTCTAATGGTATTCACCTTGGTGAAATAATGTCAAAATTCTTCTGGAAACTTTTGCAGGAAAATTTCAGTTCAAGTGCCACCTTATAAATTTTACTTATTGCCTGTGCCTATTTCTTACAGTCTTACGTCTAGATTAGTTACGTTACACCGACAGCAGTGCCTTCTGTTGAAGTACCACCCTACTAGCGCGGGAAACATGGCTTTCCTCTACACTCTAGTTTCAATGTGGCCGTCTATTAAACTATTTACTCAACTGATCTCCAATGTTCGATCGATGAAGGTGTGTCTTAATGCTGCACTTCACTTGGCGGCTATGATTATTTCAAGGTATTTACTCTTACTTTATTGCTCAATGAGCCCCCGTTCATTTTAAGCCTTTAAAATTTTTTCCCAGAATGCAGCTGAGTTGCACAGTAGACTGTCATTCGAAGCAGAGCGTGTAGCAGGTTTTTCTCGATTCCTCAAAGCGAAAGCAATGCGGAAAGATGCAAATATGGCTGCATAGAATTGGAAAGGAAGATATCGCACATTTCTATACAACTGCTAAACTATGTGTAATAAACAAATATTTCGCTCATTGTGGATCACTTAAATTACTCTTTTATAAATTATTCTTTTGTAATTGTGTCACGTGTACTTTAACAGCGCATTTCGTAGAGTGCTTGATTGCAAATGCAAAGTACTCGTGATCGATTCTCTCTCACTCCAGTTTTTTTTCCCTTCCTGCTCTCTTAGCTTCATACAACTGTCTAAACTTACTTTATTCGTAATAGAGTTGTGTAAAAGCTTAAAATTCCATAGCATGTTACATTTAATATCTATTTTCATTTCTCAGCTTTATTTTTTTAAATTCCTGATCAATTTGAGCTTAATTTCAAAGATGGCATCAAGAAACTATTATCTCATGTATGATGTAGCTCATATTCTGAAAATTCTGGAGGACTATTTAACAATTTCCGACCACATTTTTCTTCCCAAACAAGTCCTTGAAGACGATCATTTGCCATTTTCAGTTGTCTCCATTGAACGTGTTGTAACACTGTATGATTTTTGCCAAGCAGCATTGTCTGCAACCTATGTGAAATTCTAAAGAGTCCAGGGCATAACGATAAAATGGAAGTTGGTCCTGCTTAGCACTTTTAAATCACAGTTTTTCAGCAGCAATGAAGCACGCGATAGAACAAAAGATATTTTAAAGTTCTGTTGCGTCAACTGCATATTTTGCAGACATGTTTCCGGGGATTTATATTAATGACCTAGAGGAACAGAAAAACTGTAATGGGTGCAGCTGTTGAAGACACACGGCGATGCAGTGCATTTCCTCACGAGTGTTATTACACTGTTTGAAAATTGGGGAAAGAGTACCTGCAAAAATAGGCAGTTCTGGCAACAATCAAACCAATTACCTGTCAGAATTATCTTCTGAATAAAACAGGTCTCCACTGTGTTTTATGTGCAGGCTGGAAAACCTTTTCAGTACGGTCGGAGAAAGTAATTCAGTTCCATACTCCCTCAGTTTTAAGACAAATTTGCGGCTTATTGCTGTGTCACAGTATTTTCGTCCCAGTCACCAGGGCTGTTATCAGAGAGAAAATGCTGAATACCTCATCCACTACTGAGAACACAGGCGTTCTTGCGATAAGCCACAAAGCAACTACAATGCAGTTTTACGTTTAGACATAATGACGCAGATGAGATTCCACACTAGGAAGAATAGTCTCTGCATTATCTAACTGGGAGAACAGTAACACAAAATAAGCAGAAACATGTATTATGTGAAATGGGCCGTGAACCACTTTCACAAGTCGGTAGTATGAACGAGAAAGAGTTCTTAAATTAACCGAACTCAAAAAATACACGACCAATGACTCAAAATAAATGTTGAAAGCAGCGTTTAACAGATTTCAAATGGCATAAAAAGTTTTCTGTGTCAATGAAAAACAAATGTTAGAATCGATGTTGCCGTTTCAAGTACTGGATGGAAATGGCATGGAAAGCGGCCATGAAACTCCTTCACAGTATTTCGTCCTGTAACACTGTCACAGGAAAAATTGTGAATATCTTTTGAGGATGTATTACCGCCAGGAAGAGACATGTGCCACTGCAAAATGCGTATGAGCATGAGAAATGCGGTAAGGTTAGTTTAAGAGGCAGTTACCATGTAGATAATTTACGTCCTATATTTATTTTTAAATAAGTCAGATTAGTTGTTATATAAATGTAGACAGAGTTATAATCTGCAAAACAAAACAAACAGAAACATTCAGAAGTTAACACGTAAACAGAAATATGCACTTGTGTTTCGATGAGGTCCACAATTCCCAAATATCTCCTGCATAAAAACTGAATGGTTATCGTATATACTGCTCTTATGTCTAGAGCAACTCGTATATTACTTATCACAAAAGTAGCTGTGAGAAAGTTTTATCCGTATTACGTGTATAATAAAAAGCTATGGCTTCAGTGACGGACTTACGAAAGTCACAATTATACGCTGTATATTTCCAGTAGAAATTATTAAAAACTGTAGTTCATTGTTTACTTTGTGCACTGGGATATTACAAGCACATATAGCGCCTTTCACTTCACCACAAAAGACGATTTAGAGTTCTGTTCATAGCGCTGCTATAGCCGCTTAGGTTCAAAATGTCGCCCGTCGCTGAGCTGGCGGCGCTTTCTTCATTCTGAGCCATAGAGAATAAATCACAGTCTGTCTGTTGCTCTGTGGTATTAGTATAGATATTTTACATACTCTGTGTTGCGGGTTTTAACCAGATCTAGAAATCCTATATGTACGCAGGCTCTATAAGCGCCTCTGGATGTATCTGTCATCTTTTGATAGAACGCTGTATTAGGAATATTTTTATAAAGAAACTGCTACGACAGTCAGTTTCTGCCTGTCGTGAGATCTCTCCTGATATCACTTATAAAATCGGAACACATTGCTTCGTTTCTACAGTATATTCTATTGATACGTATGTCAGCTCATTTCTTTTCTGTTTGGTAAACGAAGTATCTAAGATTGTCCAATAGTAGTAAATAGTAAAATATAAATACAAAACATCCTTGTTTTGTTTTCCACGTAAAAGACAATCCACAATTGCTCACAAAACGACAGTGGTTAGTATACTTACCACCATAGTTTTTGGTACTAAATCACAATCCCTATACGATGCCGAAAAAATTAACTACACTGAATGGCTAGAAAAAATGCGTCTGCTAAAGGGTTTAAAATAACACTGATATTAACTCTTATCTGTCAGGCAAATAATAATCCCCTAATAAATATCTGATCGGGTAGAATTAAGCTTTAACTTCACGACTATATTATGGACAGAAAAGAGGAAGTAAATGAAGAAGGGAAGAGGGGTAATGTTCTCGAAGATTGATTTGACAGAGCACTGAATTGCCCAAGTTGAAACAAGGCTTCCGGGCAGGCATGCCCTCGACATAATTGATATCCTAGAGATATCCAGCCATTAACAAACTATTCCACCTGATGTGCACGATTTATTAGACAGGCGAAATATCCTCATAGTTCAAGAAGGATGTAATAATTTAAATTCTAAAAAAAGTGTGAATATAATCACACTATCATTTTAATAATTCATAGTTGAAAAATACTGACAAATTATTTAATGAAAAATGGAAAAAGCGGCAGAAGCCGACCTCTCGGAAGGCCAGTTTGGGTTCCCTAAGACTTAAGTAATGCGACATGTTGAAGAAAGAGAGTGAGAGAGGTTATAGCCATTCTCCAATGTTGTTCAATCTGAACACTGAGTAGGCAGTAAATGAAACCAAAGAAAAATTCGAAGGAGGAATTAAACAAAGTTCAGGAAGAAGACATAAAAACTTTAAGGTTTGTCGATGAGACTTTAATTCCGCTAGAGAGGCAAAGATTCTGGGAGATCAAGTGAACGTAATGGATAGTGTCTTGTAAAGAGATTGTCGCGCTACAACACAAGCCACGCTCACCGCTTATAGAGACGTGTACATGAGCGTTCGCGTGAGGCCAGTTAACAAAGACAGTAACCCCAATTCATTAAAATTACTTTCTTTTTCCTGCGGAATATATATCTATTCTTTGCAGCTAATTCACTAGTGTACCACAATTTTTATATTAATTTTATTCGATGTCTAAGTAGCCCTCTAAGAAAAACCTGAGAAAGGAAGACAGTGATAGCTAAATTTCTTACGTACTGGAGACCACTAACACGGATTCCGATTTCTAATATGTTTATTATAAGAGACAGTACCGTTTTCATCAAAAAGACGACAATTTTAGAGAAATCTGAACGACTCCTTCTTCTTTAAAGAGGCGTCTTAGTATAAAAAACATTCGCCCTGACGTCGGTTGGCGTCAAGGCAGATTGGAAAACCTCATACGAACGAGGTGTTGTTTGCTTTCTGTGTCCCCAAAGGCACGAAAATCCAGAACACGGATACCAAATCCACGTGCTGCCGCCATTATGCCACAGCAATGTGAAATGAAATGAAGTCCCATGCTTCTTTACAGAGCGTAGGGGAACGATGCAGGAGACCCGCACCGCCTTACTAGGCAAGGTCCTAATGGAGGTGGTTTGCCGTTGCTTCCTCCGACCGTAATGGGGATGAATGATGATGATGAAGACTACACAACAACACCCAGTCATCTCGAGGCAGGAAAAAATCCCTGACCCCGCCGGGAATCGAACCCGGGACCCCGTGCTCGGGAAGCGAGAACGCTACCGCGAGACCATGTTTTCTTTTTTTTTTTATTCACCAAAAACAGTAACAAAAATGGCTACAATGAAATGACATAAATAAGGTGACAGATAATTGCAGTCATAAATTTCAGCATTCCAAAAATGAGTCTTTAGCAGTAGCACAATTTAGCACCTTCACTGTCACCTTCAACTGGTGGCAGTTCAGCATGCACATTTTCTTCTTCTGCAGCCGGTTCCTCATCATCATTTCCCAGACCCAAATTAATCATTCAGTAAATCCTTGATGTGTGTTCCTTCCAGGTTAAATTACATGGACAGAAGAGAAGTCCGGAACAGCGACATCGCAAAATATTTCACTGCCTTGTTATTTTTGTCAGTTCCAGCCTTCTAAACGCATCTGTAGGGAGTTCAAGATCTTCCTTTATATCAGACACCAGATGTTTCTCGCCATGTTCTTGTATCTGCTGTACTGCTGATTTATTTTTCATGTGTGACTTGCAGGTGAGGTTAGGGTCGGGAACGTGACCCAATCCATTCCCTCTCTACTAGAAATCCAGTTCCTAACCTATACCCATTCGGTTGAAGACAATTCGGAGCATGTTACCATATTTCTTATTGTGATCCTGATATTTGAGTATTTTCTCGAATTCATTTTCCATATACATCTTGTATTCAATATGTTCATCGCTCCCAATATTGTTAAAAACATAACTTGTATATTTGCCCATTAACCAAATCACTGCGTTATTTTTTGCCTGAGGGTAGTAACTTTCCTCTGGTCTGAAGAAAATGTTAGTCGGTACATTGTTTGCTGAAGTTCTTGTTATTTGAGCAATTTTCTCCCTGGTCCACCTCCAGTTGAGGGCGGACATGCCACAGCAATACTAATTTATAAAAAAGGCCCCAGCAGGTTGGAATGTGACAACCAAGTTCAAACTTTGCGGTAAGGAAGATGAACGGATAAACTCAGAACGAATTTTTTTTTATCCAGTACTCTTCATTCCTAGTAATACCTGAAGTATAATAGGATTTTCATTACCCGTCCATGGAAACAAGCGGACTCACTACTCAACTGTAAAAGTGTTCAAAGTTAAAGGAGCCAATAGCTTGTGGACTAGTAGCCTTCGAAAGAACTGATATGAATTTAAGCATGTCTCTGAGCACCGACTTCGCAGGCAGTTTAAAAAAAAAAAGTATAAATTTAAATACTCCGCAGTTCGTTTGTGCAGTAGCAATGAGACGCTAGGCAGAGTATGCTTTGTGCCATTAGAATGCGTCGTTCTATGGTATGACGCAAGAGGAAATTATTGCATGGCTCCCAAACGCCCCTTAATACCTCATTTGTTATTCATGTGGTCACTATGCGAAATATACGATGAGGTCAGCAGAAGCGCTGTAGCCTACCTCACATATCATATAAATGGTAACGGTACGAATTACAGACTATTTCAGACGTCTATCGATCAGAAACAGGATGACGAGCTTTTAAAATATTATGCAGATTGTTTCCTTTTATTGATCATGAATTTATGGATTTTACAATCTGTGACTGCTGACATTGACCTGATGCAGTAGGTTTCCTACTACTTCAAGATTCTATCGATACTCGATGGAAGTCTTTTCACTTCATTATTTGCGATTGCTAAGCATAAGGGAAATAATGGGCAGAAATAACACGCACTACTTGTCAACAACATAAATCTTCAACAACATAGGCTGTTACTAGAGGATAGTAAACTTCATTCATTTACTTCATTTTCCTGCTAAAACTACTGCTCTTCGTATGGTTGCTCAGAATCACACACAAAACCAATAATTATATTTCGCACAGCCTGATGCTAACATTCAAAACAAAATAACCGCATATCTTTTCACGTTACCCTTCTGTTTCAAGTAACTCCATTTTACGGTACTGGTTTTTACACCGTATTCAAAAGAAGAAGGAAAAAACTATCGTACGATTTGATAATATTATAAAGTTGAGAATGAACTGCAGAATTACACAGGTAACATCATTGGCTACGCACGTACACAGATGCAAAAGAAATACCCGAAGCACATCCCATTTCTTTTTTTTTTCTTTTTTACGGAATGAGCCGAAGTTGAAACACTTAGCAATACGTATAACACACAGAAACGTATTAGGTCCTACATAAAATCACCCAGTAGAACATTGAGGCGTTGCTTTCATTCTCACATCCTTTGATATACGTGTGGAAACTCTCCGGACTCTTGCAGTAAGTCACTCGCCTTGGGTCAGTATCAGCAGGCGTAAAATCCGTTAATTAATTATCAGTATAAGGAAACAACTCGTATGATGTTTTAAATGCACTGCCGTCCTGTTTCTGATAGGTAGATAATGGAAGTCTCCAACTTCGTGCCGTTGCCATTTACAGATTATCTGTTAAAAATGACTTCGAGAAACAAAGCAAAACACAACATGTTTAAAGGATCTCATTTCAGACTCATCATATAGAACCCATGTAATACAGAAAACGGTTTAGTTTCTCCTTGATTATTTCGGAATTATAAGTATAATGAAACTCCGTGGCCGAGGACGTGCACAGTGTGGAAATATCCATGTGACGCTACTGCCACTCGAGTTACATGTATTGCAACAACAGAAATCTTCCGAACTGGCTAAACGTACGATTCACGTCGTAGTACGGTACACTGGGCAAGTAGAACGACTCAGCGCCAATTCAGCTCTCTTCCATGGAGCTCGCGAGTTTTCAGCAGAACGACATTGGTCGAGGGAGGGGGGAGAGGGGGGGGGGGGAGGAAGAGAGAATTCATTCTCCACAGCGCGCGTGCGCATAGGAGTACATTGTCGCTTGCCCCCGCCCTGGTCAATATCGACGTTGTGTTTTCCCGTATACATCCTCGCCTGTTATGCTTTCCGCGTACTGAGTAAACATATCCGCTCCGATTTCGGCAAACAAACAAACAATATTACATAATATAATAAATTATTCCGTTATCAACATGACAACAACAAAGATCTGGAAAGCGTATATGCCAACTCGAGCCGTTCGGGATAACTGTCAGGATCTCTCTAACACACGCACAACCTTTCTTCATTCATACGTCCGTGGAGGCTGAAAGCCTTTGTTACTGTTTAATGAGTGAGGTGGCTGTAATCGATCTGCCTGCTGAATGGACGCTGCGTTAAGTGCGTGCAAGTAAGGGCAACGAACTAGTGAGTGAAGCTGCGCGCGCATCTGAGATATTTATATACACACACACACACACACACACACTACAGCAGGCCGGCAGACACGTTGCCGGCTTTGCAGCAAAGAATTCTTCTTTCTCAAAGAGAAAAGTGAGTGGTAGGCGCACACGCCGAACGAGTCGCGTGTTCCAGGCTATCAGAGTTACTGTGGAGGTGGACGAGTCAAGCGGGGCACCTCCTCGCGCATCCTGATGCCCTAGTCGATGACGGAGCGAACGTGTGTGGTGTGGTGTGGTACTATGTGCTCCCACGCCGTCCTTGCTTGTTTCATATACTCTCTCTCTCTCTCTCTCTCTCTCTCCCCTCCTATCCCTCTCTCTCTGTCCCCTTGCCTCCACGACGAGACAACATGAGTCCCGTCTCTCAGAAGTCACTGGTCACACACAAGAGATTTTGTGTTGCATTACCTAAAAATTTATTTAAACGCGGGTTCTTTACATTTTAAAAGGTTTGTTGCTATGCTGAAAGCAGCATTACTTCTTTCTTTCCTTAGGTAAGACCATTCATTAAAGAGTTACGAGGCTCATTTTATCGTCTGTTCAGAATATGTTCTGTGTGTATATATACTGTGCATCTACATGTAAATGTTATCTATAAACGTGCTTAATGAGCTACACATTACAATCGAGGATATCTTGAGCGTGCCAGCAGCCTCACTCGTTTCGATAATATCACTCAGTTATCTAAAATTTGATTGGATTTCATCTCCAACACAGTCCTTTACTAATAACTCAAAAATGAAGGGCTGTCGTATACATGAGTATGTGGATATCTTTTCTCGTTTTGGTGTGATGTATCTACCTCCCAAATCTGTGAAGCTATTTCTGATACACTATGTAAAATAATTTGGACACCACGAAGAAGTAATGCTTTTATGCATCCTTTTCAACTTAAAACTGCTTGTTCCTTGAAACTATAATCTTATTTGTTCATAATTCCATTCCAAATGAATGAAGGAAACAATTTCTAAGAGAAACTTATGTTTCTTAATGAAAAATAGGCATTTATTACTCATGATTTGTGAGCCTGAAAAACTTAAACAGGAAACATTAGAGTTCCACCATTTGGATGCCACTGCCCTATTTTTTCGTATTTATGAGTAATATTTTAGTGTTATTAGCATCACAGATGGGATATAAACGATGAGGCATTTAAGAACGCCACACAAAATGTATCCATAGAAAGTAAACTTACCGTGTCGAGATTTTAGCTAAGCTATGGCGGACAATGCGGTGAATTTTATGACATACGCGAGTAATTTTTGACTTCTATTGTTGCCGAACCGCGACTTAAACTTAGCATTTTTCTAATGGAGCTATTTAATTTTTTCTGTGAAATTGAAAAGAGCCTTCGAAGAGGACTTCAGCATCATATGTGGGAAACCTGATTAAATAGAAACAAAACTGATTCGCAAACCACTGTTCTGACATCACCAGAAGTGGTCCTACAAATGAAAACCTGCCTCAAAGAAAATTTTGTAACACAATTTCACAATTTTTCAGGAAGTAAAAATTAATTGTTGGTTTCTTTTGGTAGTGTTACTTGTGCCTTCTATTATGTATGATCAGGTAATAAAATTATTATAGAACAGCAATACGAATGTAGCATATTTTACAATATTTAGACAGTTATTTTAATTTCCACGTACTTTTCCATGTAAGAATTTTACAATCGTGTAAAAGTGCATTTTAAATAACGTCGTAAATAAAAAAATTAAATTTTTGTTACAATGGAAAAAATAATAAAGAAAGTATTAACAGTATACATTGTCTTACATACTGAAATGAGACCAACTAGAGAAAGCTAGTTCTATATAGGTCAAGAAACGATAACAAAAAAAAAAAAAGCTGAAACAGAGGAAAAGTAAATTGAACTGTTCATTCAGAATGTAAGTTCACATAAAACTGGCTGTATTGTACATCAAGGTATTTTACAACCATCCGACAAGTCCTTTTTCTCTGCCGATAGAGGAAGGAGCTCTTTATACAATAAAGGGAAGTTCATGATTGGCACAGGGATGTTACCTTTTGTTTTCAGTAAGAGAACAACATACCCAACGTTGAATGACGTTAAAACAGTGCCACACATAAACCGCACTTGGATCATCTGGATTAATCTTCCACCAAATAATTTTCAAGCCTGAGTTACACTTCATAATTCTTTCAAGAACATTGACAGCAACAGAGTCGGTCTGGCTTATTCACTTTGTAGTAAAAAGTGTTCAACAAGCATCCGGCGTTACATACTTTCATTCATAGGTAATCATGACCTCTTTTTTTTTAACCTCGACTAATGCAAAAGTACTGTCGCAGGGCAGAAAGTTACGTCCCAAAACCATAAGCTTTTGCTCTATTGTTGTAAAACACTGTCGAATCATGCTAGCTGTACAAAAATAACATTGCTCGTTTTTGTTTTGCCCAACGCAATAGTCAGACCGAACAATTTATTGTAGTGTACAATTTTCAGATTATAATGATATATAACGTTCTTTTACGTACCACTTTTGATGTATTTTTTTTTTAGGCCGAAGTGTAGGGGCTACTATATGCTTGAATATGTAAATGATTAACATTTCAGTATAACCACAAAATCTACATTCCACACGCAAGAAAAGATTTAACAGCGGTTTTTTTTTTATCATGACCTATCAATACCGTTATTTATCGTTTCGCTTCCTGCTCGCGACGTTCATGCGGATATCGAATCGACGGGTCCAGAAGGGCCACACTCAACGCCATGCAGGATCACAACGCCCCTAGACGTCCAACGCCCGAAAGGACAGTGTGTTCTTTGCTGAATTGGGTCCTACCATTATCCTACTTGCTACATAGGACAAACTACAGTTGCTGACGTACCTCTTTGGGCAGCATCATAAGGTTATAATAATGAGACTTCACTCGGAAACTGTTTACGAATTTAATACGTGTAACAGTTGAATGTGCGTTTCTAAATTATAAGTGCGAACAGCAGAACTGAACACTAGAAACATTTTCTTGGAAGCACAGCAAGCAATGAAGCAGCTCATCCGAGCTATCCGAAGAAAAGCGAATCTAAAGCACTTCAGGGGCTTGATGTTCACGTAGGCGCTGCAACAACAATCATATTTTACTGTATGAAATTTGACACGGACAATGTGAAAAAGATCTTTCTCAGGAAGGTGATCGGTCATTTTCCATCTTTGAGCACTACTGTGTTATCACAGACCAATCATAGATGCAATCACATTGCAAGTTTTATTCCTACCATTTGTGTAATCTGGCGAACTCGGACCTTGGGCTCGAAATCATGGGTACCTTGGTGGTATCGCTTTCACATGGTCAACTGTGGGTGCAGGTCGGCGGTTCTGCTGATCACTAAAGGTGTTGCTCTTCGAAAGATGATTTGTTTGGATTGTTTTCCTAGGCAAAATATGGAGCTGGTGCTGGCTAACACTATATTTTACTACCTACGGGGTGACTGAACACCATCAGATAACTCCTTTTGTGTTATTTTGGTCCCAGGTACACCCCTGGCAAATTTTAGGTAACTCTAAAAACGAAAGAGAAGTGAAATTACGTTTGTCTCTAGGTTCATGCAACTGTCCCTTTAGTCCTTGGAAGAACAACAGACTACATCATATCCTTTACACTTAACTTTCGAGCGTACCATTTCTCCCGTCCACGTGGCAGAGTGGACATTTGCGTATTTAGGTGTGTGTTTTCAGTTTTCGTAATTTTAAGGTGCACAGTCTTCTCGAACTGTTAAGAACTTGTGATTGTATGTATCGAAGCTGTGAGATGAACTAATTGGAAATCTCCGTTTTTTTTTTGTCTTTTTTTTTTCAGGTCCACGAGCGCAGTTAAATGAAGTGACTTCCTACATAGACGCTGGTTTTGTGTATGGATCCGGAATGCGATTAGCGTACAAACTGAGGACCAGACGTGGTGGTCAAATGAGGACGCTGCGTGCATTCCCGCATCACGGACTTAAAGATTTGTTACCTCTCAAAGTTGATTTCCCTGATGAAGGCTGCATACGTCCTAGGAAAGATATCTTCTGTTTTCTGGCAGGTAATTTTGAAATTTCGTAATGCCAGCGTGCTGGGTATAGCGGGACAGCAACTCTTTTTATATTGTGATGCAAAAAGAGACAGCCAGAGTTGCAACTAAAATTGATGTTTATTTAGTCGGTGACCGGTTTCGGGCTATGCCCATTCTCAAACCAACCTCTGTACAATTTTTTTTTCTTGTGGTACGTTGAAATACAGAGTCTTAACTGTCTATATGGAAGGTAGTAGTGTTTTATTCTACAACGATTTCATTCCAAGGACATCACTGGAGTGCATGTTGAATGTGAGGCGGTGGGGCTTGAAGTCCCACGGTGGAAGTTCAAGGTGCAGGCAAGAGATGATATAACTAAATCAGGTACCAACATTGGTGGCTTATAATGGTCGACGCATATCGAGTGGTCATTTCAACACTGACCTTTCATCAGTGGCCGTAACAGGGCTATCGTTAGCCAAGGTCGGAATCTAATTGCTCAAGGATGGTGAGAGAAACAGGGTGGCGGTGCCTATGTACGAACGTCAAAATTATAATATATTCAAACAAATGTTTACATTAAATACGAGTACAAAGCATAAATGGATAGCATATCGCAACCACTACATATTAATGTTTGGCAAGTAAAATGTCTGTTCAAATAGCAGTAAGAAAATGGGTATATATGTGTGTGGTGCCGACTAAATTTCGTTTACGAATGTCACTGGTCAAGCTGGAAGCTACTAAGAAACCCAGGAAAGGTGGTTCTTCTATTTTGGGAAAGAAATTCGCAGTCTTAAGAAACTACCAGCGTACAAAACGATTATATAAAATATGTTGCATATGTTTTATAAGTGCTTATCTACACACATAAAATACAATGCTAAGGTCTAACTTGCAGATTCGGAGAGGGTAAGATCTTGAAAATGTCAGTACATCGTAACAGAATTACAACACAGCATTGCTACATTGTAGCCTACGTAGCACTGCCATTTCGAAGCACAGTTTTGGTGAAGACGCCAAATATGATGATAACCCGCAAGAAAATGTTTAAAAATATTTAAAAAATGTACCCTTCAAAGATAACTGCAAGTCTTCTCATTTTTAAATTTGTGGAATAAAAATGGACCAGTCTACTCCGTGCGTAAAAAGAAGTAGAACAGTAGGATCACCTGCAAACGTAATTAAATAAAGTAAACTGTAGTTACATAAACAATAGCACCTGTGCAATCAATACAGTTACCAGAAAAGGTCCAGTGAAAGGGGACTGGGAAAGAGGTAGGGGGGTAATGGAAAGGGGGGAAAAGAAAAGCAGGACGGAAAGGATGTGGAGGAGATAGATGGGATGAAAGGATTCGAAAGAGCGGGAAGAATCAGGAGGGCGGGGGCAGGGGGGTGGCAAGGGGGAGTCCAAATTGAGAACTGTAGCAAAGGCAGTTGTAATGCTTATTTACAAATCAGCAAACCAATGACGAGCATGAAATATAAGCTCTACATTTTCGATAATCATAAATAAAATTAATTTTGGAAAAACTGTGTTCGATAAAGTAAAATGACAAAAACATAGTGGCTGGGATTTAACTCTGTCAGGCATAGGCTGTTCTCAAGGCACACAGGACAAACGTTTCAAACTATGTTGTGAATGCCCACAATGTTGTATTAGTAAGCAAACAAATCTTTTAGAAAAGGTATAGTCTCATCAAAAATAGACTTAGCAAGAGGCACCCACAGCTCTGTAATTAATGATTGCACTAAATAAGAAAATTATAAATAAGGAAAGACATAAGGTGGGGGGGGGGGGGGGGGGGGAAGGAAGATAAAGTGCAAAAGACAGCTAGGATGAAGATCATGCCCAATTAGGGTACAATAAATATTTAAAATGTATACTGATCATCTACTAAATAAACACCCATTTAGTTGCAGCTCTAGCTGTCTCTTTTTGCATCACAGTTTTGAAACTATTGTGACGTTTGTTTTGTATTCCCTTCTCAACATGCCAATGGAGCAACTTATTTGGTACAAACTGGCCATTGTTGGAAATTTTATGTTGTCAGTGTTGCCAATTTGGCTTTTCCCCCACTAAATCTAACTTTTATAATGTTCGTGTTAGCGGCGAAAATTATTTTTCCTGATCGGCGGGAATTTTCGCTTTTTCTGTCTTTTATATGCTATTTAAATCCCTGTAGAAAACGGGAAAACTCCGTTGTTGGCCCATCGTCATGCAACTCAGGCACGCCATGATTGTTTTGAGAAGCGATCTCTTGGAAGTTATCACATTTACATGTGGTTCAAATGGTTCAAATGGCTCTGAGCACTATGGGACTTAACATGTGAGGTCATCAGTCCCCTAGAACTTAGAACTACTTAAACCTAACTAACCTAAAGACATCACACACATCCATGCCCGAGGCAGGATTCGAACCTGCGACCGTAGCGGTCTCGCGGTTCCAGACTGACGTGCCTAGAACCGCTTGGCCACACCGGCCGGCTTTACATGTGGTAATGGCTTCATTGGCACTGTGCGGGAACTATATCCTGGCAGTTGGCAGCTTGTGTAAACAAACGAAAACTTTTGACTCTGCGAGCAGAGAGGAGCAGCATGGAGGAAAAGACCCGCCTTTCTCCCAAAGGTCTGTCAGCCTGCGCCCGTGTTTTGTGCTCCTGCGAAAGCAGAAGTGTCATAATTGTCATGTGGATCGCCGATCACTTCCAGCACAGAAAGAGTCGCATTGGAACCCCGTGACGAATCAGGATTAGTATCTTCACTCGTTTCAAAATAAGAAAAGAGAATAACGAAAAACGTACAATTCAAATCAAAACGGTGTACACAAGACATTCGGTAACGGCGGCAGCGCAATTGTTCTCTGAGGTTGGCATTGTCGCAAATGTAGTAGCTTAGGCCCGACCTATACCGGTATCGTACGCAATCATTTATCAGAACCCCCACCACCACCTACAACTGACACGTAAAAGTGTCCGCATATTACTCACCAACGACGCCACGAGGAACCCCATACGGCTCGTTTTCAGTAAGCAAGCACAGTATAACGCAGTACATCGTGCCTTACGCTGTATGCACTGCGATTGTGAACTAGTGTGGTTACAGTGAATCCCATAGCAGTGTGTTAACAGTTTTTAATAAACGGACGACTTTGTATTTGTGTAAAATGCCTCCAAAATACCAACACAATTTTTGGAAGGAGTGCTTACTGATAATAAAAGACTAGTTTTTAGAGGTGCCGAGTGATAAAGATAAAGTTAAGCACAAATTTTGCAAAGCAGTCCATAACGCAACACGCAGTGACTTATTCAGTGTGCTAAAACCAGTGCTTTTTTCCTAAAAGAAAAGTTTGAGGGTACTCCGACATTGAATATAATGCAGCGAAAATTACTTATAACTGAAGCATGGGATACCACCCGTCTGCTTTTTGTCATGACGTCATCAACATGTCGAACTACAAAAAACTGGTACTGGACTCTTCAGTTCACTTAGCTCAAATGAAGTAGGCGATACTGAGAAACACCCAAACACAATAGAATGTGGTATCGAACACTTCAGTTTACATCACCTCAAATGAAGCACAGTTTGTTAGTTTTCTGCTCATCTCTCACCTCCAACTCAACTTACAAGTTGCAACGAAAGACAGGACACACTGTAAAACTTCGCACAACCGACAAGAATGGAACAGCAAGCGCAAACGAATATAGAACAATAAAACCAAGATGGCAATGAATTGTGAAGGATCATGGTAGCGGGATCGTAGAGACATCTGTCGGTAGCTCAGCGTTTGAGCATACGCATATCCATTTAGCATTACCATCGCCCTCTATTAGCGGGCGAGGGCACTACACGCTTGTCGAACTGGCTGCCAGTGAGTCAGTTGTCGGGAACGGTTGCTGCAGCTTCGAAATGCTTGAAACAGTCAATGACATCGCTTTTCCCATCAAAAACTGCACTGGTATCGCTCATATTGCAATTACCAACAGCAAAAAATGAAATAAAAAATTTACGTCTGTGAAATAAATCTTTGGCACTCTTCCAAGTTCTCAACATTGTAAAAAAGTTACCTTGTCGACGAAAAAGTTTAGGGTATGCATCCCCCAGCGTTCCCCCAGAAAAAAAGCACTGGCTAAAACTAACAATATACAGCATTATCTACTGCATTTAGTACGTCAGGAAGGTTTGAGCAGTTTGTTGCGTTAAGCAGGGATTCTGACAAATCAAGAAATGCCGAAGCTTCTGTAAAACTTTTTGTTGCATGTCATTCATCAGTATTAAGTACTGATGATCTGGGTGAACTCTGCAAAGTTCACTGACAGTCCAACTGCAGCGAATATTCATCTGCACAGAACAAAATGTAGTGCATTAATGGAGTTTGTGTTAGGTCCTCATTTTTAGACATTATTGTTAGAAGACATAGAGAATGAAGGGTACGGCATACTTATTGACAAATCAAATGACATCGGCACAACTTAGATTTTAGAAATTGCAATGGTGTATTTTCCTGGCAAGAAATGGGGTCAATTATTCTCTTACTGCTAATACCACACCACACTTCTATTTTTTGGTCATGTGGGGGTGTCTTGTGTATTAGGTTTGGCTTTTCAGAACTCCAATAACTGCTATTTTGTGAATTAACATGTTCACTTAGGGGGAACCATGTTAGAAAATCATTTGCATTATTTTGATTAATAGGTGTGATAATAATGATTCCAGTTGTTGGAAGAATATTTATAAACTTCCCAGTGGTGACCTATATGCAATAAGTGAACTTTCTAGTTGCAACAACTTACAAGCCGTTGTGTAACATTTAAATATAATTCTTGAGCATCTGTAGAAATTTAATTCCTATTACTGTCCAGTATAAGAGTGCAATAAATAAGAATGTGGGCAACACCAGATAGCTTGAGCATGTATGTTTATGTTTTGCAGGTGACATTCGAGTAAATGAGCAACTAATATTGACAGTTCTTCACACAGCATTAGTTAGAGAACATAACAGGATTGCAAAAGAACTGTCTTACATAAATCCACACTGGTCTGATGAAAAACTTTACCAGGTAATGAAATAATTCCCGATGAAATCTTAAACTTCTATTATTGTCATAATAATGCAAAAAGTTGACAGCCATAATTGATAGAAACTGGTTATCACTTGTCTGATAAATCTCTACTGGTGAGCAAAAGGCTCCTCCCTCACACAGCTTCACGATCAATGTTTTGCACATTTGGAAAGAAAAGCAGTGTCTCTTCCAGTGTGATGAAGTCTTTGTGAGGTTTTCGCAGACTGAAACTAACTTCCCAATGGTGTCCAGCAACATATATTATACCATGCTCTATCTCCACACATTCATAACACACCTTTTACATCTGCTGAACAGCGACAGAAAAATGCCCCTTAATCTTTTAGGACTGAAATATCTAAATCATATTCCCCTCCAGGTCTTCAGCTGCCTTTCTTCATGCCTTGAAATTGGAATACCCTCTCTACAGTTCCTTTCATCCCTCCAAAAGTAGTAATCCTCAGACCATCCAACCTACACAACATCCTTGTAGCCTCATACCCGTAATGATGCCCCCCCCCCCCCCCTCCAACCCCTGCCTTATAGGTCATATCTCTGTGGAAGACCCAGATGCAAAGCTTGTTCTGTCATCCACCAACTGTATCCTATTCCAGCTCTATGACTGGTATTTCTTACCTATTGAAGGCAAGGCCACCTAAATCAGCTGTGAACACTGGAGTGCTCTCTATGTAGGCATGATATTGAACAATCTATCTGATCAGATGAACCATCATTGCTGAATGATGGTCAAAGATGAATAAGACCAACCAGTTGCAGAAAATGTTGTGCAATATAATATTGTTGACTTCACAACTGCTACATAATAACCCCAACTCCATGGTTTCAGCCTCAATTAGTTAATATTCTTCACATGACTTCCCACTGTATCCTCATGTCTCACCACATTCCACCATCCTGCCCTGTCAGTTATCCTTTCAGTCCCACCATTATTTTTCCACTCAACCCTAGCTCCACCATTGGAATATTTTATTATCTCTTACTCCTTTTCTGGCTCCTCTGCTTCTCCAAATAGTTTCCCCTATTCCTATATCCCTTCTCCCCCCAAACCCCTGCTCCACAGGCTCCTGTGGAAGATCCAGCTGCGAGACCTGGTTTGCTTCCACCAACTATATTGTATTCTTCATCTATAACAGATCTACTTGAGTGTGGAAGGATCGAGGTTTGGTTTCTAGTACCTGCTTGGATTATTTATCAGGTAAGGAGGTCTGTGCTGAGGTCCATTCAGCCTTGTGAGACCATGTTAGAAGCTGTTTGAATAATGAAGTAGTGGTATTATCAGGTTTATCTACTGGCAGTAATGGCTGGAGTGGTTGGTGGCATGCTGACCATATTTCTTGTGATAATAGATCATTCCTCATACTCTTTGTAGGCAGCAGCTGGATAGTTGGAACAGGCTTAAGGCCTAATTCACGAGTGGAGTTTACATTTACGTTTACTCTCCCCTTTCCTCTCAGAGTTGTCTCTGGTAATTTTCTAACTTGTCCCTTCATGCATCTACCCGTTTCACCCTAGCAAGCTCAGCTGTCCATCCCTCCTACTTCCCATTCCACACTTTCTCCATTTCGCCATTACCCACTTAGCCAAGACTGCTATTCGTTTCAGTTAGATGACAGCATTAGGAGACTGCAGCAGTTATATATGAACGAGCTGCTTACATGTTTGCTTACATGTTTGCTTACATGTTTTAGCTCTGATGGAGGACTTGGTTTGAGAGCTAAGTGATTTTCTGTCTCTCTACATTCCTTTCTATTCCTTAGCATTTTCTCTGTTGGTGAGTAATGATCTCTTATTATATACATTTTATGTTTCATCCTGGATTTTCTGTCTATGTTGTATAAAAATCAAATAAAGATAGAAAGAACCTCTGATTGAAAGTTATAGCTAACAAAAACATGGAAAAGAAGCTATGAAGATACTTTCGTTTAGAATCACAATCACACTACTTAATTCCTGAATATTTTGTCGCTGCAAACACTCTTCTCCTTTATGCAGAATGAAGAAATTAGAAATTCCTTAGCATCTCTGACAACATTGATTCATGTATGTATTCATTGCTGCTGGTTGGGCAGCAGTTTTTCTATCTTTAATTGATTGCAGTTTCATTTTGGAGTGCCTTTTCTTTTATGTGGAAAAGCAGTATTATATAATTACAGATTATTATAATTACAAACAATTGCAGTTACTTACCAATCCTGAAAATAAATAATAAAACCCTCATGCAATATTAAATTCCATGCATAAAATTTCTTGTTGTCCCGATAGATAAAATGTTGAAACAGACTTACTGGTAAAATCACCTACCTTCCAGACTTCACAGATCTCCTGTGAAACTTCCAAAAAAAAAAAAAAAAAAAAGGATATTGCAGAGACATGGCTTAGTCACAGGTTGGGGAGTGTTTCCAGAATAAATTTTTCACTCTGCAGCAGACAGGCCCAGTTCTAGAGAGAGAGAGAGAGAGAGAGAGAGAGAGAGAGAGAGAGAGAGAGAGAGAGAGGGAGAGGGGGGGGGGGGGGGGGCAAACTGGGGTGTCTGCCCCGGGCAGCAGTTTCAGAAGGTGCCAAATTCTTTTTCTTGAAGAAAAAAAACTTGTTTCACAAAGCACCTAGCATCCAGCACATGTTGATCTTCCTATTATTCATATTATTTTGAAACGCATCCCTATTGGTTTTCGAACGTTTCTGAACACATTCTAAGTTGATTTCTGAACAAATCATTAGTTGATTTTTGAATGCCTTCATGGAGTACATGTTGTCTCTGCCAGGGGAATCTCCTTGGCATCTAGAAGTAAAAAAAACTTTCCCGCAGACAAAAGGCTGTAAGACTGAGCCGAATAAACCCAAACGGTGAATGCCAATAGCAGTATGTTTATGTGGTTGGTTGGGTGTGTGAATGATGTGTGTTAGTATAGTTATTAGCAAATCCATAGCTTCAGACTACCAGAGTGGAAATAAACGACTAACAGGAATAACAGGTAAGAAAGATTACATTTTATCTTCCCGGCGTATCCAAGAACAATAATTCTGACAGAAAATTTTTGCCAGATTGCTACACTACTAAGGGCCAGTTGTACTGGCCTCGCTTAGCAGCTGCTTAAGTTCTATTCTCGGAATAGGATGGAAAATATGTTGTACAAACATGTAATAACGCCTAACCAGTTAATAAATGCTGGATAACTAAACTGGTAATTCTGGCGGGGGTAGTGAAGTTAACAGGCAAATAAGTTTTTATTATGGCAGGAATTATTGATGACAAGATTGTTTGTTAGAACAAGGAAGGAGAAGAAATGGGGACATCACACTAATTATATGTACGAATGTGACAATTCCAAATTGATATAAAAATTTTGTACTACTACTACTTTTGAATTTCATGCTTGAGAAACTGGAGCATATGAATGCAATGTGATACTATTTTCTAACATATAACTTTTTGCTTGTAGTACCTAAGGATTGAAGAAATGTGTACTGTCTTGCTTGCTTCTTGTCTTTACCAGTTTTATGTTTCCTGTAATTTATTTTATGTCACACAAAAGAGGAAGTTATTAAGTGATCAGCGATAAAGATGTAAACTTTCGGAAGAGTTCTTATCCCCCAGTCACAAATAATCCCACCCAGTACTAATTGCAAGGGTTTAAAAAAAAAGGGGGGGGGAGGGAGTAAGATGTCAAATCGGCCGATGGGCGCAAGAGAAGAGGCACCGCAAGACATTTTAATTTCCACTGTCCTGAATATAGGTTTGATGGCTTCATTACAAAATATACACATACATCTACATCATACTCCGCAAGCCACCTAATGGTGTGTGGTGGAGGGTACTTTCGCTACCACTATCTGATCCCTCCAACCCTGTTCCACTCGCAAATAGTGCACGGGAAGAATTATTGTCGGTAAACCTCTGTATTGGCTTTAATTTCTCGAATTTTTTCCTCGTGTTAAGTACGCGCAATGCATGGGGGGGGGTTAGTAATATGTTGTCCAACTCCTCCTGAAAAGTGCTGTTCCGAAATTTCAATACTAGCTCTCTCTGTGATGCATAACGCCTCTCTTAGAACGTCCATCAGTGGAGTTTATTTAGCATATCCGTAACGCTCTCTCACCAGCTAAACGATCCCGTAATGAAACGCGCCACTCTTTGTTGGATTTTCTCTGTCTCCTCTATCAGTCCTACCTGATGGTGATCCCAGGCAGGTGAAGAGTACTCAAGAATCAGGTGAGCAAGTGCCTTATAAGTGTGGCTGAGTTATATTTCCTTAAGATTCTTCCGATGAATCTGAGTCTTGTGTCTGCTTTTCCCACTATCTTTTTTTGTATATGGTACTTAAAGAACGCGGCATTAACCTGAACACTGTTTTCCACCACGCTGTGGATTTCATGGAGGAACATAGTGAGCTGAGTTTTGCAGGATCTCTGTTTCCAGAATCCATGTTGATTTTTATAGAGGCGACTTTCATTTTCCAAAAACGTCATAATTCTTGAGCATAAAACATGTTCCATAATTCTACAACAGATTGACGTCAACGATGTAGGTCTATAATTGTGTGGATCTGTCTTGCGGCCTTCCTTAAAAATGGAAATGACCTGTGCTTTTTTCCAGTCATTAGGTACTTTTCGTTGGTCAAGCGATCTACGATAAATTACTGCTAGAAGGGGAGTAAGTTCTTACGCATAAACTTTATAGAATCTTATGGGTATCTCATCTGGTCCTGACGCCTTTCTGCTACTAAGCCATTGTAGCTGCTTTTCAGTTCTGCGATCTGTTATCCCAGTATTTGCCATTCCGATGTTTGCATGACAAATTGAAAGGAGGGAGAATGTTACGATCTTTCGTGGTGAAACAACTTCAGAAGACCGAATTCAGCCTTCTCTCTATTATCTAACGTTTCAGTGCCGGTGTGGTTGCTGAGAGAATGAATAGATGATTTTGACCCACTTACTGATTTACATACGACCAAAATCTCTTAGGGATTTTACTCAGGTCGGTTGACAACGTCTTGTTTTCAAAATTGTTGAATGCTTCTCTCATTGCTCTCCTTACACTCATTTTCGCATCATTCAGCTTTTGTTTGTCAGCTAGGTTTTTACTTCTCTTGAATCTGAGATGAAGTGCTCTTTGTTTACGAAGTGCTTTCTAACATGGCTATTAAACCACGGTGGATCTTTCCCATCCCTTAAAACTTTGCTCGGAACAAACTTGTCTAGGTCATGTTGAATGAAGCCTTTGAATTTTTTCCACTTGTTCTCCACATCTTCATCCCCATCACTGGATATTTGATGCTGACTGTTGAGGAATTCTGAAATTTGTATCCTGTCACCCTCCTGAGCAAATATATCTTCCTACCTCTCTTAACATTCCTTGTAGGAATTGTCATCATAGATGCTGTCACAGCCTTATGATCACTGATACCACAGTCTAACTGACACCTTCTTCTACATTAACCGATTTGATAAGTCTGTTTGTAGTCAGGAGATCTAAGACGTTACCCTCTCAAGTTTGTCCTCTAACTATCTGCTCAAGGTAGTTTTCGTACAAGACATCTAGAACAATGCCATACAAATCACTGTCTCTGGCACCAGTTTTGATGGTATAGCACTCCCAATCTATATGTGGTAAGTTTAAGTCACCCCCTATTACAACGGCATGATCAGGAAAATTAGTAATGATATTCTGTAAGTTCTGTCTGAAGCGCTCTACAACTACAGATCCTGACCCAGGTGGTTTATAGAAGCACCCCATCACCATTTTTATCCGTTCTTTGATACTCAATTTCACTGAGATTAATTCACATTCGGAATCCGTGATAACCTCGCTAGATTTTATCGAATTTTTTATTGCAATAAACATGCCGCCACCATTGGCGACTAACCTATCCTTACGATAAAAATTCCAATCTGACGTCTGGGTGGAACCAGCTTTCTGTTCCCAATACTATCTGTGCATTATAACCTTCAGTAAGTGATACTAATTCTGGAACATTTCCTTGGATGCTCCTGCAGTTTACTAAAATCATATCAATCTTTTCTATCTCTGATATACAAGGACCAAGATTCTCTGGGTTCAGTGTGGCTGATTTAACAAGCAAATCGTCTTTGATCCCAAGGGAGAAGTTCTCTCACCTAAAAAAGCCCCATGTGTACGCCACATGTACTCTGCTACCCTAGTAGCCTCCTCCTGCATGTCATGCATGCCTGACCCATTAAGGGGAACCCTACAATTCTGCACCCAATAGCGGGGGTCGAGAAATTTGCATCCGACACCGTCACAGAGTCATATGAGCCTCTGGTTTAGATCTTCCACTCTGCTCCAAACCAGAGGACCGTGATTAACCCTGGATACGATGCTACAAATAGACAGCTTAGCATGCACCCTGCGTGCGTTGCTTGTCGCCTTCACCAAATCAGCCAGCCACCGAAAGGAGCTGAGAATGGCCTCAGAACCCAAGTAGCAGGTGTCATTTGTGCTGACATGTATCGCTACATGCAGCCGGTTGCACCCAGTGTGCTCAATAGCTGCTGGCAGGGCCTCCTCCACATTACAGATGACACCTTTCAGCAAACATACTGAAAGCCCACTGGAATTCTTTCTCACCTTGCCTGCTATCTCCATGAGGGGCTCCATCGCTTGCCTAACATTGGAGCTCCCAATGACAAGCATACCCACCTTCTGTACTTGTCCAGACCCGGCAGGAAAAACTACCGCTGGCCCAACAGGAGAGGCATCCTGTGCTGGCTCAGAGTTATCATCAACACTAGGTAGCACATTGCACCTGCTGCTAAGACATAGGGAGCCAGCTGCATGGCCTGCTCCCTATTTTGCCTTCCACCCAGTGACATGCGAACCCACCACTGTCTGCCACCCACTCTGGAGTGAGGACGGACTGGTTAGATGTTACGTATCAGAAGCCGCAGTGATGTCCGGATTACCAGGAGATTCCAGTGGCACCAAGGGCATTGTAGGTCTTGTCACTGGTGCCCCGACATCACTGCAACTTTGAGCATTAGCTAGTAGCTTGTTGACGGTAGCCAATGCAGCTACATGTTTGAATCCTACAGAGTGAAAAATGATGTGTGACAGAAGAATGCTGTGTGAAGAAGTATGGCACTGCACTTTGGCACACTTAAGACAAATGAGATGTCCAACATTTCTACAAACATATGTGTTTTATATATCAAACTGTTCAGAAACATGTGTGCTATGAAATGAACATATTTTAGAAAAATAGATTAAAATTTTTTTTTGATGTCCTATCTGAAACGCTCAAGGGGGAGAGGGGGTGAGGAGCGCCAGTAACAAGCTTTTGGCCCAGTTCAGAACTATCGTATATCCAGGGCTGGCAGCAGATTGTGTGCTGGTATGAAACTTCCTGGCATATTAAAACTTCAGTGTCATACCTCATTTCTTGCCTTCCAGACCACACAGTTCTTGAGAAAAACTTGAGGGACTAGCAATCCTGGAAGAAAGGATATTGCAGAGACATAGCTTGATCACAGTCTGGGGATTTAAATGGCAGGGAATGGAAGATGCTTTTGGTTATACGGGACAAATTTCAATTCATCATTTATTAATAGAAAACTAATCCGAACTTTACACATTGTTGTAAGAGTGATTTCACCCTGGCTAATCACAACAGTTTGATCTTGAAACATATTTGATCACATTTAGCTGTAATACAATAAATCTTTGATCTTTCTACTGGTAGCAATTTGTATGGCTGCAAGCTCTCGTGAATGTAAAAAACAATAACTCAGGCATACATACACTATGAAGGCATAATGATTCACCAAACTTGATAACAAACTGAGTGCTAATGACAAATACTAAAACAAAAAATATTATAGTGAATATTTAAATTTACAATAGCAGCAACTTCCCAGCCAGTTGTACCTTTCCCTTGTGAATCATGAAAGATATTTACAAGCTATCAGCAAATTCTTCAAAGTTAATGTGAAAGCAAAAGCTCTACATAAAGAAGATATGTGACATTAGCTTGACACTCATTGAGTTGTTTGCATAATGTTGGATAACGATAGAAAATGAAGCAATGGATTATAATTTGTGCCATGGCCGGGACTCAAACCCATGTCTCCTGTTTACAAGGCAGACATACTGACCACTACATTCATATGTCTCCAGGAAAATTTAATTCCATCAGATGTTTACATAATGTTGGTGCAACTAGCTACACTTTACAGAGTTGAATGGTGGCACACTGAGGTCAATAACATATACTAAATCAACTGATACCTACCTCATTGCTACAAGGGCAATAAATATTGAAAGGTATTGGAATGTTGGAAAGCTTCACAATTTAACATCTCAATAAAACAGATATTCCTCTGCACCACTTAAAACACATGTTTACAGACATAGATAAAGAAACAACAAGCCAAACTGAACACTAACTTCTAAAAATAGTGGTGAATGAGACTGAAGCTTAACACTACAAAACAGGCCTCTCACTTTTACCAGAGACGAAAGCACTCACATACATAGTTTAATAAAAACACTAGCTCATGCTTGGAGGGTACACTAACACAACTCAAGGAATGACAAAAACACGATGCCGTTAACCACAATAACTGACAAAATGATGCCACTCACACATGTGATTGGCTTTTTGCAGCTTCACCTGATAAACATGCTAATGTAATCCTGTCACTTTCACATCCACACCAACTGGGATATGGCAGGTGCCTTACTCCAATTTGTTACAAATGGAACTATGTCTCCTGAAATATAAGTAGAACTACTTTGCAGCATATCTTTCTTCGCATAAATTTATTATTAATATTTTTTGCTTTAATGATATAGGATAAATTAGTTGAATTTCTATTCTGTTTTACTGGAGCAGTTATAATTGTGCTTGTGAGTACAGTCCATGCCACTTTTATCACAGTGAATTGTACTTAAGTGTTATCATTCAATCATGTAACTTTGAAACTTTTGTTCTAGGAGACAAGACACATTATTGCAGCACTTGTCCAACACATTACATATCATGAGTTTTTACCCATGCTCCTGGGGCGTAATTCAATGGAAAAACATGAGCTTTTATTGTTGGATGAAGTAAGAGTCTTATTATCTCCAGCATGACATGACACATCTAGTAAAATTAATATAAAATTAAAAGGCAAAATATAATTTTTGTAAAATACCATACATTTTTCTGTTTTCAGGGTTATTTGAATAAGTATGATCCAATGGTAGATGCTACAATGACATCATCATTTGTTACAGCAGCCTTTCGATTTGGCCATTCTCTGTTACCAAATGTTGTTCAGCGCTGGAGTGTGAGTCATAGGTTCATTGGTAAATATCTTTAGAATAATCTTCTGTAATGTTCCTAGTAAAAATAAATGTTGTACTGCTGTGGATAAATACTAAGTGACCCAAAAGTCCATTAATATTTGAAAATGCATGAATTCATAGAATAAAGTAGGTAGAGAGGTGAAATGTGACACACATGCCTGAAATGACATAGAGTGTTACTGAAAACAAAAACTTGTGCTAAAACTGCCCAACAGATGGCACTGGGCCAATGAGGCCCATCTCACACTCTGGGGGTGTGTCACTACCCACAACTGCAGAATTTTGGCTACCAAAGTTCATAGAACTGTCATGGAACCCCCCCTTGCATGACGAGAAAGTCACTGTGTGGTGTGGATGTACCACATCAGTCATGATTAGACCCTTTTTCTTTGAGGATATGTGGGGCAGTGCTTTTCAATTTGTCAGCATGGTGGGTGCGAGGTATGCTGATAAGTTAAAGAATCACATCATCCATAGCTTGTCTGTTAAACACCTCCTGGAAGGTATGAATTTTATGCAGGATGGCATTCCATCCCATATTACTATACATGTGAAAGATCTCTTGCATACATTGCTTGGTGATGATCAAGTGCTGAGCTGCCATTTGCATCATGCTTGACCTCCCAGGTCCTCGGACCTCAATCTGTGTGATTATTGGTTATTGGTTTAGCTGAAGTTGCAAGGCTACCACAATCGTCCAATCTCATGTTAACAGGCAACATCCAGTGGTAATATCTCACTGGACCTACTGATGTGCTGTACAGTGCTGTTCACAACATTGTTCCTTGACTAGAGTCTTGTTGATGAATGATGGCCAACATGTTAAGCATTTGTTATGGAGAACACCATCTTTAGTAAATATCAATTGCTGTGCTAAACATTATATTTGTATCATATGACACACCAGCTGTTCATCATTTTGTGCACTGCTTTTGTTTCAATAAAATATCATGTCATTTCAAGCATGTATGTCAATTCTTATCTCTCTACCTACATTATTCATTGAGGTACTGAACTTTCAGATGTTAAGAGACTTTTCTGTCACCCTGTATATTCCTTTCACAAACAACCATATCCAAATTCTTGGCAGTTGCATGTGTTTCTGACTGACAGAAAAACTGCAGATGAACAGTACCATTGGAAATGCAGCAGTGCACACAGAAACAGTTTGACAAGCACTTCACTCTTCCAATATATGTTTTCATTCCACATTTATTGCTCTTCTTCTGTATTCTGGAATTGATAGACAATTTTGAATATGTAGCTCCTGAGGGGTTAGAAGAATAAGTGCTGCATTAACTTCTAGTAACTCTTATGTATCATTTTTATATATAAGCTCATTGTACAGAATACTAGTTACATCCTGAAAGAACACACTTGTCAGTTTGAAGCAGTGTAGATCACATGGAACTTGTAGCATGTGGTCATGTGACCCTCCAGCACTCATGTAAGTCATGGCTGTGAAGGTGTGTGTGTGTGTGTGTGTGTGTGTGTGTGTGTGTGTGTGTGTGTGTGTGTGTGCGCCAGTAAATTGTATGGAATCAGTGGAATCAGCACAGTTAGATGTGTCAATGTGACAGAATGCAGAAAGGAGCTAATGTGTTTAATGGGTGTGCACATAATCAAACCATGAATGAAGTTGCCTGGTTTTTGGGGTATCAATGCAAACTGCCCGATGTGTCTACAGTGAATTATATGCCACTCACAGCTATTTAACCTGGTGTAGGAACAAGGACTATAGAAAAGTGCTCATCCTATTTCTGAGGATAGGGAACTGCTGGCAATGGACATTTGAAGTTGAATACCATGCAGAATGTCATTGCTCACAGAGAAACATTAAGTTGCACATCTTCAGTGGACCAAACAACACAAACTGGGCAGTAGGTGAATGGAGGCATGCATTGTTGTCTGATAAGCTGCAATTTTACCTCTTTTCAGATGAAACAAGGCATCATGAGAGCACAAAAAATACAAAATTCCTTGTAGAAGATGTCATTTTGAAGCATGTAGCACCCCATTTGATGTTATCTGATTGTAGATCAGATTTTCAGTGGATACATTATTTCACGGTACATCACTCACAGGATGACTACTGCCTTTCACCCACAGATAAATGGCCACACAGAATGCTTTAATAAGACATTGGTGGATATGCTCTCAGTGTTGATGCTGAACAGAGAGGTGTGGTGAAATTTACATATAACACAGCAAATCAATACACTACAGGCTTCACACTGTTCTTTCTGCTCTGTGGTCATGAGACCAAAATGACACTGGGTATACTGTTCCCATTTCAGTTGGATAGTACTTAAGATAAGTATGTGAAACATCTTATCACCAGGACCCAAGAAGCAAGTGAGCTAGAACACATATGGTCCCTGGACACCCAGGAGAAGGAATGAGAGCACTGTTGTGCCAAACACCAGCCAGTGAGATACAGTTTGGCAGACTTTGTATGGAATTCTATTCCTTTGTGGGAAGTGGGACTATCAGAAAAGTCACTAAAATGCTACTTTGGGCTGTATTGTATTCTTTGTCACTTGTTGGATTATGATCCTCCATCAAGAAGACAAAGGTGCAGAATGTTATCCGAGTCACCTTAAGAACACTACTACAGTGCTCAGGCTAGTTGGAGCTTCCCTTTCAAGGAAACTAATGGCCCACTTGATACTAACAAACCTTCACCAGGCAGGGCTACCTTCAATGCTCATCATATTGAAGAGGATGTTACAGTTTGACCCATCTCGGATACTGCAGTTGGCTCCAATGACAACTTTAGACACAGCCGGAAAGGCAACAAAGCCATGAAATGTGCTGCATATAGATACAATGACAGCATTCTCTATTCAGGAAGAAGTTCTGTTCCATCTGTACAGTACATTGGTGTCTGTAAAAAACATGCTTTCAGTGCTAAGTGTTGTTCTCCATTGACAATCCTGCTTTTGGGTTTACTCTTGATTGCATTTAGGATGTAACAGTATCTTAACACTTGAAAATCAATATGATTTTTTTACAACAATAAAATAGTTTATAGTTATGCTTGTACTAATGGGACATCCCCATTATACAATATAACCACACACATGCAGACTCATTTATGCTAAAAAATTCACTTATAGTGTAGAATGAATTTTGCTCTTAAATTTTAGTGCACTGGTCAGCAGTCCTGTCTCATAATTTATTAGTGTTCTCAATTGAATTTTCCTGTGATATCCAAAGTTATCATGTCTTTGGGAATTAACACCTATGTGGAATACAACTCATTGTATTCACTCATAGTTCCTTGCAGGTTGAAAAATCGGCATGCACTTGCACTTTTAATGCACTTTTAATGGATCTGTCAGGCACCATACCAGAATATCTTTCCATGTGTGGTATGTCATTGGCTTGGAGAATTATTGAAAGACAGAAATAATTCCTTGTCATATACAGTCACTATAAAAAACAATTATCTTTATCTTCTTCTTCTTCTTTCTTTTACTGTTTTCCTGCCTCAGGGAAGTATAATAGCGTCACTTTAGTTTTTGAGGCATATGAAAGAAACCATACAGATGGTGAATTTGGATTGTTCACTGCTGATGCATTTGTTTGCAGAAAAATATTAATACACTTTAACAGAAAACAAATAATGAAATTCCGACTTTAGTTATAGCAAGTGAACACACAAAATCCAGAAGGAAAATTATTAATAATTAAGCTATAACTCATTTTGGTTTGGTTTAGGTTTCATCAAACTAATTCCACAGGCATAAAACACTGAAAGCAAAATTGTTACTTTAGAAAATCCCCAGCCTTGGTCTTATGGTAATAAGATAGAAATATCTATTTTGTGAAATGATTACTAAACTAAGTGCTATTTGGTTATTTCTCCAATGTTTGACCTTCATTTGTTGTAAAGCCAGTGAAGAGAAAAAGACCAGAAGTGTTCAACTATAGCATTAGCAATAAATCACTGAAACCATTATCATTAGTTAAATATCTAAAGCTAGCAATATGACTTGACTAAACACAGGTGCAGTGTACAGATGACTTTGGTCTGCTGGAAGAATTCTGGAAAGTGTAACACATCTAAAGAAGACCCTAAACAATATTCTCATGCAATTTATTCTTGTACTGAAGTGTTTTCTATCCTGATATTGCTCTTAAGGAAAGCGATGGAAGAGAACCAGTGGCGTCCAGAATGAATCATTTATTCTGCAGTGGAGTGTGTTTTGTTTTGAACCTTCCTGACAGATTAAAATGGTTCGCTGGACCAGAACTCAGTTATGAAACATTGCATTTCATGGGCAATTATATTAACTCAGGACAATTCATTTGCTATTAGATCAACAACAAATTTTTTCTGTAAACATTTGTGTTGGAATGGTTATTACATATCTTGCAGTGATGTATCATAATTTATATGCAGCTATTCTTATACATTCTCAGGACCGTATGGATGTCTAATGTGTATAGCTTAGCAATGATGGGCAGAAAATAATCCATTTACAATGGATAATGGCCCTCAGTTTATGACATAGCTGTTATCAATGTTTGTTGGTGAAGTTTTAAACACAGTGTATTAACTTGACATGTGTTCAATGCAAGATTAAAAGTGTCAACTGACACTGTGAATAAACTTACAAATCATCTCTCTTGTCTGTTCATGATGGTGATTTGAAATTGACTGAGGAAATTTTGAATCTAAAAATAATCTCATTAAATTACTGTATGAACTGAACTGTTGTACGTTGGGCTGTAAAAATGAGTATCAAGTGAGAAGCTTGTTAATTTCCAACATTGTTCACTACAGTTTTCTGAAGCTGAATTCAGTACTGACAATTTAAATACCATAGAACTGTTATCCCAGCACTCTTTGAACGCCATTACCTGAAATAAAACTGGGAAATTTAGTTGTTATTAGTAACTGAATATTCTTCTAGTGTATTTTGTGAAGTCACATAATTTTCTTTTATCAGAGATTTGGGTGAACAAAAGCCTTTAATTAAAAAAAAATCTTCTGACTTCAAGAAAGATAATATAAGAATTTGTGAATGGCATATTGTGTTGAATACATGTTGAAACGTTTAGTACCTGCTTGCCATTTCTCTCTTAACACTTTAGGTGCTCAGCGTCTGAGTGGAATGTTAAAACAGCCATTTGATCTTTACAAGCCTGGAAGATATGACCAGTATGTAATGGGAATGATTAATCAAGTGCCACAAGCAATGGATGATGGCATTACTCAAGAGGTAAGAAAAAAATGCTTACTTGATACATAAGAAGCTCTCCTTGGACAAAATATCTTAATCACTGAAAACAAACCTCACCTTAATCTTAACAGGAAATTGCTGCTGTATTTGTTATGAATTCCTTCTTTTCTATAATACTTTAAGAGAGACATATATTTCTTTCTGCTGCCTTTCCAGATTTTTATTACTTTCTTGGTTTTTGTTTTCCACTTAGCTACAATAACAATGTTTCCATTTGCCAACTCTGGGATTTTTCATTTTTTATCATGTAGACCTGTTTCAGGTCACTGTAAGTCATCGACATTTTTCCAGAGAATAAATTGAGTTTTCAAGTACATTTCTGGAAGCTCCATTTCTTCAGTTCTCCAAATATCAAAGCATCTTTGTGGGGAGGTGCTCTGTCCTGTTGAAAGAATTTTCTGTTGTGGTTCAAGCTTTTTGTCACACATTATTTTCACCCAATTGGTTCATATTCTCACTTTGACAAACATTGTTCCAGTTTGGTGATTTAGTTCCTTTATTATCCTGACGAGTATCTTATTCTGTCCTAATTATACACAACATTAAAAATCTGCACAAGTTTACAAAATGGAAAGGCAATGTAGTGTAGGCTACAATGGGTATTTGTTTACTAAAATATCCCCTTTGTGACACTTTCTAAAGCTGCACTAAATGTTTTGCTTCTGTACCTGAATACTTTTGATGTTAACCAAATGTTTGACCCCAAAATTTATAGTTATGTCTTTATGATTTAGTTATTTTATTTTTTCTAACCAGATATTTTTCAAAGAATTTGTGATAGCAGGTAGGTCTGGAGATCCAAATCTGTTTATTTAATTTTTATACATTTTGTTACAGTTATACTTAGAAACACTGGGACTTACATTTTTCATACTCTGTGACAACAGATCACATGTTCATTTTGTTATGCTTGTATGAAAAAAATTGGAAAGTTACGTGTCTTTTGCTGTTCCCATGATTTGAGGGAATGAATAGACCATTATTGTGTGTGACAAAAATAGCAAGAAAAATATTAAATGAAATGTGTTTAGCTGTCAGAAGGGCCATGCATGAAGACTTCAAAGATTACAATAGCAGAGTCTTATCAAAAGATTTCCCACAAAACCCAAAGAAATTCTGGTAATGTGTAAAGGCTATCAATGGCACCAAAGTTGGTCCAGAGATAAATGGATGCACAGTTGCCAAAACTAGAGTAGCAAACTAAAAGCATAAATGCTGAGCTCAAGTTTAAAATGTTCGTTTACAACAGGAGATACAGGAGTGTTATTTTTCTTATTTATATTCTAAGAAGCAATGCCTAGTTGATGCAACCACTCTCTTCTATCATTGGTTGTTTGTTTCAGTTCCATGTAAATGTTACTTCCTATCTTTTTCTCCATGTCTTCTAAACACTTCATCCTAGGCTGTCCACTTCCTTAATTTCTCAGCGCTTTCCCTTAAAGAGTACTAATGATGAAGATGTTGTGTTTGATGGCTTGAACAATAAATTTTATTTTTCTCTTTTCCATTCCTATAAGAATCTTCTCTCTTTGTTTAGTTCCCTTAAGACCTCCAGGTTGAATTTTCTTTCCATCCAGCTTGTTTTTGTCATTTTCTGCCATATCCATATTTCAGCAGCTTGAAGTTGATTCCATTCCAATTCATCCATAGTGGAACTTTGACTGCCATAGAGCAGTAAACTGCATACAAATGATTTTGCGAAAGATTTTTTGATGTAGCTGTATTCATATGTGTGCTGCTTAAAATGTTTCTCTCAGTCGTAGATGCAGATTTGTGATTGCACTCCTTCTCTCCACTACCATTAAGCATCTATTGTCCTCTGTGATTATACTACCAAGACAACAAAATTGTTTTACCTGATAAATTTTGATGTGATCAGTTTTTGTATTGGTTTTAATTTCTCTCATATTTTCCATACTACCATTACTTTTGTTTCCTGTTCATTCACTTTTAATTTCCATAGTTTAAGAGTGTCTGATAGGACTTGTACCTTTCTATTTATTTCTTTTTTTAGAGTCTGCAACTTTTATGATGTCATCAGCAAATCTGATGCAATGTGTCCTTTCGCAGTTGGCTTTTATTCCCTTTGTCTTCCTAATCATTCTTCTGTCCTTCCAGTCAAT
The DNA here is from genome assembly GCF_023864275.1 of Schistocerca cancellata. NCBI lineage: Eukaryota > Metazoa > Arthropoda > Insecta > Orthoptera > Acrididae > Schistocerca > Schistocerca cancellata. The sequence goes on along the minus strand of NC_064627.1, from coordinate 332,413,793 downwards.
TCCTATTTTTTGTAGTTCTAAAGAGTAGCTCACTGTTCACATTTTCAAAGACTTTTTCTGGGCCAGAAAAGGTAAGATAAGTTCTGGCATGTAATAACATTGATATTATTCTATAATTGGTGCATTCAACTGTCTTTCCTCTTTAAGGCATGGTAATTGTCCTGGATTGTGTGAAGTCTTCTGATATGATTCCTCTTTCATAGCAGTCGCTTCCCACCCACGAACCACAGACCTTGCCGTTGGTGGGGAGGCTTGCATGCCTCAGCGATACAGATAGTCGTACCGTAGGTGCAGCCACAATGGAGGGGTGTCTGTCTGGATGATTGACTGATCTGGCATTGTAACACTAACCAAAATGGCCTTGCTGTGCTGGTACTGCGAATGGCTGAAAGCAAGGGGAAACTGAAGCCGTTATTTTTCCTGAGGGCATGCAACTTTACTGTATGGTTAAATGATGATGGCATCCTCTTGGGTAAAATATTCCAGAGGTAAAATAGTTCCCCATTCGGATCTCCGGGCAGGGACTACTCATGAGGACGTCATTATCAGGATAAAGAAAACTGGCGTTCTACGGATCGGAGGGCAGAAAGTCAGATTCCTTAATCGGGCAGGTAGGTTAGAAAATTTAAAAAGGGAAATGGATAGGTTAAAGTTAGATATAGTGGGAATTAGTGAAGTTCGGTGGCAGGAGGAACAAGACTTTTGGTCAGGTGAATACAGGGTTATAAATACAAAATAAAATAGGGGTAATGCAGGAGTAGGTTTAATAATGAATAAAAAGATAGGAGTGCAGGTAAGCTACTACAAACAGCACAGTGAAGGCCTTATTGTGGCCAAGATAGACACGAATTCCATGCCTACTATAGCAGTACAAGTTTATATGCCAACTAGCTCTGCAGGTGATGAAGAAATTGAAGAAATGTATGATGAAATAAAAGAAATTATTCAGATATTGAAGGGAGACGAAAATTTAATAGTCTTGGGTGACTGGAATTCGATAGTAGAAAAGGAAGACAAGGAAACATAGTAGGTGAAAATGGATTGGGGGTAAGAAATGAAAGAGGAAGCCACCTGGTAGAATTTTGCGCAGAGCATAACTTAATCATAGCTAACACTTGGTTCAAGAATCATAAAAGAAGGTTGTATACATGGAAGAAGCCTGGAGATACTGACAGGTTTCAGATAGATTATATAATGGTAAGACAGAGATTTAGGAACCAGGTTTTAAATTGTAAGACATTTCCAGGGGCAGATGTCGACTCTGACCACAATCTATTGGTTATGAACTGTAGGTTAAAACTGAAGAAACTGCAAAAAGGTGGGAATTTAAGGAGATGGGACCTGGATAAACTGACTAAACCAGAGGTTGTACAGAGTTTCAGGAAGAGCATAAGGGAACAATTGACAGGAATGGGGGTAAGAAATACAGTAGAAGAATAATGGGTAGCTTTGAGGGAAGAAGTAGTGAAGGCAGCAGAGGATCAAGTAGGTAAAAAGACGAGGGCTAGTAGAAATCCTTGGGTAACAGAAGAAATATTGAATTTAATTGATGAAAGGAGAAAATACAAAAATGCAGTAAATGAAGCAGGCAAAAAGGAATAAAAACGTCACACAAATGAGATCGACAGGAAGTGCGAAATGGATAAGCAGGGATGGCTAGAGGACAAATGTAAGGATGTAGAGGCGTATCTCACTTGGGGTAAGATAGATATTGCCTACAGGAAAATTAAAGAGACCTTTGGAGAAAAGAGAACCACTTGTATGAATATCAGGAGCTCAGATGGAAACCCAGTTCTAAGCAAAGAAAGGAAAGCAGAAAGGTGGAGGGAGTATGTAGAGGGTCTATACAAGGGCGATGTACTTTAGGGCAATATTATGGAAATTGAAGAGGATGTAGATGAAGATGAAATGGGAGATAGGATACTGTGTGAAGAGTTTGATGGAGCACTAAAAGACCTATGTTGAAACAAGGCCCCAGAAGTGGACAACATTCCATTAGAACTACTGACAGCCTTGGGAGAGTCAGTCCTGACAAAACTCTACCATCTGGTGAGCAAAATGTATGAGAAAGGCGAAATACCCTGAGACTTCAAGAAGAATATAATAATTCTGATCCCAAAGAAAGCAGGTGTTGACAGATGTGAAAATTACCAGACTATCAGTTTAATAAGTCATATCTGCAAAATACTAATGCGAATTCTATACAGATAAATGGAACAACTGGTAGAAGCGGACCTTGGGGAAGATCAGTTTGGATTCTGTAGAAATATTGGAACACGTGAGGCAATACTGCCCCACGGTTTATCTTAGAAGCTAGATTAAGAAAAGGCAAACCTATGTTTCTAGCATTTATAGACTTAGAGAAGGCTTTTGACAATGTTGATTGGAATACTCCCTTTCAAATTCTGAAGGCAGCAGGGATCAAATACAGGGAGCAGAAGGCTATTTACAATTTGTACAGAAACCGTATGTCAGTTATAAAGAGTCAAGGGACATGAAAGGGAAGCAATGGTTGGGAAGGGAGTGAGACAGGGTTGTAGCCTCTCCCCGATGTTATTCAATCTGTATATTGAGCAAGCAATAAAGGAAACAAAAGAAAAATTCGGAGTAGGTATTAAAATTCATGGAGAAGAAATTAAAACTTTAAGGTTCGCCGATGACATTGTAATTCTGTCAGAGACAGCAAAGGACTTGGAAGAGCAGTTGAGTGGAATGGACAGTGTCTTGAAAGGAGGATATAAGATGAATATAAACAAAAGCAAAGTGGGGATATTGAAATGTTGTTGAATTAAAATGGGTGATGCTGAGGGAATTAAATTAGGAAAAGACACTTAAAGTAGTAAAGAAGTTTTGCTATTTGGGGAGCAAAATAACTGATGATGGTCGAAGTAGAGAGGATATAAAATGTAGACTGGCAATGACAAGGAAAGCATTTCTGAAGAAGAGAAATTTGTTAACATTGAGTATAGATTTAAGTGTCAGGAAGTCATTTCTGAAAGTATTTGTATGGAGTGTAGCCATGTATGGATGTGAAATGTGGACAATAAGTAGTTTGTACAAGAAGATAATAGAAGCTTTCAACATGTGGTGCTACAGAAAAATGCAGAAGATTACATGGGTAGATCACATAACTAATGAGGAGGTATTGAATAGAACTGGGGAGAAGAGGAGTTTGTGGAACAACTTGACTAGAAGAAGGGATCGGTTGGTAGGACATGTTCTGAGGCATCAAGGGATCACCAATTTAGTATAGGAGGGCAGCGCGGAGGGTAAAAATCGTAGAGGGAGACCAAGAGATGCATTCACTAAGCAGATTCAGAAGGATGTAGGCTGCAGTAAGTACTGGGAGATGAAGAAGCTTGCCCAGGATATAGTAGCATGGAGAGCTGCATCAAACCAGTCTCAGGACTGAAGACCACAAGAACAACAACAGCAGTCACTTATTACCCTGAATAATTGGGCTTTCATGTTGATACCAAAATGTTTCAGCAATTTTGTGTGAATATCATCAACAATGGTTGCTTTTCCTTCTTTGAGATGCTGAAGGGCACGTTCAGATTCATGTCACGTGGTTGGAGGACCTTTCATTTTTCTGTTACACTCATTGATGTCCTCAATTATATTACTTTCAGTCTTAGGTTTAGTATTTCTTCTGTCATTTGAAGCTTTCTGGGTTCCAGTTTCATTTTTCCTAAAAACTCATTTGTTGCTTCAGCTATTCCCATTCTGACATTATTCTACTGCATTCCATTATCTATTTTATTGTTTAATTCTTCAAATGTCGTCTTTATTGTTTTTTCTTTCAGTCTTTCTACTGTCCATTTCTTTTCGAGAAATCTCTCAATTCTTTTAAATCTAATTTTGCACTTGGCTAACATAAGTGTATGTCCTTATCTATTTCTAGATCTGGACAGCTATGGCATGATTTTATCTGATACTTGTACCTTTGCTTCAGTAGTATGTAATGTAACTGAGATTGCCTTTTGTCTGGAACTTCCAATGTGTATGTACTTTTAAGAGGAACTTCAAATAATGTATTTCTATTAACCATATCGTTTTCATTGCATAAATCTACCAAAATTTCATCTCTTTCTTTTGTTCCTCCAAGCCTAAATTTACTGTGATCTTGTTGCCTGTGTAGGACCCTACTACTGCATTAAAACCACCCATTATTGCAGCATTATCTTGTTCTGTAGTCAGGAATATTACCATAGTGAAATGAACCAAAATGTTCATATGGCACTGATGGCTGGGAGACCCCATCTGGGGAATTTTGGCTGCCAAGTTACAAGTCTTTTCAGTTGATGTCACATTGGGTGACTTGTTTGTTGATGACAATGACAAAATGATGATGAGGACAACAAAACACCCAGTCCCCAAGTGGAGAAAATCTCCAGCCTGGCTGGTAATCAAACTTGCACCTGCAGCATGGCAAGCAGCTGACCCCTCAGCTGAGGAGGCAGACACCATAGTGTAATTCTCATACTGCTTTAAAGATGAGTGGTGTAGGTGTTAGTGTAAATTGCATTCAGAAACATCTAAAATTAAACAAGATTCTGGTACCAAATGAAATTCCTGTCAGATTCTCTAAAGAATTTGTAAATTTGTAGCTGAGTTAGCCCCATTTTAACCACATTGTACCATAGATCCCTCTTACAAAAAATTATGTCAAGTAGTTGGAAGAGAGCACAGATCACATCTATCTGCATGTTGCAGAAGTAATTCCAACATAATGTCCAGTATCACTATTGTAGATTCTTCAAACATATTCTGATCTAAAATGTACCATGGTGCCTTGAACAGAACGGCTTTCTCTGTGCCAATGAGCATGAATTTGAAAACTTCAGTCTTGCAAATTCCAACTTGTGCTTTTCTCCTCATGACATCCTGGAAACCATAGATCAAGTCAGTCAGATGGATGCTTGACTTCTGAAAAGTATTTGACTCAGTACATTACCAACATAAATTATTAAAAGTACTAATGTACTGGGTCTCAAACAGCATTTGTGACTGGAGTAAATATTTCTTGGTACGGAAGATACTTTGTGTTATCTTGCATGGAGAATCATCGACAGAAGTGGAAGTGACTTCAAGTATGCCCCAAGGAATTTTATTGGGGCCCCTGTTGTTCATGTTTTATATTAGTGGCCTAATAGACAATATCAATAGTAATTTCAGATTTCACGCAGGTGATGCAGATTTCAATAAAGAAGTACTATCTGAAAAAAGTCGCACAAATATCAAGGCAGATCTTGATATAGTTTTAAAGTAGTGCAAAGATTGGAAACTTGATTTAAATGTACAGAAATATAAAATTGTGTACTTTTCAACATTCAGAAATGTGAGATCCTATGACTGCAATATCTGTGAGTCACTATTTGTCATTAACCTCATACAGTTACCTGGCCGTAAGAGTTTGTGGGGATATGTAATGATATGATCACTTAACATAAGGTCTACATAAAATGTGTGGTAGGCTTTGTTTGATTGGTAGAACAATGAAAAATTGAGTCATTCTACAAAGGAGATTACTTACAAATCACTCATGCATTCCATCTTAGAATTTTGCTCAAGCATTTGGGACCCATACCAAACAGAACTAATCGATATCGAATATTTACAAAGAAAGGCAGCACAAACATTTGAGAGATTTCTTAGACTATTGAGAGAGCATCATGAAACTCCCAAAAAACCTAAATTTGCCGAGGCATGCAAATAGACCCCAATAATTCTTGTGAAAGTCAACTTACAAGGTTTCAAGAGCCAGTGTTAAGTGAACAACCTGGGGGTATTCTACAGCCTCTTACTTATACTAACATAGAGACCATGAAAACAAGATTAAACTAATTGCAACATGCACACACATACATTAAACAGTTATTCTTCTTGTATCCCATGTATCTAGGGAATGTTGAGAAGCCTGAATACTTGATACAATGGGAGATACCGCGTATTGTGACTTTATCATGGTTTACAAAGCATATGTGTAGATTTCTTCTTCATTATTTTTTGATGAGTTACTGAAATTTACAGCTCTCTTTGTGATGATTTAGAATCTCATAATGTTACAGTTTTGCCATTTTGTCTGCTGTACTCTTGGCTTTGATTCTTCGCCATGTACTCAGGAAAATGTATTGTCTTTCTAATCCATTTGATGTATAGATTTTCTCAATTTTAGTCAAAGTAGGATTCGCTGCTATTTAATGACTAATATATGGCATTATTTCTTCATGCTGCTGTCAAACAGATCACATGTATCTCTATATTTGTGGAGTATGACATTTCTGATTTCTGTTGCAGCCAGTGGAGAAGCTGAATGAGATTAATCAACAGTTTTATTTATCAGCAAAAATCATTGTTCTTTTCAGGTGACAAATCACCTCTTTCAGAAACCAACTCATCATTATGGAATGGACCTTGCTTCACTAAATATTCTTCGAGCAAGAGAACATGGCATTCCTAGTTACAACGAATTTCGTGAGTTCTGTGGACTCCAAAGAATGGATCGTTTCTCAAGCATGCTTCACATAATGGATAATGCTACTGTTGGCCATTACCACAAGGTTTATGAGTAGGTACTGAACTTTCATATACTCATTTGTATAACCATGTATTCAGTTTTAAAAGATTGTGACAGACAAGAAGTAATGGTATGGACCGTCTGATTCAAAAGTCAGTGTATAATTCTATTTACAGTAAATGTTGTGCTTGTGTGAAGGAATCACTGGATACATTAAAATACTGTAGCAATATTATATAATCAATTTCCACAATTTTTGACAGTAATGAAGGCAAACATACAGATTTGAGCCAGTAATTAAATGTAATATGTACACTGTTTTAAGAATACATTGAAATTCACAAATGTTAAAAACATGAAGCAAAAAATTAGAGTAAACACATGTGAATTTGTAGAATGTGGTAAAATCGCTCTTACTGCTTGGTTTAGAGAGGATGAGATGTCAAATTGGCATGGCTTGTTCTACATGCTTGGATATGCAAGTGATTAACATTTTAGTGCATCCACTCAAAGCAGACAGGACTAATACCTTTCACATTCTTTGTATCAGAAAAGGTTACAAAATGTGTTTCTTATTTGGAAATTGCACTTGAAAATATGTTGTCTGTGAGAAGATCATGTTATACCTCACGTAAGAAATAGAAAAACTGATCAGCTCATGCTGAATCTGATGGCAGCAGGGTAATAGCCTATGAAACTGTGATTAGTCATTCCACAATATTGCAGCTTGTGTCAATTGGGATCCCATGACTATCATGTGAATACAAAAGTCGATGGATTCAGGAGAACCATGCCAAATGCTGTGGAAATCTCTGTATCCTGCCTGAGTAACACCCAAATGAAAAATATTTAGTTTGCTCAGCCATGCAGGATCATACAGCCACATCATGTACCTTCTGTCAGGATATGGCTTGTTTGAGCTAGACAAGTATCCACACTGATAATGTGACTACGTCTGCAGCACCATGTATTGTCAGCACAGAGACCATTGCTGCTGATTTCTTTGGCATGAGAGGAGAGAGGTGAGCCAACAGTGGTGCACCCAATGACAACACTGGACCCTAGAGTGGCACAACTTTGTCTTTGCTGATTATTTCTGTATCTGCATTTAGCATCCTAATGGAAATATCAATATTTGGAGGTTCCAATGAGAACAAATTTTTTTTCAGTTTGCAGTCACAATTATCATATGGGCTAAGTTTCTAGTGTGACAGAATGTCATGCCACTAATTACACAACACAATCACCCTTGTTCACACAAGTGGTAATTTGGACAGCAGCCATTAAATGTCTGACATGTTAGGTCTAGTGGCTGTGCCATACCTTAAGTTTTCTGTGCCATTATCAGGGTATATATGCCCTTGGATGACTGGTAAAAATCCCTGAATTTTTCCATCTGGAAGAAATCCGAGAAAACGTGTAAATTTCTAGAATTCTGGGAATTTTACACTGTTTGAGTTTTCAGTTAAATTTTTGTAATTTTAACTGGTGGAAACTGATACTCTAACAAAGATTTTTATTTTAGCCTGCTACTCCAGAATAATACTGTGGCCATAAAACATAAATGAGAGAATAACACCAAAATAAAACTTCGGTTGCAAAGAAAATGTGCCATTTATAACAACAAAACACAGTGCACACACAAGCACCTGCTGACTGCAAAATGAGTCAAAGGCTATGCAGTACATTGTAATAATGGGGCCCCTCACACATTCAATAATGTTGTCAAACTGTTAATATATTGACCATTTAAGGGTTTGTATTGACATACTGTCAATACAAAAAATATTGAAGAGCAGTAGGCCTATGGGTGGCCCTTAAAATATTCTCAATAGTATCAATTCATATTGAACATGTGAGAGGTCAAGTATTAATAGTCGAACAATATCCGCCATTCATATGTTGACAGGCTTCATGAACCAGCCACACGGAATTAGTGCGCACTGTTTATGTTTTCAATTCACCTTCGAGCAAATTATACCTCAGATTCAATTTTTCAAAGTAGTCTTTTAACACAAAACATTATTGATAGGTTAAGGCATTGGTAAACATTATATATATCATTTTAGGAGGTCAATGGAGGATTCTCAAAAACACTGCTTACTTTATTAATTAAAAAAAAAGTATAGGTTCGTGAATTACACAGCAGTTTGGAAAAACCCTTCCACTTAAAAAAAATGTATGTCATGTATCTGTAGTGACTAGTAAGAGGTCTGTGAAATGCATGTCAATTTAATCAAATTATCCCAAGTTGTAAGAGATGTTTTACATTAATTATCTGAACATATCCTTGACAGAGAGTTGCAATTGCTTCACAGGTTTCAGGAGTTTGCTGATATTACAGAACTAAACTTCGATTTGGATGACCTGCCTGTTGCCAGAAATCTCAAAGTTATGGTATTCTTAATCTCTTGTCAACTGTAGTTACCTCTCTCATAAACATATTTTACTTCTTTGTTTTGTCTCATATCATCATTAATAACTCATCATATGGTGTAGGACATATAGGAAAATAATCTACGAAAAATTTTGGGTCTGTGGTTCTGATTTCAGTAAGGAAATTAACATGTGCCCAAGCTGCTCCATTTTTAACCACTCTCAGAATCATTTCCTCTTTTTCTTTATTTTCTGTTGCTTGCAAGCTATAGCTAATACAGTCACAGCACACACACTTTCTTTTGAGTATTCAATATGTTAACTTTGTAAAACCACCTTGTCAACTGACAATTTTTGTCAATATTATTGATGGTGTGAGGTCGCTTCAGTATATTGAAGGTTTGACAAATTTAAGTTGTCAATAAGTATTGAATGTGTGCAGACCCCTACTTTCAATGTGTCTTTCTTGTGGACGTCATATCGATGAGCGTGATGTCACAACTGTTTAGATATCTAACAGGTTGCAGGAAAATATTATGAATGATGGTTTGAGAAGCATTACTTTCAAAGTAAATTTCCTTGTATGCAAGATAGTTATGTTACATGTGAGACTGTGTGATGAATTTCTTAAATTATGGAACATTAGACTCTCATTCAAAACTTAACACTGTGGAGCAGCCCATGGAAAGAGTCCGAGCGTGAGACCAGAAGGTCAGACATTTATGCCATAATTTAATATTTTACTGGCATATTTTTGTTTGATATATCTTAAGCGATAACACATGCTGAAAAAGACCAAGTTTCAATGTTAGTTTTTCGTATTATTTTAGTTCTTTCATAGATTACAAATTATGCAATAACAATGGCAAAAAGTTTTCCTATCCATTAAAAAAGTGTGGAGTGAGTTCTTGAGCAATTTCACCCATAATTTGTTTTTCTGTAGAAAAATTGACATTCTCAATGGGGCGTGCAACTCACGAAATGTTTGATGCACAGCAGTGAAACTTATAATCGTGCTAGACAGAAATATTCAGCTGCCATAATTGAAGCCGTGCTCTTAGGATCCTGCCTAAACATACCCTCAGAAAAAAGCAGCAAAAATTTTTTGAAGACCAATATTATATGTGAATGCTTAGCTTTTCTTGTAGCTATACTGTATATATATTAATTTAAACCATTAACTTTTCCTGTTTGTGTCTTCTCACTACTTAACAATGGTGTTTTTATTGGCTGACTACATAATGTATCATATGCTCTGAATATCTGGTATCATTGTCTGGCAAGATCACGTGACATGAGCTATGAATGGCTGACAAAAGCAGATCACACAATGCAATCTCAACTTTAGTGCTTCAGAAGCTGCCATGCTGTATTTGGTGGAATTTGTCTTCATACTTTAATAATAGGAAAATATGCAGAGTAAGAGTTGCTGTGCATCTAAGAGCTTTCCACAACACATAGTTTTTTGATGGGTTTCATTTCCTAAAATTCCAGGAAGTTCCATGCCGATTTATAAAAGCTACACCGTTCAAAGGATGACACATTTTACAGGTAAAGGGAAAGTATATTGCCACTTAATTCACAAAAAAGTACTTTCAGCAGGGGTATAGTGTATTTTTATTCAGGAAAAAGTGTATTTTCACCCAAGAGAAAGTTATTTTTAACTGGTAAATCTGGGGAAAATCTGGAATTTTTTTTCCTGTCTGCATGTGCACCCTGATTAACTTTCAGTAGGATGGCCCAAGAGTGTATATTGTCCATGCTTTTCTGACCATCCTTGATAAAGAGGAAGTTCAGCTGTTATCATAGCTAGCATGTAGGGGAAGAGTGGGAACTGTGAGATGCAAAAGTTGAAATCCAAAGTACACTTTAGAAATATCTTTATTGGTTTAATATATTGTGGTAACCATGTATACTGTGCTTAAGTATGTTCAAAGTGGTACAATAATATTTTAATGTATTGTCTTTCCTTTTAAAAAAATTAGTCATGGAAGTGTCTGACTGTACCCATGGTGGGTACAGTGAGACAGTGCCTCAAATTCTAACGAACATCATAAGAAGCAAAGTTGATCTTAAATGAAACAGCAGATTGTTGTCTTTTTGTCGTGCTGTGTGTTTTAGCAGGGTTGGCAATAACATTTTTATGCATTTTGTGTCAATGAATGAAATATCTGGAACTACAGGCATCACAAATTTGTTCTCTAGTTTCAAACTTTTCTTAAGAAATGTAACTTCGCTTTTGAATGACCCTCATACAGTTGAAAGAAGTTTCCCTACATAATATATTTTCTTTTTTGCCTCAAACTCTATTAAAACAAAGTCACCCACTTTGGGTGAGCACTTTTAAGTTTTCAAAGTTAAACATTTCTGGTTCTGAAATCAGTTGTGTCTGATAAAAGGTCTCATCATATGAAGAATCTTGCAAAATTAATTCACTTCTGTCAGCATTAGTTTCATCAACTAGGAATAAAGTTCACTTTGCTTTAGGTCCCTTAATGTCTTTTCATTTCCTTTTCATTTGTAGTTCATTCCTTTCTGGTGTGTTGGTCGCAATCATTGTTCTTCCTTGAGGCTGTCAGTGACTGCAACTTCTTCTTGGTTTTGCATTTGGGAAACCTCATATGTGTTCTGGAGAGAGATAAGACATTGATGCAGATTTTCTATATGATTGTGAAGAACTGGATGCTATAGACTGTGCTTCACTTTCATCATGTGATGGGTGTCCCACATCAGTTTCAGGTTTAAGGTCTTTTTTGGGTGATGTGTGTGTTTCCAGGCTTTCATTTAGAGGTCTGTCAGTAACAGAGGATGGAAGAAATCATCCTCATTGAACGCATGGCGATCTAAAAGAAATATTCCTGTATTATTAAATCCGGCAATGATATTGACAGGAGTCATTCCTCAGGGATATTCTATCTCCACACACTGAGCAACATTGTAAATTGAAAATGTTTCACCTGGATGAGACATCATCCATGTATCTATAGCAGCATCATAAAATGTATGGAAAGGTTTCATGACACTGACATCAAGAGGCTGCAGTTTATTGGTGCAACGAGGTGGAATTGTCAGAATCATTATCCCATTCTCTTTGCACAGATCTATTGCCTCTATTGAGAGGTGGCCTCTCACGATTCTCCATCAGTAACAAAGATGGATTTGCTTTTGAGCTGGCAGTAAACTTGATGAAGTGATGAATGACCTTCACAAAACATTTTGAGTTCATCCAGCCTCCTTTAATGGTAAGACCTTATGTTCCAGTAGGTGCTCCTAATATCATATGATCTTTAAAATTCACGTGTGGAAATATCATGATGGGGGGTAGGCTATTACTGAGAGCATTTATAATAAAACATGACATAACCAGTGTTCCACATTCTGCACTGGTTGCCTTATTAACTTGTTGCATACCCTTTAAGGCCAAAATAATCTGTGACTTCTGCACCACTGTTGTTCCAGTTTCATCAAGATTGAAAATATGTGATCCATCAGCCAAATTTGGACGGCGTTTGATTACTTCTTCCAGTTTATCAAAGAAATTTGACACATAAAATTTATTAAAGCCTGTAGCTCTAGATAAACTGCATCCTTCCGGGGTTTGAGGAGAGTGTTGAGGGAATCTCTGTCGAAAACCTTTCATCTAGTCAATAGATGCTTTCTCACTTTCATTCCAGGTTTTGGGTAAAACAATGTTATTTTTAATACCTAATTCATAAGCCAAGGTATGGCAGTCGTTCATAGTAAGCCCTTAAAACATTTTAGAACACACAACTAGATATTAACACAAACTAAGCTCCAATTCTGGTGGAAAAATGGGTGGAAAAATGTGGTTCACTGAAAAGTTAGGACACATGTTTGAAGAGTTATCCTTATGATATTTCTTAACGTATCAACTAACTGTTTGAAAGGATAAGCCTTTCAGCTTAGATGCACTCCTGATGCTCATTTTATTTTCGATCACCAGCATGACAGCTTCCATCATTGAAGATTCTGAAAACCTTCCTATTTCGTTATCAATCTTGTTTCTCCTGGGCATTTTATAACCTAAAAGAAAAGTTTGCATACTAAAATCTACAGAAATCACTGTTTTATACAGCAAGCATGCATTGTCAGACACTATGAACAAGCACTGGGAACAGTGAGACATGTCTCACTGTACCCTCATTATTCATGTCTCACTATTCCCAGTTGCAAACTTTTTTCAAAATGGCCCCAAACACATTCGGCTTAAAGCAACATTTCAATGAAGGGCATTTATATGCCTTGGAAAAACCATAGTTTTGAGTGACTAATGAAATGATTTGAAAATACCAATGGTCTATTCAGAAACCAGCTACGTAAATTTAGTAAAAAGATACTTTTCTTACCTCTAAGCACAAATATACCAACAACAAAAGCACAACAAGAATGTCAAGTATGAAATGTGGAAATCCATAGACTAAATAATAATGGTTACCACATTCACAGTAGGTACCAACAACTGAAACCAAAATTCACTGTTCACACTGTATCACTGTTCCCACTCTTCCCCTACTCCAGATCTCCCACCCACTGAAAAATATGCTCATGGATTGCCAAGACACTGGAACATTGCTATTCATGAGCTATCATGTTTGGTGGACTCTGGCACAGAGATGTAGGATCATGGAATGACATACCCAGATATGACATCCAAGCTCAGCTCACTGCCCAGCCATGCTAGGGTCATTGTTGCTGCTCAATGTGGCAGCTCTGTGCACTCTTATTTTGCACCTGGAAATTTAGTCATGTATTCTTGTTATCTAATGAAGCTATATGGTTCTACAGACTATTTAAAGGTTCAAACATCACTGGTGTATATATGCAGTCTGAAGTGACAAATGAAAACTTGTACCTAGACTGAGATTCGAAACTGGGTCTCCTGCTCATTAGGAAGATATGCTAACCACTATGCCACCCTGGCGTGGTGGCTGTGCACAACTGTCCTCCCTGAAACCCAGCCATAGGTGCTTTTAATCAAATGAAACTATGTGGTTCCAGAGACCATGTCAAGTCTCAAATATCACTGGTGTATATAGGCAGACTGAAGTGACGAATCAATATTTCTATACTTGGCATTTGATCTGCACACCTGTAATACTGTAGTGCTGCAATACGAAGTCATGGCTTGTGATTATTTGTGTTCTCAAGATGGATGTCGAATATGACAAGAGCTGTTTGACTTTATTCAGTGTACTTAATCAGCATCTGATGTAACAAGCTTCATTATACCTTCTGAAAAAGACAATTTTAAAATTGTCGAAACCTAGATCAAGTGTTCCAATAAACCTTTATTTGCAATTGGTTGGCTGATTTTCTTCTAGCTCTCTAAGTTTATATCACTTTTAAGGACCAGCAGTTTATGTACTTCAGTCTCAGCTGCAGATTAGAATTAATTCCTTTTCCCAGTAATTTCAATCAGAATTCATATTTAATTAGTATAATTTCAAGCAGATGTTCAGATAATATTGTATGAGGCTAAACTTTGTAAAATACCAGTCAGGTGTAAGGCAGGTGGCAACATCAAAAACTTATCAGGAGTCTCATTTTTTGGAGTAAAACCTGAGGAGAAAAAATTTGGAAAGATGCAAAATCAGAATCTGTGTAATGGGAAGTCAAAAATTTATTAGAATTGAGTGTCATGATGATTAAGGAAGGTATATAGCACAACATAGCCCTTCATGTCTTTTATTGTCTCAGTACTTATTATTATAGAAGTAATCCCTGTGATCTATAAGATACGACATAAAGTTGATGGAATAAATATGTTTTGGCCACCGTAGTAATGTGGGAAGATTGGCAGTTCTTACTCCATTCTTGTTCTCTCCCTCATTGTTACAAGTTTTCAAGTCAAGAATGTTGACTGCAGTTTTGTTTCTGTACAACTGTATTTTATCATTGTGACAGTGGCAAGTAATCATGATTCTTCAGCAGTAACTTTTGAAGATGTTTCTTGTGAGAACAGGGTGAGGGGGATTCAGTGATCCTTTAAAGAATGATGCACCATTATAGAGAGTGTCTTGTAAAGAGAATTTGATTTTTCAAGTGGGTGTGGAAGTTCAAAGCAGCAAGCTTAAAAGGAGGATGATAACAAATACTAACAAAGAGATAGAGGGGCTGGCCAGTACTTACCTCAGCTCAGTACAGCCGATAGATACACATAAAACAGAACCAAAAATTTCTAGCTTTCGGAAAATGCTATTCGGTCAAATGCCACATATCACTAGTCCCAATTCAGTCCTAAACCTCTCATCCAGATCCCTCTCTCCTCCAGAGACATCTGTTCTATCAAAAGGCTTAACCTTTAGCCCCACACCTAAATTCAACCACACTGCCCTGGTTAAAGATCTCCTCTCATTCACCCGGAACCTCAACTGGAAATATCACTTCACTACCCAAGCACAGCCCCCAAATACTAGACCCAGTGTTGAACCCTGTCTAGAACAGTTTCGACTGCCTTCCCAAAGGGATCCTCCTCCCCTCCCCCAAAACCATCCCCTGCAGACATTTCAGGAATTCCTCACATCCAGTGTTGCCTCCCAGTCCTTCTTGAAGAACATTCCGACAACCCCCAACATCACCCCAGCTGAATCCCATGCCATTAAGGAGCAGAAAATAGACCGCTCTGTTGTCATCCTCCCGGCAGATAAAGGCTCCACAACTGTCGTACTTGACCGTGTGGAGTATGTGGCAGAAGGACTGCGTCAACTCTCCGACATCTCAACCTACAAAGCTTTTACCCAGGATCCCATTCCCTCCATCCAGACTGAGCTGCAAAAAATCCTAAAAATCCAAGGTCCCTCACAAGGCCTCACAATGGCTTCCATAGACTTACTCATTCCACCTGAGCCACGTACCCCTACCTTCTACCTATTGCCCAAAATCCACAAAGAGAACCATCCTGGCCGTCCCATTGTAGCAGGCTTCAAAGCCCCAACCGAACGTATCTCAGCTCTGGTAGACCAGCACCTCCAACCTATCACCCGCAGACTCCCATCCTACATCAAAGACACAAACCACTTCCTAGAACGCCTCAAATCCATTCCCACTCCTCTCCCACCTGAAACCTTTCTTGTCACCATAGATGCTACATCCCTTTACACAAACATCCCACATACCCATGGTCTCTCTGCCCTTGAGCACTACCTCTCCCAACACCCACCCGAAGATCTTCCAAAAACCTCGTTCCTCATCACACTTACCAACTTCATCCTCACGCATAACTACTTCACTTTTGAAGGCCAGACCTACAAACAAATCAGGGGAACTGCCATGGGAACCAGGATGGCTCCGTCCTATGCCAACCTCTTCATGGGCCGCATGGAGGAGGCTTTCCTGAAGACCCAACAGATGCTTCCCCTGGCCTGGTATAGGTTTATAGATGACATATTTGTGGTCTGGACTCATGGTGAAGAAACACTCCTTAA
This sequence comes from Schistocerca cancellata, assembly GCF_023864275.1. Lineage (NCBI taxonomy): Eukaryota > Metazoa > Arthropoda > Insecta > Orthoptera > Acrididae > Schistocerca > Schistocerca cancellata. Next base: position 332,397,452 of record NC_064627.1, on the reverse strand, counting down.
TTTCCTCCATAACCTCAACTCCTTTTCGAATCTGAATTTCACCTGGTCCTTCTCCAAAACCCAAGCCACCTTCCTAGATGTTGACCTTCATCTTGTTGAAGCTCACATCCACACCTCTGTCCATATCAAACCCACAAACAAACAACAGTACCTTCACTTTGATAGCTGCCATCCATTCCACATCAAACGCTCCCTTCCCTACAGCCTAGGTATTCATGGCAAACGCATCTGCTCCAGTGATGAATCCCTCAACAATTACACCAATAACCTGACCAGTGCTTTCGTCTCCCACAACTATCCTGCAGACCTTGTCCACAAACAGATCTCCCGAGCAATACATTCCTCCCTGTCCAACAACAATGTTCCTACCCCCAGACCACACAGAAGCATCCCCCTTGTCACCCAATATTATCCTGGCCTCGAAAACATCAACAAATTACTCCGCCAGGGATATGACTTTCTCAAGTCAACCCCTGAAATGAGATCATCCCTTGACAAAATTCTCCCCACACCACCCAGAGTTGCCTTTCGTCGCCCCCCTAACCTCCGTAACATCCTTGTTAAACCCTACAATATTCCCAGACTACCTTCTCTACCCAGCGGTTCCTACCCCTGTAACCGACCCCGCTGCAAAACCTGCCCCATGCATCCCCCCACAACCACCTACTCCAGCCCTGCTACTGGTAAAACATACACAATTCAAGGCAGGGCCACGTGTGAAACTACACATGTCATTTATCAACTGACATGCCTGCACTGCACATCCTTTTACATCGGCATGACAACAACTAAACTGGCTGAGCGCATGAACGGACACAGATGAACTGTCCGCCTAGGAGATGCCCAATACCCAGTAGCGGAGCATGCCCTCCAGCATAATTCTAGGGACCTAGGAACCTGCTACACTGTATGTGCCATTTGGCTTCTCCCACCCAACACCAGTCCCTCTGAACTGCGGAGATGGGAACTTGCACTCCAACACATCCTTTCATCCCGCCATCCCCCTGGACTGAACCTACGTTAAACAACCTCACTCCCATTTACTCTTCAGTCTTCTCCTCTTTCCCTTTCCTCTTTAGCCATTCACGTATCTTTTCATCCTACATAGTTGTGTTTATCTTTATACTATATACCTCTTTACTTCTGTATGCATCCTCTTTGGTTTGAAGCTGGCACAGTACTTACAGTAGAATATCTTTGGCTTCCCTCTGACAACCATGCCTCCATCCTTGCTACCCTACCTATTTTCCTTTCCCTGTTGCTTCATAGCCTGTGTTGTGAGTAACTGAATCTCCTTTCCCTTCCTCCCTTTCTTTCCCCTCTCTCCTCCCTGATGAAGGAACATTTGTTCCGAAAGCTAGGAATGTAAATTTTCGGTTCTGTTTTGTGTGTATCTATCGGCTGTACTGAGCTGAGGTAAGTACTGGCCAGCCTCTCTATCTCTTTGTTAGTATTTGTTTCACATCTTTATATGAGATTTTCCATTAATCATTTAAAGGAGGATGATAAGCTCATCATTCACAACATTTTCTCTGTGCAGAAGGGTGAACAAGTCACATAACTGTGCAATGGTCATAGTGAGTTCCACTAACAGGAGTTTATGAAATGGCTACATGTTTTTTGCAAAAAAGAACCCAATTTGCAGCAAAACAAACGGTGGATGCTTCAGCATACCAATGCAGACACTTACATAGCTCTGTCATGTACTTTTCTATTTTTATAGTCAGCACAGTCTTTAAGCATCTGTTGTACTTTCTGGAGTTGGCTCCTTGTAATTTTGTTTATTTTCCAAAATTAAACCAAATATGAAAGAGCATAATTTCCAAGCTATCAAAAAGCCATTATCAGAGGCACTTCAATAATATCAAAATACCATAACAATTTAATGGGTGCTTTGAAGGCTGGTAAAAAGAAATGGAGTGAATAGCAGTGTAGCTAGATTAAAAAATGCTATGTGTAAATATGCTACTTTTCCAATAAATGATTTTCTATAATTATGCTACAAAATTCATGATACCTTATTTGTACCAAGAAATATGATTTTGTCATTTCTTCATTGGAGAATGTTCCTGCTGCGCTGTTCATCTCAGTTCAGGTTTATTTAGATTTGCAAGGAAGCCCAAAACCATTAAATTGAAACAGGTGATCATGACTCTCTTTTACACATTTCATAGTTCTCTGATTTTAAATACCATGTTCACAAACAAAATTCCCTATATAGGTCATATCATTGTCAATGAAAGGCAGAATTAAGGTTCTTTTCTTTGGTTGTTTTCTACTAGCAGCCTTTTCCTTTATTCTGTTTAACTGTATTTCTTTGAAAACTCACTACCTTTGATTATATTCATACATGTGTCAGTAGTTTCTGCAGATGTTATGGTGAACTAATTACTCATTGTAAGCCTTGAAAGATTTCATGGTAATTGTCTTATGTGCAGATGTTTACTTTAACCTTTGCAGATATCCATTTGTAACCTTTTAATATTCAAACAAACAGATGGAAAACAGTATCTCATTAGTTGCAGAAAACCATGTTGCAACTCTGTGCTATGTACGATAAAGTAAACCTTATAAGCTGCCTAGTTGTAAAAGTTTGTGCGTTTTCCACAGGTGCTTTCTTCTTTTGTATACAAAGGCATGCTGCCATAATTTTTTCCCATAAACTGAACATCAAAACTACTTCCACAGTGGTTTGTGTAATATCATATTTATAACAAATTGTGCATGACATTTGATACTAACCATTGTACATGTTTTTTTTTTTATTTTGTGTAGCCATCCAGATGATGTGGACCTCTGGTCAGCAGGAGTAGCAGAAAGGCCTCTGCCAGGAAGCATGGTTGGGCCTACATTCAATTGTATTATTAGTAAAATGTTTCACAAGTTGAAATTTGGAGACAGATTTTGGTATGAAAATGATGGATGGCCCAGCATGTTTAGTTTAGGTAAGTGTACAATGCAAACTGAAAGCACTAAATAATTGTTTTAAGTATAAATAAACACTATAGTAGTATTCAGACACAGACTGCAAGCACCCCGAGCAAAAAAAAAAAATTTACACTCAGGAGACTGACACTGCGTAATAGCATTTTTTTTAGCCTTGATAATGGCCTCTGTTTGGGAAGGAAGTGAGTCCATAAGTTTCTTAAAGTCTGTTATATCCAGATGGAGTTAGCTGAGATAGCACATCTTCTAACTATAATCTATCATAGATCTATCAAACAAAAAACTATGCCCAGTTCTTGGAAAAAAGCACAGGCCACACCCATCTATAAGAAGAGTAGTAGAAGTGATCTTCAAAACTACCGTCCTATATCCGTGACACTGATTTGTTGTGGAATCTTAGAACATATTCTGATTAGGTTATCTTCCATTCAGAAGGCTGTTGCACTCAGCAACTGTTATATTGACTTGTAAATTATAGATTGGAGCGATCACTTGTCCTTTTTAAATTTTATTGTGCAAATCTAAATTTTGGCTAGAAGCTAGCCATTCTCAATGCACTTTTATTTTTGCTCTATGCATGTAATGCCTGTTGGTCAGGCATCATCCACAGTTCATTGAATACTACTAAATGAACTGTGGATGAAGCCCGACCAACAGGCAATACATGCATTGAGCAAAAATAAGAGTGCATTGAGAATGGCTAGCTTCTAGCCGAAATCTAGATTTGCACAATAAAATTTAAAAAGGACGATTGATCGCTGCAACCTATAATTTACAACATATTCTGAGCTCAAACATAATGAGGTATCTTGAATAGAGTGACCCCCTCAATGCCAACCAGCACGACCAGGTGAAACCCAACTCGCATCTTCTCACATGACATACTGAAAGCTTTGGATCAAGGCAGTCAGGCAGATGCAGTATTTCTTGGTTCCTGAAAAGCATTTGAAACATATACTTATTGTCAAAAGCATGATCATATGGGGTATCAAGTGAAATTTGTGACTGGATTGAGGACTTTTTGATAGGGAGTGCACAACATGTTATCTTGGATGGAGAGTCATTGTCAGATGTAGAAGTAACTTCAGATGCCAGTAACTCAGCTGCCAGTCTATCGCTCGCGAAGATCTGTCACTTGAAGTTTCCTCATACTCTACACATAAATCTTTAGAGAGCATTTTACCTTTTCTCATGGTCCACTCCAGTGAAATATTCCATGAACATGAAAGGGGCATCAACCTGCTTTTATTAACAAAATTTGAGCCACATAGGTGAACCTCCTCCCACTCCCTTTTGTCGTTGATATACATTTGGAGAAGACCTACCTATCACTTTTAAATTTCACTTCCTCCTCCTAAGATCTACTGGAAAAGGGACTACTTATCAGGTCATCTACAGAAAACACTTTCTTACTAAAAGGGGATGGCATTTTCCACTTTTGCTGAATTACTTGTATTTCATCATGGCTAGTTTCAGCCTTTTAGACCATATTAAAGAGATTTTGTGGTTCTGCAATAGAAAAGTATATCCTACATACTGAAATTTCAGTGTCTGTATATTTGTGTTCTCATCATTTCGGTTCACAAATGCTGTTTTGTTTTGACAGCTTGTCATTTACACTGGCATTATACATTTATTACTTACTTAAATATATTTAAATTTTGTAATTAATAAAGCTGTCACACCAACAAGTGAGCATTTGTGCACCAGAATCAATAGAAAACACAAATTTAAAGATGCTGACATTTCAATACATAAGGCATAGATTTCTATTGCAGAATCACAAACTCACTTGAGAATGGTCTAGAAGCCAGAACTAGTTGTCAATAAATGAAGTTAATACAGCAAAAGTGGAAAATGTGGGCTTCCTTTAATAATTTCATTGTTGTGGTACCTGCTATGGAAAAAAAAACCTTCCATACTAAATTTACACATATACTCACTTTTTGTAGGATCATCTATAGACTTTTGGCTTACAAGAGTAGTTATCATAACTAAATTGAATACATTAATTTTATGTATATAAACTGAACTGTTCAAATGTATTTAAATTTTATAGTTAATTGTTTAACATTACAAGGAACAAAATAAAATTAAACAAAATTGTAGCAGTGGGAATCAAAACGGACCAATGAATTACAAGTCACTGCATTTAATTACTCACCCACGGAGCCTTTACTGCAACTGCTCTTCAAAAACCCCTCATATTGTATACTTATACAATACATTACACACAATTTCCAAGAAAAATATTGGCCTGGTGCTGTGAGAAACATAGCACTAGTACTGGGTGAAGGGATGATGTCACATCAGAGCATTCACAGTCAAAAACAGGCAGCTGTGTGCCTTCTCTGTGTTGACTGTAGCACAGCTGACCACCAATTCAGCACTCAACACTGGTTACTAGTTATCACAGAGAGAGCACTGCAAAACATGTTTTCATCTGCTTTATTTGTGTATGAGTACTCGTTCAATGAGAAATGGTGTATTGTAATTTTAGTGTGATTTTGGCTCACATTCTTAAGAAATGGTATAATTTTAGTGCGATTTCTGGCTTGCATTTGAAGAGAAATGGCATAACTTATTTACAATGTGTTGTAGCACATTAGCTCATGATAACCAGCCACCACTGAAAAGGTACAACAAACCAGTGTGTAGAAAAGTTGTGAATATGTTATGGACCATTTACATTGCAAGTATCTATAAGGTTCTACAACTAGTTAATGTATGAAAGTCTACAGTTTAAGAAACTTGTTTATTGAAGTGAGTAAGTAATTTATTAATTATAAAGTTAAATAATTAATGTTACAACTCACAAAAAGGTAGGGATCAACATACACTAAAATAAAGTACTCGTTGAAGTCAAATATTAAAATATTTTATGCACAGTCAAAATGACTTTTTTCCTGCCATTTTAGGAAAATCAGAAACTCCTCTGTCCTAGTGTTAAGATCATGTGATTTAGTTAGCCAGCCAAGGTGTAATGGGATGCATGAGTGATGATCAAATGAGGAATGTGTGCATTCAGCCTTATGAAATTGACTGTTATCATTTTGGCAGATAAGAGCAGCAAAATTTGGGAATTTGTGGTAAGGTCTTATGGGACCAAACTGCTGAGGTCATCAGTCCCTAGTCTTACTCACTACTTAGTCTAATGTAAACTAACTTATGCTGAGAACAAAACACACACACACACACACACACACACACACACACACACACTCACACACAAGGGAGGACTCGAACGCCCAATGTGGGAAATCGCATGAACCATCTCCAAAACATCACAGGACCACCTTCAGCCTGAAATTTGTCCTCCACACTCTGTGAGTTAAAAGCTTCATTGAGCTATCAGTACATTCAATGCTGTGCAGGCAAAATTGTGACTTGTCAGACCACACTAGGTGCCCTGTCAACTACTGTACAATTTCTGTGAAGTTCATCCCATGGAAGATGTCTACCATTATCAGCAATGCTTTTTTGTGAGGTATATGACTCCAAATGTCCATTGCACACAGTTCCATCTGTGCTGATTGAGATGGACCTCCATTCACTGAAAGCAGCAATTTCTATCTGGTTTTAAACCCTTTATCATTGTCAAAGCATGAATCTCATCTTTTGTCCCTGTTGGTTAAGATCCTTTTGTCACCATTACTCATAAGCCATGTTACATGGCTGCAAGTTGTATGCCATTCATTTTATATACACTTGACAGTTCATGATGATACACCAACAAATTGTGCAGCTTCATTCATTGTGTGACCATGTGTGAGTCTGGATATATAATTCCTTTCTGCCAAACTGTCATGTCTCTACATGAACCCACCTTACTGCACTGGTTCTCTACAACAGATTGGTATATTTGCATCACTTCATTACCATGGCATCTGTCAGCAATGGGGAGTAACATGACTACTTGGTACCAATTCTGCATTGTCTACAGCACTTCAAAGTGATCAGTGTGCTCTTTTATGGGGTGACTAATATTTGGTCTGGTGAGCCAAGTTACTCATTGCCTAAAATATGTTTTTATTTTGATTTTGTTATCTATTTCAGATCAGCTTAAAGAAATAAGGAAAGTACGTTTGTCTCGACTGTTGTGTGATTCTGGTGATGAAATACAAGCAGTTCAGTTATATGCTATGGTGTTACCAGATTCAAATAAGTAAGTAATGTTTGATGTATCTATTTTGTTCATAAACAATTTTGCACTGATATTCCACTTAAATCAATTTGGAAAGAGAAATATTCAATTCCACAGCTAGCCATTCAGATTTAGTTTCACCATAGTTTTTGCAGCTAGCATGATGTGGATGGTGCAGTTAAAAAAATACCGTCGCTTTCCTTTCCCATCTTTGTCCCCTGAACTTTGTGTTCAATCTGTAGCGACCTTGTCTTCATTAGGACTTTAAACCCTGATTTTGTTGCTTTTGTGCTAATATTTACTGCTTCACTCCTTTTATGACCCTTCTGTATAATGCATATTAATATAGAACAATTGACTAGATGCATTTAACTTCATTTGTAAAGTACTTTCAATAAAAGGCAGATATTAGGAGAAAAACAGAGGCAAATACACCAAAGAGCAACAGAAACTGGTACATCTGCCTAATACCATATAGGGCACCCACGAGCATTCGGAAGTGGTGCAATATGATGTAGTATGGATTCGACTAATGTCTGAAGTAGTGCTGGAGGGAATTGACAGCATGAATCCTGCAGGGCTGTCCATAAATCCGTAAGAGAACAAGGGAGTTGAGATCTCTTCTGAACAGCATGTTGCAAGGCATCTCAGATATGCTCAATAATGTTCATATCTGGGGGTCTGGTGGCCAGCAGAAGTGTTTAAGCTCAGAAGAGTGTTCATGGAACCACTCTATAGCAATTCTGGATGTGTGGAGTGTCACATTGTCCTACTGGAATTGCCCAAGTCCATTGGAATGCACAATGGGCAGGAATGGATGCTGGTGATCAGGCAGAATGCTTACATATGTGTTACCTGTCAGAGTCGTATCTAGATGTAATAGGGGTCCATATTACTCCAACTGCAAACACCCCACACTATTACAGAGCATCCACTACCAGCTTGAACAGTTCCCTGCTGACATGCAGGGTCCACGGATTCAAGAAGGGTCCATGGATTCAAGAGGTTGTCTCCGTACCAATGCACATCCATTCACTTGATGCAATTTTAAATGAGACTCGTCTGACCAGTCATCAACAGTCCAATGTAGGTGTTGATAGGCCCAGGCGAGGCGTAAAGCTTGTGTCTTGTAGTCATCAAGGGTACACGAGTGGGCCTTCTGCTCCAAAAGCCCATATCAATGAGGTTTTGTTGAATGGTTCACCTGCTGACACTTAGTGATGGCCCAGCATTGAAATTTGCAGCAATTTGTGGAAGGGTTGCACTTCCGTCTTGTTGAATGAATCTCTTCAGTCGTCATTGGTCCCATTCTTGCAGGATCTTCTTCCAGCTGCAGCGATGTTGGAGATTTGATGTTTTACTGGATTCCTGATATTCGTGGTACACTCGTGAAATAGTTGTACGGGAAAACCCCATTTCATTGCTACCTCAGAGATGCAGTGTCCCATCGCTTGTGCACTGACTTTAACACCGCATTCAAAGTCACTTAAATCTTGATAACCTAGCACTGTAGCAGCAGTAACGGATCTAATGACTGTACCAACCTCTTGATGTCTTATATAGGCATTGCCGACTGCAGTGCCGTCTTCTGCATGTTTACATATCTCTGTATTTGAATAGGCATGACTATACCAGTTTCTTTGGTGCTTCAGTGTATGAAGTGATTATAGGGATAGAAGGCATGTGTTGTACAAGGTAAAATGTGGATAGAGAAGTTTGTAATGGGATGCCTTGTTGTGGTCCACAACTCTTTCTTTCCCTCCTTTACTGTAATGTCTTCCTTTCAATCTGCCACCTCATCATTATATCTCAATATCTTTTTGAGTATTAAATTTTTACCACAGTGTCATGTTTTGTATATAGATTTATGTAGATTAGATCTGCAGAGATAAAGCTTCTGTTCTTACTGTTTAAAATATCTCAAACATAATGAGACAGTTAAACTGTATTCCAATTTAATTTTAAGAACTGTTTTGGAGGTTCATGATTTAGCACTGGGGAAGAGGTTAAACAAAGATAACTTAGTTTTTACACATTTGTTAACTGAAATCTTCAAACATCAGTTTTATTTCTTTTCTCAAAATATTAAACTTTGATTTGTTAATCTTTCAGAAATTATATCATTTGCATCACATTCGTTAAAATAACCACATCAACAGTTCAATGTCAATTGCAATCTACCAGCTGTTAGAAGACCAAAATGGTTCCCATTCTAACAAAAACAATATACTGAAGAATTTGATACCAAACAAAAATTTATTCTACCGCATGATGGCTGTAGACTGCACACCTTTAGTGTTAACATGTTATTGTATGCAGCAGCATTTGTAAAAGTTTTAGGGTATGTGTTTAATTTTATTGGACTGACTGACACACAGATTCATAGTGATTTAATTACCTTGCGTTGCTTTGTCATTGTGTATCATTTCTTTGCAGCATAAATCTTATTAACTTGAGCTATACTTGACCTCTGAATTGTCATAGGAATTTTCTACTCTTTTGAAAGGTATAAATTGTATTTATCACATGTGACAAGTAAAATGTGTATGTTGAACAGGGACCTAAACCCAGATACCTCACGCATGTGTAATGTTTTATCAACTGCACTAACAGGTCATATCTCGTAGACTATCTCAACCCTTCTATTTGGTCAGAGGAGCTAAAACTGAGGAAGAGGGAGTGAGATTTGAGGTTACTGCTGGTCACAGTTCAAAGAGGTGGCCAGTCGTATGGGTAGATAGTTTGTCCATTGTGATACCTACATAGAGCCAGCGCAACTTCAAGATGATGTGGCTGATTTCATATGTGATCCTACCTCTGGTTGGATACAAAATGTGTGTGAGTGGACTGTGATATGAACTGTAGGATGAGTATATGGGATACTCTTGCATCTGGTTTTACCATAGAAGAATAACACTGAGGATGCAGGACTGTGAGCAAGTATTAAATAGTGACGGAATAAAATATTAGGTAGATTATATGGCTGTTTTGTGGTCAAAACCTTAGAAAAAGGTCACAGCTAAGATTTTCAAAGTTGGATAGTAGGGAAAGTATTGGCTGGGAACAAATAGCAACAGGTATGTTTGAGATATGAAAGTAGATGATGAAAGAGAGCTGTTTATGGAGTAACTTTTAGTGTGAGCTTTTACGGGCTTACCAACATGCTTTTCTAATTACCACTCTGAATTGCAGACGTATTGTACATGTGTAGCCAGGCTGTAGAAGAGGGGCTGATAGAATCATAATGATATGAAAGCTTGACTTACAGCAAAGGATGAAACTGGTGGTCACTGTAAAATTGGATGTGACATAGACTGCATTAACAGATATTAATGTAGTGATATGTGATAAGCAGATGTAAGACTGAAACAATAACAGTGGGAAAGTAATATAATTTTACTGTATAAAAATTACTAAAATTAGGTTGATGCCTTTAAAGGAATTGGATTGCAATCTTCAGCAACCACAGTTAGGTTCAGTCTATTCTACTGTCAGTCATGTCTTAATAATTACAAGAACAGTTTGCCCTTTTTGGAGGAACTGACTGAACTGAAGACTACACAGCTCCCAAAATTGTGGCAGATCTCTGCTGATCTTGTTAAACAATTGAGTTTGTGACCTACTTCAGTGGCTGTGATACTCAATTCCACAAATGCCTTTTCAAACTTTCCACAGTACTAGGCATAAGTTCTCTGGCACTTCTTGTCTCATATCTTCTGATCCACAATGCAATATGAGGCATAGGAATAATGTGTGTACTAAAAAATATCCTGGTAACATTCTGACCTGTGACCCAGTGATGTGTATACAAAGTATGCAGGAAACTAGCCATGGGTCATTGATGGGTCTTATTTTCATTGGAATTCCTCATTCAGTAGCATAGAGAATATTGTTACAAGATGTGATTCCCTTACCTTGCAAGACAGGATTCACATTTCCTCACATCGTGGATTAAGCCATCCAGTATATCTTGTTGTAACACTTTGCATTGCTGCACAACTTTTTGTGGAAGAGAGGTAGTCTGTGGCAGCAGTATCTGGGATGTAATTCTTTGACTTAGAGTGTTCTGTGACCGTTCAATCAAGTTTAAGTCTGGAGAGTGGGAGGGAGGGGGGCGGTGAGCTGGCTACTCTATACTCATGTTATCATCATTTTGCATGTGCTAATCTACCAGGACAGCCCTATGTGGTTGGGTATTATCATTCATATGGCAGAACAAAGGTCCATAAGTATCAGAGAAAAGGAACGAACATTATGCACGATGTCAATACTACAGAATTAAGCTGTTATAGTACCTCTAGGAAACATGTGCTGTGGCTTATGGGCTTCCAACATATGACCAAGACTTTTTGTTGTATCAGTCCCTCTTGACAATATAGGCAGGGTTGTGACATGTTCTTAGGTTGTTCAGATGAACATATCACAACAATCAACTGCCAAGTTATACAGAAACTCATCCATGAACACGATGCGACCCCTCTCTACCAGGAACCTCTCAAAGGAGGGCAAGACATCACATTTACCAAGCCAAGTAAGGTAAGTACTGTGCTGATTGAACATCATTGAACACTTAATGCTTGACATCAATTCTGATGTTCTATAGTATTACATAATTGACCTTACTGCAATTGAAATATTTCCTCCTTCCTGGAATCTCCTCCATAACCATGAATATGATAGTGTGAGTGACATTCAATTCTCAGCCCATGTCTTCTGGTTGGTCACTAATCTTCCAGTAATTGGGACACATGTAACGTTATCCATACTATATACCTTAAGCACACAAGACACAACATAACACAGTTGGAACTATTATAGCCTAGAACTCTTCCCACAATGGATTGTTTCATCCACACAAAGTAGTCATGTACTAGCCTGCCATAAATGCCAAATTTTTCAAGTTACTCCACCACAGTTAAAACCCACAGAGCACTCCTGTAACCTTTTTATGTCTCAAAGATCCTTTAGTTTATGAATGGGAGTGTACGTTGCTGGTATTTGAAGAAAATTCCACGAATCTATAGCAAGTTGAAGGCCTGCAATTGTTTCTAAATCCATCCTCAGTTTCGTTAAAGCTATTGTAATATTTTACAACCTATTATTCCTTAATTCCATTTATCTTACTTTATATATATATTCCCTCTTTCCTGACGAAGCAACCGTTTGTTGCGAAAGCTTGAATTTTGTGTGTATGTGTGTGTTTGTTTGTGTGTCTATCGACCTGCCAGCGCTTTTGTTTGGTAAGTCTCATCATCTTTCTTTTTAGATATATATTTTTTTCCACGTGGAATGTTTCCCTCTCTCTCTCTCTCTCTCTCTCTCTCTCTCTCTCTCTATATATATATATATATATATATATATATATAGTTATAATAGAAGGAAACATTCCATGTAGGAAAAATATACCTGAAAACAAAGATGATGTGACTTACCAAATGAAAGTGCTGGCAGGTCGACAGACACACAAACGAACACAAACACACACACAAAATTCAGGCTTTTGCAACAAACTGTTGCCTCATCAGGAAAGAGGGAAGGAGAGGGAAAGACGAAAGGATGTGGGTTTTAAGGGAGAGGGTAAGGAGTCATTCCAGTCCCGGGAGAGGAAAGACTTACCTTAGGGGGAAAAAAGGACGGGTATACACTCGCACACACACACATATCCATCCACACATATACAGACACAAGCAGACATATTTAAAGAGTTTGGGCAAACTCTTTGCCTTTACAAATGTCTGCTTGTGTCTGTGTATATGCGGATGGATATGTGTGTGTGTGTGTGTGTGTGTGTGTGTGTGCGAGTGTATACCTGTCCTTTTTTCCCCCTAAGGTAAGTCTTTCCGCTCCCGGGATTGGAATGACTCCTTACCCTCTCCTTTAAAACCCAAATCCTTTCGTCTTTCCCTCTCCTTCCGTCTTTCCTGATGAGGCAATCATTGGTTGCGAAAGCTAGAATTTTGTGTGTTTGTTTGTGTGTCTATCGACCTACCAGCGCTTTTGTTTGGTAAGTCTCATCATCTTTCTTTTTAGATATATTTTTTCCACGTGGAATTTTTCCCTCTCTCTCTCTCTCTCTCTCTCTCTCTCTCTCTCTCTCTCTCTCTCTCTCTCTCTCTCTCTATATATATATATATATATATATATATATATATATATAGTCTGCTTGTGTCTGTATATGTGTGGATGGATATGTGTGTGTGTGCGAGTGTATACCCGTCCTTTTTTCCCCATAAGGTAAGTCTTTCCACTCCCGGGACTGGAATGACTCCTTACCCTCTCCCTTAAAACCCACATCCTTTCGTCTTTCCCTCTCCTTCCCTCTTTCCTGATGAGGCAACAGTTTGTTGCGAAAGCTTGAATTTTGTGTGTATGTTTGTGTTCGTTTGTGTGTCTGTCGACCTGCCAGCACTTTCATTTGGTAAGTCACATCATCTTTGTTTTTAGGTATATATATATATATATATATATATATATATATATATATATATATATATATATATATATGAATATAATAGAGGGAAACATTCCACGTGCTTGTGTCTGTGTATGTGTGGATGGATATGTGTGTGTGTGCAAGTGTATACCTGTCCTTTTTTCCCCCTAAGGTAAGTCTTTCCGCTCCCGGGATTGGAATGACTCCTTACCCTCTCCCTTAAAACCCATATCCTTTTGTCTTTCCTTCTCCTTCCCTCTTTCCTGACGAGGCAACCGTTGGTTGCGAAAGCTAGAATTTTGTGTGTATGTTTGTGTTTGTTTGTGTGTCTATCGACCTGCCAGCGCTTTTGTTTGGTAAGTCTCATCAAATATATATATATATATATATATATATATGTGTGTGTGTGTGTGTGTGTGTGTGTGTGTTAACAATCAGTGTGTTTCATTAAATTATGATGAATCTTACAGAAATCCTCGAGTCACATGCAATAGTAAGCTTCTACCTAGATTGGATTTAACAAAATGGAAGGATCAGAGCTTACAGGATAACCTATCAGAAGTAAGTCTTGTTTAAGATTAGGTTGTTTGTTTTGTAATTAAATTCTTCATTCTTGAAACATAGATTATGATGGTTCTAAGAAAAAGAAGGCACATTAAAATTGAAAAGTTAGCTTGTTTAGGGGCTGAGGAGAAAAATGTATACAATGATGCAAATGATGGCGAAGAAAAGGACCAATAGTTCAAAACAACAATATCAAGAGAGACATTAGAGGATGAAAAACAGAGGTTGCAGAGTTCAGCGTTACGAATTTTTCTCTTACAAACATTCTTGTATCTATTTCATCTATATCCTCTATGCCAGTTTTTCAACTACATCTTTATTTTAAGTATATTTTCATTGTATTTCCAATTTGGGCATTTATTCTGCCATTAGGAGTGATTTAAAATGGAATGATCATATAATGTTGATCGTCGGTAAAGCAGATGCCAGACTGAGATTCATTGGAAGAATCCTAAGGAAATGCAATCCGAAAACAAAGGAAGTAGGTTACAGTACGCTTGTTCGCCCACTACTTGAATACTGCTCAGCAGTGTGGGATCCGTACCAGATAGGGTTCATAGAAGATATAGAGAAGATCCAACGGAGAGCAGCGCGCTTCGTTACAGGATCATTTAGTAATCGCGAAAGCGTTACGGAGATGATAGATAAACTCCAGTGGAAGACTCTGCAGGAGAGATGCTCAGTAGCTCGGTACGGGCTTTTGTCAAAGTTTCGAGAACATACCTTCACCGAAGAGTCAAGCAGTATATTGCTCCCTCCTACGTATACCTCGCGAAGAGACCATGAGGATAAAATCAGAGAGATTAGAGCCCACATAGAGGCATACCGACAATCCTTCTTTCCATGAACAATATGAGACTGGAATAGAAGGGAGAATGACTGGAATAGAAGGGAGAACCGAAAGTACTCAAGGTACCCTCCGCCACACACCATCAGGTGGCTTGCGGAGTATGGATGTAGATGTAGATGTAGATACATGTTCACATTTAATGTCTTGTCCAATGATTGTAATCTCTTTACATGAATATCCTGAGTGATTCATAGACTCATCATCACCCAGTCAAAACTGCTGAGGATAGAAACTTGAAATGTGGAGAGGGCATTGATCTTATGTTGTAGACATTGTTTAATAAGTGATTTTTTGAAATTAAACCTTTAAGGGAGTGAAATAGGACATGGAAGGTTTTTTGAAATGTGTTATCAAAGAACTGCTAATGCATTTTTAAGGCTACATCTATAAAACTAGTGCTTCACTTCTCTGTTAGAAGTAAAAAAGTAAAAGTTTTAGTGTTTTTTGAAAATTCAACCCCCAAGGGGGTGAAAAGGGGATGAACGTTTTTATGGAAATATTTCATTATGAAAGCAATTTTGAAGATAAATCTATGGACATTGGTATTTGGCTTCTCAGTTAGAAATAAAGAAATATGTTAGGGATGAGAGTTTCTATGGAAATATTACTACAAGAACTCAAAAGGCTGCTTTAACAAAAAAAAAAAAAAAAAAACTGACAACTCCAGCTATCAGAGTCACCTGTTGTGAGAAGTACATCCGAAAAAGCCCATGTCTATAGTGGTAGCATGGCAAACATGTCTCACCTTCCTATTTTTATCATGGGACACTGAGTGAATGTACATCCTTATCATTGAAAGAATGTGCAAAAAAAGAAAAAGAAGAAGAACTTAATACATTTTTACTCCTGTCTTTTTTCATTTTTTAAATATTTTATTGTTATGCAAATGAAAACTTATTGTTGTAGTGTAACAAATGATTGCAGTAATGGACAGTCCTTCACCCTTAAGGAAAAGTGCAGTGGCATATGGATGCATAGAAAGTAGAGGTGTTGAACTATTGTCTTCTGTTCTTACTGAGACTTGAAGTTTAAAGATGCTGTTAAAAACAGTTAGACAACACTGTATAGCAACCAGTCTTCTCTACTTTTTATGTGTCTAAACACCATTTTGCACTTTATACTAAAGATTGTAATATTTCTTTCCATTAATCAACCCAGTTGTAATATTTCATCCCAGATGAGCAACATAATTGTAATATTCCTTTCCATACCAGTAAGCCACAAAGTTGAACCTTAAAGACAATAAGTGCATTTTAGGTTTGGTTTTTACCATTCTTGCACTACATACACTGAAGTGACAAAAGTCATGGGATACCTCCTGATACCATGTCAGACCTCATTTTGCCCTGCATAGTGCAGCAACTAAATGCGGCAACAAGTCATTGGATGTCCCCTGCAGAGATCTTGAGCCATGCTGCCTCTATAGCCATTCATAATTGCAAAAGTGTTGCTGGTGCAGGATTTTGTGCACAAACTGACCTTTTGATTCTGTCCCATAAATGTTCGATAGATTTCTTGTCAGTTGGTCTGGTGGCCAAATCATTTGCTCGAATTGCCCGGATTGCTCTTCACGCAAGTTGTGAACAGTTGTGGCCCAATGACATGAAGTCCATGTGAATGGTCCGTAATAGCAAACATAACAATTTCCAGTGAATGATTGATTCACTTGGACAGAGGGCCTAGTCCATTCCACGTAAACATAGCTCACACCATTATGGAGCCACCACCTGCTTGCACAATGCCTTGTTGACAACTTGTGCCCTGCCTTCAGGAGTATGTGCCACACTGAATGCTACCATCAGCTTGTAGCCACTGAAATGAGTACTCATCTCACCAGGCCATTCCCAGGAGAAGTGCTGCAGGCAATTTCATGCTGTTAGCAAAGGCACTTGTGTTGGTCATCTGCTGTCATAGCCCATTAATGCCAAATTTCACCATGCTGTCATAATGATGCATTTGTTGTATGCCTCACATTGGTTTCTGTGATTATTTCATGCAGTGTTGCTTGTCTGTTAGCATTGACAACTCCGTGCAAATGGTGCTGCTCTCATTCATTAAGTGAAGGCTGTTGGAATCTGCATTGTCTGTGGTGAGAGGTAATACCTGAAATTTGGATTCTTTGGCACACTATTGACTCCATTGACCTCAGAATATTGAATTTCTTAATGACTTCTGAAATGTAATATCTCTGGCATCTAGCTTCTACTACCATTTGGCATATAAAATCTGTTAATTCCCATCGAGCAGCCATAATCATGTCAGAAACCTTTTCACACGAATCACCTGAGTACAAATGACAGCTCCATCAAGGGAGTGCCATTTTATACCTTATGTACATGATATGACGGCAATCTGTATGTGTGTATATTGCTTTATTGTGACTTCTGTGATCTCAGTGTGATTGACATTATTAAGGACCAGGTACACAGAAACTATGATTTTATTTACTTTCCTCTCTTGCTTTCAGCTTGTTTCCCAATGTCAAGTTTGTTGTGTAGTCATTAAAAAACTTGTGTTCATACTTATTATTTTTTTATGTACATGAGAACAGTTTTTTATAAAAATTATCACATCATGTTTTCAGAATAGAATCTGAGATAAGATATAACATTTTTACAAATCAAAATCACATACAGTTCATGGTTACATTTTGAAGACACGAGAATGACTTGTAGCGTAGGCAGACCAAGAATGCACTTGGCACTCTTTGCTCATATTTATAATCACACTTTTCACATGCAAAAATACTTTGAACATACACTTTAAATTAGAAAAATGTAGGGAAAAATACCAGGGTGGTTTGAAAAGTTCCCAGAATCACCATGAGAAGTCAGTGCTGGCATGAGTTGTTCACATGATATTCATTGGATTGATTCCTGTAAACGCGTGCCATGTCAGTGCTCTTGGAAGAGAGCTGTGGTGGTCATATGGCTCTGTTGTTGTTCCTGCATAGTGATTTGCGGAGATGGAAAAAATTGAGATTCGAGCACTTCATAAAGAAAGGTATGAAAGCATAGGATATTCATGCTGATTTCCAGAATACACTGGGGGACTCTACTTCTTCATATTCAACTGTTGCCAAGTGGACAAATGAATTTAAATTTGGTCAGGAGAGCTTAGATGATGGTCCACACAGTGGTTGGCTAAGATGTGTCACTACTCCAGAAATCATTGCAAAAGTGCACAAAATATTCATGGAGGATCGCCGATTGAAAGTGTGAGGAATTGCTCACACTTGCCAGATGTCATCTGAAAGGCTGTATCACATTTTAATTGAAGAATTAGAAGTGAAAAAATTATCTGCAAGGTGAGTGCCACGACTGTTTGATGCTGGATCAAAAATGTGTGAGAATGGACATATTGGAACAATGTTTGGCTCATTTTAGGAGAAACAAACAAGATTTTTTGTGCCGGTTTGTGACCACAGATGACACTTTGGTGCACTACTATACCTAGAGACAAAACAACAGTCAAAGCAGTGGAAACAGGCTAATTCTCCACCACCAAAGAAAGCAAAGACAATTCCTTCAGCAGGAAAGATCATAGCATTAGTGTTCTGGGATGAGAATGGGATTCTGTTTTTAGGTTATCTCCCCATTGGGCAAACAATTACTGGAGAATACTATGCTAACCTCCTGGACAAATTGCAACAAAAGATATGTGAAAAAAGGCCAGGTTTGGCAAGGAAGGAAGTCATCTTCCAGCAAGACATCTGTCCCTAAGAAAAGAAGTCTTCACAGTTGAGTGAATTCATGAGTATTTAAATATGTGACATAAATGGGCACATCTTTTGACTGAGTTGACTTATAAGCTTAAATCCTTTACACTGCAAAGAGACAAAAGATTAGTATCTGACAAAAATTTCAACTTGATACCTATAATATTCCTTAGCTGGACGGATGGATGGGTGATTTGAGGGAGGGGACCAAACAGTCACCAGTCCCATCAAATTAGGGAAACATTGGGAAGGAAGTCAGTTATGACCTTTCAAAGGAACCATTCCGGTATTTGCCTGAAGTGATTTAGGAAAATCACAGAAAACCTAAATCAGAACGTCCGGACACAGGTTTGAACCATCATCCTCCTGAATGCAAGTCCAATGTGCCAACCACTGTGCTACCTCTCTCGGTAATGTTCCTTAGAATAAGGGGTCTTAACAGGTGGACAACAAACGGCAAAAAATTTTGTATAATGCAATCACAAATTAACTATTTTTACATTTTTCCTTTACTAGTACTGTGATTCTAGGTCAACAGGAAGTACCCCATAGTATTTGTTGAGTAAATTTATGAGCATTGAAATACATGACATGAGTACACTGGTTAGAAGTGTAAATTTTTCACACCACCAAGGGTTTATAGACCTTAATATGTGACAAAAACTTAAACTTGATACCTCTACCCATTCCTGAGAAAAATGGGTCATAACAATTGTTCAGACTGATGGATTTTAAAGTGATCCTATAAGGGTTCCATTTTTAGTGGTTGAGATATGGAACCTTAAAAACAAGATGTTAACTGAATAATTAGCTCTTTCTTTTTGTTTCTATTAACTCCTCTATTCCAAAGAACATGATGAGATTGTTGTATGTTTGATATATGTATTGTGCCCATCTGTAATGCAAAATAAGTGCTTCTATTAGTTGTAAAACAACCTGAATGAAATAATTAATTCTGTGTGATCATGTGTGTTGCATAATGAAGGTATAAGTTTGTATTGGTTGCTATACTAATCATTTGTATTGAATACTACAGCAAAAGGAATATGTCTACCCCCCTCCCCCCTTACCAACCTCATAGACATTTCATGGTAAGAAAACTTTTTATACATCGTTCAAAGAACAAATTAAGTTTCCAGAATGTCTGAGAATGTATGCCATTGGATGGGGTGCTTTCAGATGGAATGCTATATGTCATTATAAATTGTTGGATGTAATTGGAAATTATTGTAACATGAGGTATGTTGCAGGGTGTGTGACAACACTATTGCTGTACACAATGTACTTATTTATTTTGCATCATCCAGAGGACTAAATTATTGATAAAGGATTTGTCTAGTTTCCTAGATACAAATTAAGTAATGTTAATTTAATTCCACACTGAACAGTGTAAGAAGCTGCTGCAAAATTGTGAAAAGTAGCTCACTGCAGGATTTCAAATCAGAAAATGGGGAAAAATTTAATACCATTGAAAAGAGGTCCAAAAACTGAAATCTTTTGTCTAAAATGTCATTGTCTTTTGTGACATAGCAGTGCAGTTTTTCACATAATCACACCATACCCTATTTAATAACCCACCATTCAAATTTAAGTACCAAATCAATTCAGATTACAAGTAACACATAAAAGTATGCATATAACTGAAACAAACACCGATGATCATGAATTTAATTTCATTCTATAAGGTGGTGAAAGCTGTGTGTAATTTTGCTGTGAACTGAATTTGCTGACTGACAGTAAAAATGCAAGGGCCACAAGAGTAGATTAGCAAGTGGGTTGTAATTTAAAAAATAATAAAAAAAAAGGGCAGAGTTCCTGTTTCTTACTTTCCCAAGCCGGCATGCCTGTTGTTTTGATTGTGCTGTAGAGATTTTGCTGGAAAGGTCTTACACATCCTCTATACAACTTCTCTCTCTCCCCATGTGGTTTCCATATTTCTGGAGTCATGAAAAAAGACATTCGTGCTGTTGATTTGCTTTGGTTGAAGAGGTGCATGCCTAGCTACAATCCAGATTCTGTAGCCAACTGCAAACATTTTTCCATGAAAGTATTGATCTATGGAACACATGACTAATTAACAACTCTGTTCTTTCATGCTTTTAATTTTTTTTTTTCCATTAGGTAAGTTTGTGTCATATGTTCTTCATGTAGGGACCTAAATCATAAACAACAAAAACATGATGAAATTAGAGTAATTATTTTTCCTCAGTTTGAACTTGTGCATACTATTTTTAAATTTTGTAGCTTATTGTTTTTGGACACCTAAGACATTAGGAGAAAAAAGTGTTGCTATAGCATGATTAATGCATATTTAATGCTGTATCATGTTTACTATTATCACAACAACTACTACCACTACATTAAACTCTGAAAACTGTAAACATAAAGTTATTTCAGTAATAGTAATTAGATGTTACTTTTCTAATACTTTCTAATTACTTGAATTTTTCAGGTTAGATTATCTGAGGAAATTTTACCTGACAATGAAACTGAAGTGATGGATCCAAACATAGACTTGGTTTTCCAGGTTCCTGATGAAACAGAAGAGGTTAATGTGACTGACAATTTTGTATCACTCTTGAATGGAATGGACTGAAGTATTAGAATGACACTTATACACAATTTTCACAAATTAACTTGACTGATTAGAATTATATTTTCATGATTTTAATTTTGGATTTTGTGTCCTTTTACATTCATAGGAAATGGTGGTTTTATTAAAACTAAAAATAGCAGTATATCATTTAGCAAACAAATATGGGATATTTCAGCAATGTTTCTATAAATGGGTGAACATGAGAAAAATTTTATCTTTCATGTCATTGAAAGTAGTGTACAAGCTGTTATGGCAGTTTTTCATCTGATGGCAGTATGAGTAAAGCTTAGATTTAAAAAATGTTAACACATTAATATATGAGTTGTTGAAAGATACTCCATTTTAAAATGTCATGCATAAGATGTTATACTCATTTGCATATGAAATAAATGAAATTAAAATCAAAGTAATTCTATTGAACTGAAGTTATTTGATACAGCATAATCATACTGACGAGAGATTTTGTATTAAGTTTGCACAAACCGCAAGCTCAGTAAATTGGCAAATGAATAAACAGTGGCACTTATGACATTAATGGAGCCCTGTAACAAGATGACCATAACAACAAACAGTTGTCTACTGCAATGCAACTCTACATCCATATTATATAATTTGGGTATAGTCTATAATACAGCATTATCAAGTTGCCTAAAGGTTTATTGACCTCACAATGGATTGATGTGAAGAAACAGGGAATAACTTCCATGGTACTGGAGGGAGCTGTAGAAGGTAGAAACTGTAGTGGAAGACAGAGATCAGAATACATCCAGCTAATAATTCAGAACATAGGCTACAAGTGCTACTCTGAGATTAGAAGGTTTACACAGAGAGGAATTCATGATGGGCCACATCAAACCAGTCAGAAGACTGAAAACTTAAAAAAAAAAGTAGAATTGCATCAAGCCTGGGTGAGCAGCAGGCTCACCATTGCGGAAAAAAATCAGTGTAAGCCAGTCACACCATTTGGCACAGATGTGTAAACAGCTACAATCTGTGATGGGCCTAATGAAGAAGGCATTCGAGCATGCTGGTGAACCAAGGACCCTCAACATAGGATGCAGCATAGTGCAGATTGTATACACACAGGTAGTTGATGGCTCAGGGTAAGTCAGGTGAAGGTAGTGCCAGAGCACAACTACGAATTGTAGACCCTGGGTAAGTGCCCTGAAGTTGGTTGAAGTTAGCGAGTAGATGGGACTGCAACTGTCTGGTGCTCCTACTATGTTGCATTGACAATGTTCCATCTTCAGTGGCAGGCAGTGTGACAAGTTGTGTGGCAGCCAGACTCATCTTCGTGGCAGGGTGGGAACTTCTGTCATGTCAGCTTGGTCTCTTTCAACTTCTAGTTGAGAAATGCAATGACAGCTTTCTGCTCTCTTGGCTGCAGGTTATGGACACCAATTTGAAAGGCAGTGGAGCAATGTGCCTCCCCTCTTTGAAAGATCCTGTCCATCATATCACAGACTGGTATTATTATCTAAAATATTGTACAATAAATCTTACATTTTTACATTTATGTACATTCTTGATTCAGGTTTCTCTTTCTCTATGTCAGCCTGAGTTACAATGTACAGTGGCTAGTATATTTAACATCTGATTATTGCTAATTCTGATCTACTCAGCCAATACATCATGTGCAGGGAGTCAGGTGGGTGGGAGTTTTCTGCTGTGAGTAGATATAGGCTGCACAGATGAGAGTTAAAATCAAGATGGTGCCTGAGGTTGAAGTGCTGATTGCCACAACTTTGTAGTGATAATTTCTGCAGTATTGTCACATGTTCTGATTCATTTGCTCCATGCTAATACACCCTTTCTGTGGTACTATCAATTCATCCAGAGAATAAGGAGATTGGGTTCTAAGGTACTGCTTAGAAAAATCAAGTTTTGGGCACATAATATATGTAAAATTTTGTTAGTCCAGTATATAGAGGATATGTTATGTTTCAAATCACAGCCCTCTTTATGGTTGCTGGGAGATGGAAAGTTGGCTCTGCTATTTCACTAATTATAGGCCTACCATTTAACAATATGCTGCTACGTTTCAGGTCCAATGATTGCATACCTTAGGTCACTCTTGCTGGTGATGTTACCTGGAGAAAGGAAGCTGTAAATATTCTCCCTCCCACAGTCCACGTTCATAATATGCAAATAACACCTGTACCTATATTCCTCCACAAAATAAAAATCCTGTTCCCATCATCTGACATTCCTTTGTAATGTAATGACTCTCCAATTAGTGCATCAACATGGAAAATTAATCTGCTTGAATTATATACTCGACATCCAAAACAAGTAACTATTATCCTACCACACAATGAGAATCAACCATTAATTTATCATTGGTTATTTCTCCACACTTTATAGTCCAAAATACTACAACTACTTCCTTTGTTATTTGCACAAAATTTGCACACTTTGGTTTTGGTGATTAAAAAAAAAACACATAAACATTTCATGTACTACTACTACTACTTTTGATCTTAACGCATAGGTATTCATGTCTGCAGTTTGCACAGTTGTGTATGGTTTCTCCTTTTTCTTTTTAGCTCTTCACTCCCCCCCACCCACCCCTATTTGGGAGCACTACAATTATTGGTTGACATGAATCTGGGCACCCCTGAAAGGATGAATAAGTCCAACAAGCACAACAGTTGTACGTGTTGGCTACTGTTGTTTGACATTTACTGGTGACGCCATCTGAGTAACTGGATAAGGACCTCGGTATTGGGTGCCAAATTTTTTTGGTTTTACCTTTTGGAGAATTTGGGCTTGTCAGCTTCACCCACTGACCCACATGATATTCTGGTAGTTTTGAATTGCACTTTCCCACTCATTCTTAATGCTCAAGGATCTCAGTATCAGCTTTTCCTACCTGTTTCCACACTTCTCTCAATGTACTCACAAAGGTTTTTTTTCCCATCTTTGTCTTAATAACTTCAATTGGCAATGGCCTGTACTTTTATGGATTTAGAATTATACACTGCTACCATGTACAGAAGCAAAGTAGCCCAATCATTGTGATGGCTGTTCACATAGTGGCTTAGCATTTTTCCCTATTATTTGAGGTGCCACTTCATAAGGGGATAGGCTTGTACTTTCATGGGTTTAGAATTATACATTGCTACCATGTACAACAGCAAAGTATCCCAATCATTATAATGTATATTCACATAGTGGCTTAGCATTTTTCCCCTATCATTCGAGGTACATGTTCAGTTCTCGTGTCAGCCTGTGGATGTAATGGACTCAGTTTTGAATACGCAACAGATGGCATAACTGCTTCATTAATTTTGGCATAAAGTTGGTGTCCTGATCTGTGATTATTGTTTCCAGTATACTGAACTTCAGTAACCGATTATTCATCATTTCAAGTGCTACTATGTTGGCTTGCTTATTCAGGATAGTGACAAGTTCCACGTATCATGAGAAATGATCTGTAATGGTCAGAAAATAGTGTTTTCCTGCTAGTGTCTTGCTAATTGATTCTAAAATGTCTTTACTGGGCATTATGAAAAGTTTACTGGCTTTCAGCAACCTCTGTAGTGGCACACATTGAGATAAAATGTTATCATGTGCTTGTTGCCATGCTTCTTCTCGCAGTGCGTCAGGAACCACTACACAAGGCACAAGCCTTGTTATCTTGCACAATACATTGGTGTGAATAGTGAACTGTGTTTGCATTTCAAATAGTTTGCATCAACAGTTAACTAGACAGATCCTGCAATCCCAATAGCCACTTCAGTGCTGCGTACTCTATTAACACCTTAAATTTTTTCTCATAACAGTGGAAGCATGTCATACCATATAACAAGCTTAATATCTCCTTTTTCATTGTAGAATAGTTCCTCTGCAATTTGTTAAGTTGTTTTGTTATGTAAGCAAATGAATATTCTTTGCTGTGTACCTCTTGATGTAAATCACAACCTGTGCGTGATTGCTATAGTCATATGTTGAAATGAACTCTTTCTTGTAATCCAGAAAGACACCTACTGGAGGACTGGTTGTTAGTAATGCCTTTAGTTTTTCAAATATGCTTTTGCACTCCTAAGTCTATTGGAAATTGAAATGGAACTGGCCAGTGCTCCTGCCCCCCCCCCCCCCCCCCCTCTCTTTCTCTTTCTCTCTCTCTCTCTCTCTCTCATCGTAGAATATGATACTTTAAATTTATGACTTGATGAATGGAAATGATTTTTTTTTAATCTAAAATCTCAAATTCTCATAATGTTTTCCTAAACAGAATTGCTACATAAAAATAACACAAGATGTATTACCATATTAATTTAAAATTGCAATTATAATTTGAAACTTATTGCATTATTGATATTTATGTGATTTATTCTGAAAACATTTAACAAGAATCACTAAATTTTATTATGTTCTTTGGATGTAAAGATTGGTGTATTCAAATGCCTCTGAGTTGTGAGCTATGTTATCATTGTTGAGTTTTGTATATCAGGAGTAGACAGTTAGTAATGGAGTATCAGAAACAGTAGTGTTTTAGTGAGTTATGGAGGAATATTATGAAGTATCTGTCATAAAACTGAGATGCTAAGGGGTGTATACTGGATTTGTTACATTTTACTGAAATATAACATAGAAAATAAAAAGGATGGATGAAAATTCTTTATGCAACAGAGTCCTTATTTGTCATTTACTGACCCGATCAAAATCGCCAGGTGAAAATGAGAAGTACATTGAGCCATAATATCAATGAAGATTTATGAGAATGAGATGACACACTTTTTTAGTATTTTCAGTGTTACCTTGACCTTCCTTCTCACTTAAAATTAATGCACACACTTAGTGTTGCTATACCTAAAAATGTAGTTGAGAACAGTTATTGATTTTTACTAGTAATAGAGGAGGATTTTGTGATAAATTTCATGCTCTTTAACAGGTACATGATAGGTCATGCTATTTCTACCAACTTCATTAAAAATTACCTATAGTAATTTCTTAACCCCAAAAACAATGGTAATTGCTTTGATGTCTGAGGTGTTGTAAAACTCTCTACAGTGTTCACTAATCTTGAATTTGTCTTTACTGCATCTTGCCTAAATACATGTCCCTTGTAATTCATTTCTTGTAATATGAAATGACACTTCTCTATGCTAAGAGTTAGCTGCCCTGAGTCCAATCTCTTAAAACTTCCCTCAGTCATTGTACACGCTCTTTCATATCCCTTGCAAACACAACAATTTTGTCCAGGTATACTACTCACTGTTTCGGCTTTAATCCCATTAAAACTCTGTCCAATAATCATTGGAATGTGACTGGTGCATTTTTCAAACCAAATGGCATTTGGTGATATTGGTAATGACCTCAAGGTTACATAAATTAAGTTTTTGGTTGGTCTTGTGGCACTACTTCTAATTGATGATGGCCTCTGTCTTCTTATAAAATGGAAATGCCATGTAGCTAGGGCCTCCCGTCGGGTAGGCCATTTGCCTGGTGCAAGTCTTTTGAGTTAACACCACAGGTGCGACTTGTGTCTCAATGGAGATAAAATGATGATGATAAGGACAACCAACACCCAGTCCCTGAGCGGAGAAAATCTCCGACCCAGCCAGGCATCGAACCCGGGCCGTTAGGTATGACATGAGACAAAATTTTAAAAACTGGACAAATAGAAAGAGGAAGTCAGGGAGAAAATGTAAACTACTGTGTTTGGCAAATAAAGTAATGTCGGAGATGACAGTAATAATCATTTTGGCGAAAAAGAAACTCACAAAAATATGGAAGAATTACGTATAAACAAGGTAAGAGGAGAGTGAGAAAGAAAATAGCTGCCAACTTTTCAAATACATTGGTGAAAGATGATAGGCAGAAGACCCTGCAGTGTACTGAAGTGTAAACAAACTGTTAAATGCAATGATGTTAGGAAGAACTCTGTTTGTAGCTGATAAAACTTTTTTGTTAAAACGTGACCAGTTTCTACATTTACATATAGTACTCTGTTAGCCATCAAGCGGTGTGTGGTGGAGGGCACAATTTATGCCAAAGGCATATTTCTCCTCCTCTGTTCCACTCGCGGATTGTGCGAGGGAAACACGACTGTCTGAATGCCACAGTACGAGCTCTAATTTCCCTTCTTTGAATGGTGATCACTGCGCGATTTGAAAGTTGGTGGTAATAATATATGCCCTACATCCTTGGCAAAGATTGGATTTTGGAATTTAGTGAGCAGCACCTTCCATTTAGCACATCATCTATCTGCAAGTGTGTTGCACTTCAAACTTTCTATGAGATTTGTAATGCTCTCGTGATGGCTAAATGTACCAGTCATGAATGTTGCCACTCTTCTTTTGACCTTCTCAATCTCTTGAATCAGACCCAACTGGTAAGGGTCCCATACAGACGAACAATACTCTAAGACTGGATGAACTAATGTATTGTAAGCAATTTCCTTTGTTGAAGGACTGCATTGCTTCACGATTCTACCAATAGACTGCAATCTAGAGCTCATCTTGCCCGTTACTTGTGTTACTTCTGTAATCTGATCATTCCATTTGAGATCATTTCGAATAGTCACACCCAGGTACTTGAATGATGTTACCATGTCCAAAGACTAGGCATTTATTTTGTACTCGTACATTAATGGGGATTTTTGCCTTGTCATACGCAGTAGGCTACACTTATTAATATTGAGAGATAACTGCCAGTCATTACACCATGCATTTATTTTCTGCAAATCCTCATTGATTTGTTCACAACTTTCGTGTGACACTACTTTCCTGTAGACTACAGCATCATCGGCAAACAGTCTAATGCCACTGTCGGTACCATCAACCAGATCGTTTATGTAAATTGTAAAAAGCAGCGGACCTATTACGCTGCCCTGGGGCACTACTTAAGTTACACTTGTTACTGTTGAGTCACCCCATTCAGGATGACACACTGCTCTCTGTCTCTTAGATAACTTTCTATCCAATCACATATTTCATCAGATAGACCATAAGCGTGCACTTTTTGGAGCAAGTTACAGTGCGGAACTGCATTGAATGCCTTTTGAAAGTTGAGAAATATGGCATCAACCTGGGAGCTAGTATCTAGAGCCTGTTGTGTATCATGCACAGAGAGGGCCAGCTGTGTCTCGCATGACCACTCTTTCCTAAAACTGTGCTGGTTTCTGCAGATGAGCTTCTCAGAGTCTAGAAAGGTCATTATGTCTGAACACAAAATATGTTCCATGATTCTACAACAAATCGATGTCAGTGAAATTGGCCGGTAATTATGTGCATTCGATTTTCTACCCTTTTTATAGATTGCTATGACCTATGCCTTTTTGCAGTCCAGTGAAACTTTCCACTGTTCCAATGAACTCTGATAGATGATGGATAAGAATAGTGCTATATTTGTAACATAGTCGACACATAATCTTACAGGGATACCGTCTGGGCCAAATGCCTTCCTGATGTCTTAAGGATCTTTACTGTTTTACAATCCCGGATACACTAAACATGATGTCAGCCATCCTTGTGTTTGTGACTTTAAGCCACATCATCAGGTGAACCTACATGGTAAAAAGTAAAGTACAGCATCAACACATTTTGTGGATCTTAAAATTAGTAAAGGACTATCTAAAATATACTCACAATGTTAAAAGAACGTAGGCATAGCCATCGCTCCTAGTCAAAATTTACTACTCAGAGAATATTGTCAATATTATGGTGGCAAAAGGTAAAGAAGACCTGCCCCAATCTTTAAAATTTACCTGCATCTAAAAAGAATATATTAAAGGAAATGGAAATTTTTAGACATAGAAAAGAAAATGCGCATTTAACATTTAATAACTGGTCGGAATTAAAGTACCATAGCATTCTGGCTAATTTTGATTGTTTGTATGATTAGGAGCTAGTATGAAATAAAATTCTGTACTAATCTCATTTGTGAAGGTAGCAACCCAGTGCTTCTAGTCATAAGTATATGACGTCAAACTGTCCACATGGATAGCTTCCATTCTGCCAGCCAGCTAGTCTCTCTCTCATTCATGTGGGCCACTTTTGCCTTGCCCTGCACTGAGCTGCCCTGCTGTGATACTGGTTAGACACTGTCACCTGATTCTTCCCACATTGTAATTTGCATGTGCCATGACTAATCATGTTTGCAGTGATAATGCTTTATCACCAACCTGGTCTGTTTTTAAAAAAAAAATTAGCATCTGCTCATAATAAAATATTTTCTTTTTAGATGCAGGCAAATTTTAAAGAATAGGGAACATGTTTTTACCTTTCGCTTGCTGTAGAATTGACAATATTCTCTGAATAGTAAATTTTGACTTGGAGCAATGGCTATGCCTATGATCTTTTAATGTTGGGAGTATATTTTAGACATTCCTTTACTAATTTTGAGATCCACAAAAAGTGGTGACACTGTACTTTGCTTTTTACAATGTAGGTTCACCTGATGATGTGGCTTAAACACAACAATTTTGCCAGCCTTAAGCGGAGTTCTAACTAACATCTTGCCTTTCAACAGCAGTGGCTGCCCTGAATATAAAACAGTTTGTTATATGCAAATTTGTAAATAACAATGTACCCATCTATGTGCATGGAAATCAGTACTATAAAGGGTGTAGGGGCAAAATGTTGATTAATCTATCTGATACAGATAAAAGAATGAGTGGACTACCACATAAGGTAGTAAAAGAAGACATTCTGAACAAGTTAGATGACTACAAAGACTGTCAGAGTGTTACATAAGGAGGAATGATGGCCACACAGGCTATTATATCAATGAAAGTAATCAATTTTTGAAAACATAATGTAATTGGATAGATAAAAAATCTACTCCCCAAGTGGTGGCAGGAGAACATACATATAAGAGGTATTACGTATGCAAACTGTATTACATATGCAATGTCTTCTTAGATCTGCAGTGGAAACATACCTTCACTGTCTCAGGTTATCAAGGGGCTTCATTATATTCTGTATTGGATACGCATCTGTATGGGTATTGAGGTATATATAGTCACAGCAGAACTGATTCTTTCTTGTTCCATCTGAACTTTTCTTCAGTACTATCTCAACAGATGCACTCTCTGGACTGGTACTTCCCTCACTGATACATTGTGTAAATGTTCATTAATGATTTTCTCCAATACCATCTGTAGCTGATGGGGCACCCTGTGAGGTTTCAGTACTTATGTTAGATTCCCAGTGGGGATCCTGTGTTGCATCACCAGAGTTGCTGGCAATGGCCCATGAGGATTGAATGCGTCCTTGAATTTTAACAATGATTTTTCCACTGCTACTCTTTCTGCTCCTCCTAAATGCTCTACATTTGCACGTAATGCTATTATTGTGGATCTTTGCTCATGTTTAGGGTCAGAACTTGTCCTGTTGGAATCATCTTTATTTAGAACACCTAACTTGCAATCAAACTTAAAATTTTCACTCCCGAAATTATCAACACTGACTAGCACTACTCACTCACCATCTATTTCCCACACACATGCAGTACTCTGTGTTCAAAATGCCATGTTTTATCTAGTTCATGATTTCTCCCACATAATAAGTTTATAGGTAGTTTCATTCCCTCATTAATCCACAGTAGTTTCCGTATATGTTGCAGTGCACACAGTTTAATCAATTTACCTCACATGAAAGATGAACCTTCTGGTAGTATGTTACTAGCAACTGTTTTCCCCAGACGGACAATGCTCACCTGAGCTTTCACATGAGCTCTGCTTTTTATCCTCAGCCAATTTTAGCATGATGTGTATACAGGAAATCTAGCCCCAGAATTGTGCAGTACCATTCACCTATAAGGGGAAAAATTTGCATATTTTCCAGAAATTGCTTTGTTCCTATCAGAAAACTTAACATTGCTGAACTTAATGATGGCATTTCGTTACCTCCAGCTCCACATAACTTATACCGTGGAGAGTTTAACTGCATCTTTCCCATGAGGACCAGACTTGCCACAGACACGTGAGCACCTGTGCCTAAAAAAAAAAATCCATTTTCCGTACAGATTACCACACCAGTCAAACAACATTACCCATCTGCATATATCTTCACAGCATTAAATTTTACTGGGAGTGTCTATTTGGAACCCATTCTGCCTGTAATCAGGCATTGTTATTTGACTGATTAAATAAAGTTCAGATACAATTCTTGACAATATAATGTAATTGGATAGATAAAGAAACCTACTCACCAAGCGGCAGCAGGAGAACACACCCACCCACCCATCCACCCACCCACCCACCCACCCACCCACCCACCCACACACACACACACACACACACACACAACACACACACACACACAAGAAGGTTTCACTTATGCAAGCTTCCAGAGCCAGAGTGACTCTTTCTGCCACACACACACACACACACACACACAACACACACACACACACACACAAGAAGGTTTCACTTATGCAAGCTTCCAGAGCCAGAGTGACTCTTTCTGCCAGCAGAGGAGTTGAAGGGGAAGGAAGAGGGGTGAAGGAAAAGGACTGGAAAGATTTACGAAAAGGGGTACAGTTCAGAAAGTCACCTAGAACCCCAGGTCAGGGGAGACTTACTGGACAGGATGAAATGTGAAATGTTCGTACATTAAAAACTGGTGTGACCACCGGAATGTTGAATGCAAGCATGCATACATGCATGCATTGTGTTATATAGGTTCTGGATGTCAGTTGCACTTGGTCAGTCAATATGGGGATGGTTAATGCTATTTATGGATGATACCAGAGTTGTGATCTGATGATGTGCCACAGGTGCTCCATTGGAGGCAGATTTGGTGACTGAACATGCCTAAGAAACATGTTAAGAGCATGTTGGGTTGCAACTGCAGTATGTACACGAGCATTATTCTGTTGGAAAATACCCCCTGGGATGCTGTTCATGAATAGCACCACAACAGGTTGAATCACCAGACTGTTGTACAAATTTGCAGCCAGAACGCATGAGACAACCACAAGAGTGCTCCTGCTATTGTATGATATTGCATCTCAGACCATAACACCAGGTGTAGGTTCAGTGTGTCTAACATACTGACAGACTGATCACAGCCCTTCAACTGCCCTTCTCCTAACCAATGCACAGACATCACTGGCAACAAGGCAGAACCAGCTTTCATCAGCAGACACAACAGATCTTCACCCTGCTCTCCAGTGAGCTCTCGCTTGACACCACTGAAGTAAAAAATGGTGGTAGTGGTGGGGGCAGTGGAATGCATGCTACAAGGTGTTTGGCTTGGAGCTATCCTTGAAGTAACCAAATTGTAACAGTTGTTTGTGTCACTGTGGTGCCAACTGCTGCTAAAACTGCTTCTGCAGATGCACTCCAATGTGTCAGAGCTACTAGCACCATTGCTATGCAACTGATGCCAAATCTGAATCGACATTATCCTTTACATGTAGAAACGTGCCTACCAACTTTTGTTTATGTCACAGAACTCCTTCTTTGTGTTGCAACTTTTTTTTGTCAGTGTATGTATGATATGCAATGTAGGTTTTATAAGTGCATTTTTTATTACCATGAACATGGTCCTGGATTGAATCTGATAAATTGCATGAAAGTCAGCAATTTTGTTATGCATTTCTTGCAGTATATGTATGCGGATACCTGCCTAGACAAGATGTTTAATTCTAAATAACGGGCACATGGTATGGCAATATATAGTGGTTCAGCCACATGGAGACTTAATCTTCAATATCAAGAACATGTATCATTAAATTAAAAGAGTGCATGTGAAAAATTTTAAAAAGATTAGTATTAAATGTTCACAAATAATCTACCGTGTCTCCTACCAGTGTGGTATTTCATTACTTTCTCCAGCCCTTACCAGTCTGACTATCAACAATTACATCAGGAGGTCCTATGAAAAAACAGCAAAGAAAAATCTGCAGCATTAACATAGCTCTCATTCTCTCACTCATCCTACAACATAACCAACCCATACCGGGTGAGGTGGCACAGTGGTTAGCACACTGGACTTGCATTCAGGAGGGTGACGGTTCAATCCCGCGTCCAGCCATCCTGATTTAGGTTTTCCATGATGTCCCTAAATCCCTCAAGGCAAATGCTGGAATGGTTCCTTTGAAAGGGCACGGCCGACTTCCTTCCCCGTCCTTCTCTAATCAATTGAGACCAATGACCTCACTGTCTGGTCTCCTCCCCCAAAACAACCCCAACCCCCATAACCAACCTAACTACTGACAACTGAGTCAGGTGGTCTTTTGAAAAAACAGTAATGAAAGTGGACTGGTTCAAATCTTCCTCTCTAGCTTCTGTCAATATACACTTGTTTAATTGAACCATGTAGATATCCAAGTATTCTGACAAATGGTACATGGAGCTTTACTCAGACACTATGAAAAAATCATGTTTATATTTCTCAAGAATAGTGATGATTTTCATTAAGATAGTTATCCAAAATTTTAAGTAGACAGTTGCAGTGTCTAACCTATGTTAAATGAATGCACGGTACAGAGAATTACAACGAATTTTATTCTAAACTAAGGATTTTTTGAAGCTGATCTCACAGGCAGAAACAGTTCCTTATTCTTTCTTAATCTCAGTGGCGTAGGTACTAAGTCAGACAGTTCGCCAGATTTATATTTTGTTGTCAACTGTCTTTAATCAGCTATATCACTTTGATCATCACTTCATTTTGTCTTTTTAGTTGTTTTGTTTCAATCATTTCTATGTCAGGTCTGTACTGATACAAATCTAGATGTATACACTACAGATATGTTGGACCAACAACCTTAACTTCAGAAACTTATGAACGTAAACATAAATCAAAGTTTTACTGCAATAAACAGTATTAATTTCACCATGTCATTTCTCATATTTGTACTCAGCATACTATCATGAACAAGAATAATATAGATTACACAATAGAGCATCAATATGTCCCTAACATATTCTCACCTAATGTCCTCAGTAATCCTTACATCACTGCAGTACACATTAGATACATCTTCTCTATATTCTCTGTAAACATCATCATCATAGTATCACATAACCTTGTAATTATATTGTCACAACATAAAATATCTCCATATTGCCCTAATTGTCATCCTTATAATACCCTAGTTGAATATTGCTCTACATTTAATTTACTAATTTTCCTCATGACATCACCTTATATTTTTACTCTAAATTTACATTACTGTGCAGTTCTCAAACATCACACATGGTAACATTCCCTTGGATATGCCAATACCTCTGATAAGCATTTTCTTCCAAAAGCAACTAGATAATTGACATGGATTGCAAAAGTTAATCTTATATTTTTATTGCATGTTTGTATTATACTTTCATAGATGAGTCATGGAAAAAACCATGCAGTATAGAAACCAAAACCATTGAAGAAATACTGCAAGACTATAGAGGCCCTGGGTTAGCCAAACCCATGTCACACAAAGTTCATGTGACCCCTGAGGCTACTACTGTTACAATGTTTCTATTTCACATTCCTGGTTTTCATTTGCTCAGATTGTGTAACTGATTCATTAGTTAACCCTAGTTGTATCACATTACTTTTCAATACTTTTTTCATATATTGCCTACAACAACATCTAAACTTTCTTTTCTTCAACAATACGAGAGAAGGAAAGTTGCTACTCACCATATAGCGGAGAGGCAGAGTCATGATGGCGCAATAAATGATTCACATGATCATAGCTTTCTGGCATTAAGGCCTTTGTCAGCAGTAGACACACATACACACACGCACACACACACAACCACACACACTCACACAAGCGCAACTTGCACACACATCTGCAGTCTCAGAGAGCTGAAACTACACTGCGAGCAGCAGCACTAGTGCATGATTGGAGTGGTGACTGGGTGGGGCTAAGGAGGAGGCTGGGGTGGGGAGGGGGAGGGATAGTATGGTGGGAGTGGTGGACAGTGACGTGTTGCAGTTTAGACAGAGGGTAGGAGAGAAGGTGCAGTGGGGGGAGGAGGTAAGTAGCGGAAAGGAGACAAATAAAAATAAAAATAAAAATAAAAATAAAAGAAATTAAAAGACTGGGTGTGGTGGTGAGATGACAGCTGTGTAGTGCTGGAATGGGAACAGGGAGGGGGCTGGATGGGTGAGGACAGTGACTAACGAAGGTTGAGGCCAGGAGGGTTATGGGAACATAGGATGTATTGCAGGGAAAGTTATCACCTGCGCAGTTCAGAAAAGCTGGTGTTGGTGGGAAGGATCCATATGGCACAGGCTGTGAAGCAGTCATTGAGATGAGGGGTATCATGTTTGGCAGTGTGTTCAGCTACAGGGTGGTCCACTTGTTTTTTGGCCACAGTTTGTCGGTGGCCATTCATGCGGACAGACAGCTTGTTGGTTGTCATGCCTACATAGAATGCAGCACAGTGGTTGCAGCTTAGCTTGTAGATCACATGTAGACTGGTTTCACAGGTAGCCCTGCCTTTCATGTGATAGGTAATGTTAGTGACCGGACTGGAGTAGGTGGTGTAGGAGAATGTATGGGACAGGTTTTGCACTAGGTCTATTACAGGGTATGAGCCATGAGGTAAGGGATTGGCAGCAGGGGTTGTGTAAGGATGGACAAGTATATTGTGTAGGTTCGGAATACTATGGTAGGAGGGGTGGCAAGGATAGTGGGTAGGACATTTCTCATTTCAGGGCATGACAAGAGGTAATCGAAACCCTGGCAGAGAATGTAATTCAGTTGCTCCAGTCCCGGATGGTACTGAATTACGAGGGGGATGCTCCTCTGTGGCCAGACTGTGGGACTTTGGGAGGTGGTGGAAGACTGGAAAGATAAGGCACGAGAGATTTGTTTTTGTACAAGGATGGGAGGATAGTTATGGTCAGTGAAAGCTTCAGTGAGACCCTCGGTATATTTAGAGAGGGACTGCTCGTCACTGAGATGCAACAACCATGGGTGGCTAGGCTGTATGGAAGGGACTTTTTCGTATGAAGTGGGTGGCAGCTGTCGAAGTGGAGGTATTGTTGGTGGTTAGTAGGTTCGATATGGACGGAGGTACTGATGTAGCCATCTCTGAGGTGGAGGTCAACATTTAGGAAGGTGGCTTGTTGGGTTGAGTAGGACCAGGTGAAGCAAATGGGGGAGAAGTTGTTGAGGTTCTGGAGGAATGTGAATAACGTGTCCTCACCTTCAATCCAGATAACAAAGATGTCATCAATGAATCTGAACCAGGTGAGGGGTTTAGGATTCTGGGTTTTTAGGAAGGATTCCTCTAGATGGCCAATGAATGGGTTAGCATAACTAAGCCTATACCTTCAAACTGATTGCACTCCCTGTGCCAGTTCCCATATTTTTGCGTGTTATCTCCCGCACTTTTCCGGTGCCGCATGATCTTACATCTCTAACTACAAACCCCTCCCCACACCCAACACTTTCTCCGTTCTATCCCTGTTCGCACCCACTAAATCCACCTCATCCATTCACATCTGCCATCCCCCTTCTCTACGCTTATCCACACCCAAACCTGCTACCCACAGCAATATACTTATATTTGTTAATGATTAGTTATTCTCTACTTTGACCTTTGTGACTTCTCGCCAGTTTTAGTGAGTTTTCGCCTTCCACTGCCGTCATCTTCTTCAGATTTCATCTCCTTTCTTCCCCCTGTGCATCCATTTCGTATTTTTCACACGTATTTTGGTGTATTTTTGCGTAATTTTTCGGACGTAATTCTACTTTCCTGCGTATTTTTTCTCGCCCGTTGTAGTGAGTTTTCGCCTTCCACTGTCTTCGTCTTCCTCAGATTTCATCTCCTTTTTCCCCCTGTGCATCCATTTCGTATTTTTCACACGTATTTGGGTGTATTGTTGCGTAATGTTTTGGACGTAATTCTACTTTCTTGCGTATTTTTTTCGCATTTTTGCACCACCATGGATCCTTGCTCATTCCATCTGCGTCAATACAGAAAAATTTCCTTTTCCCTAGCCAGATACCAGTCCCACATACTGTTCCTGTGTTGTTGCTTGGCTCATGAAATCCCCCATAATGGCCTTACCGTCAAATTACCCATTTCTGGTTGCCATCCCTCCTTCCACAATGACCTCCACCTGTTCAGATTTCGCCAATCCTTAGCCCTCAGCAACATAGTCCTGCAAAACCATATCAACCAAGCCCAATCCTCTTTGCAGTACCTTCTCTCTATCCGCAAAATTCTCCTGCTATGTAATCCCAAATTCCTGGAACCTATAACACACATTGAAACTCTTGCCCTACAGGAACTTGAGCAACATGCACAACACCACCTCAAAAAGCTCTCCATCCTGCTCACTTCCTACTCCCGCCTCGGAGTACCACTGTCCACCGTTTCTACGACGACCTTCAAACCTCCCCCAGGCCCCCTCACAGCTGACGAACCTTGTCTCACAGACCTACTACACTTATCCCACCCTCTGAAACTCCTTCCCACCACCACACAGAAGTCAAAACCTAAACTGACCCATAACACAGTCATAAACCTTTCCTCCAAAAGCCTCAGTCCCACAGAAATATCAGTCCTTTTCAATGGCCGCACCTTTTGCTGCACTCCCAAGTTCAACCATGCAGGACTAGTTAAAGACCTTCTCTCCTTCTCCCGGTCACTACAATGGAAACACTTTTTCGCCACCAACTCGACCAATCAGACTCAACCAAAGACCAACATTTAACCTTGCCTAACTTAGTTCACTCCTCCATCCAACCGTGATCCACCCCCACTGCCTCCTAACCACC
This sequence comes from Schistocerca cancellata, assembly GCF_023864275.1. Classification (NCBI taxonomy): domain Eukaryota; kingdom Metazoa; phylum Arthropoda; class Insecta; order Orthoptera; family Acrididae; genus Schistocerca; species Schistocerca cancellata. Next base: position 332,359,512 of record NC_064627.1, on the reverse strand, counting down.
CCCTGTTAACTTTCCAGAGTTTCTTATCCTCGAACCGTGCCTCACCATCATTCCCCAAATCCCTCAACATGCATACTAACTTTACAACTGCAGAAAGAACCGCAGTCCACCATCTAAAAACTGATCCTGATCATATAATCCTACTTGCAGACAAAGGCTTCACCACCGTAGTTTTGAACAGCAAGGATTACGTGGCTAAGGACTCAGCTGTCCGATACTTTGACATACAAACCATGCCGCAGTGATCCCATTCCAGCAATCCAGCAGGATCTCCAGTCACTACTTAAATCCTTATGCCCATCCCAGAACCTCTCCCCAGAGTCCATCTCTCTGCTTACTCCTACCACTCCCCGCACTCCCCCCTTCTACATGCTTCCTAAAGTCCATAAACCCAACCAACCAGGCGCCCCATTGTGGCTGGTTACTGTGCCCCCACTGTGAGAATCTCTGCTCTCGTAAACCAACAACTTCAACCTATTGCCCGGAAGCTATCCTCCTATATAAAAAGATACCAACCATTTCCTCGGCCGACTCTCCACAGTTCCTCTCCCTTTACCACACGGTGCCCTGCTTGTCACTATTGATGGAACCTCCTTGTACACTAACATTCCTAATGCCTATGGCCTTACTGCTATCGAACATGACCTTTTCAGATGCCCTATGGATTCCAAACCAACAACCTCCTTCCTAGTCTTCATGACCAACTATATCCTCACCCATAATTACTTCTCCTTTGAAGACATTACTTACAAACAAATCCACGATACGGCTATGGGCACCCGCATGGCACCATCCTACGCTAACCTATTCATGGGCCATCTAGAGGAATCCTTCCTAAAAACCCAGAATCCTAAACCCCTCAGTTCAGATTCATTGATGACATCTTTGCTATCTGGATTGAAGGTGAGGACACGTTATTCACATTCCTCCATAACATCAACAACTTCTTCCCCATTTGCTTCATCTGATCCTAGATGTTGACCTCCGCCTCAGAGATGGCTACATTAGTACCTCCATCCATAACAAACCTACTAACAACCCAGCAATACCTCCACTTTCACAGCTGCCACCCGTTTCATACCAAGAAGTCCCTTCCGCACAGCTGAGCCACCCATGGTTGTTGCATCTCAGTGACGAGCAGTCCCTCTCTAAATATACCAAGGGTCTCACTGAAGCCTTCACTGACCATAACTATCCTCCCATCCTTGTACAAAAACAAATCTCCCATACCTTATCTTTCCAGTCTCCCACCACCTCCCAAAGTCCCACAGTCCGGCCACAGAGGAGCATTCCCCTCATAACTCAGTACCATCCGGGACTGGAGCAACTGAATTACATTCTCTGCCAGGGTTTTTATTACCTCTTGTCATGCCCTGTAATGAGAAATGTCCTACCCACTATCCTTGCCACCCCTCCTACAATAGTATTCTGAACCTACACAATATACTTGTCCATCCTTACACAACCCCTGCTGCCAATCCCTTACCTCATGGCTCATACCCTGTAATAGACCTAGATGCAAAACCTGTCCCATACATCCTCCTACACCACCTACTCCAGTCCGGTCACTAACATTACCTATCACATGAAGGGCTACATGTGATCTACAAGCTAAGCTGCAACCACTGTGCTGCATTCTATGTAGGCATGACAACCAACAAGCTGTCTGTCCGCATGAATGGCCACCGACAAACTGTGGCCAAAAAACAAGTGGACCACCCTGTAGCTGAACACACTGCCAAACATGATACCCCTCATCTCAATGACTGCTTCACAGCCTGTGCCATATGGATCCTTCCCACCAACACCAGCTTTTCTAAATTGCGCAGGTGGGGACTTCCCCTGCAATACATCCTATGTTCCCATAACCCTCCTGGCCTCAACCTTCGTTAGTCACTGTCCTCACCCATCCAGCCCCCTCCCTGTTCCCATTCCAGCACTACACAGCTGTAATTTCACCCACCACACCCATTCTTTTAATTTCTTTTATTTTTATTTTTATTTCTCTCCTTTCAGCTACTTATCCCCTCGGCCCCTCCACACCTTCTCTCCTACCCTCTGTCTAAACTGCAACACTTCACTGTCCGCCACTCCCATCATACTATCCCTCCCCCTCCCTGCCCAAGCCTCCTCCTTACCCCCACCAAGTCGCCCCTCCCATCATGCACTAGTGCTGCTGCTTGCAGTGTAGTTTCAGCTCTCTGAGACTGCAGATGTGTGTGCAAGTTGCACTTGTGTGTATGTGTATGTGTGTGTGTGTGTGTGTGTGTGTGTGTGTGTGTGTGTGTGTGTGTGTGTGTGTGCGCGTGTGCGTGTCTACTGCTCACAAAGGCCTTAATGGCTGAAATCTATGATTGTGTGAATCTTTTTATTGTACCTATCGCAGCTCTGCATCTCTGCTATATTGTGAGTAGCAGCTTTCCTTCTCTCGTATTGTTACATTTTTTCCTGGATTTTCCATTGTTTGCCTTTCTTTTCTTCACATTTCTTACCATTTTCTATCATAACATATTACTAGCCGTACTGACAACAAATGCACTACCCTACAATCCAACTTTTAAGTTTGTCAGAGTATTTTTAGAACCAAAATTTTTGCAATTATCTGCTGTAGAAATAGTTGTAGTACCTTAGTACCTTGTCATCATGAAAACATGGTTGTTAACTTCCCTACAACATTTTCTATATCTAGTTCCACTTTAAATTTAGCTCTGCTTTTGATGATTCTCTTTACTAAATTTGTAAAGATACTTCAAGGAATTTCTTGTGTTTACTATACAAAATTTCACATGCGATAAAGTGTTCACACTGGTTTTCTGTAAAACAAGATTGCTGCTGACTGAAACATTTGTACTGTCTAAAATTTCACTATGTTCTGTCCCAGGTGAGTTCATGGATGATAAAACTGCTTCTACACAAGTTTCATGTACAACAGGTGTGCTAAGGTCTGTTTCAATTGCTTGTTAGTCTCTGACAAAAAGTTTAATTTGAGCAACATTTTTTTACAGTATTACCAAATGCAGTTTTTGTTTCTTTTATTTCATTTCTAATCGTTTCACTCAGATTTGGAACTGGAAGTTATAGTATTTTCATGACTAGGAATTAACCTGTTTGCTGTCAGTTTTCATGAGGGATTCCATCTCTCTCATTCTTGAGTACATATTTTCTAATTTGGAATTGACCTGATCACTGGGGATTTTCATTTCACTTAATGATTCACTGCTGGCTTTCATTAATGTTTGGATCTCTTCCGTTTTGACTAACGTTTCATTCATCAAATCTAAAGCTTTTCTTCTTCACATTGAGATATTTTGATTATATAAAATTATGTTTTGAAGCAGAAAAATGTAAATTTGGTTGTTGGATGTTGTATGTAATGTGAATTTGTCGTCACAGAGGTAGTGCTGTTCTAAAAAGTCCTCTGTCATTTTAATTGTTCTTTGTTGATGTATTACTTCTTGAAGATATTATAAATACATTTCACATCCAGATCCAATAATTCCATTGCCTTCTTCTGCAGAATGTAATATGCACATACCATGTTTTCTCCCTGAAAATTACAGGCCAGATTAACATAATGTCTACAACAAAATATCCCGGACCAAACCCACAGGTCTAATCCTGCCTATAATCCATGTATTGTTACACAATATGAGTGATGGAATAAAATACCGATACAATTCTTTCAGATAAAATTTGCCTGACATAGAATCGTTAAAGTTAGTTGCAGGATAAGGAACCTAGATCAATTTTACTTAACACTGTCCATTACACAATGTTCATAATTAGAACAATACTCATCTTTTTGTTTGACACTGCACTTACTGTTGCTGTTGTTGTTGTAGCTCATTAGTGTGTTACATTATTGGGCTATGATCTTGGTAAGTGGTTACGTGGGTCTTGTAAATGTTTAATGACAATATGTCAATCTTCTTCCTTAAACATAGTTATCAACATTACCAAATAGCTGTGCTCTCAAAATAACATCCTCAAAATGAAACACCAGATTAAGATAATTTTGAAGTGTGTTCTTCACTTTTAAGTAATTGCAAAATAACTTTTCCACATTTCTTAATACAGTAACAATACATACCACTTGGTTACAATGGAGACAGGTTATGTTTTGGCTGCTCGCTTCCACAACATAAAGCAAAGATATATTTATATTGACAGTGGACAAAATATGACTCACATCAAACTGTAATTACATTCTCTTAAGTTAGAATAATTAGATAGTTTTTGAACGATTTTTAAAGTAAAAGATAGTAAATAACATGACATAAAAACTATAGGTTCCCAGTCATAGATTTTAGTCAATAATTTCACTCTGAAAAAATATGCATTGCCAAGGCTATGAAATATAACAGGGATAGATGATGAATCGTAACATACAATTGATTTGTGGCTGTATGAGCAACTACAATACTCCATGATTGTCTGAGTAAAGTCCCATTATAAGTGCTGCTTGGGCAAGTTCCTGTGGCAATTTAATGGCTGATTATTCATATTCCATCCTTTCCCACTACGCCATTTACTTCTGGAATCTCACCCTTAGTGTCCCACTCCACCCACAACTCTTATATTGTGGTTGACAATAATCTTTTTGTATGTGACCCAAACATTCACAATGGTAGCATCTCAAGTCAGTAGACAAGACATTTTTTTTATCGCAGTCTATAGCTGCCACATCTGTTTCATCCACTGCCATAACTATGCCTGTGGTATCAGCCACGTCTTTTGGAAAATCTGCACATACCATTATCAACACATCCAATGGCAGTCCCTGTAGAAATATATCTAATGTCCTTTGTTCCACTTTTTGATGAATGACCTTATTTGTTTCATCATTTTCTGTCAACTAACAGGTGTTAAGATTAATTATTATGTCCTATCTATGTAACTGCCATTTTGCTTCTGTGAACCCTCCATTTACCTGACTGTGACAGTATCTATACCGCTGCACCAGACCTCTCTTTAGTTCGCCAAATGATTGAGCATTTCTTACACTCACATGGTACATAAGTGTCAAAAAGGATGAACTAAGCTAACCATAGTTGAATCTAGGGTGGGAAAAGTTAAACTGAATGAGGCTCTATCCTCTCTCACATCTTGTCACTGCCTATGAAGGTCTGCATTATCCTCTCTCTGTTGAGCTACCTGATTTACTGAAGATTGCACCACTTTCTGTGTGTTAACCAACTGTGCTTTTGACTTGGACATTATTAAACCTTCATCTAATAATAATAATATTGAAAAATATTGAAAACAAAAACAAGAGAAACAAAATGGGATTATGAGAAGGACATGTAAATGAAACATTACCATAGTACAAGGTGTGTTTTTTTAAGTAAGTACCATTTTGTAGTAAAAAGAAACCAGATAAACTTTTTTAGCCATATTATTTCTACACAAAAGTCTGTACTTTAATCTACTTTTATACAGAATTCTCAACAATATTAAGGCACTTATTGTGTTGTACAATGAATACCAACCGTTATAGGAATCTGCTGCCTCTGCATAACCTTCAATAATTTAAATATTATGTAACAACTTCATAAAGCACACATCTTGACACTCAAGGAAACTCATCACATAATGGTGAAGTCATAAAGTATCTGTTCTCTCTTGCTTTTTCATCACCTTTCTGCACCATATCATCAGTAATGACTGAAGGTCATCCACTTCATTCTGCATCTTGCATATTCATACAACCATCTTTAAAAGTACTCACCCATTTCTGTACCAGCCCATCACTCATAAATGTCAATAAGTGTGCTTTATGCAGTTGTTACATACGTTTAAATTGTCAAAAGCTACAGTCAGATGACAGATTTCTATGAGGCTGGTTTTCAAAGCTGATTGTATGGTGTGATATGTGCCTTAACATTGTTGAGAATTATGTAAAAATGTACAATAAAGTACAGTTTTCTTGTAAAAATAAAATTGTTATAAAACTCTGCTTCTTTATTGTTATTTCAAGATGGCACTTACTTAAAAAACATGCCTTGTATAATTCAGCCTTTCTGCCTATTCATTAGCCAGGTAGATTTGTCACACTGTCTGGCATATCTACAACATGTGAAGCACGTTACTGGGGCTGACTCCATACAGAGAGCTCTATGACCTAATGAATTACTTTGTATGCAACCAACCATACACATACTGGCAGAGTCTTCCTTCACCTTTAAAATGATTCACACCTACACCTTCATTCGTTCTAATAAACTTCACTTTTAAATGAACTGACCAGTCCAATCAGCTTGCCATTGCACTTGAAGGAAATCACAAGCAGGAAAAATTGTTTCTTCACTCACCCTACTGTGCCAATAATTTTGTATGTTGTTCTACAACATTGCTCAAAGCCACTGCTCACTTCTGTTTCCATTTATAGTAGGGTTGGGCTTGCTCAAGTGTTTATTGACCTCGCAGCAGGTTGCATTAACATTGCAGGATGGTTGATAGAGCAGCAGGTATGTAGAACCAGGTGGTCAACTGTCACAAAGTAACAGAAGAATATTAACAGGTTTATTTATTGTAATTAATACAGCAGTCAAATGTTTTGTACTGGCAGCACAGACTCACCAACCTGGACTGACATGCTGCAGTGAGGAAGTGATGCCAACACCCTCGCAAGAGTAGAGCTGCATCAAGCCTAGGCAGGTGGTAGGCTAGCCATGGCAGCAAACTCCGATGTAAGCTGGTCTTACCATTTGACACAGATGCATGACCAGCTAGCCTGTGGTAGGCCTGGCGCAGAATGCATCCAAGCATGACAGTGAATCACTTAGGATCCTCATTGCAGGGTGCATCATCAGTAGCACACAGAGTCAAACCTGCAGTAGGAGGGTATGCACATGCCTGGCAGCCAGCAGCTTGGCAGTAAGTCAATTGTGGGTGGTGCCTGAGCAAGTCTGCAAACTATGGAACCCAACAAAGGCATCCTGAAGTCAGTTGAAGTCAGCCAGGAGATGGACCCCAGCAGCTCCTGGCAGCATCAAGATTAGGCACAGCCCATAGGCCCACAGCAGGTGGAGGCGTGGCTAATATTAGTTAGGCAGGTTGAACAGGTCAACAACTAGCATGGAGTACTTCTCTGTGTTGGCTGCAGTTGATGAGAGATACTGCATAGTTGTGGCAGGTTGTTTTTATGGTTTCTCAACCTACCCTGTTATGGCACGACATCTTTTTCGATTGCCAGACCACAGAACTGGCACAGCACCAGGTTCGAACATGGTGTAATCTGTGTCACCACTGTGACAGTCTGGCCCTCATACTGTGATGCGTTGACAATATTCCATCCTTGGAAGCAGGCAGTAGGGAGAGTCATAAGGCAGCCAGACTTGCTTTAATGCCAGACCCTTTTCAGCATCTTGTGGTGAAATGTAATGAAAGCTTTCTACTCACTTGGCCACAGGTTACAGAAAGCCAGTGACACAACAATAATAATGATAATTAGAGCTTGATTTCTGCAACCTGAAATGCCTTGAAGGGTTGCCTTAGGTGATGAAGAAATGTGTTCCAATACTGTTATGGACCCTCACGAGGGGGGAACAATTAATATGGTTGCAGCTGGACAGGACACAATTGGTGCAGCCATCCTACCTGACATGGCAGCCTGAGTTACTGACATAGTAACACCATCTGTTCCTTGCAATCTCCCCCTCCCAAAATTTGTTGTTGTTGTCAGTACTATTTTTGATGGTACAGTCACCTTTTTTTTAAAAAAAATACGAGAGGGATAAGATTTACAATAAACTTTTTACTTATCTTTTTTTCTCACAGTTGGTTCCAGTTCTTCATGTCCAAGGGCTGATTCTTGAAGCTGAAATGTTCATATTTTAGGATCTCATGGTACCAATTGTATAATTAACTTAGAAGTAAGCCTGTGCAAATTGTTTTGTTTTCACTATATTTTATTCTCTCACATTTTTCTGTATCACAGTGCCATTGGAATTTTCACATTAACAAAGCTGAAATTACATTGTTCTTCCAAAATACTAAAACACATCCAGTCACATCAGAGGAATGCCCACCACTACTTCCTCACTCTGCAGTAATAACACTTCCAAAGAATTTACAGATTTTCTTGGCAAATGAATTTCTATTAATTTATATTATTGTATTATACATGAATCCAGAAATAAACATAGTAAATAACACCAAATTGCATAATTAATAATAGAAATTTTAAGTGTGCAAAATATATCATAATTTCAAATGTTTCTAAAAAAAAAAAAAAAAAAAAAAAAATGTATATCCAGAGAGAGTACATATCGATTGTAAAAAAGAAAATAAAGTAATTTCTTTTTACAGATTTTTGCTTGAAATATAACACATCATGTACAAGATCATATGAAATTTTTTAGAAAAACTGCTGAGATAATATTAACCTGTTCAAAATTTTAAAATATTTCTGGTATCAACTACTTCTGTTGAGCAAAAATAATGCTAGAGGATGATGTCCCTTTATGTCCTTATGTTGCATCTTGCTTATGATGTTGTTCTAGCTGCTTCTGCTGTTGTTCCAGTACCTTATTGTGCTGTTATTTCTTTTGGAAAAAATGACATTGCAGTCGAAACCAGTAATTTTGAACTACAGTTGTTGTGATTGGACACTAAATAATTTTTAAACCTCTTATTTCTGCTGTGCAAACGTAAGAAGTCTTTTATTCATACTTGAAGTCAGTTGAACTCATTGTCAATTTTCTAGTTATGGCTACTGTCTTTCTTTCATGAGTGCATTTATGATCTTTCATAAGTAACATTACTAAATGCCAAGTTTATTTTGTTTGCAGATTATACAAACATTGTAATAAATAGTAAATCAAGTATAGTTTTAGAAGTCTTGGTAATGAGATTTTCATGAACATTAATACTGTAAATGGCTTCCAGCTAATTATTTGCCACTAAACTTTGAAAAGACTCAATACATGCATTTCATAACTTGCAAGACACTTCTCTGCAGGATGTGCCTAAAATATGATGGTAGGCAGAGAGACGAGATTGGTAGTGTTAAATTCTTGTTCTTACAACGTGACAACAGATTAAATTGGGATGAAAATACCACAGAACTGCTGTGGTGCTAAACAAATCTTTACTTGCAATGTGGATGTTGTCAGGTACAGTTGATTTAAGAAGAAAAATGTAGCACAATTTGCTTCATTCCATGTCATGTGGGATCACACTTTTAGAGTAAATCATCAAGCCAAGTTAAAAGTTTTCTCACCTAAAAAGAGTATAATATGAATCATTTGTGATTTGGACTCAAGAATGCCCTGCAAAGGCCTGTTCAAGGACCTGGGGATGCTAACTACTGCTTCCCAATATATTTATTCCTTAGTCAGATCTGTCATAAATAATTATTTCTCTTTCCAAAACAACAGCTCTTCTAAAGGAACCAATACCAGAAATAATAATAATCTGCACAAAGATTTTATATCAGTTACTTTGGTTCAGAAAGAGCTCATTATTCAGGAACATACATTTTCAATAACCTCATTAGTAGCTATAAAAAGTTTAACTACAAATAAAATTCAGTTTCAGAAGAACCTAAATAAATAAAAATAAAAGGATTTGTTGGTGGCCTATTCCTGCTGCTCCACAGATCACTTCCTTAATAGAACTGACTGGTTTGTGTTGTTGTTGTTGTGGTCTTCAGTCCAGAGACTGGTCTGATGCAGCTCTCCATTCTATTCTATCTTGTGCAAGCCTCTTCATCTCCGAATAATTACTGCAACCTACATCCTTCTGAATCTGCTTACTGTATTCATCTCTTGGCCCCCCTCTACGATTTATACCCTCCATGCTTCCCTCCAATACTAAATTGGTAATCCCTTGATGCCTTAGAATGTGTCGTACCAACTGACCCCCCCCCCCCCCCCCCCCCTCTTAGTGAAGTTGTGCCACAAATTCCTCTTCTCTCCAATTCTATTTAGTACCTACTCATTAGTTATGTGATCTACCCATTTAATTTTGAGCATTCTTCTGTAGTAAAGCATGCCGAAAGCTTCTATTCTCTTCTTGTCTACACTGTTTACTTTCCATGTTTCACTTCCATACATGGCTACACTCCATACAAACACTTTCATAAAAGTCCTACAGACATTTAAATCTATACTCGATGTTAACGAATTTCTCTTCTTCAGAAACACTTTCCTTGCCATAGCCAGTTTTCTCCATGGATTTTAATTCCTACTGCAAATTTTTCTTTTGTTTCCTTTACTGCTTGTTCAATATACAGATTGAATAACATTGAGGATAGTCTACAACCCTGTCTCACTCCCTTCTCAACCACTGCTTCCCTTTCATGCCTCTCGACTCTTATGGCTGTCATCTGGGTTCTGTGCAAATTGTAAATAGCTGCTCCCTGTGTTTTACCCCTGCCACCTTTAGAATTTGAAAGAGAGTATTCCAGTCAGCATTGTCAAAAGCTTTTTCTGAGTTTACTAATGCTAGAAATGTAGGTTTGCCTTTCCTTAACATATCTTCTAAGATACATTGCAGAGTCAGTGTTTCCTCACATGTTCCAACATTTCTATGGAATCCAAATTGATCTTCTCTGAGGTCAGCTTGTACCAGTTTTTCTATTCATTAGTAAAGAATTCGTGTTATTATTTTGCAATCATGACTTATTAAACTGATAGTTTGGTAGTTTTCACATCTGTCAACACCTGTTTTCTTTGGGATTGGAATTATTATACTCCTCTTGAAGTCTGAAGGTAATTGGCCTGTCTCATACATCTTGCTCACCAGATGGAAGAGTTTTGTCATGGCTGGCTCTCCCAAGGCTATCAGTGGTTCTAATGGAATGTTTCTACTCCCATGGCCTTGTTTCGACTTAGGTCTTTTAGTGCTCTGTCAAATTCTTCTTGCAGTATTATATCTCCCATTTCATCTTCATCTATGTCCTCTTCCATTTCCATAATATTGCCCTCAAGTACATTGCCCTTGTATAGATCCTCTATATACTCCTTCCACCTTTCTGCTTTCCCTTCTTTGCTTAGGGCTGCTTTTTAATCTGAGTTCTTGGTATTCTTACAGGTGCTTCTCTTTTCTCCAAAGGTCTCTTTAATTTTGCTGTAGGCAGTATCTATCTTATCCCTAGTGATATATGCCTCTACATCCTTACATTAGTCCTCTAGCCATCCCTGGTTAGCTATTTTGCACTTCCTGTCGATCTCATTCTTGAGACGGCTCTATTCCTTTTCAGCTGCTTCATTTACTGTATTTTTATATTTTCTCCTTTCATCGACTAAATTCAATATCTCTTCTATTATCCAAGGATTTCTACTAGTCCTCGTATTTTTACCTACTTGATCCTCTGCTGCCTTCACTATTTCATCTCTCAAAGCTACCCATTCTTCTACTACTGTATATCTTTACCCTGTTCTTGTCAACCATTCCCTACTGCTCACTCTGAAATTCTCTACAACCTCTGGTTCTTTCAGTTTATTAAGATCCCATCCCCTTAAATTCCTACCTTTTTTGCAGTTTCCTCAGTTATAATCTACAGTTCATAACCAATAGATTATGGTCAGAGTCCGTATCTGTCCTGGAAATGTCTTACAATTTAAAATCTGGTTCCTAAATCTCTTCTTACCATTATATAATCTATCTGGAACCTTCCAGTGTCTTCAGGCCGCTTCCATGTTTACAACCTTCTTTCATGATTCTTATACCAAGTGTTATCTATGATTAAGTTATGCTTCATGCAAAATTCTACCAGGTGGCTTCCTCTTTCATTCCTTACCCTCATTCCATATTCAACAACTACTTTTTCTTCGCTTCCTTTTCCTACAATCAGATTCCAGTCCCCCATACTATTAAATTTTCATCTCCTTTAACTATCTGAATAATTTCTTTTATTGTATCATATATTTCTTCAACTGCTTCATCATCTGAGGAGCTAGTTGGCATATAAACTTGTACTACTGTAGTAGGCGTGGGCTTTGTGTTTGTCTTGGCTGCAATAATGCATTCACTATGCGTTCATAGTAGCTTATTTGTGTTCCTATATTTTTATTCATTATTAAAGCTACTCCTGCATTACCATTATTTGATATTGTATTTATCACCCTGTGTTCACCTGACCAGAAGTCCTGTTCCTCCTGCCACCAAACTTCACTAATTCCCACTATGTCTAACTTTATCCTATTCATTTCCCTTTTTGCGTTTATACTATTAACAATATCAAATAACATGAGTATTATGTAAAACTGCCATCTGCAAATTTTCAGTTTAGTGATGCTTTAAAATTATTGTAAATAACTGTTGTAAATTGGTTTCGTCTTTGATGGTGTTTGATTACAATAGCCAAAGATTTATTTATGCACTTCATTGTATTGTATAGTTTCATGTTTTGTGGAAAGTTTTTTATTACTCTAAAATTAAAGTAGGTATAAGATTTTTTGAGTTTTCCACATTCATGAGGATCATTTCACTTGGGAGCTGGCGAAAGAACATAAGCATATTTCCATTTTTTTTGTAAAAATGTATTATGTTCCCTGTTTTATGACGTGCACAGCTTCCTTGAGGATCTCGTCACTATGATCTTATGAAACAAAAAAGACATCTGGTGTTATTTGAGTCCAGGTTCAAATACAAGCACAATCCACAGTAGCTGCTTATGGCTGTGCTTATTTTGTTGCCATGGAGCAGTGATATCCACCCAACATATGAATTGCGATCTAAAAGTAATGGGAGTTTTTTTAAATCTGCAGGCTTTATACACCTGATTTTCAAATTTCTTTTTATCTTGATGGTGCACATGTTACTGATATATGTTTGCATTGTCAGCTGTTTTGAGTATTTAGATTACTGTTGACAGTTAAAAAGGTTGTATGTGCTTTTGAGCACTCAGCGATTTTTTACTTTTGAAAAAGGTGGATCACAGAATCTGCATTAAATTTTGCTTGAAAAATGGAATAAAGTGTAGCACTGCTTCAAGATGTTGACTGAATATCATGACTGAACGCCATGTAGAACATAATGTAGAAACTTGTTCAAGAAACTTTGTATTCTAACCACTGCTTCTAGTGTATTTATTCCTTAATGAAATTTGTTGCAAGTAATATATCTCTATTTCCAACCAATAGCTCAATACATAGTATCAATACTACAAATAAGAACAATCTACACAAAACCTAAAATCACTTACCTTGGTCCACAAAGGGGTCCAATATTCAGGAACACACATTTCCAATAAATTGCCTGCAACTATTAAAAACCTGGTTTCAGATGCAGCAAGGTTTAAACAGAGTTTGAAAGACTTTTTTTAGAGGCAACTCCTCCTACTCTACAGATAAATATCTTAATAGATACTGTTAAGCCACCTTAAGTAAAAATATCAGTTAGATTTCAGTTTTGACAGCACTTGGTCACTACAGTCAAGATTAGGGATTTTGTGTGTGATAAATTTATTGAAAGTGCGTAACAATGTTTCATTCTGTCATTGTAATATTTCTGTAATTAATAGCAGTTCCAGTTTACTGTAATGTATTCACCTATTTTGAAACTCTCCTGACAAATGATCAGGGTAGTAAGTATTGTATTCAAATGTTTTATGTTTTAATATTATACTTTCTGACATGTTCCATACCCATGAGAATGAACTCATTTTTTGGGCCTATGGAACGAAAACTGAATCTAAATCTAACTGTGGCTTTTGACAAATTTACTATGAGTATGACAAGCATTTACAAGTGGCATAAATGTTTCAAAGCGGGTTGAGAAAACTTTGAAGACAACGACTGCCCTAGATGCCCCAGTACATTAATTACTAATGACAATGTGGAAGAAGTGAAGAAAATATTTCTGGAAAATTTCCAAATCGCCATCAGAGAGGTTGCTGACGATGTCAGCATATCTTTTAGCTCATGCCAAGGAATTTTTCTAACGTTCTTGGAATGAAATGTTTAGCTAAATGTTGAGCAAAAATGACATTGCTGAATGAAGTCACCAATGATCCAGAACTTCTAAAGAAAACTATAACTGGTGATGAAACGTGGGTATGTGGGTTCCATTGGAAACAGTCAGAAGAGCCAAGGCTGAAAAAATTTTGGTAAGTATGATCACATGTGAAGGTTCCTCTCAGTGTTTTCTGTCCACCTCGACAGATGAGTGGTCAGCATGGCAGAATGCCATGCAAGGGGCCCAAATTTGATTCCTGGCTGGGTTAGAGATTTTCTCCACTTAGGGACTGGGTGTCATGCTGTCTTCATCATCACATCTTCCTCATCAAAAACCAAGTGGCTGAAGTGCTGTCACCGGGAAAGACTTGCACCAGGTGACTGGTATATCCAGCGGGAGGCCCTTGCCACAAAATATTTCACTTCACTGTTTCCTTTGATTATGTTTGGATAGTGCAGCATGGGTTCCTGCCTTATTGCTGTATGGTTAAGAGGGAATAATACCTGGAAGCTATGTGCTGTTCTGCTCACGTGAAGCAATCTGAAGAAAATGACCAGCATTGTGGCAAAATCACTCATTAAAATTGCACATGATAGTGCTCCCACTCACATCTCAATATTTGTTCATGATTTTTTGACAAAAAACAAAAGTGTTATGTTGCCTCAGCCACCATATTTACTGGACATGGCCCCCTGTGATTCCTTTCTATTCCTGAGGCTGAAGAGAATCATGAAAGAATGTAAAGGATGTCATTTTGGCACCATTGATTAGGTAAAAACAGAATAACTAAAGGAGTTGAACACCATAATAAAAAGTAGGTTAAGAGATGATTTCAAAGATGGAAAAACTGCTGGCACTGGTGTATTATGTCTAAGCAGGATTACTTTGAAGGGGACAATGTTGGTGATAAAGATTCTATAAGAAAAACAAAAATTCCCATTACTTTTTGATCACACCTTGTATAAGTTGGCTAGTGCCAAAATCAGCTCTAGATTTACATCCTCTTATTATAATCATTCCTCAGCAGTGCTCTCATTGTTGTTGTCTTGCACCAGAATTAGCTACAAGTTGACATCATTAGTTTCCCACAAGACATTTTACTTTACTGACTCAGAACAGAGGACCAAAAAGTTTGAAAAACGCTTACAAGCTACATTTTCATCTTCATTATGAGCTATTTGACATCTACTTCTGGATAAAGGCATATCTATTCGATGTGTACTATGGCCACCGGCAACATAAATTCATGTTGTTCCTGCATGTTTTCTAATGACATCTACTTACCTGTTATTAGGTTATTGTTTTGTTCTTTTCTCATGTATTTGCATCCAGCAAAGAATTTCTTTGCTCCATCTACTATCCATTCACGTGCCTGCATGTCCTACACATCCCAGTTTCATTTTCAGTGCAGTCATAATAAAATATTTTACTTCAACCCATTCCCTGAACCAATTGTTTGTCTTCATTTCTTTCCTAGTAATTCAAAACTTGCATTTTGCTGTAACTCAGTGATCAACCTTCAGTTTTTGTTTTAAAACTCCCCTCAGTCAAAACAAGTATTACGGACTTTCCATGTCATGTGCATTGGAAGAGTAGTTTTAAAACTGTAAGTAGTTTACCAAAACCACTCCAGAATGAGATTTTCACTCTGCAGCAGAGTGTGCACTGATGTGAAACTTCCTGGCAGATTAAAACTGTGTGCCGGACCGGGACTCGAACTCGGGACCTTTGCCTTTCGCGGGCAAGTGCTCTTCCAACTGAGCTACCCAAGCATGACTCACACCCCATCCTCATAGCTTTACTTCTGCTAGTACCTTGTCTCTACCTTCCAAGATTTACAGAAGCTCTCCTGCAAGAGGCAAAGGTCCCGAGTTCGAGTCTCGGTCCGGCACACAGTTTTAATCTGCCAGGAAGTTTCAAAACCACTCCAGCCCATTTGTACTCTTTGAATTATTCCCTTTGCTGTTATTCAACCAATTCTCCTTCACTGCCATAAATACAAAGAATCACTGCTGTTTATTTCTGAAGAGCCAAAGAAACTGGTACACCTCCCTAATATCATACAGGGCCCCCATGAGCACGCAGAAGTGCTGCAACACTACTGGCATGGACTTGGACTAATGTCTGAAGTAGTGCTGGAGGGAATTGACACCATGAATCCTACAGGGCTGACCATAAATCCGTAAGAGTATGAGGGGCTGGAGATCTGTTCTGAACAGCATGTTGCAGGGAATCCCAGATATGCTCAATAATGTTCATGTCTGGGGAGTTTGGTGACCAGCAGAAGTGTTTGAACTCAGAATAGTGTTCCTGGAGCCACTTTGTTGCAATTCTGGATGTGTTGGGTGTTGCATTGTCCTATTGGAATTGCCTAAGTCCGTTGGAATGCACAATGAATATGAATGGATGAAGGTGTTCAGACAGGATGCTTACATATGTGTCACCTGTCAGATGTAATAGGGGTCCCATATCACTCCAACTGAAACACCCCACACCATTAAAGAGCATCCACCAGCTTGAACAGTCTCCTGCTGACATGCAGGGTCCAAGGATTCATGAGGTTGTCTCCATACCAGTACATATCCATCTGCTCAATACAATTTGAAAAGAGACTCATCCTACCAGGCAACATGTTTCCAGTCATCAGCTGTCCAATGTCGGTGTTGATGGTCCCAGCAGTTGCATAGAGCTTGTGTTGTGCAATCATCAAGGGTACACGACTGGGCTGTCAGCTCCACAATCCTACATTGATGAGGTTTCGTTGAATGGTTCACATGCTGACACTTGTTGATGGTCCAGCATTGAAATCTGCAGCAATTTGCAGAAGGGTTGCTCTTCTTTCATGTTGATTGATTCTCTTCAGTCATCATTGGTCCCATTCTTGCAGGATCTTTTTCCGGCCATGTAATGTCAGAGATATGATGTTTTACAGGATTCCTGATATTCACGGTACACTCGTAAAATGGTCATATGGTAAAATCTCCACTTCATTGATACCTCAGATATGCTGTGTCCCATCACTCATGCGCCAACTAGAACACCACATTCAAACTCACTTAAATCTTGATAACCTGCCATTCTAGCTGCAGTAACCAATCTAACAACTGCACCAGAAAATTGTTGTCTTATATGGGCGTTGCCGACCACAGCGCCATATTTTGCCTATTTATATGTCTCTCTATTTGAATACACATGCCTGTACCAGTTTTTTTGGCGCTTCAGTGTATAACTTAATTGTGTATTGGTACAGTTATGTTTTTAAACAAACAGAGGATTTCAGTAAAAATTGTTTTTTGACATCTTTTATGATCTGTTACAATGTTTGAGTGCCTTGACAGACCAGTGCTCTTATTTTTTATTGGCTCCATATAGATAGTGCATTGGTTGCCTAGGGGTCATTTTCCTACCATTTTGTCATTGCCTTTTATTGTATACTGTTGTTGACTGTTCATTTTCTGCTGTTATTGGGTTCCATAATTTCTCTCACTATGGCCTGCAGCCTTGCATTTGGTGCTGCAATATGTTCCTGTAAGCTGTCATATCTTGTACAGTTCTTATGTTAGGTAAAGTCTGATAAAATTTCATGAGAGTCATATAGATGCATATGTATGAATCCATATGGATTTGTCATTTTAATGTTATGTAACATATTAAAAAAATTGAAAGTATACTTTTAAACTAGTTTAAATTTTACTCATGTTTGCACTTATCAGTCATCCATTAAATAATGTCTGCTGTTATTGTGCCATGAATCCCACCTGATGGCAGTCGAGTAATTTAGACTTCTTAACCATGATTGTATCACTACCAGTATGCACCTACACTTTGTGTGGGTATGTATTATTTGATGATATACATTATATTGATGTTTTAAAGTGTTTGCAACATATTGCTCATTCATGTTACTGTGTTTGTATCCTATTATTATGCGCACTTGTCATTTTGTGATTTATTGAAATTACATGCATCCCATTGACATTTTTCTCATCTTACAAAAAATATTTTTGTAATATGTGCAAAGAATTGTATATCCCATGTTTTTATTTTTTGTCTTATGATAGATGTGATGATGGCAGTTAGTTGAAACACATAATCAAAATAAGAATCATAAAGGGAGCCCAAGACTGAAACACTTTTGTGTGATTTTGTATGATTATGACTGCTGACCTAAATAAAGACATCCAGTGTGCTATTTTCAATGTATTTTTGGGCAGGAGCTGAACTTTTATTTAATGGTAGCTACAGTTATTTTGAAAAATATATGTGAAATTTACTGTGCCTTACTTTTCTGTTTTTGTTTCAAGTAATGTTGCCTTCCTTACATTTTGTACACCAGAATTGCAGACTACATATCAATTAAAGATGCATTTGAATCTAATTTTAAGAGAGAGTAGTCTGTTTATGTTGAAGTTATGATATTAAACAGGAAAGTTATCATGGCCAGGAGAATTTTATTCATATGGTGGTCACTTTCATTTGACTATCAGAAAGAAAAAGGTATGACAGATTTAAGTTTTTATTGTGGTGGCTAAAAGAGTGCACCAGTGATTGTGCCCAGCAATTTTCAGAGAGCTCATATTACTCACACAAACAAAGTCAACACTCAGTGTAGTGGCTGATGGGAGTGACTGTAAATGTGAAATGCCTTTACGGTTGCTCCCATCAGCCACCACGAGTGTCAACTTTGTTTGCTCACGTAATACCTCTTTTAGTGCCTTTAAAACAATTTTCAGTATGATTCCTTCTGGGTGGATATCACATGAAGTACAACCAATTGAAAGCACATTTATGCAGAAAACATAGAGGAATAGCCATTTGCCATGAATACTCTAATATTGTGTTTGAGGGTTTTGCACCTTGGAATTAATGTGATTAATACTACAACATGTCATTACCTGCTACACGGATCAGCACCAAAATTCACATGTTACGTCTTTAAATATATACAGGGTGTTAAAAAAAAGTATTTCATACTTTGAGAGGTGGTAGTATAGGCAAAACCAAGAACAAAATGTCCAGTAAGATGGACTCTAAAATGCATACATTAAGAGCTATGAGCACTTGTTCATCTTCTCTACTGTGAAAAACATCTCTTATATTGCAAATCTCTTTGCTATGACAAATGACCCACAGAATGCAGTAACTAAATGAGGGCACATTCCTCTGTTATTGTCCATGGATACAGCATGCAGTAAACACCTGTTATCATTGGTTGTTACTGTAAACTATATTCACAATTCTGGGTTAAATGGAGCACATGTATTATCTGTAATGCAACTAGTAGGTGTTTAGATAAGTTTGTGAAATGTTTTTACACTGAAACTTATTATTTTACATGGAAAATGGCTGACATGATCTACTGTTATTGCCTGGCAGATGGAAGCAACTGTCAAACTTGTGTGCTCTATACTGATAAGCTCTGCTGGTTCACTGTTACAAAGTAATGTGTTCACGTTTGTTCACTTATGTTTTTACTGCATTCTGTAGAACATTCATAGTAGCAAAGAGCTAGCTGTAGAAGAGATGTGTTTCACAGTAGCAAAGATGAACAAGCCCTCAGAACTCTTAATGTATGCATTTTACAACCCATGTTTACTGGACTTTTTTGCTTGGTTTTGTCCATACTTCCACCTCACAAAATATGGAATACACTTTAAATGATAAATATTGATCACCCTCTCAAAAGAGCACGCTGGTCAATTTGGAGCACTTAAATGACACCACTGATGTAAGTCATGGCAGTAAAGTGTAGTGTATGTGCCAGTTAGTTGTATGGAATCAGTGCAGTAAAATGGGTCAACTTAGGGATGTGACAGAAAGACACAAATGAGTTATTGTGTTAGTTGTACCCATGACCCCTTTGTGAATGAAGTTGTCTGATTTGTTAATGTTTCTTGGTGGTTTGTCCAATGTGTATACAAAGAATGGTGTACCACTCATAGCCTTGTAATGTGGTGTAAGAACAGTGGCCATAAAAAAGATCCTAACTGACCGGGGCAAGAGGCAAGTGCGATGCCTTGTCAATGACAGTTGGTTTCAAACCTGACAGGAGTTGCTGCTGTCAGTGAGTTCAGGTTCAGCTCAACAGTTTCTGAACAAATATTTGAAGGGAACTGTATCCAGTAGACATCTGAAATCATGTATCCTGCAAAAGGATATCGTTCACAGCAGCACAGAAAGCTGCTCGTCTTCATTGGGTTAAACAATACAGATACTGGATTGAGGTGTGTAGTGTGCGTAGCAATTCAAGATTTTGTCTCATTTCAAATAATACAAAGTACTGAGAGCTGCGACAGCCCATGAGATATTTAATCCACGGTGTGTGGACAGTATTGTTCAGGCTGGAGGTGGTTCTTTTATGTTTTGGGAGTGTTTTACATACTATGACTTGGGGCCATTCATTTACCATGAATATGAACCAAGATGTTTATTTCAACATTCCCAGTGTTCAAATATTGCACTTGCTATGGATACTCTCTTCTTCCAAATTGGCAAAATCCATCTTCATAGGGCTGCACATTTCTTTTTTCATGAATAGTGGGTCATCCTGTCACATGCCATCTGGCTAGTGGAAGCATAGCAGTCATCATGCCTGTGATCTGGTAGTTTTATAGGAACTAATTATCAATGAGTCACATCTCTGCTGGCAAAATGAAATACGTTTTTGCACCACACTATAAAATTTCTCTTTGAACCGTCAACAGGACTGTACATGTAAATTATTTTTGCTTCTAATTAACCCTCTCCAACCTGTAACTACGGGCTCTCATTTCATCCCTTATTAGAGTCATCTTTTGCAAACACACTTATATAAGTGCACACATTCATAGTTGTTAGAATTCTGACCCCCATAAAGAGAATATGATAGTGATCCATTATGCATATAATTAATTTTTGTGTGTCAAAAAATGTAACTAAAAGCGAGAGGACATCTTCATATAAGCAAACCATATGATACACCACATGAATGTGTGATCAATATCTCTCAGTATCCACATGAGTTAGGAGGCCTGTGATATTTTTTGCAGCCATGGTAGATAAATTGGTGCCAATTAAATTCGGATTTGACAGAAAACTGAAAATTCTAATATAAGGAGAAAGGAATTTTTTTATTAAATCTCAGCATTAGTATTCTAATGAAAAATTTCATTTTGGTGGTTGGACAGCAAGTACATCTCTTGTAGATATACCTGTAGCTTTACTTTTGTTCCCAAGTGCTGTCACTATAGTCAGTACTAGTCATTAAATTCCCCTGAAACTTGATGTTCTGTAGAAATGTCCTTTTGAGTTACTATGTCCTTTATTGCTTTAGGCATATTGGTAGCTCTTTCTTTGCACTATTCATTTATTCCATGGGTCTTTCTACATCCCCATCTAGCTATCTATTCTAGAAATAATATTAAAATAGTTGAAATTTATATCAAATTTTGCGTAGGTGAAATGAAAATGGAAAGAGTACCACACAGATCTATGCCCCTCATTGCTGAAAAAATTACATAAGTCTCATTTCTGAAATATTTTTTGTGTGCATTCTCAAGATTTTAGTGATTATTTTTTAAATCACACTGCTTGATAATACAGCAAAACAGTACATTTTTAGCCTGTTGTGTAAGATGGGAAAATAAGCAAAAACTTGATAATCCAGTTTATGAAGCAAAATCAGCTTTGCAGGTTTCCATGATCCAACTGAACACTGGCAACATTAATTTTACATATAAGGCATGACATAATTTAAAGTATAATTTTTCAGAACAATTTATTTTAACAAAATAATGAGTGAGTTTGGTGACATGTAAGACCAATGTACAAAGTCTTTTGCTAAGACTATGTATAAAATTGAATGTGCTGTTGAAATTACTCTCATAGTTGTATGCAAAAATCTAGATTTGCTTGTTCTTTTTTGAAGTCTCCTGTGCTTTCAGCATTTGAATTTCATAACCTGAAATCAATAAGGTGGTTATTGTTTACACAAAGAAATATAATGAGCCAGTGTTAAAAGATGATGTCAACATAAATGGTATGCAGAAAAAAATATGGATATTTACCCCAAATTCTTGTACTCAAATATTCACCAAATGCATAAGCCACCAGTGTCCATACATATATTAGAAGTACTAAGGAAATACGTAGTGGCCAGGTAGATGTTATAAATATCGGGTAGAGCCATACTCCGTCAAAGTAGTATGTTGAAAAGAAGCTGAAATTATGAAAGATAATAGTTTAATTTTGTCTGTGAATAATGATTTATGGAGTGATCATGTGTTTCATGCTGGATTATGTCTCACATTTTTAAAAGTATAGTTTTAAAATCCACATCCTGCAGAGGAATATTCAGAATTAAGAAAATAGTAAAAATTGTGGGTTAATTAATTTATTATTATACCCAGATCCACATCATATTGGCTATTGACAAACATTAATTCACATTTAATTGTAATCAGGAGTTTAACTTTGTTGGTAAATTGCAGAGAACCATGGACAATAATTGGTTGTGCAAGGGGCAGTGACTTTCTCAAGGGAAACTTAACACAACTGATAATGTTGCACATGACAGCAAATAGCCTTGGTAGTTAGACCAGCAACTGCTTTCACACAGAGTTCATAAAATTTGTTTGTAGCTTTTGCTAATATTCCACAGTTTTTGTTGTTATTCAAACATCATAATAAGGCCAGTCAAAGTGAGGTGGCTTAGAGATTTTATCGAGTATAAGGAATAATGATTACGAAAAAATCAATTTTTTCTTGCTGTCAGTGAGCTTAAAAAATTATCAAAGGGTGAAAGAAGCTGCAATTTGCCATTGAACTAACTGTACTCATTGATATGACCTCTTTTTAAACTGAAGATAGAGTGAATGAATACTGTAGAAGGATCAGCCACTATGGTCATTAAAACTCAGTTACCAGAAAGATATTCATATGTTTAAATTTCTGAATAATTTTAGAAATTAATGTACATTATTATAATATTAGCAGAAATGAAATGCAGTAAAGTTGTATAACCAAGAACCTCAACAAAATTTTGTTGTGGAATAATAAACATCATGGTGTTGCTTGTACTGTAATAATACAGAAGTCAGAGATTTATTTAAGATGCAGCAGCTTAAAAATAAGTTGTCAGGATTTAATAGAAATTAATGGAGAGTCTTTGGACATGAGTACATTAAAACTAATGTTTTGCAGATAATGGGGACAGGTCCTATCATCCTATTGGAAGTGTACCCATCCATTTCCTTAAATTAGAGCTCTAGAATTTGTTCACTGATAGGATATTAAAAATAGCAATACATGTGATATAATCCATGCCCTACTAGTGTCAGGTTGACAAATCTGTGTGGCATGGATCATGAAAATATTATACAGACATTCCTGTGTTACCGTTAGTGTGTGGTCATGCATTGTATGCTGGAAAATATTTCTGAATTCCCTGCTATGCAACAATCATCACAAGGGCTTCTGACATCCAGGTGGCCATCATCAGTGACCAGTAGTCCCATTATCTTCAAGGAACTATGCTTATCATTAATATCAATCTGGTTTCATTCAAATGCTTTCCAGCATGCTCCTTCTTGATACTATTAAACACAGAAGTGGCAAAGGATAGAAGTCATGTATCAGGAAATAAGACACCACTTGTCATTATGCTGTTCACTTAAAAATGCTTTTTGTGTACATGATGAATATAATCGTATTACTACCTCTGCGTGGGAGGTGTATATTGGGGCTTTTGTATCAGTTTGAGCTTGTTGGTGTATCAAATGGTCTCTTTCAGCCACCTGCTAAAAATGTCCAGAACATTCTCATTATGTACACCTGCCCTCATATAACCAACCACAGTTCTGAATTTATCAGAGGGACTGGAAAAAATAGTCTTAAGTGGTAAGACATACAGAAAAATGATCAGCTATATAACATAGCCTAAATGATGTATTTGCCACCCTTTGAACACTGTTAAGCAGTTGAACACTTGTTACCATCAATGTATACTCAGATTACTTGGTAGTAATCTTCACAAATTGAAGCAGAGCCTCAAATTATCAATGTTGCACTTGTTCTTATCAACCTTGGGTGTCAGCACATTCAGTGTGCAACTCTTGAACATTCCAAGAAATCTAATGGAAAAAAGGACCATTAGGGTTTAGAAATCTAATGGAGTATGAAATTCAAGGACAGTTAATGACTGAATTTAAAAACAACTATAAAATAGGGTCACAATGATCTTTTATGCACAATGCAGTGCTTTAGTGTTAGTATAAGTTCATAAATTTAGTGTTTAAAGTTAAAGATAGGTGCGAAATTCTTTCCACAGGAATAATTAGTGGCTCATAAACCAATTATGGGAGGCTACCATAAAGGAGTTGGTGGAAATTTGACTGTCAGAATATCGTAGCATCACAATGGTGGTTTCATGGTGGACACTACATGAAATGTTGCCAGTAGACAACTCCATTCTCTGTGTAATTTGAATTTATTTATTAGTTCAGTGAATAAGAATTATCAGTCTGATACTGAAACTGTGAGCTTTCACCAAGGGTTATGACTGAATCAACTTCCTCACCCCAATAGAAGGGCATGTCCTCAAGTAACCCATGAGAACACCATGCATTTGCTGGTTGTAGCTTAAATAAAGAGGCTCAATGTATTTTCATGAGTTTACAACTAAAGATGACCTGAAGACTGGGCCAAAATACCAGATGGTATTCTTTGGATTCTGGCAGTTTCCCCATATTTTGCAGAGCAATTACTATGGTGGGAAAGATTTAAATGTCTTGTATGTCCTGATCACTGTAAAGTACATTTTAGCATGTTCAGCTAATCTCGTGCCATTCAGCCTGTTTCTCTGAGACTTAAAGATAAAGCCTGTGTGCCAGTTATGACAATTCTAGATGATTTAAACCATCACACTGTCACAAGATGTGAAACAATATCAATGGAAACTCTCCAGTCTACCCAGTTGTACCCACATGAGCGACTCCAAATACATATTGTGGATGACAGCTGGAATATAAAGCACCTGCTGAATTTATTTTAGGAAAGTGTTCACCACCACTTTCTATTATCAACTGAAGACATAAAATCTTTATACAAGTCCCTGACCATATTAGGCACTTTGTTCATAATTGTCCATTTTGATCACACATTATTATTGTGTAATATTATATTATATATTGTTTTATGTAACTTATGCTACATATTAATTTGTAATAATGTGTGATTAAGATTGATAATTGTGAATAAACTTTGTACTATGTTTTCCTGTTTACAATTGGATAGTTGCTATTCAACATATAGCAGATACGCTGAGTCGCAGATGGGCAGAACAAAAAGACTGTCACAAAATAAGCTTTCGGCCAACAAAGGCCTTTGCAAATGCAAAGTTGCATTTGCTTGTGTGTGTGTGTGTGTGTGTGTGTGTGTGTGTGTGTGTGTGTGTGTATGTGTGTGTGTGTGTCTGTTGTTTATTTTTGACAAAGGTCAACAAGTTTATTTTGTGATAGTCTTTTTGTTGTACCTATCTGTGTCAGCATCTCCGCTATGTGGTGAGTAGCAACTATCCTTTTCATCATATTGTTACATTCCATCCCGGATTTTCCATTGTTTGATTTTAAACTTGTTAAATTTTTAGTCCATTGGAAGTTATTACTTAGGAAACTTTATAACTATAGTTCTTGTTGTAAATGTGCATTTAGTTTGAGATTCTCTGTTTCATAGCTCAGACTGCAAGAAAAGAAAACAGCCACCACATATAATACAGTGCTGGTGAGTTGATGCTAGAAGCCTTATTCTTGTTTTCCAGTTGTGATGTCATATAACGTAATGTAATCACTGTGTTTATTAGTTTTAAATCAGTAGACTGCCCCTTGATTCTTTAAGGAATTGAACTCTCACTTATAAAACATCTTGAATCCTCTGACTACTTTGCCAATGAGTTAACATGTTAAATATTTGACATTTAGTATGTAAGTGAGTAAAAGCTTAGAACAGGTTTGAAATTATGTTTAAACTTTGTTGTAAGTTTTAAACCAGTTGACTACCCCTCCCCCTCTCATTTTCAATACACTGGATGGCTATAGTCTGGTTAATTTGCACTCCAGCTTAAGCTAAAGCTATTTTTTCACAGCATCTCAATGTTGTCACATCTCCTGAACTCTGTGTTGTATAATGATATAATTTTGTAGATACATTCAGTGGCATATAAGGTTATTGTTAGCAAAATGTGTTGCAAATAGAGTTGATAAAAGAAGTTATGCATTAAAATGTCATGCTTGATGCTGAAATTGTACTGCAAAAATGGCAGAAATATTGTAAAATCAAACAATGGAAAATCCAGGATGGAATGTAACAATATAATGAAAAGTATAGTTGCTACTCACCATTAGTAAAGATGCTGAAGGCACAACAAAAAGTGATTCAGCATCTCCACTATATGGTGAGTAGAAATATTGTAAGTGATAAGCTGTCTTCCTTTTATTAGTTTGTGGGAATGCCAGTGAGGAAAAGTTTTGTAAAGGTATAAAATTATTTGTTCATTGGAAGTCACTAAATGGTCTGTCACAAATACTGGTTTAATATATTGTGGCTAATTTGCACGCCATGAGTTCCACCACATTAAGGCCTATACACAGTTTCTAACTGTGATATTTGTCTTATTGTGTTAAAACATTAACATCAGCTTATTGCTCTTAATAAGTGGGTCATGATAACATTAAAACAAACAAATAAACACCATCCAAAAATGCCTTGAAGGCCCAATAGTACTGCCGTGTCATCCTCAGCTCTTAGCTGTCATTGGGTGTGTATAGAGAGGAGCATGTGGTCAGCACACCACTTTCCTAACCTTCGTCAGTTTTCGTGACCAGCATCACTACTTCTCAGTCAAGTAGCTCCTCAATTGGCGTGACAAGGGCTGAGAGCACCCAGCTTGCCAACAGCACTCAGTAGACCCAGACGGTGACCCATCCAAGTGCAAGCCGAGCTCAGCAATGCTTAACTTCAGTGATCTGACGGGAACCGGTGTTACCATTGTTGCAAGGCCACTGGTAAATTCATTCAGTAGTTATATGAAACACAGAAAATCAAATTTTTGTTGCCAATTACATAGGCAACCTACAACTGGGTCCATGCACCATGAGCCAGGATAGCAACTTAGTATCACAGATTACCCTTCCTGCTAGCATGTCTAACTTTTAATTAGGATTGAAGGTGAAGCTGTGTGGGGGAAAACATCAGCAAAGTGTGACCTGTTGTATGATACGAACTTCCAGTTGAGACAGCAATTCATTTGATGTCAAAAGAGAAATCCTATTATCTAAATACTGTAATTACACTGATTAGACATGTAAGATTTTGGAGAGTGATATGCAATTGAGTTCTTCTCTATCATATGAGTAGAAACAGGAAAAAAATTACTGCATTTATATGTAAAAAAAATTGAATTGAAAAATATGATTCTTAATATTTCTAAACCAAGAAATTAAATGTTTTTCAGGAGGACTTTTGTTATGATTCATCTGGATGATAACTGAATAATGGTATCTTCAACAGTTATATTTATGGTTAATCACTTAGGTGGCTTATCTTGTATATTGCACTTGTATGCATATGAGGGAGACAACCAAGGAATGCAGAGGAATGGAGGGGATGTGTGGTGGTGACTAAAAACAAAAGGGACATTTATTAGATATCATAACTCGATTCAACTACATCTACATACATAGTCTCCAAACAACTATGAAGTGCATCATAGAGGGTATTTCCTATTATGACACTTATTAGAGCTTCATACCATTCATTTTGCATATGAAATGCAGGAAAAATGATTGTTTAGATATGTCTCTGTCTGGTGTAATTAGTCCAACCTTGTCTGTACAGTGAGATGCATTGGTGTGCTTGTGTGTGTGTATGTGTGTGTGTGTGTGTGAGAGAGAGAGAGAGAGAGAGAGAGAGAGAGAGAGAGAGAGAGAGAGAGAGAGAGAGAGAGAGGGGTTGTAATAAATTTCTATATTCCTCAATTAATGTTGTTTTTCATATTTTGTAAGTATGTTACCACGGGGTGGATGGCATCTGTCTTCCAATAGTTGCCAGTATCTCTGTGACCCTGTACCATGGGTCAAACAAACCTGTTGCCAATTCTGCTGTCCTGTGTACATGTTCAATGTCCACTGTTTGGGCTATCTGGTATGGGTCCCACATGCTTGAGTAATATTCAAGGATGGGTCAGAGTGAGTGTTTTGTGAGCAGTCTTGTTTGTACACTGATTGCATTTTCCCAGTAGACTACCAACGAACCAAAGCTTGGTATTATTATGAATTAACTGATTCAGTTGTGACTTACTGCTTTTGTAGTAAAGAAATTTCATGTAACAAAAGCCACATGAAAAGGAACTTCAATGACAAAAACCTAACTATATTTAGCAATAAGTTAAGAGAGGTTGAACGGCCTTATGACAGCTGTATCTCAAGTAGTACTAACTTTAACAAATTTCTTGGTAGCTTTCTTGAAATATTTAATAAAACTTTTCCACTTAAAGCCAAATGTAACAAAATGACTAGGAAGATTAAATGGATAACTCAGGGTATAAAAATTTCTAGTGCCAGAAAGAGACAACTACTTAATGAACTGAAATATAACAAAAACAGACATTTTTCTGTGTATGTGAAACATTATAAAGCCATATTCAAAAAAGTTGTAAAGGCAGCAAAACAAATGGCAAACAGTACGTTTATTTTACAACATAATAGTAAGACAAAGGCAGTATGGTCTGTTGTCAAATCAGAGTTAGGTGTTAAAATCAGTAGTGATGAAATAACTAAGATTAAAGTAGATGATAATGTTGTTGTAAACCCAGCTCAAATATCAGAGTGTTTAAATGAATTCTTCATAAATGTAGCAAAGTCAGAAGTGAATGTAGCAGGATATCAGAGTAAAGTAAATCCCTTTGGACTCAACCAAGAAGCTGAGTATCTCACAGATTTTAAAAAAGTCACAATAAAGGATGTGAAAAATGTTATATTGTCATTAAAAAATAAAAATTCTGCTGGGTGGGATGGGACACCAAGTAAAGTGATTAAACCAGTATATGACATAATAGCACCCCCACTAACTAAAATAATCAACCAATCTTTTGAACAGGGGTGCTTTCCTGATGTTTTAAAATATGCTGAAGTGAGACCTCTGTTCAAGAAAGGGTCGAGGGAAGATAAGGGAAACTATCGCCCTATTTCTATTCTCCCAATCCTGTCAAAAGTGTTAGAGAAAGTAGCTGCAAATCAGATCAAAAATTTTATCATGAAAAATAATATTATTGTAAGTAACCAATTCGGATTCCAACAAGGAAAAAACACACTGGATGCAGTAAATAACTTTATTGAGAAGATATGCAAAACATTGGATCAGAGGAGTAAAGTCGCAGGTATCTTCTGCGATCTTTCAAAAGCATTTGACTCGGTGAACCATGACTTGCTTATCTACAAATTAAACAAATATGGGATTAAGGACAAAGCTCTGAAATGGCTCATGTCATACTTGCACAACAGAAAGCAAAGGGTAAGTGTCACATCAAATGCAGTGAATTATTATTCTAAATGGAGTACAGTATCACAAAGTGTGCCTCAAGGCTCCATTTTGGGGCAATCCTGTTCCTATTCTATGTAAATGACTTGCCCATAAATATAAATTCCACTTCAGTTGTGTTTGTGGATTACACTTCTGTTTTAATTGAAGATGATGCAGAAAAAATTCAGAGCTCCACTGTGAGCACAATGGGTACTCTAGAAAACTGGTTCCAGTTAAATGGCTTGAAACTGAACATTGCAAAAACCAATATGGTACATTTCAAAACCAAATATTTGAAATGTGTGGATCTTAAAATACATCATCACAACCATCCTATGGAAGAAGTTAACACAGTCAAATTTCTAGGACTAAATGTGGACAACAACTGAAACTGGAGTACACATATTGAGTTCCTATCAAGTAAACTAAGGAGCTTTGCATTTGCAATGCAAATACTAGCAAACTTGACTGACATGAGTACATGAAAAATAGCATATCATAGTTATTTTGAATCTGTGATTAGGCATGGTATCATTTTCTTGGGAAATTCAAGTAGTGTATCTCGAATACTGAAACTGCAAAAGAAAATTATAAGATACATCTGTAGTGCACAACAAAGAGAATCTTGTCGCCCATTATTTCGGAACCTGCAAATCCTAACAGTTCCCTCCATATACATTTATGAAATTATAATCTTTGTACACAGCAGACAAAAATTATTTGAGGAAAATCATTTTAACCACACATACAACACAAGAAATAAAAATAATTTTATGTTACCCACACACCATTTGAAATTATATGCACGAACTCCACAGTATATGGGGATGACAACATATAACAAGCTAATGGGCAAAAATATATTTAATATGAAGCCAGAGAGTCTAAAAATAAGGCTACAGCAGATTCTGTGGGATAAATGCTACTATTCAGAAGAGGAATTCATAGAGGATGACATGATAATTTGAGCAAGGGGTAATTAATTGTTAGTCTTTTATTGTATGTGTAACAAAATTGTATTGTTATTATGATACCATTTGTTAAAATCAGTTGTTGTAATTAATTGTTAGTTTTTTATTGTATGTGTATTTTTATATTGTATTATTGTTATCGTACCACTTGTTAACATCAGGTGTTGTATGTATATGGTAAAACTTTACCAAAATTTTGACGTGTCTCCTGTATCTGAATCAAATGATTTAGATTATGTATGTTATGAGACTAATAAACCACAATTCACAAATTCACAATAGTCACAAGTGTTCACACAGATGCCTTTCTAGACACAAGACAACAAACATGGAAGTGACAAAGGGAACTGTCTAGCAGCTGCAGAAGGATCCTGTTGAACATGCAGTAAGTTCCATTGCAGAACACTGAAGGCACACTGGCCACACTGGTAATTGCTGTGGAATGCCATTCTGTGAGACAGGCCATGAGTGTGCTGAACAGCTCACTGTCCTGGTTTCACCCACTCACTCAATATTAATGGCAGTGGGGCATTAAGCTGCAATAAAATACAGCTGATCACAGGAACTTCCTTGTTTCTTGATGGGCATGTGTCACACTGGGATGAAGTTCAGTCAGAGACTGCATCACAGCAGTTATTGGCTTGTACAACTTGTATCATATGTGAGGCATCTCTAGAAAGGAAAGATATAATTACAATGTGTTTGGAAGAATCATCTATTCATCACAATCGGCCCCACTGCTGTTTCCTCTGTTAACTGCATGACAAGCCACAATTCACTAAACATCAGCAGTAGAGCTGCTGTTGAGTGTGAGTACAAAATGCTACCACGTGAAAAGTTGGTACTGTGATTCATCTTCCATGCTCCAAAGGGAAAAATTATTCTCCATATCAATTCTGTTTACACTGGGAATGTTGTGACTTTGTAATAGCAAAACGGCATCATGAATAAGAGGGACTAACCTATGACAGTAAGGTGAAAAGTTCCCGAACTACCAGAAAGATGGCTTTAAAATCAAAGAAATATTTATGTGATGAAGTTGCACTATAATGTAAGTGTAGTGTCAATTTAATCTTACTATAGTCAAATCAAAGCACTCGACTTCATGCCCGAACTGTTTGTCATCACCAAACTTCCACAATAATTTGTCAGTTCACTTCCAGTTCCTTGTCCATCTCTGTTCTTGGTGTGCTCACATCTTGAATCCTGGGTCTGACCCTTTTATTTCATATTTCATCGCACGTGATAACCACACCAAAAACTACATACACACACATCGATGCTAACGAAATACAATTGTTTCATATACTATCCAAACATTAATAGATCCTTCCACACAAAATGCATTTCAGCATAACATATACAGTTATTATAATTACAGAGATCACCTACATCAGATAAGCTTTGCACAACATTGTGTGAAGCTGAATGTTTGAAGGTCACAGTTATTGTTGCAACTGGGTCACCATAGTCGTAAGTATAACAACTTAACATGGTGTACTGGTGTAACAATAAACCTGCAGTGTAGAAGGTTGTAGGTTGCAGTTCTTTTTATTTATAATTATAATATGAAACTTTGATTATTATTTTTATTCAGTTAACTGTTTAAATGTATTTTTTTTATTTCTAGTGCTTTGCCATGCTCTTTTTATCATTGTATTGACTTTTTTATTTGCTCTTATTTTTTTCCTACTATTGTGTTTTCATTTGGAATCTGCTAGTGTCATCTATTATATGCAACCTATTGCCAAGCAGGACTGCTCATCAGTTGGTAACATGGCAGCTCATATTGAGGAAGGTTTCAGGTAACCAGTGATAGAGAGATATTCCAGTTTGCTTCTAGAGTTAGTACTGAAGTGTTCTGTCTTGAGTTTGCTCATAGTGGAAGTTGCTGTGTACAATACAATTGTGATTTTAGTTCTGCTGCATATTGTTGACTGCTGTTTTCTCAGAGGCATTGCACATTACAAAGTCATTTAAGTTAGAACATGAGTTTAAATTGAGGGCTACAAAACTCATCATTTGCTATGGTTCAGTCATTGGTCACTTAAAATCAAATGTTGAGAGAGCATATCACATTTCTGTTATATCTCGTGAGAGCTGCCTCCAAATAGATCGTAAAGCTAGAGAACTTAAAAACGGCAATGGACAGGTTGAAGTTGCTGTAGATGTGGTGGAAATTAGTGAAGTGCAGTGGCAGGAAGAACAGGACTTCTGGTCGGGTGAGTAGAGAATTATAAATACAAAATCAAATAGGGATAATTCAGGAGTAAGTCTAATAGTGGATAGGAAAATAGGAATGTGTGTAAGCTTGCAAGTATTAAAAAAGATAGCTGAAATTGCCAAATTCATAGTGCATCAGGTGGCAGTAGAAATGTACACCCCTACTGGTGCTGTATCAACTGTGCATGCACAACTAGGCACACACCCAGCCGAGGTTGGCAGCGCATTTGTAAACAGGAGACATGACAAAACCTGATTGTAATTTGTAAAGGACATTTCAGGTTACTGTTTGTTGATAGTTTCTCTGACACTACAGTACACAGTTGCTATTCTCAGAAATTAGCCACTCAAGTAACATCTACTACAAATTATCATTTGCTTTTTGCAGTACTGGTAACTACTGACAATACAGATAAAGCTGAATTAATATTTATTGTGCTTTCATCAGGCAAGCCTGCTAATTGTACCTTAATTTTTCTTCCAGTTTCACAGTATTGTGGGGTCCAATTAACGTTCTCAATGTAGCAATGATGAAATATGAAGAACATGGTTTCCAGCCAAATTCATCTCTTCTCCTGAGAATGTACATGTGTGTCATTTGTTTGTTGATTTCCTTGACATTATATCGACATTTCATTTGAAATTGTAGATATGTTAGAAGAAATAGGAAATAACTGAGATGATTCCATGAATTGTGGTTTGGATGATGTCAGTTGTGCCATTAATGGTTCTGAAAAAGAATACCTAGCCTAAAAAAACATGTACTGCAACAGCTTTTAGCAACAAAGAAAAGGCAGTGAATAGCAAAGTTTCACATTGTGGCTCTAAAAAGATAGAGTTTGTTAAATGGAGGAGGGAAAAAACGCTTGAAATTATACAATGTTTTCATTTTTTAAAATCAGAGCGTGAATTGTACAAATGGAAGAATGAATTACATGAAGTAAAAAATATAAGCAAAATGGAAATCTGAAACTGTCTGAATGAAAAACTGTTTGAAAGAGGCTGTGCACCATTACCGATGGAGATCTATGAGGCTGGGCCTCCAAATTGCATCTGATACAGACATTGCTAATTTCCATGCTTCATCAACCTGGCTACACAGATTCAAGAAATTATGCAGAATAGGAAGTCACAAAATTACCAAATTTATGTCATTTAAACATGTACAGCAGCTGCCAGTGATAGACAATGCTATAGAGAAATTCATAGCTAATGAGAAGAGCAAACTTGCTGTTATTCCCACAAGTGCTGTTTATAATGCTGATCAGTCACGTTACATGAAAGAACTACATGCACTCTGCACTTTATTATTTTAGGGTGAAAAAAAGACAGAGTTGGTTGCCCAATCAGTGAATGCAATGAAACATTCTTATACAATAATGACAGTGATAAGCATGAGTGGTTTCTGCAGCTGTATATCTGTCTTCAAGAACCACAAGGCAAATTAGGTCCAAAAATAAAAACAATTGACTGTTTAGTTGCAAAAATCTCCTAATCCATGTATCAAAATCTGGAAAAATGGGAAAGAATAATTTGCAACATTTCGTTCAAAATGTATTCCTAACAGCTGCAGAAACTAATTCATTGCTTTTGTTGGATTCATGGTCTGGACATAACGACATCTATGTTTTTGTGGTGGATGATGAAAAAACTGTAGATGTAATGTGGATTTTGCCTGGAACTACTAGTGTGATTCAACCTCTCAATAACAAATTTTTTCAACAGTGGAAAGCATTTTTCAGGAAATTATCAGATAAGATAATTTCTGATACTTCTCTTCATTTCAGGTTTATCAGCGGGACCGTATTCTTAAGCTCCAGTCATTACCAGTTTTCTTTGCCATGTTTACAAATTTGATTAAGTATGCCTGATATGCAGTGCAATATGCAGAACAATGGCCGGGACCATTTCTGACTCCATTCCAGTTCTGTCTAAGGAAAACTAGTGGTTACCATGAAGTGCCTGACTCCATCAATTTTGCCTTTGTTCAATGTGCCTGTTGCAAGAAAAATGTTGCCATTCAATAGACACTGCATTTTTGTGCCTACTACAGGGAATAAACAATCAACTGTTTGACTGACAGTCTAATGTACAACATTCAAACATTATTATAAGGAATGGCCTACCAAGTTACAAGTCCTCATTGATGGAAGTCATCTGTGACATCAAACACTGCCATGATTTTATTTCCTCTGCTAGCCCCTTTTACCAGAATTACATGTGAAAGAATTGAACTGTCGATATCGAGTTACTCAAAAAAATGTTTGTGTAGTTTAAGCCAGGTTTTCATCAGCGAAAACAAACTAACAAGCACAAGCAAAAGAGAATTGTGTCTGGTGTACCCAGTAGGCCTCTTGCAGGTCTTTCAACTGGATGCCACTGCAGCTACTTATACATCCATAACCTTCCCCAGTTACCTAACTGGAAAATGAAGACCTGCAGTTTAATATGGAATCCAAATCTCATGTCTTTCATGGCCACTCCAACATCTGTGAGAATGAATGCTTGGTTAAAAATCATACATCTTACATGCATAATAGAAATGTTATCTGTGTCACCTCTTGAGATGATACTCTATGTTGGTAATTAATATTCTGTTTATAAATTTTGCCTCAACGGTAATGAGAAGCCACGGAAAAATGGCAGCTGACACATAAGGAAAATTTTGGAACAGTCCTAAGGAGAGATGGAGATGCAATTGTGTGTAAAGTGCATGATCTCCACACATGTCATGTTTCCATACAAATTGAGACACTTAAATTCTTCCTCCCCTGTGCCATTTTGCATACTCCATCAAGAACAGTGCACTTGCCATGCAAAAAAATCCTCATTGAATAGCAAAGTTACAAATTGTGGCTCTAACAAGATAGAGTTGTATCCTGTATGCCGAATATTAGATTCAAAAACTAATAACACAGCTTTCATAGGCAACGTTTGCTACCTCATGTTCTCTCCCCTTTCCTCTAGTATAAATCATTCTACTCATATACAAGTGAATGTTAGTGAATTTTCTGCAAATGTTCATTTGCATGTGTTCACTTCCATTCACTCCATTATAAAGAAGGCTTTAGGTGCTTAAAATTGGTGTCTGTGAACTTTGGATAATTCTGCTCTGCAGCACTGTGTGAGTCATTTGCCAAGTCGCGTGCTAGGTGGGCAGAGCTGTTTTTTGAGCAGAAAAAATGTGTAACTTCAAAATTTTTTACAAAATACTTGCAGTGCATCTTAGCAGCTAAAATTTTGGCAGTGCATTTCTTTCATTGTCTTCTTCCTGTGTATAAAATTTCAAGGTAGTTTTCCACATTTCTTATTCGACCATTCCATTGTCAGTGTATCATTAACTCCAGAAGAATTCATTGGGTGGAGTACAGTAAAAGACATGCACCCTCCTCAGATCCAGTCAGTTTCCTGTGCATCTGGAAAAGAACCTTAAGAGTACAAGTTCCAGTTCCACTGTGACTTTTATGGCCTGCCAAAGAAACATAAAGAAGACCTTCCACTTCATCCATTTGTGAGGAGCATGGAAGCCCCAATACGCAATCCAGCAAAACGTTTGGCTTTTCTTTTGAGCCTTTTGGTAGGGAAATATGAACACCATACTCAAAATTCAGAAGATTTTACATGGCAACTGAAGAACCTTCATCTCAAACCACAAATATATTACTGAGTTTCAGTGTCGTGTCTTTATTCACACAAGTGACGTTGGTGGATTCAGTACAACTCATAGGAGGAGGAGGAGATTAGTGTTTAATGTCCTGTTGACAACAAGGTTATTAGAGATGGATCATAAACTCAGATTAGGGAAGGACAAGGAAGGAAACTGGATGTGCCGTTACAAAGGAACCATCCCGGCATTTGCTTGAAGTGATTTAGGGAAGTCATGGAAATCCTAGATCAGGATGGTCAGATGTGGGTTTGAACTGTCAGCCACCCGAATGCAAGTCCAGTGTGCTAAACACTGTGCTACCTCACTTGGTCACCTCATAGGGACTAAGCTGAAAGAAGACATCTTACATCTTTTCAAACATGTGCTTAATTTGACTTATTTTGTGTTTTTACAGCCAATATTTTGAGTAAACTGATGGTTTTCCTTTGGGTAGATCTCTGTCTACCATAGCAGGTAAACTTTTTGTGGAAGACTTCAAGGACAAAGCACTTCAGTGAGCAGTTTTGAAACCTAAATATTTTTGCAGATAACCAAACAATATGTTTGTATTAAGGCTACAAGGAACAGTAATGCTTCCTTCATTTTTGGAATATCTTAAAACTCCCTCTGTACAACAATCTTCTTCACTATGGAAGTGGAGAAAAATGGAGACCCATTTCTTGATGACATGATTCATATGAAAAAAGATGCCTCCTTGGATCACAGTGTGTTCCATAAACCAACACACACCAATTTATCTATGAGCTATAAGGGTCATCAACATCCCAATGCAGTGGTGTATTATGGAATCTTGTTCATAGGCTAGAACTGTCTCAGATCCAGAGAGCTTATCAGCAGAGCTTAGCGACTTCCACTATGTTTTTTTTTTTTTTTTTTTTTTTTTTTTTTTTTTTTTTTTTTTTTTTTTTTAAATGGGTACACTGATAAGCATATTCAAATTGCATTTTGACCAGCGTGCACTAAACCTCAAGACCAGCCAGAAGACATGGAAAACTCCACAAAGATGGTTTTTCTGTTTTTGTACCTTATCTGCTTTAAAATCAGCAGCAATGCTTCCTTCATTTTTTTAAAATATCTCCCTCCACACAACGTTTTGCTTCACCATGGAATTGGAGAAAAATGAAGACCCCTATCTAGATGTCATGTTTCGTAGAAAAGAAGATGGCTCCTTGGGTCACAGTGTGTTCCAGGAAACAACACACACTGACATATAAAGGGTGTTACAAAAAGGTACAGCCAAACTTTCAGGAAACATTCCTCACACACAAAGAAAGAAAATATGTTATGTGGACATGTGTTCAGAAATGCTTACTTTCCATGTTAGAGCTCATTTTATTACTTCTCTTCAAATCACATTAGTCATGTAACACAGCAACAGAACGTACCAGCATGACTTCAAACACTTTGTTACAGGAAATGTTCAAAATGTCCTCCACCCTCCATTGCATGGAATCCCTGATGCGCTGATGCAGCCCTGGAGAATGGCGTATTGTATCACAGCCATCCACAATACGAGCAAGAAAAGTCTCTACATTTGGTACCGGGGTTGCGTAGACAAGAGCTTTCAAATGCCCCCATAAATGAAAGTCAAGAGGGTTGAGGTCAGGAGAGCGTGGAGGCCATGGAATTGGTCCACCTCTACCAATCCATCGGTCACCAAAGCTGTTGTTGAGAAGCGTACGAACACTTCAACTGAAATGTGCAGGAGCTCCATCGTGCATGAACCACATGTTGTGTCGTACTTGTAAAGGCACATGTTCTAGCAGCACAGGTAGAGTATCCCTTGTGAAATCATGATAACGTGCTCCATTGAGCGTAGGTGGACGAAACTAAAATGAGCTCTAACATGGAAATTAAGCGTTTCCGGACACATGTCCACATAACATTTTTTCTTTATTTGTGTGTGAGGAATGTTTCCTGAAAGTTTGGCTATATCTTTTTGTAACACCCTGTATATATCTATGAGCTATAAGCTGTCAACAAGTATCCCTATGCAATAGTGTACTACGAACTCTTGTTCATAGTGATAGAGCTATCTCAGGTCCAGAGAGCTTGTCAGCAGAGCTTAGCTATCTCTAATCTGTGTTTGTTTGAAACAGATACTCTAATAAGCATATCTGAAATAACGCTCCAACAGGTCGTGGTGAGCGGGCGCGGACCGCAGGGGGAACGCTTGGTACCCCAGACCATGGATGAAATCACCAGGAGCGGGTTTGGAGGGCGCGGACCGCAGAGGGAACACCTAGAACCGCAACGGACAGAAAACAGAGCATCAACGCCCCAGCAGGTCGCAGGGAATGGGCGCAGACCACAGAGGAAGCACCGGCAGCCGTTGGTGGAGGGGGAAGGCCATAGGCATAAATACTGGACCAGATCCACTTGAGGAGCAGTCTCAGGTCGCACCTGATGAAGGTTACGAGCTACATGACCAAAATATTGTGCAAGTACGATGCTGATATCCGGCAGAACACCCGACAACCCAAGATGTCATTAGATCGCCGGGAAAGCCTGAAGAGTTACATATTTGAAATATATTTTGACTAGCCGCACACTGAACCCCAAGAGTAGCCAGAAGAAATGGGGAATGTCACCAGGATAATTTTTCAACCTTATGTTGATAGCATGTCCTTTAAGATCAGCAAGCTGTTTGGGCATGAATGAAAATGATGCTGAGTTCTGTTAAAGATGATGTAGGTCTTGTGATGTTAAGCTGCTTCTTTATCATTATACTGATTGGCAAGGTAAAGTTTGCTTCAGAACTACAATTTACTAGTGTCCAGATTTGCTCACCTTGTTATTTTTTCACACTTGAAAATAATTCTGGAACAGACTTGGTTTCTCAAACCACTGCAGTTATTGCTAGATGTTAAGAGTACAAGAGCACCAAAATTCTTGAAATAAATATGATGTTTCTCATAAGCAATATTTTGTTTATTGTACTGTCATTTATATATACATCTACATATATACTCTACTAGCCACCAAGCAGTGTGTGGTGGAGGGCACTATTTCTGCCAAAGTCAATATCCCCCCCCTCTGTTCCATTCGTGGATTGCGCAAGGGAAAAATGACTGTCTGAATGCCTCAGTACAACCTCTAATTTCCCTTATCTTTGAATGGTGATCATTGCACAATTTGAAAGTTGGTAGTAATAATATATGCTCTACATCCTCAGTGAAGATCGGATTTTGGAATTAGTGAGCAGCCCCTTCTGTTTAGCGTGTCATTGATCTGCAAGTGTGTCCCACTTCAAATTTTCTATGAGATTTGTAACACTCTCATGATGGCTAAATGTACCCGTCATGAATCTTGTTGCTCTTCTTTGGACCTTCTCAATATAATGAATCAGACCCAAATGGTAAGGGTGCCATACAGATGAACAATACTTTAAGACTGGATGAACTAATGTATTGGAAGCAATTTCCTTTGTTGAAGGACTGCATCACTTAAAGGATTCTACCAATAACACCTTACCCGTTACTTGTGTAATCTGATCGTTCCATTTGAGATAATTTCCAACAGTCACACCCAGATACTTGACAAATGTTACCACTTCCAAAGACTGGGCATTTATTTTGCACTCATATATTAATGGGGATATTCAATTTGTTATATGCAGTAGGTTACACTTAATAACATTGAGAGATAACTGCCAGTTATTACACCATGCATTTATTTTCTGCAAAGCCTCATTGATTTGTTCACAACTTTTGTGTGATGCTACTTTCCTGTAGATTACAGCATCATCAGCAAACAGTCTAATGCCACTGTCAACACCATCAACCAGATCATTTGTGTAAATTGTAAAAAGCAGTGGACCTATTATGCTGCCCTGGGGCACACCAGATGTTACGCTTGTTTCTGTTGAGGTCTCCCCATTCA
The DNA here is from genome assembly GCF_023864275.1 of Schistocerca cancellata. Taxonomy (NCBI): domain Eukaryota; kingdom Metazoa; phylum Arthropoda; class Insecta; order Orthoptera; family Acrididae; genus Schistocerca; species Schistocerca cancellata. Next base: position 332,319,312 of record NC_064627.1, on the reverse strand, counting down.
GAATGATATACATTTCTCTGTTTGTTAGAAAACGTCATGTCAAACCACATATGTCATCAGATAGACTGTAGGCGTGCACATTTGGAACAAGCAACAGTGCAGAACTGAGTCGAATGCCTTTCGAAAGTCAAGGAATATGGCATCAACCTGGGAGCCAGTATACCAATCCTCTTCTTTAGTCTTTTTCTTCTTCTTGTTTATTCTGGCTTCTTGAGATCTCTTGTGAAGAGACATGATACAACAAGTTCCATAGTGGTGAGGGACAATCAATGAAGTTACACAACAGTTAATAATTTAACTTTTGAAACTGCTGGTTTATTGGCATTTATGAAAAGAAAAATACTCTTATACTCTCATGTGGTCAGCAAACATCGTGTAACATTTTGTGTGTGTAATGGGCCTTACTATGTCGCAAATCATTCTAATGAATTAATTAAGCTGCTTTACAGTGTTGCTGGGCAACATAATCAACAAGGTGATGCGTGTCTCAATTAAAACTGGACCTCGATATTTTGAATGAACTTTCAGTTCATTTTTGTCAAAATCAGCACTTGTCTCAAAATTAATTTCCAACCTCATGCATTAAGTCCAAACACATTTGCAACTATTGTATGTGATTTACTGGACAGCTCAATCATATACTAGTGTGTAACATATTTAAAATCAAGCGCGCAGGTTTCAGTTTTCCCTAATGGGCTAAACGACACTTTCGTAATAACGTGATGTGTCTACCTCACATAAAGTTTAAATGAAACTGGATTTACTCTCCATTCAGGTCAAGATCACAAAATAAAATTCACCACATAGGTCATCAAACTGTACATGCACACTTTTAGCACTCTAAGTGATAACTCATCTCAGAGTAATAGCCGCACTAAAATTACACTTTTTTTAATGCATACAAAATTCAAAACATCTTTATATTAAACAAATAAATTATGGCATATAATTACTAATTAAACATTTCTCATTCTGAATAACCTTCAAGGACTTATATTTCATAATCAATAAAATACTATCGCCTGAAAGAAATTAATAGTTTGCTAAAACAGATTCAGATTACAGTCAACTCGTGCCTAGATGATGACACTTACTTGGAATGAACGAAATACCTGTACTGAAAAATACTGTCCATTGAGTAATTTACTGACTCTTATAACAAATTTGGTACCCCTTGCATCGCTACACTGGCCCCCAATCTGTAATTCGCAATGAGATCGAAGACGTTACAGGATTCACTGGAGCATGCTGGGGTTGTGTACTGTGCTGTTATACCTTATTTCAGCCATCACAAGATTCATAACATAAGTTGTAACATACACTTTACATCAAATTTTACACAAATAATTGTAAATGCGAGCATAATAGAAACTGCCCATTTAAATGAATCTCCAAAAGTCAATGAATTTGCTCGAAATTCACTTTCTGACACGATGCACTTCACACTTACTACACAACTCACACACACAACACTTCACTATTTGGTGAGAAGCCTTTTCAACTGGTTGCAGAAGGCAGGGATTGCAGCCAGTTCTGATAGAAAATGGATTGACCTTCACCGAGCTGTATACGCAGCTATAGTCAGCTCTGTCATCTTCTTATTTCTTGCTTTTCAAATGAGCCATGTACAGTGTCAGGTCAAATAACATATCAGCTGGTAGCATCAACTATGCTTCTCCACTGTGTGTCTTGCGATTCTCTCTGGAGCAAGTGTTGTGTCTTCATCTGATATTGTTTTGTCAACAGAAAAACGAAGTGACTGCACAATTCTTCTAGTTATTCAGTGAATGTGTTTCATATTTTGTTTAATAAAGATTATTTCCTTGAAATCTGGATTACAGCATTTGTTGTCTGTTTCACAGCTTGAAGTTCCTTACTGCAGGTTCGGAATATTCTCGTCAATGTGTATCGTGATATTCTGCTGTGTTTAAAAGGTTTCATTCATTAACTGTCAAGTGCTCGTTTATTGTTATAAAAGCATGCTACAGATTTGCTTAAGGGTTTTTCCCTTATTGTGCAGATTTGCATCTTCCTCATAAATACTGTGAGTATTGTTCGCCTGTGCTTGTTTTGGTGCTTTTCTTTCTCTTTCTGTCGTATACATTGTCATCCAATATTGAAGTTTGTTCTGTCCCATAATTGTCCTCAGTTTATGTTAGACAATAGTCCTTCCACCTTCCTACCATTGTACCATCATGAGATTTGTATTCATTTTCCTAACCATAATGGTTATCGGTTCATCATGAAATTCAAATAATTATTTCAGTATGTTTTGTATCATACCTTCATTGTCTTCAATACATGATTTTCTTATTATTATGTTTTCCAGATTATAATGTCAGTTAGACAGTTACATCAGCTTTCTTTTCATTCCTTTCTTATATTTCCTTTAGCTTTGCCCATTACACACACATGAAATATACTTCCTAACATTAACACATATAAAATTCCTTCAATAATTCATAAACATAAAATACTTCTGCCTCTAGGGTAGCATTCTTTTAAACTTAACTAACCACCTTGAAGTCAGTTAATCTTGCTTTCTCTGCTTCTTCAATCTATTTACTGCTTCTTTTTCTTTTCAGATATTATCTTTTCTGTGAACTTTTTCATTTTAATCTTCTTAAATTATATTATTGTGGTGTGTTGCCGTTTGCCATAACACATACGTTATATTTAATAATAATTGAATAAAATAATCCTCATGTTGTTGTTGTGGCCTTCAGTCCTGAGACTGGTTTCATGCAGCTCTCCATGCTACTCTATCCTGGGCAAGCTTCTTCATCTCCCAGTACCTACTGCATCCTACATCCTTCTGAATCTGCTTAGTGTATTCATCTCTTGGTCTCCCTCTACGATTTTTACCCTCCACACTGCCCTCCAATACTGAACTGGTGATCCCTTGATGCCTCAGAACATGTCCTACCAACCGATCCTTTCTTCTAGTCAACTTGTGCCACAAACTCTTCTTTTCCCAATCCTATTCAATACCTCCTCATTAGTTATGTGATCTACCCATCTAATCTTGAGCATTCTTCTGTAGCACCACATTTTGAAAGCTTCTATTCTCTTCTTGTCCAAACTATTTGTTGTCCATGTTTCACTTCCACACATGGCTACACTCCATACAAATAATTTCAGAATTGACTTCCTGACACTTAAATCTATACTTGATGTTAACAAATTTCTCCTCTTCAGAAACACTTTCCTTACCATTGCCAGTCTACATTTTATATCCTCTCTGCTTCAACCATCATCAGTTATTTTGCTCCCCAAATAGCAGAACTCCTTCACTACTTCAAATGTCTCATTTCCTAATCTAATTCCCTCAGCATCAACCGACTTAATTCGACTACATTCCATTACCCTCGTTTTGCTTTTGTTGATGTGCGTCTTACATCCTCCTTTCAAGACACTGTCCATTCCATTCAATTGCTCTTCCAAGTCCTTTGCTGTCTCTGACAATTACAATGTCATCGGCGTACGTCAAATGTTTATTTCTTCTCCATGGATTTTAATTCCTACTCCAAATTTTTCTTTTGTTTCCTTCACCGCTTGCTCAATATACAGATTGAATAACATCGGGGAGAGGCTACAACCCTGTCTCACTCCCTTCCCAACCACTACTTCCCTTTCATGTCCCTCGACTATTATGACAGCCATCTGGTTTCTGTACAAATTGTGAACAGCCTTTTGCTCCCTGTATTTTACCCCTGCCACCTTCGGAATTTGAATGAGAGTATTCTAGTCAATATTGTCAAAAGCTTTCTCTAAGTCTACAAATGCTAGAAACATAGATTTGCCTTTCTTTAATCTATCTTCTAAGATAAGTCGTAAGGTCAGTATTGCCTCACGTGTTCCAATATTTCTACGGAATCCAAACTGATCTTCCCCGAGGTCGGCTTCTACTAGTTTTTCCATTCATCTGTAAAGAATTTGCGTTAGTATTTTGCAGCTGTGACTTATTAAACTGATAGTTCGGTAATTTGCACATTTGTCAACACGTACTTTCTTTGGGATTGGAATTATTATATTCTTCTTGAAGTCTGAGGCTATTCGCCTTTCTCATACATCTTGCTCACCAGATGGTAGAGTTTTGTCAGGACTGGCTCTCCCAAGGCTGTCAGTAGTTCTAATGGAATGTTGTCTACTCCCAGGGCCTTGTTTTGACTCAGGTCATTCAGTGCTGTGTCAAACTCTTCACGCAGTATCATATCTCCCATTTCATCTTCATCTACATCCTCTTCCATTTCCATAAAATTGTACTCAAGTACATCGCCCTTGTATAGACTCTCTATATACTCCTTCCACCATTCTGCTTTTCCTAATTTGCTTAGAACTGGGTTTCCATCTGATCTCTTGAAATTCATGCAAGTGGTTCTCTTTTCTCCAAAGGTCTCTTTAATTTTCCTGTAGGCAGTATCTACGAGGTGCATTCGAGTTCTAAGGTCTCTGATTTTTTTTTATAATTAACTACTCACCCGAAATCGATGAAACTGGCATTACTTCTCCACGTAATTGCCCTGCAGATGTACACATTTTTCACAACACTGACGCCATGATTCCATGGCAGTGGCGAAGGCTTCTTTAGGAGTCTGTTTTGACCACTGGAAAATCGCTGAGGCAATAGCAGCACGGCTGGTGAATGTGCGGCCACGGAGAGCATCTTTCATTGTTGGAAAAACCCAAAAGTCACTAGGAGCCAGGTCAGGTGAGTAGGGAGCATGAGGAATCACTTCAGAGTTGTTATCATGAAGAAACTGTTGCGTAACATTAGCTCGATGTGCGGGTGCGTTGTCTTGGTGAAACAGCATACGCGCAGCCCTTCCCGGACGTTTTTGTTGCAGTGCAGGAAGGAATTTGTTCTTCAAAACATTTTCGTAGGATGCACCTGTTACCGTAGTGCCCTTTGGAACACAATGGGTAAGGATTACGCCCTCGCTGTCCCAGAACATGGACACCATCATTTTTTCAGCACTGGCGGTTACCCAAAATTTTTTTGGTGGCGGTGAATCTGTGTGCTTCCACTGAGCTGACTGGTGCTTTGTTTCTGGATTGAAAAATGGCATCCACATCTCATCCATTGTCACAACCGATGAAAAGAAAGTCCCATTCATGCTGTCATTGCGCATCAACATTGCTTGGCAACATGCCACACAGGCAGCCATGTGGTCGTCCGTCAGCATTCGTGGCACCCACCTGGATGACAGTTTTCCCATTTTCAGGTCGTCATGCAGAACTGTGTGCACAGAACCCACAGAAATGCCAACTCTGGAGGCAATTTGTTCAACAGTCATTCAGCGATCCCCCAAAACAATTCTCTCCACTTTCTCGATCATGTCATCAGACCGGCTTGTGCGAGCCCGAGGTTGTTTCGGTTTGTTGTCACACGATGTTCTGCCTACATTAAACTGTCGCACCCATGAACACACTTTCGACACATCCATAACTCCATCACCACATGTCTCCTTCAACTGTCGATGAATTTCAATTGGTTTCACACCACGCAAATTCAGAAAATGAATGATTGCACGCTGTTCAAGTAAGGAATATGTCACCATTTTAAGTATTTAAAACAGTTCTCATTCTCGCTGCTGGTGGTAAAATTCCACCTGCCGTACAGTGCTGCCATCTCTGGGACGTATTGACAATGAACGCGGCCTCATTTTAAAACAATGCGCATGTTTCTATCTCTTTCCAGTCCGGAGAAAAAAATCGGAGGCCTTAGAACTTGAATGCACCTCGTATCTTACCCCTAGTGAGATAAGCCTCTACATCCTTACATTTGTCCTCTAGCCATCCTTGCTTCCCCATTTTGCTCTTCCTGTCGATCTCATTTTTGAGATGTTTGTATTCCTTTTTATCTGCTTCAGTTACTGCATTTTTATATTTTCTCCTTTCATCAATTAAATTCAATATTTCTTCTATTACCCAAGGATTTTTACTAGTCCTCATCTTTTTACCTACTTGATCCTCTGCTGCCTTCACTATTTCATCCCTCAAAGCTACCCATTCTTCTTCTACTGTATTTATTTCTTTCCCCCATTCTTGTCAATTGTTCCCTTATGCTCTCCCTGAAACTCTGTACAACCTCTGGTTCAGTCAGTTAATCCAGGTCCCATTTCCTTAAATTTCCACCTTTTTGCAGTTTCTCCAGGTTTAATCTATAGTTCATAACCAATATATTTTGGTCAGAGTCCACATCTGCCCCTAGAAATATCTTACAATTTAAAACCTGGTTCCTAAATCTCTGTCTTGCCATTATGTAACCTATCTGATACCTCCTAGTATCTCCAGGCTTGTTCCATGTTTACAACCTTCTTTCATGATTCTTGAGCCAAGTATTAGCTATGATTAAGTTGTGCTCTGTGCAAAATTCTACCTGGCGGCTTCCTCTTTCATTTCTTACCCCCAATCCATATTCACCTACTATGTTTCCTTCTCTCCCTTTTCCTACTATTGAATTCCAGTTACCCATGACTATTAAATTTTCGTCTCTCTTCATTATCTGAATAATTTCTTTTATCTCACCATACATTTCATCAATTTCTTTGTCATCTGCAGAGCTAGTTGGCATATAAACTCGTACTACTGTAGTAGGCGTGGGCTTTGTGTCTATCTTGGCCACAATAATGCGTTCACTATGCTGTTTGTAGTAGCTTAACCGCACTCTTATTTTTTTATTCATTGTTAAACCTACTCCTCCATTACCATTACTTGATTTTGTATTTATAACCCTGTATTCACCTGACCAAAAGTCTTGTTCCTCCTGCCACCAAACTTCACTAATTCCCACAATATCTAACTTTAACCTATCCATTTCTCTTTTTAAATTTTCTAACCTACCTGCCTGATTAAGGGATCTGACATTCCACGCTCCGATCCGTAGAACACCAGTTTTCTATCTCCTGATAACGACATCATCTTGAGCAGTCTCTGCCCGGGGATCCAAGTGGGGGACTATTTTACCTCCAGAATATTTTACCCAAGAGGATGCCATCATCATTTAACCGTACAGTACAGCTGCGTGCCCTCGGGAAAAATTATGGCTGTAGTTTCCCCTTGCCTTCATCCGTTCACAGTACCAGCACAGCAAGGCCATTCTGGTTAGTGTTACAAGGCCAGATCAGTCAATAATTCAGACTGTTGCCCCTGCAACTACTGAAAAGGCTGCTGCTCCTCTTCAGGAACATACATTTGTCTGGCCTCTCAACAGATACCCCTCCATTGTGGTTGCACCTACGGTACAGCTATCTGTATTGCTGAGGCATGCAAGCCTCCCCACCAACGGCAAGGTCCATGGATACATCTTGCAGCTCATCCTGTGGTTCAAGTCTAATATTGGTGTCCTGTTAGTAAATACTCTTCTCATTCTCTTTTCTTGCATTTTCTCTTCATAAATGGTACATATCTTCTCATTGATAATATTTCTTTATCTCTGTGTGGTGGAGTAAACCTTTTATCACATCAGATTTACAGTCAGCAGGTATATAACTTCCTTCATGGGGAATTTGTATTATTCTGTATGGTCCAGTATGTAAACACTGCCATTTCTTATTTAACTTTCTCTTTATCAAGGCTTTTGGATGGTTTCTCACCAATATTTCTTCTCCAACAGCATAGGTTATTACCTTCATCACATTTTTATCGAATTTTACCTTTTGTAATTGAGTTTGATGTTGCAGATTTAAGTCAACTTTCTTCGAGATGTCCTCCTTAGTGAGATTTTCTCCTTCAATTTGTGGCCATCCCTTTAGCCAGTCTTGAGAATTGTCCTTGCCATACATCACTTGGTTGGGCGAATATCCTGTAGAAATACGAGGCAAAACATTATAAATCCTTTCCAATTCTGATAACCATTCCATCTATTGTAATGTTGGTGTGCGGTATAGGTATGTAGAAACTAATTTAATTCAGGGAACAGTCTTTTGATTGGATTCCACAGGGATAAAAATATGATATATATTTAATATTGAATTCCCTCATAATCTCTCTCCAGATTCTGCTGGTGTAATAGGCAGCATTGTCTGTCAATATCATTTTTGGTTTTCCAGTCTCTGTTTTGAAATCATTGACAAATTTCTTTAACATAGGAGCACATTAGATTCCTCAAAGGATACAATTTCACATACATCGAAAAAATATCATAGAATGCCAGAATATACTTAAATCTTCCATGAGTAGTAGGACATGGTCCACACACATCACAAGATATCAATGTCAAAGGTTGGTGTGGTATGACTGAATGTAATTCAATTTTTCAGCAATAGTTGATGGGTTTAGTTTTCTGGAAAATCTTACATTTCTTTAGAATGTAACTAGCCAAGCGTTCTAAGTTTGGATGGTAGTAATATTGGGCCAACTCGGATTTGCATTTTAAAGATCTACAAATTGTCCCCACTTCAGATGTACACCACAGTAAAGAGTCCAGATGTTCCTTTGGAACGCATACTTTCCATGGTTTGTCATGAGGTTTTCTTTGAAATAATATATTAGATTGTAAAGGATATAGGCTACCAGAATAATTTGTAGCTCCTTAGCTGATTACATCCCATTCTAATTGTGATCCTATAATCTTAATGATATTCATATCTTGTGGATCATCCATTTGTAAAAGTGTAGCACCTAGTCCTGTTTCAGAAGCATCAATGGCAATGCAAAAATCCTGTTCAAGTTTCGGATGATGTTACAATGGGGTGTTAACTAAAGTGTTTTGGACTTTGTCAAATGCTTGACTACACTCAGAGGTCCATTTCCACATGATGTTCTTTCACAATAACTGTAATAAACATTCTTACCTGATTAATTGATTAGGCAAAAATTGATGGAACAATGAGGCTAATCCCATGAAAGATTTTAATTCCTTTTTATTTTTATGGTAGGGACACTCTTTGATACCACTCATTTTCTTAGGATTCGGCATAATACCATCCAGCGTAATTATATGTCCCAGAAACTTCAGTTGACTTATTGCGAATCTAGATTTCATTAAATTTACTGTTACTTCATACTCTAAGAATTTCGCAAATACTTTTTCAAGCAGATTGAGATGCTCCCCCCATGTTTTGGTAGTGATCAATAAGTCATCCACATACAAGGTAACTCTATCGAGCGAATCTCGTCCAAGTACGGTGTCTAGCACCAATGTAAATACACCTCCACTAATATTTAGTCCAAAAGAATTGCTAACTTCTGCCCATAAAAATAAAAGCAGTATATTTCCGAGCTTCAATAGAGATTGTCATTTGCCAGTATGAACTTCTCATATCAAGGGATGACAGGAAGGGGGCACCACAGAATTTCTGAATTAATTCATCCCAATTCTTATGTCTTGTCTGTACCAGTATGATTACCTTTTTTATGTCTCTGGCATCTAGAACTAATCTGACATCACCATTTGCTTTGAGGACCGCCAAAAGAGGGATACAATATTCAGAATGAGAGGGCTCTATAAGTCCCCACTCTAACATTTTGTTAATTTCTTTCTTGACTGCCTCTCTCTTTGACCAAGGAACAGAAGAGGAAGGATATGTCTTAATGTTGTATTCAAAATCTTTGATTATTCTGGGACATCTGTTAAATACAGGCAGATAATTACTTAACAAGAAACACAAATCTTCTTGTTGACTTGCAGATAGGTATTCAGATTCAGAGAGTTTCTCCTGAAGTGTAACTTGACTTATTTCTTCTCCAGTATATTCAATATAGAAAATATCACCAACTAAATTACAGTCAGTACCAATATAGCTAACCATTAACTTCATGCAATACTGATCCGGGACTGTTTTGCCCTCTAGTACATGTTCCTTCTTTTAAATTGATGACTGCTCCAACATTACACAAAAAATCTAGATCCCAAACACATGGTATGGTCATTCTTGGAACAATCAAGAGGGTCCTTTCTATTGAAGCCCCCCTGCATTATAATGTTGACTTGTGCCAGCTTTGAGACCTTTTGCGCTTTCGCACTAAATGCTCCAGATACAGTACATCCAGTATCAGGAAATGTAAGCACTGTTGCTACTCAACTAATTTGTTTAATACAATCTTACATCATTATGCTAATAGTTGCTTGAGTATCAATAAAATTTTCAACGTCAATACCATTTATTACTGCTTGAACTACTGCCTGCAAAATTTGTCCACACTTATTCGAAATGTAAGGTGTTTCTTCAATCAGTTCCTCCTTTGGATCCAAATCATTATTATACCTCAGTACATTCTCTTTAAAATGATGCCTGCCCTCCTCATCCTCTCCAGTCATGCTAGGAAGGCTTTTGGTGACCAGTTCTTGTTTAATCTTTCGGTAGACGTCATAATCGGTGGTTCATGCACTTCAACAATATGTACAGCATGGTCGGAATTTGGTAGTTGTTCCCTTCATGACTTAATTGCTCCTTTACCATGTGGTATTGGTCCTTGTGGTTGTTGTACTTGATAAGTTACATTTGCATCTACCCATCAAACTTCAGGTGTCAAAGGGTCTTTCCAAGGTTGTATACTATCAGGATTGTCTTCTGAGTGTATATCATGTCTGCATGAATTACCATACTGATTATTCACATCATTCTGTCTGCATTTTCAATTTGGTTTTCATGTACTAATCTGATTCACCTGATTATTATTATTTCCATAGGTTTCTTTAGTATAATAGTTGCTACGTTTATACTGATTATTATTATTGACTTTATTATAGCCATAAGATATCGCTTGTCCTCCTCTGTGTAGTATAGGTTTGTTGTTATTGTTAGTACTATTATTTTTATTACATTGTGAGGTAGACATCTGATTATTGTTCCATACTCAGGCATCTTCTAGTATCATATTGACTGAACTGACTTCAGACAGGAACTGTTCCACATCATAGTCAGGGATATTTATAAGTTTCTCATGTATATGAATAGGTAATCTTCCTTTCAAAATATGTATCACTTCTCTATGGGAAATAGGATCACTCCAGTACCTCACTTTATTAATGTATTTCTCAAAATACTGTCTTAATGAACCTTGTTTACTATTATAAAATTCCGGCTCATACACCTCCTTTCATAGCCCCTCTTGTTCGCTACTCGACCAGTATTTCGCTAAGAAAATGTGTTCAAACTCTGCGCATGTATTAAAATTCTCACTTGCTTCTGCAGCCCACAGTGCTGCTTCACCTGTCATCTTGGACGCAATAAATTGAAGTCTATCATGTTCAGACCAACTGTGAGGAAAAATATGCTTAAAATTGTTGATGAAAATTTTTGGATGGATGCCATCTTTTTCAGTTGAAAAGGTAGCAAACTGCCTGCTTTTGAATATGGAAATGAAAATTACACTTTTATTTAAAGGGGGTACTTGTTGTCTTCAAAGTCAACAAGTACCTCCTTTGGATAAAAGTGTGATTTTCATTTCGGGTGTATTCCCACAAAAGTTACATTTTACTTCACTACAGGATTTATTATTCCTAAGCCTGTCTTCAGAATAGTTGTCTTTAGTCAATACATTTTGTGCAGATTTTTGTTCTAATTCTGATAATTTACAGTTTGTTTCACTTTGATACTTAGGTTACTTTATCTTTAATAGCCTGAAACTCACTACTAAATAACTTGATAAGTTCATCATTTGCCATCTGTTTTTCCTTAACTACCTCAGCTTGTTTCAACTCGAGAGTGGTCCTTTAAATATTTATCTATGACCGTGCAAGTGTTTATTTCGAATTCTGACATCTTTTTAGACAGATCCTCAATATGACCATTAGCCTTCAAGTAACTACTGTCACAGTTACAGATTTTATCTGACAAATTACTATGCCTCTTTGAAATAGTTTCACATTTATTATTCATCTCATTAATTTTACCCATAAATTCGGTTGTAGGTTTGTGATATCCATGGAAACTTCTATTTCTAATTCACTAAACTTAGTATTTAATTGTTCTTCCAACTCTACTTTTAAGTTATCAAATTTCTCATTTAATTGTTTATTATCATATTTAAGTGACTCAAACTTGTTGTCAAATTTTTCATTGAATAAACCCATTTGGGTGTTGAATTTTTCAGTTTGGGAATCAGATTTGGTATCAAACTTATCATTTAAATTACACATATTCTCAGTTAGCTGACACATACTCACCAGGAATTTAATGGTAACATCATCTTTAAGCTCTGTAACATTTGATGTAAGATTCACACTTTCTTGTGTATCTTTGGTATTTATAGACTAATGTATATTACTATTTCTACTTGTACTTGGGTCTGCTTCTACTGTCACTTCCACATCAATGGTTTTACTATCACTTAAATTATGTGATTGCTGTCCTACATTTATAACATTTGGGACTCTTTCACCAAGATTTTCCTCACTTAATTTATGCAATTGCTGGTCCTTAATTGGTTCCCTAGTTACCTCTCCATGTGGACTATATCCACTTTTACTCCCCTCACCTGTCACTTCTAAACTCTGGGTTGCATTATCTCATGCTCTTCTTGTTCAGGTATAAATTTTTCCTAATATCTTTGTATACAGTTAAAATATCAATATCAACTCAAAATATACTTTCACCAACTGTAGAACTGTTCTTTTATAGCATGTCCATCCTACTCATACCTGTGAGTACCTCAAGTTAGCTGTGAGTACTTATCCTTTCCAATGGTTTGAAGTTCATGCCTTGGGCCTGAAGTTGTTAGTATATTCTTTTCAAGCCCCAAGTTGCAGCACCAAATATACCGATGCCGGTTCTTTAGTCTTTTTCTTCTTCTTGTTTGTCCTGGATTCTTGAGATCTCTTGTGAAGAGACACGATACAACAAGTTCTGTAGTGGTGTAAGACAATCAATGAAGTTACATACAGTTAATAATTTAACTTTTGAAACTGCCAGTTTATTGGCATTTATGAAAAGAAAAACACTCTCATACTCTCATGTGGTCAGCAAACTTCATGTAACCTTTTGTGTGTGTAGTGGGCCTTACTACATTGCAAATTATTCTAATGAATTAATTAAGCTGCTTTACAGTATTGCTAGACAACATAATTAACAAGGTGATATGCGTCTAAATTAAAACTGGACCTTGATATTTTGAATAAACTTTCGGTTCATTTTTGTCAAAATCAGCACTTGTCTCAAAATTAATTTCCAACTTCATGCATTAAGTCCTAACACATTTGCAACTATTGTACATGATTTACTGGACAGCTCGATCATGCACTGGCGTGTAACGTATTTCAAATTGAGCGTGCAGGTTTCAGTTTCCCCTAATGGCCTAAATGACTCTTTTGTAATAACATGATGTGTCTATCTCATGTAAAGTTTAAATGAAACTGGATTTACTCTCCATTCAGGTCAAGATCACAAAATAAAATTCACCACAGAGGTCAGCAAACTGAACACATACACTTTTAGCACTCTAAGTGATAACTTGTCTTAGAGTAAAAGCCACACATAAATTCTCACTTTTTTTTATTCATACACCTTTATATTAAACAAATAAATTATGGCAAGTAATTACTAATTAAACATTTCCCATTCTGAATAACTTTCAAGAACTTGTATTTCATAATCAATAAAATTTTATTGCCTGAGAGAAATTATTAGTTTGTTAAAATGGATTCAGATTACAGTCAACTCGTGTCTGGATGATGACATCACAAATCGACACTTGCTTGGAATGAACGAAATACCTGTACTGAAAAATACTGTCCGTTGAGTAATTTATTGACTTTTATAACAAACTTGGTACCGCTTGCATCGCTACACCGGTATCTAGAGCCTGTTGTATATCATGCACAAAGAGGGCCAGCTGTGTCTCGCATGACTGCTGTTTCCTAAAACCATGCTGGTTTCTGCAGATGAGCTTCTCAGAGTCTAGAAAGGTCATTATGTCTGAACACAAAATATGTTCCAAGATTCTACAACAAATTAATGTCAGTGAAATTGGCCAGTAATTATGTGCGTCCAATTTTCTACCTTTTTTTATAGATTACTATGACCTGGGCCTTCTTCTAGTCCCAAGGACTGGACCGTACATAACAATGTTGGCTCATTATTCAGAAAATTACAAATACATTAATACAGCTCTGTCCAAAACAGTCTGTTTTAGTTAACAGATACCAACTGAATATATAGACAGTAGTCTTTTTTTCTTGTTCCCGTGATGTCATTGGGAATGTCATGGCCATTCATCTTAAAGGGTTTGCATCATATCTCCACAGCAGAACCCAATGAAACAGAATAAACTGCTTAACTACCAGCTACTCCAAACATAGTAAGATTTCTACTGCCATCCCAACTTGCAGATACAATGTGTCCACTCTTACCAGAACACATGCACACAAAAATAACTTTTGCATGATCACAGTTGTAATTGCATTTCCTTTGTAATAAATATACTTGTTCATGTTTATTACATATGGAATGGCCCACAATGACTTATAAATCATTAATCACATGCATGTTTTCCCTTACACCTCTGCCAGCCAGCCGTTCTCTTACTATGGATATGAATCCTTGGGTAACAAATATTTGTTATCAATATTGATCATTGAACAGTTTTATAATATCTCTTTATTTTATACACTTTTTAGTCTTATGACCAATTTTTCATTTAACCAGTCATATTCTTGCAGAACTCAGGCTTTACTAGCCATATTCATTTCACTTTTGGAAATCGCTGAATGTGTGCTGCATCTCTGGCAATCCTGTGAATACAGGTTTTCATAAATGATCTTAGAAGGACTCTACAGTGGAGACTACTGAATACAGAAAAGAGGGAGGACAGCTAGTGTACACCAGGTGGTGTAGAAACAAAGAAAAAAAAATACTAAGGGTGTCAGAACCTAAGAAAGAAAGAAAATAGACCCTAAAGACTGAAACTAATCCCCCCCTCCCCATTCCTCCCACCTCCCCCCCCCCCCATACACACACTCTCCACCCCATCCCCCCCCCCCCCCCTTGTTCGCCCCCCCCCCCCCCCATGCCAGGGATTCCATTCTGGGAGTTCTTCAGTGATGTGTTGGAGAATGAAGATATTTGCCAATTCTACAAAATAAGTTTCATCAGCTTCTTCTCATCGGACCCCAGGCAATTGTATTAGGACCTTACTGTTGACACCTAGTCAAGAGGGTAACAACATGATGTAGTAATCCCCTTCTCTGCCATAAACCCAACATTCAGGTTAAACCAATTCAATGGACTAAATTACGCAAACCTTCCATAAAAAAGTCCTATAAACCCAACCATGTCACTTATCATCTTCAATAAAAAAAAATCTGGAAATTCCTTTGACACAAACTTTTATCAGACTAAATTCATGCATCCACTAGGAAGAGTATATGAAAATTTACTAAATATACAAAGCTGGGATATCAATTTGTATCACTTGTTATAGGGAAAACAACATTCATTGTTATGAGGCCAGTTTCCTCATCAGACACTTTCAGCATTTATGTGACAGACACCAAACCAGAGGAGTCACATATTTTGAACAATTTTAAAATACAAATGTGATCCTATGTCATTAGTTACATATAATTATTTCATTGTGTATGCATTAGTTATTCTATCATGTTGCTCTAGTATAGACAGTTACACGTAACTACAGTTTCAAACAAGTTAGGGAAAAGGGTAACAGACTGCTATATGAAAATCTAAAGCTGAAGGAATATAACAGACATCTTGGTACATAGCAGGTGCCAGTCCACTAAATTCACACAGAAAGCGAATTTGTCTGTTCCTTAGGACACTTATATTTTGATCATTTCTATGTTATAAAGACCTTTTTCTTTATCACTTGAAGGTCTATTAAAAAAACAGTCCCTATAATTCTGATGGACTTCCATAATGAAGGAAAAATTTGCTTGTTTCTTTGTTTAGTTGTGAGCTGGGATGATAAACTTAAACACCAGATTAGGTCAGACAGAAAAATCTGCTATTGCTGAACTCTGCCTTGACATGGGACACAGCATGAACTATGGAGAGACAAGTATCCTCTTGACCACTTCTGTGTGCTGGGACTTGACCATTAAAGAATTGGTTAAGTTTAGTATAACTAATGACTTAATTAACATAGACATGGGATTTCAACTCAGAAAAGCACAGGAACCAGCACTAAAGTATCATTGGCCATGAACAATAAATATAATGAGTTAACACATATGGATAATTAAAGCCAGGACCATAAGCCAGGCGCCAATACCTGGCCCATGTGTGTAAAACATGACCATGGCTCACAGCCACCTTTTTTCCATTCCATGCATGTAAAGACCGTGGCCCACTTCTTCAGCAGTAGACTCTGGATGTTGAGGCCATCTACAACTCAACTATGATGACACTATAGCTGTGCCCCCTGCCGTCTGTACTTTTCTAGTAGGTCAGCACATTAATTGCCAAGCCCCAATAGTAGTGCACCAGTAGCTTCTGAAGATGGTGAGCAGCTTTTTCATGGAAATATTGTACAGATCATACAACACTGTCCAATGCTGATTCAAGCAATGACAGCATAATTTGAGAACATTTGTGCTAGTGAACTGATATTGTCTCTTAAACTTTCTGGTTACATGTGGGGGTTAGTCTGATGACTGATAGAAAGATCCAAAAATTAGTTTTATGCTTACTCTTTATGCTGACTCTTGCCAACACAATCTCCCTGCAGCTTTAATTTCTATCTCATTGGTTTTGAGTCTTTTGTCTACTGTGACACACCACCTCCATTCCTGCTACCCTGTCATTTTTGACAAACACTTAGATTCATCCCACACTCTCACTACTACCAGTTTTCGGTTTTAACTATATTTCTGTACCTAGTATCACATGGAGCCAACGGCCTTACTGCAGTGGTCACACCAGTTCCCATCAGATCACTGAAGTTAAGCACTGTCAGGTTGGGCTAGCACTTGAATGAATGACCATCAGGTATACTGAGTGCTGTTGCCAAGCAGGATACACTCAGCCCTTGTGAGGCAAATTGAGGAGCTAATTGATTGAGAAGTGGTGGCTCCAGTCTCATAAACCAGCAAACAGCTGGGAGAGCAGTGTGCTGACCACATGCCCCTCCATATCCGCATCCAGTGATGCCTGTGGGCTGAGGATGACATGGAGGCCGGTCTGTAACTTTGGGCCTTCATGGCCTGTTTGGATGGAGTTTAGTTTAGTTTAGTATCACATGAGCTCCACTAAAGGGGTGCTTCAAATAGTAGCACTTTGTTGCAAATGCTTCAACAGTTGATTGCTACAATTTTAACTGTCTCTTCCACATGAGTGGGGGGGAGGGGTGGGGGGGAGGGGGTAGGATCACATGTTTCACTTGACCTTACATCTATTTCTTCCCTGATTAGATGACTGGATGGAGACTCACTTACTCTAAAATCCCTATGTGTGCTCCACCACAGACAGTCAGCTACTTGTTTAGCAGTCTAAAAGGACCCTACAGGTCTCAACCGTACAGGAAGTCCCAGCCTACTTTTTCATATAACCTCTGAAGACTCTGTTTCATGCCTTCCATTTGACTCTGAGGACAATGCTGCATATTTTAAACTATATTGAAATTCTGTGAGCAAGGTTGGTCTTCTCTGACAGTCACTAGAATGATGCAAGTGTGACCCCAGAGCCCATATTACAGGCAACATTCATTCCATTATGTGATTCACAGTAAAATAATTGTGTTTGTCTAGAAGTTACTAAGGATTCAATCAAACAAAGTTATTGTTAATCAATAAGCAATATTCTGAGCAAATAGTAGAATGTGTAGCAGAAAAAAAGAAAAAAGAAAAAAAAAAAAGAAAATTTAGAGGTTAATAGGAAATGAAATGAATATATCACTAGATGTTAAGTGTTTTATAAAATATATTACTGTTCTATAATGAATCTTCACTCTGCAGCAGAGTCTGCACTGATTTGTAGCAGGCATACTTCTGTTAAAACAGTTATTGTACCAAATAAGTATATTGTAAATACCTAACTTTCCATGTATTACACCATAATGAGCAAACAATGGAAAATCCAGGATAGAATGTAGCAATATTATGAAAAGGAAAGTTGCTACTCACCATATAGTGGAAATGCTGAGTCACAGATAGGCACAACAAAAAGACTGTCACAAATAAAGCTTTCAGCCAGTAAGCCTTCATCAAAAATAGATGACAGGCACACACACACACACACACACACACACACACACACACACACAACTGCAGTTGTTGTTTATGCCTATCTGTGACTCAGCATCTCTGCTATATGGTGAATAACAACTTTCCTTTTCATAATATTGTTACACCATAATAAGCCTTTGACTTAAGAGTAATTGTGCTGCTGTGCCTGTCTGGTATGCTTACTCCACAATTTAGGTTTATTCTAATGGTATTATTATGTAGCAGTCATGAAACATGGAAATTATTACCCAAAAATGAACTGTTTATAATTTCAGTTTGTAATTCCACTATGTTACTTAAAATGTCTTTTAACGTCTCATTACAAATTTCAGTCACATGTATGTTAATGGATGTAAAAGTGGTGGTTATTTGCTATCCTTCAACAGTACTTTTTTTTGTAGTTATATTAGGCTTAATGAGATAGTTATCGAACAAGTTGTGTATTAATAGGTCTCTGGACCACCCAACAAGAAATGAAGTGTCTCACTCATGTGTCTTTGAATGCAGTAACGGTTGTTGTATAAGAGCACTTGAAGCATGTGACCCAACTTTTGACACCTTGTGGATTTATTGGTTATTTTCCTTTGAATGCTGTTAAATGTAATGTAGATTCAGTAATCTGAAATACATAGCACTAAATGTACTGCACTATGCTACACTGCTACTCTGCTAGACTCCATGAAACTTGGCACCAGGGTCATGAGCACACCTTTGGTTGTGCATATTTTAAGGAACTTTTGCAGATGTACAAGTGGTGTGATGTAATTACCTTACCGATCAAATACATATGGATTTAATAAAAAAATGTGCACAGTTTACAGCATACACAGCTAGCCCTTACCACTCAACTACAAGTTAAAGTTAATGCCACCAGATGTCAGCACACTGCAGCAGTAAAGTATGGCGTGCCCCATGGGTCAGTTTTGGGTCCTTTATTGTTCATACTATATGTTAATGATCTGCCCACAGAACACAACAGCAAGATACTTAACTATGCAGATGACACAACCGTTGTTAACTGGGGAACCAGCAGGAATGATTTGACCCAAAATTGTTCTGATGTCTCATTTGGATTGAAGAATTACTTCCCAAACAATCACTTAAGCTTAAACATCAATAAAACAAATCTAATGGAATTTCAAATACACCACAAACAAGACGAAATGCAATGGAGTGTTGTGTCTGATGATGGTTCAGAAATAAAATTGAAAGATAAAACTTCCTTCCTTGGCTTAATGTTAGATCAGCATCTCTCTTGGGGGCATCATATCAGTTTCTTATGCCAAAAATGTAGCAAATCAGTTTATGCAATGTGGACAATGTCACAATTTCTTACATATGAGCAAATGAGTATAATCTACTATGCTTTAGTGTTTCCATACCTCACATATGGAATTGAAGTATGGGGATGTGCTGCTGCCAAGTATGTAAATAGGGTATTCATCCTTGAAAAATGGCAGTTAGGATCATGTGTGAGCTTAGATATAATGAGTCTTCCAAAGCAATTTTTAAAATTAAGAAACTACTAACACTCCAATCACTATATATTTTTAAAACAGTTCAGGTGATGCTAAAATACAAGCAGTACAGTCATCTAAATAGAGAAGTGGGCGTGTACAATACTAGGAGGGATGATGATTATCACCTGGAAAGAAATAATACAAAAAGTGCAGACAAGAGCCCCTATTACATGGGGATCAAATTTTATAACAAATTTCCAAAAAAATTAAAAATCGTAAGTGTAAGCTGCCTTGAAATTGTGATGAATTAGTTCCTCAGCAATAAGTGTTTTTATAGTAATAAGGAATTCCTCTCAGAGAAGTAGAATACTTTCATTTGTATAAATAGTATTTACATGTACAAAAAAAAGTAGCAACATAATTTTTTATCTATTAGACCTATTTTATATAATTGTTTCCCACAATGTAATAAGGGGAAATGATCAATATGTAAACTATCTAAAACAAATCCTTGTATTTGTCCATGGAGAATAAATAAGTAAATAAAATTTTATACCCATTAGCTTGGCATAAATCCCTCTAGCAGCAGCACACTCCTCAGCTATGCCAATTCACTCACTGAGTAGTAAAATTAGATTAGACATCAGTATGTGTTATAGTTATATTTACAGGAAACCTCATTTTGTGGGATTCTGAATGAGATGTAGTACATTAAGTTTTGGATTTCATCATACAGTTATTCATTTGAGGCACTGAGAACCATAAAGCACATCATCATCAATTGTGAGACTGTAGCATTTATTCATGCTTCTGATATCTGACTGCAGCATTTATTCATTCTTCTGATATCTGTTGATCTTGTGATGGGTTAGGTTTGTATATGCGATAGGCCCACACTGAATATGTCAACATTCACGAAAATCTGTCTTACTGGTTCCTCTATATAAGAGGTTCTCAGCACCTCATTAATATTGTAGTCTGACCACGTTGGTAGACATAAAAATGAAAACAATCAATTATTTATAAAATTATTTACTTGGATCGATAAAAAATTTACTCACCAAGTGGCAGCATAACACACGCACATAAAAGACTGTTGTGATTGGCAAGCTTTTGGAGCCAGTGGCTCCTTCTCCAGGCAGAAGGGTTGAAGGGGAAGGGTGAAGGAAAATGACTGGAGAGGACTAAGAAAAGGGGTAGATTTTAGGAAAGTCACCCAGAACCATGGATCAGAGGAGATTTACCATATGGGATGAAAAGGAAAGACTTATTGTTGGGGACTGCAGCGGATCAAATTTGAAAAACTGAGAGGTTAAAGTGGAAGACAGGGTAATAAGGAAGATGGAGATTATTGCTAAAACATCATGCACAAGTTAATAAGAGTGAGAAGCTAAGTGCATTCTATGTAACAGATCTGGGAGAGGGTGGTGAAAAATAGATGGGAAAGACAATGCAAGATGTAGGAAATTACAACTGGGTGAAGCAAAGAGTAGTTACAGTGAAGAAAAGCTGAGACAGAAGAAATTAATGTAAATTAAGGATAGGTGGGTGGTGAGAACCAAGGACATGTTGTAGCGGTAGTTCCCACCTGTGGAGTTCTGAGAAATTGGTGTCTGGGGGAAGAATCTAAATGGCGCATGCTGTGAAACAGGCACCATCTGTTTTCTACCTTCCATGCTAACCCATTCATTTATTTGTCTGTATCACCAAGATTACTCAGCACTTTGCCCCAACATCTTATCTAATACTGATTTCCATGCTCGTAGATCGGTTCAGTTTCATTTTCATTTTTATTTGGATATAACAATTCCATTGTTATTTACGAATTTGCATACAACAATTTATGGTTCACTACACTGCTAGACCTTCTCCCGATTGTCTGTCACCAATTCATTCACAAATTTGACAGGTATTTTCTTTTCCACCATTCACTTATCTAAATTAGAATTATATATTAATGCCTTCAGCCGCTGACGGGCATTGATATATATCAACGGGAACAGGTGAAAGTGTGTGCCCCAACCGGGACTCGAACCTGGGCTCTCCTGCTTACATGGCAGACGCTCTATTCATCTGTGCCACTGAGGGCACAGAGGATGGTGCGACTGCAGGGACTATCCCGCACACGCTTCCCACAGACCCACATTCTCACCTTATATGTTCACACACTACTTTTGTAGAGTCCCTACCCAACACACTCATTACTTGTGGAAGACATTCTTACCAAGTCCTGTAAGAGTTCGGGTAGTATGTGTGCATCTGCACAGAAGAGGGAGCTCATGGTCGGTACTGCCAGAACTATATACTTACATGGATATGTTGTCTGTTCTTTTGAACATGTCCGAAAGAACAGACATCATATCCATATTCGGCAATACTGGCTGCAGTTCATCAATGGTGCCTGTCCTTTCGGACATGTCCGAAAGAACAGACACAATATCCATATAAGTAAATTCACTTATCTTGTCTATACATAATTCTTTCATGTTTTTATGCGTTTGTTTATCAGGAAATCGCTCTGATCGACTTTTATTGCCGACTCTTATGGCACT
The DNA here is from genome assembly GCF_023864275.1 of Schistocerca cancellata. NCBI lineage: Eukaryota > Metazoa > Arthropoda > Insecta > Orthoptera > Acrididae > Schistocerca > Schistocerca cancellata. The sequence goes on along the minus strand of NC_064627.1, from coordinate 332,297,176 downwards.
GTAATTGCCAAGCTAAGTAGTTTGCATTTTCTCCTATGACTTTTGCTTTCTGTTTATCCAGTTTCTAAAATTTGACTTTTTTCTTGACTGTCCTGATTGATTTTTCCTTTTTTTTTCTTTTTATCATTTTTCGTATCAATATAGATCTCTCAGTCATTACCTCTTATTAATGATTTCTGTACGACTTTTTATGATTTTTCCGACCTTTTTTGTTGCTTTTCTTCTGTTTTTCTATCCTTTCCACCCTATTCTTACTTATTTTTTTGCCACTCTCACGATTTTCAACTCTCCAATCTGTCCTGTCTTGCCATGATGAATCCCCATCTCATATTACATCCATTCCTTTCAAAAACATGCCTTTGCACTATCAAAACTAAGATCCCACATTCTCATCACTTAATGCTTCTGGGCTGAGATGCCATGGTCCACACATAAAACTCTTCCCTGAAGTTTCGCCTTTGACTGTGGAAGGCAGCCTCCGAGGACAAGCGGTGAACTGCAACAAGAGCGCCATATGGATAAGCCATCCAGAGGGCGCCGCCATCAATCACGTGATCTTGGTTGTGCTATACTCTCTGATATTGCCAACTTTCTCAATTGAAATTAATCGATTGTCACGCTGTTGCTGCACTGTTAACATCCATATCTTATCCAGCTTAATGCTTGCATCTTTTCTATTAAAATTATTTTAGTGTTTGGCAACCTCAACAGCCTCTCTGTACATTCATGCATAATAATGTGACGTCTTTGCTATGACGGTCATCTCACTAAACTTCATTTCACTATCACCTTTCCGAAACACATGATCCGCTACAGCTGATTTATCAATATTTCTGTGGTGGCAGTTCTTTTTATGTTCACCCAGACGGGTGTTGATGCTTCTTTTTGTTGTGCCTATATAGACCTTTCCATAATTGCATGGACGCCTGGTATAGCTAGAGGATGTTGTTTATCTTTTGTGGATCTTAAACATTCTTTTATTTTTGTGGTGGGTCTGAAAACAGTTTCCACATCGTACTTGCTTAAAATTTTTCCAATGCGATCAGATAAATGGTAATAACACTCTCCCCTTGGGTTGGTGTCGATCCTCGTCTGTCCTGGTTGTTAGTCTAGGGCATAGTGCCTGATCTACCTCTGTGTTGGAATACCCATTCTTCTTGAAGGTCACACTAAGGTGCTCAATCTCATCATCTAAGTGAGCTGGTTCACATATTTTGTGTGCCCTGTCTATTAATGTTTTAATCACCCCTCTTTTATGTCTTAGGTGGTGGTTAGAATCTTTCTTCAGATAGCGAACAGTGTGTGAGCCTTTTCTGAAAACCTTATGACCCAATGATCCATCCTCTCAATTGATTACAGTCACATCTAAGAAGTTCAGGTGACCATCGATTTCCTTTTCTATAATGAATTGAATTCGTGGATTAATACTATTCAGATGTAACTGGAAGGCATCCAGTTCCTCTTCCCCATGGGTCCATATAACAAATTTATCGTCTACATAACAATACCATCTCTCTGGTCTTTTTCTAGCTGTTTGCAGTGCATGTTGTTCAAAGTTCTCCATGAAAAAGTTAGCCACAACTGGACTAAGAGGACTTCCGATAGCCACCTCATCAATCTGTTCATAAAAAACATTATTATACTGAAAATAAGTTGTTGTAAGGCAATGTATGAATAATGCAAAAATATCATTAGGAACAATGTCCGCTATACATGTAATTGCTTTGTTCACTGGGATCAGGGAAAACAATGACACCACATCAAAATTGACCAGGATATTATTAGCGCCCACACTAATTTTCTCTAAATTTTCTTTTTTTTTTTTCTTTTTTCTTTTTTTCTGGTACACATTCTACTATTTGCTCAGAATATTGCTTATTGATTAACAATAACTTTGTTTGATTGAATCCTTAGTAACTTCTAGACAAACACAATTATTTTACTGTGAATCACATAATGAAATGATATGAATTTTTAACATGACTGTCAGTTCCACCAACATGAGGTTTCAGCAGCGAGGCAAGGTGTCCAGCTAATTCATGGGTGGGAGACCCTACTGCACTAACTATTGGTCTCAAAGGTACCAGCGGTTTATGGACCTTGGGTAATCCATAGAGTCTGGGCAAGTAAGCTTCTGATTTAAAGAGTTGCTTCTTGTTGACTGAAGAGAGGGAAGACGCTTTTACCAATTGATTGGTCATTTTTAAAATCTTCGATGTCAGATCCTTCTGAAGTTGTTTGTAATTGTTGGGATCCAAAATGTCCATGATTTTTTCCTGATAATCTTTACTCCTCATTACAACAGTAGTGTCGCCCTTATCTGCAGAAAGCAGGATGATGTTTCCATCTGTGTTGATGTCCCTCAGTGCCTTCCTTTGTGCCTGCGATAGATTACTATTAGGTGGCTCACATGTGCCCAAAATTCTAGCTGTTTCCATTCTCATAACATCAGCGAACTGCTCTGACAGCTGATCGATACCTGCCTCAACATTAGCCACAATATATTCCGTGGGAATCATTCGGCTCATCACTGCAAAATTTCCAACCTTAGCAAGTACTGAAACTTCATCTACAGTCAAGACTTTGCCTGACAGGTTAATAACTGTCTGAGAATTATCCTCTCTTGTGCCTCCCAACGTGTTCTTCTGTATGCTATCGAACTTCCTCTTTTGTCTTATCACTGATATTTCTGCACTTACTTCCACAGTTCTAAATGTAAGGTTATCAATCTTATTCCAATCTCCATACTGCAAGGTATTACTAATGAGAATATGAAGTTGAAATAGCTTACTGTTGGTTTCCACCAGTGCTCACTGTGTCTGGTGAATCCTCTCTCATAACACTGCTGATTCCATACAGCTGCAAATTCGATGAGCTTGTGCTGAGCGGAATGTCCTCTACACTTGCAGAAATTTCAGAACAGTTGACATGTCCCTGCAGCATAACAGGAAGGTGAGCGAACGCAGTTGTTGTGACTTCTTCTTGTGCATGCTCTTGAACTGTTGAACCGATGCTGACATATCCTCCCCATAGAGGAGTTTGATCATAGAATGAAGGCTTTCACCGCAGGTGTTGTCATCACTTAACACTTCCGATCTGAGATGCCGTGGTGCATACCATGAAAATAACAGAATGTTTAAGATCCACAAAAGATTAACAACATCCTCTAGTTACACCAGGTGTCTATAAAATTCCATGCACTTGTGGAAAGGTCTATATAGGCACAACAAAAAGAAGTGTCAACACCTGTCTGGGTGAACATAAAAGGAACTGCCACCTCGGACATATTGATAAATCATCTGCGGCGGGTCATGTGTTTCAGGAAGGTGATCATAAAATGAAGTTTACTGAGATGACCATCATAGCAAAGACATCACATTATTATGCACGAATGTGCAGAGAGGCTATTGAGATTGCCAAACACTGCAATAATTGTAATAGAAAAGATGAAGGCATTAAACTGGATAAGATATGGATGTTAACATTGCAGCAACAGTGTGACAATCGATTAATTTCAATTAAGAAAGTTGGCAGTATCAGAAATTATAGCACAGCCGACATCACGTGATTTATGGTGGTGCCCTCTGGATGGCTTATATATATGGCGCTCACTCTCGCTCTCATTGAAGTTCGCCGCTTGTCCTCAGAGGATGTCTTCCACAGTCAAAGGCAAAACGTCAGGGGAGAATTTTATGTATGGATCATGGCATCTCAGCCCGGAAGTGTTAAGTGATGACAACACCTGCCATGAAATCCTTCATTCTATGGTCCCATACTCTGTTTCTTGAAACCCACTTGTCCCTTGGAGTTACTCCAAAAGTCCTAACACTGAATGTCCCCATTTCTGGATGCAATCCTATCCTACTCCAAGATCTTCTACAGTTTACAATATAGCAATCTCTTGCTCTTACCCAGCTAATCTGTGACCTATATGCCTCATCAGCAATTTTCCACTTTACCAGACTTCTCTCCTACAAAATCCTGCAGTTATTTGACCCTCATGTTTCCTAGAATCATATCATCTGCCAAGTCAACTGCAAACTGCAACATAATGCCAGCCTTCACCTCAAAAATCTATCCCACCTTCTCCTAAACTACCTGTTATGTGTTATTTACCTTCCTGTCCTTCTGCAGCTCCCTAAGCAGCCACACCATCAACCACCACTCCTCTCCTACTAACCGAGTTTGGCCAACCTCCTTAACATTCCACAGCCTTCACCACTGCCTCCCAGACCAAGAATAACCCATAATACCAAGAAAGTCACAACTGTACAGTGTCCTTAACATCTCATCTAAAGCACTCTCCCATCCTCAATTATTTGTATTATCTAAGGGCCTCACTTCCAGCCCTAAACCTGCATTTGATCATACTGCTTTGGTGAAGGACCTCCTTTCCTTCACATGTAATATCTATTGGAAATATCACTGTGCAACCAAACCCCAAAACCTTTCCAACCTGACATTGAACCTGGCCTTGAACAGTTCACACCACAATCTCAACTTGATCCACCACGACTACCTCAGAATCATCCCTTACAAGCCTTGCAAGAATTCCTCACGTCCAGCATTGCCACACAATCCTTCCTCATGTCCCTAGAACATGACCCTAACCTGTCCTCTGCAGAATTACAGGCTCCACGTTCCCTAAAAGCTGATGACTCCATCTTTATCCTCCCAGCAGACAAAGGATCTACCACTGTAGTACTTGACCAAAAGGAGTATGTTAGTGAAGGCCTACACCAGTTGTCTGACACCTCCACTTACAGCATCTGCCATCAAGATTGAATCCCTGTGATTCAAACTGACTTGCAGTCCCTCCTTAAAACCTCAGGGCCCTCACAAGGACTAAAACCTTTTAGCTTCTTCCTAAGCTCCACAAATGCAATCATCCTGGCCATCCCATACTTGCTGGCTTCAAAGCACCCACCAAATATATATCTGCCTTAGTTGATCAACACCTGCAACCCATAGTACAAGAACTCCCAAAGATACCAAGCATTTCCTAGGTTGTCTGAAATCTGTGACCGTCCCACTCCCACCACACATCTTGCTTGCCACCATTGATGCCACATCCCTATGTACCAACATCCCCCATGTATATGACCCGTCTGCTGCTGAACATTTCCTCAGTCAGCACCCACCTGATTCCAAACCTATGACATCCTTCCTACTCACCTTAATCAACTTTATACTTACCAACAACTACTTCACCTTTTAGGGGCAGACATACAAACAGATCAAGGGTATGGCCATGGGAACTAGAATGGCTCCTTCCTGTGCCAACCTTTTCATGGGTTGCTTGGAAGGGGCTTTCCTGGGATCCATTAGTGTTCAGTTTCTGATTTGGTTGAGATACATTGATGACATCTTCACAATATGGACTCATGGTGAAGCTGACCTGCTAAGATTTCTGGAATCTCTGAATATCCTCTCCCAATTAAATTTCACATGGTCCTATTCTGAAACCCATGCCATTTCCCTTGATGTTGATCTTGTCCTCACCATAGGCCAGTTACATATGTCCATCTACATTAAACCTACCAACAAACAACAGTACTTACATTTTGACAGTTTCCATCTTTTCCATGTTAAACATTCCCTTCCATACAGCCTTACCATCTGAGGCAAACATATTTATTTGGATGCAGACTCCTTACAGCAATACATCACCATTTTCACCTCTGCCTTCACCGCATATAATTACACCCCCAGTCTAGTTAGAAAGCAGATTTCCTGGGCCATCATGTCCAATCCTGGTACTGCTGATCCCTCCACAAAACAACTCCGCAGCACTCCATTGGTGACTCAGTATTATCCTGATCTGGAATGTGTTAATCAGCTATGTCAACAGTGCCATGATTTATAAAATCATGCCCTGAAATGAGATCCATTCTGTCTGAAATTTTTCCCACCACACCTGGAATAGCTTTCCATCACCCTCCCAATCTCCGCAATATTCTTGTCAGACCCTATGCTCCTTCTGCACCCATCTCCCTACTCTATGGCTCCTACCCCTGTGACCGTCCCACCTTCAAGACTTGCCCTATGCACCCTGCTACCACCACCTATAATAGCCCTGTAACTGGTGAAACATATACCATCAAAGAGAGAGCCACCTGCAAAATGACACATTTCATATACCAGCTTTTATGTAAACACTGTTCAGCCTTCTACATCGGCATGACTACCATCAAGTTATCAATTAGGGTGAATGGATATAGGTAGAGGGTATATACAGGCAACTCCCCATATACCATTGCAAAGCATGCTCTACAACATGACAATCATGACATCGGCACCTGTTTCACTACACGTGCCATCTGGTTTCTTCCCCCAGACACCAGTTTCTCAGAAATCCACAGGTGGGAACTAGCACTACAACATGTCCTTGCTTCTCACCACCCACCTGGCCTGTATTTATATTAATTTCTCTTGTCTCATCTTTTCTTCACTGTAACTATTCTTTGCTTCACTCCGTTTTAATTTCCTACATCTTTCATTGTCTTTCTCATCTATTTTTAACTGCCCCCTCCCACCTCTGTTACCTACAATGCACTTAGCTTCTCACTCTTATTAACTCATGCACAGTGCTTTAGTAGAGATTTCTGTCTTGCATGTTACCCTGTCTTCCACCTTTAAGCTCTCAGGTTTCCAAATCTGGTCTGCTGCAGTCCCCAACAATCAGTTTTCTCTTCTCATCTCGTATGATAAGTCTCCCCTGATCCATGGTTCTGGGTGACTTTCCCAAAATCTACCCCTTTTCCTAGACCTGTCCAGTCCTTTTCCTTCACTCTTCTTCCTTCTGCTTCAACCCTTATGCCTGAAGAAGGACACACTGGCTCCAAAAGCTTGCCAGTCACAACAGTCTTTTATGTGTGTGTGTTCTGTGCTGCTTGGTGAGTAGACTTTTTATCTATCTAATTAAATAGTCATCTTAGTAGACAGTACCACTTGAATTTAATCATTTCCACATTTGGCAGTTTGTGTTTGGAGTTGGTTCTTCACAGTGCAGGAATCGACTTTCATGTATGGTGTCAACCTGAACTCCGCTGAATCCATTTTAAGTGCTAATGGGAAAAAAATTACCAGGAAATGTTAGCTGCAATGCAATTACGGTCTGCACAACTGCAAGCAATCATTTAACAAAGAAATGTATAATAAGCATAAGTTGTTGCAATGTAAGAATGTAATGTTTGATTTTTGGCCTGGAAGCTAATTCATTAAATAATATGTATGTTGAGGATCTTGTACATTTGTCTGAAAAAATAAAAAAGCATGAAAACTCCCACTTATGCAAAAATGTGAAACGCAGAGTAGCTTAAACTTAAACATTATTTTGTTGTTGCCATAAACTGTATTTAATTATGTACAAAATAACAAAATTCCACAAAAACAGTTTTTTCTTTTTTGAGACAAGTTGTGCACATTATTATTATTGTTGTTCTTGTTATTGTTGGTGGCAGTGGCTGTAGTTTAAATATACTGATAAGCATTACTGTTATAGAGCAGATGCTGTTAATTTCACACTCTCACAGTTATCTGACACTAAAAATTTGTGAACACCCAAAATGCATATTAATGAGCTGCCACTGTTTGAAATTACCTGATTATAGAGCTAATAATAGGCGTAACACAGTCAGCCTACTCCAGTTAATGTCTAATGTCAGAGATGTACATGTTCAGATATATTTAATGTGTGGCTGTTGGCTACTAAATGTGAGTTGTGCGTTGAATCTGAGGCTGTATATCATTTTATGCTGGTGTAACATGCTGTAATTTCCCACAGTTCTGAAGATGCTTGCATGTGATGAGTGAAACAAGTCAATAAAGGAATGTTGTAGAAAACTTGTGGTTGCTCCAAAATATTAATATTACTGTTATGTTAAATTTCTGTGCAGTTGAGCTATCAAAATATTATTAAAGAACAGAGTAATTAAAATTGTAGCATGATCAGAACCTAGCAACTAAAAACCATAAATTATTACTAAAAATGTTTGTTATTAAGAAACAGAAGTTTTCATATAGTACTTACCATATAGCATAAGCAACTTGACTTGCTGTGATACCCCAAACAGCCTTCCGTCGTGAAATAGTATACCAGTTAGATGTTATAAACATTTCAGTAAATACACTCACACTGCTAACTGTATGGAGGCCATGGTTTAACCAAAGAGAAAAACACTGATCCAAAATTTTAGGAAATACCAGTTCACGGTCTATTAAATATATACTCCAAAATACCAATGATATAGCCTGTGTAAGAAGAAATGATTGTATAAAAAATTGTCTCACTTCTACCTACTCACATCAGAAGATGTTTTGCATTCATCCCAGTTCCCAGAACTCCTGAAGATAGATGTTGACTGTGGATATTGTATCACAGACACAGTCCCTTTGGCTGTTCAGAGATGTCACTAAACCTGCTGAAGATGTAAACAACCATGCATAAGCAGCGCCTATTTGACGGAGGGGTTCCGACAGCCGATCAGTTCCTGTTGTTCCACCTGGAAGGAGGTACATGGCTCGTGTTGTCTGTAGTTCAACCATGCCTAGATGGTCAATACCACAGTTTGATCATGTCCACATTGTTACTTTACACCAGGATGGGCTCTAAACAAGGGAAGTGTCCAGGCGTCTCGGAGTGAACCAAGCGAAGTTGTTTGGACACAGAGGAGATACAGAGAGACAAGAACTGTCAGTGAAATGCTTCGTTCAGGCTGCCCAAGGGCTACAACTGCATTGGATGACAGCTATCTATGGATTATGGCTCAGAGGAACCTGACAGCAATGCCACCATGTTGAATAATGCTTTTCGTGCAGCCACAGCACATCGTGTTATGATTCAAACTGTGCATAATAGACTGCATGATGCGCAACTTTGCTCCCGACATCCAAGGTGAGGCCCATCTTTACAACCATGACACAATGCAGCATGGTACAGATGGACACAAGACCATGGTGAATGGACCACTCAGAATTGGCATCATGTTCTCTTTACTGATGAGTGTCGCATATGCCTTCAACCAGACAATTGTCAGGAACGTGTTTGGAAACAACCCGGTTTGGCTGAACACCTTGAGTACAGTGTTGTCCAGGAAGTGAAGCAATGTGGAGGTTTCCTGCTTTTTTGGGGTGGCATTATGTGGGGCCAATGTATGCCACTGGTGGTCATGGAAGGCGCCGTAATGGCTGTATGATAAGTAAATGCCTCCCTCCCACCGACAGTGCAACCATATCGGCAGCACACTGGCAAGGCATTTGTCTTCATGGCCAATGATTCACACCCCATCATGCACATATTGTGAATGACTTCCTTCAGGATAATGACATCGCTGAACTACAGTAGCCATCATGTTCTCCAGACATGAACACTATAAACATGCCTGGGATAGATTGAAAAGGGCTGTTTATGGATGACATGACCCACCAACCATTTTGAGGGAGCTACACTGAATCACCATTGAGGAGTGGGACAATGTGGACCAACAGTGCCTTGATGAACTTGTGGACAGTATGCCACTATGAATACAGGCATACATCAATGCAAGAAGCTGTGCTACTGGGTATTAGAGTTACAGATGTGTACAGCAATCTGGACCACCATCTCTGAAGGTCTCACTGTGTGGTGGTACAACATGCAATGTGTGGTTTTCATGAGCAATAAAAAGGGCAGAAATGATGTTTATGTTAATCTCTAATCAAATTTCCTGTGCAGGTTCTGGAACTCTTGGAACCTAGGTGATGCAAAACTTTTTTTGATGTGTGTATCTGCAGTTGTGTATAGGACTACTATAGCTCTCAAAAGTGACATAGTTTTCTCGTCATTGTTCTGTAACCTTTAAATATTCATTGAATTACACATTTTTATGTCAGTCACTTATCTCATAGGATAATGTAAAGTTCTCCAGAAAGTTTTTCCTACAGTAGATAAGAGGGCAAACAAAAACTGAGGTTAGCGTCTGTATAATCAAGTTTCATGTAGTTCCTGCTCAAGAAGATTGAAGAAAATATTTAAAACCAAAGTATCAACATTTTGAGCATACAATAATTAAGTAAGAACTTATTCAGTTGTTGAATTTAAAGAGATATGATTTATAGCAACTGATCTGCACCATTTTCAAAAGGAAAGTTAGCCAAATTTATCTTCACTCCTTTCCTGCACCAGGCTAATAATATAACTCAAGTAACACTATGCCTAAATAAAATTCATGGATTAATAGCAGAATTTCTGCTTTGATGCTTGGGTTAGTCCGTTTATGAACTATGGACCTTGCCATAGTGGAGTAACTTAACATGACTCAGTGGCACAGGAAGACCAAACTAACAAATGGTTCCTTAAGAGAGGCAGCAGATCTTCCAGTAGTTGCAGGGACAATCATCTGTATGACTGACTTATCTGTCCTAATAACATTAGTCAACATGACTTTGTTACATTGTAGTGTGAACTGCTGGAAGAAAGGGAAAATTACAGCTTTGTATTCCCAGAGACATGCAGTTTAACTATATGGATCAATGGTGATGGCATCTTCTTGAGTAAAATGTTCCAAAAGTAAAACACTCTCCGATTCGAAACTCTGGGAGGATCTTGTCATTAGGAAAAATTCTGATGTTCTATGGGTCACGACATGGACTGGTTGATTCTTAATCAGTTAGATACATTATAGAATCTAAAAAGGGAATGGGATAAGTTGAAGTTAGATGTAGTGACAATTATTGTAGTGCAGTGGCAGGAAGAACAGAACTTCTGGTCCATTGAGTACAGTGGTTTCAGTGTATAATCAGATATGGGTAATGCATAAGTAGGACTAATCATAAATAAGAACATAAGACCATGAATGAACTACTGTGAAAGGGAAAGTGAAGACATTGTAATATCTAAGATAGATAAAAAGCCAAAGCCCACTACAATAGTACAAATATGTATGCCCACTGTCTCAGCAGCTGATGAAGAGGCCAAAATAATGCATGATTAGATAAAAGAAATCTGTCAATTGGAATGTGATGGAGGACTTTAATTAAACAGTAAGAAAAGGAATTATTCATCATTTGTCTTTACAGCTCTTTCAGTAGCCATGTTGCAGACAGAATTGCTCGATATCAGACCCACCTGTTACTCAAACAACTGTTTATACATATACATAAGCCCAAACATATTCAGCACCTTTGTATAAAACAAAATTACATTTATAGATAAAGTGACTTGTCAACTCACCAGCCAAACTCAGAGCAACGCCATTTAATTGTGGATGACAAACTACTAATATCCAATAATGTATAAAGGGTCCTATGTAACCAAATAATGTGGAAAAAATGTGAATGACAACAAACAAAAACTGTTTTGGGGCCTAATTTCATTATAATAATTATTACTTAAAATTGTTTACGTTTTACAGAACTGAATAAACAAAACATACTGAAGCTGGCACAAAGGTGCTGAAACAAATTTGAGTTTATCTAAAGCAAAACAGTTGCTTACATAACAGGCAGACCTTAAATCCAATTATTTAGGGAAATATAGAGAAGGAAAAATAGAAGGAGAGCATGGACTGGGGAAAAGCAAGGAAAGAGTAAGCCACCAGATAAAAGTTTCATCTGAACATATTTTAATGATTATAAACACTTGAATTAAGGCTCATGAAAGAAGGTTGTAGACAAGTAAGAGACTGGGAGACATCAGAAGATTTCAGATGAGTCAAATACGATAATGACAGGACAGAGATTTGGAAACCTGATTCTACTGTGTTATTCTTATGTTTTGTAGCATGGGAGTTTTCATTACCTGTAACAAAAAATATTAATGGATAAATGTACTGGGACGTGAGTGTAAAATTTCCAAGATACTTAAAGAAACCTCTGAAAGATAAGTGGTTCTGTACTTTAAACACTGTAATAAAAAAATCATATTTTCACCTAGTTGTCAATTGCTAGTAAGCTACAGAATCACTTCTCTAGGAAACTCAACTTACGTTGAGTCATTCATCATGTTCCAGAGATTCCATCAATATGGATAATTTTCAGAGATGTGGAACAGATAAAAGGTACAAACACTGAACTAAACTCAACAAGTCCTGCTTAACTGCAAGTTATATCAATAATGCCAATATGCAAGAAATGTATATATTTTTTAAAATCTTGTAGAACAATTAAGTTACAACAGTAGTGACACATGTTTTTTGTACTTAAAATCTTTACATACAGCAGAGTCCTGCTAATCTGAACCCCAGTAATCCGATCGTTTGGTTAATCTGAACATGAAAAATGTTAATCTAAGTATGGAAAACTGTGTGGTAAACTGCTGTACATACACATTATTTTAATTTACACAGTACAGTAAACATCTATTAGAAAAACTGACAAGAAAACATTAGTTTTAAACAATGCATAACAATGAAGGAAAAGCTGTCAAACTTACTTAAATACAGCGGACATTTTATACCTACTTTTTAGATAACAAAAACTCAGTCATTGTTTTTTGGCGAAATAAAGACAGTCTGTTATAAGATGCGTAGTTGCGCCATCACCTCATAAACATCAAATCAGAGGGTGTAGCAGTGGGCTGTTGCTCCAAATAGTGAAGTGCGAGCTCAAGGGCTTCTGCTGCATCACTGTGTGGCATCAGCTCTCCTCTGTTACTTTCAAGTTTATTGTCACCTCCATCACAACAGTCCACTTCTTCCTGGTCTTGAGTCACAGCAGCAACTAAATCAGCATCAGTAAGGTTCTCCTCCACACATGCCCCATTCACTGCCATCCACTCATTTACACCTCCTTCACAAGCGTCTTCACATCCAGAGATTATCTGTATCATTTGTCATAAATTTTCCTCTTCGTTTTCAACTAGGTTGTCCTGAAATTCGATAGATGTCCACAGTTTTCTCCACAATTTTCTCAGAGTATTTTCTGAAATATTCTGCCATGCCTCAGTGGCACAATAAACAATGTCCTTCACGTTGGTCTTTTTTATTTTGTCCACTAAAGGAATGCTATCATCTTGGAACAGCATTCTTAAAAATTGTTTTCTGTAAGTCAGTTTTAATGTTTGCAGTACGCCCTTGTCCATCAGCTGTAGAAGTGGTGTAACATTCGGCGGCAAAAACTTCACCACAATTTCTCCATCACATAATTCCTTAGTGCTGGGGTGAGAGGACGCATTATCAATCAAAAGGATTGCTTGGGGAGACAAAAGATTTTCCTTAGTAAACCTTCAAACAGAGGGAACAAACTGGTCATGAAACCATCCATCCATGCATTTTTCTGGTTGTGATAATATACAGGCAGGGATGTCATTTTGCAGTTTTTAAAAGCTCTGGGCCTAGCAGATTTGCTGATCAGCATTAAAGGCAGCTTGTAATTACCAGCAGCATGCTGAATGCTAATAAAGTCACACGATTTTTGCACATTTTAAAACCAGGAGCATGGTCTTCTGCTTTTGATGCTAGGCATTTTGATGGCAATGTCGTCAAATTAAGTCCAGTCTTATCAGCATTATAAATTTTTTGGGGAGAATACTTTCCCTCTCTTATCATTTTTTCAAACTCACCCAAGAATTCCTTCACTGTATCACAGTCAGAAGAAAGCTCCTATCCAGTAATTGTTAGCTGAGGAATTCCATGACTTTTTGAATCTGTCCAACCAACCCATACTCTCACTAAGTGACTCATCACCATTCATTAATTTTTTCAGGTAAACAGCCTTCTCCTGAAACAGTTCTCCACTCAAAGGAATTCCCCTTTCTTTCCTGCATAAACCAAAGGAAAAGACCTTCATCCACTTTATCGTACTGGGACTGTTTCAAAGGCTGCCAAATTTTGAGTGTTTTACCTGAAGATGTTGCACAGGACTGTTCAAGCTTCACTTGGTTCTTCTTTCAATCACAAATGGTTGCTTTACCAACACCCAGTTCCATTGCCAATTTAGATACATTCTCACCATTGTCTGTCTGCTTCAAAGCATTCAGTATTTCTTCGAGAGTTAACATTGCATGTTTTGTTTAACTCATGACAAAAATGTGTACACCTCTACAACTGAATGAATACAATACAACTGTTAAATGTGTCAGCGATCAAGAACTAACACAACCAAGTGCTTTGTGAGCCAACTGGCAGTACACTGACCTCAGACACTACAGAGGTATCCAAAATGCTCAACACCAAGGGCAGGGAGTGAGAGTGAGCCATTGTTCACACACTTGTTCCCATTTGTTACCATTGTGTACTTATTTATCTGCTTGGTATACTTCATACTATAAACTCGTCACCATAATTCTGGCTAATCCGAACAAATCGGTAATCCGAACAAGGCCCAGTCCCAATTACTTTGGATTAACGGAACTCTACTGTACTCTGATAAATAAAACAGACTATTTAATTTTGTTGCAAAAATTGAATTTTCATTGGCTGCAAGAGATAAGTAATTATATTTTTGTATTACACAGGGCCTGTTCAAGGTCCAAGTGACGCAAGCCACTGCTTGGTGGCCAATCTGAAAGGAGCACTAGAGGTGCCACAATTGTAAGATTTCTACACAGGGTGTATCAAAATTAGTGGCAGCTGCTTCAGGGCCAAGCTGAAAGGCAAGGCAAGATTTGTATACAGTGTGTATCACAATTAATAGCAAAAGAAAAGAAAGGAGAGGGGCATCAAATGGCAAGTCACTTGTTTGGAAAAATATTCTCAAACTGGCCCTGGCACTACAATAAGTAACGTGTGTGTTTTTACTCAAAATCTTTAGGTATTATGATAAATAATTTTGTTTTGATGCAAATATCATATTTTTGAGAAACTGAAAACTTTCCTCTCTGTATGGAACTTTGTCCATCATTGTCTTTGCCTCTATTGTACATTTACATTTCGTATTTGGAGTATTATGAAGTCATCTTTTTGTAATACAAAAATATGCAATTTAGGTGTTACACCACATGATCTAGTCAAAACACATTATATTTAGTATGATCAAACAATGGAAACCTCAGGTAGGAATATCAGCTATGTAGGAAAAGATTGATTGCTACTTACTGTTAAGGTAACATGTTAAGTTGCAGACAGGCACAATTAAAAGACACTTACACAAAGCTTTTGGCCACAGTCTTTATCAGCAAAAGAGAAACACACACAAGCAAATACACCTCAGACACACATGACAGTCAACTCTAGCATCCCAGGCCAGAATGTAATTATCACGTGGAATGCAAGCAATAATCTGGGAGGGCAAAACAGAAACACACACCATTCATACACACAAGCAAGCACACCTCATACAAACATGACTGCCATCTCTAGCATCTCAGGCCAGAATGCAATTACCATGTGGAATGGAAGCACTAATCTGGGAGCGGCAAGGAAGGGGAAGGGGTAGTAGCGTATGGGTGGCGAGAGAGACAAACACTGTCTGGCAGAGTCTCCAAGGACTGTAAAAGACAAGATTGCTGAGAAGATGATAGGGCAGAGGGGGTGGAAAAAGTTGGGTGGAGGGTGTAGGGACAGTATCTTACCAAAGGCTGAGGCCAGGATAACTACAGGAGTGGAGATTGTTTTCTAAGAATAACTTCCATCTGCACAGTTCAGAAAAGCTGGTGGTTGAGGGGAGGATCCAGGTGGTTAAGCACCCATTTAAGTCAAGCATGTTATGTTCAGCCACATTTTGTGCCACAGGGTGCTCTACTTTGTTCTCAGCCATAGTTCAGTGGAGGCTGATCATCTCGGTGGACAGCTGGTTGGTAGTCATACAATATGAAAGGCTGTGCAATGATTGCAGCAGAACTGATAGGTGTTATGGCTGCTTTCACAGTTGGTCAGGCCTCTGATGGGGTAGGATAAAAATGTGACAGGACTGGAATGAGAAGTGCTGGGTCAGTGGATTGGGCAGGTCTTACACCTGGGCCTTCCACAGGCATATGATTCTTTTGGGGAGGTGTTGGGATTGGGAGTGGCATGGGGAAAGACTAGATGTTGTGGAGGTTTGGTGGGCATTTGAACACCTCTTTAGGAGGGGTGAGAAGTATCTCAGACAGAAACTTCCTTATTTCAGTGTAAAGCAAGATGATTTGTTATCAAAGCCCTGGTGAAGGATGTGGTTCAGTTTTTCCAGTCCAGGGTGGTACTGGATGACAAGGGAGACACTCCTTTGTGGCTGGTTTTTGGGGGTGGTGGGAGGACTGGGGTTGTGAGGGGAAATGGCATGAGAGAGCAATTTTGCAAGCTATGTCTTGAGGATAGTGCCTGTCTTTGAAGACCGTGGTGAGACCTTCAGCACACTGAGCAAGGGTGTTCTTGGTACTGCAGTACGCCATCCCGGGATAAAACTGTTTCGTATCTTAAATTTTATTGTTGACATATAAACAAATATAAACTCTGTAATAATAGTAAACACTTGGAAGACGAAATGGTACTATTCTTAAAGGATCTATTTGGCTCTAGTCAGAAACATGCTAGCAAAGCAAAGTAATTAACAGTTTTGTCAAAAGTATTGTTTGTGTAAGTTGTATATATGTTAATTCCGTGATTTAAACAAATAATTTGGCTTAACCATTTTTATAGTAAAAACTGATAAAAAGAACCAATTTTTTCAAAGTATTCAGTTTTATTCTATTTTTAAATTTTTTTTTTAAACAATCGTATTGATCAACTAGGATCACATTAACAACTTCAGTTCCTCTTCTTCCTTTGTTGTTGTTTCCTATTTTTCCAGTATTCCCTCATTTTCTCCCCATGAAGTCTCTTCCTTTCTTCTGTCCATGTTGTTCCTGATTTTTTATTTCTTTTGGTTTGACAGCCTTCCAAATGTAGGAATTTGATTTTAAAACAATTTCTTTCTGCTATTTCTGATTCTTTGATGTTGTTTCTTTCAAGATCTTTTCTTACTTCTTTAATCCATGCTATTGTCGACTTCTTCTTCCGGAAATATAGGAGTATTTGTTTTGTTAGTCTATTTCCATCCATTCGATAGAGATTTCCAAAAAAGGTTAATCTTCGTTTGGCCGTTACTTCAGATATTTTTTTCTATATTTTTGTAGATCTCCTCATTACTTCTTATTTTCCAACCATCTGCGGTTTTCACTGCACCCATTATTTTTCTAATAAATCTTCTTTCCAGTACCTCTAGTTTGTCCATCTTATAGTTCATCGTTAGGCATTCAGATCCATATAAACATTCTGGTCATACCACTGTGGTGTAGTGTTTTAGTTTTGTTTTCCTAGATATACATTTCTTGTTGTAAATAATTTTGGTCAAACCATATGCTCTTTCCATTTTGTTAATTTTTACATCTATTGCAGATTTTTTTATATTTGTCATGAATTTTGTTTTTTCAGCTGAAATTTTGAGACCAGTTCTGTTTGCTAATTTTTCCAGGATGTTTATTCGAGTAACTGCATCTGTCAGGTTTTCTGAAAGTATTGCGAGATCATCCGCAAAAGCCTAGCAGTTTACCTTAATTCCATTTGTTTTCCTTGCCAGAGTTATTGGTTCAATTTTGAGATTTTTTAGCTCCAAATTCCAGATCCTTACCTTTTTTTTCTAGAACACAGTTAAACAGTAAAGTTGATAAACCATCACCTTGTCTAACGCCAGTTTTTATTTCAAACGGCTGAGATACTTCTCCCATAAATTTGACTTCAGATGCTGTACCTGTTAGTGTCTCATGAATTATGTTTGCTAGTTTTGATTTAATACCAAATTCTCTAATGACCTTATCTATAATTTCTCTGTCTATACAATCAAATGCTTTCTTGAAATCTTTAAATGACACTAGTATTGGTTTGCTGGTTAACATTCTATGGCGAATTATTGACTTTAAGTTAAAAATTTGTTCTGCACAGGATATTCCCTTTTGTAAACCAGCCTGATATTCTCCTAGTTGTTTGCCTAAAGTATCCACCACTCTTTTGAGGAGAATTTTTGATAACATTTTGTATGCCATTGGCAGAAGAGACACTCCTCTGTAATTATTGACATTTTGTTTGTCACCCTTTTTATGTGGTGGGTGGATTAATGCTGTTTTCCATTCAACTGGAATCTTTTCAGTTTTCCAAATGTTCTCAAAAAGCAGCTGTAGATCCTTTATGATTTTTGGTTCTGACCAATTCAATAATTCTGCTGTAATGGAGTCTTCACCACTTGCTTTATTGTTTTTGAGTGTTTTGATGGCTTCATGAATTTCCAGCTCTGTTGGCAGGAAATCTTCCTCTAGATTTTGAAGTGTCACTAGAAATTCTAATTTATCTATTGGAACTGGACAGTTTAACAACATTTCAAAAAAAATTGCTAAAATTTCACAATTTTCTTTATTATTTAATCCTATGTTGCCATTTTAATCTTTGAAACAAATACTTGGTGCCTGATATCCTTTAAGTATGTGTTTAAAGGTTTGGTAAAAATTTCTAGAATTATTTTTGGTGATATTTTGTTCTATTCCAATAAGCTGACAATTTTCAAAGTTCCTTTTGATTTTTGATGTTTCTTTTCTTTGTTGTACATCACAGAAATTATGAATGTTAAAATAGTCAGAAATGGGGAATTCGATTCAGATCATTACCTCTCTAAGATTAAAATAACATTTCTGCCATCTAAACCAAGGAAGGTGACCAAGAAAGTGATCACATACAACACTACTACAGCTAATATTACAAAAGAAAATATAGAAAAATTTAGAGAAGAAATTGAGACAAGTAAAGAAGGTGATTGGCGTGCACTCCAGATGACAATAACTCAAGCAGCAGAGAAAACTTTAGGATTAGCCAAGAATAAAATGAAGACATGGTGGAATAAGGAGTGTGAAGAAGCACTAATACAAAGAGCTCAAAAATGGAGATAATGGAGATGTTCGAAAAAAGAGGAAGACCTTGAACAATGCAGACAAAGTATTCAGTTAATTTAATGAATTAAGTTTTAACTGTAAGTTCTGTAAATTTAACTTTGAACAATGTGTAGTTTCAGCACCTATTATTGTGAGGACATATAAGGGCCCAATTTTTGACCCTGACACGGTCAGTCCATGGCCGAGTTTAAGACGAGAAACCTGTGTCAGTTAGAATAACAACAATGCTTCAATTTAACTATGAAATAAGTGTTATACAATTAGGCCGTGTGTTAAAACAATGACTGTGTCTGCTCCATACATACCTTTCTATTCTTCAAGAACTGTG
Organism: Schistocerca cancellata; assembly: GCF_023864275.1. NCBI lineage: Eukaryota > Metazoa > Arthropoda > Insecta > Orthoptera > Acrididae > Schistocerca > Schistocerca cancellata. Next base: position 332,278,034 of record NC_064627.1, on the reverse strand, counting down.
AACTTTGTGGTTAGGTTTTTACTGTTCATAGATGTTCAGTAGGAAACTAATGTAGCAGTTTGTGGATGTTTGCCTGAAAACTATTAATGAGTCTTATTGAAAGTTAAACAATAGTGCACTGGCCATATTAAATGTGCATATGGGGGTTGTGAAAAGTGAAAGTAAACAACTGTGAAATGCAAATGAGCACCTGTCAGCTACATTGTTACAGTAGACAGTACTGCACTTCCACCCCCTATTTTTTCAGCCAGTATGTTGACACCAAGGACAACAAATGAAGAGATAAAAGAAGATGTCATCATCACAAGGTACAATAAACTGCCACCGTGGGGCATCCAGTATTGTTGGGTTTGTGGCTTTGGGGAGCATGTAGAAGGTTGGTGTGTGGGTTGTCAAAGGAGTGAGGAGGGAAATGGATTCAGGGGAGATGTTCTGGGAAGGGTATAAGGCCTTAAGCAGAGACTGGAATTTTTGTTGGAAAAGTTTAAAGGTGGAGAAGTCAGACAACTGGCATAGGCCTTCTGCCAGGTAGGCACTGTGCTTCAGCACAACAGTGGTGGATATTTGTCTGCAGATAGTGGATGATTAGGTCAAAATTAGTTTTGAGATTGTGTATGGCTGTTCTTTCTTTGTACTGAAAGATTGGTGTTTTGAAGAAGGAATGTGGGGAAGGATGGTGAGGCTAAGTAGGATGTAAAGAATTCCTGGAAGGTGACCAACGGTTGGTTAGGATAATGGGGGAGGATAATGTTTGGATGATGGTATGATCTGGAAGAGGCAGCGTTCAATGTTGCTATTAGGATGGATTTGGTTGGAGGGATTGGCACCATTCCTGGCACAATGGATCCTTGCTCAATCTTTCTGCACCAATTAGAAAAGTATTCCTTTCCCTGGCTAATACCCAGTCCCACATCCTGTTTCTCAAATAGTGCCTAAACCATGGAATCCCCCAATATGGCCTAAATATAAAGATTCCTTTCTCTGGATCCCACCCTTCCTTTCACGATGGCCTACATGTCTTCATATTCTACCAATCCCTGTGTCTCACAATCGTGGTGCTGCAAGAGCACATCTTCATGGCACAGGCATCCCAGAACCACCTTTGCTCCCTCTGCAAGATACTATTACTCTATACATCACATCTCTGAAATTAAATCACTTTCTCTCCAATGCCTGGAGGAGCATTCCAGACAGCACCTCCATTAGTTATCCAACCTGCTGACATCCTACTGCTGCCTCAGTCACCACTATCCAACTCCTATCATATCCACAATGTTCCTCCTTGTCCACCCCTCATAGCAGCTAAACCCTGCCTAGCTGACCTTTTCAACACACCACGTTGCCAAAACTCCCTACCAATGCTCCACCAAATCCAGAGCTAAAACATTCCCAAAACACTGTTGTTAACTTTTCCACCAAATCCTCATCTCCATAGAAGTTTCAGTCCTATTCAAAGGCCTTGCCTTTAGCCCTACACCCAAATTTAACCATGCTAGACTTGTCAAAGACCTACTCTCCTTCTCCCAATCCCTGCAATGGAAGCACATACTTGCCGCCAATTCCTCCAATGAAAACCACCCTAATTACAACATTGAATCCTGCCTCTTCCAGTATGTACCACCATCCAATAGTGATCCTGCCCCCCCCCCCACCCCTCCTACCACTCACCCACCCTGCTAACCATCTACTGGTATCTTCCAGGAAATTCTTACCTCCAACTTCACCTCACCAACCATCCCCAGACCCTTTCTCAGAACACCAACTTTTCAGTAGAAGAAAGAACAGCCATACACAACCTCAAAACAAATTCTGATCTAATCATTCTACCTGCAGACAAAGATTCTACCACTGTTGTGATGAACCACAGTGACTAGCTTGCAGAAGGCCTCTACCAATTGTCTGACTCCTACACCTATAAAATTTGCCAGAGTGATCACAGCCCAGAAGTCCAACAAAATCTCCAATCTCTGCTTAAGGCTTTAGGCTCTTGCCAGAACATCTTCCCTGAATCCATTTCACTCCTCACCACTATGGCACCCCACACACCCACCCTCTACGTGCTCCCCAAAATCCACAGACCCAACAGTCCTGAACACACCACTGTGGCTTGTTGTTGTGCCCCCACTGAAAGAATTTCAGCCCTCATTGACCAACACCTCCAGTCAGTCGCCCATAATCTAGCCTCCCACATCAAAGACACCAACTACTTCCTTCACCGATTCTCCACCATCCCCACCTCTTTACCTCTTTGATACCTGCTTGTCACTTTTGACGCCACTTCCCGATACATGAAAGGCAAAGGTCCCGAGTTCAAGTCTCGGTCCAGCACACAGTTTTAATCTGCCAGGAAGTTTCATATCAGTGCACACTGCGCTGCAGAGTGAAAATCTCATTCTGGAAACATGCCCCAGGCTGTGGCTAAGCCATGTCTATGCAATATCCTTTCTTTCAGGAGTGCTAGTTCTGCAAGGTTCATAGGAGAGCTTCTGTAAAGTTTGGAAGGTAGGAGATGAGATACTGGCAGAGGTAAAGCTGTGAGGATGGGGCTTGAGTTGTGCTTTGGTAGCTCAGTTGGTAGAGCACTTGCCTGCGAAAGGCAAAGGTCCCGAGTTCGAGTCTCGGTCCAGCACACAGTTTTAATCTGCCAGGAAGTTTCACATTCTCCATTCCCGTAATTATCCTGGCCTCAACCTTTGTTAACATACTGTCCCCACACCCTCCACCCAACAGTTTCCACCCCCTATGTCCTATTATCTCTTCCTCATCTCATCTCCCACCCTGTATATTTGCAGCCCTCTGCCAATGCATCCACCTCTACTCTCAGTTTTTGTTTCTTTTTCCCCCACCTCCCCACCCCACAACCTACTGAAATCCTAGTGGACAGCTGAATGGTAGTCATTCCAATATGAAAGATTGTGCAATTATTGAAGTAGAACTGGTAAATGACATGGCTTCTTTCACAGTTGGTCAGGCCCCTTATGGGGTATGATAAACCTGTGACAGGACTGGACTGGGAAGTTCTGGGTCAGTGGATTCGACATGTCTTGTACCTGGGCCTTATGCAGGCATATGATTCTTTTGCATATGGGTTGGGGTTGGGAGTGGCAGGAGGATGGACTAGATGTTGTGGAGGTTGGGTGGGCATTGGAACACCTCTTTAGAAGGGCTGGGAAGTATCTCAAACAAAATGTCCCTTATTTCAGGGTAAGGCAAGATGATTGGTAATCAAAAGCCCTAGAAAAGGATGTGGTTCAGTTTTTCCAGTCCAGGGTGGTACTGAATGACAAGTGAGACTCTCCTTTGTAGCTGGTTTTTGGAGGTGGTGAGAGGATGGGGGTTGTGAGGGGAAATGGCACAGGAGAGCATTTTGCAGGCTATGTCTTGAGGATAGTGCCTGTCTATGAAGGCCTTGGTGAGATCTTCAGCATAGTGAGCAAGGGAGCATTTGTCACTGCAGATACATCGTCTGTTGGTAGTCTGGCTATTTGGGAGGGACTTTTAGGTGTAAAAAGGATCATAGCTTTCAAACTGCAGGTGGTGTTATTGGTTGGTGGATGTAATGTGACTGGAGCCATCAGAGAGGAGGAGGTCAACATCTATGAAGGTGGCACACTGGGTTGAGGATGACCACATGAAGCAGATGTGAGAGGTGGTGAGGTTGTGAAGAAATGAGGATAGGGTGTCTCAGCCCTGGGTCCACATAGTTAAGAAACCATCAATGAACCTGAACCAGAGTAGGAATCAAGTGTTCTGGGAGGGTAGGAAGGTCTCCTGTAGATGGCCCTCAAAAAGATTGGCATAGGAGGGTGCCATGCTGGTGCCCGTGGCTGTGCTGTGGATTTGTTTGTACACCTTCCATTCAAGTGAGAAGTAATTGTGGGTTAGGATAACGTTAGTAAGGTGTATGAGAAATGAGATTGTGGATACAGATTCTGAAGGACATTGGGAAGACCATGGGCTTGAGTAATACTGGTGTATAGGGAGGTGGCATTAAACAGTGACGAGTAGGGATCCAAGAAGTAAAGTGCAGGGGATGGTGGAGCGTAGTGAAGGAAGCGGTTGCTGTCTTTCATGTGGGAGGCTAGATTGTGGACAATTGGTTGGAGGTGTTGGTCAATGAATGCTGAAATTCTTTCAGTGGAGGTTGTGACGAGGCAAGCTGGGATATTTTTACTTCCCCTGTTGTTTTGCCATCTGCCTCCTTAAAATTCATGTTTTTACTTTTAATCGATTACCATTAACATATGCGAGTATAATCTGTTTTAAAGAATGTAACACCAGATGTAATTTTGTGCTTAGTATTAAGTATGTAATTTATTTTCTAATTTATTTAATCTATTCCTAGTTAGTAACTTTCATCATAGGGTGAAATCAACAATTGTTTTGTTACTTAAATTCTATTGTTGACATATAAATAAATATAAACTCCATATTAATTGTAAATACTTGGAAGACGAAATGCTAGTATTCTAAAAGGATCTTTTACTGAAACTGTGCCTTTTGGAGTCTAGTCCCTGCACATTCCACCAGGTAGCATTTGTCTCACTCCCCACCCGGTACTTTCACCTCCCTGCCCTCAACATCCTGATACTGCACCTGTTGGGGTCTAGTTCCTGTGCACTCCATCAGACAGCATTCATCTCTCTTCCCATATGTACACTACTATCCCTTCCCCTTCCCTTTCCCATTCCCCTTCCCCTTCCCCTTCCCCTTCCCCTTCCTCTTCCCTTTCCCCTTCCCCCTTCCATGTGTGTGTGAGGTGTGCTAGCTTTTGTGTGTGTGTGTGTGTGTGTGTGTGTGTGTGTGTGTGTGTGTGTGTGTGTGTGTGTGTGTCGGGGGGGGGAGGGGGGAGGGGGGAGGGGGGAGGGGGGGGGAAGGAGGCTGTGGCTGTAACCTACATGTGAGTGTCTTTTAACCGTGTCTGTCTGCAACTTGGTGGGTCTTCTTTATGGGAAGTAGCAATCTATCTTTGCCTACATTGTAGAAATTCATAGAGGTATACCTATCGCTGTAGATGAAAGTTTAGCCTAATTTAAATTCCCTAACTTGAAATGTATGTGTATGGAAGGGGTATTAAGCAACATTCCTCTAATCAAGCATTTGGCCCAGATCTCTAGTATACTTTATGATAGAATCTGGCCTGAAATTTATTACAGGGTTTGTAATAATGTAATTAATTTCATTGAAAACATGTTAAAGAAAACATTCCTCACACACAAAGAAAGAAAATATGTTATGTGGACATGTGTCCGGAAACGCTTACTTTCCTTGTTAGAGCTCATTTTATTACTTCTCTTCAAATCACATTAATCATGGAATGGAAACACACACCAACAGAACGTACCAACGTGACTTTAAACACTTTGTTACAGGAAATGTTCTAAATGTCCTCTGTTAGCGAGGATACATGCATCCACCCTCCATCGCATGGAATCCCTGATGCGCTGATGCAGCCCTGGAGAATGGTATATTGTATCATAGCCGTCCACAATACGAGCACGAAGAGTCTCTACATTTGGTACCGGGGTTGCGTAGACAAGAGCTTTCAAATGCCCCCATAAATGAAAGTCAAGAGGGTTGAGGTCCGGAGAGCGTGGAGGCCATGGAATTGGTCCGCCTCTACCAATCCATCAGTCACCGAATCAGTTGTTGAGAAGCCTACGAACACTTCGATTGAAATGTGCAGGAGCTCCACCATGCATGAACCACATGTTGTGTCGTACTTGTAAAGGCACATGTTCTAGCAGCACAGGTAGAGTTGTTGTTATTGTGGTCTTCACTCCTGAGACTGGTTTGATGCAGCTCTCCATGTTACTCTATCCTGCACAAGTGTCTTCATCGCCCAGTACCTACTGCAACCTACATCCTTCTGAATCTGCTTGGTGTATTCATCTCTTGGTCTCCCTCTACGATTTTTATCCTCCACGCTGCCCTCCAATACTAAATTGGTGATCCCTTGATGCCTCAGAACATGTCCTAGTCAAGTTGTGCCACAAACTTCTCTTCTTCCCAATCCTATTCAACACCTCCTCATTAGTTACGTGATCTACCCATCTAATCTTCAGCATTCTTCTGTAGCACCACATTTCGAAAGCTTCTATTCTCTTCTTGTCTAAACTATTTATTGTCCATGTTTCACTTCCATACATGGCTACACTCCATACAAATACTTTCAGAAACGACTTCCTGACAGTTAAATCTATACTCGGTGTTAACAAATTTCTCTTCTTGAGAAATGCTTTCCTTGCCATTGCCAGTCTACATTTTATATCCTCTCTACTTTGACCATCATCAGTTATTTTGCTCTCCAAATAGCAAAACTCCTTTACTACGTTAAGTTTCTCATTTCCTAATCTAATACCCTCAACATCACCCGACTTAATTCGACTACATTCCATCAGGTAGAGTATCCCGTATGAAATCATGATAACGTGCTCCATTGAGTGTAGGTGGAAGAACATGGGGCCCAGTCAAGATATCACCAAGAATGCCTGCCCAAACGTTCACAGAAAATCTGTGTTGATGACGTGATTGCACAATTGCGTGTGGGTTCTCGTCAGCCCACACATGTTGATTGTGAAAATTTACAGTTTGATCACGTTGGAATGAAGCCTCATCTGTAAAGAGAACATTTGCACTGAAATGAGGATTGACAAATTGTTGGATGAATCATTCGCAGAAGTGTACCCATGGCGGCCAATCAGCTGCTGATAGTGCCTGCACACACTGTACATGGTACGGAAACAACTGGTTCTCCCGTAGCACTCTCCATACAGTGACGTGGTCAATGTTGCCTTGTACAGCAGCTACTTCTCTGACACTGACTTTAGGGCTATCGTCAACTGCACGAAGTATTGCCTCATACATTGCAGGTATCCTCATCGTTCTAGGTCTTCCCCAGTCATGAGTCATAGGCTGGAATGTTACGTGCTCCCGAAGACGCCGATCAATTGCTTCGAACGTCTTCCTGTTGGGACTCCTTCACTCTGGAAATCTGTCTCGATACAAATGTACCGCACCATGGCTATTGCCCCATGCTAATCCATACATCAAATGGGCATCTGCCAACTCTGCATTTGTAGACATTGCACTGACTGCAAAACCACGTTCGTGATGAACACTAACCTGTTGATGCTACGTACTGATGTGCTTGATGCTAATAATGTAGAGCAATGAGTAGCATGTCAACACAAGCACCGAAGTCAACATAACCTTCATTCAATTGGGCCAACTGGTGGTGAATTGAGCAAGTACAATACATACTGATGAAACTAAAATGAGCTGTAACATGGAAATTAAGCGTTTCCGGACACATGTCCACATAACATCTTTTCTTTATTTGTGTGTGGGGAATGTTTCATGAAAGTTTGGCCGTACCTTTTTGTAACACCCTGTATTTCTGTGTAGGCAAAAATTAATTCAATCAGCTGTCATACATGGCAATGGGTAAAGCATTGCGCTATCTACTGATGAAAATAAATTTCAAAAATACAGTTTTCAGAAGAAACTTTTGAATGTGTGAAACTTTGATTATAAATTTGAACTTTAATTTAAAAAACAAAAAATATTTATTATTTATTTTTTTACTTATTTATTTTGTTGTGAGTTCTGTTGAATCTGATAGCAATGGAGTTGCAAGGATGTGGAATGAGTCAGTATTTTTACAGTGTTAACAATACAGCAGCACAAAATATGGTTAATTCATGACAAGTAGTATAGTAACAACATGGAACACTAGAAGAAATAAAAACATATTGCATACATCAGAATTAATACTTATGTGTACTCATTCAAATTAACAATATCAAAGTATTTGAGCAACAATATAACACTACAGCAACATATAGTTTACATTTATGCTTACATTGAATGGCTAACTCAATTTTATAATAAAAACTTGCCCCTATGCGCTAAAAAATTCATTAATTGAATAGAATGACTTTTGTATTAGGTATTTCTTCAGTGTACTCTTGAACTTTGGTATTTCAGGAGCCAGACTTTTGATGAGACTGGATAAATTTTGATGTCTGTATAATTTACTCCTTTCTATACAAGGGCATGGTTGCTATGAAAGTTCTCTTTTGACATTGCCTTGTTACCATGATATACACTACTGGTTTCGAAGAGAGAGAGGTTTTTATTAATGAAACATACAAGGAAGTATATTTACTGAGATATCATTGTAAATACCTGTAGTTTCCTAAACAGATTCCTGCATGAGCGGTTTGGTTGCACACCACTCATGATGGGTATAGCTCTCTTCTGTGCAATAAAAACTTTTTGCCAAAGTCTGGTTGCCCCAAAAGATGATTCCGTAAGCCAGAAGTGCATGGAAATATCTGAAATAAGCAGCTCTTATGGCCTCCTTGTGTGATGTTGATGCAATCATACATAAGGCAAATGTTGCAGAATGTAGGCTTTTTTCTACACTCAGGAACTTAGCTGAGTCGACTTGCTTTATTTGTTGTCCATTACATCCTATATTTATATCCTCCAGTTCTTTATGTGCCATATGAAACTGCACATAATGAGCTTTTCAATATTTAGAGAGAGGTCATTACATTTAAAACATTTCAGAATATCATCAAATGCATTGTTCACAGATGTTTTCTGGTTGTTTGTTGCTTTGTCAGCTAGAATTGTCAGCAAATAGGGTGAACTTGCTCACAGATTTGGTGCAGTGTGGGAGGTTATTTACAAATATAAATAAGTAATAGAAAGGGTCATAATACTGAGCCTTGAGGCACTGTCTATAAAGTAGGATTTAATCCATGTCCGCATTATTACAATTAAACCATAATAGTCTGCTTTATTTAGCAGAATTTCATGGTTGACACAGTCAAAAGCCTTGAATAGATCTCATAGGATTACATCTGGTGCTACTTTTCTGCTAAAAGATTCAAGAATTTGATTGGTGAAACAGGAAATAGCGTCATCAATTGATAGACTTTACCTGAAACCAAAGTGGCATTGACTGAGAATGTTATGGCTGTTCAGGTGATTAACACTTCTCCTGAATACCAGTTTCTCAAGGACCCTCGAAAAACTTGTTAGCAGGGATATTGGGTGGTAGTTTGTTACATCAGTTTTTTCACCTTTCTTGAAAAATGGTTTCACTCAGGCATATTTTAATCTAAACAGAACAATACCTTGTTTTAGGGATTCATTAAAAATGTAACACTAGACTGTATTTATATAGCCATGATGGTATTTAAGCATCTTAGCTGAAATATTACCAACCCCACCACAGTTTTTTGACTTTATCTCTCTGATTGTCTTACGGATCTCACTAATTGTTATGGATGTTATCTGTATCTGGCATTGTTAGATTTATACACAAGGGCTATTGCATCCTCTCTGAGCCTTCACAGCCAATTTTTTCAGCAGCTGTTAAAAATGTTTATTGAAGATATTAGCAATTTCCTCAGTATTTTTTACAATATTTCCATCCTGAATTAATTCTATGTCAATCCTGTACTCTACTTTTTTTTACCATTCTTCCTTTTTATAACTTGCCAGATAGTTTTGCTGTGTTATTTGAGTTATCAGTTTCTAAAATATATACTATTTATTGAAATTTATGTTTTATTTAGAAAATAATTCTAATTAAAAACATATATTTTCTAGAAGGTTCTGGTGCAGCCAGTTAGCTTGTAAATAGGTTAAAAGTCAACTGCCGGTTAAGACAATTACACACTTTTGATGTATTAAGATGTTCAAATGTTATTCAGCAGTTCAGACGTTAGATTGTGGGAGGGTTATTCACTCTGTCATTCTTAACCCATTTGTGTACAATGATGAATGCAGCCATTATAGTGCTGTTGACACAGCAAGCGACTCTTCTGTAGCTCACTGCTTTCTGTAATAGTTCTGTAGCCATACCGTTAAATGGCACTAGTCGTGCATTTTTGAAACTGAAGCCCACATTTGAGCTTCAAGCATTTAGTCAGTATCTTAGTACATTTCCTCTCTCATGTGTTTCTTGTGTAAAAACCATTCCCTTTTTGAAATGAACAGCATCTATCATAACTATGAAAGTAGTGTAAAAAATGATCTACATCTTGAACAAAAGAATCTAAGTATGGTACAAAAATGAGTACACTACTCTTGCATAAAAATATTCAATGCTCTCCCTCAGGCAATAAAAATGTCAGTTACCGACCCACCTACTTTTAAACATCAACTTAAACAATATATTCTGAGTGAAACCATTTACTCACTGGACAAATTTATGTATGAGAATATGCGAACTGATTTTGATCTGTTGTAAGTCTGTTCAATGTAATTTGTAACTTTTTACAAAAAACAATTCTTGTAAACATTTTTTCTATGTAATATATTATTCATTGTACAACCTATTATTATAAACAAATGTCTCAAATCTATGTAAATGACCCATTCTACACCCAAGTGATTTATCGCTAATGGGTCTACAGAACACAAATAAGATAAATAAATTAATTAATAAATTCATGGGTTCAGTAAGTGGCATCATAACAGACCCCCATGAAGCAGAATCTGAATCTTTTGAATAATGGTGCAGGCTATGACACTACATATGATACTTATAGTATAGTGAATAGTGTGTCATCAAGTGAAGAAAAAAGTGGCATTCTGGGAACAACAGGGAACCTGGAAGAATGCAACAAAGCACAGTGATGAAAGAAATATGTGCCAATGCAACAGCAAGGCACACTATGAACTATTCAAAGGTGATTTGTTGGGACTCAGACAATGAAGCTAATTGTCATAAAACTAGTATTTGCACTGTGAAATCTGAGACAAAATCCTAAGGAACTCCCAAGTCTAAATGAATTTCTAACAATGCTTTTTTTAACTCTATTACAAGAGATTCAAATTTACGGTGCAAAAGCCAGAAGCTGAGGACGTATTCCAGTGAAAATATTGCTGACTCAGAAGAAAATTGCTCCCTCTAGAAAGTGTAAAGTTTATTATGATCAAGGGGATAATGAGGAAATCTGTTTTGATTGTAACATATGCAGAAGTTGCCTTTCATATGAACAAATGTTTCATGATGTCCCATATAGAACTAATGGAAATGAAGTTCCATGCTTCTTAACAGAGTGTAGGGGAACGATGCAGGAGACCCACACTGCCATACTAGATGAGATCCTAATGGAGGTGGTTTTCCGTTGTCTTCCTCTGAGCATAATGGGGGTGAATGATGATGAAGATGACACAACAACACCCAGGCAACTAAGGGCAGGTGAAAATCCCTGACCTCGGTGAGAATCAAACCCGGGACCCCATGCTGGGGAAGCAAGAATGCTACCAAGAGACCATGAGCAGCAGACATACAGAACTAAACCGTGTGAATATTGTATGAAAAGCAGTTCATGGTGCACCATAAAAAATGGAACTTTGTGTAAATGGTTATGTTGTTATAGGATCTTAGACAAACCTTTTTCTTCTTGTTTGCCAAATAATCATCTATATATGAGAAACATAAACATGTATTGAAAATAATCATATACCTACGACAAATCAGTTCTCAAAAAATAATATGTATTAAACATGCAGCTGATTCAGTTGTTATAAAGAGCATTGTCAAATTTTTTCTGATATGTATGTTCTTTGTGTTGATTTTTAAATAAATGTCCACATTTAAAACCACAAATAGTGTTTCAATCAGTACAATAACAAATTTGGGATTGAGATTGAAATGGATTGCAAATGGTCTACAAGAGACCCAGAAAAGATAAGTACAACATTTTAGTATTTGTAATTATTTCTTCCCAGTTATAATTATATGGTGCAACATGACTCGTGATATAACTCATTGTAAAGATTACTCATGATATGTTGAGTTGCAGATAGGTGCAATGAAAAGCCACTTATACTAGCATTCTGCTTTCCATCTCCTTCCCTCTTTCCTGACGAGGCAACCATTGGTTGTGAAAGCTAGAATTTTGTGTGTATGTTTGTGTTTGTTTGTGTGTGTATCGACGTGCCAGCGCTTTCGTTTGGTAAGTCAAATCATCTTTGTTTTATATATATGAATATAATAGAGGGAAACATTCCACGTGGGAAAAATATATTTAAAAAGCAAGGTGATGAGACTTACCAAACAAAAGCGCTGGCAGGTCGATAGACACACAAACAAACACAAACATACACACAAAATTCTAGCTTTCACAACCAACGGTTGCCTCATCAGGAAAGAGGGAAGGAGAAGGAAAGACAAAAGGATATGGGTTTTAAGGGAGAGGGTAAGGAGTCATTCCAATCCCGGGAGCGGAAAGACTTACCTTATGGGGAAAAAAGGACAGGTATAAACTCGCACACACACACATATCCATCCACACATACACAGACACAAGCAGACATTTGTAAAGGCAAAGAGTTTGGGCAGAGATGTCAGTCGGGACGGAAGTACAGAGGCAAAGATGATGTTGAAAGACAGGTGAGGTATGAGCGGCGGCAGATTGAAATTAGACATTAGCGGAGATTGAGGCCTGGCGGATAGCGAGAAGAGAGGATATGCTGAAGGGCAAGTTCCCATCTCCGGAGTTCTGACAGGTTGGTGTTAGTGGGAAGTATCCAGATAACCCGGACGGTGTAACACTGTGCCAAGATGTGCTGGCCGTGCACCAAGGCATGTTTAGCCACAGGGTGATCCTCATTACCAACAAACACTGTCTGCCTGTGTCCATTCATGCGAATGGACAGTTTGTTGCTGGTCATTCCCACATAGAACGCTTCACAGTGTAGGCAGGTCAGTTGGTAAATCACGTGGGTGCTTTCACACGTGGCTCTGCCTTTGATCGTGTACACCTTCCGGGTTACAGGACTGGAATAGGTGGTGGTGGGAGGGTGCATGGGACAGGTTTTACACCGGGGGCGGTTACAGGGGTAGGAGCCAGAAGGTAGGGATCTCCATCCTTCATGAAATCCTCCCCACTCCACCAAGAGTGTCTTTCCGCCGTCCACCTAACCTTCGTAACCTCTTAGTTCATCCCTATGAAATCCCCAAACCACCTTCCCTACCCTCTGGCTCCTACCCCTGTAACCGCCCCCGGTGTAAAACCTGTCCCATGCACCCTCCCACCACCACCTATTCCAGTCCTGTAACCCGGAAGGTGTACACGATCAAAGGCAGAGCCACGTGTGAAAGCACCCACGTGATTTACCAACTGACCTGCCTACACTGTGAAGCGTTCTATGTGGGAATGACCAGCAACAAACTGTCCATTCGCATGAATGGACACAGGCAGACAGTGTTTGTTGGTAATGAGGATCACCCTGTGGCTAAACATGCCTTGGTGCACGGCCAGCACATCTTGGCACAGTGTTACACCGTCCGGGTTATCTGGATACTTCCCACTAACACCAACCTGTCAGTACTCCGGAGATGGGAACTTGCCCTTCAGCATATCCTCTCTTCTCGCTATCCACCAGGCCTCAATCTCCGCTAATTTCTAATTTCAATCTGCCGCCGCTCATACCTCACCTGTCTTTCAACATCATCTTTGCCTCTGTACTTCCGTCCCGACTGACATCTCTGCCCAAACTCTTTGCCTTTACAAATGTCTGCTTGTGTCTGTGTATGTGTGGATGGATATGTGTGTGTGTGCGAGTGTATACCTGTCCTTTTTTCCCCCTAAGGTAAGTCTTTCCACTCCCGGGATAGGAATGACTCCTTACCCTCTCCCTTAAAACCCATATCCTTTTGTCTTTCCTTCTCCTTCCCTCTTTCCTGACGAGGCAACCGTTGGTTGCGAAAGCTAGAATTTTGTGTGTATTTTTGTGTTTGTTTGTGTTCTATCGACCTGCCAGCAAATATATATATATATATATATATATATATATATATATATATATATATATATATATACCAAATGAAAGTGCTGGCAGGTCGACAGACACACAAACAAACACAAACATACACACAAAATTCAAGCTTTCGCAACCAACGGTTGCCTCGTCAGGAAAGAGGGAAGGAGAAGGAAAGACAAAAGGATATGGGTTTTAAGGGAGAGGGTAAGGAGTCATTCCAATCCCGGGAGCGGAAAGACTTACCTTAGGGGGAAAAAAGGACAGGTATACACTCGCACACACACAGATATCCATCCACATATACACAGACACAAGCAGACATTTGTATATATATATATATATATATATAAACAAAGATGATGTGACTTACCAAATGAAAGTGCTGGCAGGTCGACAGACACACAAACGAACACAAACATACACACAAAATTCAAGCTTTCGCAACAAACTGTTGCCTCATCAGGAAAGAGGGAAGGAGAGGGAAAGAAGAAAGGATGTGGGTTTTAAGGGAGAGGGTAAGGAGTCATTCCAATCCCGGGAGTGGAAAGACTTACCTTAGGGGGAAAAAAGGACGGGTATACACTCGCGCACACACACATATCCATCCACACATATACAGACACGAGCAGACATATACAGACGCAAAGAGTTCAGGAGTGGAATGGTAGAGAGATAGTATGATTGTGGTTTGATGAACCCTCTGCCAAGCACTTAAATGTGAATTGCAGAGTAGCATGTAGATGTAGATGTAGATAAGACTCCTGCTATGCAAGTGGAGTGTTTTTAACACCTACAATTTTGTGTGCTTAGTAAAATTTTTTTACCTGCACAATCAAATGCTTGAGCAAGATCACATTTAAAGCACATTTGAGTACTTTAACAAACCAACTGCACCACCCTCACATTATTTTTTATTGGCTCCACATAGGTTATGCACTGGTTGCCTTAGAATATTTTACCTACAGTTTTATCATTGCTTTTTACTATATCATTTGCTTATTGTTTGTTTAGTGCTCCATGATTTCTCTCTGTTTGGTCTGTAGTGTTGCATTTGAAGTTTCAATATTTTACTCTAAGCTGTTTTACTGTTGTGTTACTCTTGTCTCACACTAAGTTTGTTAAAATCACACATGAGCCATACAGATGCATATGTATCAACGCATATGGATTTGTCATTTTTAATGTTTACTTAACACATTAATAATAAAAGGAAATTATATTTTTAATCTAATTTAAATTTTATTCATGTTTCCATTTTTCTGTCATATATCAAATAGATTACACTATTATAGTGTTTTCAGCACCACCTTATGACATGTCGGAAAAAACAGACACCATGCATTCATGTAATTTGATATGTATTGTGAATCTGTGTTATTGTATTTGTACCCTATTAATTGCAAGCACTTCTCATTTTGTAATCTCATGAAATAACATGCATCCTGTGACTATTTTTTTCTTACAAAAATATTTTTGTAATATGTGCAAAGAACTGTATATCTCATATTTATGTTTTCTGTCTCATGACAGATCTGATGATAGCAGTTAGCCAAAACACATAATCTATGTCAGAAATAATAAACTCTTTGCCTCTGTATATGTCTGCTCATGTCTGTATATGTGTGGATGGATATGTGTGTGTGCGCGAGTGTATACTCGTCCTTTTTTCCCCCTAAGGTAAGTCTTTCCACTCCCGGGATAGGAATGACTCCTTACCCTCTCCCTTAAAACCCAAATCCTTTCGTCTTTCCCTCTCCTTCCCTCTTTCCTGACAAGGCAACCATTGGTTGCGAAAGCTAGAATTTTGTGTGTATGTTTGTGTGTGTATCAACGTGCCAGTGCTTTTGTTTGGTAAGTCACATCATCTTTGTTTATATATATATATATATATATATATATATATATATATATATATATATATATATATATATATATATATATATATATAGGTCCAGTGGACTTTCCTCTGTTGAGTGATTCCAGTTGCTTTTCTATTCCTTGGACACTTATTTCGATGTCAGCTATTTTTTCGTTTGTGCAAGGATTTAGAGAAGGAACTGCAGTGCGGTCCTCCTCTGTGAAACAGCTTTGGAAAAAGGTGTTTAGTATTTAAGCTTTATGCGTGTCATCCTCTGTTTCAATGCCTTCATCATCCCGGAGTGTCTGGATATGCTGTTTCGAGCCACTTACTGATTTAACGTAAGACCAGAACTTCCTAGGATTTTCTGTCAAGTCTGTAAATAGAATTTTACTTTCGAATTCACTGAACGCTTCACGCATAGCCCTCCTTATGCAAACTTTGACATTGTTTAGCTTCTGTTTGTCTGAGAGGTTTTGGCTGCGTTTAAACTTGCAGTGAAGCTCTCTTTGCTTTCGCAGTAGTTTCCTAACTTTGTTGTTGTACCACGGTGGGTTTTTCCCATCCCTCACAGTTTTACTCGGCATGTACCTGTCTAAAACGCATTTTACGATTGCCTTGAACTTTTTCCATAAACACTCAACATTGTCAGTGTCGGAACAGAAATTTTCGTTTTCATCTGTTAGGTAGTCTGAAATCTGCCTTCTATTACTCTTGCTAAACAGATAAACCTTCCTCCCTTTTTTTATATTCCTATTAACTTCCATATTCAGGGATGCTGCAACGGCCTTATGATCACTGATTCCCTGTTCTGCACATACAGAGTCGAAAAGTTTGGGTCTGTTTGTTATCAGTAGGTCCAAGATGTTACCTCCACGAGTCGGTTCTCTGTTTAATTGCTCGAGGTAATTTTTGGATAGTGCACTCAGTATAATGTCACTCGATGCTCTGTCCCTACCACCCGTCCTAAACTTCTGAGTGTCCCATTCTATATCTGGTAAATTGAAATCTCCACCTAAGACTATAACATGCTGAGAAAATTTATGTGAAATGTATTCCAAATTTTCTCTCAGTTGTTCTGCCACTAATGCTGCTGAGTCGGGAGGTTGGTAAAAGGAGCCAATTATTAACCTAGCTCGGTTGTTGAGTGTAACCTCCACCCATAATAATTCACAGGAACTATCCACTTCTACTTCACTACAGGATAAACTACTACTAACAGCGACGAACACTCCACCACCGGTTGCAAGCAATCCATCCTTTCTGAACACCATCTCTGCCTTTGTAAAAATTTCAGCAGAATTTATCTCTGGCTTCAGCCAGCTCTCTGTACCTATAACGATTTTAGCTTTGGTGCTTTCTATCAGCACTTGAAGTTCCGGTACTTTACCAACGCAGCTTCGACAGTTTACAATTACAATACCGATTGCTGCTTGGTCCCCGCATGTACTGACTTTGCCCCGCACTCGTTGAGGCTGTTGCCCTTTCTGTACTTGCCCAAGGCCATCTAACCTAAAAAACCGCCCAGCCCACACCACACAACCCCTGCTACCCGTGTAGCCGCTTGTTGTGTGTAGTGGACTCCTGACCTATCCAGCGAAACCTGAAACCCCACCACCCTACGGCGCAAGTTGAAGAATCTGCAGCCCATACAGTTGCAGAACCATCTCAGCCTCTGATTCAGACCCTCCACTCGACTCTGTACCAAAGGTCCGTAGTCAGTCCTGTCGACAATGCTGCAGATGGTGAGCTCTGCTTTCATCCTGCTAGCGAGACTGGCAGTCTTCACCAAATCAGATAGCCGCTGGAAGCCAGAGAGGATTTCCTCTGATCCATAGCGACACACATCATTGGTGCCCACATGAGCGACCACCTGCAGATGGGTGCACCCTGTACCCTTCATGGCATCCGGAAGGACCCTTTCCACATCTGGAATGACTCCCCCCGGTATGCACACGGAGTGCACATTGGTTTTCTTCCCCTCTCTTGCTGCCATATCCCTAAGGGGCCCCATTATGCGCCTGACGTTGGAACTCCCAACTACCAGTAAGCCCACCCTCTGTGACCGCCCGGATCTTGCAGACTGAGGGGCAACCTCTGGAACAGGACAAGCAGCCATGTCAGGCCGAAGATCAGTATAAGCCTGAGACAGAGCCTGAAACTGGTTCGTCAGACAAACTTGAGAGGCCTTCCGTTCAGCCCTCCAGAATGTCTTTCGCCCCCTGCCACACCTTGAGACGACCTCCCACTCTACCACAGGTGAGGGATCAGCCTCAATGCGGGCAGTATCCTGGGCAACCACAGTTGTAGTCCAATCGGGGGATGCGTGGGACGAGCTGGCCGTCCTCGACAAACCCCCATCCGGACCCCCACAGTGATGCCCATTGGCAACAGCCTCAAGCTGTGTGACCAAAGCCAACACTGCCTGAAGCTGGGAGCGAAGGGATGCCAACTCAGCCTGCATCCGAACACACAGCAGTTGCAGTCCCTATCCATGCTAAAAACTGTTGTGCAAAGAACGTCCGAACTAATCTACAGAGAGCGCAAACAAATCGACACAAAATTTAAATGGTTATTAAAATACAAGATTGCCTAGTAAATGCAGTAATGCTGCTACTTGCGCACTGCTGACACACTGCTCGGTGGCGGAAGGAGACTGCGCGATTTTACACTATTCAGGTACTAAAATGCGATGCTACAACTCTCAAATATTATAATACGCCCGAAATTTATGAATTAAACAATGCAAGTACCAAAACACGCAAATAAATGAAGAATTAAACTGTGTAACTACATGACTACTCTGCAATTCACATTTAAGTGCTTGGCAGAGGGTTCATCGAACCATAATCATACTATCTCTCTACCATTCCACTCCTGAACAGCGCGCGGGAAAAATGAACACCTAAACCTTTCTGTTCGAGCTCTGATTTCTCTTATTTTATTCTGATGATCATCCCTAACTATGTAGGTTGGGCTCAACAAAATATTTTCGCATTCAGAAGAGAAAGTTGGTGACTGAAATTTCGTAAATAGATCTTGCCGCGACGAAAAACGTCTTTGCTTTAATGACTTCCATCCCAACTCGTGTATCATATCTGCCACACTCTCTCCACTATTACATGATAATACAAAACGAGCTGCCCTTTTTTGCACCCTTTCGATGTGCTCCGTCAATCCCACCTGGTTAGGATTCCACACCACGCAGCAATATTCTAATAGAGGATGAACGAGTGTAGTGTAAGCTGTCTCTTTAGAGGACTTGTTGCATCTTCTAAGTGTCCTGCTGCCAATGAAATGCAACCTTTGGCTCGCCTTCCCCACACTATTATCTATGTGGTCTTTCCAACTGAAGTTGTTCATAATTTTAACACCCAGGTACTTAGTTGAATTGACACCCTTGAGAGTTGTACTATTTATCGAGTAATTGAACTCCAACGGATTTCTTTTGGAACTCATGTGGATCACCTCACACTTTTCATTATTTAGCGTCGACTGCCACCTGCCACACCATACAGCTATCTTTTTTAAATCACTTTGCAACTGATACTGGTCTTTGGATGACCTTACTAGACTGTAAATTACAGCATCATCTGCGAACAACCTAAGAGAACTGCTCAGATTGTCACCCAGGTCATTTATATAGATCAGGAACAGCAGAGGTCCCAGGACACTTCCCTGGGGAACACCTGATATCAATTCAGTTTTACTCGATGATTTGCCATCTATTACTACGAACTGCGACCTTCCTGACAGGAAATCATGAGTCCAGTCACACAACTGAGACGATACCCCATAGGCCTGCAGCTTGATTAGAAGTCACTTGTGAGGAACGGTGTCAAAAGCTTTCCGAAAATCTAGAGATACGGAATCAACTTGAGATCCCCTGTCGATAGCGGCCATTACTTCGTGGGAATAAAGAGCTAGCTGCGTTGCACAAGAACAATGTTTTCTGAAACCATGCTGATTACGTATCAATAGATCGTTCCCTTTGAGGTGATTCACAATGTTTGAATACAGTATATGCTCCAAAACCCTACCACAAACCGACGTCAATGATATAGGTCTGTAGTTCGATGGATTACTCCTACGACCCTTCTTAAACACTGGTGCAACCTGCGCAATTTTCCAATCTGTAGGTACAGATCTATCGGTGAGCGAGTGGTTGTATATGATTGCTAAGTAGCTATTGTATCAGCGTAATCTGAAAGGAACCTAATCGGTATACAATCTGGACCTGAAGACTTGCCCATATCAAGCGATTTGAGTTGCTTTGCAACCCCTAAGGTATCTACTTCTAAGAAACTCATCCTAGCAGCTGTTCGTGTTTCAAATTCTGGAATACAAGTTTGTTATACAGCTATGTGGCAAGTAGAAATGTACTGTAAATAATACTCAGAATTTACAGATGTAAAAAATACTTTCTTTAAAAAATACCATTGTAACCAAGTAAACATAACCTGCTAATAGTAGATAAACTGTTGCTATGAAGTAAAACTGAAGAGGCAGCAGCATTAAGAAATATACTGATAGTTTATAGTTAATACAGTAAACAGTTTGTTTATATGATGGTTTTTCTTGTTCTAATGTATACCTTGACTTGTTCCACATCCCTGAACATTCTCTTTCTTGATGGGGTATATGGAATGCAATGAATGAATGGGTCTTTGGCACTTGGATCACTTTTGTTCTTGGTGTACATAAATGGGGCACTGGAAGATCCTTCAAAAACTGTATTTGCTGACGACACACTGAATGGTAATGGACCCAAACACATCCAGACCAAACACAGCCAATAGAATGATGGATAAGGCATACAACTAATTCTTAACAAACATGAAGTATTCACATTATAAAATTCTAAGCACATAACAATTATTTACAGTAACCAGAAATACAAACAAATGGATGCGTATTGTATGAGGCTGCATGTATAGTGTGTCTAGGTGTCCAGATGAATAATAAACTGAAATGGTTGCAGCAAGTGCATAAGTTAACCAAAAAACCAGCACTGCCTGTTCTGGACTTAAAAAATCTCTCTCACTGTGTTGATATGCAGTCAGTATTGCAAACTTCCACTCAGTACTGTCACGGTCTAATATAACAGTCATGACACTTTGTCTGGATTTTGTTGCCTATTGCACCAGCAGCACGCCAAGCGACCAGTAAGTTAAAATGTTGAGTTTGCCGTGATCGTGAAAGCGAAAGCAAATAGTAGTTGTTTATTTTGGTTTGTACAATGGTTTTTACAAATGGGAGCATAGCACAATAAATTGTAGCACCAACAAGAAGAAGATTTTAGGTTTCGAAAGGACCCTGAGAGGTATATACCATAATGTTACTAAACTGCAGTGTCAGGATTTGCTTGCAAATTTTATGATATGTTAGACTGTGGTACTGTCCTATGACATAGTGTTCTGAGGTATGTGGATAAGGTCAAAAATATTTATTCTACCTAAATGTGCAGTAAGCAAATTTTGTGCAGTTGATAGTAGAACATCTTTCACAAGCCTCTTCAGGCACCGAGGAATTCTTGCAGAACCAGTACACTCACTCCATAATGAAATTTGTGGTTAAAAATAAGATGAATTTAGGATTACTGGTAACAATTAAATTCACACTTACAACACAAAGAGTACAGATAGTTTCGATGTGGAGACTGCATCAATCTTTATAATTTCATATTCTTTTACAAAGGTTCATTTACTGGTGATATGGAGCAGGAAACTGGATATCCTTTGATATTTAAAACATGTACACTTATACCCCAGGATCAAATAAAATTAATTTCAATTCAGTTCAATGGCTTACACTGCAATATGTGCTTGATTTAGGGAATAATTAGTGAAATAAAAATAAATAAGTGATTTTTTCAAAATGTAATTCTGTCAGTTCTTTACCTTTCATTTCACTTTGTTTGATAATCATATCAGAAACGGAGTCTTGTTATAAACATGCTCAACTACTGAAATATGTAAAGAATATAGAGAACTAAAAACTGAAGTACTGATTAAATCTCTTGCATTTCCTGACTGATCGAAATTTGACAGCTTTTCATCACCAGTATGCAGTAGGAAACATCACATTCATACAAACTAAACTACATTTTTACAAATTTATACTTACAGGAGATAATGGAAATACAAAGGCCTGGAAGATATAACTGTTGAGTTTCCTTATATAGTGATTCATTTGTTGCAAATGATTATTTGACTTCAGTTCTAGTGTATCTTGCAAAATACACACAGTGTAATAAAATGCCTGCATTGCCTGGAAGAAAAGCAGAAACTAACTTTGAAGCATATGCTGTAATATTATTGTAGAACTAAATATGTTATACAGCTTGTTTTAAGTCATGAAAAATATCAGTATAAGGAGTTCTTTAGTTTCAACAATAATTATAGAAATGAGGGAAATATAAATCAAATGGCAGATTTTATTTAAAATTATACATACCTCATAATTATTTTAATGTAAGACTTGTGTAAATATTGCAAATAGTTCTCCTGTTATAGAAAGTAAAAGAAGAAACTTACATTGAACAAAAATATTATCATAGCTGTAATTTCTAGAAAAGGGTGGGAACAATAATCTCAAGTTAAAAAAATTACAGGGACAAAGAGATACTAATGGATCTGATAGCTAGGAATAATTTCTTCACTTTGAAATATAGGCTATCTATTGGCAGTACTGGAATTTCTCCCCCTGAATGTGTGTGTGCTTCCCAGCCATTCTGTCTCTTTTTGTAGGTATCTCAAGCGAATTTTCCTTTTATTACAAAAAAGCTAAGAAAGACCATGAGCAATGAAACAGAATTAACAAAGGAACTTACAAAATTCCACATTGTTAAAAATCTTCCTTGAAATCTTTCAAGGCGTTGAATCCAGGGATTATTTATCTTTCTCACACAGATTACAGCATCAGCTAAATAATAAATTACCAAAGCATGATGCAAAACTGTACCTAAATGAAAAATTAAGCGTAATGTATTAATTTTATCTCCTGCCATTTTACGTGAATGCTGCGTAGGGAAGTATTGTTCCTTGCAAGAATTTGATTAAAAATACTGAAACAGCCACTTTGTCAATTTCTTAGCAACATTAGCACGTAAGAATGAAGGACAGATTGTTGTGTTTTTCTGCCTAAATGCATCAGTTGCACTATTTACACAACACTGTCACGTCCAAGCAGTATCTTAAAAAGAAAACAGGCAAGTTCATCTCTGCTGAACAACAACATTTCATGACCTTGAAAGAGCTTGCTTTGAGTACTCCCTATACAGCTCAGTCTGTTATTTAGATGGGATACTTACACACTTACTAAGTATTTAGAAACACACTTTACCTTTATTCCATTCCTCTTTCTTATAATTATTTTGGTGAAGAGTTATAAACTAAACAATATGGATATGCCTTATGCAGCCACAGTACAAGGATACTGGGTGGGGTTCTTTGTTGTGGGATAAGGATCTTCAGTGGCTTCCTCCAGCATAAAGCAGGAAATGAGGAATCACTATAATATTAAAGAAAAATTAACAACACTTTGCAAAAATTATCTAATTATTTACATTCAAAGACTCAAAATATCTCTTATCTGAGTAACAGTTGCCAATTTTTTGGCACACAGATAGTGCATTGTTCAATTATAAATGCTCTTGTGATCATGTGAATCTAACAAAAAGAGATAAAAAGAGATAAAAAAATCTAACAAAAAGAGATAAACTGCATACACTCAATATAACTGAAAAGCTGCAACTTTTTTCAGTGCATAGAGTTTACACTTACTTTTACTATGTTAATTTTACTTGAGTAAGCACAATTAAATGCTTAGTTGTTAATGCAGTTCCCTGTAGACACTTCATTTTGTTGATGGTTGCCTTGATTTGTACAAAATCAGTGAAGGTTTACTTTTATCACAGTATGTGAATAAATAAATAAATAATGAATGAATTATTTAATTAATTATCCAGAAATTATTTTTACAGGTTAACGAAAGACATGAGAGTTTTTCTCCTGGCCAACTTAATATAAGTAATTTGATTTGTTAAACATTATATTTCTAGTTGTTGTTTTTTTTTATTTTTTTATTTTTTTTATTTTTTTAACAGCAGTACTAATAACATGTTCAGAACCTTCTACTATGAGAATAAAGATCTTTCATTGATTGAAAACATTATACTCAAAATATTTCATGTAGACCTTGCCAGTTGTTCTCCACAAAACACGAAATGCTTTAAACAATTACTTAATCTCCCTTCATCCTCAAAACATGTGCTTCCTCTTCCTACTGAGACCTGAGTGACTTGTGTCACATTTCTAACCTTTGCCAAGTTACATCTCTTCCATTTCATTCTTTCATACACTGATTGACCAAAACGTTATGACCACTGTCTATCATGATATTGTATACCACCTTCTGACGTTGTGGGCATGTGATTCAATAAGGAAAGTATATAAGTGTAGCAGAAACAAACGTGTAATTATTTTAGTGATGATACAGTCTACAGTGGTGGAAACCCACTCTCACAAAAGACTTTGACAAAGGGTAAATTGTTATGGACCAGTGCCTGGAAAAGAGCATCTTTGAAACAGTGATGTTGATTGGCTATTTGCATGCTACTACCTTGAACATCTATGGAAAGTGGTTGAAGGATGGGGAAATAACAAGTAGGTGCAACATGTTGGACATCCACTCCTTATCACAGCATATGGAGGTCAGAGACATGAGCACTCTGCAAAACAGTATAGGTGACAGTCTGTGTCAGAACTAATAACAGAGTGCAATGCTGGTACAAGCACAATTGTTTTGGGGCACTCCATTTAGTGGGCATGGCTAAAAAAAAGGGCTCTGTGATAGATAGTCTCTATGTGTTCTTATGTTGAGCCAATGACTTCAACAGTTATGATTGCACTAGGCATAGGGTCATTGAGATCAAACTATGGATCAGTGAAAATGTGTTGCCTGGTCAAACAAATCATATTTCTTGTTAAACCAGGTCAATAATCATGTCCAGATATGCTGTTATCTAGGCAACTGATTATTGAAATACACACTACACCATGGATGCTGACTGGTGAGGGCAGTATATGCTATGGGTGTCTTTACCTAAGTTTCCAAGGGATCTTTGGTAGTAATCAAAGGTACTTTGGCAGATGTTTGTATGTGTGTCTCTGTGTGTATATGTGTTTCTTTTGCCCTTAATTTTCAACACTTGGCTGTAGCATCACATCTCAGCTGCTTCATTCTCTTCTTTTCTGGTTTTCCCACAGTCCATGTTTCACTACCATACAATGCTGTGGTCTAAACATACATTCTAAGAAATTTCTTCCTTAAGTTAAGGCCCATGTTTGACAATAGTAGACTTATCTAGTCCAAGAATGCCCTTTCTGCCAGTGTTAGTCTGCTTTTTATGTCCTCCATGCTCTGTCCATCATGGGTTATTTCCTTCATCTACATCTACATCTACATTTATACTCCGCAAGCCACCCAACGGTGTGTGGTGGAGGGCACTTTACGTGTTACTGTCATTACTTCCCTTTCCTGTTCCAGTCGCGTATGGTTCGCGTGAAGAACGACTGTCTGAAAGCCTCCGTGCATGCTCTAATCTCTCTAATTTTACATTCGTGATCTCCTCGGGAGGTATAAGTAGGGGGAAGCAATATATTCGATACCTCATCCAGAAACGCACCCTCTCGAAACCTGGCGAGCAAGCTACACCACGATGCAGAGTGCCTCTCTTGCAGACTCTGCCACTTGAGTTTGTTAAACATCTCCGTAATGCTATCACGGTTACCAGATAAGCCTGCGATGAAACGCACCGCTCTTCTTTGGATCTTCTCTATCTCCTCCATCAACCCGATCTGGTATGGATCCCACACTGATGAGCAATACTCAAGTATAGGTCGAACGAGTGTTTTGTAAGCCACCTAAATTTTCTAAGGACTCTCCCAATGAATCTCAACCTGGTACACGCCTTACCAACAATTAATTTTATATGATTGTTCCACTTCAAATCGTTCCGCACGCATATTCCCAGATATTTTACAGAAGTAACTGCTGCCAGTGTTTGTTCCACTAGCATATAATCATACAGTAAAGGATCCTTCTTTCTATGTATTCGCAATACATTACATTTGTCTGTGTTAAGGGTCAGTTGCCAGAAGCTAAATGATGTCAAAGTTAGCGTAAGGAGGGCCATGCATGAAGCCTTCAGTGAATTCGAAAGTAAAATTCTATGTACCGACTTGACAGAAAATCCTAGGAAGTTCTGGTCTTACATTAAATCAGTAAGTGGCTCGAAACAGCATATCCAGACACTCTGGGATGATGATGGCATTGAAATAGAGGATGACACGCGTAAAGCTGAAATACTAAACACCTTTTTCCAAAGCTGTTTCACAGAGGAAGACCGCACTGCAGTTCCTTCTCTAAATCCTCGCACAAACGAAAAAATGGCTGACATTGAAATAAGTGTCCAAGGTATAGAAAAGCAACTGGAATCAATCAACAGAGGAAAGTCCACTGGACCTGACGGGATACCAATTCAATTCTACACAGAGTACGCGAAAGAACTTGCCCCCCTTCTAACAGCCATGTACCGCAAGTCTCTAGAGGAACGGAAGGTTCCAAATGATTGGAAAAGAGCACAGGTAGTCCCAGTCTTCAAGAAGGGTCATCGAGCAGATGCGCAAAACTATAGACCTATATCTCTGACGTCGGCCTGTTTTAGAATTTTAGAACATGTTTTTTGCTCGAGTATCATGTCGTTTTTGGAAACCCAGAATCTACTATGTAGGAATCAACATGGATTCCAGAAACAGTGATCGTGTGAGACCTAACTCGCTTGATTTGTTCATGAGACCCAGGAAATATTAGATACAGGCTCCCGGGTAGATGCTATTTTTCTTGACTTCCGGAAGGCGTTCGATACAGTTCCGCCCTGTCGCCTGATAAACAAAGTAAGAGCCTACGGAATATCACACCAGACTTCCCAAGGTAGCAGAATTCCTTAACTTTACCTACTTCTCATTACTTTCATCTGTCTTCAGTACTCTCAGTCTGTATACTGCACTCATTAGACTGTTCATTTCATTCAACATATCCTGTAAATCTTCTTCAGTATCACTGAAGCTAGAAATGTCACCAGAAGATCTTATCACTAATATTTTTTCACCTTGAGTTTTAACCCCACCCTTGAAGCTTTCTTTCATTTCAATCAGTGTTTCTTTGATGTATAGATTGATCAGTAGGGGCAAAAGACTGTATCCCCGTCTTACACCCTTTTTAATCCAAACTCTTTGTTGTTGGTCTTCCAGTCTTATTGTTCTCTCTTGGTTCTTGTACATATTATCTGTTACCCATCTTTCCTTGTAACTTACCCCTATTGTTCTTGGAATTTCAAACATCTTGCACCATTTGAACTGTTGAACACTTTTTGCATGTCAACAGATCCTATGACTACATCTTCTTTTTTCTTCAGTCTTGCTTCTATTGTCAACTGCAACATAAGAACTGCCTCTTTGGTGCCTTTACCTTTCCTAAATTCCAACAGATTATCATGCAAGAGATCTTCAATTTTCTTTTCATTCTTCTTATTATTATTCTAGTCAGCAACTTTGATGCATGGATTTTTAAGCTGACTGTGCAATAATTCTCACACCTGTTGGCTCTTGCTATCTTCAGAATTGTGTGGATAATGTTCTTCCTGAAATCTGATGGTACATCACCAGTCTCATAAATTCTACACACCAATGTAAATAGTAATTTTGTTGCCACTTCCCCCAATGATTTTAGAAATTCCATTTTAATGTTATCTGTCCCTTCTGCCATATTTGATTTTAAATCATCCAATGCCCTTTGAAATTCTGATTCCAATAACGGATCCTGTATTTCTTCCCTGTCGACTCCTGTTTCTTCTTCCATCACATCATCAGAGAAGTCCTCACCCTCATAGAAATCTTCAATGTGCTCTTTCCACATATCCATTCTCTTCTCCACATTTAACAACGGAATTCCTATGGCACTCTTAATGCTCTTAATGTTACTACCCTTGCTTTTAATTTCACCAATGGTTTTTTTGACTTATCTACATACTGAGTCAGTCCTTCTGACCAACATTTTTCATGATGTCATTTCACCTTAGCTTCCCTGCACTTCCTATTTATTTCATTCTTAAGTGACTAGTGTTTCTGTATTCCTCACTTTCCCTGAACATTTTTGTTTTTCTTTCTTTCATCAATTAACTGAAGTATTTCTTCTTTTACCCGTGGTTACCTTCTTTGTAGCTATGGTTTTCTTTTCAGCTTTTGTGACTGACATTTTTAGAGATGTCCATTCCTCTTCAAGTGAACTGCCTACTGACCTCTTCATTATACCTTATCTATAGCGTCATAGAGCTCAGAGCATTTCTTTTCTTACTAAATTGTGATATGAATCTATATCTACTACTCTGTATACCTTACAATCCAATATCTGATTTCAGAAACTGTTCCACACCAAGATGAAATCTAATTGGAATCTTGCCATATGTCCTGGCCTTTTCGAAGTATGTCTCCTCCACTCATGATTTTTGAACAGAATGCAACTTAATGTGGGATGTAAGCAGCAATCTGGAAGGGGAAGGGGAAGGGGAAGGGGAAGGGGAAGGGGAAGGGGAAGGGGAAGGGGAAGGGGAAGGGGAAGGGGAAGGGGAAGGGGAAGGGATAGTAGTGTACATATGGGAAGAGAGACAAATGCTGTGGGATGCGCACAGGCTATATTTCAACAGGCACAGCAACAGGAGGTTGTGGGGCAGGGAGGTGGGGAAAAAAGGAACAAAAAGTGAGAGGAGAAAAGACGGGTGGATGTATTGGCAGAAGGCTCCAAATAAATAGGGTGGGAAACTAGAATGGGGAGGAGATGATAGAACATAGGGTGTGGAAATTGTTGGGCAGAGGGTGTGGGGACAGTATATTACAGTACGTTGAGGCCAGGATAATTACAGGAACGAAGAATGCATTGGAAGGATAACTTCCTCTGCACAGTTCAGAAGAACTGGTGGTGGAAGGAAGGATCGAGATGGCTATTGAAATCAAGTGTGTCACATTCAGCTGCATGCTTTGCCACAGGGTGATCTACTTTGCTTTGGCCACAGTTTGGCAGTGGCATTCTTCCTGGTGGACAGCTGGTTGGTAGTCATACCAATATTAAAAATTGTGCTGTGATTGCAGTAAAGCTGATAAATGACATGGCTGCTTTCAAGGTGGCCCGACCCCTGATAAGGTAGGATAAATCTGTGACAGGACTGGAATAGGAAGTGCTGGGTGACATGATTTGGCGGGTTTTGCACCTGGGTCTTCCACAGGGATATGATCCTTCTGGCAAGGGGTTGGTATTGGGTGTGTCATAGAGATGGACTAGGATGTTGTGGAGATTGGGTGGGTGATGGAACACCAGTTTAGGAAGGGTGGGAAGTATCTCCGGTAGGATGTCCCTCATTTCAGGGCATGATGATAAGTAACACATATCTGCAAAAAAATATTTTTTGAAAGTTGTTTGGAATTTGATAGCTGACTTTTATGTACTTTTCAGCGCTGATTTCAAAAATGTAATTCAATTTTTTCTATCATGTCAGGGTTTCTCACAAAAAAGGGAGTATTTTAGGGTATAAAAACAAAATTTAAGCAATTTATCAAATTTTTTCCAACGTTATAAAATTATATTTTATTTATAAATCATATTCTCAACTACATTTCCAGTGCACTTCCATTTCTCTTTAAGCTCATAAGTCCTTATAATAACACTTTCGCTTTCTGTCAAAGCTTCTTTTATTGCTTTTCCAACTGTGGACTCGTTGAGGATCATCTCCTTCTATCATCCAGCAGTAGTCCACTATCGTGTTGATGTTCCATCTTCCTAGATATCTTCTTTCCATTGTAGCAATCTCTGTCTTCTTCACTATCACCTTGCTGAGCCAATCATCTATATCATTGAAAGAATCTGGAGGAGAGAGTATTGGTACTTCAGGCAGATGAGGAACAGGGCGAATAACTGATTGAATGTTAGGGTAAGAAATATCCTTTTTGTTTTTCAAATTGAAACCTTGTATGTTGCAAGAACAAAAATAGCAGTCATCACTATGATTTTTAGGCTCCCTCCAAACCATTGGTATTCCAAAATGTAAGGACTGCTTTTTACATTGAAATTTTTGCCTCAGTTCTTCCACACACACTAAACAAACTTTGTGTGGGGCCCAAGGTTTATCTTGATCACCTAACTTTATACCAAAATAGGTGAAATATACTTTTTCAACAAAATTGGAAATGTTTCTTTGTTGATTTTTAAATGTAGCAGAAGCAATCTGGTGAGTTTATACAACCTCTGAAAGCGATTGTCCATTGTCCATAAAACAACTTCACAACACAAGAAAACAGTCACTAATTTAAAGCTCTAGTAACAACAACATGTGAACAGTACAGAGTGAAGAGGTACTGTGAACTGAAGGACAATAGAAGAAGTTCACTGCTTGGTGATGGTGGGGAAGGGACATGTATATCTAATATAAAAATGGCACTCAAATATTTGCTTGCTATGCAAGGATTCTGCCAAATTATCTGGGTGAGCTCTGTACCTTCCAAAACTGATTTTATTCAAGCCATTATGCAAAAGTGTAACTATTCATGCAATAAGTGGGTTTAATTTTCAATTTCATCTTTTAAAATTTCATTGTTAAAGTATGATAATACAACCTACGGGCTTGGTGAGAAGAATTCATATTTTGATGTTTGGAAAGTTAGCTTGCCACATGTGCATGCATCCTTGCACAGGCAGATTGCTGACACACGAAGCAAGGCTCTGTGAAGCCACATGGCAGCGATTTTGCTGTTTTGATGTCATGGAGTCGCACACTTGTACAATGTGGTGCTGTTTGCAACATCATGCATAGTGGCGATGGAACTTTTTGACTCATATTTTCACCAATAATGCTAAAAGAAAAGGGAGAAAAGCCTTTAATAACTAATCTGTATGTGATTCTACAGTCTGTAGTGACACATTCATAGTTCTGCTGTCTCTGGGCTGGCAGACATAAACTTACATTGACAGAGTTGTCATTGTTCTATTTGTTTTTCGTAAGTAGGCACATGGGTCATAAAGGCATTAATGTGATGAAGAACTTAAACAGTTCTTGCGAATTATTTCAGTCTTGTATCAAGTATTCTGAATAAATGTGCCATCAGCAGTTATAAATGTTGAATTTGGATGAGTTATATCATACATAAGTATCATTGAAAGCTTGCTTGTTGCAATATAAATTACTTACTGAAAATATTTCTAGTTGACTATCAGATAGAATTGCAGTGTACATAAAGTAATTGAACAAAGTATAAAATACTGGTGTAATGATGTACAGATGTTTCATTTAAGTATGTAGCTCTTGGCCTACTCATAATATTGTGATACAATGAAGTACTTGTAAACTTATAGGTGTTGCAGGTTATTTGTTATTAACACTTATAACTGTGATCACAGTATAATGGAGTGATTTCCATGCTCAGATAGCTTCAACATATTGTTACATAGCAGTTAACTGAGAATGAATTTTCGACTCAAATGCACCACTATATCAAATATATAAGCTGAATGTCACGTCTTCCTGTAGGAAGGC
The DNA here is from genome assembly GCF_023864275.1 of Schistocerca cancellata. Classification (NCBI taxonomy): domain Eukaryota; kingdom Metazoa; phylum Arthropoda; class Insecta; order Orthoptera; family Acrididae; genus Schistocerca; species Schistocerca cancellata. The sequence goes on along the minus strand of NC_064627.1, from coordinate 332,246,736 downwards.
CAATTCGACAAAAATTCAGCAGTTATTCTGCAAAAGTGTTCAAGGTGTAGCACAAGAAGTAGTTTCTGATAAACCCTTTAACAGAGTGTAATTCACAGTCTCTGAATGCATTTAATGTTCAGATGCCACTTGCTGGTATGTATTACTGAGATGGTTCTTTGTAAGCATTTAAGAAAACTTTTACAACATGTTACACCTGTTTGTAGTGGCAATAATATTGTGTGAACTAAATATTTCCTATATGCCTAACAAAGGCCTTTTGTCTTACATAACTTATGAATGCAATGACTTTGTAATTATTTATCCTATTCTACACGAAGTATCCTCATCCATGACCAGGAACAACTGGTTGACAAATAGTAGTCTCTGCAACTTAGAGATTCTATTCAAAAAGCTCAGCTGTACTTTCATATTTTTCTGTGATTGGCATTATTTTTTCACAACCGCAAAAGTAGTTATTATGACTTCCATTTAACATTTATCTTCATTTCCTATTGTTAGTTACAAAATTATTTCTCTCTTCTCTGGATGCTAATTCTCAAAACTATGACATATACAGTTATTAAAAAAAAGTGTTGAACACTTTGAAAGCTGATGGTACTCATTGAAACAAGAAAAATGTCCAATAAACTTGGGTCCAGAAATGCATACTTTCTGCTATAAACATGTGTTTACAGGAGGTGTTCAATGTGGCATGCATTTGTGACAATGCACTCCTCTGCCCTCTGGCATAAGGTATGATGCACCCTTTGAAGTACACCCAGTTGTTGTCATACCTGCTGGTGCACATTTCAGATGTGATCCTGTAGTGTTCATGCATTGTTGATAGCCATGACATAGAGCAACCTTGAAGTGTTCCCATAATCAAATGCCTAGGCATCTGACGTCTGGGAAATGGGCAGGTCAAATTGACAAATCCAGTGGTCCTGAAATGTCTGCATCAGATGTTAGTGCACGTTATGATGAAACTGCACTGGTGTGCCATCATGCATGAATCACATTTGTATTTGTTGCTGCATTGGCACAGTCTCCATCAAGGTAGGCAATCCGTTAACAAGAAAGTCTAGAAAATGCATCACAGTTAACCTTTGTTGTAGCATGTATGGCCTTATTAATCTATCGTCTGGCCCATGCATTGATAGAGAATTGGTTTTGATGCCCTTTCTCCCAAACTGCTTGGGAATTTACGTATGCCTGTACATGCTGGTTATGGAAATTCACAACACTATCTCTTGTGAACCATGCCTCATCAGTAAATAAAAACTTGGATGAGAACTGTGGATCTGTGGCACATTTCTGCAAGAGCCATTGACAGAACAGCCATCTGCCTTATGGCCTGAATGCAATGAAGTATGCCTCAGATAATAGAGTGGAACACATCTTCTGCTGCTAATCATTGTATGCTGGTCCCAGGGGATTCTTCCACCGAACGTAACACCAGGTCCTCCACGTCAGGCATGTGGATTGTGAGGAGCCTTCCACTGTCAGTCTTCCAAGTTGCAAAGGTAACTGTTACTAAAATGTAGACTTTCACAGCCAGAAATATCGTGTCCATTATAATTATCCGGGCTGTTATGCCGTAGTCGGTTGATGAATTCTGTGTCGACACAGAATTCATCAACCGACCACGGCATAACAGCCCGGATAATTATAATGGACACAAAGGTAACTGTGTCCCTCAGATGCTGGAAAAGTCTGCTGAAGAGCTTATCAGAGGGCACTCTTTACTGTGGATATTTTTCAGTGCAGATGGCATGGACTCATGGGCTACCTCCATTTGCTAAACCATAGCAGAACATGATATCTGCCACTTCACTTGTTGAGTAGTAGGCTTCCATTGATGACAAGTGGTGGAAGAGAGAAAATGTAAATGAACTATACCATTTGTATGTGCAAACAGTGCAATAACTGTAAAAACATAGATGAGTTTGTGTTTGCAACAAGGTAAAACACCATGATACGTACCCAAGGGTTGACAGCACTGTACAATAAGGCACACAAAGATGACAAAAACTAATGTAGTCTACAACATGACTTGAATCACACAACTGGCTGCAAGTCACCTAATGGTAGGTAGAGTACCGTGAGTAAGACATCATAATACCTCATCAATACATTTGATGGAGTGCCAGTGCAATGACTGTTGCTAATATTTGCAACCAAGTGTTGCAAAGCCTGTCCTATAAACAACTGTTTATCTCAGAAAGTATGCATTTTCAGGCCCATGTTTGTTGGACTTATTTTTCTTTTTTTGATAAGCACTACCACTTCACAAAGTATTTGATACCTTCTTTTGAACACCCTGTATATAACAAGACACAAATGCAAACACATATGAACAGCACAAGCAGGGGGCAGCAATGCATCTCCTTGGCAGTTGTCTTCATCCTCTCAGTATGTTTCATAAATAAAACTTCCATTAAACTTCATTCAACAATAACCTTGATGTTTTTACTTAGTTATGGAATGTATTTTTTCCTGGGAGCATGGGGCATAAGGGTGCTTCTTTATTAAGGCATAGCAGGAATGGACTGGCATCAGCTGGTCCTTCTTTTTCCTTGGCTTCACCACTGTGGCATTTTTATGCATGGTAGTTGTTTTAGAAGGAGAGACAGGTGGATCTAATTGAGACCATAAGGAGGAGTTAACTTCTTGGTTTGCCCTTTCTTCACCACAGGATTTAGAAGCAATGCTGTATTGCTGGGCTTGTACTGAGGAAGCGTAGTGCCTTGGTTTCTGTCGTCCAACTGTTTTTGTGTGGCTTTGGAATTACTGTGTTTATCCTGTTTCAAAATGGTTTTGATTTGAGGCAGTGGGTTAGCCTTTTTGTGTCACCTATATTGATGCCAAAGTGTAATTTGTCAATTTTAGAACGTGAATTCATGGGTCTCCCATAAACGGCTTCATATGGGTAATATCCCGTTACCCCATGGACATGACTGTTGCCTACAGGTCTGTCACAATTTAAGTGTGTTTTCGATGCATAATATGATAACATTTGCACAATAGTTTTGTGCACGAGCACCGGGTACCTGTTGGATTTACAGTAAAAGGGCATAGTTCATCATCCTTTCATTCATAGCATTTTGAAAACTTGTGCAGCAGTGACAACATGAAATTTCAGCCTTGGGTGGTGAGTATTGCTTGGGATCTTCCAAATGGCGATACAAGGATCTTCCAAATGGCAATACAAAGTGACTGACAAAGGTGCAAGCAACAGTTTCAGCAGTCACATCTGCAAATGGTATCAAAATAAAGTACCTTGAGAAGTGCTCAATAACTGACAATATATATTTACTATTCTTGATGCTCTGTGGAAATGGGCCACAGATTTTCAGGGCCACAGTATTAAATCATTTTGAAGCTTCTGGTAATGTTTGTAAAGGAACTTTAGTCCTTAGTGGAAGTGCTCTTTGCACCTGAGGCAGACAATTTTGTATATAGTTCCAAACATCAGTTTGTTCACTTCTCTACCAGTAATTTGAGGCTGTTCTTAGATTTGTGGCTTTTCGTCCATTATGGCAGGCCTGTATACTGTCATGACACTGTGCCATTACTTGTTGCAATTCTTTAGGTATTACTACTCTACTACCCAATGGAGTCAGTAATCTCCCCCCACCTTTCTATGTCCATCTATTGTCCACATTAGTCTTTTATGAAGATTCGAGAAAAGCAAAGATTACAATAAACTTTCTCTTTTACTTAGCTTTTCATGTAGAGTTGGCTCCAGTTCTTCTTGTCTAGGGGTGTGATTCTTGAAGCTGAAAATGTCACATTTCAGGTCCTCAGGGTTGGATTGATAAACAGATTTGAAGATTGTTATTGCAGAATTTTTGTTTTTACGTAAATTTATTTTCTCACATTTTAGTATATCATACAGTCTTCTGATTTTTCACATTAACAAAGCTGAAATTACATTGTTTGCACAAAATGCAAAAAACGTCTGATCACATCAGAGGCATGCTTACAACTCACACACTCTGCGGAAATAACCATATCCCAAAGGGTTTACAATTTGTCTTGACAAATGAATTTCTGTTAATTTTGATTATTATTTCATAGATGAATCCAGAAATAAATATAGTAACCAGTGTAGGATTGCTTGATTAATAATAGAAATTTTAAGTCTACCATTAATCATAATTTCAAATGTTTCTAAAAAAAATAATTTTAACTGTAAATTCAGAACTAGTACTTATCAATTATAACATCCAGACTAAAACATTTTATAAGGTAATTCATTTTCATAAATTTTAGTTTGAAATATAACACACTGTGTACAAAATTATATGTTACTTTTCAGAAAAGCAACTGAGATGATATTGACCTGTCCACAATTCGAAAAATAATACTGGTATTGATAACTACTGTTGATAATGCTAGAGGAGTTACAAGTCTTGTGGTATCGTATACCATCGTCTGTAACAGAATCAGAGAATGGTGCATATCGGTGGCATTCAATATCTCTCTCTTTGGGATTCTTTCAGTTCTTCTATGAGAACATCATCCGTTTCCACAACTCTAATTTTTCTGCTAAGCATGTCAGCATCTCCATGCAAATGACCAACTTTGTGCCCGACTGTATAATAATACTCAGATAATTTTAATGTGCACCTAGTCAAACGATTTCTGGGGTCCTTTAAACTCAACATCCACATTGGCTTGGAGTGGTCTGTAACCACAGTGAATTGGCATCCACATAAATATCACTTAAACCAATTTATGCCAAACTTGAGAGCTAACAACTCTTTCTTGATACTGCTGTAGTTAATTTCTGCAGAATTCATTTGCCTGGAAGCACAACCTTCTATTCTTTCGTCACCATCTATTTCCTGGCTTGAAATGGCCTCAACCATGTATCAGAAGGGTGAACAGTTTTTCAAAGGTTGGGTAAACTACTAGGGGCAAACTAGTCAATACATTTCTAATTTTTCTCATTGCTGCCTCACACTCCTCTGTCCATTCAAACACTGTACGTTTCCTTAATAGATTTGTCAATGATTTGCTATTGTAGCCTAATCTTATAAAAATTGACAATAATAATTGGCTAAGTTGAGAAAAGATTGTAACTCTTTTAACTTTTTTGGCACTGGAAAATTATCCACTATTTCAGTTAGCCTAGGATATGGCTTAACTCTTTCTGAACTAATGACATGTCCGAGGTACTGAACCTGTCACTGCACAAAAGAACATTTTTTTAACTTTAAACTTAATTTTGCATTTTTAAATCAAGATATTACATTTTTTAATCTCTCAGCATGCTATTCAATTGTTTTTGTAGAAATTAGAAAATCACTGAGATACACAAGACACATAGTAGGTTTTAAACCTCTTAATAACAAGTTGGCAAATCTTTTTAAAGTCGCCGGTGCATTTCTTTGAGCAACTGGCATGAGCGAGAATTCATACAGTCCAGACAGAACCACAAAAGCAGTTTTTGGTCTATCTTGTGGTGCAATATCAAGAACACATGTGCAGGGTGGTAAAGTATCTGCTGTTTCCTAATCTGTCTAAGGTCTTGTCAACACATGACAGGGTGTAGGAATCAGGTGTGGTAATCTGGTTTACCGCCCTCATATCGACACATATACGATAGGTCTTCTTCCCATTGATTGATTTTTTAGGCACAACAGTGACAGGACTCAACTATGGACTTGCAGAGAGTGGAATTATCTTCACAGTCAGCTGCTGTTGAATAGTATCTTCAGCAACAGACTCTAGGTAGTATGGTATTCAATATCCTTTTAGCACAATTGGTGTTGTATCTCACATGGGAATTTTGTGCTGTACAAAGTCTGTAGCTGGGAAATACTGCCTTTCCTTGAACAACCACACATATTCCTCCAAAGTTGGGTATAAAAGACTTTGCTCCGACTCCCACAAATGTGATAACTTCTTCTTCAACTGATCCATTAATGAAGGTACTATCATGCAAATCTTCCTCACACATAATTGCTTCTTTTTTTTCTTTTAACCTGTTTCAGCTTTGCTACTTTGGTTTGTATAACCTCCTCAGCACTGGCCAAAATTGTACCACATGGTAGTATATATCCCATTGACCAAATTGTCAACACACACAGGTATCTGAAACCTATTCCCCTTAATCCCAGATTTACTCAACTCTCTCTTAACAAGTTCTTGAAACCTGTAAAGAAAGTCATTCTGAGTGAGCGCATCAACCAGGAAGTCCAATCTTGGCAGTTTCCAGTCTTTGAAATTGATCCAGAGAACTCGTCCTGTTCCACTGCTAGTTTTTACAGGTTTGGGAGTTTTCAGCTCACATATATGCAGCTTGGTTGGACCTTGCGATGTGGATTCCCCTTCACAAATTCTTCATGATTGTGACACACACCCACTGTACAAACAATGTATGGAATCACTTAATTGAACATTGCATGTTTTGTAATCTATCACAGCCTGTTAGCATTTTAGGAAATCATTTCCTAATAAAACATCAAAGTCCTGTCTGCATTTCCTTACTGCTTCCAAATCAAAGACGTACTTTTTCTTGTCAATGTGCAGATCTGTTGTACAGGTGCCTGCAGGAATGATTACCTTGTCTCGAAGTCCACTTACATTGTAGTGTGGCAGTTTTAGCACATGTTTGTCATTATTAGAAACAAAGAGAACACTAATGTGAGCTCTGATATCCACAAGAATTTTGATGGTCTTCCCTCTGAACTTGCCCTCTAAAACTAAATTTTCCACCTCAATGGGCTCTCCCCTTTTCATAGGGTTTATATGTTTTATTGGGGGTGAGGGTAGGTGGCAAAACCTGGCTCACACTTGTTTCCCTGTGTATTAGTATTCCTGTTTGACTGACCATTTTTTCTGTTGCCTGCTGACACATTCCCCTTGGGTGCATTCGTCCACTTATTTTGCAGACAATGATCCTGCTCATGTCTGAGAGTATGGCATTTCTTACAACAGAAAGCCCTGCAGCACTCAGCCATATGGTTGGGCTTCCCACATCTCTAGCAATTCGTCTCATTAATGAACATATGTCACACTTCACTGGCATGTGCAGGAGCATATACAAATCTTCTCACTTCCTTGCATAATAGAGAAAGTCTAACTTCTTCATACAAGGAGGTGGAGGAAGTTAACTTTACCTCACTCCCTATTTGTGGATTGATTCCATGTATGAATACTTTGATAGCTCTTACTTCAGCTTCTTCAATTAACACTTTGTTAGGTGTATTGTCTCTTCTTAGGGTGTAGGAGTAACAAGATAATACTCTAATCCTGTCTGCAAAGCCCTCCCTGCATTCCTGTCTAAGGGTGGACAGCAGATCAGGTAAAAGCTAACCCCATGCAAGTCAGAGTAGTGCTCTGCAAACCCCTTTGCCAAGAATTCAAAAGTGGGTGCTTCCCACAACACATCTACTCACTCAATATAAGTTTACTCATCACCTGGAAGCTCCAACTTGTTGACATTTAATTAAAAATGATCTGGCCATGCACATGTACATCTCACATCACAGATGTTTTTTAAAAAAATGTTGTTACATTTTTGCCTGGTTTTCCAGCAATAGGAGGTACAAAAGTAGTGGCTATATCTAATATTAGTTTTTCAGGTTCAGCCATAGGGGCACTTGAAGGTCCTGGAGTTGCCACATTTTCAGCAGCTCTGGCTTGATGTTCACAAGTTATCACATTAAGCCACTCCTATAACTCTATTTTTTCAAGTGTCAGGGCGCTTATCTGCTGATACAGAAAAGTAATTCAATCAAGCTCTTCTGTGGCAACAGATGCAGCATCGGGAGCTGATTTGCTCCTCTCCACTGGTTGACAAGGTTGTAAATCAGGCATGGTTACAGAACTTGGATTGAAACTGAACAGTTGCACACAAAAATAGGTCTCACTCTATTCTAGGTGACAAATAGATCCCTTTGTTGGAAGTTCTCCAGAGTTGTCAACTAGCACAATACACTGCAGCAACACTTACATCACATGGAAGTGGTGGTGGTGGTGGGGGCAGCAGAGGCGGTGGCAGCAGCGACCTCAGCAGTGACATCGGAGCAGTGGTGCTGGTGGCATTGGTGACAGTGGTGGGAGAGGTGGTGACGCATTGGAGGTGGCCTGGGGAAGCTTGCTGTGTCCATCGAAGCAATGCTGCCTGCAGCAGTCCAGCAACTGTCAGTGGCTAAAACTCTGCTTGGTTTGGACGGTGTTGGATTACAGCATGGTCAGCATACTTACTTAGCCATCCTGGCTGACTGATGTGACAGGTGCTCTTGGCATGCAAACTTATGTGCGAGCACATGTGAGCACATGCATCCAGTTCTAGCAGACATGTAACCCATGGCTAGGTCCCCCTGAATAGGTCAGGCATGCACTACATGCAAGAAGCAGCTACAAGGGTAGCGGAGTACGTGTGGAGTGCACATGTGGATTTTTAGGTTAGAGAATTCCCTCCCTAGGCCCGACAAGATTCCTCCTGAGATGCGACAAGGTAGTAGTAGGCAAAACGCAACAGGGAATAACAATATTAATGTGGTGATAGTAAACTGCAGGAGCGTCTATAGAAAGGTCAAAGAACTGCTCTCATTAATAAACAGTCACAATGCCCACATAGTACTAGGTACAGAAAGTTGGCTGAAACCAGACTAAACAATAATGAAATTCTAAACTCAGATTAGAATGTATATCACAGAGACAGGCTGGACAATGAAGGGGAGGCATGTTTATAGCGATAAAAAGTGAAATAGTATCGAAGGAAATTGACGGAGGTACGAAATGTGAAATAATTTGTGTGAAGGTCACGGTTAAAGCAGGCTCAAACATGGTAATTGGATGTCTCTATAGGCCCTATACTGTCTCCCTAAATAAAGAGACTTATTTCCGACAGTCTGTCACGGTCGCCACTTTATAATATAATAAAATAATGGAATAGATGATAATAAAATGCGTGGCTTTTTAAAATGTATTGAATTAATGAGATTAATTTTTCGGCATGAATGACAAGCACAATAAGCTGAGCTATGCCTGGAAATAAGTTCGTATTAGTTCATATTATTTTGCAGGGCGAAGTAGTTTCTTTCTCCGCTGTAGATTTGTGCTTACCATTCTTTATAATGCTACTTCTGGTCGCCATGTTCACCTTTGAAGTCTTGACCATGTTCCCATTAAGCTTATCGGATCTTTGTAATTTTCCAAAGTACACAGGTGGGCTTCAGTTCTTGTAATTATTGTACTATTTGAAATAACAACTCACACGACCTTTCTGTTAATAAAACAATACTATATTTTTCTAAACGGTGCACATATAAAATACATACTCCTCACTTATTCATAGCAACCCCAAAATGGCGGTCTACAATTACTCGCTAAAAATGGCGTGCTTCTCACTCGTTCACTAGCTGAGTGCGAATCCTTCCTTCCTCCTACTGGTACCAGAAAAAATCCTCTGTTTTTTAACAACTGAAAGCCAAAAAATACATGACGGTAGGTATAGGCTCTATGATGGGCTACCGCTTCATCTTGTCTCTTTGCCTTTAAAGAAGACGAAAACATAAAGGAAATGCAAAAGGTTTATCACAGCCCCCTTGCTCAGCAACTGTTGTGGCAGAGCACTTGAAGGAAAATTTGGAAAATATTTCGAGTAGATTTTCCAACCATGTTATAGTTCTGGGTGGAGATTTTAATTTGCCAGATATAGACTGGGAGACTCAAACGTTTATAATGGGTGGCAGGGACAAAGAATCCAGTGAAATTTTTTTAAGTACATTACCCGAAAACTACCTTGAGCAGTTAAACAGAGAACTGACTCATGGCGATAACATATTAGACCTTCTGGTGACAAACAGACCAGAACTACTTGAAACAATTAGCACAGAACAGGGAATCAGCAATCATAATGCGGTTACTGCAGCGATGATTTCAGCCATAAATAGAAGTATTAAACAATGTAGGAAGATTTTTCTGTTTAGCAAATGTGACAAAAAGCAGATTTCAGAGTACTTGATGGCTCAACACAACAGTTTTGTCTCAAGTACAGATAGTGTTGAGGATCATGGACAAAGTTCAAAACCATCATACAATATGCATTAGATGAGTATGTGCCAAGCAAGATCATGAGAGATGGAAAAGAGCCACTGTGGTACAACAACCGAGTTAGAAAACTGCTGCAGAAGCAAAGGGAACTTCACAGCAAACATAAACATAGCAAAACCCCTGCACACAAACAAAAATTACATGAAGTGAAATGTAGTGTGAGGAGGGCTATGCAAGTGGTGTTCAATGAATTCGAAAGTAAAGTTCTATGTATTGACTTGGCAGAAAATCCTAAGAAATTTTGGTCTTATGTCAAAGCGGTAGGTGGATCAAAACAAAATGCCCAGACACTCTGTGACCAAAATGGTACTGAAACAGAGGATGACAGACTAAAGGCTGAAATACTAAATGTCTTTTTCCAAAGCTGTTTTACAAAGGAAGACTGCACTGTAGTTCCTTCTCTAGATTGTCACACAGATGACAAAATGGTAAATAGCAAAATAGATGACAGAGGGATAGAAAAAAATTAAAATTGCTCAAAAGAGGAAAGGCTGCTGGACCTGATGGGATAACAGTTCAATTTTACACAGAGTACGTGAAGGAACTTGCCCCCATTCTTGCAGCAGTGAACCGTAGGTCTCTAGAAGAGCATAGCATTCCAAAGGATTGGAAAAGGGCACAGGTCATTCCCGTTTTGAAGAAGGGACATCTAACAGATGTGCAGAACTATAGACCTATATCTCTAATGTTGATCAGTTGTAGAATTTTGGAACACGTATTATGTTCGAGTATAATGACTTTTCTGGAGACTAGAAATCTACTCTGTAGGAACCAGCATGGGTTTCAAAAAAGACAATCATGTGAAAACCAGCTCACGCTATTCGTCCATGAGACTCAGAGGGCCATAGACATGGGTTCTCAGGTAGATGTCATGTTTCTTGTCTTCCGCAAGGTGTTCGATACAGTTCTCCACAGTCGTTTAATGAACAAAGTAAGAGCATATGGACTTTCAGACCAATTGTGTGATTGAATTGAAGAGTTCCTAGATAACAGAATGCAGCTTGTCATTCTCAATGGAGAGAAGTCTTCCGAAGTAAGAGTGATTTCAGGTGTGCTGTAGGAGAGTGTAATTTGACCATTGCTATTCACAATATACATATATGACCTTGTGGATAACATCGGAAGTTCACTGAGGCTTTTTGTGGATGATGCAGTGGTATATCGAGAGGTTGTAACAATGGAAAATTGTACTGAAATGCAGGAGGATCTGCAATGAATTGATGCATGTTGCAGGGAATGGCAATTGAATCTCAATGTAGACAAGTGTAATGTGCTGCGAATACATAGAAAGAAAGATCCTTTATCATTTAGCTACAATATAGCAGGTCAGCAACTGGAAGCAGTTAATTCCATAAATTATCTAGGAGTAGGCATTAGGAGTGATTTAAAATGGAATGATCATATAAAGTTGATCGTCAGTAAAGCAGATGCCAGACTGAGATTCATTGGAAGAATCCTAAGGAAATGCAATCCGAAAACAAAGGAAGTAGGTTACAGTACACTTGTTTGCGCACTGCTTGAATATCCGTACCAGATAGGGTCGATAGAAGAGATAGAGAAGATCCAAGGGAGAGCAGCACACTTTGTTACAGGATCATTTAGTAATCGTGAAAGCATTACGGAAATGATAGATAAACTCCAGTGGAAGACTCTGCAGGAGAGATGCTCAGTAGCTCAGTATGGGCTTTTGTTGAAGTTTCGAGAACATACCTTCACCGAGGAGTCAAGCAGTATATTGCTCCCTCCTATGTATGACCATGAGGATAAAATCAGAGAGATTAGAGCCCACACTGAGGCATACCGACAATCTTTCTTTCCACGAACAATACGAGACTGGAATAGAAGGGAGAACCGATAGAGGTACTCAAAGTACCCTTCACCACACACCGTCAGGTGGCTTGCGGAGTATGGATGTTGATGTAGATGTAGAAGGCACCGCTGGGCACATGTGTGTCACCAGCTCATGTGACTGGACAGGAAAAGGTTGAGTAGATCTGACGGTGGTGATACCATTACAGGACACCACTTGTACTTATCATGATGGGTTAAGGAGTGTAAGTGGATGCACAGGACTGATCCTGTTCACTGTAGCATATACAGCTAGAATGAAAAAGAGAGTTGTCAAATAATAGAAATTTGTTCTCTTTTTCCTGTTCTAAAATGGAACATGCTCAGAAGTCATCATTTTGCCTGTGTAGTACTACTAGTGGGAAAACAACAAAGACATATGGGCCTAAAACTGTTTTAGCTACTCTTCAATGCTGGCCATAACCAACAATCTACAATGCTTACATTTGATACTATTTAATTTTATAACTGGGACATTCTTTTATGGATATCATGTATAAAATAAAGAGCAAGTGACAATATTGTAACACTGAAAGACAGACATTGTTAGAGAGAAATGTTGCACTTGGTAAAGTCTATAAAAATCAACTCATGGAAATGCAATTAATTTAACAATTTAAATATTAATGTAAAGGCATACTGCATTGACCACAGCTTATACATACTTACTTCAGCAAGTTAAAAGTAAATGTTTCTGTGTCTGTAATGAAAAATGAATAATGCGTAATATGTTGAGCATCACTTAAAATAGCATTTGAACATTTATACAAGGATTCACTGAGAAGACTTTACAAGAAAATGTAAAGTGAAAATTTACTTGACTTGTAAATATTTCCATCTTTTTGTATGGAGAAGTAATATGTCCTGATAGACACGTGTCCAATATTTAACTATTTCAGTTGTATGTGCAATATTTGTTGGATAGAATAAAAATACTATACAAACAAGTCTACAAAAGAAAACTGTTGTATCTCTTATTTACACCACTCCACATTTGTACATTCATAACATAAGTTGCTCCTTAAATCCAATAAAATCCACAACAATAACAGCAAGGATACCTTAAGAATTACAAACTAGTCGCATATTAAATTTGAAATATAAGCAATGGAACTGGTCAATTACTACTACAATTTTGTGCCATTTTTAAAGTTGTTCACAATAATAAAATTGTGTTTGGAACTCTATCTTTGTTTCTTTTGTTTTGACAAATTCTTTGCTTTCATCTTCTGTATTTCAAGGCCTGCAAACAACATGCAAGTTATTCCAACATAGTTTACAGGTTACTTATATAAAGAAAATGTAGACATTATTAGCATAAATATGTTAAACAAGCTGGATAGTTACCCCATATTTGCGAATTCAGATATTCTCCAAACAAAAACGTCAGTATGCATGCTATAATTATTACAGCTGAGAAACAAATACGCTGGGTCCAGTTCAAAACTCCATATATTGGATAGAGCCATGTTCCATCATAGTAGTATGTAGAGAAAAGGCTGAAATTTTGAAAGAGATATGTATATTGCCCTGCATATGTAATTATTTATTAGAGATAATTTTTCCTGACAATATTGCATAGCCATGTTCTCATGCAGACTGGAACACCTCACTGAAAGTGTTACCTGGCTGAAAAACTCAGGTCTCACACAAATATATCTTACTGAATTTAAATATTTGTTGTAAACCTACAAAATGATTCAGATAAGAACACACCACTGGTAAAGATAGCATCCAGTTTAGCTTTTATTATAGGTTTCATCATTCACACCTAAGCAAAAAGAATGTTGGAGCATTCAGTGATCATAAAAAGATTTTCATTACAGAAAAGTGATGAATTTGTTAAAGGTTTCACTTCAGCACAATGATTCATACTACAATATACTCTGATGAGCCAAAACATTATGTCCACTGCACACCGTGAGGTTGAATGCCTCCTAGTGGTGTTGTGGGCACATGATCCAGTAAGAAAAGAATTTAAGTGGCAGTGAGGTGAATGGGCAGTCATTATAATGAATATAAGGGGCCGAAATGCAGAAATTCACTGATGTAAGTGGTTTTGACAAAAGGCATATTGTTGTGGCACTGCAGCTGAAAATGAGAATCTCTGAAATGGTGAAGCTTGTCTGCTGTTTGTATACTACTATCATAAGCACCTGTGTTAAGTGGGTGGAGGGTGGTGGTACAACACATAGGCTGTATGATACTGGACATCCACGTCTCATCACAAAATATATAGGTCGGAGGATCCACACCTGTGTAATCCAGGATAGACTGTGATCTAAGGCAGATCTGACAACAGAGTACAATGCTGGTGCAGCACACCATTCAAACACCATTGTTGAATCTCGAGCTCTGCATCAGTCAACCCTTCCATGTTCATGTGTTGACCTAACAACATTATCAATTACAAATGCAGTGGGCTCTGCATCACAGAGGTTTCACTGTGGATCAATACAAATGTGTCACCTGCTGAGTCAATCACACTTATTGTTACAACAGGTCAATGGATGGATCCTTACACACCACCATCCAGGTGAATGGTAGCTTGAAATGTAAACTGCGCTACAGATGCAGGCCGGTGAGAGCAAAATTATGCTATGGGGTAGATTGTTTGGGTTTCTATGGTAGTACTCGATGACACCATGACAGCAGTGAAATATATTAACATTATTGTGGATCACATGCATTCATTCATGGTTGAATTCTTCTCTAATGGCATGACATCTTCCTACGGGATAACTCTGTGCAACACAAGGCCAGTATCATGCTGCAGTGGTTAGAGGAGCACGATAGTGAATTCACAGTGATATCTTCGACAGCAAACGCCCCTGATCTGTACCCATTGGAACACATATCAGGTGCTGCTGTCCTGTAATTTGCAGGAATTTAGCAACCTGTGAGTAAACATTTGGTGCCATATACTTCTGGAACCTATCAAGAACTTGTAGGATCCATGCCAAGCAGAATCACTACTGCACTACGTTTGTTTGAAAAGTGGACCAATACACTATTAAATTGGTGGTCATTATGTTTGGCTCATTGGAGTAAAATATGAATACAACTTTGGAATCTGCAAGTATGAGGTCTGTTCGAAAATTCTCGAACATTCATAATTTTGCAAAAAAATGGTTCAAATGGCTCTGAGCACTATGGGACTCAACATCTTAGGTCATAAGTCCCCTAGAACTTAGAACTACTTAAACCTAACTAACCTAAGGACATCACACACACACCCATGCCCGAGGCAGGATTCAAACCTGCAACCGTAGCAGTCCCGCGGTTCCGGACTGCAGCGCCAGAACCGCACGGCCACCGCGGCCGGCCATAATTTTGCACCAATGTCAGAGTAGATCCCAACTTTTAATCCAGGCACTCATACCATTAGAGCTGCTTACCAACTTACATTGCAAACAGTACAACGAGTCAATGTCTGCAACTTTCAAGACTTAAATCAAATAGAACTCACATAAAAACTGACTGAGTGCTAAATCACAATACTGACTTGAAGTCTTTGCTGCCACATGGTCTGCAAGTGAAATGGTCTTGTTGATCTCAGGCTCTCAGTTTTAAGAGCTTTCAGTCCTATACTGAGAGTGCTGCTCAGACTAAAAAATACATTCATGTCACAGTAAATGTTTTGGGCCCTGACACGCAAATTTATCATGGACAGCATTCTTGAAATCTGTACTGATATGTTCTAGTTCTTGGAACATCAGTATTTTATCCAGGTGGATGAATATTGGAAAAACAGTCTGTGGATGCAAGTGGTTCAGATTTTTCACCTTGAATGTTTTCGTGATCCAATGTTGTTGCTGGGAATACAGAAATGTCTGCCCCAGGCACATCAATGATGTTTGTTGCAATCCATTATGAAGATGCAGTGAGATGATTCAGCCTCCTCACTGTGTGCCATGCTGAACAAGTCACATACTAGTTTTCCTTCTGAGTGTTAGCAGACTGTTGAGAAATAAATGAACATAGCAATGTGCACTTCTCTGCAGTCTGTTTGAAATTATGACGCCAGCAGATAGAATGTGCAAGTTATAATGATTTTGTTTTGAAATGCTTCCTGATAATGTCACAGTTTGTAGTTTCTAAATTGGTGTCATTGGTTCCAAAAGCTGTTTCTCCAGTTGGAAAATTCTGTCATTGTGATTATATACAGACTGACTGGGCATTGTGATCCCTACATTTTGTCAGCCATAAAAGGCACTGTTTCAAGATTTTAACTTTGCAAATTGGTGCATGGATAGAATGCACATTGGATGGTAGTTGCTGAGGATATGTTGTTGTGGTCTTCAGTCCTGAGACTGGTTTGATGCAGCTCTCCATGCTACTCTATCCTGTGCAAGCTTCTTCATCTCCCAGGACCTACTGCAACCTACATCCTTCTGAATCTGCTTAGTGTATTCATCTCTTGGTCTCCCCCTACGATTTTTACCCTCCACACTGCCCTCCAATACTAAATTGGTGATCCCTTGATGCCTAAGAACATGTCCTACCAACCGATCCCTTCTTCTGGTCAAGTTGTGCCACAAACTTCTCTTCTCCCCAATCCTATTCAATACTTCCTCATTAGTTATGTGATCTACCCATCTAATCTTCAGCATTCTTCTGTAGCACCACATTTCGAAAGCTTCTATTCTCTTCTTGTCCAAACTATTTACCCTCCATGTTTCACTTCCATACATGGCTACACTCCATACAAATACTTTCAGAAATGACTTCCTGACACTTAAATCTATACTCGATGTTAACAAATTTCTCTTCTTCAGAAACGCTTTTCTTGCCATTGCCAGTCTACATTTTATATCCTCTCTACTTCGACCATCATCAGTTATTTTGCTCCCAAATAGCAAAACTCCTTTACTACTTTAAGTGTCTCATTTCCTAATCTAATACCCTCAACATCACCCGACTTAATTCGACTACATTCCATTATCCTCGTTTTGCTTTTGTTGATGTTCATCTTATATCCACCCTTCAAGACACCATCCATTCCATTCACCTGCTCTTCCAAGTCCTTTGCTGTCTCTGACAGAATTACAATGTCATCAGCGAACCTCAAAGTTTTTATTTCTTCTCCATGGATTTTAATACCTACTCTGAATTTTTCTTTTGTTTCCTTTACTGCTTCCTCAATATACAGATTGAATAACATCAGGGAGAGGCTACAACCCTGTCTTACTCCCTTCCCAACCACTGCTTCTCTTTCATGTCCCTCGACTCTTATAACTGCCATCTGCTTTCTGTACAAATTGTAAATAGCCTTTCGCTCCCTGTATTTTACCCCTGCCACCTTTAGAATTTGAAAGAGAGTATTCCAGTCAACATTGTCAAAAGCTTTCCCTAAGTCTACAAATGCTAGAAACATAGGTTTGCCTTTCCTTAATCTTTCTTCTAAGATAAGTCGTAAGGTCAGTATTGCCTGACGTGTTCCAGTATTTCTACGGAATGCAAACTGATCTTCCCCGAGGTCGGCTTCTACTAGTTTTTCCATTTGTCTGTAAAGAACTCGTGTTAGTATTTTGCAGCTGTGACTTATTAAACTGATTGTTCGGTAATTTTCACATCTGTCAACACCTGCTTTCTTTGGGATTGGAATTATTATATGCTTCTTGAAGTCCGAGGGTATTTCGCCTGTTTCATACATCTTGCTCACCAGATGGTAGAGTTTTGTCAGGACTGGCTCTCCCAAGGCCGTCAGTAGTTCCAATGGAATGTTGTCTACTCTGGGGGCCTTGTTTCGACTCAGGTCTTTCAGTGCTCTGTCAAACTCTTCATGCAGTATCGTATCTCCCATTTCATCTTCATCTACATCCTCTTCCATTTCCGTAATATTGTCCTCAAGTACATCGCCCTTGTATAGACCCTCTATATACTCCTTCCACCTTTCTGCTTTCCCTTCTTTGCTTAGAACTGGGTTTCCATCTGAGCTCTTGATATTCATACAAGTGGTTCTCTTTTCTCCGAAGGTCTCTTTAATTTTCCTGTAGGCAGTATCTATCTTACCCCTAGTGAGATAAGCCTCTACATCCTTACATTTGTCCTCTAGCCATCCCTGCTTAGCCATTCTGCACTTCCTGTCGATCTCATTTTTGAGACGTTTGTATTTCTTTTTGCCTGCTTCATTTCCTGCATTTTTATATTTTCTCCTTTCACACATTAAATTCAATATATCTTCTGTTACCCAAGGTTTTCTACTAGCCCTCATATTTTTACCTACTTGATCCTCTGCTGCCTTCACTACTTCATCCCTCAGAGCTACCCATTCTTCTTCTGCTCTTTTTCTTTCCCCCATTCCCGTCAATTGTTCCCTTATGCTCTCCCTGAAACTCTGTACAACCTCTGGTTCTTTTAGTTTATCCAGGTCCCATCTCCTTAAATTCCCACCTTTTTGCAGTTTCTTCAGTTTTAATCTACAGGTCATAACCAATAGATTGTGGTCAGAGTCCACATCTGCCCCTGGAGATGTCTTACAATTCAAAACCTGGTTCCTAAATCTCTGTCTTACCATTATATAATCTATCTGATACCTTTTAGTATCTCCAGGGTTCTTCCATGTATACAACCTTCTATCATGATTTTTAAACCAAGTGTTAGCTATGATTAAATTGTTCTCTGTGCAAAATTCTACCAGGTGGCTTCCTCTTTCATTTCTTAGCCCCAATCCATATTCACCTACTACGTTTCCTTCTCTCCCTTTTCCTACACTCGAATTCCAGTCACCCATGACTATTAAATTTTCGTCTCGCTTCACTATCTGAATAATTTCTTTTATTTCATTATACATTTCTTCAATTTCTTTGTCATCTGCAGAGCTAGTTGACATATAAACTTGTACTACTGTAGTAGGTGTGGGCTTCATATGTATCTTGGCCACAATAATGCGTTCACTATGCTGTTTGTAGTAGCTTACCCGCATTCCTATTCATTATTAAACCTACTCCTGCGTTACGCCTATTTGACTTCGTGTTTATAAACCTGTAGTCACCTGACCAGAAGTCTTGTTCCTCCTGCCACCGAACTTCACTAATTCCCACTATATCTAACTTTAACCTATCCATTTCCCTTTTTAAATTTTCTAACCTACCTGCCCGATTAATGGATCTGACATTCCACGCTCCGATCCGTAGAACACCAGTTTTCTTTCTCCTGATAACGACATCCTCTTGAGTAGTCCCCACCCGGAGATCCGAATGGGGGACTATTTTACCTCCGGAATATTTTACCTAAGAGGACGCCATCATCATTTAATCATACAGTAAAGCTGCATGCCCTCGGGAAAAATTACGGCCGTAGTTTCCCCTTGCTTTCAGCCGTTCGCAGTACCAACACAGCAAGGCTGTTTTGGCTGAAGATATATACACTCCTGGAAATGGAAAAAAGAACACATTGACACCGGTGTGTCAGACCCACCATACTTGCTCCGGACACTGCGAGAGGGCTGTACAAGCAATGATCACACGCACGGCACAGCGGACACACCAGGAACCGCAGTGTTGGCCATCGAATGGCGCTAGCTGCGCAGCATTTGTGCACCGCCGCCGTCAGTGTCAGCCAGTTTGCCGTGGCATACGGAGCTCCATCGCAGTCTTTAACACTGGTAGCATGCCGCGACAGCGTGGACGTGAACCGTATGTGCAGTTGACGGACTTTGAGCGAGGGCGTATAGTGGGCATGCGGAAGGCTGGGTGGACGTACCGCCGTATTGCTCAACACGTGGGGCATGAGGTCTCCACAGTACATCGATGTTGTCGCCAGTGGTCGGCGGAAGGTGCATGTGCCCGTCGACCTGGGACCGGACCGCAGCGACGCACGGATGTACGCCAAGACCCTAGGATCCTACGCAGTGCCGTAGGGGACCGCACCGCCACTTCCCAGCAAATTAGGGACACTGTTGCTCCTGGGGTATCAGCGAGGACCATTCGCAACCATCTCCATGAAGCTGGGCTACGGTCCCACACACCGTTAGGCCGTCTTCCGCTCACGCTCCAACATCGTGCAGCCCGCCTCCAGTGGTGTCGCGACAGGCGTGAATGGATGGACGAATGGAGACGTGTCGTCTTCAGCGATGAGAGTCGCTTCTGCCTTGGTGCCAATGATGGTCGTATGTGTGTTTGGTGCCATGCAGGTGAGCGCCACAATCAGGACTGCATACGACCAAGGCATACAGGGCCAACACCCGGCATCATGGTGTGGGGAGCTATCTCCTACACTGGCCGTACACCACTGGTGATCGTCGAGGGGACACTGAATAGTGCACGGTACATCCAAACCATCATCGAACCCATCGTTCTACCATTCCTAGACCGGCAAGGGAACTTGCTGTTCCAACAGGACAATGCATGTCCGCATGTATCCCGTGCCACCCAACGTGCTCTAGAAGGTGTAAATCAACTACCCTGGCCAGCAAGATCTCCGGATCTGTCCCCCATTGAGCATGTTTGGGACTGGATGAAGCGTCGTCTCACGCGGTCTGCACGTCCAGCACGAACGCTGGTCCAACTGAGGCGCTAGGTGGAAATGGCATGGCAAGCCGTTCCACAGGACTACATCCAGCATCTCTACGATCGTCTCCATGGGAGAATAGCAGCCTGCATTGCTGCGAAAGGTGGATATACACTGTACTAGTGCCGACATTGTGCATGCTCTGTTGCCTGTGTCTATGTGCCTGTGGTTCTGTCAGTGTGATCATGTGATGTATCTGACCCCAGGAATGTGTCAATAAAGTTTCCCCTTCCTGGGACAATGAATTCACGGTGTTCTGATTTCAATTTCCAGGAGTGTATTTCTTAAAAAATAAATAAATAAATAAATAAAAATAGGTTACTTGCATTCCTGCAGGAGCCCACACCTCCCTGAGTAAAATAGATGGCTTTTTGTCCCCTAGATCTTCTTCTGTTAGCAATTTTTGACGTTGTGTGACTGATTCTTCTATGTCTCAAGTACAGCATTATTTTTTTATTTATTTAATTTTTTTTTAAAGTTTGTACTTGGAAAAGCTGATAATGGTTTTGAAATGAATTTAGCTCAGCAAATTCACTATCAAACAGTCCTAAAACATATTGTTACTTTGTCTCCTAGTTGCTAATTTCTGTGGTAGCAGATTGGAACTACATTTGCAAAAACCAGACCTTTACAGTTTTCACCAGAAACGAGGTATTTTCACTGCCATATATAATATTTCTGGACTGGTGTCATTCAGTGGTGAGTCTCCCATGGGAAAACATATTTAAATTACCACAGCAAAACTTTAATAATGATATTAGTGATTCTTGTAACCTCACAATCATGTCAGTGTCACAAGTTGTTGGTTCTACTATAAGTGATTATTTATTTAGCACAACACAATGGAAACTGCCATGGATGCACACACACACACACACACACATACACACACACACATACACACACACATGTGCGCGCTCACACACACACACACACACACACACACACACACACACACACACACACACAGAGAGAGAGAGAGAGAGAGAGAGAGAGAGAGAGAGAGAGAGAGAGAGAAAGAGAATTAACATTTTGCTGTGTCCATTACAGCCACCTTACATCAACACTTCACTTACATCTGGACTTGGGCCTCTAGAACACTCTCCCTTGTAAAGCTCACCTGACAGTCTCTCTTAACTACAAATGCACAGACTGCAGCACATGAGGTGCATAAAGCCCACCATTGATGTGATGGTAGCCTGCCCCTTATCATCCATTCTTGTAATTTTTTCCTCATCTTTCAATTCCTTTTAGAAAGTAGAGGACTGCCAGAACTTAGTTCTTTTGAAGCAGACCAGTCTAGCTGGCATTGGGGCTAGTAGGTCCCAATTTGGAATAATAACTTGTCTCATGGCACATTGTTTTTGAGCTTGCACACTTACACAACAATGCAGTGGCACAGTGTTCATGTGTTCCTGTAAGGAATGACATTGTTCAGTCATCAGCTGCTTGTGTATTCTAAAATACACACCTTGTGTCAACGAGCTTCATCAGCCTACTCATTAGTGTGTTGAGCTTTTTGCAGTGAGAGTAAGAAACAAGTTTATATGTTGCTGATACCTGTAAGCATTTACTTCATGATCATTGATCGATAATAATGTAAGAAAAGTTTGTACACTAATCATTTTTTTGTTTACAAAAATTTTTGTTTTTCTATTCATAAGCATTGTTGTACCCAGTTGGAGGATGTTGAAAAATTAAACCAAGAGTGGATAAGGACCAAGTTGAAAGCACAGATTACAGGATGAGAAGTAGCAGTTTCAGGATAGATGGACTGAAAAATACTTTTTTGAGTAGTTTCTGAATAATACCATTTTCATTACTTGAAAAAGTTTTTAATTATCCCAAAGGAATACAACTGGGAGATGAAACTTCCTGGCAGATTAAAACTGTGTGCCCGACCGAGACTCGAACTCGGGACCTTTGCCTTTCGCGGGCAAGTGCTCTACCAACTGAGCTACCGAAGCACGACTCACGCCCGGTACTCACAGCTTTACTTCTGCCAGTACCTCGTCTCCTACCTTCCAAACTTTACAGAAGCTCTCCTGTGAACCTTGCAGAACTAGCACTCCTGAAAGAAAGGATATTGCGGAGACATGGCTTAGCCACAGCCTGGGGGATGTTTCCAGAATGAGATTTTCACTCTGCAGCGGAGTGTGCGCTGATATGAAACTTCCTGGCAGATTAAAACTGTGTGCCTGACCGAGACTCGAACTCAGGACCTTTGCCTTTCGCGGGCAAGTGCTCTACCAACTGAGCTACCGAAGCACGACTCACGCCCGGTACTCACAGCTTTACTTCTGCCAGTACCTCGTCTCCTACCTTCCAAACTTTACAGAAGCTCTCCTGTGAACCTTGCAGAACTAGCACTCCTGAAAGAAAGGATATTGCGGAGACATGGCTTAGCCACAGCCTGGGGGATGTTTCCAGAATGAGATTTTCACTCTGCAGCGGAGTGTGCGCTGATATGAAACTTCCTGGCAGATTAAAACTGTGTGCCCGACCGAGACTCGAACTCGGGACCTTTGCCTTTCGCGGGCAAGTGCTCTACCAACTGAGCTACCAAAGCACGACTCACGCCCGGTACTCACAGCTTTACTTCTGCCAGTACCTCGTCTCCTACCTTCCAAACTTTACAGAAGCAAGTGCTCTACCAGCAGAGCACTTGCCCGCGAAAGGCAAAGGTCCCGAGTTCGAGTCTCGGTCGGGCACACAGTTTTAATCTGCCAGGAAGTTTAATATCAGCGCACACTCCGCTGCAGAGTGAAAATCTCATTCTGGAAACATCCCCCAGGCTGTGGCTAAGCCATGTCTCCGCAATATCCTTTCTTTCAGGAGTGCTAGTTCTGCAAGGTTCGCAGGAGAGCTTCTGTAAAGTTTGGAAGGTAGGAGACGAGGTACTGGCAGAAGTAAAGCTGTGAGTACCGGGCGTGAGTCGTGCTTCGGTAGCTCAGTTGGTAGAGCACTTGCCCGCGAAAGGCAAAGGTCCCGAGTTCGAGTCTCGGTCGGGCACACAGTTTTAATCTGCCAGGAAGTTTCATATCAGCGCACACTCCGCTGCAGAGTGAAAATCTCATTCTGGCAACTGGGAGATATTGTGAAAGACTGCATTCTGCATTTCCTGAATTGACAGAAGAATTATGTAAACAGAAAATTTATTTTATAAATGAGAATGGGAACATCAGTACGTGATGTTCAGAAAACCTGTTAAAGACTCAGAAACTGCAACAGAAATAAGTTTTGAACTCTTGCCATATAGCAAATAGACTGCGATTTTGTCAAAAATTGTTACGATATGGTTGCTAAAAAATTTGCTCAAAATCTGGTAAGCATTATGAGAAACTTCAGCTAAACCATATGACTATGCAAAGGAGAATTACTGCAGTATTGGCAAACATAAAGGACCAGTTGAATATTTGCTCAAAGAAATTTGCTTACTTTTCATTGGCTACCAGTGAATCAACAGACATAACTTCTGCACCTCAGATGTTAGTATTAGCACAGGATATAATGCATGAGCTTGAAGTATGTGAAGCATTGGCTGGAAAGAGTTCATTGTCAGAGGAAAGTAGATGTTGCGATATGTTACTGAACTCTTACAACAGTGTTCAAACATTAATTTAGATCTGTCTAAGGTAGCAGGTATTGGGACTGACAGAGCACTTCCATGGGAGGAATTAATTCTAGATTGGTGTCATTACTAATATGGCATTTAGGAGTACATGATGATTATTTGATACTGTTACACTGTATAATCAACCAAGAGACTTTGTGTCCAAGGATAATAAGTTTTGAATGTGTCATGAAAGTTGTGGTTGCAATAATTAATTTCATAAAATCTCGTGGCCCCAGTCACAGACACTTCAAAACTGTTTTTGAAGAAACTGACAGTGAAGGTGCTTTGAACACAGAACTAAAATGATAAAGTTGCAATCAAATGCTGGAGTGATTTCTGAATTACAGATGAAAATGAAATTCTCATGACTAAAAAGAACAGAAATATTTCTGAATTATAAAATATAGACTTGGCATTTTTGACTGATATTACTAATCACTGAAATATGTTAAATACACAGTTTCAAGGCAGAAATCGATTGATTACTCAACTTAATAGCCATATCATATCCTTTCAGCTTGTTTTTGCACAATTGGTGTGTCATCAAATGAATTTATTTATTATTGTTTGGCTTTTGCGAAGGGGGGGGGGGGGGGGCAGGTTACATAAGAGTGTAGTGCATAATACTTACAATATAAACTCTTATAAACAAACTAATTGAGCATTTAAGTAATCTATCGAGTTTGGAGTTGCCAGCAGAAATTGATATATACTTATCAGTTCCTCTCTTCTGGCACAACATAGCTTTTGTTGGGAGTGTTAACTCCAGCCTGCACTCTGCTTAACATTAATTTGTAAAACTCTTTCCAGCGGTGTTTACTGGATGTCAAAAGCAAGGGACTTCTCTTTTATTGTCCCATTTCAAGTCTTTTCCTAGTTACCAGCTTATTCCTATTTTGAGACACGTGTGTCTACCATTATGTACAAATTGTGCTTCTCTGTTTCAAAAGCCCATGTGCTATTGTGTACGCCAGAGATTACATAGTGCAGGGTGTGCATGCACTGGCAGTTGGGGCCAACAGCAGCCTGAAAATGTTGATACTAGCCAAATGAAATCAAGCACACACTGGTTTAAGATATATATGTTGTGCATTTGTTCACATATCTGGGAAAAAGGTTGACGACTGTATGGGCAGAAGCCCACTGTGTGTGTGTGAAAAGTCTACAGATTTAAAAAAAAATTAGCTGTGGCTTTATAATTATGTAGTTATTAATTTTGCTAAAAATTGAGTATCTGCTCAAGTACCAGTGTGTGCAAAACTTATATTCTAGTTATTTGCTGTGCAAATAAAATTTTGTAAATAAAGGTCCAGTGGCTTACCAGTTAGGGATCTTTGTATACAAGCAAATCTTCTCCATGGTAATTTCTCTACCAGCATACCAGAAGTCTTCTGGTCTACTGTCACATAATCTTGAGGGGAATTCTTCTGTGATGTGCCTGACAGTCTGTGGTTCTCCACAATCATTAAGTGGTAATGGCTGCTTAACCCACTTGTGCAAAAAGTATGCATATCTGTATTGTTTGGTTCTAATTCTATTTAGTACTGACCTCATTTTGCATGGAATGGGTGATATATGGCATATTATTTTGTCCAGTCCAATCGATGCATTACTAATGTTGAACTCTACAGCGAGCCTTGCGGTTATTGTTGATGGTCATTCAGAGCAGAGTCAGTTATAGTCACCATCATTGGCATCTTGATGTGCTGTTAGATTCTTATAATCCATAATCTTCTAGTATTCATTCATGAGAGCATTTATATGTAAATGTGAAGTAGTGGAATGTGGCCTAGTACTGGCAGTCATTCTGTAGGTGTTTATTTAAGGGGAGTTGGAATGATGCAAATGACAAAATTAACATTGTTATTATTTTCATTATAAAATTATTTGGAGTTTTCTGAATAAAACAAATCAAGTTGCATCCATCTAAGTGAATTCTAAGTGTGTTTTTTATCTCTGCAAAGTTGTTGCACGGCGTAAACAGTTGTAGCGATTTGGCGAGGTGTGTCACCTCTGAAGGCACTGCAGGCTGGCTGCAAGCAGGGTATCTTTGTGGAATTAGACAGTGTTTTGTTTTACAACGTTGTATGGCTTTATCTCTGTGACAAGTGACTGTTCATGTCGGTAAACATAAAGACTATACTGTGTGTGTTGACTTGGGGAGTTTGGTTTGTGTTGTTTAGCTGTTCAATTTTGCATATTTGACGAATTTTCCTCATACCTGTTTTACATGCTTGGTTTGTGGATATCAATATGCCCAGTTTGAGCAATTGAGTGTTTAAGAAAAGGCACAATGAGTGGAAGAAGAAATCTTTTGTTGTTTCGAAGGGAGATGCTGCTCAGACTGCTTCACCGCCTACTCCAAATGAATGTGATAGAACTTCTTCCAGCAAGAAACTTTGTGACCACAAAGAAAAATTTGAAAACTATGAAAGTGACAGTAATTATGTGAATGAAATAATTAACATTTACTTGCTCTCTAATATTTTGAAACACAACATATTATGCCAAGTTTGCAAAGGAAGAGGACTGGAATTGAAAATAACTTCACACATTGGTTTGGCATATAAAATGTTATTGAAGTGTAAAAAATGCGCTACAGAAGTTTCTTTTTCCAATTCTAACAGTATTCCTCATATTGGTAATAGTGGAAAGAAGGTGTGTGATATAAATGTTAGGCTAGTGTATTTCTTGCATTGCTTTGGCAAGGGCAGTGCTGCAGGGACAATGTTATGTGGAATTATGAACTTGCCAAAACCACCAACGAAGTTTGGATTTTATAATGAATTGATGGGATCTTCTGCTGAAGATATTGCTCAAGCAACAATGAAGAAAGCAGTTGACAAAGCTGTGACAGATAGTGGGATTGTAGAGATTTAACTGTTGCTTTAGATGGATGACGGCAATGTAGAGGTCATAAATCTCTAAATGGAGTTGTGACAGCTACCAATGGAGACAGTTGCAAAGTAATTGATGTTGCTATTCTCTCAAAACATTGTAGATGTAAGGGCAATACCAGGGATGAACATAGTGAAAGTTGTGAAGCAAACTTCCACGGCACGAGTGGAGCGATGGAAGTAGAGGGAGATAAGCAATTTTTTCCAGATCACAGGAGTGGTATAATGTATGATACACTAACTATCTAGGAGATGGTGATTCTAAGGGATATAAAGCTGTAGAGGAACTCAAACCTTATGCGAATGAAATTCATATTAAAAAACAGGAGTGCATTGGACATGTGCAGAGGTGCATGGGGGCTCAATTCAGAGATTTATCACAGCCAAGTTTATTGGTAAAGTGTTTACATGGGAAAACATAAAATCCAAATGAAAGTGTAAATAATTTAATTTGGATTAGGAGTCTCAAAAGAGTGTTTGTACAGATAACACAGAAAATGTTAAGATGGCGGACAGTGCAGTGTATCGTATTGAGAACGCTCTTGTGATGATCGAAAAAGTGGCAGAAGAAGGAGGATATATGAAGAAGGAAATGAAGAACAACTTACTAGAGGCAGTGAGTGAAATAAGAAAATGTTTAGAATCTTTGAAAAACGAAAGAAAAGCAAATAAGGTGGAGAATATGAATCCTACAAGAGAGGTTAGGAACATCCAACAAGAGACGAGCGCGGGAGAAGACAGCTGCACTGGTGGACAACTAGCGACATCTATTGGAGAAACTCAGGAAACAGCACATAGAGTACAGTGGCCTGCTGGGCACGTAGCGACATCTATTGGCGAAACACAGGAAACAGCACATAGCGGACAGTGGACTGCTAGTCACTTAGCGACATCTATTGGCGAAACGCAGGAAACAGTACATAGCAGACAGAGACAGACGGAAGAGACACCTACGGGATCTGAGAAGAACTTCAACGGAGACATCGGTGTGGGTAGCTTTCTGGAAAAAGCAAAAAAAGACAGAAGTAAGATGGAAATGGGAGAACTGCGGCATAAAGTGGACGAGATAACTGATTTCCTAAAAAACCAACTAGGGATATTAATACAAGAGCAAATAAAGAAAACTCTAGAAAAGGAAAGCCACCTAGACGCAGAGAAAACCAAAACTGATGGAAACAACATACAAACTAAATACAACAACAAAGTTAAACCAGAGGGAATGACAATATACAGAAATCCTCTGCTCCAGCAACAAAATCAGTTACAAGTCCAAGTCAATGCATATGAGCAACATAATAAAACCCAAAATCAGGTTAATGAACTAGAGGAACTGACTTGGAGTACTGTGGCAGGGAGGAGCTGGTACAGAAGAAACCAGATTAATTATAAAACCATAATGGGTATCAAAAAAGACGAAGAAATGCAAGCAGCAGAAACAACAGCATGGCTATACATCGGTAACTTAAAGAGAACCACCACAACTGCTACAGTAGTGAAATACCTTAACAACGGAATACTGGGACAACTATAATGTGAAGAACTGCGCACACTGGGTGACAAAAAAGCTTTCAAAGTAGACATTCTGTTTGAAAAGCTACAAATCACACAAGAACCAGAATTCTGGCCAGAAAACATAAAAGTACGTCAATTTCGTTTCCCAAAACGATCAATGGAAAAGGGAGCAGAGCTCAACTAAACTAAGAATAAAACCAGAAGAGCAAGAAATAAAATCAGTCTTGTGGAATACAGAGGGAGTAAAAAGTGCTCTTAACCTAACACCAACAGACATTCTGCAAAACTCGGACCTTGCAATTCTAACAGAAACCTTCCTGATAGACAGCTGGCAACATAAAGATTTCTATAATGATCACCTAATGGCAAAGAAGCGAGAAAGAGGACGACCCATGGGAGGAATATCTATCCTACTGAAACCCTGGATGACGCTCACAAAAAAAATCATAAAACAAGAAAATAGTATGCTAATAGAAGTGGCAAACATAAATGTAATTACAGCCTATTTTAAACCACACACAAATGCTGTAAAAATAATTGACGAAATAGTCACACTCATCAAACAATGCGACAGCAAACCCACCATTATTGCAGGCGATCTCAACTGCAGAATAGACACAGAAAACTATAAAACAAAACTAGTCGTTGAAACCCTAGAATAAGGTGGTTTCACCATACTTAACGATAGACAGATACCTACATACATATGCCACAATGGGAAGAGTACCATTGATATCGCATTAACAAGAGGAGACATAGAAGGAAGTATTCAACCAATATGGCATGACTCCATTACTCCTATACGAAAGCACATTCCAATGAAGATAAAAATAAATATCGTCATGTCACTGCCAGCAAGAAAGACCCACCAAATCACACAAAGAAAAATTGATATAGAAAAATAAACAAATGAGCAAGAACAATTAACAGAAATAGAAACTTTCATAGAGGAAGGAGACCTTGAAAAAGCAACAGACCAAATAGAAGACGTCCTAAAAAATTCAGTGATACAAACAATCCCCAAAACAAGGACGGCCAAAAGATGGCTACAGCAAAAGGAACACTGTTCTAAGAATCCTCCACAGACTAAGAAACCAGCATGACGAGGAAACATACAAACTGTACACCGAAGAGAGGAGAATCTACAAAAAACTAATAGAAGGGAAGAAAAAAGAATACATCGAAAGTGAGGCAAAAAGAGAAGCGGATGAAGCAGAGAAAGACCCATACATAGCAGCAAGACCAAGAAAAATGGCTCATACACCAAATATAGACCTGAAGGAATGGGAAGAGCACTTCAGTAAGATACTGAACAAACGAGGACTCAAAACACCCCCAAGGAAAGAGAAACAACATCAAACTAAGGAAAAAGACAATACATGGGAACCCCTAAATGAAGATGATGTGAAAGAAGTAATAAAAGCACTGAAGAACAAGAAAGCAGCAGGACCTGATAATATATATAATGAACATATAAAAGATGCAAAAGAGGCCCTCGAACACATATGGACCAAACTGTTTAACAAATGCCTGGAACTTGGAAGAATTCCGACACAATGGAGACACTCGACAATAAAAGTTCTCTACAAAGGTAGAGGAGACCCAATGGACCCAAACAAGTACAGAGGCATAGCCCTGGAAAATACTCAATTCAAGATGTTTTCAAAGTAATAACACAAAAAATCCAAGCCTCTGTGGACAGTCATCTCCCAGAACGACAAATGGGTTTCAGATCTGGAAGATCAACACTTACGGCAGTCAGGCTTCTTCTAAACAACATCGATGATGCGCTACAAAAGAAACAAATGTTCTACACAGTGTTCATAGACTTTACCAAAGCCTTTGACCTATTGGAAAGAGAGCTCATGGTCCAAAAACTGGAAAACACAATGGGAGAAGATATCGTATGGGCAAGAATAATCAAATCAATCCTCGAATACAACTTAATTACAATATCAGACAACCTGTCTTTTTCGAACCCCATTCTGCAATCGAATGGAGTCTTACAGGGTGACCCAATGAGCCCTTTGTTGTACATTCTTGCCACTGAAGAAGTACTCCGAATTGGAGAAAATGAAGAAGATGTGTATGTATATGCATACGCTGACGACATAGCCGTAGGTTCAACAGATATACAGAAGCTGCAGAGAATCATTGAGAAAATAGACAGATTGTGCAGTGAACACAAACTACACATAAACATAGCAAAGACAGAAATGGTAATTTTCAGAAAAGGAGGCAAAACACCAAAGAATGCGGAAATCAGTATCAGAGGACAAAAAATAAAAATCTCATCAGACTTTAAATACCTAGGAGTGACATTGCAACCAACAGCCAAATGCTTCACAAAACACACAACAGAGCGTACAGCCCAAGCAATAATAGCAACACAGGACATCAAAAACACCCGCCTACTCAGTCTAGAAACAGCCATGAAATTATTCAACACAAAAATCTTGCCAATCCTGGCCTATGGGATGGAGGTTATAGGGGACCACCTGACAGAAAAAATCTAGAAACACTAGAAAAGGTAAAATCAATCAATCTAAAAAGAGCACTAGGTCTCTCAAAGACAACAAGATCTAGACTAGTGTACCTGCTAGCGAGAGAGACATCCCTAATTGAAGACATCAGACTTCGATATATGATGCCACACACCAGGGCTTCCAGAAAGCAACTGAGGATCATGGAGGACAAACGAGAAAAAATATGGCCGGAGTTTTATGGCACTGAAGCAATGACAAACCGCTCATGGACAGTGCCAAACTTCGAACAGCAACATGTCGTAACTAGACTTTCTATTCACGGCTTTCATCATCTAATCTGCAAGAACAAAACTTATCACGACCCAATCGCAACATGTGTATGTGAACTGTGTAACGAAGCCTGTGAATGATATCACAAGGAACTGTGCAGTAAAAGAGTGAAATCAATAAATGAATATGCAAAAATGTAAAATGTAAATGTAAAATGTTAAGCAAAGTAACTGTATATGGCTATTTGGCTGCAATTTTATTAAAAAAACATTGCATTTTGGAGTGTATGATGGAGTGGCAACATACAATGAAGGAAACATTAACAAATCTGATGTGCTGAAATATTTAGGTCCAACCAGGACACAACACCATTTCCACAATGCGCCAAATTGATGAAGAAAGACTAAGAGGTGCAGGAGGAAGAGACAAAAGCCTACAACATGCAGAAAAAGGGAAAGAAAGACCATTGAAAGGGAAACTAACACTGGAAAAATAAGAGGATGCTGATAATCCATCATATGGGGCAGAAATGTATTAAAAAACCTTGGAAGCCATTTCCCGTAATTTTATACTTTTCATATTTGAGGAACATTTTCTCAAAAACTACTACCAGTATATCAATGAAATTCATACACAATATTGTTTACTTCTTTTCCTTCATTTTTATAGGAAATTGTAAAAAAATATTGTATAATTGAAGAGTTATAGAAGAAAAAGTGGAAAGTTTTAGAGAAAAAAATAAGCAGCTGTTTAAAAAAATTGTAAAATAAAAACCAATAAATATTTCTTAACATGGCATTTTAATTTTGTAGAGAAATATTCACTGAACATGTAGTGCAAATTTCAGAGTAATATGTTTAATGGTTTTAGAAAAAATGTTCCTTCTGTTATTTAAAATTAACATGGAGGTGATGGATCGTTCCGGCTCCCCTTAATACTACCTACGATCATTCAAATGGTGTTATTTAGTTGGACATCTATCTCTTACACATATGAGCACAATATTCAGCAGCTATGAAGACAAGACCCAGAGCAGAAGAACATAAGTTGGATGCTGATGTTCCTCAGGTTGTACCACATAACTTTTGAATTATGTTGTTTCTCGTTTTCAGTTTTTTGGCTGTTTTTGTTAGATGCTCTCTGAAATGCAGAGTTCTATCTGGGTTCCCCCAAGTGATTTGGTGGTTTATTATGAGTTAGTGTAGTATTTGATTTCTTCTGGGAGGTTTATTACTTAGGTGGAAGCAGGAAACCTTCATTTTTGTGGCATATGTTTGGGGTCAACATTTGCTAAAGCACTATCCACTACATCTAGGTCCTCCACTGGGATTTCTTCTGATTGGTGAATTGAGGAACACCTTGTTGCATTTTTTTTCCCCTTGTCTGCATTTTATAAGTTGAAGAAAAGTGGAGCAAGAACTGATCCCTGTGGTAGAGAGATTTTTCATTTTCTTGGGGAGTGGATATTGGATACCGTGACCACTTGGAAAAGTCAGTTGTTTAGCATACTGTCAATTAGGTAAGTGAGCAGATAAAAGAAGTGATGAGATGCTTATTATCTAGAAAACATGGGAAATCATTTACATGACATAAAGAAAGAAGTGGTTGATAGGAACAGTCTCATTAAGTATGATTCATTCCTGTAGGGAAACTCATTATAATTCAGTTACATACCATACACTATAAGCCACCATAATTGCTGCAATACCATACACAGTAGTCCGTCGTGATGCAGGATACCAGTGAAATGTTATTAACAGCTCAGTAAATGCAGCAACAGTAATATTTGTGTGTAGTGCATGATTTAACCAAAGAGGCAAAAAGGCATCCAGTGCTTTAGGCAATATGAGTTCACGATCTATTGAATATATAGTCCAGAATACCAATGTTACGACCTGTACAAGAAGAAATTAAAATATGAAACATTCATTACTGTTTTCTTTTCATTGCTCTGCTATTCAGCAGATATTGTTTTTCATAAAACTGAAAAACTGAAGTTCCACTTCATTGCTTAGGTACATGAAACACTGTACAAATCAGCTCTGACAGTTACATAAATTTCTTATAGTCTAATGACAATAATACTTTTAACACTGAAGAATGACCACATTACTAAAAATACACCCACAGTTAACTAATCTGTAAGAATTTCTAGAAACTTTCATTTGATATCAACATCATGGTTGCTTTAAGAATCTCACAGCTAAATAGTTAGTTTTTGTGACGCAGTTGCCCAGTTATTGGATACTGTCTATAGTTGGAGGAAACTAATTTTAGTGATTACGAGGTGATGCAGGCTGTATGTATACTTATCTTCACTATAGTGTAGTTCCTATATTATTTTACATCACTATATAAAATCTCATCCTCTGAAACATCATATTCCAATAAATTATTACACTTAAGAAATTTAGTTAAGTGTGTTACACAGTAAAGTTCATTTTATCTACAAATAATGCCCCTGTTTGTCTCCTACAAATATCTGAAAACTATCGAACAAAATTTCCTCAGTAAAACAATCAAAACTGACTGGCATTAAGGCAGAAAGACATAAAAAGCAGGTTGATACATTTTTAATTTGTTTTCTTAATCATTTTCCATTCATTCATCTTAATAATTGTTACATTATAATAAATGTATTGTGCCTTTTACAGTCCTTCATAGGTTTCTCAGACATTTTATTTCTCACAAAATGCTTGACACATAATGCAAGATCTGCAATATAAGCAAAATATATTTTCTTTCATTTGCAACAACTTGTTCTGTCACTATGAAAAAGATCTTAGGTCATTATATTGCTAATGTTTGCCTTGGCATCTAATATGAATGTGTGGAAATGACAAACTGTCAAAGTCACAGTCACAGATAGCACAGATAATGATGTGGATGTATTTATTGAAAATTTGAAGTAGCAATAAATAATTTAAAATAAGAGTCTGTGTATAATGATTTCAGTATAGAAATTGTAAACAAGGATTAGCAATGTGCAACTAATATTTTGAATATTCTATCAACATCAAATTTATGTCATACTAACATGTGCCCACATTCTGACAAGGAGGTAGAAGACCTGTACTAAGAATTATAAAAACTGATAAATGATAACAGCCTCCACTAAAAAGAAAATTTTAACACAAAAGTAGGTGAAAAATGTGGACAACTTTCCTACATAGATATTAGGAAGTGTCCCAATAAGATACCTGAGGCAGTTACAGCTAACTATACTTTATTGAATCATGACATACAGAGACATGACTTACATTGAACATGACTCAGAACAAATTGCAGTCTTCGGTCAAGTCACAGATATTTCAGTTATAGTAACGTCAGCTATGTGCATCACACAGAGTGTCCTCACAGAGAGATTACCCCCCCCCCCCCTCCTCCTGGAGTGCAGAGCACTGAATGGAAGATGAGAGTGGGGTTTGCAACTGCTGAAATGGTGGGTACAGGTAAGTGTGAGGGGTTACCCGAAAAAGACTGGAATAACATTGCCGTGTGCCGAGTTTGTGTAGTATACATTTCTGCTGCTAGGTGTGTATAGCACAACTCATTGCCAGCAGTGCCATCTGTGTTGTCAGCCAGGTTTGTTCTGTTCATCTGCAGTGATTGTTTTTGCTAGCACTGTTTTGTTCTTGTTTCATTTTTTATGATGGCAAGTTTAAGGGAACAACATGCAGCTGTAAAACTTTGCTTAATACTCAGTAAAAATGCTACTGAAACTGTTTTAATCTTGAAAACATCTTACTAAGATGACACTATGGAAAAAACCTCAAGTGTATGACTGGTTTGCTCAATTTAAAAATGGTGACATGTTGATTGATAGCAAACCTTGTTCTTGACATCTGCCAGCTGCCCAAGTCCACGAATTTGAGAGCTTGTGCTCAAAGAGCAATTTAAGAAGTTTGCGAAACAGTGTTCATCAAAAAAGATCTGATTTGTGGCAGACACAAAACTGGTTTCTCCACCATAACAATACACCTGCACACAGCCATCTCTGTTAGACAGTTTTTGGCTAAAAATGGCATGGTTCTGCTGCCCCATGCACCTCATTCACCTGGCCTGGCTCCATGAGACGTTTTCTTATTTCCACACATGAAATGGGGCATGAAAGGACACTAGTAAATGAGGAGGAGCTTTCAGCCATTTCTAACTATGACTAAGAAATGTTTCGAATGGTGGAAGCAAAGGTGGGACTAACGTATTTCTTTCTTTTTTTTTTTTGCGGGGGAGGGGGGGGGGGTGAGGGGTTGTGCGTAGCCCTTCATAGGGTTAGTCATGACACAACAGCTGGCACTTGACACAACCGGGCCATTTCACAAAGTGATGCAGCGCAGATGTGCATGACCAATTGTGCCGTGGCTGATACTTTCACAAAACA
This sequence comes from Schistocerca cancellata, assembly GCF_023864275.1. Classification (NCBI taxonomy): domain Eukaryota; kingdom Metazoa; phylum Arthropoda; class Insecta; order Orthoptera; family Acrididae; genus Schistocerca; species Schistocerca cancellata. The sequence goes on along the minus strand of NC_064627.1, from coordinate 332,211,156 downwards.
TGACTGAGCTGTTTCTCGAAATCATGGTGGGCATGGTATGAGCACAGAACAGGTGGTAGTACAGTTGTAGCTTCCATGGGGATTGTCCAATGTGTCTGCACGGGATGGTGGTGGTGAGAGCAGAGACACAGGGGTGTGATATCGGTGGCTAAGATATCAGGATTTGGCAGCCACACATCCCAGAGAGACTTTGGTCTGATCAAAGAAACAGCATATACTGAGGGGAAGTGTGACCAACATGAGGTGGTAATTTATTTGCCAGGGCAAACTCCCATGGTTGTGGTCTTGCAGAGACCATCCATGTCAGAGCGAGGGCACTGGGAAGCAAGAAGGCAGGGTACCAACACCTTTCAGATTGTAGTTGAAGTCAGTTGAAATGGAATATGCAATTGCAGAGTCCAGCATTGTCAAGCTGAACTTATGTCAGGAAGATGCGCTGAAGTCGCCAGTGATGGCTGAAGGTGAACTGCTGGAACTGGTCAAAAAGCAATCATGTTGCATGCAGTTCCTCTTATGTGTGTGGGGATTGGTTGTAGTATGACATCAGGTGGGCGTGACTAGTCAGTGAGACTGTGAATTATAACAAAGAGATAGAGGGGCTGGCCAGTACTTACCTCAGCTCAGTACAGCCGATAGATACACATAAAACAGAACCGAAAATTACATTCCTAGCTTTCGGAACAGATGTTCCTTCATCAGGGTGGAGAGAGGGGAAAGAAAGGGAAGAAGGGAAAGGAGATTCAGTTACTCACAACCCAGGCTATGAAGCAACAGGGAAAGGAAAATAGGGATGGTAGCAAGGATGGAGGCATGGTTGTCAGAGGGAAGCCAAAGATATTCTACTGTAAGTACTGTGCCAGCTTCAAACCAAAGAGGATGCATACAGAAGTAAATAGGTATGTAGTATAAAGATAAACACAACTATGTAGGATGAAAAGATGCGTGAATGGCTAAAAAGGAAAGGGAAAGAGGAGAAGACTGAAGAGTAAATGGGAGTGAGGTTGTTTAACGTAGGTTCAGTCCAGGGGGATGGCGGGATGAAAGGATGTGTTGGAGTGCAAGTTCCCATCTCCGCAGTTCAGAGGGACTGGTGTTGGGTGGGAGAAGCCAAATGGCACATACGTTGTAGCAGGTTCCTAGGTCCCTAGAATTATGCTGGAGGGCATGCTCCGCTACTGGGTATTGGGCATCTCCTAGGCGGACAGTTCGTCTGTGTCCGTTCATGCGCTCAGCCAGTTTAGTTGTTGTCATGCCGATGTAAAAGGCTGTGCAGTGCAGGCATGTCAGTTGATAAATGACATGTGTAGTTTCACATGTGGCCCTGCCTTGAATTGTGTATGTTTTACCAGTAGCGGGGCTGGAGTAGGTGGTTGTGGGGGGATGCATGGGGCAGGTTTTGCAGCGGGGTCGGTTACAGGGGTAGGAACCGCTGGGTAGAGAAGGTGGTCTGGGAATATTGTAGGGTTTAACAAGGATGTTACGGAGGTTAGGGGGGCGACGAAAGGCAACTCTGGGTGGTGTGGGGAGAATTTTGTCAAGGGATGATCTCATTTCAGGGGTTGACTTGAGAAAGTCATATCCCTGGCGGAGTAATTTGTTGATGTTTTCGAGGCCAGGATAATATTGGGTGACAAGAGGGATGCTTCTGTGTGGTCTGGGGATAGGAACATTGTTGTTGGACGGGGAGGAATGTATTGCTCGGGAGATCTGTTTGTGGACAAGGTCTGCAGGATAGTTGCGGGAGAGGAAAGCACTGGTCAGGTTATTGGTGTAATTGTTGAGGGATTCATCACTGGAGCAGATGCGTTTGCCACGAATACCTAGGCTGTAGGGAAGGGAGCGTTTGATGTGGAATGGATGGCAGCTATCAAAGTGAAGGTACTGTTGTTTGTTTGTGGGTTTGATATGGACAGAGGTGTGGATGTGAGCTTCAACAAGACGAAGGTCAACATCCAGGAAGGTGGCTTGGGTTTTGGAGAAGGACCAGGTGAAATTCAGATTCGAAAAGGAGTTGAGGTTATGGAGGAAATTAAGGAGTGTTTCTTCACCATGAGTCCAGACCACAAAGATGTCATCTATAAACCTATACCAGGCCAGGGGAAGCAGCTGTTGGGTCTTCAGGAAAGCCTCCTCCATGCGGCCCGTGAAGAGGTTGGCATAGGACGGAGCCATCCTGGTTCCCATGGCCGTTCCCCTGATTTGTTTGTAAGTCTAGCCTACTTCACTTTTGAATGCATCCTCTTTGGTTTGAAGCTGGCACAGTACTTACAGTAGAATATCTTTGGCTTCCCTCTGACAACCATGCCTCCATCCTTGCTACCATCCCTATTTTCCTTTCCCTGTTGCTTCATAGCCTGGGTTGTGAGTAACTGAATCTCCTTTCCCTTCTTCCCTTTCTTTCCCCTCTCTCCTCCCTGATGAAGGAACATCTGTTCCGAAAGCTAGGAATGTAATTTTCGGTTCTGTTTTATGTGTATCTATCGGCTGTACTGAGCTGAGGTAAGTACTGGCCAGCCCCTCTATCTCTTTGTTAGTATTTGTTTCACATCTTTATATGAGATTTTCCATTAATTATTTAGACTGTGAATTATGGCAAATATGTCCTCAACTAGATATTGTGCAGCAACAATGCAACCAACATGCAACCATTGTGCATCACAATTCCCAATGTTCAACCAGAAGCACAATGCTACATCATGCAGTGCTTCACAACCAACCTTCCAATGAATTGTTCTAGTGAGAAGTGACAGTCACACTCATCAGTGCAGCGAATGAACAAACAATATCAATGCCAAGCAATGGAGTCCTACCATGGACTTACTGTGTGACTTTGACACCATCATGCCTTCTCGTGTGGTACATATTAAGCATTTATCTCGTGATCTCTCATATATATGACCACTTTCCATGAACAATGTGGCTACCACACTATGTGATTCAAATTTCAAATTGGTACCACCAGAGCCCCCAAGCAATCACATGGTTTGCTGACGGGTACCATCCGCACCATGTGCAGCAATGGGCCTTCAACTACCTTATCCCCCCACATGCTTTTGTGGCAGCAGAAGTAATCAAACACTGATTTCAACTCTTCATGATTTGGTGTTCAACCAAAGCTTGCACTATTTTGCTCAGATCAAGCCTTCACATGATTTGCCATTGTCGATAGCATCCTTGGTGCCCATAACATCATGAGTGATGCAGCCTCTAACCAATACGGGATATGTGATTAGCGACATCATCTTGCCAACTCCACAGAAACTAAATATTCAACAGTGATATCAACACTCCTGCAACATTGCTCCAGAATGCCGGAAGAACAATCACACATGTAACTATAATGAACATTTAATGAACAATATGCTGTATCAACTGTGGCAGCAGTTATGAACTTCAGTCGGCCTACAACTACTATCTGATCGTACATTGTGGACATCATGGGTAGCCAACCTCCCACTCCAGTTTCAAGTTGTCATGATGGTGATGGTATTTGGTTCATGGGTGGCATGGTTATCAGCACCCATACAAATTCCCAACCGTTTCGCTGTCCAGTCTTGCCACTTTCCTGAATGATGAGGAAATGCAAATAGCAAGTCCCCAAGTGGCAAAAATCCCTAACACAGCTGTGAATCATAACTGGCACCCCATGATCCAGAGGCAGCAATGCTAGCCACTAGACCATGAGCTGCAGACCACTGCTTGCAGCCAGCAGCACAAGTCCCACTGTGCACTGCTTCCAGCACCTGCCAAACTGATCACACCGCACATAACGAATGCTGACTGCGACATCACAGCCCCCATCCAGAACAGTGACCTCCATACATCTGAGAAAACAAAACAAACAAGTGATAATCATGCTGCACTGGCTGCTGACCTGCACTGCTGCTACTATCATGCACAATTCAGTGATGCTACCTACCACTGTCATATGCCCAGTCACAGCCCAGCTGATTCGGGTGGCTCGCAGTAGGCACACTGAATTGCAACACTGACTCAAATCACCTTGTTTCATGAATCAAGGGTTCACCATACACCACATCTTCCAGGAATACCAGCAGGCTCTACATCCTTGACATAATCAGACAACAATACTATTTGATCAACTTCAGCTCAGACATTAGTGCAGCACCTCGGACCACCAACACCTCGGCCTACAGTTCAACAGTTGTCCAACTTGGTGTGGTGAACTACTCTACCCTTTCTGTTTACAGCTCTGAAACATGCTCATTGAACCTTAACTTTGAAATAACTTTTACGTGGAATTTTCAAATTGCAGAAGTTACCAAACTGGTTTTTGGAGCTGATTTCCTCCATTATTACAGGATACTACCAGGTTTAACCAAAGGCATGCTCATCCAGTATGACATTGGCCATGTAGTCTCCAGTGTCATTAGCCACACCCTCCCTCAGCAGCAACACAATGTCTCCACATCCCTCCTTACTGAAGAATGACACAGTCCCAATACAGTTGAACAATATCATTGCCTCCTTGACCTTGTCACCACACTTGAACAAATTCAACAAAACCATTGTATCAAAGAAAGCTTAGAATCTCTTCGCCTGAAAATGGATAAAATTAAGCTTCGGCACTTAATACAAACAATGTTTGATGAGCTCACCAAAGTGTGTCTTCGATAACTCCACTATGCCGACACCACACAGCCCCGACACGCCTCTACCCATCTTGCTGTGAATGCCACTATCTATGCTACCTTCACATTCCAATGAGGTCAGTAACATGTTCACCGCATGTGCACATCCAACCCCTCCCCTATCCTATCCATTCCGCATCTGCAGTCACCCACAGGCCATATATATGTGATTTTCCCCCACTGTGGAGTCACAAACAGTACATTACAATGAATCTTTATCATACAAAGGCCCCCAGTTCAGCACAGACCATGTCAGATTACACCTGATAAACTTTGCATAGTGAAGACAGTGGTTGATGAACTTTTAAAGCTGGAATAGCTGGAGCCTTGGACAGGCCATACATAGCCTTCACACATCAAATTATCACTGAAAAAAGATGGTGTTCTGTGGTTATGTGGTGATTACAAAATCCTTAATGCACACAGTATCATTGACAGTTACCCAATACCTAATGTAAAGGACTTTAAGCACTATCCTGCAGATGTGTCTGTCTTTAGTATGTTAGACTATAAGCATGCTTATCACCAAATACTGATACACACAGATGATGTTCAGAAGATAGCGATCATTACACTGTTTGACCTGTGTGAATATCTTTTTATCAGGATATATATGTGGAAAAAAATCCTGAATTTTTCCTTGATTTCCTGATTAAAAATAAACTTTTTTTCAGGTGAAAATAAACTATATTCCTAGTGAAAGCAGGTTTTTTTCATGTTAACTAACAATATACTTTCTCTCAGAGCAGTAAATGTTATCACTCTTTTGAATGATGAAGATTTTATACATGGGCACAGAACTTTCCAGCACTTTGGGGAATGAAACCCAGCAAAAAATAATACATTTTGCAAAGATCTTCAATGTGCAGCAACCTTCACACTGCATATTTACATATTACGAAAGCATAAATATAAATTCCACCAAGTATGGCACAATGGCTTCTGAAGTACTGAAATCGAGATTGCATCATGCTTTTATCAGCCAATCATAGCTCATGTCACATTATCCTGCCAGCCAATGACAGCACATATTCAGAGCTTAGGACATGTGATGTAGTCAGACAATAGCAACATCATTGTTACGTGGCACAAACACACAAATAGAAAAACTTTGTAGTTAAATTAGTAGTTAAATTAATATACATACAGTATAGCTGCTAGAAAAGCTAATTATTCTGCAATAGTGGATTGAAGTAAAATTCTTTGTTAGTGTATCAAGTATTATAACAAAATACAAAAATTGAACTGAAAATTAGAACAACGAAAAATTCCCAGAATGGTAAAAAATTCTCAGTTTTCCCAGATTTCTCTCAGATGAAACAATTTCTGGGTTCTTCCCAGATTTCCAGGTTGTCCTGGGGCATATACATCCTGCTTACACCGTGCAGTCCCAAAAACACAGCCTAGACATGAGAATGATTCTCAAATAGCATTCTCCTTGTATTCCATTTGGGGTATTCATACCTGGATGACATTCTCATTTTCTTGCAATATAATGACACCCAAAAAGCCCAACCTTTGTTCAGTCCAATCTCACTGCTTTCATTAATGGTGATGACATGATGAGGACAACACAAACATCCAGTCACCAAACAAGTTCTTGATGTGACTTCCATGAACATGGTTTTTATCAAGGATGAAAAACGTGGGCTGTGACAAACTGAAGTTATTTTTCTGGGTTACATGGTTTCCAGCACTGGCATCCCCCCAATGCCACAATTAACCGAACTGATCCATCAACTACTTTCTCCCCAGGACTACCATGAATTACACTGCTTTCTGGGAATGAAACTACCTCAAGCATCTACCATGCAGACCCCATTGATGGAAGCACTCAAAGGCAAAACCACTAACAGCAAACAGAAACTGCTATGGGTTACTGACATCCAGACAGCCTTTGTAAAATAAAAGACTGCCTTACTCAGATGACAACTCTGGTGCATTCGCTCCCTTACACACAGTTATCAATAACTGCAGATGTAAGTGACTTGGCAATAAGTACAGTCCTTCAAGATGTAATGCCTCTCGTGTCTACAGATGTCACTATGTGCATGTCTTCATGGCAGTTGTTAGTAGTTCTGTGTTATTCTCTGTGCAGTGAGTTATCAACAAAGTTATTCTATAATTATGTGTCATGCCTGTATTGTTGAACCACATTCCATCAGGTTATAGGCACAGATTATGGTTCAGGTTATGTGATTGAAAAAATGGCATTTTTCAATTAGATGAAAACTTAAATTTGTGAGCTTAAAAGTGTAGAAATCAAATTCATTGCCAAGATGAACAGGATGCACATTACTACTGCACAAGGAGTTCAACTAGAAACACTGTCATGTGATAGTTCCAATACCTGGAGAATACAATTCAAAGCAGTACTCATTAAAATGTAGATGAAGATACATATCTGAGGACATAATGCAAATTGCAGTACTTGATGAACATGAAGTGCTCACCACTGTGGAAGCTGCATACAAAGCAAGAGTAGCAGCAGACAGAAAAGCAAAAGCAGAATTGTTTTTATCCATGAACTGAAGCAAGTAAAAAACTACATCACAGCAAGTATGGCTTAGACTCACATCAGTCTATGCACTCAAAGAAACTACTCACACAGCAATGCTGCTCATAGACTTTACAATTCACAAACTTTAACCTAGTGATGATGTGACACAATATCTAACTGAATTCTTTAATGCTGTGGACAAGTTACGTACAAGCAATGGATGTCGACACAAAAGGTGATCTTTTGTCAATACTGCTGCTCTGCAGTCTTCCTGATAGCTACAACAATATTAGATGTGGTACTGAATACTGTGACAATACACCACATGTTAAAACAGTAAAAGTACAAATCTTGGAAGAAAACAATGCAAAGATTCAAAAGACAGTGGTAGTGTGAGTGTCTTTCTTAAATTGGATAAACATTTAGTGAACAAGCCAAAAAGTGCTGTGAGCGATAGTGACAAACCAGAATAAAAATCAACATACAAAAAAAAGGGAAAATCAGCATACAAATGCACATTCTGTAACAATTAGGGAAGCAAAGATGATGAGTGCTGCTTCAAGAAGAAGTACACAATGCAACAAAGCTTGTTGCTGTTTCTTACGAACGAGGCTAGTCCAGAGTGTTGTGACTCTAGCATTTTTTGGTGCAATAGGCAGTGGTTGCACATCACACATGTGCAATGATCTAAAAACGTTCACACATATGACAGGAATGAAAGAGAATTTAATGCTTGCATACAGCATCACTACACTAGTATCAGTCAACATTGACATACACTTCATAACCACTGCCAGCAGTGTCAGCTCCATAATCCTGAAAAACATTTCATACATGCCAAAACTTTCAGTATTAAAGGAAGTGGACAAAACTCACACAGGAACATTTGAGAAGACTTATGCAGTTATGTGAGATACTAACTTTATGGTCAGAGTGATCACAAAGAGAGCAGGTAATTTGTTTTATGAACAAGAAAATGGTCCAAAGTCATGCATCATTGCTAAGCAAAAAGATACAAAAAGATATGAAAATTTGGCAGGCTCAATTTGACTACTAGAACTCATGAGATATGATCAAAATGCTCAAAAACGAGTAGGTGATAGTCTGAAATTCAGTAATTTCGGTCTCAATAAATGCTCTACATGTGTTAAAGGAAAAATTCACTAGCCTTCTGTTCACCAAATGAGAAAGGAACAAAAAACAAACTACTGGAACTGACCCTCTACGATGTCTGTGGGCCATTGAGAGAAACATCTCAAAGTGGAGCATGTGGCCTTTATAGACAACCATAGCACATGATGTCAGTCATTACCTTTGGCATAAATGAGAAGTTGCCAACAAGTTTATTGAATTCAAAAATGTGTTTTTGGAAAGCATTATTTAAATCATAAATTCTTTCAGCCAGATAATGGTCAGGAGCACTGCAATGAAAGAATGTATTTCATCTTCAAAACAACAGGAATTCTGTTATGTCTGACAGTTACATACACACTATAGCGGAATGGTATTGCCAAACAAAAGAACCTTCATTGGTAAAAATGGCTCATTGCATGCTGCTCAAGTCAGGATTACTGTCATCATTTTTAGCCAAAGCCATCAACACAACTAACTACATCTGAAATAGTAGCTTCACTAAGGGACAGTCTGATGGAGCTTCTTATGAGAAGCGGGTGAAGAGGAAAACCTGACCTATCTCATCTTCATACATTTGGAAAAAAGTTTGTTATCCTGAATTAATCACAAAACAAAGCAAAGTTTGATCCTAGAGGCAAAGAAGGGATTTTTGTAGGATATTCCAACAGTTTGAAAGCCTGTCATGTGGGCACCAACAAAGAGTGCAAACAAAGCTATATAGAGTTTTATTAAGATGAGCCAGGTCATCACCAAAGAGGAAGAATCAACATGAATTCTACTGGAGAAGATTTCAGTTGTGATACAAACACTGAACCATAGCCATTGTCAGCTGACAAACCATTCTACAGATTTTCAAGATGACAGGCTTCCAGTCACTATATGCCAAGAATTCAATCTGGATAATGACTTTTCATGTGATGAAGACTATAATTCTTCAAGTGCCACTCTTGCTCAACAGTCTGTGTTGGGTGTGGACCCATCAAATGCTTCAATACATGATGCTAACTTCATTTTGAATGCACCAAAGGTCAATGCAATGATACATGGTCATCAAGAGTGGTTTGAGCTACACGTTGTGGGTTTTTATGGCTATAGTGACGGTCCACGCACCAAAAAATACCAACTTATTACGTTAAGGCACTTTTATTACGGCTCGTTTATTCCAGAAACACAAGAAAAACAATGCACAATTTCACTACATGTGTACACTCTCTAGACGCAGACAGGAATCCCCCAAAGAACCTCGAGTCCTCAAAGACCTTTTACTCTGCGCTTTGCCGGTGAAGTTACTGGCAGTCGACTGTCGCCACAGAGCCCCCCCCCAGGAGTGCGGAGCACTGGTGGACGGACGTGGGTGTCTTCCTGTGTAGTGGCGTTGTGGGATGCTCGCTGGTTGGTAGCAGCGTGCGCTAAGTGTCCATACTGTCTGTGCAGGGTGGACTAGCGCTCGTGTAGTCCGCCATCCAGTGGGGGGGTCGGACTGGTCGACCTGTGCGCGTGAACTGGACGGGCACAGGGGATGTTGTTGCAGTACCGGCGGAGAGAGGGATGCGAATCTTGAGCATCCCGTCGGTGCTGAACGTTGCGGTTATGGCAGCCGTATCCACCCCATTTGGGATAGGGACTGTGCGCAGGATGGTGATGTGTGACGTGGGTGTGGACCCACGTGAAGTGTCCCCTATGCGGAGGACGAAGATGGATCCCTCGTGGAGCTGCAAGGAAAGCTCGTCGCGTTGGCACTCAGAGGCGTTGATTGCGATGCAAATTTCGTCGGCAGTGGATGTAGGGTGCACTAGGGGGGGTGGGGGCGAAAAGTAACGTAGTTCAGGAGAAACCTTGGAACACTCTGTGGAGGTATTGGGTATCAACACTTGGGACGGTGTAATGTCACACGCAACATGAGTTTGAGCCTGAGGTTGTGGATTGTCACACGCATTGCCTGTTTGGAACGAGGGTAGCATATCATCGTACGCAACCGCTGAGTTGCCCTCGGGTGTAGGCTCGGTGCCATTACGATCGTGGTGGGACGCAGGGGGGTGAGTGGTCTGTGTGGGGTCGGGGTCGTCACCATCTGATGAAAGAACACTAGACTCGGGGGGAGGTGTTACAGATTCTTCGATCGTCCAGGCTGGTTTCACGCGTTGGAGGGAAACTGTCTGCTGGCGACCACTGACAAGAATGTCCATAGTATTGTCCCTGCGAGACACTACTCGATGTGGGCCAGAGTAGGGTGGTTGTAATGCCGGTTTGACCGTGTCATCCCGTAACATAACGAACTCACAAGAGTCCAGTGCCACATGCCTGAACACGCGAGGGCGGGTATGTGGCCGTGGAGGAGGCGTGCGGATCGCGGCTATGTGTGTCCGGACCCGTTCAACTAGCATGGGGAGGTCGGACAGGTCGGCGATTGCTTCGTCGTTGACGAACTCTGCAGGGAGGACTAGGGTCTCGCCATACAGTAACTCTGCGAGCGAAGCCTGGAGGTCTGTCTTGTAAGCCGTGCGTATTCCTAGCATAACCCAGGGAAGGGCATCGCACCACTCACCACCGTGGCACATGAGTGCCGCTTTCAGCGTTCTGTGCCACCGCTCGACCAGTCCATTGCTCTGTGGGTGGTAAGCTGTAGTGCGGAATCTATCCACCCCACAGAGGACGCAGAGTTTGTTAAACAGCAGGGATTCAAACTGTCTTCCCTGGTCGGTGGTGATGGATGTAGGACAGCCAAATCGAGCTATCCAGGAGGATACAAATGCGCGTGCTACGGAATCTGCTGTGATGTCCTGCAGGGGGATTGCCTCCACCCAACGTGTAACGCGATCAATGCCGGACAGGATGTACCTGAAACCATCCGACATGGGTAATGGTCCCACGAGATCCACATGTACATGACGGAAGCGGCCTTTCGGGATGTCGAATTTACCTAGACTGGGTTGTGTGTGCCTGCCAACTTTGCTGCGCTGGCACTGTAAACAAGCACGGGCCCAAGTACGACAATCCCTCTTCACACCTGGCCACACAAAGCGTTCTGTAACCAGGCGAGTAGTAGCCTTAGCACCAGGGTGTGCCAGGTTATGTAAACTACTGAACACTTGGCGACGTAGCGCAGGGGGGACAATAGGCCGAGAGGTGCCCGTGGAAGTATCACACCACAGTGGCTTCGCCGAGCCCGGTAGGTTGCACGAAACGATCTGAAGGGAAGTATCTGGGTCCTGTCGGAGGTTGTGCAATTCGGTGTCACTGTCCTGTAAGTGGGCCAACTCATCGAAATTAATGGGGGATGAAATTGCAGTGATACGCGATAGGTAATCGGCCACCACATTTTCTGACCCTCGAATGTAACGGATGTCTGTTGTGTATTGGCAAATTAAGTCCATTTGCCGGAACCTACGTGGGGGAAGGTCAGTAGCGGGGTTACGGATAGCCTCCGCGAGGGGGCGGTGGTCCGTGAAGATTGTTATATTCCTTCCTTCAATGTCTGTGCAGAAATATTTTACAGCTTCGTAAACTGCGAGCAATTCTCTGTCGAATGCTGACCATTTACGTTGGGCTGTAGATAATTTTTTGGAAAAGAAACGGAGCGGTTGAGTCTTGTCATTGACATGCTGTTGTAGGACTGCACCGATTGCGAAATCACTTGCATCCGCTGTAATCGAGATGCAGGCATCTGGCAAAGGATGGGCGAGAGTGACACCATGTGCTAACGCTGATTTAAGGTCTTCAAAAGCTCTCACCATGCTGTCAGACCACGGTACTCGGCGACTGCCTGAGGTTTGTTTTCCGGCCAATGCATCAGTCAAAGGGGCTTGAATTGCTGCCGCCATCGGCAGGTTACGACGGTAGAAATTGACAGTTCCTAAAAACCGGCGTAATTCGCGAAACGACACTGGGAGAGGTAGCTTACGAATGCAGTCAACCCGCTCCTGCGGGGGGCATATACCATCCGCGGAGACTGTGTACCCCAGAAAAGTGACAGCGGTGCAGCGGAGTTGCGACTTGTCATTATTGATCTCGACTCCGTTACGTGTCAATAAGTCCTGTATCGTGGCCAGGTGGAGTTCATGTTCCCTGTCAGAGGGGGAGAAAATTAGTATGTCATCGAGGTATGCGTAGCAATACGTGCAGTTAAAAAGAAGTGAGTCTATAAAACGCTGCCAAGTTTGGGCCGCGTTTTTGAGACCATAAGGCATGTAACAAAATTCGTACAGGCCAAAAGGTGTGATTACTGCTGTCTTTGGAATGTCACTCTGTTCCATTGGTATCTGTAAATATGCCTTGCGGCAGTCCAAGACACTGAAGATGCATGCTCCGCTGAGTACTTGCGCAAAGTCTTGTATGTGAGGTATCGGGTAATTGTCTAATACCGTCCGTGCGTTGAGGCGACGATAGTCGCCGCACAGGCGCACAGTGCCGTCCTTTTTGGGAACTAAATGTATGGGGGAGGACCAGTTACTGTCCGATGGGCGGACAATGCCTGTCCTTAGAAGTTCCTCCACTGCGGCTTTAGCAAGGCGTAGTTTATGTGGTGGCAGTCGGCGCGCTTTATGGCGTACTGGAGGCCCATCTGTCGTGACAATTTTGTGAGTCGTGCCATTCGTAATAGCGTTCAGCTTGGCTGGCAGACTCATTTGGGGGCCGTCGTGAACGGGGATCGGTAGCACACGAGAGTCACTAACCTGATGTGCCAGGGAAGCAGTCTGCTTCGGTGTCGACGAGGTTCCACGAGGTGCATCTCCGGTGTCAGGTGGTGGCGGCGTTGGCAGGCGTTGTATGAGGCGTCGTGCCTCGGTGAGGGCTTGCGTAGCCGATGAGCTGGCACGGTTCCGTTCGGCGTTGTGAGGACGGAGATCGTCGACTGCAGGGCGTTCAGGTTGGGGATGGGCAGTAGAAATCGTGAGGCTGTCTGCCGATGAGGGGCACTTGATGGGATCTGTGCCAAGGTCGTCGGGCAGCCGAGGGGGAGGGGGGGCCGAAGAGGCGACTGAACATGCTATTTGCGTGGATGAGGCGTGGTGCAATAATGCGGCTGACTGAAGATCTGGAGACAGTCCGAAGTGAAAAAGAAAGTCGATGCCTAATACTGGATCTTCGACATCAGCCACGTAGAAGGACCAAGTGAACTGTTTACCAGGTATGAGTTCAATAGGTAGCTTTGCCAGGCCCTTGACTCGAAGTGTCGACTTATTTGCTGCTTGAAGGGACAGTTTGGTTGATGTCATGTCCTTTATGGAAAATGTGGGAGGTATGACACTAACGTCTGCTCCGGTATCGACGAGAAAATACCGGCGCGAACCTACATCCAAGGCGTACAGACGTCCTCGTGGGGTGGGGGATCTGACAGAATGCAATGTCTGTGGGCGCCCCTGCCTGTATCCGCGGGCCGTGGCGCCTACAGCGGCCCGCGTGCGGCATTTGGGAACGCGCAGGGCGGGCGGCAGTTGCGAGCGGCGTCCCTGAAAGTGGTGTGAAACCAGCATATGCGTGAATCGGCTAAACTCGTCCCGCCAGCCGAAGCGTCAGGTGGGGGGAAGGCGGGGCGGGCAGGCGCTAGCCCTGTTGGGGTGGGGAGCGGCTGTTGCCGACCCGCTGGCGGTTCCCGGTCTTGGCCGCTAGGTGGCTGCTGTTCCGTGTGCTGTCCGCGATACGCACGCGCCCGGCCTCTACCGCCCGACGGTGGAAGTATACACACAGGGTTACCAACCTCGGCGGTGTTAGACACTGTGCTGTGTCGAATAATAGCGTATGCCTGATCCGCCAGCCGTAGTTTATCCTCGAGTGACGCTGCGGTATGTGGGAGCAAATGTAACTGTAATTCTTGTGGTAGCTTCACCAACCACAATGCCCAGAGCGCTAAGTTCGGCAGAACCTCGGTACCGACCTGTGCACGCAAGCGTCGCCACAGCTGTGAGGGTGTTCTGTCGCCTAAGGTCTCGTCGTAAATTATATTGTGAATAGTATCGGCCGGCGGACGAGAGAGACGTTCGATAAGTAATGCGCGAGCAGAGGCATATTTGTTGCTCTTAGGAGGATTCAGCAATAAGTCACTGATGAGATCAGGGTGGTCGTGCAGATGGTTCACTAAACACACGAAACGGGTGCTGTCGTCCGCAATACCGTGTATGTCCAACATATTGTCCACCAAGGTAAACCACATCACTGGGTTGTCCGGTTGTAACGGCGGCAGCTTCGGAAAACGGCCGGGGGTCAGTGTTTGCGGGGCTGTAGGAGGGGCACGAAACGCACAGGGATTCTGCAAGGTGTTCACTGGGTTGCGTTGAACGTCCGTTAACTGTGTAGGCGAGACGTGGTATCCAGTCCATGTAGGCACGGAATCTGTGCGCCCACACGACAAGCACGGCACGGCAGGCGCGGGCGGAATCTCGAGCAGGGGCGCGAGATCGCGATTGAGCGCCGAGTGACGGGGCGGAACCACAGCAGGTGCGTCGCCCGAGGTGTGCGCGGGGCGGCAGGACGGGTAGGCGTATAAACGGTCCGGCGCGGTTGGCGCGAGTGTACCTTCGACCGGCGCGAAGCGGGGCACGTTAAACGGCAGCCGTGCATGTGGACCCAGAAACTGGCCGGCCGCGTGGTCCATGCTGTGTGGTAGGAACTCGGGGTTTCCGTGGTCCTGTGCTGGCGGGGCATCCTGTTGAGCGTAGAATGCCGCGGAAGGTGTCTGCGACGATGTGTACAGCGCCCGGTGTGGTATGCCGGCCGAGGTTAGAGTCGTCCGGCCAGGCGAGGCAAACACGGGAGATACGAACATTCCCGGTGTATTAGTGGCACACGGGGTGAAGCGTTGCGCTTCACAGTCGAATGTCCATTCTGTGGTCGCGGCGTCGTGCACTGCCGTAAAAACTGGAGGCTGCGACATTGTCTATTGGCGCGAAACCGGTGATACACAGCGAGCGACTGCAACGTATTTTCGCGACTCGGGGTCACCAATGTGGGTTTTTATGGCTATAGTGACGGTCCACGCACCAAAAAATACCAACTTATTACGTTAAGGCACTTTTATTACGGCTCGTTTATTCCAGAAACACAAGAAAAACAATGCACAATTTCACTACATGTGTACACTCTCTAGACGCAGACAGGAATCCCCCAAAGAACCTCGAGTCCTCAAAGACCTTTTACTCTGCGCTTTGCCGGTGAAGTTACTGGCAGTCGACTGTCGCCACAACGTGATAAAACCAGGTCACTAGTGAAAATGATACCTGGGACATTGTAGACAGGCCAAGTAATTAAGGATAATTGACTGTATGATTGTTTTGAGGAATAAATACAAAAGTGATGGATCACTGCTGAGGAGAAAAGCAAGAATAGTTGCACAAGGATTCAAACAATGGCCTGGAGTTGACTTTGTGGAAACATTCTCTCCAGTTGCAAGTGTTGAATCATTTTGACTCCCCATGACTTTGACAGTCAAATTTGACAAAGTGTGTGAACTTAGAAAATTCATTTGTGAGCTGCACCAATCTGGCCAACAATGTTATGCTAAGTTGAATGAAACCCTAAAATCAATTGAATTGTGAGCCACAGATTCAGTTCCATGCATCTTTGTAGCCAGGGTAGGAAAACATGCATACTACATACTCATTTATGTAGATGACATTATAATTGCTTCAACACACCTGGAAAGGACAATACAAATCAAGTTATCTATCAGATTTTATGTCAAGGTTCTTGGTGCCATAAGATGCTTCTGCGCACCTAAATAAATCAATTTGTTATCAAAATTACATTATGTCAAAGTGGCTATATCAGAGAAGTTTTATACTGATTCAAAATGGAGGACTTCAAGCCAGTAAGGATTCCATTGGCACAGGGAGCACATTGGACACAATAACTATGAATATAGAATATGGTGCTCATTATCCATTGAGAAAACTGTTTGGAGCATTGATGTACATTGCCATTGGTACTCAATCTATATATGCAATTAGTAAGGTAATGCAGTACAATAACACAACCACAATTTCATTCACTGGCAAGTGATTAAGCAAATCCTCAGATACATCAAAGGGTCCACAGATGAGAAACTGATTTATATTAAGGACAAGGAAGGAATCTTCAATTTTGCACATGCTGATTGGGGAAGTTCCAATACTGATACGAAGCCATATACAGGTTGCAACTTCACCTTATCCAGATGAGCAGTCAAATGGTGCTCATGCAAGCAGATAGCCATTGCTTTTTCATAACTGAAACTGAGAAATGAGCCTCACTGAATTGGTAAAAGAAGCAATTCACCTATCAACATTCATGAACAAACTGGGTTTACAAAAACTCTCAGACATCACCCTGTTCAATTAGTCAGCTGGAAAATTAGCATGTAACTCAGTTTTTCAGTCAAAGATAAAGCATATCTACATAAAATATCATTTCCTATGTCACACCCTACAAGAGCATCAACTGAAACTGGAATATCAGCCAACAGCAGATATGATGGCAGATGTACTGATGAAGGTTCTTCAAAGCCGGCCGATGTGGCCTTGCGGTTCTAGGCGCTTCAGTCTGGAACCACGTGACCGCTACGGTCGCAGGTTCGAATCCTGCCTCGGGCATGGATGTGTGTGATGTCCTTAGGTTAGTTAGGTTTAAGTAGTTCTAAGTTCTAGGGGACTGATGACCTTAGAAGTTAAGTCCCATAGTGCTCAGAGCCATTTGAACCATTTGAAGGTTCTTGCTGCACCAAAGTGTGAGAAATGTGTTGAAAGACTTGGACTTCAATCCTAGAATCATAAACTTAAGACCCAATTCTTAACTTACAGCTGTCTGTAAACATAGAAGAGGTGCACTGAGATTCAAATTTTACTTCCATATAATACCTATATCTATAGACGTTGCTAAATGCTTGTTTGCAACTCAGCTGTTAGTAATTCAGCATTATTGTCTGTGTAGTGTTACAAATTAAGTTGTTCTGTAACTTAGCATTATACCTGTATTGTCAAATCACATCCCAACAAAACAAATGGTGAGAGTGAATTGTGATTTATTTGTCTTGTAGCTCTTTGATTCAGCTACAGGAGACAAGTCTAAATATTTGTAGTGAAAGTTCAACATAAGTGGACAACTGATGCTAATTAAAAAAAAAAAAAAAAAGAAAAAAAAGCACACACATATATATTAATTTTCACCATGCTCAAATTATCACTGTACATGAATAATGGCACTGTAAAGTTTTATGACTTGAATTTCCCATTTAAGGCTGCTAGTCATCTAAATCATATGGTTCTTAGCAGAAAGGTTTCATTGAACATTTGAAGAAGAGTTACTACTATGGGTTGGTCCACAAGTTCAAAGCATTTTTATTTTGCATGTTGGTATACTGGTTGCTATGGGTTTATTTATTGATCATCATTTTTTATATGTAGTTCACTACCGGTATTTGAGTTTACACATTGTCATTTTGTCATCTGCAGATAGTGGTTGGAGCTGTGGATGCTAGAAACTGGAGTGCCAAGTGGTGAAGTTGGAGCATTACTGACTTACTTTTGAGTTCAGTAGATGGGTGAAGGCAGCACAGGTGCCAGAAAGATTTGTGCCATGTATGAGGATAATACCATTGGACAGAGCATGGCGTGGCAAGAAAATGGTTTTCTCATTTTAAGGAGGATCATTTTGACGTTCGTAACTCTCCATGTTCAGAAAATCTTCAGGGTTTGATGAAAGCTGTTGAAACACATTAATCCACTGTGATCCATGTCAGTGTAATCAAGAACTGGCAAATGTGATGTACTGTGATCATTCCACCAACATGTGACATTGCATTCAATAGAGAAGGTTCAAAAATAAGGTGTATGGGTATTGCACGCTCTAAGCCAAAATCACAAAAATCAACAGGTGGCCTTATGTGCATCTCTGCTTGCTTGTTATCAATTGGATCATGAACAGCACTGACCATTCCTAACCTGTGCCATTGCTGATAATGATAAATTGTGTCTTTGCACTAAAATGATGAAAAGAAAGGAATGGATGAGCCCAAATGAAGTAGAAACTCCCATACAAAGATCTGCATGCATCCACAAAAGATAATGTTGTGCATCTGGTGGAAAAGTGACAGCGTGCTGTGCTACAAATTGCTTCCCTGAGGTGTAACCATCAGCACTAACATTTATTGTCAACAACTGAGATGTGTTACAGATGCAATCCAAGAACAGTGACCAGGAAGGCTGCATGAAGTGATGCTAGTCCACGATTATGCCGACCCACATTCGGCTAGACTGACAAAAAGCACTGTACAGGAGTTGGGTGGGATATCATTCCACACCAACCATATTCACCTGATTTTTTGCTCTCAGATTTTCACCTCTTATACTATCTATCAAGTGACATTCATGGAACTTCATTTCCAAATGAAAATGCACTCCAAATATGGCTCAATGAATTCTTTGCCTCAAAACCTCAAAACCATGTGATTTCTACACTCACAGAACTGAAAAGTTATGCTAGCATTGGCAGACTGTTTTAAATGGTGAAGGAGGATATATTATTGATATATTTATTTTCTCATGAAATGGTTCAAATGGCTCTGAGCACTATGGGACTTAACATCTATGGTCATCAGTCCCCTAGAACTTAGAACTACTTAAACCTAACTAACCTAAGGACAGCACACAACACCCAGCCATCACGAGGCAGAGAAAATCCCTGACCCCGCCGGGAATCGAACCCGGGAACCCGGGCGTGGGAAGCGAGAACGCTACCGCACGACCACGAGATGCGGGCTATTTTCTCATGAAGTTTTCTGTAACTTATTCACTGGAGCCCCCCCATGAGACATGGACCTTGCCGTTGGTGGGGAGGCTTGCATGCCTCAGCGATACAGATGGCCGTACTGTAGGTGCAATCAAGGGGTATCTGTTGGGAGGCCAGACAAACGTGTGGTTCCTGAAGAGGGGCAGCAGCATTTTCAGTAGTTGCAGGGGCAACAGTTTGGATGATTGACTGATCTGGCCTTGTAACACTAACCAAAACGGCCTTGCTGTGCTGGTACTGTGAATAGCTGAAAGCAAGTGGAAACTACAACCATAATTTTTCCCGAGGGCATGCAGCTTTACTGTATGGTTAAATGATGATGGCGTCCTCTTGGGTAAAATATTCCGGAGGTAAAATAGTCCCCCTCTCGGATCTCCGGGGAGGGACTGCTCAAGAGGATGTCATTATCAGCAGAAAGAAAACTGGAGTTCTACAGATCGGAGTGTGGAATGTCAGATTCCTTAATGGGGCAGGTAGACTAGAAAATTTAAAAAGGGAAATGGATAGGTTAAAGTTAGATATAGTGGGAATTAGTGAAGTTCTGTTGCAGGAGGGACAATGCTTCTGGTCAGGTGAATACAGGTTTATAAATACAAAATCAAACTGGGGTAATGCAGGAGTAGGTTAAATAATGAATTAAAAAATAGAAGTGCAGGTAAGCTAGTAAAAACACATAGTGAACGTATTATTGTGGCCAAGACAGACACGAAGCTCACGCCTACTACAGTAGTACAAGTTTATATGCCAACTAGCTCTGCAGATGATGAAGAAATTGATGATACGTATGATGAGATAAAAGAAATAATTCAGGTAGTGAAGGGAGACGAAAATTTAATAGTCATGGGTGACTGGAATTCGAGAGTAGGAAAAGGGAGAGAAGGAAACAAAGTAGATGAATATGGTTTGGGGGTAAGAAATGAAAGAGCAAGCCATCTGGTAGAATTTTGCACAGAGAATAACTTAATCATAGCTAACACTTGGTTCAAGAATCATAAAAGAAGGTTGTATACATGGAAGAAGCCTGGAGATACTAAAAGGTATCAGTTAGATTATATAATGGTAAGACAGAGATTTAGGAACCAGGTTTTAAATTGTAATACATTTCCAGGGGCAGATGTGGACTCTGACCACAATCTATTGGTTATGAACTGTAGATTAAAACTGAAGAAACTGCTAAAAAGGTTGGAATTTAAGGAGATGAGACCTGGATCAATTGACTAAACTAGAGGTTGTACAGAGTTTCAGGGAGAGCATAAAGGAACAATTGACGGGAATGGGGGAAAGAAAAAGAGTAGAAGAAGAATGGGTAGCTCTGAGGGATGAAGTAGTGAAGGCAGCAGAGGATCAAGTAGCCTAAAGATGAGGGCTAGTAGAAAACCTTGGGTAACAGAAGATATATTGAATTTAATGTTTGAAAGGAGAAAATATAAAAATGCAGGAAATAAAGCAGGCAAAAAGAAATACAAATGTCTCAAAAATGAGATCGACAGGAAGTGCAAAATGGCTAAGCAGGGATGACTAGAGGACAAATGTAAGGATGTAGAGGCTTATCTTACTAGGAGTAAGATAGATACTGCCTACAGGAGACCTTTGGAGAAAAGAGAACCACTTGTATGAATATCAAGAGCTCAGATGGAAACCCAGTTCTAAGCAAAGAAGGGAAAACAGAAAGGTGGAAGGAGTATATAGAGCGTCTATACAAGGGCGATGTACTTGAGGACAATATTATTGAAATGGAAGAGAATTTAGATGAAGATGAAATGGGAGATACAATACTGCATGAAGAGTTTGATAGAGGACTGAAAGACCTGAGTCAAAATATGGCCCCCGGAGTAGACAACATTCCATTAGAAGTGGTGAGAAACATGTATGAGACTTGTGAAATACCCTCAGACTTCAAGAAGAATATAACAATTCCAATCCCAAGGAAAGCAGGTGTTGACAGATGTGAAAATTACTGAACTATCAGTTTAATAAGTCACAGCTGCAAAATACTAACACAAATTCTTTACAGATGAATGGAAAAACTGGTAGAAGCTGACCTCAAGGAAGATCAGTTTGGATTCTGTAGAAATATTGGAACACGTGGGGCAATACTGACCCTACGACTTATCTTAGAAGAAAGATTAAGGAAAGGCAAACCTATGTTTCTAGCATTTGTAGACTTAGAGAAAGCTTTTGACAATGTTGATTGGAATACTCTCTTTCAAATCCTAAAGGTGGCAGGGGTAAAATACAGGGAGTGAAAGGCTATTTACAATTTTTATAGAAAATACATGGCAGTAATAAGAGTCGAAGGGCATGGAAGGGAAGCAGTGGTTGGGAAGGAAGTGAGACAGGGCTGTAGCCTCTCCCTGGTGTTATTCAATCTGTATATTTAGCAAGCAGTAAAGGAAACAAAATAAAAATTCGGAGTAGATATTAAAATCCATGGAGATGAAATAAAAACTTCAAGGTTTGCTGATGACATTATAATTCTGTCAGAGACAGCAAAGGACTTCGAAGAGCAATTGAACAGAATGGACAGTGTCTTGAAAGGAGGATATAAGATGAACAACAACAAAAGCAAAACTAGGATAATGGAATGTAGTCGAATTAAGTCGGGTGATGCTGAGGGTAATAGATTAGGAAATGTGACACTTAAAGTAGTAAAGGAGTTTTGCTATTTGGGGAGCAAAATAACTGATGATGGTTGAAGTAGAGCAGATATAAAATGTAGACTGTCAATGGCAAGGAAAGCATTTCTGAAGAAGAGAAATTTGTTAACATCGAGTATAGATTTAAGTGTCAGGAAGTTGTTTCTGAAAGTATCTGTATGGAAGTGAAACTTGGACGATAAATAGTTTGGACAAGAAGAGAATAGAAGCTTTTGACATGTGGTGCAACAGAAGAATGCTGAAGATTAGATAGGTAGATCACATAACTAATGAGGAGATGTTGAATAGAATTGGGGAGCAGAGAAGTTTGTGGCACAACCTGAGGAGAAGAAGGGACCGGTTGATAGGACATGTTCTGAGGCATCAGGGGATCACAAATTTAGTATTGGAGGGCAGCGTGGAGGGTAAAAGCCATAGAGGGAGACCAAGAGGTGAATACAGTAAGCAGATTCAGAAAGATGTAGGTTGGAGTAAGTACTGGGAGATGAAGAAGCTTGCACAGGATAAGGTAGCATGGAGAGCTGCATCAAACCAGTCTCAGGACTGAAGACCACAACAACAACAACGACATCCACTGCAGTTCAAAAGGAACAGTGATGTACATAACTGCAATAACAGAAGAGAAAATGGTATTCGTTAGAAAGAATAATTTGTAAATGCAAACTGTATGGACTTCCTTTCTTATTTATGGAGAGGCAGTGATGTATTTTGTGTTTGTGTGCAGTGAAATTAATGATACACAAATGTGGGGTGACCAACTTTTAAAAGAAAATAAGGGAGATACTTATATCCTTGACAAAAAATTTGGGAGATTAAGAGCATGACGAAATTTCACAGAAAATCAAAGCAGTGTTTGTAAAAGATTACTTACACATCACAAATACTTTCACATATTTTGTGACAGATTTTGCCTCAGTCAGTAGTTTTATATCATTTTTAGCAAATTCAAAGAATTCACTGCATGAGTAAGGAAAATTCATGGCAACTTGCCATTCAGATTTGATTACATTTGTACTATTCCACTTATTATTCATAAGAGAAAATACTCTCTCGGTGTGAGAATTTCTTCCTGGTGTACTCATAATCTACCAACTTCCTCAAGTTTTCAAATTTCACATTATTTGATTTTATCCATTTCTGGCTAACACTACTCTCTAAAGAGGCAACATATTTAAGTGCATCATTAGAACTACAAAATTCCTCACATAATTCATCATCATTCACACTATCCAGTTTGACACATTCCACAACGTCATGTGTGTCATTGAATTCCCTTTTTTAGACGTAGCAGAGTTAAACAATTTAAACTGTCATAAAATTTGTTAACTAAGTAAGAATTTAAAGAATCATAGTATTCAGTGACGATCTTCTCACTAGTAGATGTCAAACTTAATAGAAAAACAGTAGCTAACAATTTATGAGTACCACAACCAAAATATCTATCTTCCTTTCTCTGTCTAACTTTACTAATTAGTAGCTGTACAGCTTCATAAGATTCCATAATATCATAATCGGTATTCTCCAAATACTCTGCTTTTTGAATGAAGTTCATGTTTGAAACAACTGGCTTTGAGGATTTTTTCATTCTCATTACTTAATAGTTTCTCGACTGAAGTATCGTTGCCATAATTTATATTGGCACCAGCAGCACAGTATGATGATATATTACTGACATTCAAATTATTTGATTTCAGGGAATTTTTTAACAATCTATGGTCATCCATTGCAGTTTCATCTGCCTATTCTATAAAATCGAACAATTTGTTTTGAATTCCACTAAAGAGGTCAAAATATCATATTACAACTGGAAACATTTTCCTGTTTGTATGATAGGAGGCATCTGTTGCTAAGGAAAAAAATGTGCTACACTTTTTGAGGTCATTTAAAACTTCCAAAAAATTGTTCACACTTCTTGGGGCCAATACGTTCATTGTGATCATTTCAGCCTTAGTTTGCCCATAATTTATTTATTCCTTTTTAACACATTAAATTACTGCACACATTTTTTGAAAATTTGATTGCACAGTCCAAGCTCCTATGGCTTAGTCTGTGTTGTGCTGTGTGGCAGGCTAATGAAGATTCACCAGCAATGGTTTTCACATTGTCATTAGGTAGACATTTGCTCATGTGAGGAGAGCTGAAGAAAGTAGTTATTTTGGATGAAGTAGTGATATCATTTGCTTTGCTCTTGTGACCCACAAACATATACAAGACGTTAACTCAGAAAATTGTCAATTTCTAATTACTATGTGCTGAACAGTAGGAAATATTTTATTTAGAATACACAGTAATAATTTATTACCTGAAGTATTCATGTGCTGTACACAATCTTGTCACCTTGAGCAATTATAATCTCACATTTTCTGATAGATCAGTTTGCTTTACAAGCATTTGACCATGCTGGTCCAATCTAGGAATATAAAGTTTCCCACTTTGTAAGGTATGTACACATATACTTTGTTTTCTTTTTTGGTGGCGTTTTAGCTTTGTCCTTACTGCCCATCACAAAATCTTGAACAATGATTCACAGTCAGCACTGGCACTGAAATGAAGTCATGTCTTACCACCAAGTGTTGGTTGACCATTTTTAAGATAATCAATAGATATAATGTTGATATAGAACTAGTTGTTTCTGCTCTCCAACATTTCCATTAATTCTGACCACGTGCATAAAATTTGAATGCTTAAAAACATTTGTACATATGTTTTTAAAAATTAAACACTGTAGAAAAACGCCCAATGAGCCTGAAAATGTGGGAGCTGGGAGATTATGAAAACATATGTACAAATACAGGAGATCCCAGGAAATACTGGAGGGTTGGTCACCCTGCATGTATGTGACCTTTCTTTTTATCTTTGTTATAACCTTTTAAGGTAATTGATTTTCAATACCTCCTTGATGGAACATTCTTGTATGCTTTAATTTGTGACTGAGACATATCATCATCTATCCAGCTTACCTAACACATAACTGGTGATCAAGATTACGAAACTTTGTGCCTTTCTGCAAACCAGTATCTGCAACAAATGGATAAATGTGTACAGAGACAATGGATGACTACAACAGTTTATTTTATGCCACCATCAACAAAACCAACAAACTTGACAACAGCATCTTGTTTTTGGAACTTGCTCTCCTGTCAATTATGAACATAAACCCTGTGCAGTGCAACGAAAACAGTGGTAATTTTGCAATGAGTCCACAGTATCATGAACATTCCTGATGAAGTGGAATGTGATGTTAAGCCAGACTTAAAACCTCTGTTCATAATTTGAAATTCATCTGTATTGTGAGAACATGTACTGAGAACCTCTATAACAGAGCTGCAAATGCAAGCAAGATGGACAGTTCTACACTACAAACCAGTGAATTTTCCTGCTAAAAGTGAGGGTGTGCTTATATCAGGCACAGGAAATTTAATGATACTGGTAATCTCATCTACACTGCAGCTGCATTTCAGAGGTCACCAGTAGGATCTACATTACACTCAAGTTACCTGCCACAGTTGCCATGGCAGCATCAGTAGACCATCTGGCCAAACCTGAACAGTGGCTACTGAGTTGGGTTGTGTAGCCATCACACCACAATGCCTGCTGAGCATTTCTAAGGAAATCTGAAACTTATGTACCAGAGTGGAGATGCTGGCTACACATGTGGCATGCACAGCAGCAATGATGGGGCATCCATAGTGAACTCGAGGCCCAGTTCAACCACAGTATCATCACATCAAGAACTACAGCAATAAGGGAACATTGCCCTTAGTATATGCTGGTACCACAGCTGCATTTGCCAACATACTGTTAAGTATACCCCATTGTGCAGTTACACAAACAGCAAACACAATCTGAGTCATGCATGACAGATCACACATCAGATACATAGTGCTGCCAGCACAATAACATGTTCACAGAATGTCAATGAACATTCGAAGGAAATGTGGTCCATGGTAGCAGTTAAGTGGCTGCAAACTATCCTCAACAGCCAACTCCACATGCATGTTCTATTCCATAAAAAATATTTTATATATCAGACAGGTGTACAGGCATGGTGTATCTCATACAAACTAGTTATGATAACAGAATGCTGCCTGAAGCTACATAAAGGACAACAAACAGGGCCTTCAAACACAGCTGAGACCAGTTAATGACTCTGAATTCAACACCTACAGCCACCTTGGTTTCTCCAACCCTTTCACATGGTCATTTACAATCACTGATGTCACTGAATCTGTTTTGAATACTGACTTTCCCACACACTTTTTGCTAACATTTGACCTGCAGAGAAGACACTTACTGAACACAATTGGCAATACTGAAATATCCAGGATCAGAGGTCACCCTACTTATAGTGCATTAGAGAGAATTGAGAAGGTTTACACCTCGATCAAACATGTCATAGTTCTTTCAGGGTTTTTGTGCACATATACATGGCAACATGGACCTTCTGCATGATGATCAAATGCCATGATTTATAGGATAAACTAGGCACTACAATGGTGAAGTGTGATCATGTAACACAAGGAAAAAATACTTATTTACAGCAAAACCCAGGACCTGAAAATAAAATTATCTGCCACAAATAGAGAATTAGTGACAGCCAAGGCTGAGATCATGTGGTTGATATGTGAAAACGATTCTTCACATTGGCTGCCTGAGAGCTGTGTATTGAAACTATTGAGTGCGTTACAGATACAGGCTCGCTGTAGTGGTATCAAACACAATAACACACATCTCATACACACATGCTCACACTACTTATCTCACTATATGAATGTAGAATTGCACCTGAAGTACTAATGGAGGCAAAGGAAATTTTTGAGGAGATGTTACAGACTGTGATCATTCATCAGTCCAACAGCACATGGTCTCTGCTCCTGCATCTTTTCTGCAAGAAAGATGGCTTATGGAGGCTATGTGATGATTACCATGCATTAATTACACAAATGATTGCAGACAGGTGCCCGGTGCCCAACATACAGGACTTCACATGTACACTAGCTAGCTCAAAGGTCTTCAGCATCCTTGAGTGTCAAAAAGCATATACCCAAATACTAGCAGTGACTAGTGAAATCCCAAATACTGTGGTGATCATGTCATTCAGTTTATTTGCATTTTCATTCATGCCTTTTGGCCTCAAAAATGCTGCACAGGTGATGTCTGGTGAATGAGGTATTCATAGGACTACTTATCTTCACACTTATAAGTCATTTTGATGTATTTCTCTAATAAACAGCATGTGTGCAAGGTGCATCATAGTTTGTTTAACAATGGAATAGTTTTAAATGAGGAAAAATGTGTCATTGGAAAGACTGAGGTGATTTTCCTTAGCCATACCATTTTGGCTGATGGTACTCCCCACTGAGAGAAAAGACTGCAACAGTACAATCCCTGATGAAACTAGAAGGTTACCAGTAATTGAGATTCCTTCTTGGTATAGTAAACTGTAACAACAGGTGTACAGAGACCTCTCACAGATGTGCTTGTGCACTGTAGCATCACAGGACAGCAACCTAAATTGGAGAAGGTGCTCTGCCATCTCTGGGCAAGCTTAAGCCATCCAGTACTTCTCATTCAACCTGTGTCTCATTCTAGCCTGACTTTAGTCATGGACATGAGTTAGTCAACAATAAGTACAGCACTCCGCCAACAGGTAGACAAACACTGACAACCACTCAATTCTTTCTCCAAAAGATCGCACCCAGCCCAGAAAGAGCAGAGTTCATACAATAGGGAGCTATTGCTAGTATATGAGTCAGTGAGAGACTTCCAACATCAAATTGGGGCTCGTATACTGATATTTTTGCAGACCACAAGGCAATTACTTTCAGTTTTGAGAACTTTAGTTGCAAGTGCTCACCCAGACAGTTCCAGCATATTGAGCTCATAAGCTAGTTACACAACAAACATTCACTATGTAAAAGGTGTTGAGAATGTAGTGACTGACTACTTCTCTTGAATCTGTGGCATGGTGTGACTATAGATTACATAGAGCTCACTACAGAGGAGGCCCTGGATCCAAAGTTACAAAAGCTGTTGAAGAACCCATCTGCAAGACAATATCTCAATCAGATTCTTGTATCAGATTCAAAGTTAAAACTGTGGGATGACATCTCCCAGAACAAACCACACCCATAGAAATTCTGCAAGACAGTCTTCAACAGGATCCACAATCTGTCCCATCCCGGTAGCCAACCATACAATTAAGCTGGTTACAGGCTGCTTTGTGTAGCCTTCCATGAAGGAGTGCACACATACACTGCCACATTTCTGCATCCCATGCCAAGTGAATAAAGTGAGCCATCATGTAAATGCTGACAGCAATAAATTCCAGAATGTACCAGCTAGATTTGGCCACATTCACATTGACTTTATCAGCCCTCTTCCATCCTTGGATTGATGCAGGTAATTGTTCCCAGCTGTAGACAGTTATACACAGTGGGCAGAGGTAAACCCCACTCGCTGATATCTCACATGAAACAACTGCAAAAACATTATTTGTACACTGGTTGTACATTTTGGGTACCCATTCCACATTACAGCTGATTCTGGCTGCCAGTTTGAATGCACCATGTTCCAGGAGCTAGCCAAATTGTATGACTTCCAATGTCATCATGCAACAAGCTACCACCTCGCTATAGCGGTTGTTCTAAAAACAGGAACCTCAAGGTCACCTCACCATCCTACGTCATTGCCTGTTAGTGATAATTTCAAATGTTAGTAATGTCTATTTTAGACTAGAATATGATGGAGTACTACCCAAAAGAAAATTCGTGCCAGCTGCTATGAAGAAAGGATTACAAGAAATTTTGAAGAAAAGTATTTTTTTACTTTAACCTGTGGAAAAAAAGAGGACTACAGACATATTTGGGCTGGAAATGAGATATGAACATTCTCAAAGTTTATACATGGATTTGATACATATTTTATCATGACAATGTAAAATTGTTCTGAATAAAAATAAAATACTGTAGGAGGAGTGAAACTGTTCAAACTGTGTAATGAAAAATGTCGTTGCTGACAAACTGGTGTTCTGTTGGACCTCGTAGAAACTTACAGCGAGAAAGTTTTTACGAAAACTAGAAAATTTTGGTAATAACTGGGGCATCACTACTGTATTGTGTCACATATGAATGCATTTTTTTATGAGAGACTCTGTGCACAGCAGCATGCAAGTACCTTTATGCTGGTGCAAGGATTTCAGTTCCAACTGCTCACCTTATTATAACTGAGACCCTCTGTCACTGCACCCATGTTGTCAATATACATTATACAAAAACAACTGTAGGTACTTTGAGCCCAAGATTTCAGTTGAAGTCGAGCAAAGTATATTTTTGCATGTGGTTTTGTAAAACCCAAGTTGTTTGAAGTGTACTACAAGACTACTGTCCTCAGCGCACACTACATACAGTTTACACAAAACTTCATTTTTGAGGGTGCAGTGTCTCTGCATTCCATTACATATTTTTGTCCATCACTACACTTTCTGAATCAAAAACCAAGTGAGCTGAGCAGTGTGCAGTCATCTGCCAGCTATGGCTCACGTTGGCACCAACAACACCTGTCGCATGGGTTCTGAGCCATCCTCAGTAAACACAGGTGGCTGTCAGAGGTGGTGAAGATTGCTAGCCTCACACATGGAGGTGGCCTTTGGTTTGGGACCTAGTGGAGGCTCTCAAGCAAAGGCTTCATTGACTCTGTGACAGGTCAAGGGCTGCAGATTTCTAAAATTGCATTATCATGTTGGGATTTGTAGAATTACCCTTGAGAGTTCAGGGGTGCATCACACAAAGGAATCACCTACGGGAAGCAGAGTACTTGTGGAGTGTACAGTCACAGACAAAAAGAGGGAGACTCCTCGCCTTTTCGTTATTCTGATCCACATAGTTTTAAAGTCTGCTACGCAGCATAAAAGGCAAGGTGACAAAGTGCTACCAACATACTATGCACAGGCACAAAATTGAAAAACTATCTGAACTTTGTCAGGCTGTTGTCAATAATGTGTAAGACTATATTAATGCAGGTTAGTTTGTTAAACACAACATATAAATATAAGATATAAATGAAATAAGAAATGCTAATTAGTATGAGCTGTACAAATAAAACTGAATTTCAGGTTATGGAGATAACATAACTGTTTTAGTAAGACAAAGTACCCCAGATCATTACAAATTAGCAAAATATTGTGCACATTTGGTAGCAAAATTATCTGTGTCACCGTTGAGACCAGTCATACTGGATTACCATTGCTGACCTACCATGGAAGTGTGCAAATTTAGCAATTCATGAAGATTCATAATGAAATTCAGTTAAAAATCATTCAGTGCCACATTTAAGTCAGTTCAGTTATTGACAGAAGCGGAAAAAGTAGGCAGTAACAAGTATGAAAATCTAAAAGATTTTCATATTTAAATCCACAGGGGGTGCAAGAAGTTTTTAAAATTGCTTTATTGATAGTCTATCTGCCTCCATCGAAATTAGAACCAAAAACAAACCAGACCTCCCTTGCAGTAGCAAACATCTTTCACTATGCTAGCAGACAACCCAGGCAAACAGCCCTCTATTATTATGCCACACATGAAGAAGCTTGCAATTTCGCAATGAAAATGGCAAAAACATCTTCAGTTTCTGTTGCATAGAGCTTTCTGCACTCAAAAACAAGGATTTTCTACCTTTATGTCACTGCTTATGTGACAATCATTTGGGATGTTACTGGAAAAACAAAATACTGTTATTAGCAAGTAAATTACGTAGGATAATTCTGCACCATCCCAGGAAATAAAGGGCTACATAGCTGCCAAATGTATACTACAATGTTTTGAATTCTCCATTAGACTCACCACAGCCAGAAAACCTTCATTAGCCAAAATGTTTCTTAAGCTAGCTTGCAATGGGAATGCTCACACTTCTATAACATGGTGGTATCTGGGATCTGAATTACCACATGTAGAGGCAAATGGATTTTATTTCCATTCCTGTAAATGTCGTTTCGATCGAAAGCATAGCTACAAGTAATATGCTGATGTATCGACTGCAACTAGAACATTTCGAATGAAGAGTAGGGGGAATTATTTATGTGGCCCTCATCTACAGTCACTGTCATAGCTGCTTTAGTTGTTAGGATTTCGTTACCTAAGTCGGTAGAAATGGAACCCTACTAGTCTCACTTTCTTGATCGTCCATCTATCTACCCAACCCTTAAAACCTGTTTACCTCAAGTGCGGGTAGACATAATAAGCGAGAATGTATCACACTTCCTGTGGTATATGGTCCCTTGGTGGTGTAAAAAAGTGTGCTTCTACGTCGACACACTCTAAAGATATGGCCGTTATGTAAAGAAACTTGACACAAAAAGTCAAAAAATGGCTCTAAGAACTATGTGATCAAACTGCTTAGGTCATCAGTCCCCTAGACCTAGAATTACTTAAACCTACCTAACCTAAGGACATCACACACATCCATGATCAAGGTAGGATTGCAACCTGTGACTGAAGCAGGCGCGCGGTTCATGACTTAAGCACTGTGAAACGCTTGGCCACTGCACCCGGCGAGTCCCTTTTCACCTCATGTATAATGATAGTATATGCTGTCTAGTGAGGATAAAGTGTATTCACCAGCAACTCAGATCATTTGTTCACGGAACTTTTATGAATCTACATTCAAATTTTCTTCAAAGTCATCTGAAATATCCACATATAAACACCCTAGGAATGTTGTATGCAATATCCACTTCTGAAGACGCTGTCAGATACTCCAGTACCATAACAAGTAGTTAAGAATTTATCGTTGTTGGTCCATACAAGATATTTTATTTCAGTATCAATTTAATGCACGTAGGTGTTTGTCTATATCTGAAAATAATGAACAAAAAGTAAATAAACAGCAAACAACTTCGATGTTTAAATCAAATGTAACTCACATGTTGCAATTACAACTCAATTTCGTTGTTACATCTACATGACTACACCTACAGGATTTCTTTGCAATCCAGACTTACGCGTCTGGCAGAGGGTTTATCGAACAACCTTCGGACTATTTCTCTACCATCCCACTCTTTAACAGCGTGCTGGAAAAAGGATCAGTTAAACCTTTTCTTACGAGCCCTGAATTACATTATTACTATGATCATTTCTTCCTGTGTAAGTTGTGAACAGATGTTCATGATTGAAATTTCATGAAAATATCTCATGACAATGAAAAACGCTTTCGTTTTCATGACTGTCACCCCAACTCGCTTTTCAAATCTGGGACTCTCTCTCCCCTACTTCATGACGTTATAAATCTTGCTGCTGTTCCTTGGATGTTTTGGGCATGTATGGTCAATCACATCTGTCAAGGATCCCATAGCACAAAGGAATACTATAGCAGTGAATGGACAAACATAGTGTAGGCAGTGTTTTCAGTAGACCTGTTGCATATTCTTAGTGTGCAGCCAATACAACACAGTCTTTCATTTGCCTTCCCCCCAAAAGTAAGTTGGCGATCGTTCCACTTTAAGTTTTACTGGGTACTGAGATTAATTGACAGTATTTTGACTTGTGTTTTGTCATGTAACCAAACGTTAATTATTGTCACTGGATGCAGCTTTCGTCTTTAATGTATTCCTCATTCAACAGAGTACACTCCTCGTACACCACACATAACTGTTTCAAAGTATTAAATTGTTAATGATGTTACCAAGTTGCAATAGACATCTAAACTTGCCATTTTGAAACAAAGGAAAGTATTATAGTGAAATATGGCAACTAAGAAGCGGACTATCCAAATGAACAAACATTTCTTGTTCAAGTCGTTGCAGTAGGTCTACTACACAGTAACATAAATTAGCAGCAAAGTCCATTAGTGGATCGTTATCAGGAAAATCAGCCCTCATAAGGCAAACTGCCAGTACAAGAATGAAAGTTTCCAAGCCTGTCAATGAGTAGTCAAGGAAAGTGGACACATTATGTCTACTGAATCGCAACGCACGCCACTTATAAGGAGACCCGCCAAGTGTCATATTCTGATCTTGCTGAAACTTCGCTCAGCGAAAGAGGGCACAAAATAAGCAAACATGTGTCTCGGATTATCTGCATACACTTGACTGTTTCTTAGAAAATGACAGTCAAAATTTTCAATGGACTGTTGCTATAGTGTAGATACTTTTTAGCATGTAAGGATTCAATTGAAGCAGTGGCTCTGTGGCTACCGTCATGGCTTCAGAACTTTGTGCTGCAAGTTAGAAACCCAGCTGTTCCTTTGTTTCCCCCCTCACTCTCTGAATTATCTATTAAAGTAGCCACTGAGCCTCCACTTCAATTGCATTTTCAGGCACAAAAGGTATCTACACTATAGCAACAGCATGTTGATAACTTTGACTGTCATTTTCTCAGAAACAGTCATGTCTGCAGATAAGCTGAAACACATGTTCACTTATTTTGTCCTCTCCTTCACTGAGCAAAATTTTCTGGACAATCAGCATATGGCACCTGGCGAGTTCCCCTCATTAGTCAAGCCGCTACTTACGCCTGCCGAGAACTATGTATGCCTCAGAGTAAAATGTGCCACCTGGAAACACGGCGAGTGAGGATAAACACGTTTTTCTTCTTATAAGGCAACCTTCTACCAATAAAATGCATGGAGTGTTCTCCAGGTTGCCTCAGATATTTCAGAAATGTTCCTTGCATTAGGCCTGCTGGATATTCAAAATGTAAACATTTCATTTCATGTAATATTTATCAGGATAAGACATGACAAGAGCACACAAGTCCCTTCTGAGAAGAATTACAGATTCTAAGTTGCTCTACAATGTAACGACAAAGGTACGGGCTTGCAATCTCTCATTTATGCCATTGATTTCTGTGTTACACATACTTGGCCATTGCATTGTGGTTGCAGTCCTGGAGGAGGCAGTCAATGCTAATTGGCCCATCTGGCTGAGGCAGAAAAGGGCACTATAATAGCACTCCATGCAGAGGGATTTTCAAATGGCTATATAGCAAGAACTATGGGTTTTCACAAGTTGATGGTAGCCAGGTGGATTAGACAAAAGGAAGAGGGTGGTAACCTAAATGGAAGCCACATGGCCATCGCCATAAAACAACAGCAGCTCAGTATTGGCAGATACGCCGTTTCAGTGAGAACCATCCATTTGTCAACACATGACAAATTCAGTAGACTTTGGGTCTCAATGTTAGCAATAAGACCAACACTCATCATCTAAGGGAAGGTGGACTGAGAACAAGAAGCACTGCTGTGAAAGAGACATTGACTGTTTCCTACAGAGAAGCCCGCCTTGCTTTTACTGCTGAAAATGTCATCAAACCTCCACAGTTTTGGAGGCAGGTGATTTGCACAGACAAAAAAGTTTTCTCTACGGCATCAACCAGACAAGTACTTGTTTACTGGCCAAAAGGTGCTAGGTATAATCCAAAATATATTTACAGTTGCCGAAGGATTGGCAGGGAGTCGGTTTCAGTAAGGGCATGGATATCAGCGGAAGGGTGTGGGCTCCTGTGGGAAGTTGAAGGAAGACTCGATATGTGCAATTACATATCAGTTCTGGAGAATGTGATGTTGCCTTCTGTGACAGCAAGATTTGGCAATGATCAGGTAATGTTCCAAAAAGATTGCTCTCCTATTCATATGGCACGTGTGGTTAAGAGGTGGTTCGACAACCATAATTACTGTAATGGAAAGGCCACCTAAAGTAGCTGACATGAATCCCATTGAGAATATTTGGGCAGAAATTGTCAGAGTAATACAGGAAAAGGGCCAGTCACTGTTGACTCACCGACAGCTTTCTGATGTGATTCATGACACTTGGAATGAGTTACTTGAATCTCCTAGTTATGTGGCTAGAGTTGTGGGCTCAATGCCCATCAGACTTCAAGCCATTTTGGAAGCCAAAGGAGGCTATATGTGATACTAAGCAGCACCAGCAGAGGTGTTTTTTTTTCACTCAGTCCTTAACCAATCAGTTGCAACAGATTTTTTTATCTTCTCTCTCTCTCTAACTCTTTTTTTTTTTTTTATTTTTTTTTTTTACAAACATGTATTTTGAATAACTTAATTTGCTAAGAGAAGAAATACTCACTTCATATATTTCTGCAGTCTCAAAAAATAGATGACACATGTGTATATGCAAGAAGGGTAAAAAGTAATTCAGCAAAAATTTAAAATATTGAGGAGAAGCTTGCCGATGAAGGCATAATTGGAAGGCGAAGGTTGGGCTAGAAGAAGAGGTAAGGAGGCCCAAAAAAGAAGAGAAAAATCAAATATGCAATAGACTTCAAGTCGTTGTCACAGCAGAGGGTGGTTGGTATATGCGATTTGGAGCAACAGTAGAAGAATAGTTTTATTTACTGATTTTTTAGGCTTTGTTTTGTGACAGCTAAACAGTGCTGCTTCATGAGACCCACTATTTGTCCACAAGTGGCTAAACATCAGAGGTGTAAAAAATGTTGAGAGGTGCCAAAGTTCTCCTGAACAGTAATGTGTTTTACACAAGAAGATGATTTTCAGTTCATTTCATTTTAACCATTCCCAGTATGCTTTGAGATTCCAATCTATGATTTCATTTTATTATTATGTATCTTTTCTTCAGTAAAAGTGGACGTTAGTTAGTTTCAAGATATAAAGAATAACAGGAAGTTTTTAATTTGTGGAATAGCGCATTTAACAGTTAATATTTTCAGCAAATCTGTAGTTATAGGACATATTAAGAAGCAAGTAAAAAATGGCATTGTGGAAAGATCTGGTTGGTTTCTAAAGGTTGACAACGGTCAAATAGCAAAAACAAAAGTATGGGTAACAACTATTGTTGATGGTGAGGAGCCATAATCTATATGCCACTATTCTGTAATTGTATTTCTGAACTTTATCATTGATCATAGGATTGAAGCCGATACTCTGTTTAACGTAAAGAATATAACCTTTAAATTTTATGTAGCAGTGTAGAATATAATACACAGTATATAGATCAGGAACCTAATCCCACTACCTTTAATTTTATTCTTACGGATGACATTGAGACAGTAAATAACAAGAGGTATAACAAAACTTTCAGAATCAGTATAGAGAATTCAAGTGTCCAGTGGATTCTAAAGTTTCCTATAATAGTGAATAATTGCCTGCACTGACTCCTTCATGACTAAGTTTTCTCAGTCAGACAATGTTTGAAACTAGGTAAAACATTTTTCCACAAATTGTCAAATTGGAAGTCAAAGAGCAGGTTACCTAAATTACAATGACAACAAACGTTTTTCAAGTAGACTGATACTGTTGGCATCTAACACTTTTATAGTGTGTTACATATGCAGTTTGTAAACTGCCAACACCATCAACACACAATACCACTAAGCTATGAAACAACTGTAGCAAAACAGAGCCTCGTTGTTCATGTTATGGTTAAGATGACTAATTTGTAACATAAATGTCAATGTAAGCAATTGGAATGTGCTGCATGGACCAAATAACATACATTTCCTACATCTTAAGTGCAAATCATGTAGCAAATGTAATTTAAAGGACATAAAAATATTGAGTGGATTTACTAACACAGTTATGAACCACTTAAGAACATAATTCAATGGTCACATAGTTTTTAACCATATTCTACGGTGTAGCCATTGTCCATTAGGCTAGCAGCAGGAACAAACATTCACTCAGCTGATGTGCTGAGATAGCTAGCACTGGCGAAGCTCACGCTTCAAAGATGCCACACCAACATCTGCCACCACCTCATGAGAAACAAAATACCTCAAGTATAAGCCAACGTGTTGTATTCACATATCTGTGACTATGACTTGGCGCTAAAGTGTGGTTATGGATAGTTCAATGCTCAGATTGCAAATCTAACACAATAAATCATGATAAAGGGAAATGAATTAGGTGTCCTTCATCTTCCATAACATCAAATTCATTTTAGTTATTCTATCTTAAATGAACTGCACAGAAAATCATTCACCAGAAGTAAATAACTTTTTATAACACCAGATGATATTAACAACTTGCTGGCAAGGGTTAGCCGTGCGTTCAACAGCACCATATCGCGGACTGCCCGACTGCTTGTGCCATCAGTTTGAATCCTTCCCTGGGCCTGGATGTGTGTTAGGTTATGTATGTTTAAGTAGTTCTAGGTCTAGGGGACTGATGACCTAAGCAGTTTGGACACATAGTTCTTAGAGCCATTTTTTGACCTTTCGTATAAATTTTTACATAAACAGCAGTATCTTTAGATTGTGTTGACATAGGTTTTATTGCTACCTTTATTCAGTACAGGTGCCCTGTGGATGTAAATATGAAAATCATGTAGAATTTCATACTTGTTACTGCCTACTTTTTCCACTTCTGTCAATAATTGAACTGAGTGGCACTGAATGATTTTTAACTGAATTTCATTATGAATCTTCACGCATTGCTAATTTTGCCAACTTCCATGGTAGGTGAGCAAGGGTAATCAAGTATGACTGGTCTGAACATTGACACAGACCATTTCGCGTCCAAATGCACATAATATTTTGTTAATTCGTAACAATCTGGGGTACTTCGTCTTACTAAAACAGTTATGTTATCTTGATAAGCTGAAATTCAGTTTTATTAGTACAGATCATACTAATTAACGTTTCTTCTTTCATTTATATCTTATAGTTACATGTTGTGTGTAGCACACTAATCAGCATTAATATAGTCTTACACATGATTGAAAACAGTCTGACATAGTTCGGATAGTTTTTCAATTTCATGCCTGTGCGTAGTATGTTGGTAGCACTTTGTCGCCTTGCCTGTTATGCTGTGTGGCAGACTTTAAAGCTGTGCAGATCAGCATAATGGAAAGGAGACCGGTCCCACTTGTTTTGTCCATGACTGTACATGAGGTTTTTTTAGGCCAGGCAGTAGTTTGAAATGCTTTGTTGAACACTTGCCAGTCAATATGCAGCAAGGGAAGTCAAACAACGTTAAGAATAAAGATACTTTGACTGTCAAACTGTTATCAGTAACCTGTCAAATTATTCATAACGAAGTTCCTGGATTCACTGCCCTCCATGAAAGTTCTTGTGCTCATATTATTCTTCGAGCTGAGAGTTGGCTGAAACCTGAAGTGGAAAGCTCTGGGATATTTAGCAATAGGTATCTGAAAGAGAGATTAGAGCCCATCATAGGGGAGTGTTTATTGCAGATGATGAAAATATTGTCTCTATTGAGGTCAAAGTGAAGCTATCTGGTTGTGTATAACAGATGTAGGTGAAACCAAGTTAATTGCTGTTTGTTTTTACCGGCCACTCAATTCTGATGTGACTCTTCTAGAGTCATTCAGAGACAGTCAGTAGCACACAAATACTCAGATCATGCAGTACTAGTAGGAGGCAACTTTAATCTACTGAGTATGGACTGGGATGTCTATGGATATAAAGTGGGGAAGGGGGGGGGGGGGGGTGTAAAGTACAGAGAGACAGTCATGCAAAGTACTTTTGAACATGTTTTCTGAAAACTGTCTTGTGCTGCTAGCTCAGCAGCCCACACACAATGGACATGTCTTGGACCTTTTAGCTACAAATAGACCAGACCTCACTGACAATGTCCGTATACAAACAGGGATTAGCAATCAGACATCATTATAACAACTATGGCTATGAAAGTAAGTCAGTCAAGAAGACTAGGAGAGTTTTTCTACTGGACAGAGAGTGAACTGATGTCATTTAGTTCCAGTAGGATGGACATAGAGGAATTATGGGCAAAGTTGAAGCAGATTGTAAATTGTGGTCTGGAGATTTTTGTGCCTCGTAAGTGGATGAAGGATTGAAAAACTCACCATCATTTAGTAGCAGTAAGCTAATACGGATGAGTAAGAAAACAGACTCTGTAATGTTCAGATACAGCATTAGTAGTGTCCTGCTTAACACAGTCATGTTGTTTAAATATCTGGGTGTAATGCTGCAAAGCAATTTGAAATGGAACAAGCATGTGTGAACTATGGTAGGGAAGGTGAATGGTGAACTTTTAGGAATTTTAGGAAAGTGCAGTTCATCTGTAAAGGAGACCACATATAGGATGCGGTGACCTATTCTCAAATACTGCTCAAGTGTTGGGATCAGTACTGGGTTGGATTAAAGGAAGACATCAAAACAGTTCGAGGCAGGCTGCTAGATTTGTTACCAGTAGGTTCTAACATCACATAAGTGTTACAGAGATGCTTTGGGAACTCAAATGGGCTGACTAATGCCTGAACCCAAAATATTTTGTAGCAGAGTGACAGCTGGAGCCCTCCTATTTCTGGGAAATTGAGGAGGAAGGAAGAGCAGGGGTAAGATTGACACATCTGCCCAATGTGTTGTAAAATCTTGTTCAATAACGCTTGTTATTCTACATGATAAATAATTAAGTAATGTGAGCACATATTCAGGCAACTTTGCACACATATATGTACATATTATTTAATAATACCCTTGTACTGACATTCTGCAGTCATACGCACATCTCAAAAAGCAAAATGAGTAAACCTAAGCAACTGAAGAATTATTATGGAATGAAGTTAATGATTTATGATTTACACTTTAATAATGCCAATAATGTTGAAGAATAGCACCTCTCCTGCAAATATACATCTCCTTAACACTGTCAACAGTGGTGTTAATAATGACACACCCATTAGTCTCATTAATTTACTCTGCATTTGTGAATCACAACATAAAAATGTTCAAAACAAAGAGATCTCTGGCACAAGCTGCTGGTTAGAAACCACACACTTTTATACAAATGAATGAAATATGTTACCAGTATCACAGCAGTATTTCACAAACCTCTTAGTCACTCAACTGTATAGTTCTTTACACTCAGGCATTAGGCGGTTGCAGTGGGGTAGAGTGAGTGACAAATATTCACGCCATGTGAAATTTAAAACCTTTATATTCAGAAGGTCATAACTACTATCAGAATTATGGCCCAATTTTTGTGTGGAATTGATTATTGGGGCTGATATGTTGCAAGTGTGCTATCCCCTCCCATAATGTGAGGTCAAGTTGGTGATGTTTTGTTGTTAGTGCTGGCATCACTATCCAACACAGCAGAACTTACACAGTTAGCGCTGCAAGTAAAGTACCACTGCTCCAATATCTGTTGCTCACCAGATCCTCTCGAAAGCAATCATCAGGTGTTTGTGCACAAAGAATTACATAGCTGTTTGCATGTAATGCTGCATATAGACTCAAACAGATTTGCCTCTCCAGTCACCATACCCTGTCCCTTTCTCGATGTTGTATAGAGGACACATTCTGTATAATGTCTCCACTGCACATGTTGATAATGCATGGATTTTTTCCTCAACTATCCCAGACACCTTGCTGACATCTCATGCTACAAACAATCCATTGGGTCATACTTCTCAGACCCTGAGCAACCCTGTGTCACCAGCCTGTGGATACACCTGCATCACAACTGACAGCTTTGCTACCACCATGGCATCCGACCCACACAAGAGCTAGTCATCTAAATATCAAGACATTCCAGGTAATGTGCACTAATGTTGGGGAAAAGGGTGCGGAGGGAGGGGGGAAGGGGGGGGGGGAGGGGACGGACAGTGATGTATTTTTTGTTTTGTTTGTGGGAAGTGAAATTATTGATATGCACACATTACATATCTGGCACATATTTTTTATCTTTGTTGTAACCTTGTCAGTTCAGTGTCTTCTTGACCAAACATTCTTATATGCTTTCATTGGTGAATGAAAGTTAATTCTGTAAGTTTAAAGAATACATATCATTATTTATGTGGCATACCTACCTAACCCACAATGGTATCAAGAATACATTTGCTTAGGTGGTATTTCAGTGTTCCGTTTTGTATTACTTGAAAAGAGTAGAATACTGTTTAGCATTCCTATCCTGCTTTATAACTTTGTACTACTATTGAGAACTTTACATGTATCAGCAAACATTTTGCTAAGAATTTTGAATCCTACATGTTTAAATGCAAACTATTTTTATCCAAAAATTTATTGCTTAAGAAAGTATTTTGATTTATGCACAGACCCTAGACTATTACAGTTTTTGTTTCTGTCACAGTTTATTCTCTCTATATATCAGCCACTGATGGATTTGCTGTAGACAGTGCCACTCACTTCAGTCCTAGATGTATTGTAGAGTTTATTGTCAGACTGAATAGTACCTAATAATGTTGCAATAATTCCACAATATTACAAAGATTCATTAAATATTTGTATTGCTGAAGAGATGGATCAGAAAAATAAAATGTTGGTAATGAAAACACTGATGTTCCCAAAGTAATGCAAATTTCAACATATGCATGTAAAACCATAACAGCTATAAGGAAAGCAAATTTGCATAGAGAAAATCGTGGTTTAATAGACTTGATTAAAACCCAATATTAATGGAACTTGTAAAATTATTTATGGAAACTGTGCAGAGGAAATTAATTCTTCAAAATCATACTAGTCATGGATTAGACTTATTTAACAACAAAGGAAACACACAAGAATAATAAACTATAGATCTTTCAGTCTTCCATCCATAACACATAAAATTATCCTCAACCCCACAAAAAACATAAGATTTTAATCATCAGACTTACTTTAGAAGTGGTACTAGCACAGCAGACCACCTGCAAGTTGTGAACAAAACTGCAGGATAAAGCAATGTGTATGAATTACTTCTTTGTCTAAGATTCATAAAAATATGCTTGCCTAAGTATTAACAAAATGTTTACTAGAGCTCTCAAGAATATATGTCAGTGCTACAGTTTCTATCAGACTTCACCACAATAAATAAAAAATCAGAACAGAGAGCTCAACCTGGCAAAGAAATTTGTACCTCCAAAACTATTCTTGACAGTCCTAGAGGAAGTTTTAATTTCCTAAATTGGAAAAAATGCCCACCTCAACATATTTTTTATTTGACAATGATCTTTATGAACAAATTGATGGTGATACCAATGGGAAGCCCTCTGCCACCAGTAGTGGTCAATTTAAGAGAAGGAGCTGGACTTTGCAAATTTTAAGCCTGATTTTTGGAGATATTTTGCGAGACATCTGTGGTGTGTTTCCATGATAGAACTTATTTATTTATTTGTCCATGAGACCTTGTTGGTACATAGACTGTATATAAGATGTTGGACATCATTAAACAGAATACTGTTTCCATCATTTTAACATCATCAACCTCTTATGGTTACACTACTTACTACTTGTACATTATTTATATTTGTTCAGTGGTTGCAATTTTTTCAATGGTTTCTGAGGATAAGACTGGTACATTATTATTCATACTGGCACATTATTATCTATCAAAATACTCTTACAGACTGTAGAAGCAGTGATCAATTAGATACACCTTTACTGCAGCTTTGAACCCTGCTGTGTTGTTTACGGGTTGTATGTTATTTGGTAATTTCCGGAATATCTTTTTTCCAAGGTGCAGAACTCCAGTTTGGTAGAGCTTAGATTTTGTATGGTGCATGTGGAGATTCATTTTCTGCCTTATGTTTCGAGTGTGTACATCTTCATTTTTGAGGAAGGGCGGCAGATTTTCAATCGCATACTGATGTATGAATACTATGGTTTCAAATATATGAAGGCATGGTAGAGGGAGGATTCGCAGATTTCTGAAGAGTGGCTTGCAAGATTTTGTGTGTTTGGCACACCTTCTGTGATTCCCATGATTCTTTTTTCAATTCTAAATACCTTGATGGTGTTTGGAGAAGCTCCCCAGAAAATGACTCCATACTTCAGGATTGACTGGACACTTGCAGTCTTTGCTACAGCAGGTTTCACAGATCCTCATCACATAGCAAAATGTGTTCAATATTTTGCTGAGACTTTCAATATGAATTCCCCACCTGATATTATCCTGGATCGAGAGCCTGAGAAACTTTGTCAGGTCAGCTCCAATTACAGTTTTGTTTGACAACTGGATATTTATGGTTTGTGGAACCTTTTACTTGACATTATGGAAGTTGATTGCTACAGTTTTTCCTTCATTTATGATTAACTTATTGTATGTGAACCATTCTGCTGTGGTACCCATTGTCTTTGTTATGTTTTCGTGTAGTAAATTTTCTGATATTGCAGTAATGAGATATCTTGTGTTGTCAACAAACTGGTAAGCATTTTGACACTGTATGTTTGCTTATTGGTCATTTACAGATAAGAGGAAAAGCCTGACCCAGTCATTAGGTGTGCCTCTGATGCCTAGTTGATTTAATTTCTATAGTAGTGCTTCATGATCTATAATATCAAATGTTTTTGACAAGTCAAGACACACACCAGTGATATATTCGCCACTGGCCACTTTCTGGTAAATTTTGCATAGGAATTCATAGATAGCACTGTTGGTTAAGCGGTTCTTCCTAAACCTGTGTTGGGCTGTGGGTTAGATTTGATATTTTTCCATAAAGGCTGTAAGTCTTTTGTGGAAGACCTTCTCTAGAATTTTTGAAAAGCCAGACAATAGGGCGATAGACCTGTAATTGCCAACTTCTTTCTTGTTTCCTTTTTTGTCGATTGGTTCCAATTTTGCAATTTTTAAGCAAGCAGGGGCAGTCCCTGATGCCAGTTCACTATTGCATATATTGTTAGTGGTTTTACAATGGTAATAAAACACATCATCAGTTCTTGAGCCACCTTAATTCCACCTACGGAAAAAAAGAAAACAAATCAGTAAGGTAATACTAAAGAACACATGTCTCCATTTTCTGCACATTTTAGTTCATCTCTAAACTGACAGCACCTTGGGACATGAAGTCTATTGCAAGCAAACACACAGATTTGTATCTGCAAGTAACCATCTGCCTCCATCCACTGCAGATGGGTGGTGTCCTCAACACACATATCTATAGGGCACATAATATTGTGGATGACAACTATCTGTGTGAGAAACTTGAATGTCTCAAAAATGTGGCTCTGTCTTTCAAACTTTATGTGAGCATCCTACGTCAAAAGGCTGAGGAGGAAAGATTGAAATCCATAGTCTTCATACTATATGTAAGGAGTCTTTCTTCTAAAATATGTTAGAACCTAAGCATGAACTGAAGGTTCTCATTATTTCTCTGAAGGACTGCTTAATGCTATGTGTACTTATAACATGTGTCATTGTGGACTTTCATATGCTGGGCAAACAACATCAGTCAATTTGTGGCATATTGATACTACACTTATCTGCTACAGCCCAACAAATCAGTAGTGGTTGAACACTACACTGAGACAGCTCACTACATGGAGTATCAAAATATGAAGATTCTAGCTTCTACATCATCCTTCTGAGTGTTATTGATTAGGAGAGTCATCAAAATCCAATAGACAAATGGTTCACTTTATCCCAGTTGCTGTTTTAACTTGGTTAAAATATGAAAATCATCATTTGGAATAGTCAGCTTTCAAAGACAATAGCACAGAACCAGAGGTCTTAATGTCTAGTGTTTATAAACTACAGTAGAATACATGACACAATCTCCATTATAGAGAGTGTGTCAGTAGTACAGGTCATTGCTGCTTGGGTGAAATTTTTTCAGCTGTGATGATCTGTCTCTGCAAGCATTGTCCTTATTAGGTGGGTGGGAGGGCTTCAGCATCAGTATTATGTCTCTGAAGATGACTGGATAATTCTCAGCCAAAATATCTGCAGAGGACACTTACTGGATACAGCTGCAGTCCTGGAACTTTGTAAACTTTGTAGAACAAGCCTTATGCCATGGAAACAAGTAGATTCATTTCTGAACCTGTTGTTATGAAAGACGTGTATCAACAAAAGCACAATAAGCTAACAGAATCAGTGAACGGGTTATTATGAACTGTCTTGGTCACTGTGAACCCATTCAGAATCTGTATTAAATTGCTCCCAGTGCTTGGTACATGCTATTAAAACCACTTCAAAACACAGTTGAATGTTTGGCTACCTCACTACTCACTTTACAACATTAAGGAATTCTTCTATGTGCATGAGAATGGGTTTAGCTTTTACAATCTTTTCACAGTACTTTGCTGTATTTTTGTCTACTGTATTTAATATCCACTGTATTACTATGAATGAATGAGAAAACCTATTTCACTGCAAAATGCTCAAGGGTTAATAAATATTCCTCATTTCTGGTGTTTTATATGATAAATTAACAATCAGTCTAAGAGGTGGGACACGTAATAGCAATTGATCTGCAGGTTTTTTAAAATTTAGTTTTCCTTGATTTACAAAGAAGTTCACTTAGATATCATATATGTAGCAAACAAAAAATTTTCTATGATAAGTTACAAGCACCAATGCAAAAAAAT
Source organism: Schistocerca cancellata (assembly GCF_023864275.1). Taxonomy (NCBI): domain Eukaryota; kingdom Metazoa; phylum Arthropoda; class Insecta; order Orthoptera; family Acrididae; genus Schistocerca; species Schistocerca cancellata. The sequence continues at coordinate 332,166,203 of NC_064627.1, read as the reverse complement.
GTTTTGGACAGAGAATACAGCTGTATTTTATTACACTAGGGGAATTAATTTAAATAAATATGTGATACCTACTACACTATAGCTAGAATGTATCTGAAGTTCTATTTACTTACAAGTGATAATGGAAATACAAACGTCCTGAAAGTGTAATTGTTCACTTTCCTTACATAGTGTTTGACCTGTTGCAAGTAGCTATTTGACTGCAGCTCTAGTACATCTTGGGCAACACAAAGAGCAAAGTGAAATGTCTGTATTGCCTGTAAATAATGTAGATAATTACTAAGGAGTGTAGTTTGTTTTGCTAAAAAGCAATTCAGTTTTTTTAGGTATGCTTACATTACATAAAATTGGGCACAATAAAGTATGGGCATGACTATCACAGTTTACTACATAAGTGTAGCTAATAATTACTATTCATCTTAATATAAGGTGCATTAAAAAAGAAACAATCCAGAGGCTGAAGAATCAAAACCATTGAAGGGTAGTATTGCCATTGCCTATAGAAGACGTGGTTCCTATAAGATCACAGATGGTCCAGCTTTCTGCTAGAGGGCACAGTGCACACATTCTTGAAATCTAATTACTTGATGTAATCAATGCTGCCTGCAATTGGTCCACTACTTCAAGATTGAACTACTGTCATTCTTTCAACCTCCTTAATACATGTTGTTAGTCATATGATACCTGTAATCATTTTAATTATCTCGAGGCTTTGTGAGTGGTTTGTTGTAAATCTGTCTTAACAAAATATGTTGAATAATGAACAATTTAATAACTGTGTAATACTTGTGGTTGGTGATGAATGTAAACTTTTACAACATACCAGTGAAACATTTGTCACTGTCTAACTTGTGGAGTAATATGTGTGTAATTATGTATGTTGACATATCTCTGTGTCTGTATTTTATGTTTTTACATGTTGACAACAACCATACAATTTACATTACCTACAGATGGATAAATAAATAAATAAATAAAAGATCGAAAATGGCATTATCTTGATCAGATTTTTCTGACACTACATTGTTCTGTGGGAAGGATTGAAAGTTTATATAGGAAATCTGAGAACTCTTTCAAAAAAATTTCTAGCCTTTTTGAGAAAACAAATAATAGTGCAACAGACTGGTAATTTGCTACAACTTGTTTCTTTCCTTTCCTGAATAGCGGCTTGAGTTTTACGCTTTTAAACAACATGAAAAAGCTCCAGTTGACAGCGAATGGTTGCATGTATTGTAGATTTGTTTAACAATAAGGTTACCATAGCTCTTACTATAGAAATGTGAGATGCTTTCAATGCCTGTATGATATGTAAACTTTAAATTTGTAATTATTGTTAAAATGTGTTTCTCATTAGCTGATTTTCAAAGAGAGAAATAAATTTGTTTTTTGATGACTCTGGTAATACATAACTTTTATTACTAATTATGAAAAGGATAGACTACATAATAGTTGATATTCCAACCTGTACTTTCCACTGTTTGACTGTTATTACTGACTTGAGTCCACTGACAAACTGCTCACTTAAATTTGAAAATTGCAGTGATACAATTTCTCTTCTTCTCCTACATCTTCTTATTCCTCTTCTTCAGCAGTAGAGACCATGATGGGTCTTCACTTCCTAAACAATCTGTGACCATGTGTCTCAGTTCTCTACTTTTGTCTTCCATCTTGCTAAGGCCAGCCATCATGCACCTGGTTTGCCCTTCCTTCCTTGGAGCAAAATCTTCTTTTCGTTGCTCCTGTCGTCTGCCACCCTCTTCATATCTTCTAACCAGTGTTTTCGCTAAGATTTAATAAGTTTTACTTTATCTTTCCCTTTGTATAAGCTGTTGTAATTTTTGGTTGTTTCTTACTCTCCAGCCCTCTGGCTCTTTTTTAAGATGTAGATCTGATACGGGGTTTTTCCTTCAAATGCCCTTAGGTTTTTTATATTCACTTCTATTATTGCCCACATTTCTGCTCCACACAATTTCTCTTTAACACATAATTGTCATCCATAATTGTCTAACTGCATGACAAAAACATGTGGGCTTTACTTGTCTGCTGTTATGCTATTTTCTGTACAAGTTTTACTTTGTTATTGGCAGTTCTAATATAATTGCTTTTTGCCACATTGTTCGCCTCACTGATTATTTTGTTAAGTACTGTCTTGTATGTTTTCAAAAGCTCGTTGTTGCTAATGACAAAAATCACTTTCAAGTGAACCATGATATGCACAATACAATTTAAGAAACAAAAATTATTTACCTGCACCCTTGGCCCCCTTGTGCAGGGTTAAGATTGGAAATCATGACAAGCTCAAAAGAAATTTAAAAAGCACCTCACTAAACACTCCTACTAATTATTTATCATCTAGATTCAAGTTAATTCTTATTAGTTACATCACAAGTAGACTGCAGTGTCACTGTGAAGCTGTGTGACAAGTGTTTGTGTATTTTAAACAGGTGTCTGTTGTCTCAAATGCAAATGACCATTTTCTTTGAAAACTACCAAAGTAATCAAATACATGTCAGGCAGGTGATTGCCGATAAACAGCAACTATTCACTACAACTAAGGAATCACCAGCTTGTTTCAAAATAGAGGCTTTCTTTCTTCTTTAATGGGGTGCATTTAACTTATATAATCACAAATAGTATTAAGCAGTATAATGATAGCTTATTGTCATGGAGGGACAGATTAAGTTTCTATTAATCAGTTGTATATCATAAAATTCTACTAATGGAACTAAAATGATATGGCATTAAAGGCATTCCTTTTGGATAGGCGGTGTCTTAACAGTAGAAAACAGAAGGTCACTTTAACAAATAATACAAGAGGAATAACATTAAATTCAGAGTGGGGAAATATTAAATACTGTGTGCTGCAGGGCTCAGTTCTTATCCTGCACATGTTTTTTGACCTACAAATTGATTGATTTGGGAAGACATTTAAAAAACTGTTATGTTTGCTGATGGCATAAGCATTCTGATAAAGGGTTCAAACTCATCCATTTGAGATACTGTCAGTAGAATAATGGGACAGGCTTATAATTAATTCAGCAAACAGCTTAAAATTTAAGGTTACAAATTCTCATATTATGCAATTTGAAACAAATCAAAATTACTTACAGGTACCAGAATTAGACATCAGTGCATCTACGTCTACTGTGCATACTTTCACTATTACTGTTTCCACACACAGCTTTGCCTTCCACTTGTTTTATCATAGCCTATCCCTCTTCCACCTGCCTCCTCCTCACACCCTGTCCCTCATACAACTGCCTTCTCACAGCCTTTCCCTCATTCACCTGCCTCTTCACACCTTCTCCCTCTTCTACCTCACACTCTCTTCCTCTTCCGCTTGTATCCTCACACCCTCTTCCTGTACTACCTGCCCACTACCTGTCTCCATCTTCCACCTGTCTCCTACACCTCCACCTTCTCTCTTTCCATCTCCTCCTCCACCTCTCTCTGTCTATCTCCTTCCCTCCCCTTTCTCTCCATCTACTTCTCCCCTTCTCTCTTTCTCTGTCCTTCTCCCTACCCTCTCTGCCTATTTCCTCCTCCACCCTCTCTCTGTCCACCCCGTCCTCTCCCTCTCTCTATCTATCTCCTATGTCACCCCACTCAAGTTGGATGTGGTTCTTCCTTCTACAGTACTCTTTTCCAGACAATAAGTACTTTGTGTATCAAGTTTGCTTGATATCAGTTTATGATGAGATGTGACACACACACACACACACACACACACACACACACACACACACACACACACACACACACACACATTCCATTTATACGTTCTTGTCAGTTACTAAAGAGAAATAGGGTTCCTGACAAACTATAATTATATCCATGTCTGCAATGTGTATATATTTCAAAATAATATATTGATAAGAAATTTAATTGTAGATAATACTTGCCTTACTTCAATAATGACCAACCACATCATGTGTAAGAAACCAAAAAGCCATCCAAATTATTACAGAACACAAAACTGATACATAATCTGATAAAAAATCTGTCTTCAAAATTCCCACATTGATAGTCATTAACTTTTGGTAATTTATCATTCATTAGAAAGCTTCCTTTTGCATTGTATTGTGCACTTATGGTGGAATGTTTACAATTTTGAATTATATGTGGAACAAGAAGCTTAGATAAACTATTAAGATCATCAAAACTAATGGCTGGCCTTTCATTTCTGGCAGGTGACTCTATTATAACAGGTAATGAAAGGCTGAGGTTCCAAACCTGGAAACACCAACTATACAATTTCAATGTCTACACGATCCTCAAGAAAGAAGATAAGTAGGAAGTGCTTAGTTGTTTTCTTGACTGATACATGAATTGAAAGGGCTGAACTCACATCAAACCTGACAGAATATGATAATTCTAGTTGAGGACTCAAGCAAAGGTCACAATATATGTGTATAAATTAATCCTGATGTAATTCCGATAGCTATCATAGTGATTAGATTGTTATTTGTCATAATTTGTTTATAAAATATTTTTCAGAAGAGCCTGCAGTGTTGTATTTTGAATACAGCTTGACTTGTTCCACATCCCTGAAGAGTCTCCTACACAATGGGGTTTACAGAACACAATGTGTGAACTAATTACTCACTGCCTGTCTTTTGTTAGTGAATACCTCAACTCAGTCCACATGCCTGAAGACACTGAATGAGCAGAAGGAGTGCATCTTAACCATAGTGAAAGTTTACAAGTCTACAGAGAAACTAATTTCTTGTAGTATGCTTTGTGCTATTCCAAAGCATTTGGTTCAATGGAAGCTCTAAGATGGTCAGCTAACCTTCTGTGCTAACTAACATTATGGAAACTGTAATGAAAAAATGAGATTCTGAAGTTACTTAGAGAGTAATATTTTCAATGTGCTACTTGGTTGTTGGTAAGAAAGCTGCACAACTATGACAGTATTTGATATGATAAGAAAAATAAGTACTTCTAACAAAGAGAAGGAATCCATAGCATTAACACTGTGAGCTCAGTAAATCAATTGACAGTATACAGTATAATGTCTTATTGAACAGTCTGAAATATTATCTCATTGATATCACCATGGCTTAAAAGCCCCTTTTAGAAAACAGTCAACAGATCATACCTATTCATGGAGCAAAGTCACATGATGCAGTTCAGGGACCCACTCTTGGACATACTTTCTTTTCTCTTATGGAATGAAAGCACAACAATACAGCACACAGGATGTATGATCAATAAATCATTTATTCTGCTAAATGATCAGCAAGTCTTTTGTATGTAAATGCTGATAAGTTGTTGTTTACCAAATAGAAGAGACACTGTGTCCATAAAGAAAAGATGTAGACCCCTTATCTCCTTAAACTTCAGTCAAGTAGTCTTCCTTCACAGCTAGCCCCCTCCCCCAACCCCCCTACCTCCCCCCCTGTAATCACTGTTGTCTCCCAACACTGCCCAATGTCTCTACATGTGAAGGGATTTGTCCTCATTTGCATATGACACTTATGAGACAGGATTGCTGGAAAATACGTACATCCAGGATGTGAAATGTTTAGTACTGCCAACAGACCCACATTAATGTTAGAGTGTATCTTAGCTTCCAGACCTGCTACTTCCTTCTTCAGGGAAGAGATAGAAATAGAATGAGGAGCATTAAAAAGGAAAGGCAGGTCACTCAGACTCAAAGATGAGAGAGACCCAACTGAAAGAAGTAATAGTTCCAAATGACAGTTGCAAATGATAGGATAATGACATCCTTTTTTCTTTTATTGTTGTCTGTCAGCAGTACTAAACATTTTGCTCCCCCCCCCCCCCCCTGAAAACAAGTACTGGCCAGAAGTTCTGTCTAACATTTACTAATTATGATAAAATTTTGGTTTGGTGCAAGTTATTCTTATTACTTCTTAGTATCTCCATGCTTCCATTAAATATATCATGTAAAACTAATAACTGAACAGCTATGAATGCACATTCAAGGACATTTCCAATATTACACTTACTTACCTCTACATATATCCACTAATATTATTCATGGCATATAATATAAAGTTTAAAATTGATATGCACTTTATATGCATGAACAGAAGTAATCTGTATAAAGATTATCATCCCTATAGAAGGTTACAAATTAATTTTTTTTCAATTTGAGGCAAAATACATTAATGAGGAGAATCTAGAAATAGAACAGGTTATTGAGAATTTTCATAAATTAATGACTATATTAAAATTATACCTTAAAACCAAAATGTATCAACACTGATACTTTTAGTTTGCAATTCAGTATCAGCATTAATATAACAAATGTTTATTAAAATAAATCACATTCATTTGATATATAACTGTTATTGTTCAGGATTAATTTCTAGACTCACACACTTGTTGAGTATGTAAAAGTAGGCGAACAGCAGTTAATAATATAATGCGAGAAAAGCATATTTTAATGGTGGGAGCTCCTCTGAAAAATAAGACACTAATTGTAGTTTTTTTATGGATGAATAGACTCTCAAGTGCCTTTGAGAAATAAGATAAGACATCTAGTATAGTTTATAGTTTGTTATTAACATAATCTAAGGAAGCTGTTTCTATAGCTTTATCTATGTGCTTATTAATACTTTCAGTCAGTTCACAATTTGTGAATTCTTCTTCATGATGTGTTTATGAAGCACAATGTCTGAATGAATAAACAATAGGTCAATAAGTGCAAGTGTCCACCTTCACAACAAAATAAATAAGGACAAATTAAGATGCACACATCATAAATCTTAAGTTACTGAAACATAATTCCATAAAAAGGAATATAGTTAATAGAAGATTTTCCAGTGCAGACTCACTGCAGAGTCTGCAGAACAACAGAAATGAAAAAAATACAATAAAAGTTTCTGTAAAAGCCCAATTTCTGCCAGGTGCAGGACGAATTTTACAGTGCAATGTCAAGCCTAAGAAAATCATATAGTGTAAAGAAAGGATGTAATCTTTTATGAATATAGTTATCTTATAAGCTCACATTACTCTGAGTGTAATGAGCTTTAAAAAATCATTGGCTAATATACAGAAATGAATTTGTGTTGTATTGTTTTGACTTAGTCTGCAATGACATTTTCCCCCAGACAGAAACAATTAAAAAGAGAAGAAATAACAGGAAATAAAAAATTCTGCTCGTCATTTAAATGCAAGAATATCATAAATATTTAAGTAGAATCAAATAATTATTGTTATTGAGAGTAGAAAGAGAAACAAGTTAAAATAGAAACCTAAGTAACAATGAAACTATATAAACTTACAAAGTTCCAGATAGTTAAAAATCTGCCCGAGTATTTCTCAAGACCATGAGGCCATTCAAGATCTACTGGTACCTTTCCTTTACCTAATTTAGCAGCGAAATAATATAACACAAAAACATGATGCAAAACAATACCTAAATGAAAAATGAAGTGCTTTGTACTCATTTTTGTTCTAGGCATTTTAGTCTCTGTCAGCACAAAGGTGTTGTACCTTCTTTAAAATCACTCATGCAGATGAGTGAAGGCAAAGTCTTGTATATTTCTGCTTGCATGCTGCAGTAGTAATACTTACATAACTGTGTCAGTCTAACCTGTTTCTTTAAAAAAAATAAAAATGCAGCAGCCTCTTTCCCTCCATGAAACAATAAAAACTTGATCACCTTGATATGCCCAGTCCTCACAACTGGACCTGCTATGAAGCACACAAACTTCAAACAATACTATGTGTTTAAAAATACATTTCTGTTCTCCTTATCATTTATTCTTCTTCCTTATTTTCTGCTGTATGTGCAAAAGTCCATTTCTTTTTTTCTTTTTGTGAAGTCCAGGTTACACTTACCAGTACAATTAGGCATTATTACTCAGTCATTATTGGTTTAAATCTAGTAAAATAAATAATAGTTGATACACTGTGATAGTTTCATCCACTAAATTGATGTTGCCTTCTGCCTACATACAAATAAATAATTTACTACTTTGTCAAAATTTTCAAATGAAGTCAGCAAAGACTATACTACCTTAACACTCCTCTATCTTTTCTATTGTTTCCTGCATGAAAGAGAGTGTGTCAAGAATTTATTTAGTCTGTAACAAACTTTTTTGCTATGCTTCTGAGAAGCATGTGAATCTGCATGCCTTCTGTACTGTATTACATTGTATATTAATTGGTCCATTTTCATTATACAGCACAAATAATATCTGAGAAATGAAATACATAGTAAGCTGCACTTACGTGGTAGAATGATATTCTAGTTTTGTGGATCTTTGCTTATCCCATTGTTTAATAAATGTTAATATCTAAGTTACAGTGTATTAGATCAAATACTTTGTTGATAAAAATGAACAAATGTAGGCTATCAAATAACTGACATAGATGTAGACTTGTTAGTGTGACAGACAGTATACAATATTTTTGTAAACATTTTCACTTCTGAAAGCATTGATTGTATAATTCTGATTTATCTAATAAAATGCCTGTTTTTTATATTCATATCTTTTCTTTAGACTAGAATACAATACTAAACAGTTACTAAGAAGATTTCTGATGTGCTGGTAATAATTTTTCATAATAATATACTATGTATGGATGAAGGCTGCAGAAGTTGTTTCGAGAATAAGGACCTTGCACATGATACAGTAGCATGGAGAGTTCCTTTCTCTATGTTTGTCTCTTCAGAAATAACTGGCATAACTATATATGAGACAATTTATTATTACATTAGCAAATATGACTTGTTGTTTCCTTCACAATTCATCTTTTATAAGGAACAATCTACAATTTACACACACACAATTCACTCCAGAACATACACCAATTATTACAAATATTTAGCTCACATATTCACTAAATAAAGGACCCAGTATAAGACACTAAGAAAATAGAACTCAAAGAGTTATTAGACAAAAATGGGATTTATTTTCATAATAAATTGCTCAGTAAAAGTTTGCAATCTGTTAATGGCCTCTGAGCTACCTTGTTTCAGAACTGTATAGAGTTTATCATCTGCAGTCTTTTGAATCTTGAACTCTTTAGGTGCAGGCTGAGATGATGTACACAAAAAACAACATCATGCCTATTACTGTATCAACTCAAAATGGAGAAGCCATCTCATCACAGATGATACCAGCAACAAAAAAAGCAGCAGAAAAAACACAACCAATAGCAGTTACACAAAATGCAGCAGTACAAATAATAACTGAAGCAAAACTGCCAACAACAGCATCACCATTAACAGCAGCATCACATACAGCAGTAACAATAGAAATCCCAGCAATAGCAGGAGCAGCAGTACAACCAATAATTGGAACATCAATGCCAACAACAGCATCACCATCAACAGCAGCATCACAGACAGCAGTAACAGCAGAAATCCCAGCAATAGCAGGAGCAGCAGCAGACATGGAATCAACCATCCATGGGGCAGTAAGTAGACGGAAAAGGACACCTCCTTCCCGTCTGAAGGATTTTTTTAAATTGCAGATATGACAAAAAAGAAGCCACTGAGATAAGTAACATTGAATGTCTAACAGTACTCCACCAAAATATTCAGTGTGTAAGAAACAAAGTGCAACAGTTGGAAGTCAAGTTACAAATCCTAGACAGCACTGTTAGCTGTATTACAGAGCACTGGTGTAAATAAAGTGAAATCTAAACATAAATTTACCCTCATATATCCAAGCATGTTGTTATTGCAGAAACACAATAAAAGGTGGAGGATCATGTATGTACTTTAAGAACAGCATTGAATTTAAAGTCAAAAATGATATTATCATGTTAAGTGTAGACAAAGACTTTGAAGTGTCAGCAATAGAGATATTTGCTATAAATATGCCCAAGAAACTAACTATATTATGTGTATATCATTCTGCCAGGGGTATTTTAGAGATATTCTTTTCAAAACTTATACAAAGCCTAGAACTAGCATAGACTCTGAAACATAATATCCTTTTGTGTGGCGACTTTAACATAAATACAAATAAAACAGATGACGCCAGTAACACATTTATGAATATCCTACATAGTTTTGGTCTATCTTCATTAGTCAACTGTGCAACAAGAATAACCACACATTCATCATCTACCATTGACCATGTAGCTACAGATGTAAGCAGAGAAAACTGTGATATATTTGTCAAAAATCTGGGACTGTCTGACCATCTATGTCAGATTATAAAAGTAAAAGCTTGTGTAAAAAAAGAATCAAAACTGCATGTATGTAAAGGAGTCTACTCTCCATCAGCTTTGCAAGAGTTTTCCTTATAGTTAGCACACGAAAGTTGGGAAGGAATATACATAGAAATTAAAGTGAATAGCAAGTTCTCCAATTTTATGTCTGAGTTTAAATTAAAATTTGAAGAAACATTCCCCAAAGCATTAATTCCCATTGGAACACCCCCAACAATAAATGGATTGCTAAAGGAATTAGAAAAAGTGCTCAAACTTGTAAATACCTAAACTCCATTAAAAAGGACAATAGTTTTTTTGCACTACTATAAAAACTACATAAGGATCTACAAGAAGGTACTCAACTCTGCAAAAAAATCAGCCAATGATAGGTTCATAAATTTAGCCAATAATAAAAGTAAAGCTACATGGGCTGTAGTGAAACAAGAAACAGGAACTGTGAAGCAGGGAGGTACAAACACACAAATCAGGAACAAGAAAAACTTAGAAAGTAGCCTGAAAGAATTAGCAAATTATGTGAATACCTACTTTAGCAGCATTGCAATGAACTTACAGAAAAAATTTCCAAAAGGTGCTAATCAACCAATACAGAAGCATATAGCAAACTCAATGGTATTGCTTCCAACTACTGAGGAGAAGGTATGCAATGTTGTAAGGCAATTAAAGAACAAAAACTCGGCAGGTTTAGATGAAATCCTAATGTGTGTGCTGAAAAAATGCATAAACGGTATAAATGCTCCACTAACAGAAATCATAAATGAATCCTTCAAAACTGGTTGCTTCCCTGACTATCCGAAGCATGCCAAAATTTTACCAGTTCACAAGGAAGATGACGTAGAAAACGTTGAGAACTACAGACCAATAGCCCTATTGTCATGCTTTTCCAAAGTGATAGAAACAATAATGAAAAACAGGCTTTTGAGCTATCTAAGTAAATTCAACCTCCTCTGCAATGACCAGTATGGTTTCAGGCCTGGTAGAGGTACAGAATCTGCAATAGCACAATTTACAAAAACAGTTTTAAAAGCACTAGATGAGAACAGCTATGAGAACAGCTATGTAACTGGCCTTTTCCTGGACTTCTCTAAGGCATTTGATACAGTTGACCACCAGAAGCTGTCGCATAAATTAGAGAAATTAGAGGCACTAGGAGTAAGGGGAGTGGTTCTCAAATAGTTTCATTCATATCTAGAAAGCAGAGTACAGTCAGTAGAGATCACACCTGTCTCCAGTGGATCAAAGTACATTGAGAAACACATATCTAATCCACAATATATCAATATTGGGGTCCCTCAAGGAAGTGTACTTGGCCCTGTATTATTTCTGGTGTATATAAATGATTTCCCGCAACATACCAGCCATGGAGAGAAGATATTGTTTGCAGATGACAGCAACATAGTAATCACCAGTAACACAACAGCACAAATGTTGGAAAATTCTACTGAAGTGCTGAGGGATGTTCACAAATGGTCTCAGGAAAACCAAGTAACTCTCAATGTAAAGAAAACAAATACAATGAAATAGAATGAACAGAAAACAGAGTCCCTTAAATTTAAAACTAGATAACATCTCCATAGATGATGTACCCACAACAAAATTTTTAGGGTTGCACATTGACAGCCAAATGAAGTGGAATGAACATGCTATGAAACTTTCGAAAAAGATATCCACAACATGTTATGCACTTAGAGTCCTTTTATCTGCATGCAGTAGTGAATGTTTGAGAACTGTATACTTTAGTTATGTTCATTCAGTAATCAGTTATGGTATTATATTCTGGGGAAACAGTGATCAGAATTTACAAACAGTATTTAAAATGCAAAAGAGAGCAGTAAGAATTATAACAAAAAACAGTAAGTGGCCCACTGCAGAGAACTTTTCAAAATGTTAGAAATCCGAACTCTTCCTTGTGAATTTATATTCCAAACTATAGTGTACATCAGGAAAAATATAGAAAATTATAGCACAAATAGCAGTTTTCATTACAAGAACAAGTCATTGACTTCACCTAGACAGGAAGAATAAACGTAAGACTCAAAATAGCTTCTTGTATGAAGGTGTAAAACTTATAATAAACTGCCGCACAAAATAAAAGAAGCAGATAACATGTACTGCTTTAGGAAAAATCTCACATTGTTTTTGCAGGAAAACTGCTTTTACACTATAAGTGAATTCCTTAGTACAAAATGATTGTAAATAGCTTTTGTTTCACAATATTTTGATAAGGAGAAAAAATGATTGTAAATAACTTATATGTCACAATGTTTAACTAAATGTAACAACAAACTGTATAAATATAAGAATGTACGCAACTGACAACATCCATACATTTTAAAATGTCCATGAATGGCTAAATAAATAAAAACAAACAAATAAATAAACCAAATATTGTGAGGGAGGTGGCTGGTGGTTTTTAGTGGGCTCTGTATTATTTTTAGGGGAATGTTCCATAAAGTGTCATGCTTTATGTGGAAGATCTGCTATATTGTACTACTTCCTTATAGTAATTGTTATGGCTTCCATACAGTACGCTATTGATACAATACAGAATATAGTGAATGAGGCATTTCTGGAGGAAGTACAGGGCATCTGACAAGTGGCTCCCTATTTTTAAACAGTTATAATTTATTTATTTATGAACCAATTTTTTTTAGAAATACTTTCATTAGAAACAGCACTCCCTGAGGTTGTATTTAACATTATTTTTCTTTTGTTTCAGTTGGAAAACGCCACCTGTGTTGACTGGAAAGAATAGGCTAAAATAGCAGCCAGTTATGAAGTCAGGGAATGTGTATGTGAGACAAGGATGGAGGAGAGCTGAATGAGAGACCCGTACAACACCATATTAAAAAAAAAAAGTTAAAAATTGCTATTCGTAATTACTAACAACAGGGAGTGTTGCAAAAAGATCAGGAAGACCATCAAATTTGAGGACACAAGGGAATGTTGACAGAGTTCATGAAATGTTCACAAAGAACCCTAAGAAATCATTGAGTCAAGCATCTCGTGAATGTGGTCTTTCACGTTACGCAGTTGCAGTGATTCTCACTTTTATGCTATGGAAGCCCCATTATGTGCAACAATTGTTTCCTTATGATTGTGATAGAAAAATGGGTTGTAATGATGATTGGCCTGAACTTTTTGAGGACATTCTGTGGACTGATGAGGCAGTTTTTCATGTTGGAGGATTTATAAACAGGCATGACCACCATTATTTGGTAGCCAAAAACCTACACAAATATGTTGTAAAATCACACAGGCATTCGAAGGTGACAATATGATATGATATCACAACATGCAAAGTTCTTTCTGCAGAACACAATGAATCGCAAAAGATACCTGAAAATTGTGCAAGATCATGTAAGGTCTGTAATTTCACAATGGAACTATCCACATCTTCACTTCATGAAGGACGGAGTGCCTGCTCATATTGCAAATGATGTCTGCCAGTGACTGCATGATCATTTCCCAGGTCATAGGATTGGCAAGCATGGTGCAGATGCACAGCCTGCCCACAGCCCTCATTTAAAGTCTTGTAACTTTTTCTCTGCGAGTTGCCTAAGGAGGTGGTTTACAAGAGAAAACCATGCAACTTAGTGAACTGGAAGCAGTAAAATCTGATGTGTTATCCAATGTTCCATCTAACATGTTGCAGGCAGCAGTATCACACATTCTAGTTCATTTAAAAAATGTGGAGAGAATACTGGAGATTATATGGATGTTTAAAATGATGTTAAACAAAACCTCAAGGAGTTCTGTTTCTAACAAAAGTAGTTCTAAGAAAATTGGCTCATAAATAAAGACTATAACTGTTTAAAAATAGGGAGTGACTTATCATACATCCTGTATATTGTGCATGCCTTTCTCACATCTTTATACCTATATGTGTCTGACTGTGCCAAATATCACTAGTATCTAAAACAGTAAGTACCATATCAAGAAGTATTCATTCTTCCTCAAGATCATTAAAAATGTGATAGAAATAAGGTGCTCAGTAATTACAGAACATAAGACCAAAATCATGATCCTGCAAATATATGGCATCAAGCTATCTGCTAGTGAAGTCAGAAGAAATAAAAAGAAAATATGCATTTGAAAAATTGTGAGAGTAATGTCAACTGCCCGGAGAAAGTTAATTAATACACATTTCTGAATTATATTGTAGTTTACTAACTGATTAAAATCTTGTGTCTATATACTCATGACGACTGAATTAGAGACAGCTGCTGAAATGGAGAGAGAGAGGGAGAGGGGGAGAGAGAGAGAGAGAGAGAGAGAGAGAGAGAGAGAGAGAGAGAGAGAGAGAGCATTTCTGTTGCCATGTAAAATGCAAGAGGATGTCATCAACCATGCACTGGCTGGCAGCAACACAGATGAGTGTAAGATTAGATTAGATTAGATTAAATACTAGTTCCATGGATCATGAATACGATATTTCATAATGATGTGGAACGAGTCAAATTTTCCAATACATGACATAATTAAGTTAATTTAACAACATACTTAAGTTAACATAACAACTTTTTCATTTTTTTGTGTTTTTTTTATTTTTTTTTAATATTTTCTTTTGTTTTTGTTTTTTAAATTTATATCTAAAAATTCCTCTATGGAGTAGAAGCAGTTGTCATTCAGAAATTCTTTTAATTTCTTCTTAAATACTTGTTGGTTATCTGTCAGACTTTTGATACTATTTGGTAAGTGACCAAAGACTTTAGTGCCAGTATAATTCACCCCTTTCTGTGCCAAAGTTAGATTTAATCTTCAATAGTGAAGATCATCCTTTCTCCTAGTATTGTAGTTACGCACACTGCTATTACTTTTGAATTGGGTTTGGTTGTTAATAACAAATTTCATAAGAGAGTATATATACTGAGAAGCTACTGTGAATATCCCTAGATCCTTAAATAAATGTCTGCAGGATGATCTTGGGTGGACTCCAGCTATTATTCTGATTACACGCTTTTGTGCAATAAATACTTTATTCCTCAGTGATGAATTACCCCAAAATATGATGCCATATGAAAGCAACAAGTGAAAATAGGCGTAGTAAGCTAATTTACTAAGATGTTTATCACCAAAATTTGCAATGACCCTTATTGCATAAGTAGCTGAACTCAAACGTTTCAGCAGATCATCAATGTGTTTCTTCCAATTTAATCTCTCATCAATGGACACACCTAAAAATTTGGAATATTCTACCTTAGCTATATGCTTCTGATTAAGGTCTATATTTATTAATGGCGTCATACCATTCACCATTCTGGTGATTGGTGAAAATTTATAATTGACAGCTGTGATTGGTGATCCACTGTGCTAGAATTGTGCTGTTTAATTTCTTTCCTAAACTGAAGATTTGTTTCAATCCTGACCTCTCGTAGAACTTGACATCTTTCTGTCTTACCGATCCTAAAAAAGGTGCTGCTCCAACACCTGTAACCACTGGTATTTTACCATTCATGGCAGTGCCTCCCCCCCTTAAATTTCCTGCTATTACCCCAGCCAGTTTCCCCTTCCCTTTCCTGTTGAGATGTAGGCCGTGCCTGGTATAGTCCCACCTACTGAGAGAATCAACAGGAACCACACCAATATGAGCCCCCACACCCGACCCAAGCAGCCGTTCCAACTCCAAATTAACTCTCCCAACAGAAGAGTTCAAATGAGGCCGGTCATGGCGTCTCAGGACAGATACAAATTCAACATTGGTGTGTCTCAATGCTGACGCAATCTTTACCAGGTCACACTCTATACTGTACCCAGGATCTCTGTCGATGCTGTTCCCTGGCCCTCCCACAATAACCACGGTGTCTTCCCTGGTAAATCCTTTACAGAGTGAACCTAAATCCACTGTCACCTGATCCAGACTAGCACTTGGTTTGAAAAAATTTGTGACTTGGTATTCTGGTCCTAATTCCTCCTGCAGAAGTTGGCCTACACCTCTGGCATGAGAACTGCCAAACAACAAAACTTTCTTCCTTTTCGATGGCTTTCCTACATTCTTTTTCAATTTCCTATTGAAAGTTTGTTGTGTCCTGTCTACACCTACTTCTGCTTGAGGCTCATCAGTTTCTAACTGAAGCAACAGGTCAAACTTATTTTTGACATTCACCACAAAACTGTCAGACTTAGTTCTACGCCTGTTCCTTCTGCTACCTGTTGTCACTTCCCACCTCTCTTTGCCCTTCTCCCTCCTTAACCTGTCCAGATCTTCCCTAGCCTGATCTAGCTCAGCCTGAAGGGCAGCAATTTTCCCCTCCTGTTCCACTATCTTCCTATCTCTGCTGCAAATCCTACATAACCACTGATGAGCCTGATCCACTTTCCCGACACCCACACCACTGCAGTCCCCCCAGTGAAAAAAACTACTGCATCCATCACACCAAACCCCGGAACTAACAATTCTACGGCAAGTCAGGCACTTCTCACTCATAGCAAAAATAATACTTTAGCTAGAATAAATCAATTAAATTACCAAAAATCAAAAAAAGACGTTACAAGAATTAAGCCTATTCACAAATGTATATAAGCAAGTTTCTGATTTAAAATTCCGCTGTTTATCTGAGATCTGTATTAAAACAATGAAGATATACGCTATTTATTTTATATTTCACTCGATGGAATCAAAAAAGGGCAATTAAACGAGATACTTTAACTTTGATTCTCTAAAAACGTTACGAGAATTAGGCCTATAAACAAATGTATATAAGCAAGTTTCTGAAATAAAGTTACGCTGTTTTTCTGAAATCTGTATTAAAACAATGAAGTTATACGCTATTTACGGTAGTTTACTTATTTGTTACCGAGAAATTAGTTAAGTTACCGTGAAACAAGAAACAAACACGTTTACAAAATTTAAGCCTAAGCGGGACTTCGCGAAGTTACGATCTTTTCGTGTTTTCTGAAAAAATACGCAAAGAAAAGTCAAACCTTTAACGGCAAGACTAAATGATACACTAATGCATGTATTTAATTTGTTGTCGGGGTTAAACTAAATTATATTCCTGTCTAAATCACTTAACTTTCTGGAAATGGTTTCTGGCGTCTCTTACTCGGCGGCCATCTTGGACCTGATCTGAATGGCAGCAAGACACATAACAATGAATTTGGTTGTGTTTGAGATAGAGCCTACTTTACCCTCAAAGTCATGTATGCAACAGACATTTAACATGCAACCTTGTCAAAAGTGAACAGTGAGTACCTTAGTTTGAGAAAACATGCGTGGCCAGAGTCCACAGCCATTGAAAGAGGTCACTGTCAACTCAAATGGAATAGTGGAGAGATGGTCTGCAATAAAAAATATTACTTGCCTATCCAATGCTGGGAAACAAGTTGTAGGCAGCCACATCACCAAGAAAGAAAGGGGAATGGAGTACATAGGCAACTGGTCCACACACCTACCTTAACTCAGCATACAACAAAGGGCATACAGATTAACAAAAATGCAGCCCACCATTGACTGTTCAAAACAGAAATAAATTGGCCCAGAGGAAAAAATCCTGGTCCACATTGGCACACACTAATGGCAGAGCACCAATCCATACAAAAATAGCATAAGATGATGTGCACAGTTGTCAACATGGGATGAATCTGAATTCCTAGTATGTCTCCTACTGTCTCCCACCTTCTCAACTCTCCTGGATTGGTCAGAATGGCTAGAAGAACATTTGACAGATACAAAGATCCTTGTGCTCCTGTTTATATCTGCTGACTCTAGTCCTGTTGAGCACCTCAGTGATGCCATGCAATGACATATGCGTACATGGACTCAGGTAAAAATCTCATTGAGCTGTGGGAGGTGCTTGAGTGATCACAGATAAGAATGGCTTCTCAGTGCTTTTGGTGTCTCATAGAATTCATGTGACTACATGTTACTGCTTTCAGGGTGACAGGATGTGCTGCACGCTACTGGCTAAGTGCATCTAAATCAGTTGCATAATGTGCATAGAGTTTAATATGTATAGATATGAACACAGTACGAATTCCTGAGTGAGACCACTATCAACTGTCTGAAGCCCAATTACTCTACCATTACATAGATTCTTCATTCTTACAATAAAGATTTGATGACTGTCACAGTTTGTGAGTAGCCCACCTAAAACGCTTGATTTCAATATTCAGTGTTTACATTCTTGTTATCTCCAATTAATGACAGAGCAGAAAAATTAAGGAACAGCAGCCATGAAGGTTCACTGCACATTAGTTTTCAAAGCACGTATGTTATCATGGGCGCTGATTGACATCTAGAATTGAAACAATGAAGTTACTGAGTATAATGTTATTTTACTATATCAAATATCCTAGTTTGTTTTTAAGTATCACTCTGAGCATACCTACTTGAAATGAGTATGGTGGATAATGGTACCTCTTATGGAAATGTCAGCAAGGAATGGAAAGGACCAACATGTCCACTTTGTGTGTGTGCCTGGAGGCCCTATTCAACATTTTGAAGACGCTGTTCCAGCAGCCATTAGGAAAGCAGGGTTAACCAACTGAAAATTGTGGTGCACATTGTAAAGAACACTGCCTTTCTATGGGCACAAAGGTCATAATTAGAGCATTCCAACAAATTGCAGAGAAGGTTGAGAAGACTAGCCTCAATCATGGAATTTCAACAAAGCTCAGAATCTGCAACATTGTCTCGAGAACTGATTGTGGCTTTCCTCTTTCTGAATTAAGTGGAACATGAGCCAGAATTTCCAAAGGCTCTGGACAAGCTATGTCGAGACTTCCTAGACGTAAAAAACGGTTGAGAACTGTAGGCTTCCCTGAGTGGTTCAAACTGTGCTACATGTTGAAAACTGCTGCCCAGGTAGCTGATAGTGTGGAGGGTGTACAATAGGTGTCTTTCGGCATACACAACTCTCCATTCAACCCAGATAGAGTAACAGCCCATAACATATAGTGTATGGTAGAAAGTAATAACCCCAACAGAGAATACTATCAAAATAACAGCAATTAACTGCTGAAGCATTTGATACAGAGTGTCACTTTTTGTAGCACTCTGGCAGAAGGCAACTCCAAGATCAAGCTAGCATACCTCAGCATGTCTACATCTACATCTACATCTACATGATTACTCTGCAATTCACATTTAAGTGCTTGGCAGCGGGTTCATCGAACCACAATCATACTATCTCTCTACCATCCCACTCCCGAGCAGCGTGCGCGAAAAACGAACACCTAAACCTTTCTGTTCGAGCTCTGATTTCTCTTATTTTCTTTTGATGATCATTCCTAGAAATGTAGGTTGGGCTCAACAAAATATTTTCGCATTCAGAAGAGAAAGTTGGTGACTGAAATTTCGTAAATAGATCTCGCCGCAACGAAAAACGTCTTTGCTTTAATGACTTCCATCCCAACTCGCGTATCATATCTGCCACATTCTCTCCCCTATTACATGATAATACAAAATGAGCTGCCCTTTTTTGCACCCCTTCCATGTCCTCCGTCAATCCCACCTGGTAAGGATCCCACACCGCACAGCAATATTCTAACAGGGGATGAACTAGTGTAGTGTAAGCTGTCTCTTTAGTGGACTTGTTGCATATTCTAAGTGTCCTGCCAATGAAACGCAACCTTTGGCTCGTCTTCCCCACAATATTATCTATGTGGTCTTTCAACCTGAAGTTGTTCAAATTTTAACACCCAGGTACTTAGTTGAATTGACAGCCTTGAGAATTGTACTATTTATCGAATAATGAATTCCAACGGATTTCTTTTGGAACTCATGTGGATCACCTCACACTTTTCATTATTTAGCATCAACTGCCACCTGCCACACCATACAGCAATCTTTTCTAAATCGCTTTGCAACTGATACTGGTCTTCGGATGACCTTACTAGACGGTAAATTACAGCATCATCTGCGAACAAACTAAAAGAACTGCTCAGATTGTCACCCAGGTCATTTATATAGATCAGGATCAGCAGAGGTCCCAGGACACTTCCCTGGGGAACACCTGATATCACTTCAGTTTTACTCAATGATTTGCCGTCTATTACTACGAATTGCGACATTTCCGACAGGAAATCACGAATCCAGTCACACAACTGTGATGATACCCCATAGGCCCGCAGCTTGATTAGAAGTCGCTTGTGAGGAATGGTGTCAAAAGCTTTCCGGAAATCTAGAGATACGGAATCAACTTGAGATCCCCTCTTGATAGCGGCCATTACTTCGTGGGAATAAAGAGCTAGCTGCGTTGCACAAGAACGATGTTTTCTGAAACCATGCTGATTACATACCAATAGATCATTCCCTTCGAGGTGATTCATAATGTTTGAATACAGTATATGCTCCAAAACCCTACTGCAAACCGACGTCAATGATATAGGTCTGTAGTTCGATGGATTACTCCTAATACCCTTCTTAAACACTGGTGCGACCTGCGCAATTTTCCAATCTGTAGGTACAGATCTATCGGTGAGTGAGCGGTTGTATACGATTGTTAAGTAGGGAGCTATTGTATCAGCATAATCTGAAAGGAACCTAATTGGTATACAGTCTGGACCTGAAGACTTGCCCGTACCAAGCGATTTGAGTTGCTTCGCAACCCCTAAGGTATCTACTTCTAAGAAACTCATGCTAGCAGCTGTTCACGTTTCAAATTCTGGAATATTACATTTGTCTTCCCTGGTGAAGGAATTTCGGAAAACTGCGATCAATAACTCCGCTTTAGCGGCACAGTCGTCGGTAACAGTACCATCGGCGCTGCGCAGCGAAGGTATTGACTGCGTTTTGCCACTTGTGTACTTTACATACGACCAGAATTTCTTCAGATTTTCTACCAAATGTTGAGACAATGTTTCATTGTGGAACCTATTAAAGGCATCTCGTACTGAAGTCCGTGCCAAATTTCGCGCATCTGTAAATTTTAGCCAATCTTTGGGATTTCGCGTTCTTCTGAACTTCGCATGCTTTTTCCGTTGCCTCTGCAACAGCACTCGGACATGTTTTGTGTACCATGGGGGATGAGTTCCATCTCTTACCAATTTATGAGGTATGAATCTGTCAATTGCTGTTGCTACTATATCTTTGAATTTGAGCCACATCTCGTCTACATTTGCATAGTCAGTTCGGAAGGAATGGAGATTGTCTCTTAGGAAGGCTTCTAGTGACACTTTATCTGCTTTTTTAAATAAAATTATTTTGCGTTTGTTTCTGGTGGATTTGGAAGAAACAGTATTGAGCCTACCTACAATGACCTTGTGATCACTAATCCCTGTATCAGTCATGATGCTCTCTATTAGCTCTGGATTGTTTGTGGCTAAGAGGTCAAGTGTGTTTTCACAACCATTTACAATTTTCTCTGAACTGTTCAGCAACTATATCATTGGAATCTGGGGGTCGGTAAAAGGAGCCAATTATTAACGTAGTTCGGCTGTTAAGTATAAACTCCACCCATACCAATTCACATGGAGTATCTACTTCAACTTCACTACAAGATAAACCACTACTGGCAGACACAAACACTCCACCACCAATTCTGCCTAATCTATCTTTCCTGAACACTGTCTGAGACTTCGTAAAAATTTCTGCAGAACTTATTTCAGGCTTTAGCCAGCTTTCTGTACCTATAACGATTTCAGCTTCTGTGCTTTCTATTAGTGCTTGAAGCTCAGGGACTTTCCCAGCACAACTACAACAATTTACAACTACAATTCCGACTGTTCCTTGATCCAAGCACGTCCTGTATTTGGCATGCACCCTTTGAGATTGCAGCCCACCCCGTATTTTCCAGAGGCCTTCTAACCTAAAAAACCACCCAGTCCACGCTACACAGCCTCCACTACCCATGTAGCCGCCAGCTGAGTGTAGTGAATTCCTGACCTATTCAGCAGAACCCGAAACCCCACCACCCTATGGCGCAAGTCAAGGAATCTGCAGCCAACACGGTCGCAAAACCGTCTGAGCCTCTGATTAAGACCCTCCAACCGGCTCTGCACCAAAGGTCCGCAGTCAGTTCTGTCAATGATGCTGCAGATGGAGAGCTCTGCTTTCATCTTGTAAGCAAGATGGGCAGCCTTCACCAAATCAGATAGACATTGGAATCCAGAGAGAATTTCCTCAGATCCAAAGCGACACACGTTATTAGTGCCGACATGTGCCACCACCTGCAGCTGGCTGCACCCTGTGCTCTTCATGGTATCCGGAAGGACCCTTTCCACATCAGAAATGACTCCACCCGGAATGTACACAGAGTGCACACTGGATTTCTTCCCCCCCTTAGCCGCCATATCCCTAAGGGGCCCCATTATGCGCCCAACATTGGAGCTCCCAACTATCAATAAGCCCTAACCTCTGCGATTTCTCGGACCTTGAAGGCTGAGAATCATCCTCTGAAACAGGGCAGGCAGCTGCATCTGGCTAAGACAGAGACAGTACCTGAAACCTGTTTGCCAGACCCACTGGGGAAGCTTTCTGATCAGCCTCTGGGGACATCTTTCGCTGCCTGCCATGCCTTGGAACGACCTCCCAATCAACGACAGGTGAGGGCTCAGACCCACTGCAGGTAGCAACCGGGGCAACCACAGCGGCAGTCCGATCTGGGGACAGATGGGACGAGGTTGACATCCCCGTGATACCCAAGTCCGGCTCCCCATAGTGGTGCCCATTGGCAACAGCCTCAAGCTGTGCGACCGAAGTCAGCGCCGCCTGCAGCTGTGAGTGAAGGGATGCCAACTCAGCCCTCATCCGAACACAGCAATCATAGTCCCTGTCCATTCTAATCGATGTTGAACAACAGTTACTGAAACACGAGTCCGTGCCTAGATAATACAAGGGAAACACGCAAAGAATGTATGAACTAACCTGTACAAATGCCTAACAACTGCGCTACAATCTGCCTGAATTTACAATAACAGTAACTAAAACTCGAAATTACACCTCCTATACGAAACTCACACGCAATTTAAGTAAGAATCTACTAAATAAACACAGAAAAGAAGCTATATACATATCTTTCTGCACTGTCGATGTGCACCAGTGCACCAACTGGGATCTCAGGCCACACTGAGTGATATTGCAGTGCCTGTGTTATTAAGAAGAACAATGCTATGTTCCTTCAGACATGCATAAAGTGGGAAATCCAGGTTCAAGTGCCAGTCCAGCTCAAATTTTCATTTTTATCATTGTCTTACATAGCTGGTGGTTGCCCCTATTTGCAACTGTAATATATTTCATGTAGACCTCAGTATATTAGAATGTGTAGAGAGTGCTTCAAGGTACGGTAGCTTTCATTTGTAAGGATGCTGAAAATAGTTGCTGATTATGATGTGACAACAGAGGATGTTAATTAAAATTAGTAAAAAAAAAAATTCTTGGTTGCGCAGTCATTTATTAAAAATATGACCAGTTTCGGCCTCTAATACTAGGTCACCTACAGATAATGCACCATCCAGCTGATGATGATATGCCTACAACAGCTGTTCCAAGCATCATCATCATCCAGATGGTGCATTAGCTGAAGATGGCCTGCTACTAGACAGGTCATATTTTTAATAAATGACAGTGTGATTCAAACTATACCCACCAGGTTAGCCAAGAGCGCTAATGCGCTGCTTCCTGGACTCGGGTAGGCGCGCCGGCCCCGCATCGAATCTGCCTACTGGATTAACAATGAGGGCCGGTGTGCTGGCCAGCCTGGATGTGGTTTTTAGGCAGTTTTCCACATCCCTTTAGGTGACTACCAGTCTGGTCCCCACATCCCACCTCAGTTACACGACTCACAGGCATTTGAAACACATCCACACTTTTCCATTATTTACACTAGACGCAGACAGATGGGGTACTCTGAATCCGTGCAGGGGGGTACGGGGTTGTGGCATGAAGGGCATCCGGCCACCCCTTCAAATTAACCTGCCAAATCCAATTTAACCATGCCAACCCCATGCAACTTGTGGGACAAAGGCACAAGCGATAGTGATAGTGTGATCGAAACTATATTTTACTAATTTTACTTAAATGACAGATCGCTGTTTCCCAGTAATGTTATCTAAAATTATAGGAGATACTAATGTAACTCCACAGGTTGTTATATGTACTGTGATAGTTCATAGGGTCTACAAGGACTTGGTTTCTTTTTAGATCAATACGGAAACAAAAGGAACTTAGTTTTATGTTTATGTTTAACTTCAGGATCTCTGATGGTACTACTGATATCTTAAATGTATTACTCGACCAACATGGGTGGAGGTTAGTGATGTAAATGCAGAAGAGGACATGTTAGTTCTCCCACCTGTGAGAACTAAGGACCACTGTGGGAAAAATGTCTGAACACTGAAGCAGATAAAGTTTAAGAACTTTTCATACTGGTTTCCGGAGTAGTTTGTTTGGATTTATGCCTCTGTTTAACTGAAAGGTAACCAAAAGGCCATCCACACATGGATCAAGTGAAAAGGAATGAAACAATCAAGGAATCTAAATCGAAAACTGGGTGCTGTCTGGCTGGCAACTAGTTCCACATGCAGCGTACCTCTGAAATGAGAAACTGCTGCTGTCGCATGCCTTCTCTATTATTGTTATCATTAATACACATGAATAAGAAAATGAAGAAATTTCTAGATGTATCCGCATATTCAAAGAAACATAAACTGGAGGCTGTAAGGTAAAGGCACCAGTAGTTGACACCTCAAGAAATGAAACTACTTTAATTTGATATTTATGAATACAAGTGGATGTCAGGCACAAATACAATTAATCTTCAGTTTCTTTGATCTTTTGTGATTTGATATTTATTGTAATTCACTATGTTAAGGTACATTAAATGGTAAATAAAAATTATAACAAAAGTATAAGTGCAGTCATCAGTAGTTGACAGTAGTGATACACGTAAGTTTCAGTAGTTGACAGGAAAAATATTCAGTAGTTGACACTAAATAAATAACTTTAGTCTACATATCACAGTCAATACTGTTATGGAATTCATATTTCAAATGTTCATTAGTGATATCTGAGAGAGGTAAAGGAAGCTTGTCAATAACCTGTGATGGACTAATAACACTGACATCATTTTGATCAACATAAAAATCTTTTTTCTGACAGTTGCAAGATTTTAGAGCTGTTACTTATGTTTCACCATCCTCAAACACCCACTGAACACTACAAACATATTTGAAATATCTCTTTTTCCAGGAAAAGAAACAAGAAGATATTCGCCATTTTTATAAAATTTATTAGTATTTTCTTCTTTGTTTGCTGTTTCTTTTTCTGTTATAATTGTTTGATCAGAATTGTCATCTTCCTTGCCATCAGATGTCTGTGAATCACTATCAGAGAGCATACTAATGTCATCCATACTGCTGCCTGACTCACTCCATTCTTCATCTTCAGAATCTGAGGACACTGAAATTGTTCTTTTCTTGTGCACTTTTGGCTTTCTACGATTCTCTGCTTTAGTTTGCTTCTTGAGCTTCTTAGCAATCTTAGACTGTTCTTTCTTCAGTTTTCATGCTTCTGCTCTCTCAGCTTTTAGTCTTTCTCTTTGTAGCTTCAGTTGTTCCTTCTTATGATGATATTTCTGCCACTGGTTGGATGTCACAACACTTAGAAGTTTTTCTCTTAATCTTCTTTTCCCTTGTTTTTCTGTATTCTGTAGCCAAAATAATGCATGTTTGAATGGGGAGGGGATTAGTTGGTCCCCTGATTTCCTATTAATATTTACACTAGAAGCACACTGAGGAAAATCAGAATTTTTCATTGAATTCTTGGGCGTGACACACTGGTCTGTTACATTAGTCTCCTCTCTTTCTTTATTTTGGTTGTTGCCTGCCAAGCTTTTCATGTCTTCCTGTTTTTTTTATTTTCGATTACTTCCTTATTTTGTTTTTCATCTGGATGGACATTTCCTTCCTCCACATTTTCATTTTGATTTGCCACACAGTTATTTGTGTCATCAACAGACTGGGAAAGGACAGAATTATGACAATTATTTTTAATTTCCCTCCAAAGCAAAAACAAAGAATGGTTATTTATATTTCCTCCCCACACATCACTTGAAGACTCAAAACATTAAAGTTTATCTTTCCCAATGTATGTTTCTAGAACCTCTAATCCAGCTCTTAAGTTTAATTTTTCAGAAGTGGCAGTTCTGTGAGTAGTAATTATAACATCATCACTCACTGATGGAATTTTTGAGTAGTCTACAGCCTCTGTATTCCATGGGACAAGTCCAGTTCTCCTGAATCCATTCTGCAGGACAGACAGTTTAATGAACTCATCCAAAGTTTGTTCCAGTAAGGGTGCAAAATGGATCTTCTTAAGCACCGGTTGATCCAAATGTTCCAATCTCCACTGAAGTACCTTGATTTTCCAACTTTCCTTTGACAAATGAAAGACAGCAACATTAATAGGTTGAAGAAGAGGTGTAAAATTTGGAAGCAAAACAATGAGTATTATCCCATGCTCATTACAAAACTTGCTAGTTTGTAAGGTGAAATGTGATGCATGGCCTTTAATAAGCACAATGACTGGAAGTGGTATTTTTTTTCTAGGAGGTAAGGATGGAAAATATTCATTATAAATTCAAAGAACAATGGACCTGTCATCCAACCTGTTTCAGATTTACCTATTCTCCATTGTTTTGGTACACTCTCTGCTAGTTCCTGTGGTATTCTAATGTATTTAAGCAGTGTCAATAGAGGTGCTAAATCACCATTTGCATTTCCAGTCAACAAAACCGTTAGACATTCTTTCGTGTCACTATTCACTTACTGTTACACATATTTTTCTCCTTTCAGGGCCAACACTTTTTTCCTTTGGGGTTCAGAAAGAAAGCAGTCTCACCTAAATTAAAAACTCTTTTGGAACTTTGAAGAATTGACCTAAAATTGTTCTCTGTTAAATATTTATCTGTCTCATCAAACCAGCTTCTTATAGCTTCTGGCTTTACTCCTACCATGCTTGATGTCAGATTTAGTGACATTCTAATCCCAATATTGGGATGGCACTTCAGAAAAGCATTGTACCAAGTTTTCCCTTGGAGGTTAAGAACAAAGGGATTTTTACGTTTCAGTTGTTCAATCAGGTGCTGCACACTGTCCAGAAGTTTGAGTTTTGTTATGGGGAATCTGACATTAGCCATAGTACAAATCCAGTGTACTAATAAATCCTCCTCATCTTTGGTAAGAACTGTATCAGGACCCATGTGATGATTTCTAGGTGTTTTCCCTCTGATTTTGTAAATTAAAATAATTCGAGGAACCGAGAAACCTTTTGCTGCTATAGGCATTCCATTAAGTACTGCATCGATGGCAAGCTGCATTTGTTCCTCTGGATAACTGAGCATCTTCCCTTTTACTGGTGGCATTATAATGACCTAAATAATATAAAACATAATTTCAGAAATTCACATTACTTGAATGCCAGTAGTTGACATGGTATGAGCTAGTGGTTGACACTGGGTGTCAACTACTGGATCTATACATGCAACAATAAATTTAACACAAACTCCACAGAGCTAAGCTTATGAGGATACAGGGAATGAAAAAAGTATTAAGAAAGTTGTTGGACTCAGTAGTTGACAGATGTGTCAACTACTAAAAATAAGGAACATATTAGCACCAGTACTTGGCACCTGATGCCTGACCTTACCATAACCTAAGTTCACAAATATTTCACAAATATGCTTACTTTGTTTAATACTGGAACCATCTAAAAAACTATACACAAAAAAATAATAATATCATAAGTTTTCTTTGCCACATCTAAAACTTACCTCCTTATTGATTTTGAGAAGAAAATCAATGAAAGCAGAGAAGCACAAACATACTGTTACAAACAGAAGCACCATGGAGGTTGAAAATTATTTTTACCTCCATGAGAAGCACCCACTTCAAGATGGCTACTAGAAAAATCTGATAGCTATTGAATTATGCTTTAGATGGTACCGCCATACAACAACAGTCAAATCTTTGAAAAAAGCGATTTTCTTATTTTAAGAACTTTTATTTGCAAGTGTCAGCTACTGGTGTTTGGTCAACTACCGGTGCCTTTACCTTAAATAGCATCCAAGGAGCCTTATCAGACAGAGTGAAAATTCATAGCTTTTTCTACAAAAGTGCTACTGTGATTTGGTACAGTTCATTTCTTCTGCCATAAGACAGTGCTACTTTTATTATCAAAACCCATATGTCTTGAAGTTTACAGGTATACATGGAAGTGTGGTTATAGTGGTTTGGGCACATTACATGGTTTGTGTGAGAACATCATTGCATTTACATGTATCAGTGATTTGTGACTTTTTTGTTGTTTTCCTGCTGTTTTCACTGTTCGTTTCCACTTGAAAATGCAATTTTGCAGAAGGACAAGGGCTGTGAGCCACATAAAAGAATAATTCCAGTATGTTTCACTTTTAGTGCATTTGCACTCATTGGTGTATCAGTAATTTTATTTTGAACAACAGATGTGTAGTACACTGCATACATGTTACATGAATGTCTTTCTGTCTTCACACCATGCTTTCTCTGTCAAACTCCCTCCTGCAATAGCTTGGGAGCTGGTAGCTTTATAAATTGGGATTTTTTTCCACTTCCTATACAATGCTAATGTTCACAACCTGCTCGTTTATCTTCATATTAACCCCTTAATGTCAAGCATCATGAATTCTCATCATACCAGTGCGATTCTTATGCCATAAATGTAAGGTTACTTCTTTTCCAGTGCCAGTGGCGGTAGGTGTGGATTATGCAAGAAGCTACCAATGCTTCTGACATGTGCTACCATGTCCTTAGCATTTTGGGTACT
The DNA here is from genome assembly GCF_023864275.1 of Schistocerca cancellata. NCBI lineage: Eukaryota > Metazoa > Arthropoda > Insecta > Orthoptera > Acrididae > Schistocerca > Schistocerca cancellata. The sequence goes on along the minus strand of NC_064627.1, from coordinate 332,137,303 downwards.
TCTAGCGCGACATTATGTTTTTATTTTTTTCATCCATGAGAAATTTATTCAGGAATTAAGGGGTTAAACCAACAGACAACTGTGTTCGAGGACATGACACAACTCAGATCATTCCGCAATGCAGAAGCTGAGTTGCTGGCAACTGGTTGGCAACTTGTTTCAGGCAATCTACTGATGAGTCACTCTGCAGTCGTGCATCTGTGGAGCTCTGTTTAACTAAATAGGAAGTAATTTGTAAATGACCTATCACTACAGACCTATTACTGACTGGCATCGATAAGCAGTTTCATTAGAGTTGCTCCGTGTGCAGAAGGTCTCTTAAATAACTAAAACTGTGTGGTTCTGGAACTGAAGTAATGTATAAACAAATCTTCATAAGCTTGTACAAGTTTCCCCCTTTATTCTTAAGTGGTCTGTTTGGAATTATTGTCACATGATGTGTCAAGCGTCATACAGTGTAGGAATAAAGGTAAGTGGCCTTCAGATGGTAGATTTTAGTAGAAATGATTAAAGCTGAAAGAAGAATTATGCAAAAGGCATTAGCAAAATTATTTAGGTATACTATTTAATTGCCCAGTGCCGGAATAACACAGTAATTCTTTTACTCCATAAAAGGGAGTAACGCAGGACACAAAACATAGAAACTTTCCAGCCTTCTTTTCATATTACTGGTATACAAGAACTATACTAAAATTAGTAGAAATCATGTAAAGGATCACTAGGTTTTAATCAAGTAAAGTAAAAAAAAAAAAAAAAAAAAAGGGTAGCTGAAATCCGTAACTATAATCAATTCTGTAGGGGGCTTCAAATAGCTAATGATGATTATGAAACAGTTTTCCTTCGATTTTAGAAGTCAATCTGTGATGCCAGTATTTTAATTACATTAACAGTAAACACAAAACTGCTTGCAAGCTAATACATTATCTTGGACGCTAGCTACTTGGTCTATGAGAACAGCTGTGCATGCCGTGATCCAGCCCGTGTAATCACAGCATGGCCAAGGTCAGCTTTGCCACCCGCCAGCCCGCCTACTTCTCCCGTAATGTCTAACGCAGGGGCTTCCAGCGTTATCACCTCACTGCTTCACTCTCGCTATCCCGCCCGCCAGACTGCTTGATAAGCGTGTATGATTAAGAATTTTATGCAAGCATAAGCTAATCCCCCTCCCCTCCATACAGTCCAAGCATCCTTGCACACTATCAGTTTACACTTCAAATATGTCGAGCTTGGAAGACGATGAGTTGTCTGTTTTGGCTAATTTTGCCTTTTTATACGAAAAAATCAAAAGAGATGACATGATACTATGCGAAAGACTGGTTAAAGGAAGGACTTATGCTCATCTAAATTTACTCTGTGAGCTGAAATACTTCTGCATTACAAGTACAATTATTTCAGGACCAATGTAAAAAAATATTTGAATCTTGGATCACATGTAAAACCTTTGGTTAAAAGCAACATTTGTTATATATTTATTTTTTATTTTGTTGCGAGTTCCATTGATCCTGATAACAATGGCATTGCAAGGATATGGAATGAGTCAGTATTTTTACAATGTTGAGAATACAGCACACAAAATGGTTAATTCATGACAATACTCATTGTAAAAGCATGGGACACTAGAAGAAATAAAAACATATTACATAGATCAGAATGAACACTTATGTGTACACATTCTGATTAACAATATCAAAGTATTTGAGCAACAGTACAACATTACGGCGAGAAATACTTTAATTTATGCCTACATTGCATGGCTAACTCGTTTGCATAATAAAAACTTGCTCCTATGTACTAAAAATTCACTAACTGAATAGAACTACTTTTGTATTAGGTATTCCTTCAGTTTGCTCTTGAAGTTTGTGGTGTTTTAGGAGCAGGACTTTTTATGATACTGATTAGAGCATTGTAAATTTTGATGCCTGTATAATTTACTCCATTCTGTGCAAATGTATAGTTTGACTGATTACCATGAAAGTCCTCTTTTGACCTTGTGTTGTGATCATGATATTCACTATTGGTTTTGAGGAGAGAGTGGTTTTTATTAATTAAACATACACAGGAGTATATGTACTGAGATATCATTGTAAATACCTGCAGTTTCCTAAACAGATTCCAGCTTGAGTGCCTTGGTTGCACACCACAATAAAAACTATTTTTGCCAAGGGCTGGTTGTCCGAAAAGATGATCCTGTAAGCCAAAAGTGCATGGAAATATCCGAAATAAGCAGCTCTTATGGCCTCCTTGTGGGTGGTTGATGAAATTTTGCATAAGGCAAATGTTGCAGAATGTAGCCTTTTCTCTTGGTATATGATATGGTTGGACCAGTCTATATACACACCCAGGAACTTAGCTGAGTTGACCTGCTTTATTTGTTGTCCATTACATTCTATATTTATATACCCCAGTTGTTTATGTGCCATGTGAAACTGTACATAATGAGTTTTTTTTATATTTAGAGAGAGTCCATTACAGTTAAACCATTTCAGAATGTCATCAAATGCATTGTTCGCAGATGTTTCCCGGTTGTTCTCTGTTGCTTTGTCAACTAGAAGAGAAGTATCGTCAGTGAATAGGGTGAACTTTCTGACTAACGTGGTGCAGTGTGGGAGGTCATTTATAAATATAAGAAACAGTAAGGGTCCCAGTACCGAGCCTTGAGGCACTTCAGTGTTGACTGTGCCCCACTTGGATAAAGCTGGGATTCCAATACCATCAGTAATTATTACCCTTTGTTTCCTATCTGTAAGGCAAGATTTAATCCATGTTTCCAGTATTTCATTTAACCCATAGTAGTCTGCTTTATTTAGCAGAATTTCGTGGTTGATACAGTCAAAAGCTTTGGATAGGTTACATAGGATACGGCTGTGAAAGAAAATACAGCACCACATGAAAGACTGACAACAATATGACGACTTCTCTGGAGATGAAGGGGCTATTATGACCTCAAATACCCATATATGTGCAGATGTCATACATGAGTATTGATTTGTGTACCTCGTATCTTCCTGCCAAAGATTTAAAAAGTCACAGGAGTTGTTAATACAAAAGTAAAAGGTAAATAGTCTGAATAGAATGCCTGGGTACATAGAACTTACCACACTGAGTCAAAGAGTAGCGTCAAGATCTTGTCAACTTGCAGTAAGTCAATCAGAGAGCTCCATGAAAACAGGACAATCTGGAACCAAAACGAAATTTCACTGCAAAACTTTACTTGCAGAAACCAAAAGACTACACAGGACAAAAATATGGAACCAATGTGAGAAAAGCATACTTCAATATAAATGTATATGCTAGCCAAGACTGCAGGTTGTGCTGTTGTATTTGACCACGAACTCCACATGTGCGTTTTCCTCAGTACTTTGCAAGTGTCAATCATATTCAGAACAGTGTTCTGTGGAGTTGTGAGTGCATTGTGTTGGGACTAAGCGAATTTGAGTGCAGAGATATTGTTGTTGTTCATATGGGGGTGCTTCTGTTACCAAGGGAGCTGAAGTGTTCAGTGTTTTAAGAGGCACAGTATCGAAGGCAAACTGCATATAGGGAAGGTGGAGAAATTATCATCGGCTAAGTCACAATGCGGACGAAAGTCTGTACTGAGTAATCATGTCAGACACATATTGAAGAGGAGCATGAAGAAAAAAGCACCAAAACAATACGAAGGAAGCTCCAAAAGTAGCGAATTGCAGAGCGACCTGGAGTTCCAACACCACTCATCAGTGATGCAAATGACCATAACAGGAAAATTTGATGCCGAAGCATAAAACCTGGACTGTGAACCAATGGAAGAAGTTCATTTGGTCCGAGGAGTCTTGTTTTGCTTGTTTCATACTGCTGGCCGAGTCCATCATCACAAGAGTGAAACATAGTGGGGGTTGAGTGATGATTTGGACAGCCATAGAGTGGTATTCCATGGGTCCCATGGTAACTAGGCAAGGTCACATTACTGCCAAGGATTATGTGGCCATCTTTGCCGATAAGGTTCACTCCACAGTACTACGTTCATTCCTCAGTTGTGATGCTGTGTCCCAAGATGTCAAGTTCCCTGTTTACATAGCTTGCATCGTCCAGGATTGGTTTTGTGAGTGTGAGGATGAACTGTCACATCTCTCTCAGCCACCACTGTCAATATTATTGAGTCACAACCTCCATCAACTTTACCTGAACTTGCAGCTATTTTGCAGAAAGAGCGGTATAAGATGCCCTTGAAAACCAGATGGGCCTTGTATTTACCCATTCTAAGATGATGTTTTGATTGCCAACAGTTATTCCACTGCGCATTAGCCGTGGTAATCTGTTGCGTATTTGGTGCTTCCATATTTTTGTCCAACCCCTGTAGCTTCGCCAATAACTTCATTTTGATATAAGACGAAGACTGTATGAGTTGTTAACAGATAAAGTTATGGTTCCTTCAGTCATGTAAAAAATACATACAGACCATGAGTCATTGACCTTCAGTTAGAGGGACTTTTAAAAATTGCATCTTCATGATTGTATTTTAATGAACTGGGGACCTAGAAATGATGGAGAGGCTTCATCCCACTGTAGCTCCCACTCGTTCACAACACCACAACAGGCCACAGCAGTCCACCCAACCCACTGCCACCTCACACCAAATCCAGGGTTATTGTGCCGTTCGGCCCCCAGTGGACCCCCTCCAGGAACGTCTCATACCAGATGAGTGTAACCCCAAATGTTTGCATGGTAGAGTAATTATGGTGTATGCGTACATGGAAATTGCATTTGCACAGCAATCGCCAACACAGTGTAACTGCGGCGGAATAAGGGGAACCAGCCTGAATTTGCTGAGGGATATGGAAAACTGCCTTAACAACCATCCACAAGCTAGCAAGCACTCCGGATCTCGACAGTGAAGGTGATTAGACACCTTCGAACCTGGTGCTGCACCAGTTCTGTGGTCTGTGCAATCGAAAATGATGTCGTACCATAACAGGGTAGGTTGAAAAACCATAAATACTACCTGCCACAACCGTGCAGTATCTCTCATCAACTGCAGACAAGACAGAGAAGTACTCTGCACCAATTGTCGACCTGATGCGAGTCAATCTGCCTAACTACTATTAGTCGACACCTCCGCCTGCTGCGGGCCTATGGGCTGTGCCTAATCTTGATGCTGCCAGGAGCTGCTGGGGTCCATCTCCTGGCTGACTTCAGGGTGCCTACCTTGGGTTTCATAGTTCACAGACTTCCACAGGCACCACCCACACCTGACTTACTGCCAAGCTGCTGGCTGCCAGGCATGTGCATACCCTCCTACTGCAGGTTTGACTCTGTGCGCTACTGATGATGCACCCTGCATTTAGGACCCTAAGTGATTCACTGTCACACTTGGATGCCTCCTGCACCAGGCTCACCACAGGCTAGCTGGTCATGCATCTGTGTCAAATGGTAAGACCAGCTTACATCGGAGTTTGCTGCCATGGCTAGCCTACCGCATGCCTAGGCTTGATGCAGCTGTACTCTTGCCAGGGTGTTGGCATCACTTCTTCATTGCAGCATGCCAATCCAGCTTAGTGAGTCTGTGCTGCCAATACAAAACATTTGACAGCTGTATTAATTATGATAAATAAACTTGTTATTATTCTTCTGCAGCTTCTATTACTTTGTGACAGATGACCAGCTGGTTCTACATACCTGCTGCTCTATCAATAATCCTGCAATGTCAATGCAACCCGCTGCGAGGTCAATAAACACTTGAGCAAACCTGACCCCACTATAAATGGCATCAGAAGTGAGCAGTGGCTTTGAGAAATGTTGTGGAACAACATACAAAATTACCAGCACAGTAGGGTGAGTGAAGAAACAATTTTTCCTGCAATGGCAAGCTGATTGGTCTAGTCAGTTCATTTAAAAGTGAAGTTAATTAGAACCAATGAAGGTGTTGGTGTGAATCATTTCAAATGTGAAGGAAAACTCTGCCAGTGTGTGTATGGTTGGGTGCATACAAAGTAATTTATTGGGTCATAGAGCATATTGTAGATTGTAGACAGTGTGACAAATCTACCTGGGTAATGATTAGGGAGAAAAATTGAATTATACAAGGCATGTTTTTAAGTAAGTACCATCTTGAAATAACAATAAAGAAGCAGATTTTTATAACAATTTTATTTTTACAAGAAAACCTGCACTTTAATGTACATTTTTACATAATTCTCAACAATGGTAAGGCACATATCATACCAAACAACCAGCGTTGAAAACCAGCCTCATAAAAATCTGTCATCTGACTGTAGCTTTTGACAATTTAAACGTCTGTAACAACTGCATAAAGCACACGTATTGACATTTATGAGCGATGGGCTGGTACAGAAATGGGTGAGTACTTTTAAAGATGGTTGTATGAATATGTATGATGCAGAATGAAGTGGATGACCTTCAGTCATTACTAATGATCTGGTGCAGAAAGGTGATGAAAAAGCGAGAGAGAACAGATACCTTATGATTTCATCATTATGTGATGAGTTTCCTTGAGTGTTGAGATGAGTGCTTTATGAAGTTGTTACAGAAGATTTAAATTATTGAATGTTATGCAGAGGCAGCAGATTTCTATAAGGGTGGTATTCAAAATTGATTGTACAACACAATAAATGCATTAATATTGGTGGGAATTCTGTATAAAAGTAGATTAAAGTACAGACTTTTGTGTAGAAATAATACAGCTACAAAAAGCTTATCTGGTTTCTTTTTACTTTAAAATGGTACTTACTTAAAAAACACAACTTGTACTATGGTGATGTTACATTTTTGTGTCCTTCTCATAATCCCATTTTGTTTCTATTGTTTTTGTTTTCAATATTTTTCAATATTATTATTATTAGATGAAGGTTTAATAATGTCCAAGTCAAAAGCACAGTTGGTTAACACTCAGAAAGTGGTGCAATCTTCAGTAAATCAGGTAGCTCAACTGAGAGAGGATAATGCAGACCTGCATACGCAGTGACAAGATGTGAGAGAGGACAGAGTCTCATTTAGTTTAACTTTTCCCACCCTAGATTCAACTACGGTTAGCTTAGTTCATCCTTTTTGACACTTATGTACCATGAGGGAGTAAGGAATAATGTCACACACTGATTCATGATTGGCTTCATCCCAATTGTTACAGTCCACTGACTGGCAGACCTTAGCTTGGTGTCCTATCTTGACTCACTCGTTACACTTTGCCTGCCTGAATCGGCATTGTTACTGCACATGGTATATGGAACAATGGAACATTGACTACAAGAAGAAAGTTTCTTTGAGCATCGACGATGTGAATGATTGGGGTTAGAAGGCTGTCCCTAGGATGGACCTTGTTTCCGACACAATGGATGTTGAGACTTAATCACTAACACTGTCAGGCGGTCTTGAACAGGCGCTGTGGAACGGAGTGATTGTTTGAATGCTCAGATGATAGGGACGCATGTTTCCAGAGGAGTATCCTTCAATTGTATGAAGATTGTCAGCCAGTGCATGGGCAGGTGCATGTCTCTGACCAAAGATGCAGCATATGACTGTTTGCAGTTGGGGTTAGTGCACTGCAAACTGTAGTCTCTGGACAGGCCCTGCCGTCGGGCTATCCTTTCTTTATATGGATGAGTGACTTGTTTGTGACAACCGAAAAATTTTTGCCTTGTGGCGGCAACATGAACTTATGTGTTTAGCTGCTTAAGCAGTTGGAAAATCTCTGCTCCAACATATGCGAAGAAGTAAACAGCCCTAATATTTCATGGCCGATGAAATACTGCTCTAACTGGGCAATGTAGTTTGCCCAAGGTTCCATCTTCTTGTCAAATTCTTGGAATTCTGGTGGTGCTGATTGGAATCTGGAGACTGGACAAGAGATCTGTCAGGTGATTGGAGAGTTCCAGCTGGGCAAGGATACCCTCAGTTACATGCTCAAATAACAATTCCACATTTCGTTATAACTGTTGAAAGAGAAGTAGCAGATTTTGTGGTAAGTCTACTGCTCTGCCATAATAATGCTGAGGAGAGAGATAGTTGAAATTTGGGGAATCGTTTGGGTGGACTAGTAGAATTTCCTAGCTACAACTCCTCAATCAGCTCTGCCTACAGTCAACTATTTACACTAAGAGCACTTGATTGGAAGACACGCATCACTAAAAATTTACCTCATCACCAAACTGATGTGGTGCTCACAATGACCCAAGGAAAACAGTGATCAAAGTTGACTTAGGAAAGAAACGTCTGCTTCGACAATAATAACAAAATCACAATTACAGTGTCTCACAATTATGAAGACTTGACAGTATGGTAATTCCAGATTCTGACAAAGTAACACAATTAGGATCTTCATAGAAAGATACACTTGTATGGAATGTATTCTAAGTCTGATGAAACTGCCCTGAATAACACTAACATAGGAACAGAGTAGCCTATCCTGGATACAGTCTTATTGAACTGAGGGAAACAACGACGAATGTTGAATATAGTGGCATCAGCCCCTGCGGGGGACATCAAGAGTGTACTAAGACGGTGGGATGTGTTGCACCCGCCCAGAGACTAGGAGAGGTGAAAGAACTGACCTGGGGAGCTCTGGTGCCAACGTTTACAGCAGCCGTTGGCGGTATATTTGTGGCACTATTTTCTGGTCATTTGTGTGGCAGATGCGAATAGGTCCCTTGGAATTGGCGGCCTCTGCTAGCGCTGGTACCACCACCTGGTATTCCTCCATTACTGCAACAGGCAAGTTTGTCACCACTGTGACAGTCTGGCTCTCATACTGTGATGCATTGACAATATTTCATCCTTGAAAGCAGGCAGTAGGGAGAGTCATATGGCAGCCAGACTTGCTTTTATGCCAGACCCTTTTCAGCATCTTGTGGTGAAATGTGATGACAGCTTTCTGCTCACTTGGCCACAGGTTACAGACCTCAATTGGAAAGGCAGTGACACAACAATAATAATGATAATTAGAGATTGATTTCTGCAAAATGAAATGCCATGAAGGGTTGCCTTAGGTGATGAAGAAATGTGTTCCAGTCCTGTTATGGACCCTCATGAGAGAGGAACAATTGATATGGTTTCAGCTGGACAGGACACAATTGGTGCAGTCATTTTACTTGACATGGCAGCCTGGGCTACTGACATAGTAACACCATCTGTTCCTTGTAATCTCCCCCTCCCAAAATTTGTGGTTGTTGTCACTAATGTTTTTGATGGTAAAGTCACCTTTTTAAAAAAAATACAAGAGGAATAAGATTTACAATAAACTTTTTACTTATCTTCTTTTCTCATAATTGGGTCCAGTTCTTCATGTCTAAGGAATGATTCTTGAAGTTGAAATTTTCATGTTTTAGGATCCCATGGTTCCAATTGAGATAATTAACTTAGAAGTAAGCCTGTGAAAATTGTTTTGTTTTCAATATATTTTATTCTCTCACATTTTTCTGTATCACAGTGTCTTTTGAATTTTCACATTAACAAAGCTGAAATTACATTGTTCTTCCAAAATACAAAAATACATCTGGTCTAGGGTGTTCATTTCATTTTCATTGAAAAAGGGGACATTTAAAATAAATTAGAGAGAAACCTGTGACAATGAAGAAAAAAAATGGGACATAAATATTGTATTAACTAAATTTAATACACAAACAAGTTTACCTTTACAATGTGCACTCAGATGACTCCAAATCACTTTTTACAATTATTGTTACATCCTTATTCATTGTTCGTGTAACTTATAGCTAAAAAATTGGCTCTAAATATATCACCAGGGCCCTCTGTTGTAGCTTCTGTATTCATTTTCACAGGTAGTCATGAAAGCACATCTGGCACTAGGTTTTGCGAATCTTTCACATAATTTATTTTTATTTTGAACTCTTGTGAAAAAGTACCTCTCATTAATCTACTTTGTAGTAATCTACTCACCATTTCAAAAAATAAGGCCTGATGATCTGCGTACGTTTTAATCTCCAAATCCTGAATAAGGAATTGAAACTTTTGCAAGCCCCAACTTTTGTTATAATACTTTGGGTCAATGGGGACCAGTACTTCTTTTTAAATGTTTCCTCTAAATCGATCAAAGACATAAATTATTTGGAATGAGCGGTTCTCCATTTAACTGTGTCACCCTACAAATAAATTAGTGCGAAATCCATTCTCGCTCAATTATCCTATTGTTTTCATAAAGTTTTAGTAAATACTCTTAAAAAGTATATGGAGTGAACCTGCCCATCCAGCTGAAATTTAGGGAATTGTATGGGTAGACTAGTTGAATTTCCTAGCTACAACTCCTCAATCAGCTCTGCCTACAGTCAACTATTTACACTAATCTTTCTTTTATTTAATTCCTCCTTAGTCTTAGTTATTTATCCAAATTTTTCCACAGTTAACTCTCCATTCTATTTGTTTCTGCATTAGAATTGCGTGTACCTACATATGATTCATGCTTTTCTCATACTTCATGATTGACTAAACTACCACACGCTCCTCCAAGTGAGCAGAGATATATTACAACCCCAGTGGTTATAAGACAGGATATTGACAGGTACTACAGCTGAGGAAATTCACTAGTATACAGCTTTTTTTTATTTTAAAGAAAAACTTGTAAATTTAAGAATTTTTCATTTGGACCAAGTATTTCTGTATGCATATTCATATGATAGGCCACAACATATGTTCTACTATAAGAATTGACAATGTATTTACCTTTTTCCTTTTTACAATGAATGCTAATCTAATTGCATGAAAACAGCATTACTATCTAGGTATCAAAGTCCATTTTGCCCACCAACATATACAATTTTTGGACAGTTTACTTGAGGTATCCACATTTAGTTGAGATGCTCCTGATACAATCATATCTAGAGAAAATGTGAAATGTTAAGGAATGCTGGGAAACTTAAGATGTTAGACAGTTATGTTCCTTTTTATGACTGGTTAATAATTATATAAGTTTTTGAAGGGACAAATAATGAATTATCCTAGAAATAATCCTGTTGAAACGAAGATCACATTGAGAATGGGATGAAGGCCAGTTGCAAACATTTCAGGCAATTGAAAAAGCTTCAGCCAACTATAATTTTGAATGAGTAGGACATAAATTATGTGATGACCGAGAAGTAATTACTTTTGATTTTCTGGAGACTGCATAAATTTGGAAATTATAATTTATAGTGACCACAAAGCAGTCGCCTTTTCGATAGGTAACAGATTGTTATTAGCAGTGTTATCTGATGGGTTCTGTTCATTGAAGGATTCCAAAAGAAATTAAGTATATTTAATGATTTTATAAATGTAGTGCTAGATGTGCTGCCACATTTTCATATAGGAAAGTAAAAAAACTGTAGGTCAAAAGACCCAGGGGCCATTTTTAGGTTGTATATTATGTAACAGAGTGAGGGAGCTTGCAACTATCTTAAAGAATCGAATCAGTAAATAGTCTCAGTTCAATAGGCTGACGTACAAAATAACACTAGAGATTTTGAAAAAGAAAGATAAGTTTTTTTGCAACAGTTAATGAATTATTGTTTCAGAAAGTGACAAGTGTTACACAAAATTACTGAATTTCATGTATCTAGAAAGGAAGTTACGCTCCTAATATGGCATCTCCATGAAGGATGTGGCTGATATGTTATACGGATGTGCATATCTACATCTACATCTACATCCATACTCCGCAAGCCACCTGACGGTGTGTGGTGGAGGGTACCTCGAGTACCTCTATCAGTTCTCCCTCCTATTCCAGTCTCTTATTGCTCGTGGAAAGAAGGATTGTCGGTATGCCTCTGTGTGGGCTCTAATCTCTCTGATTTTATCCTCATGGTCTCTTTGCGAGATATACGTAGGAGGGAGCAATATACTGCTTGACTCCTCGGTGAAGGTATGTTCTCGAAACTTCAACAAAAGCCCGTACCGAGCTACTGAGCATCTCTCCTGCAGAGTCTTCCTCTGGAGTTTATCTATCATCTCCATAATGCTTTTGCGATTACTAAATGATCCAGTAACAAAGCTCGCTGTTCTCTGTTGGATCTTCTATCAATCGTATCTGGTACGGTCCCACACTGCTGAGCAGTATTCAAGCAGTGGGCGAACAAGCGTACTTCCTTTGTTTTCAGATTGCATTTCCTTAGGATTCTTCCCATGAGTCTCAGTCTGGCATCTGCTTTGCTGCTGATTAATTTTATATGGTTATTCTATTTTAAATCACTCCTAATGCCTACTCCCAGATAATTTATGGAATTAACTGCTTCCAGTTGCAACCTGCTATATTGTTGCTAAATGATAAAGGATCTTTCTTTCTATGTATTCGCAGCACATTACACTTGTCTACATTGAGATTCAATTGCCATTCCCTGCACCATGCGTCAATTTGCTGCAAATCCTCCTGCATTTCATTACAATTTTCCATTTTTACAACCTCTCGATATACCACAGCATCATCCACAAAAAGCCTCAGTGAACTTCCAATGTCATCCACAAGGTCATTTACGTATATTGTGAATAGCAATGGTCCTACGACACTCCCCTGTGGCACACCTGAAATCACTCTTACTTCGGAAGACTTCTCTCCATTGAGAATGACATTGCATTCTGTTACCTAGGAACTCTTCAATCCAATCACACAATTGGTCTGATAGTCCATATATTCTTACTTTGTTCCTTAAATGACTGTGGGGAACTGTATCAAATGCCTTGCGGAAGTCAAGAAACACGGCATCTACCTGTGAACCCGTGTCTATGGCCCTCTGAGTCTCGTGGACGAATAGCGTGAGCTGGGTTTCACATGATCGTCTATTTCAAAATCTATGCTGATTCCTACTGAGTAGATTTCTACTCTCCAGAAAAGTCATTATACTCGAACATAATACGTGTTCCAAAATTCTACAACTGATTGACGTTAGAGATATAGGTCTATAGTTCTGCACATCAGCTCAACGTTGCTTCTTGAAAATGGGGATAACCTGTGCCCTTTTCCAATCCTTTGGAATGCTACGCTCTTCTAGAGACATACAGCACACTGCTGCAAGAAGGGGGGCAAGTTCCTTCACGTACTCTGTGTAAAATTGAACTGGTATCCCATCAGGTCCAGTGGCCTTTCCTCTTTTGAGCGATTTTAGTTGTTTCTCTATCCCTCTGTCATCTATTTCAATATCTACCATTTTTTCATCTGTGCAACAATCTGTAGAAGGAACTACAGTGCAGTCTTCCTCTGTGAAACAGCTCTGGAAAAAGACCTTTAGTATTTTGGCCTTTAGTCTGTCATCCTCTGTTTCAGTACCATTTTGGTCACAAAGTGTCTAGACATTTTGTTTTGATCCACCTACCACTTTGACATAAGACCAAAATTTCTTAGGATTTTCTGCCAAGTCAGTACATAAAACTTTACTTTCGAATTCATTGAATGCCTCTCGCATAGCCCTCCTCACACTACATTTCGCTTCACATAATTTTTGTTTGTCTGCAAGGCTTTAGCTATGTTTATGTTTGCTGTGAAGTTCCCTTTGCTTCCACAGCAGTTTTCTAACTCGGTTGTTGTACCACGGTGTCTCTTTTCCATCTCTTATGATCTTGCTTGGGACATACTCATCTAATGCATATTGTACGATGGTTTTGAACTTTGTCCACTGATCCTCAACACTATCTGTACTTGAGACAAAACTTTTGTGTTGAGCCATCAGGTACTCTGAAATCTGCTTTTTGTCACTTTTCCTAAACAGAAAAATCTTCCTACCTTTTTTAATATTTCTATTTACGGCTGAAATCATCGATGCCGTAACTGCTTTATGATCACTGATTCCCTGTTCTGCATTAACTGTTTCAAATAGTTCAGGTCTGTTTGTCACCAGAAGGTCTAATATGTTATCACTATGATTCAGTTCTCTGTTTAGCTGTTCAAGGTAGTTTTCAGATAAAGCACTTTAAAAAATTTCACTGGATTCTTTGTCCCTGCCACCCGTTATGAACGTTTGAGTCTCCCAGTCTACATCCAGCAAATTAAAATCTCCACCCAGAACTATAACATGGTGGCGAAATCTACTCGAAATATTTTCCAAATTATCCTTCAGGTGCTCAGCAACAACAGCTGCTGAGCCAGGGGGCCTATAGAGACATCCCGTAACCATGTCTGAGCCTGCTTTAACCGTGACCTTCACCCAAATTATTTCATATTTCAGATCTCCTTCAATTTCCTTTGATACTATTGCACTTTTTATCGCTATAAACATGCCTCCCCCTTCACTGTCCAGCCTGTCTCTGTGGTATACATTCCAATCTGAGTTTAGGATTTCATTACTGTTTACATCTGGTTTCAGCTAACTTTCTGTCCCTAGTACTATGTGGGCATTGTGACCGTTTATTAATGAGAGCAGTTCTGGAAACTTTCTATAGATGCTCCTGCAGTTTACTATTAGCACATTGATATTGTTATTCCCTGTTGCATTTTGCCTACTCCTACATTGCCACATCTCAGGAGGTGTCTTGTCGGGCCTAGGGAGGGAATTCTCTAACCTAAAAAACCCACATGTGCACTCCACATGTACTCCGCTACCCTTGTAGCCACTTCCTGTGTGTAGTGGACGCCTGACCTTTTCAGGGGGACCCTATATTTCTCCACCCGATAGCGGAGGTTGAGAAATTTGCACCCCAGATCTCCGCAGAATCGTCTGAGCCTCTGGTTTAAGCCTTCCACTCAGCTCCAAACCAGAGGACCACAATCGGTCCGGGGAACGATACTACAAATAGTTATCTCAGATTCCACCCCACAAGGGAGGCTTTCCGCCTTCACCATCTCCGCCAACTGCCTGTATGAACTAGGGATGACCTCTGTACCCAGACGGCAGGAGTCATTGGTGCCGACATGACCAACAATTTGCAGTTGGGTGCACCCAGTGCTCTCTATCGCCGCCGGCAGGACCTCCTCCATATATCGGATGAGAACCCCTGGCAAGCAAACAGAGTGAACAATGGCCTTGTTCCCCAACCTTTCCGCTATTTCCCTAAAGGGCTCCATCACCCGCCTAACATTGGAGCTCTCAATCACTAATAAACTCCTCCCCCCATGTGCCTGCTCAGACCTTGCTGAAGGAGTGGCCACATGTCCACTCACAGGCAGAGCGGACGATGCCACACGGCCAGCCTCCACAATGACCCTCCGCCTCTTGCTCCGCAAATGCCGCTGAAACCGCCACTCCCCTTGCGAAGAGGGTGGCACAACTGCGCCCGGTACCTGTGATGTCTTGACAGCAGGGACAGTGGGTGAAGCATGTAACACCTGGGGTGTACCATGCGATGCACCAGACTCCCCACTGCTGCTACACTCCGAGGCAGCAGCCTGAAGACAGCTGTCCGCGACCATCAACACGTTCAGCTGTTCGCGAACCCCCCCCCCCCTCCCCCCCACCCCCACCCCCCACACACACACGCACATACCCCACCCTCACAGCACAGCTGATGCTGCCTGCCATGAGAACCGCATAGTATTCAGTTGATATGAAGATTCATACCCTCTACGAATCTAAATAATCCATATTAGTTATTTTCAGATTTTGTTCAAATTTGGTACATAGCCTTTTGTTATTAATGGAATGATGCTGCCAAAATTACAGATTTTTGTTTATTATAATTCTGGAGATAAAGAGAATTACCTAAAAGTCCTAAAGCCTGCACTTATTTTTTAAAAAACAAGTTAGGAACAATAACAAATTGACTTTCATTATCATTTGAAGCCATTCCAATGTTATCAGTGCAAAAAAATCAGTTATTTAGAATTTTCTTTTTAAAAATTTAATCACTATGCATTATGTAGTACAAAACTCAGTCAAAATTATTATTTAATTATATTTTGCCTTGTGAGTGCGTGAGAATGATTGAGAGAGTGTATGTGGGCCATACATCAAAATTTAATGTTTCATTTTTCGTAAAACCTTGTACAAATAAATTGTGGGAAAGTTATGTTGCAATCATGATTCAAGTGACATATGTCATGTATGCTTGCTTTTGTATAACAGCAGCCAGAATGGAAGTTAGAGGCACAGTAAGTTTATTTATCAATTTGAAGAATATTTTGCACTTTGTTTAATTTGATTAAACAAAATACAAGAATTTGAAGTTTTGCTGACATTTATTACTATTGAATTAGTGATTGGAAAAGGCAAGATTTGCCATGAGAGTGATCTGGAAGGAACTTTCTGATTGGTCGTTTAGATCAACAGCCAATCAGAATTAAGCTGTTCCTGCACAAAATGAGTAGTGGGCATATAGGAGAGTACCTCGAGAAGAGTCGCTTGCTAGCCAGTCTGCAGATAACACAATGCACTGTTGCTCCTTAAAAATACTCTGTAAGAAGAGGAAATAGTGAGCTAATTTCAGTTTGAACATATCATGATTGAAGCGACTGGAGTTACGAACATTTTAATGAAAATTTGGTGTTTGTAATTTAAATAGTTTGAGAAATATGAGTGTGTGAACTTTCTGGTCATAGTAACAACTCCATGTGGCGTGTTTCATGCTCTGTATGGAATATTTTGGCAAGCACCTCTTATGAAGAAGACCACTGAAACGACCAAATGTTTAACTAATGAATAGTTGGGGGTCTGTGACTGTTAGAATGTTAAAATTAGTCGGGTCGGACTTACGAAAATTCTGGCTGCTTTTCGAGTGAATATTTGTCATACAGACAGTGAACTTTGAATGATAACATTTTACTGTATTAAATACAGACTTGATAGCTATTTCATGTCTTTTAATATGAATGAAAAGCAGAGTTAATCTAATGTTGAATGCTTTGCTGCAAGTAAACTTAAGATCCTGAATGCTCAATTTTTTAATCATGAACTTTCAGGAACTGACTTTCGACAAGAGTTACACAGCCTCTGTGTGGTAGGTATTAGGTGGTAGTTTCACCAATGCACTACACTGCCTAGTGCTTATCTGCTAACACAGAGTGAAGGGACATAGGTAAGAATCTTATTGAGGTAGGTGGACTGAATGATAGTGATCACAAAAACACAGACGACAGACCCTGCCGGAAAATTAGAACACTAAATTAGAACACTTGTTCTGCACTTATTTTGCAGACAGATTTACTTGATGGCCACATGTGATACCTGAATTTTACAGGATCTCAAATGAGCTTCCTGATTTCAACAGTAATTAGGAATAATGAAATGAAAATCAGTAGGTGAACATTTACTAAAAGTCTGTAAGTGTCAGAGGACGTAGAGGCCCTCACAGTTAATATAAACTCATGTATTCAAAGAAATGCAGAAGCATGTGCACCAACTACATCTACATCTACATCTGCTCCTACACTCTGCAAGTCACCTTGGGGTGTTTGGCTGAGGATACTTTGTGTACCACTTCTGCTTCCTCCAACCCCACCTCTTTTCCTGTTCCTTTGGGAATGGTTCTCACCAAGAATGATTGCCGATAAGCCTCCATATGGGCTTCAATCTCTCTAATTGTATCCTCATGGTCTTTTCATGAGATGTACATTGAAGGAAGTAATATAGTGTTAACTCTTCTAGGAATGTATGCTCTCAGAATTTTAACAGTAAACCACAGCATGATATAGAATGCCTCTCTTGCATCATGATGGTTTGTCATCTCTGTGGCATTTTTGTGCTTCTAAATAGACCTACAACAAGAAGTAGTGCATGTCTTTGGATTTTCTCTGTTTCTGCTATCATTCTTGTCTGGTATGTATACTATACTGGCGAGCGATATTCAAGTATTGGTCAATTGGGCATTTTGTAAGCTACCTACTTTGTTGATTGATTACATTTCCTGAGGAGTCTTTCAGAGAATCTCAGTCTGGCTTCTGGATTTCCTGCAGTTAGTTTTGTGTGGTAATTCCACTTTAAATTGTTCCATACACATATTACCAAATATTTTAGAGAAGAAATTTCTCCCAGTGTAACTATACAATAATGTGTCTTTCTGTCTATATATGTGCAATACATTACATCCATTTATGCTAAGGTTAAATTGAAATTCTCTGCATCTAAGGGTTGATCCTCTGCAGGTTTTCCTGCATTTTGTTATAATTTTCTAGCATTGCGACCTCTCTGTATAAAGTGTTATCACATGTGAAAAGCCTCATGGAACTTCCAGTAGTGTCTACTGTATCACTTTTATATATTGTGAAAAGTAATGGACCTATAACACTGCTTTGGGGTACATCTGAAGCTATGATTAAGTATGAAGAATTCTCTCCATTGAGAATGACCTGCTGTGTTCTGTTTGTTATAGATGTTCCATATGCTCATATTTCATTCATTAGGGGCAGTAAAAGTCTGTATCAAATGCCTTCTGGAAGTCAATGAACATGGCACCTGTATCTACCGCTTTCTGGGTCTCATGAGCAGAGTTAGCTGTGTGTCATAAGACTGTCATTTTCAAAACCTATGTTGATTTCTAAGAGGGGATTTCAGTTGCCAGAAATGCCATAATACATGAGCTTAAAACATGTTTCAAAATTCTATAACAGACCAACATCAGAGGGCAATACAGAAGTGTCCAATTCCACCCATTTGCTTTGACCCATGACATCACCAATATGGTGGAAACGACCATTCTCAATATTTCCAATATGGCATCTATGACGTCATTACATAAAACAACAAACACGAAAATATATATAAAACCAACACACACATCTCTCTCCACAAATACAATCAAACTAACAGGACCAGCGTGGGAAATTGGGGTTTTTTGGGTGGGGACAAACTAAATATAAACACGTACAGACACACACCACCATCCCAAACCACACAAAATGATGACATAAAAACACCACAGAATTCACAAGTTCTGCTACACTTACAATATTGACAGGAATCAGTCACTTCCCTTCACCTACATAACCCAATCGCCATTGTCGATACCACAAAAGAAATACCAACTACTCCAAAAATTATAATCACACCACAATTATCAATACCACGAAACTAACACCTAAAACAACAAAACTTGGAATCAGACACTTCTCTTGACCTATATAGGTCAACAACTGCTCACGATACCAAAACACACATAGCTACGACAACAAATTGCAATTGGTCACTTCCCATGACCTATACAGCTCAAATACAACTGATGATACCAAAAAAATTGAAATCGAGTGCTTCACCCTAAGATACATAAATCAACAGCAAGTTCCGATACCAAAACATCAACCACCAACAAACATAGTAAATAACACCGGCCCAGCAACACATAAAAACCCCAGCAAAAATCATAACACACGAACAATAGACCCAAAAAAAGACTACTTACCATAAAAAAGTTCCAGTGCTACACGCTAACCCCCAAACCACATATTCTCCTTGCAAACGCTGCATTTCACTATCTCCGTCACAAGCCCAAAAGGTTGCATAAACTTAATGATGGACAACATGTCGTCCCCCATTCCAGCCCACAGACATGCACTATTAAACTTAGAAGTCATATCCATACCTAACAAAAGAAGCCAAAAATGGAATTAAACGACTTACTGCAAGACAAACAGCAAACCAATAACATCAAACGACACTGCAATAACATAAACACAACTTTCTTAACTCACTGAAACTAATTTCTGATCTTTTATAACAGTCATGACCAATAAATGCACACTTCAAGCACCAACACCCAAATGAACCCAATACATCACCAGAGGACACCACCAACTGCAACAAGACAACATCTACAAACACAACACACTCGTAAACTAAACTCCATGCCATCATGACGTCACACAACACAAAACCCTTACATCACAGGTCAAAGCCGACGGGTGGGATCGGACGCCTCTGTTGACCCCATCAGAGCTACAGCCTTATAGTTTTGTTTCTCTTCAATGACCCTTCTTGAGAACAGAAATGACCTGTGCTTTTTTTGCAATCATTGGGATCACTTTGCTCCTTCAAGGCATATAGTATAGTGCTGCTAGGAGATGGGAAAGTTCTTCCACATACTCCGTGTAGAATCATATTGGTATCCCATCAAGTTCAGTGGCCTTCCCTCTGTTTAGAGATTCCACTGATTTCTATCTCATGGTCACTTACTTCAGTACCAGCATTTTTTTATTCATGCAAGAAATTAAAGGAGGTACTGCAGTGCAATCTTCTTCTGTGAAGAAGACATTTAGTATTTTGCCATTTCTGTGTCATACTCCATTTCAGTGCCATTATGGGCATAGAGTGTCTGGACAGATGCCTTCAGGCTGTTTACTGATTTAACATAGAACCAAAACTTCTTAGGATTTTGTGTCAAGTTATAGCAAGAATTTGACTTTCAGATTCATTGAACACTTCATACTTGGCTCCCCTTACACTAATTTTGGTCTGATTTAATTTGTTGTTTGTCCGTGAGACTTTGCTACATTTAAATCTGTGATGAAGCCCACTTTG
Source organism: Schistocerca cancellata (assembly GCF_023864275.1). Classification (NCBI taxonomy): domain Eukaryota; kingdom Metazoa; phylum Arthropoda; class Insecta; order Orthoptera; family Acrididae; genus Schistocerca; species Schistocerca cancellata. The sequence goes on along the minus strand of NC_064627.1, from coordinate 332,116,955 downwards.
CTTTTGTAGCAGAACATAGCTGGGTGGGACTTTTCTGTCCCTCACAACTTTACAAACAAACAAAATTTTTCAGTCTTGATTGTACTTCATCATTTCTGATGTAGATTATGTGTTTTGGCTAACTGCTATCATCAGTTCTGTCATGAGACAGAAAACATAAATATAGGATATACAGTTCTTTGCACATATTACAAAAATATTTTTTATGAAAAAAAAAATGGTCATGGGATGCAAGTTACTTCAAGAGATAACAAAATAAGAAGTGCTTGCAATTAATAGGGTGTAAATACAATAATATAGATCCACAATACATACCAAATAATATGAATGTGTGATGTCTGTTCATTCAGACAAGCCATCAGGTGATGTTGAAAATACTATAATAGCATGATCTGTTTGACAGATGACAGAAAAAAGGAAACACAAATAAAATGCTAATTAGATTAAAAATATACTTTCCTTCTTTTATCAATGTCTTAAGCAAACATTAAAAATGACAAATCCATGTGTATTGATACATGTGCATCTGTATGGTTCATGTGTGATTTTAACAAACTTATTGTGAGGCAAGAGTAGCACAACAGTAAGACAGCTTACAATAAAATATTGCAGCTTCAAATGCAAGGCAACAGACAAAACAGAGGGAAACCATATAGCACAAAATAAATAATCAACAATAAAATAATAAAAAGCAATGATAAAATTCCAGGATGAGATTTTCACTCTGCAGCAGAGTGTGTGCTGATATGAAACTTCCTGGCAGATTAAAACTGTGTGCCCGACCAAGACTCGAACTCGGGACGTTTGCCTTTCACGGGCAAGTGCTCTACCACCGAGTTACCGAAGCACGACTCATGCCCGGTACTCACAGCTTTACTTCTGCCAGTACCTTGTCTCCTACCTTCCAAACTTTACAGAAGCTCTCCTGCGAACCTTGCAGAACTAGCACTCCTGAAAGAAAGGATATTGCGGAGACATGGCTTAGCCACAGCCTGGGGGAAGTTTCCAGAATGAGATTTTCACTCTGCAGCGGAGTGTGCGCTGATATGAAACTTCCTGGCAGATTAAAACTGTGTGCCCGACCAAGACTCGAACTTGGGACCTTTGCCTTTCGCGGGCAAGTACATCGCCTTTGTATAGACCCTCTATATACTCCTTCCACCTTTCTGCTTTCCCTTCTTTGCTTAGAACTGGGTTTCCATCAAAGCTCTTGATGTTCATGCAAGTGGTTCTCTTATCTCCAAAGGTATCTTTAATTTTCCTGTAGGCAGTATCTATCTTACCCCTAGTGAGATAAGCCTCTACATCCTTACATTTGTCCTCTAGCCATCCCTGCTTATCCATTTTGCACTTCCTGTTGATCTCATTTTTGAGACGTCTGTATTCCTTTTTGCCTGCTTCATTTATTACATTTTTATATTTTCTCCTTTCATCAGTTAAATTCAGTATCTCTTCTGTTACCCAAGGATTTCTATTAGCCCTCGTCTTTTTACTTACTTGATCCTCTGCTGCCTTCACTACTTCATCCCTCAAAGCTACCCATTCTTCTTCTACTGTATTTCTTTCCCCCATTCCTGTCAATTGTTCCCTTATGCTCTCCCTGAAACTCTGTGCAACCTCTGGTTCTTTCAATTTATCCAGGTCCCATCTCCTTCAATTCCCACCTTTTTGCTTGGAATGTAATCAATGTTAAAAGAAAGAAGAAAGATGAATAATATTATCACACCAATGCAGGACGTAGCAAACATCTCTTTGAGAGGTGGTCTATTTCCATAAAAACTGAAGACATGCAGTGTGATTCCAGTGTATAAGACAGGGGATAAGGATGACACCAATGACTACACATCAGTTTCATTGATATTGATTTCTCAAAACTCCTAGAAACGCTTATGTATAATACTGTAGATTAGTTGATTATGTAGACAAATCAAACAGCATAGTTTCAGAGAAGGTAAATGTAAAGAGTCAGCAACTGCCACTTTGACAGAATGCATTACATTGTCCTTAGATAGAAAAAAAAATTATCTGCCTCCAAAGTATTCAACACCACTAACCGTGAAGTACTGATACAAAAACTGGAAAACTATGGCATTTGACAACAAGCAGGGCAGCAGATACAATCATACTGATGCAGCAGGAAATGGTATGTATCAGTAGGAAATGTACACCAGTCAGAAACTAAAGCCAGTGGCGTAAGGATTGCAGGGATCAATAATGGAGTGATTGCTATTTCATCTGTTCATTAATGATATAGGTGATGAAGAGAAAGAAGAGAAAATACTGTATGCAGTTGATGTGACAATACTGAACAGGGTCAAATGTGGAACAGCTTGAGAGAAAATACATTTCTGTAAACCTCACAGCTCAATGGATGTTGCAAAATGGACTGGTTATAAACATAAAAAGGACTACATGTGCAGTGTTCAGAAACAAAGAGAAGGCTGTACACATGGATTTAAAGGTGAATGAAACATGGCTGGAAGAAATAGAATCCACTATCTTTTTTGGTATTACTGTGGGTAATGAGCTGAAGTGGAAACAACATATTAATTCTATCTGCAAAAACTTCAACTACATCATACTCAAATGAATGCAGACAACAGCTTCTATGCACATTACAACACAGACTCTTTGAACCATATCTGCAATGTGGAATGACAGTGTTGTGAAATTCAAACATTCAAGAAACAAAAAAAGTTTTCACACTACAGAAAGAAGCCATTAGCTTCATTTTAAGAAGAAAGAGTCCTCAAACATGCAGAATCTTCTTTAAAAATCTAGGCATCTTAATTTTTACTTTTTGTACATAAGTAAAACAATAATATATGTCACAAAAGATAATACAGACTTATATATGAAGTACATCCCACCGATTGACAATGTTTGATAAAGAACCTCAATACTCAGGTATCAAATTACTAAGAAGTCTGCCCAGTAACCTGTATGACAGTGTATAGGGCACTTACCTTCCAAAGAAGACCATCTGTTGGAAAAGGAGTTTTATGGTGTTGAAGAGTACTTGTCACATTAAATTTGTGTATGTTGTTACCTGTATGATAGAAAATAAGCAGAATTGTTAGGCAATATATGATAATGAATATGTGATAATGAATGTCTTCTGTTTTGGACATGTCCTATATTATATGTTCACTTATACCTCAGTATCAAATGAAATTCATTTCAATTTAATTCAGTGGCTTACACTGTAATATGTGCTTGATTTAGGGAATAAAAATAAATATGTGATTTTCTTAAAAATGTTATACTGACAGTTCTTTACCTTTTATTTCACTTTGTTTAATAGTCATAACAGAAATGGAGCAATTTTATAAAGGAGAATTCTAGTAAACTTGCTCATCTACTGAAATATATAAAGAACAGAGAGATACTAAGAACTGAAATAGTAATTAAATGCTCTTGCATTTCCTGACTGATGGAAACTTGATAGCATTTCATCACCAGTATGGAGTAGGAAAGATCACATTAATACAAACTAAACTACATTTTTATAAATTTATACTTACAGGAGATAATGGAATCACAAAGACCTGGAAGATATAACTGTTCAGTTTCCTTATATAGTGATTCATTTGTTGCATATGATAGTTTGACTGCAGTTCTAGTGTATCTTGCAGAATACACATAGTGTAATAAAATGTCTGCATTGCCTGGACAACTTTGAGACATATGCTGTAATATTATTGTAGAACTAAATAAGTTCTGTAGATTATTTTAAGTCATGAACAATATCAATACAAGAAGTTTTTTATTTTCAACAATAATTATAAAAATGAGGGAAATATAAATCATGTGACAGATTTTATTTAGTAATATATATACCTCATAATTATCTTAATGTAATACTTGTGTAAACAGTGCAATTGGTTCTCTTGTTATAGAAAGTAAAAGAAGAAACTCACACTGAACAAAAATGTTATCATTGCTGTAATTTCTAGAAAAGAATGGGAATAATAAGCTCAAGTCAAAAAAATTACAGAGACAGAAAGGTGCTAATAGATCTGAAAGCTAGGAATAGTTCTTCACTTTGAAATGTAGGCTATCTACCGGCAGTATCCCTGAAGGTCTACCGGCAGTATCCCTGAAGGTGTGTGCTTGCCAGCCATTCTGTCTCTTTTTGTAGGTTTCTCAAGCAAATTTTCCTTTCGATACAAAAAAGCTAAGAAAGGCCATGAGCAATGAAACAGAATTAACAAAGGAACTTACAAAATTCCACATTGTTAAAAATCTTCCTTGAAATCTTTCAAGGTGTTGAATCCAGGGATTATTTATCTTTCTCACACAGATTACAGCATCAGCTAAAAAATAAATTACCAAACCATGATGCAAAACTATACCTAAATGAAAAATTAAGCATAATGTATTAATTTTATCTCCTGCCATTTCATGTAAATGCTGCATAGGGAAGTATTGTTTCTTTCAAGAATTTGATCAAAAATACTGAAACAGCCACTTTGTCGATTTCTTAGCAACATTAGCACATAAGAATGAAGGACAGATTCTTGTGTTTTTCTGCCCAAATGCACCAGTTGCACTATTTACACAACACTATCACGTCCAAGCATTTTCTTAAAAAGAAAACATGCAAGTTCATCTCTCCTGAACAACAACATTTCATGACCTTGAAACAGCTTGCTTCGAGTACTCCCTATACAGCTCAGTCTGTTACTTAGATGGGATACTCATGCACTTATTAAATATTTAGAAACACACTTTACCTTCATTCCATTCTTCTTTCTTAAGAATTATTTTGGTGAAGTGTAGAACTGAGTTATAAAGTAAACAATATGGACATGCTTATGCAGTCACGGTACAGGGGTTCTGGGTGGGGTTCTTTGTTGTAGTATAAGAATACTCAGTAGCTTCCATCTGGCATAAAGCAGGAAATGGAGATTCACTATAATCTTAAAGGAAAATTAACAACATATTTGCCACACTTTGCACAAATTATCTAATTATTGACGTCCAAAGACTGAAAATTCCTCTTATCTGAGTAACAAGTCACAGCTGCCAGTTCTTTGGCACACAGATGAGAAATGTTCAGTGATAAATGCTGGTGTGATCATGTGAAGGTAACAAAAGGAGATAAACTGCATACACTCAATATAACTGAAAAGCTGCAACTTTTTTCAGTGTACAAACTTTACGCTTCATTTTATTAAGTTAATTTTACTTGAGTAGGCACAATTAAATGCAGTTTCCAGTAGACACTTCATTTTGTTGATGGTTGCCTTGATTTGTACAAAATCAATGAAAGTTCACTTTTATGACAATATGTGAATAAATAAATATATAATAAAAAATAATGAATGAATTATTTAATTAATTATTCAGAAATTATTTTTACAGGTTAATGAAAGACACAAGAGTTTTTCTCTTGGCCAACTTACTATACATAATTTGATTTGTTAAACATTACATTTTGAGTTTTCTTAAAATATCAGTATAAATAACATATCCAGGACTTAATACTATGAGAATAAATATCTTTCATTAATTGAAAACATTATACTTAAAATATTTCATGTAGAACTTACCAGTTGTTCTCCACAAAACATGAAGTGCTTTCAACAAATACTTAATCTCCCCTCATCCTCAAAACATGTGAGTCCTCTTCATCCTGGGGCCTGAGTGACTTATGTCAGTTTTCTACTCTTTGCCAAGTTACTTCTCTTTCATTTCATTCTTTTATACACTTATCAACCAAAACGTTATGACCACTGTCTATCATGAGACTGAATACCACTTTCTGATGTTGTGGGCACGTGACTCAGTAAGTAAAGTATTTAAGTGGAGCAGAGGCAAATGTGTAACTATTCTAGTGATGATACAGTCTGCAATGGTGGAAACCCACTGTCATAAAAGACTTTGACAGGGGGTAAACTATTATGCACCAGTGCCTGGAAAAGAGCACCTTTGAAACAGTGATGTCAGTTGGCTATTTGCATGCTACAACCTTGAACATCTATAGAAAGTGGTTGAAGGTTGGTGAAATAACAAGTAGGTGCAACGTGTTGTACATCCACCCCTCATCACAGCATGTCGATGTCAGAGGCATGCCCACTCTGTAAAGCGGGATAGGTGGCAACCTGTGGCGGAACTAACTGCAGTGTGCAATGCTGGTATAGGCACAAGTGTTTTGGAGCACTCCATTTAGTTAACATGGTTAAAGAAAAGGGCTCTGAAATAGATGGCCCCTATGTGTTCCTATGTTGAGCCAATGACTTCCACAATTATGTGTTGCCTCATCAAACGAATCACATTTCTTGTTACACCAGGTCAATGATCATATCCAGATATGCTGTTATCTATGCAACTGATTATTGAAATACACACTGCCCCATGGTTGCTGACTGGTGAGGGCAGTTTATGCTATGGGTGTCTTTACCTGAGTTTCTAAGGGATCTGTGGTAGTAATCAAAGGTACCTCGGCAGCTGTGTGTGTGTGTGTGTGTGTGTGTGTGTGTGTTTTTCTTTTCCCCTTAATTTTCAATATTTGGCTGCAGCATCAAATCTCAAATGCTTCATTCTCTTCTTTTCTGATTTTCCGACAGTTCATGTTTCACTACCATACAATGCTTTGCTCTAAACATGCATTCTAAGAAATTTCTTCCTTAAATTAAGGCCTATGTTTGATGATAGTAGACTTATCTTGCCAAGAATGCCCTTTCTGCCAGTGTTAGTCTACTTTTTATGTCCTACTTGCTCTGTCTATCATGGGTTATTTCCTTGCCAAGGTAGCAGAATTCCTTAATTTTGTCTACTTCTCATTGGTTTCATCTGTCTTCAGTATTCTCAGTCTGTATTCTGCACTCATTGGCCTGTTCATTCCATTCAACAGATCCTGTAATTCTTCTTCACTATCACTGAAGCTAGCAACGTCATCAGCAGATCTTACCATTAATGTTCTTTCACCTTGCGTTTTAATCCCACCCTTGAACCTTTCTTTTATTTCGATCAGTGTTTCTTCAATGTATAGACTGATCAGTAGGTGCAAGAGATTGCATCCCTATCTCACACCCTTTTTATTCCAAGCACTTTGTTCTTGGTCTTCCTGTCTTATTGTTCCCTATTGGTTCTTGTATGTATTGTCTGTTACCATCTTTCCCTATAGCTTACCACTATTTTTCTCAGAATTTCAAACATCTTGCATCATTTGAATTGTTAAACACTTTTTGCAGGTCAACAGATCCTATGAATAAATCTTCTTTTTTCTTCAGTCTTGCTTCTATTGTCAATTGCAACATGAAGACTGCTTCTTTGGTGCCTTTACCTTTCCTAAAGTCAAACTGATTGTCATACAACAGATCTTCAATTTTCTTTTCCATTCTTCTGATTAGTATTCTAGTCAGCAACTTGGATGCATTAATTTTAAGGCTGACTGTGTAATAATTCTCACACTTTTTGGCTCTTGCTGTCTTCAGAACTGAGTGGATGATGTTCTTCCGGAAGTCTAATGGTATATCGCCAGTCTTATAAATTCTACAGACGAATGTAAATAATCATTTTGTTGCTACTTCCCCCAATGATTTTAGATATTCCAATTTAATGTTATCCATCCCTACTGCCATATTTTATTTTAAATCATACAAAGCCCTTTGAAATTCTAATTCCAGTGACGGTTCCTGTATCTCTTCCCTGTCAACTACTGTTTCTTCTTCCATCTCATCATCAGACAAGTCCTCGCCCTCATAGAGATCTTCAGTGTGCTCTTTCCAGCTATCCATTCTCTCCTCTGCCCTTAACAATGGAATTCCCATTGCACTCTTAATGTTACCATCCTTGCTTTCAATTTCACCAAAGGTTGTTTTGACTTTTCTATATACTGAGTCAGTCTTTCTGACCAACATTTTTCATGCAGCCATTTCACCTTAGCTTCCCTGCACTTTGTTTGTTTCATTCCTAAGTGACTTGTATTTCTGCATTCTGTATTTCTGTACATTTTTGTACTTCCTTCTTTCATCGATTAACTGAAGTATTTCTTCTGTTACCTACGGTTACCTTCTTTGTACCTATGGTTTTCTTTCCAGCTTCTGTGACTGACATTTTTAGAAATGTCCATTCCTCTTCAACTGAGCTACCTACTGAGCTCTTCATTGTACAGCATCTATATCCTCAGAGAGCTACAAGCATATGTCTTTATTCCTCAGTACTTCTATGTCCCACTTCCTTGTGCATTGATTCTACCTGACCAGTCTCTCAAACTTCAGCCTACTCTTCATTATTACTAAATTGTGAACTGAGTCTATGTCTGCTCCTGTGTATGCTTTAAAATCCAATACCTGATTTCAGAAACTGTTCCTGACCAAGATGAAATCCAACTGGAATCTTGCCATAGACCCTGGCCTTTTCGAAGGATGCCTCCTCCTCTTGTGATTTTTAAAAAAAATGTTCACCATTACTAGCTTAAGTTAATTGCGGAACTCACTTAGTCTTTCTCCTCTCTCATTCAAGTTGTGCAAAGGTACAATTAAAAGACACTCACATGTAGCTTTTGGCCACAGCCTTCATCAGTAAAGAGAGACACACACACAATATTGACACACACACACACACACACACACACACACACACACCTCATGCACACATGACTGCCAACTCCAGCATCTTGGGCCAGAATGCAACATCACATGGAATGCAAACAGCATTGTGGAGTGGGTAGGGAAGGGGAAGGGGATGGTAAAGGGGAGGGGAAGGGAAAGGGGAAGGGGAAGAGGAAGGGGACTGGGAAGGGATAGTAGTGTACTTGTGGGGAGAGAGATGAACACTGTCTGGTGGAGTGCACAAGGACTAAATTGCAGCAGGTGCAGCACCAGGAGGTTGTGGGAGAGGGATGTGGGGAAAAAAGGAACAAAAACTGAGAGGAACAGGGAAAAACAGGTAGATGCATTGGCAAAGGGCTGCAAATAAACAGGTTAGGAGACAAGAATGGGGAGGAGATGACAGGACATAGGGTGTGAAACTGTCAGGTGGAGAGTGTGGGGACAGTATGTTACCGAGGGTTGAGGACAGGGTAATTAGCAGAGAATGCATTGTAAGGATAACTCCCATCTGCGCAGTTCAGAAAAGGTAGTGGTGGAGGGAGGGGTCCAGATGGCTTGGGTAGAGAAGCAGCCATTGAAATCAAGTGTGTTGTGTTCAGCTGCATGTTGTGCCACAGGTTGGTCTACTATGTTTGGGTACATTTTGGCGGAGTTCATTCATCCTGGTGAACAGCTGGCTGGTAGTTGTACCAATATAAAAATCTGTGGGATGATTTGAGCAAAGCTGATAAATGACATGGTTTCTTTCAAGGTGGCCTGACCCCTGATAAGATAGGATAAACCTGTGACAGGACAGGAATAGAAAGTGCTGGGTGGTTTGATTGGACAGGTTTTGCACCTGGGTCTTGCACAGGTATATGATCATTCTGGCAAGGGGCTGGTACTGGGAGCAACATAGGGATGGACTAGGATATTGTGGAGGTTGGGTGGGTGATGAAACACCTGTTTGGGAGGGGTGGGAAGTGTCTCGGGTAAGATGTCCCTCATTTCAGGGCACAATGATAGGTAATCAAAGCCCTGGCAAAGGATGTGGTTCAGTTGCTCCAGTCCAGAGTGGTACTGGGTGATGAACGGGACCTCCTTTGTGGCTGTTTTTTTAGGGGATGTTGGGATGATTGAGGTTGTGATGCGAAATGGCACAAAAGATCTGTTTGAAGGCTAGTTCTGAGGGATAGTGCCTGCCTGTGAAGGCCTTGGTGAGACCCTCAGTATGCTGAGCAAGGGAGTTTTGTCATTGCAAATATGCCATACCTGGGTAGCCAGGCTATATGGGAGATATTTTTTGGTGTGAAAAGGATAGCAGCTGTGAAAAAGCAGGTACTGTTGGTGGGTTTCATGTTGACAGAGGCACGGGTGGAGCCATCAGAGAGGAGGAGGTCAACATCTAGGAAGTGTCACACTGGGTTGAGGAGGACTATGTGAAGGGAATGTGAGAAAAGGTGTTGAGTTTGTGAAGGAATGAAGACAGGGTGTCTTGGCCCTGGCTCCTTATCATTAAGCTCTCATCAATGAACCTGAACCAGACCAGGGGTTTGGTGTTTTGGGAGGCTAGGAACGTCTCCTTTAAATGGCTAGTTAAGATAGCGGACATTGGCTTCAAGTTTGTGATGTTATGCCACCTCTCCTCTTTTTTTACCTCCATGCTGCAGATTCTCCAGCAATGAACTTACCTTGATGCATGTAGTTTGCTTGTCAGTGCAGTATATTGTGAATAAATCACTTATAGTGTAAGGTATTTGTTTCAGAACATTGTGTGTAGTACCTGATAGATGAAATGAAATTAATTCAAGCTAAATTGGTTGTTCATATCAAATGCATTGTTTGTATGTGTGTAAATAGTTACATACAATGATGTTATTGTGATTTTCAAATTTAGAGACATGCAATGTCATTTTTATTCAAAAGTTTTCAAGAGCATCAAGTACACTGTTGAGGACTGCAATGAGGCTTCACTGTGTGCAGCTGGTCTGCTGCTCAGTAATTATCAGCAGTGCTATCCGAGACTCAGAAGATCGGGTGTCTTTCCTGTGACTTGAGTGACACTTCTGGAGTGCAGGCAGCTAGCAGCAAATATCACATGAGCAAAATACATTCAGTTGTCTGTTACTTATTTATACAGTAGCAAGTTAAGTATTGATCTATGGTATATGCAGTTTTCTTTTTAATCCTGCATGCAAAGCATGTGTAATTACTTTTACATAAGGTCCTCAAGGGAAGTAAAATGCAAGTAAAAAATTATATTTTAATAATTGGTTGTGCATGGTTGCTTTAGAGGTTCAGGCTCTCCCATTTCAAATACAGCTATTAACAAATGACAAATTTTGTCCTGTCTGGGTGAAGCATTACTGTATCATTCACATTGTGGTGCAAAGTAAGATTTCACGATTTTGCATTACCATTAGAAATCTATGCTTGGACTAAAGTCTGTGTTAGACATTGATCTCCTGAAAAAATCTGACTATACTGTAGTGCATCGTATTTCCTCTCTCTCGCAGTGATAACTTTCATGAAAATGCATACTGAGCTATTCACCTCGGCTACAGCGACAGATAGGACAGCCAAATCTGCCGGCAATCAGGACCTGAACAGAGCTGGAATAATTCCATTTATGCAAGGTAATTGGCATTAATATCCAGAGTTTCCAGTCATATAACACAGTTAAGTTGCATGACAGGTCTCCAGTATGCCTATTTTTTCCTTCGAGAGGGACTCAACTACTTGCTTGCTATGCAAGGATCCAGCAAATTACCTGGGTAAGAGCTATACCTTCCAAAACTGGTTTTATTAAGCCATTAGGGAAATGTGTAACTATTCACACAACAAGTGGGTTTGATTTTCAGTCTCATGTTTTAAAATTTCATTATTAAATCACGATAATACAACCTACAGACTTGTTGAGAAGAATTCATATTCTGATGTTTGAAGGCTAAAGGCTCTGTGATGTCACACAGCAGCCATTTTGCTGTTTTGATGTCATGAAGTCGCATGCTTTTACTATCTTGCGCTGTTCGCAACATCATGAATAGTGGTGACGGAACTTCTTGACTCATATTTTATCCCGTAATCCTTAGGGGGAAGGGGAAAAAAGCATTTAATGATTAACCTGTATGTGATGCTACAGTTTGATTCCTAGTTCTACTGTCTCCAGGCTGTCATAAGTAAACTTACATTGACAGACTTCTCATTATTCTATTTGATTTTTGGAAGTTGGTACCATACGTGGGTGATAAAAGCATTAATGTGATGATGAACTTAAGTGTTTCTTATGAATTATTTCAATACTGTATCAAGTAATCTGAATAATTGTGTAATCAGCAGTTATAAGCGTTGAGCTTGGCTGTATTATATCATACATAAGTATCATTAAAAGCTTGCTTGGTGCGATATAAATCACTTACTGAAAACATTTGTAGTTGACTATCAGATAGAACTGTGGTGTACATAAAGTACTCAGACAAAGTATAAAATACTGGGGTAATGATGTACAGATGTTTCATTTAAATGTGTAGCTCTTGGCTCATTCATAATATTGTGATACAATGAAGTATTTGTTGCAGGTTATTTGTTGCTAGCACTCATAAGTGTGATTACAGTAAAATCATGTGATTTCTGTGCTCAGATAGCTACAATTTATTGTTACATAGCAGTTAACTGAGAATGAACTTTAGACTCAAATGTAGCACAATGTTGAATATGTAAGTTGAATGTTGGGTCCTCATGCCGGAAGGCCACCTTAACAAAATTCAGCAGTTATTCTGCAAAAGTGTTCAAGGTGTAGCACTAGAAGTACTTTCTGATAAACCATTTAACAGAGTGTAATTTGTAGTCTTTGAATGCATTTAATGTTCAGATGCGACTAGCAAGTATGTACTCCTGAGATGGTTCTTTGGAAGCATTTGAGAGACATTTTACAACAGGTTACACCTGTTTGTAGTGGCAATAATATTGTGTGAACTAAATACTTCGTATATGCCTCACAGAGGCCATCTTACATGACTTATGAATGCAATGACCTTGTTATTATATAGTCTTTTCTACATGAAGTATCCCCTTCCATGACCAGGAACAATTGGTTGACAAATACAAGTCTGTTCAACTTAGAGATTACTGTTTCAAAAGCTGAGTTGTACTTTCATATTTTTCTATGATTGGCATGATTTTTTCATGACTACAAAAATAGTTATTATGACTTCCATTTAACATGTATCTATTGTTAATTACAAAATTATTTCTCTCTTCTCTGGGTGCTAATTCAGAAAACTATGACTTACACTGGTGTTCAAAAAAGTGTTGAATACTTTGAGAGGTGATGGTACTCACTGAAACAAGAAAAATAAGTCCATTAAATGTGGATCCTGAAACACATACTTTCTGAGGTAAGGCCAGTAAATGTGGGTCAAGAAATGCATATTTTCTGCTATAAACATGTGTTTACAGGAGGTGTTCAATGTTGCATCCATTTTTGACAGTGCACTCTTCTGTCCTCTGGTGTGAGGAATGACACACCCTTTGAAGTACATCCAGTTGTCATACCTGCTGGTGCACGTTGAAGACATGACCCTGTAGCGTTCGCACATCGTTGATTGCCATGGCATAGACCAACCTTCAAGTGTACCCATAATCAAATGGCTAGGGAATGAGGTCTGATGAATGGGCAGGTCAAAGTGTATGGCCCTCGACAAACCCAGTAGACCTGAAATGTCTGTGTTAGATGTTAGTGCACATTGTGATGAAAGTGTGCTGGTGCACCATCATACATGAATCACATTTTTCTTTGATGCTGCAATAGCATGATCTACTAATATAGCCTACAATATGACTCGAATCACACAACTGACTGCACGGCACCTAATGGTAGGTAGAGTACTGTGAGTAAGACATCATAATACCCTGCAAATACATCTGATGCCAATGCAATGACTGTGCTAATATTTGCAACCAAGCATTGCAAAGCCCTTCCTATACATAATTGTTTATCTCAGAAAGTATGCATTTCCTGGCCCATGCTTATCGGACTTATTTTTCTTTTTTGGGTAAGTACTACAGCTTCACAAAGTATTACATACCTTTTTTTTTAATACCCTGTATACAATACAACACAAATGCAAACACATATGATCGTAAACATGAACAACACAAGCAAATTCTTACTGTGTACAGGGGGCAGCAATGCATCTCCTTGGCAGTTGTCTTCATTCTCCCAGTCATAAGGAGGAGTGAACTTCTTGGTTCGCCTTTTCTTCACCATGGGATTTCGGAGCAATACTGTTATCACTGGGCTTGTACTAAGGAAGTTTAGTGCCTTTGTTGCTGTCTTCCTATTGCTTTTGTGTGGCTTTGGAATTACTATGTTTATCTTGTTTCAAAATGGATTTGGGTCAGTGGGTTAGACTTTTTGTGTTGCCTATATTGATGCCTTGGTGCAATTTGTTGGTTTCAGAATGTGAATTCAAGGGTCTCCGTTAAACGGCTTCATGTGGGGAATATCCTGCTGCCTTGTGGGCGTGACAGTTGTATGCAGATGCAATGAATCCTACAAGTCTGTCACAATCTAAGTGTGTTTTTGATGAATAATATGATAACATTTGTGCAATAGTTATGTGCACAAGCTCCGGGTACCTGTTGGCTTTATGGTAAAAGGGCATAGTTCATAATTTTTTGATTCATAGTGTTTTGAAAACTTGTGCAACAATGCCGACATGAAATTTGAGCCTTGAGTGGTGAATGTTGCTAGGGGCTTCCAAATGGCAATACAAAGTGACTGATAAAAGTGCAAGCAACAGTTTTAGTAGTCATATCTGCAAGTGTTATCAAAATCAAGTACCTTGAACAGTGATCAATAACTAACAACATATATTTACTAGTCTTGGTGCTTTGTCGAAATTGGCCACAGATATGCAGGGCCACAACATTAAATCATTTTGATGCTTCTGGTAATGTTTGTAAAGGAACTTTAGTCCTTAGTGGACTTCATACACGAGGCAGACAATTTTGTATATACTCCCAAACATCAGTTTGTTGACCTTTGCACCAGTAATTCTAGGCTATTCTTGCATTTATGGCCTGTCATCCATTATGTCAGGCCTGTAAACTGTCATGACACTGTACCATTATTAGTTGCAATTCTTTATGTATTACTAGTCTATTACCCAATGGAGACTGTAATCTTCCTCCTCCTTCCTATGTCCATCTGTTGTCCACATTCATCTTTTATAAAGATTTGAGAGACTCGAAGATTACAACAAACTTTCTAGTTTACTTAGTTTGTCATATAGAGTTGGCTACAGTTCTTCTCATCTAGGGGTCTGATTCTTGAAGCTGAAAATGTTACATTTCATGTTGTGATATTCATTATTTTTGGCTTCATTAAAACAGCAAATAGTTAATACTTTCAGCCAGAAGGCAAATACTTGTTTATAAAGAATGATTAACGTATAATAAGGTGTCGCATAGCGATGGTGGAATTTCCTAAATAATGTAATTCGTCGTCTTTGGGTAGCAACATAAGCAGAAGAATACAGATAGATATGGGATCCTTCACTATTTTGTTCGCTGGAGAACATATGAAGCCTTGAGTGCAAAAAAGACTTGTACTGTTTTTCTTAGGTAAGATGGACACAGATTTGTGGCAGTCTGCTCTAATTTTTACTAAATGTATAAAAACGTGTTAAGCGGAAGTTTGAGTGAAGTGTAAAAAGAAGAACTGTTAAAACTTATCATGATGAAGCACGAGTGACTCAAGAGGACAATGGCTATATAAAAGAGTGCTCAATGGACATGAATCGGACATAAAAACCTACCGTCAATGTAGTACTAAGCTTAAGGTACGATATATGTTTTAGTTATAATAAATATTTGTTCTGGGAATACTGAATCATTTAGCAGTACTCATTCCTATCATCTCCTCAGTACTATTTTCATTTTAATTATACATTTTGCTAAGATTACAGACACCAAGATCAGCAGTCCAATGCGCGTGTTACATTGACCAAAAGAAAACTCTTTGATTGTCTTCTTGCATCAGCTTTAATATATAATTCCCCTTTTGTGTGATGTTACTGTTGTTTTTGCGCCCTTAAGAACTTTCTGGTCCCTTAGGAAATTGTTTTCTCATAACAATAACTTCACGACCGGGTATGATCATATCTACGATCATGAAGTAATTAGAAAGATGATAACGCAATTTCTGAACTAACCATGTCTGTAACTGGGAAAAGTGACCCTAAAGTCCAAACTCTTCCTGCTGCAGCTAGAAATGACCTCAGTGCGCTAATGGAAATGCTGAAACAACAGTTTGACGCAGTAAATGAGACTATAAAAACACAGAATGAGACTGTTAATGCACAATTAGATGCTGTAAGTGAATCAGTAAAAACACAAAATGAGACTATAAAAACACAAAATGAGACTGTTAACGCCCGATTAGACGCTATAAGCGAATCAGTAAAAACACAGCTAGCCACAATCAAAACAGATCTGCATAAAGAAATTATGGCTGAATTAAATACCCATTTGGGTGAGGTGCAAACTAAGATCAGTGATCAAATTCAGAAAATGCAGAAACAGGTGAAAAGTGAAATAGCTGAAGTATCTGGAACACTGAACACAAAAATTCAGGTAGCTACCAAAGAAATTGACATTGAAGGTGTATTAGAGGATCTGTTGAGGCAGATAGACTCATTCAATATTGAAGAACAGGTTAAGAGCACTGTGAAAGCACATGCAGAGGCATTCTCAGAACACTACGGTGAATGGATAAAGGGTAAAGACATTTTTATTGAAAAGAAGGTCAGGGAGGAGCTTAGAGAGACTGTCAAGGATGTAACATATGAAATCTTAGCTGCTCCTGGTAAGTTGGGAGACACAGTGGTTTCTGAATTGGGACAGATTCGGAGGACACTTACACGGGATCTTCCTGAGTGGAAGCAGCAAGTGGTGGATGAGGTCAGAATGCTGAGAAACTGGGTAGAAAATCCGCACACGCATACGCAAACTATAGGGAACAACTCTATAGATGGTGACAACTGTCAATCAACTCCTTATGGTTCACCGTCTGATTACATGCAAAACAACAGTTCTGTTGAGCCTCGAGTGGGGAAAATAAATGATACGCTCACAATTGTGAGTTTAATGCAAGAGGAAAGTGTGATTAAGCATCACACTTTTCCTGTTTTTCATCCACAGAAGCGAGAAATACACCCCATCGTGGTCCTAAAGAATTTTTCCGGTATATTTCCCAGGAGCTGGACAGACCGACAGTGTATTCAGTTCGTCACTGGATTTATTTCCGGTGATGCAGCATTATGGGGAGCAGAAATGGTAGACACATGTAGGAATTATAAAGAGTTTGAGAAAATGTTCTTGGCAAAATTTTGGAGCAATGGGGTACAGCAGAGATTATGGAAGGAGGTGTATGGTGCGGAAATTTTCAATGAGAAGCATGGAAGTCTCCGGCGATACTTTGAGAAGTATCTAGCAAAAATTAAATTCTGGGATTCTCCGATTTCTTCCAAGGACGTAATTATGATTCTCAAAAGGAAACTCCCTGTGTCAATTAGAGAGAAACTAGTAAATGTGTCCGAAGAAGACACAGATGTATTCCTTTCTGTGCTGGATTCCTTAGATTTAATAAGTAAGGACGTGCGCTCCAAGGTTGGCAGCGGCAAATTCTTCCCTGGCAGCCAGAAGAATGCATTGCACACGGACAACAGTGCGCCGAAGGAGAGAGCGAGCTACTGCGATCACTGTTACCAACCTGCCAGCTGTTATGAAAACACAAATGGCAATAACTTTAAACGGAAGCAGTAAACCAATTACAGTAATCAGCAGAGATACCACCCAATCTATAACCACCAGGAACAACAGCAGTATGGAAACCGGCCCTTTAATTCCGCGCCTGAGCAGTATGGAAATTCTCCACAAATGAGTGGTAATTTCTCAAATGGGCTAGTGTACAATCAAAGTTATAGATGGGAAAATAGCAAGTGGCATGGGCAAGGTGGAGGCCACCCAGCACAACATCAGAACAACTTTTCCTGGGATAGAGGGCCACAGAACAATTTTCAAATGGCACCAAATGCTAACTTTCCTACACAAGGAAATGATTCTGCCGGCAACCAAAAGATTGGGTGACAACAGCCGTCTCAAGTATTCTATTCACAAGTGAATGCACCCAGTGGATTTGACCCCTTTACACTGGCGGCCATGAATGACAAACATACTAAACATCCTGTGGAAAATTAGAGGCAGCACTTTTCAGCCTCCTAGAGGTCACTGTGGATTTTGAGTGGAAGCACTAACGAATCCTCTGATTCTGAGTATGTTAACGCGATTCGATATGACCATGAAACCCTCTTACGAGATGACCTTGCACTTGACAGAGAAGCTCAAGACATTAATGACATTTATGATGAACAGGTCCAGGCTTCAATTAAGATTTCTATTGCAACATTCCTGTCACAGCCATTGTTGATACAGGAGCAAACATCAATGTCATGTCATCATGTCTCTTCAGACAGGTGTCTTCTGTTTCAAAAGATTTATCATTGCCGATTCAGAGTTGCTCCATATCAGGAGCGATTGGTCTACTGGAACAGAGAGTTAGTTTACAGATGCAGCTTCAACTGCAGACAGAATCTGTTTTGGTTTCTTGCCTCTTTTCCTTGTGTGAACTGTTAATGATAATTATTATGTTGAACAGCACACTGACTACATGGTAACGGCTACTACATGTAAACTTTAAGATTTAATGTTAAGTATGGAAAAATTGTTTATAGTGATGGACATGAACTGATATTGCTTCAACAAGCTGAAGCAGGAAATTAAGGTTTCAGAAAGAATTTCAATTTAACTTTAAGTTACGAGGTGATTGCCCAGAGCTATATAAATATGTAAAGGTGAGAAATGGAGGAGGGTGCATAAATAAGCACTTCTCTCAATGTACAAGAAGATTTATAGATTTATATTTAGTAATGTAATTACTTGAAGTTCTCTTGTAAACGCCCAAATTACCTGCTTAAAAAAAAATACATGTTCAAAACGTCCAGACAGTGAACAGGAGTGGAGGAAATTTCTTAGCTTAAAGTTCAGTTAAAGCATGCTGTTAAATGAGAAAACAAGTGGTAACCCACATGTGTTCACACAAGGGGACAATAAGCTGTAGTAAACTAAGTTAGTTGAAGTACAGTACAAAAAGAGAGGCAAACCATGAAGCATGAATAATGTAGCGTAAGTGCATCACGAGGCCATTAATTGCTATGAAAGTAAACAGTTTCCCTGTGATCTGAGCCAAATCTAAGAGTATATGAGGAATGTTAGCTGACGAATTGATTTCAGTAGAATCAAGGTACTAAATAACCACACATCAAGCCCCCTGTATCATAAATAAGTCCAAGTAAAGATCTTCAGAAGTTTTGTAGTGTAATCTAGCGACCATTCAATACCCTAATTGATGGCTAATCTAAAGAACAAGCAATGCAGTGATATTTAAACTTAATACTGACTATAACCAGAGTAAGACGTAGAAGTAACAAAGCACGCTTTTTTTTTTTATGGACAGGTTGCGTAAACCCAGTGAAATGTGGGTAATTCCATTCATGCGAAAAATAGTAGACACGTGTTACCTATTTTTTTTTTTTTTTTACAGAGAACGATTGCTGAGTACATGAAGCGAAGAGGGAGACCTATTGTTATCAAGTCTGTCCTCAAATATAAAAATTTTGGCAAGTACAAAGGAAAGTACAAAAGAAAAGGTTCAGCATTAAATGCATATACGTTAAGTAGTAGATATGCAACGTGGTAGTAGAAAATGATCTTGGGTGCACTAAAGAATAAATGCAATGAGTGTTGAGAAATCTGTAGTTTTCATAATGAGGAGATGAGCCCTTAAAAGAAAGTTTGAAAGAATATTTTTAGATTCACTAGTGAAAGTAAACCTTGAGATATAAAGAGTCCACTCATAAAGCAGTTGTTCACTGTACTTAACCAAAGGAATGACAATTAATTGTAAATATTAGCTCATAAGTGATCTGTTGTAAATAGTAGTGTATAAGTCTTTCTGTACCAATGGAGGAAACCTGCAAAATTGATTGTTTTGTAAATGAACACTATCGACGAAGGAACTGAGCACAAATGCTGTGTGAAGATGCACACTAAAGTGCGACGTGCCTAATAAATACAACTGTTCAGTGTGTACTAGTGGTAGTGTTGTACTGCAAGTGTAAAAAAGTCAAGGCTACGACAATAGGTGCAACGCAAAGTTCTGTGTTGTCATAAGTGCAGTGACAGCTAAAATATTCATCGTCACTTACCTGTGAGCCTCATGGGAGGCAGTTGACAGGGAAGTATGGAGGCAGCTTCAGTGTCCGACTCCTCCGATGGAAAACGCGCACGAAGTGTGTGTATCGATGCACTCACGTGATACAAAGTTCACCAAAAAAAAAAGAGCGATCGACGACCAGCAGCTCTGTTACAACCTGAGCACAAACCGATACTGAGTATTGGAACTCATGCAACACTGTGCAGCTGCTGTGAGTGGCTAACATGTGGGTGATGAAACAATCCAAACTTTAAACTGCTAACTGCCATGACTTCAATCATACGTACTGGAGGAAAGACATTTGCACACTTGTCTGACTACATTTTCGTACATAAATTAAGCAATTTTCTTGAGTTGAAATTAAGATGAGTGAGAAATAGTTTGTTAGATTACTCAGACCTTAAAGCCATTAATACCGGCTCTCCTGAACACTGCTAAAATGAATTATAATCCTGTCTCTTGATGGACAAAGAAAATGAATGTGCACTATAGGAAGACCCTGAACTCCAGACCAGTCCCAATCCTTAACAAATGTATCCAATAGGTTGTAAGTTATACTAATAATTTTCCACTTCTTCTGTTTCATATTGTAAATAAAAACCCGGGAAGCCACTTGAATTCCTGGCACTACAGTGGAAAGGACAGATGTACTGCATGAAGAATGCCGTAGACAGCTAACACAGAAAGTGAAAGCATCACCAAGTGTATTGCTATGCTATTAAACTGTAATTGAACCACAATGAGTCAAAAGAGGCTCAACATTGTCCACTCTAGTTTAGTGAAAATAAACACACACTGTACTTATGTATTAGTTGTTAAGGTCACGAGGATGTAAATTCTGAATTCTATCCCCTGAAGTGAGAAATGAACGTTCACTTATTGTTATTAGCAAATATGGACCAAACTTAAATATGCACATACATGTGAATCTTGTTATTAAGGAATGAAGTGACTGATGAACAAAGAGTGAAAAACTTTATTTTGAAAAATGATAAATATCTGATATATGTTTATAAATGTAATTTCAATATACGTACTTAGTACACCAGTAACATTATGTAAGTGTCATACCAAAAATCATGAATATCTCATGAGGACATGAGGATCGAGGTAATCCTTCGACATTCCCTCTCTCCCCATGGGAGGCGATGTGATATTCGGTATTTTTGGCTTCATTAAAACAGCAAATAGTTAATATTTTCAGCCAGAAGGCAAATACTTGTTTATAAAGAATGATTAATGTATAATAAGGGGTCGCATAGTGATGGTGGAATTTCCTAAATAATGTAATTCGTCGTCTTTGGGTGGCAACATAAACAGAAGAATACAGATAGATATGGGATCCTTCACTATTTTGTTCGCTGGAGAACATATGAAGCCTTGAGTGCAAAAAAGACTTCTACTGTTTTTCTTAAGTAAGATGGACACAGATTTGTGGCAGTCTGACCTAATTTTTACTAAATGTATAAAAACGTATTAAGCGGAAGTTTGAGTGAAGTGTAAAAAGAAAAACTGTTAAAACTTATCATGATGAAGCACGAGCGACTCAAGAGGACAATGGCTATATAAAAGAGCGCTCAATGGACATGAAACGGACATAAAAACCTACCGTCAATGTAGTACTAAGCTTAAGGTAAGATATATGTTTTAGTTATAATAAGTATTTGTTCTGGGAATACTGAATCATTTAGCAGTACTCATTCCTATCATCTCCTCACTACTATTTTCATTTTAATTATGCATTTTGCTAAGATTACAGACACCAAGATCAGCGTGTTACATTGACAAAAAGAAAACTGTTTGATCGTCTTCTTGCATCAGCTTTAATATAGAATTCCCCTTTTGTGTGATGTTACCGTTGTTTTCGCGCCCTTAAGAACTTCCTGGTCCCTTAGGAAATTGTTTTCTCATAACAATAACTTCACGACCAGGTATGATCATATCTACGATCATGAAGTAATTAGAAAGACGATAACGCAATTTCTTAATCAATAGCACACTAGTTGTGACTGCCTCAAGCCACGTGAAACTGCAAGTAAAAACTATTCACATTTCATAATGCAATATTTTATGACAATGGTCAATCCATGATTCTTACGCCAATTGTGATTGATAAAACAGTAAGCAAAATCTCAAATTCCAACTTTTCCATTGAATAACAACATCACTTTTATTTTGTTACATCACAACGTCCTCATGGCTGAACTGATCTAAATAAATTTCAAGATTATTGTTGGAGAATTTTTGTTTTTATGTAAATCTATTTTCTCACATTTTAGTATACCATACAGCCTTGTGATTTTTCACATGTGGGAGTGACAAGTCGATAGTCAACAGGACATTGAAACATTCTCTTTGCGAGTGATGTTCTTTGGTGGAAACAGTGAGTGTTCGTTTCCCACGTTAATGTATGTATGTATTGCATTTGTGTGGTACAACAAAAGTAATTATTCCCAGTATAAAAACCACGCAAGCGTTTTCCTTTATATAGTGAAATTACCCCTACGTAAGTGGTGACCCCGTAACTAAGCGGTGTGACAGTAGACAAATTTCTTTAGATATTTTCCGCGCCATCTCGTATCGACATGTCGTCTGCACAGAATTTGTTCTGTGACATCAACAGCGTCATCCTGAACATCAAGAAGGAGCTTGACATGATGCAGCAAACCCCTCAGTTCACAGTGCCATGGATTCCTACATCTCATACTGACTTCATCCACGATGTTACGTTTACAACCGCACCACATGTACTGGTGGTTCCCATGCCAATGCCACAGGATATTGCCTCACATAACCAGCCCGCGGGACACTCCGATATCAGACCAAATGTGCTCTCATTTTCATCACCCGCATTGGTGCCGCTCCCACGAGTGTGGCCCACCCACGTCGCGATTACAAATTCGGCCCCCTCCTTTCATTCCCGAACGTCCAGAATTTGGTTTGCTTTTATGGAGAACATTTTTGTGCAGCAACAAATAGTCGATAATTTTGAACAGTTCACAATAGTGATATGCAACCTGCACCAACGTGTGTCGTCAGTGATATCAGATATAATTATGCAACCACCACCACAACAAGCCTACGCCACCCTCAAGACGGCGTTCATTTCACGTTGCACAAAACCTGTGGACCAGCAAATAACACAGCTCCTGTACCACGAGAAATATGGTGACAGGTCGCCTTCAGACTTTTACCGGCATTTACGTGCTATGATGGACCCTTCCATGTTCTCAGACACTTTACTGTGCACATCTGGCAACAGCAGTTACCTCCACAGCTATGCTTAACCTTAATTGATTACGAGGGCCGGCCATTAAGTGAGTTGCTGCAAGTGGCCGATAGAGCGCACTCCCTGCCCGACTCGCATGCCACAGTGGCCGCTGCCACAACCATCTCAGCCAACAACACCAGCCAAGCATGGCCAGAGCCGATTGAAGCAGCACCTCCAGCTTGTGCTGCCATGGCTACATGACAAGCACCGGACGTGACCAAAGATTTCTGATCTCTCCGCGCTGCCATCAATCAGCTGACTGCCCAGCTGCAGTGGCTAGAGCCACACAACATTGCGGCGGCTGACACACACACGCGTCGTCACCAGCTGTAGCACTCACTGCATTACGCAAACAATGGCACCGGTTATTGCTGGTTCCACCAGCGTTTCGGCGCACAAGCTACGAAGTGTAAGGCACCGTGCTCACACCCAAATGCATCCCACGGCCTTCTTTAGGCACAGCTGATCATCACAACAAGCAAATGCACCTAAACTCACAGACACATGAGAGGAGAACACCCCCATTGCAGGACAAGCCTACGTTATGTGGATCAACTTCTCCAACAGCTGTAAGGTATGCAGCTTCACAAAGACTTTTTGTTCCTGATCGCTCTACAGGATGGATGTTTTTGGTTGACACCGGCTCAGATGTCAGCACTCTGCCTGTAAATTTCTTCCCTTCAGACAAACGTGCTGAATAGAGCACTTTGAAAGCAGTCAACAATTCAGCCATCCACACATATGGACAGAAAACACTGGCAGTGGACATTGGACTACCAGAGAAATGCAATTAGACCTTCGTTATGGCTGCTATCTACCAACCTATACTAGGTGCTGATTTCCTGGCAAAACATGCATTGTCCATGGATTTACGCAAGTCACAACTTGTCCATTCTGCCAATGGATGGGTTATCCCAGGAATACAAGGATGTCCGACCTCTCATGCATGCTCAAGGGTAGATAACCTCAGTGCACCCACCTGGGAGGACACCATAGTGATGAAGGAATCTGACCAGCAGATGGCTCAAATGACATCAAAACAGTTGACAGCAGAACAACAGGCTCCTGCGGTTTCACCCGCAAAGGCGACACCCAAGCCACAACATGGAACAAGAAAGAACAGGGTGAAGCATGAGATGGTGCACCACATCCGTACAACTCCAGGCCCACCAGTCTCCTCACGTGTTCGCAGGCTTGCACCTGATCACTTGCAGGAAACCAAGACCATTTTCAACAAGATGCTACAAGAAGGAACTATACAGCCATCCAACAGTCCATGGTCCTCTCCTCTGCACCTCGCCCATAAAAATAATGGGTCATGGCGCCCGTGTGGTGATTATCAAGCTTTGAATGCCCGAACTGTTCCGGACATATGCCCTGTGCCACATATACAGCATTTCACCCATTCACTGGCCAGGTCTACCATATTCAGAGTTTTAGATTGCTGTAAGGCTTATAATCAGACCCCAATGGCAGAGCAGGACATACCAAAGACTGCAGTGACAACCCCATTCGGGCTGTTTGAATTTTTGGTGATGCCATTTGGGCTGAAAAATGCTGCCCAAAAATGGCAACAGTTTCTGGACAGCATGCTAAGAGGGCTACCATATTGTTTTGCCTATTTAGATGATATTCTGGTGTTTTTGGGGAATGTTTCTGACTATCAGAAACACGTAAACAAGGTGCAAAGCAGGCTTAGTGCTCATGGAATAACACTTAACATGGACAAGTGCCTGTTTGGGGAACCCGTGGTGACCTTCCTGGGTTATAAAATGCCAGCTCAGGGCGTTTTCCCACTGCCAGAGAAGCTGGAGTTGTTGCATACCCTACCACGGCCTCAAAACTAACACGATCTCTGACGATTCCTAGGAATGATAAATTTCTATCGTCACCACCTCCCCGGAACAGCAATCCAGACACCATTGAACAAAGCCTTAGCCAGACACAACAAAATTGGCAAGCGCCCACTCCCATGGACACCCGAGATGGACTCTGCTTTCAAGGCACTGCAAAACAGCCTTCACAACGCAGTGGGGCTTGCACACCCTGCATCATGAGCTCAGCTAGCCCTAGTAGTGGATGCAAGCCAAGTTGCAGTCGGTGCAGCACTACACCAGAGAGTGAAGGGTCATTGGCAGCCACTAAGTTTTTTCTCACAAAAACTACAGATGGGTCAAACTCGTTGGAGTGCATACGACAGGGAACTCCTTGCAATGTATGAAAGTGTCAGGCACTTCTGCCCTTTCATTGAGGGCAGGCAATTCACCATATACACCGACCATAAACCTCTCATGGCATCTTTCTACAAAAGCAGCGATTCATGTTCCCCCCACCAGGCCCTCCATATCGAGTTTATATGACAGTTTTCGACAGACGTGCATCACATCCATGGTGCCGACAACATTGTGGCAGACTATTTCTCGCGCATTAATGGGATAAGTCCAATGTTGGATTATTCTGAATTGGCAAGGGCACTGGCTTCAGATGCTCAGCTGCAGTCCTTGTTGGTGGACTCGTCCACTGGCCTACATTTACAACTTATGGATGCCCCCTGCAGCCCATTTAAGGTATGGTGCGACACCTCCATGGTTAGACCACTCCCATACATCACTACCCAATTCTGACGAAAGGTATTTGACAGCATTCACAACCTGGCACACCCAGGAACCAATGCCTCAGTGAAGTTAGTGACGGACCATTTTGTGTGGCCTTCAATCAAGAAAGATACATGGCATGAGCCCGCAGCTGTTATCAGTGTCAATCTGGCAAAGTGAGACGCCATGTTCACACTCCAGTAGGACAATTCCCAACCCCAACAGCACGTTTTGGGCATGTACACATTGACTTGGTTGGACCCCTCCTCCCTTCGGAAGGTTACAGGTACTTGTTTACGGCAGTCGATCATTGCACACAGTGGGCAGAGGCTACACCAATCAGGGACATTTCTGCAGAGACTACTGCAAGGGGATTCTTGGAAACTTGGGTAGCTCATTTTGGGTGCCCATTTTTCGTAACCACTGACCAAGGATGCCAATTCGAGTCGACACTGTTCCAACAACTGTCGAAACTCTGCGGCTTCCAACGAAACCAGACAACTAGCTACCACCTGGCCAGCAACAGTTTGGTGGAAAGGTGGCACCGGACTTTAAAGGCTGCCCTGATGTGCCACGAGGACTCATGGACTCAAGCTTAGCCATTGGTTTTGCTGGGGCTATGGACCGCATTAAACAACAGACTCAGTTGTTCCTCGGCAGAGAACCACTACATGTTCCAGCAGAGTTCCTTGCACCAGTTCCTCTCCCAGATGAGATACAGCTACCACACCTCTTGCAACAAATGAGGAAGCAGGCAGAGATGCTTTGTGCAGCCCTGACGTCTCAGCATGGCACGCAACCAGTGTTCATACACAAGTCCCTCGATACTTGTTCCTGCATCATGCTCCGCACAGACCTGGTACATCATTCTTTACATCCACCATACACTGGACCATGCCAAGTGCCAGAACGAGGCACACACACAATGGATATCCTCCTCCAGGGAAAGTTGACCAAGGTTTCCATTGAGCGGGTAAAACCCGCTTGGACAATGACAGCACCAACTGCAATCTCACAGACATCTTCAGACACAACTCACAACGTACCCACACCTTCCACAGAGTCAGACAGCTGTGACCCACAGGAGCTCCATACCGAGGGACCTAATGTAGCAGCAGAATCATCAAGCAGCACCCACACCTGCACTAGGGCAGGCCGAGAGGTGAAGTTTAAGTACCCCACCATACCGGGTGCTCCGCACTTCAGGGCGGGGGAGGGCAGCCTGTGTGGGAGTGGCAAGTTGATATTCTACAGGACACTGAAACATTCTCTTTGCGAGTGAGGTTCTTTGGAGGAAACGGTGAGTGTTCGTTTCCCGGGTTAACATATGTATGTGTTGCATTTGTGCAGTACAATAAAAGTGATTATTCCTAACATAAAATCCATGCAAGCATTTGCCTTATAGTGAAATTACCCCTACACACATTAACAAAGCTGAACTTAGATTTTTCATACAAAATACAAATATAGTCCGATCACATCAGAGGCATGCTTACGACTCTTACACTCTGTGGAAATAACCATATTTCAAAAGGTTTACAATTTTTCTTGAAAAATGAATTTCTACTAATTCCAATTATTATTTCATAAATGAATCCAGAAATAAATATAGTAACCAGTACAGGATTGCTTGATTAATAATAGAAATTTTAAGTGGGCCAGCATTTCATTATTTCAAATGTTTCTAAAACAACCAAAAATGTCAATTGCAACATCGAGACTAAAACATTTTATAAAGTTATTCATTTTCATAAATTTTATCTTGAAATATAACATACTAAGTATAGAATTACATGAAAGTTTTCAGAAAAGTAACTGAGATAATATTGACCTGTCCAAAATTCAAAAAATAATACTGGTATTGACAACTACTGTTGAGGAAAAGTAATACTAGAGGAGGATGTCCTGTTACAAGCCTTGCAATATAGTATGCCATTGTCTATAACAAAATCAGAGAGTGGTGCATACTGATGGCATTCCACATCTCTCTCTTAGGATTCTTTCAGTTCTTCTATGGGAACATCATGAGTTTGCACAACTCTAATTTTTCTGCTAAGCGTGTCAGCATTTCCTTGCAAATAGCCAAGTGTGTGCCAGACTGTATAATCATACTCAGATAATTTTAATGTCCATCTAGTCAAATGATTGCTGGGGTCCTTTAAACTCAACATCCACATTAGCTTGGTGTGGCCTGTAACCACAGTAAATTGGCATCGATGTAAGTATCACTTAAAGCAATTTATGCCAAATGTGAGAACTAACAACTCTTTCTTGGTAGTGCTGTAGTTAATTTCTGCAGAATTCATTTGCCTGGAGGCACAACCTATTAGTCTTTCCTCACCATCTGTTTCCTGACCCAAAATGGCATCAGCCATGTAATCTGATGTATCCATTGGAAGGATGAACAGTTTTTCAAAGGTTGGGTATACCACTAGCGGCAAACAAATCACACTCCTCTGTCCATTAAAAGAATGTACCTTTCCTTAAAACATCTCTCAGTGATTTTGCTATTGTAGCATAATCTTACACAAATCGACAATAATTATTGGCTAAGTCAAGAAAAGATTTTAACTCTTTAACACGTTTTGACACTGGGAAATTATCCACTGCCTCAGTTAGCCTAGAATCTTGCTTAACTCCTTCTGCATTAATGACATGTCTGAGGCACTGAATCTGTGACTGTGCAAAAGCACATTTTTCTAGCTTTAAACTTAATTTTGCATTTTGAAATCAAGATATTACATTTTTTAATCTCTCAGCATGCTCTTTAATTGTTTTTTTTGCAGAAATTACAATGTCATTGAGATACACGAGACACATAGTAAGTTTTAAAACTCTTAATAAGAAGTTGGCAAATCTTTGTAAAGTGGCAGGTGCATTTCTTAGACCAAATGGCATGAACAAGAATTCGTACAGTCCAGACGGAACCAAAAAAGCAGTTTTTTGTCTATCTTGTGGTGCAATACCCAGAACACATATGCAGGGTGGTAAAGTATTTGCTGTTCCCTAATCTGTCTAAGGTCTCATCAATACATAGAAGGGGCTAGGTATCAGGTGTGGTAACCTGGTTTACCACCCTCATACCGACACATAGATGATAGGTTTTCTTCCCATTGCTTGATTACTTTTAAGCACAATGTTGATAGGACTCGACCATGGACTTGCAGAGAGTGAAATTATACCCACAGCCAGCTGCTGTTGAGTAGTATCTCCAGCAACAGACTGTAGGCGGTATGGTAGTCAATATCTTTCCTGCATGATTGGTGTTGCATCTTCCTTGGGAATTTTGTGCTATATGATGCCAGTAGCTGGCAAATACTGTCTTTACTCAAACAACCACACATATTCCTCTAAAGCTGGGTGTAAAAGACTTTGCTCTGACTCCCAAAAATGTGCCAATTTCTTCTTCAACTGATACCTTAATGAAGGTCCTATAAAGCAAACTTTTCTAACAGGTAATTGCTTCTTTTACTTTCTTTTAACCTGTTTTAGCTTTGCTACTTTGGTTTCTATAACCTCCTCAGCACTGGCCAAAAATGTATCACATGGTTTCTATACCACATTGACCAAATTGCCAACACACACAGGTATTTGAAACCTATTCCCCTTAATCTTGCGATGTGGGTTCCCCTTCAAAAGTTCCTCATGATAGTAATGCACATCCACTGCTCATATAATGTATGGAATCACTTAATTGAACAGTGCATGTTTTATAATCTATCACAGCCTGTTA
The DNA here is from genome assembly GCF_023864275.1 of Schistocerca cancellata. NCBI lineage: Eukaryota > Metazoa > Arthropoda > Insecta > Orthoptera > Acrididae > Schistocerca > Schistocerca cancellata. The sequence goes on along the minus strand of NC_064627.1, from coordinate 332,087,479 downwards.
GCATTTTAGGAAATCGTTTCTTAATACATCAGAGTCCTATCTGCATTTCCTTACTTCTTGCATACCAAAGTACATACTTGTTACCTACAATGTGCAGATCTATTGTACAGTGCCTGCAGATATGATTATCTTGTCTCCAAGTCCATTTATGTTGTAGTGTGGCAGTTTTAGCATATGCTTGTCATTATTAGAAACAAAAAAAACACTAATCTGAGATCTGATATCCAGAAGAATTTTGATGGTCTTCCCTCTGAGCTTGCCCTCTAAAACTAAACTGTATGGTTGGGTTTCCCATATCTCTGGTAATTCGTGTAATTAATGAACACATGTCACACTTCACTGGTATGCTTGAGGGTGGATACAAATCTTCCCACTTCCTTGCGTAATAGAGAAAGTCTAACTGCCTCATACAAAGAAGTGGAGGAGGCTACCTTTACCTCACTCCCAAAACACATCTACTGACTCAATATAAGTTCACTCATCACCTGGAAGCTTCAGCTTGGCGACATTTAACAAAAAATGATCTGGCCATGCACATGTATATCCCACGTCGCTGATGTTTTGCAAAAATGTTGTTACATTTTCCCCTGGCTTTCAAGCAATAGGAGGTACAAAAGTTATGGCCATATCTAGTATTATAGAATGAAGGCTTTCACGGCCGGTTGACATGGCTGTTTATATACTTTCCGGGATGCGAGGTCGTGGTCCAAGAACTTTTCTGCTCCTTACGTTTCGTCCAGGACTGCGCTGGACTTCCTCAGAGGCGCTGCTCCGCTGAGTCTTGCCGGACTCAGCAGAGCAGCGCCTCTGAGGAAGTCCAGCGCAGTCCTGGACGAAACGTAAGGAGCAGAAAAGTTCTTGGACCACGACCTCGCATCCCGGAAAGTATATAAACAGCCATATCTAGTATTAGTTTTTCAGGTTCAGCCTTATGGGCCCTTTAAGGGCCTGGAGTTGCCATATTTTTGGCACCTCTTTTTTGACATTCACAAGTTATCACATTAAGCCATTCCTAAACCTCTATTTTTTCAAGTGCATGAGTGCTTATCTGCTGTTATAGAAAAGTAATTCAATCAAGCTCTCCTGTAGCCACAGTTGCAGCATCAGGAGCTGATTTGCTCCTCTCCACTGGTTGGCAAGGTTGTAAATCAGGCATGGTTACAAAACTGGGATTGAGACCGAAGAGTTGCATACAAAAAGAGGTCTCTCTCAATTCTAGGTGACAAAAAGACCCCTTGGAAGAAGTTCACCAGAGTTGTCAACTAGCAGAATACGCTGCAGCAACTCTTACATCACACAGAAGTGGTGGTGGTGGTGGTGGTGGTGGGAGCAGAAGAGGCGGTGGTGGCAGTGACCTCAGCAGTGACACGGAAGCAGTGTTGCTGGTACCATTGGCAGCAGTGGTATGAGAGGCAGAGACAGCATTGGAGGTGGCCTGAGGAAGCTCGCTGTGGCCATTGAAGCAATGCTGCCTACAGCAGTCCAGCAACTGCCAGTGGCTAAAACTCTGCTTGGCTTGGACAGAGGTGGCACGTGGATTACAGCATGGTCAGCAGCATTACTTAGCCATCCCGGCTGATTGCTGTGACAGTTACTGTTGGCAAGCAAACTTACGTGTGAGCACACCAGGCATGTGTCCAGTGCCAGCAGACATGTAACCCCTGGCAAGGTATGGCTGGGCACATATGTGTCTACCAGCACATGTGACTGGACAGGAAAAGGTTGAGTAGACCTAATGGTGGTGATCCCATTACAGGACACCACTCATACTTGTCATGATGGGCTAAGGAGTGTAATAGGATGTACAGGACTGATCCTGTTGACTGTAGCATATACAGGAAGAATGAAAAAGGGAGTTGCCAAAAAAATAGAAATTTGTTCTCTTTCTCCTATTCTAAAGGGGAACGTGCTCAGAAGTCACCATTTTGCATGTGTAGTGCCGAAAGTGGGAAAATAACAAAGGGATATAGGCCTTAAACTGTTTTAACTACTCTTCAATGCTGGCCATGCACCAACAATCTACAATACTTACATTTGATACTATTAAATTTTATAACTGGAACATTCTGTTATGGATATCCTGTATAAAATAAAGAGCAAGTGTGAATATTGTAATATTGAAAGGCAGACATTGTTAGAGAGAAATGATGCACTTGGTAAAAAATGTCTATAAAACACAACTCAAGGAAACGCAATTAATTTAACAATTTAAATATTAGTGTAAAGGCATACTGCATTGACCACAGCTTTTACATACTTACTTCAGCAAGTTAAAAGTAAATGTTTCTGTGTATGTAATGAAAACTTAATAATTTGTAATACGTTGAGCATAACTGAAAATAGCATTTGGATATTTACCTAAGGATTCACTGAGAAAACTTTACAAGAAAATGTAAAATGAAAATTTACTTGACTTGTAAATGTTCCCATCTTTTTGTATGGAGAAGTAATATGTCCTGATAGACATGTATCCAATATCTAACTATTTCAGTTGTATGTCCAATATTTGTTGGATAGAATAAAAATACTATACAAACAAGTCTATGAAAGAAAACTGTTGTATCTCTTATTTCCACCACTCCACATTTGTACATTCATAACATAAGTTGCTTCTTAAATCCAATAAAATCCACAACAATAACAGCAAAGATACCTTAAGAATTAACAAACTAACCACATATTAAATTTGAAATATCAGTAACGGAACTGGTCAATTTCTGCTACAGTTTTGTGTCATTTTTAGCGTTGTTTACAATAATAAAATTGTGTTTGGAACTCTATCTGTGTTTATTTTGTTTTGACAAATCCTTTGCTTTCATCTTCTGTATTTCATGGCCTGCAAACAACATGCAAGTTATTCTCAACATAGTTTATAGGCTACTTATATAAAGAAAATGAAGACATTATTAGCATAGTTATGTTAAACAAGCTGGATAGTTACCCCATATTTGTGAATTCAGATATTCACCAAAAAAAGACATCAGTATGCATGCTATAAATGTTACAGCTGATAAAGAAATACGCTGGGTCCAGTCCAAAACTCCATATATTGGATAGAGCCATGTTCCATCATAGTAGTATGTAGAGTAAAAGCTGAAATTTTGAAAGAGATATGAATATTGTCCCTGCATAAGTAATCATTTATTAGAGATAATTTTTCCTGAGAAAATTGCATAGCCATGTTCTCATACAAACTGGAACACCATAAGCCTGAAACAAAATGCAAATGGCTGATAAGTCACAAATATGTCTTACTGAATTTAAATATTTGTTGTAAACCTACAAAATGATTCAAAATATAACACACGACTGGTAAAGATAGCACCCAGTTTAGCTTTTACTATAGGTTTCACCATTCACATCTAAGCACAAAGGATGTTGGAGCATTCAGTGATCATAAAAAGATTTTCATTACAAAAAAGTGATGAATTTGTTAAAGGTTTCACTTCAGCACAATGCGTCGTACTACAATATACACTGACAAGCCAAAACATTATGATCACTGCACACCACAGATAGCTCCTGGTGGTGTTGTGGGCACATGACCTAGTAAGGAAAGAATTTAAGTGGCAGAGAGATGAATGGGCAGTCTTCATAGTGAATATACGGGCCAAAATGCATAAATTCACTTATATAAGTGGTTTTGACAAAGGGGACATTGTTGTGGTAATGCAGCTGGAAATGAGAACCTCTGAAATGGTAAAGCTTGTCCACTGCTTGTATATTACTGTCATGAGCACCTGTGGAAAGTGGTTGGAGGGTGGTGGTATAATGCATAGGCTGTATGATGCTGGACATCCACATCTCATCACAAAACATAGAGGTCGGAGGTCCACAATTGTGTAATCCAGGATAGACAGTGATCTGGGGCAGATCTGACAACAGAGTACAATGCTGCAATGTGAACCGCACCACAGATGCAGGCTGTTGAGAGCAAAATTATTCTATGAGGTACATTGCATTAGGCTTCTGTGGTACCTATGGTAGTACGCGATGACGGCATGACAGCGGTGAACTATACGAACATTATTGTGGGCCACATGCATCCCTTCATGGTTGAAGTCTTCTCTAATGGCATGACATCTTCCTGCATGATAACTCTGTGTGACACAAGGCCAGTATCATGCTGCAGTGGTTAGAGGAGCATGACTGTGAATTCACAGTGATATCTTAGACAGAAAACACTCCTGATCTGTACCCACTGGAACACATATCGGGTGCCAGTTGCATGCCAACAAACAACCATCCTGTAATTTTCAGGGATTTAGTTACCTGTGAGTAGACATCTGGTGGCATATACTTCTGGAAACTTATCAAGAACTTGTAGGATCCATGCCAAGCAGAATCACTGCTGTACTGTGTTTGAAAATTTGACCAATACACTTTTAAATGGGTGGTCATTATGTTTGGTTCATTGGTGTAAAATATGACATACAACTTTGTAATTTGCAAGTACGAAGGCTGTTCAAAAATACTGGAACATTCATAGTTTCTGCCAAAGGTGTGCTGGAGTGATATTCATTTGGCATCCCTGCACATACCTGTTTTTAATGTGTAACTGCTGGAAGTTTCATTGCTGTATATCTGTTAGTTACTGTTCAGTGCTGTATTCAGTAGAATGTTGTGTCACATAGTTTGCAAATTTTGAGATGGCAGAGTTAGAGGAGCAATGCATCTGCATTAAATTTTGTGTGAAACTCATAAAACATTTACAGATACACACCAAATTATGCAGGAAGTGTATGGTTATGAGTGCTTAAGCTGTACGTGGTGTTATGAATGGCTCGCATGGTTTAAAAATGGCAGGACAGAAGTTAAAGATGAATCCCATTCATGACACCCTTCAACATCTGCTGGTGATGCTCATGCCAGGAACGTTAACAGAATTGTGCATGCCAATCGAAGACTGACTGTCCAAGAGATTGCAGAAGAATATTTCAGTTGGATCACATCATGAAATGCTGACACAGCATCATGGTATGCATTGTGTTGCCGCCAAGTTTGTACCATGGCTCATGAGACCTCCACCTCACAATCTGTGAAGACCTTTTGGATCATGCAAATGAGAACAAGACCTTCCTTAATAGAATCATGCCTGGTGATGAGACATGGGTCTACAGTTATGATGTTGAGGCTAATGTTCAATCTTCACAATGAGTCACGAAAGGTTCTCCAAGACCAATAATAGCTCATCGAGACAGGTCAAATGTCAAAGCATACTGATAGTTTTCTTTGACACTGAAGGATTAGTTCATCATGAATTCTTGCCATAGAGACAAATTGTTAATCGATTGTCTAACTGGATGTGTTTCAATGTCTGTGAGAAAATCTGAGAAGAAGTGGTCTGAAATGTGGTGAGACAATTTATGGCTCTGGCATCATGATAATGGACCCACAGATTCATCCCTGTTGGTACATGACTATTACACAAGAAACAAAATCACTCTACTGTATCACCCTCTATGCTCTCCAGATCTGGCCCCTGTAGACGTTTTTTTATTTCCAAAGTTGGAAACCCCGTTAAAAGGACAAAGATTTGCTAGACAAGATAAAAGAAAATTCATAGACAGTGCTTCGTACGATCCAGCAAGAGGCATACCAAGACTGCTTCTGGAAGTGGAAATGGCACTGGGAGCAGTGTATCAATTGTGGAGGTGAGTATTTGAAGGGGACCATGCTCAATAACCAAAAGGTAGGTGTAAAAAAATTGTGGCAAAGTTCCAGAATTTTTTGAACAGACCTTGTATGTGACTAAAAAAGGTGACTGTACTAAAAACTGGGGAAAGTGTGGGGGCTGGAGGGGGGCGGGGGTGTAGGAGAGGACAGCCCTTAATCAAAGTTTGGTGATGTTTAACAGGATCAATCAGAGTAGATCCCAGCTTTTAATCCAGGCATTCATACTATGAGAGCTGCTTACCAACATGCATTGCAAACAGTACAGTGAGTAAATGCCTGCAACTTTCAAGACTTAAATCAAATAGAACTCACATAAAAACTGACTGACTGCTAAATCACAATACTGACTTGAGGTCTTTGCTGCCACATGGTCTGCAAGTGAAATGGTCTTGTTAACCTCAGGCTCATGGGTTTAAAGCTCTCAGTCCTGTACTGAGAGTGCTGTGAACATGGCTCTGCTCAGACTCAAAAGTTAATTCATGTCATGCTTTGGGCCCTGACACACAAATTTATCATGGATAGTATTTTTGAAAACTGTACTGCTATATTATAGTTCTTGGAACATCCATATTTCATCCAGGTCGATGAATATTGGAAAAACAGACTGTGGATGCAAGTGGTTCAGATGTTCTTTCTTGTAGTTGGTGTAGAAAAGTGCCTATAACGTAGTCCAAAGCATCAAAAATAAAAATTAAGGGAAGATCTGCTGAGGGATGAGTAAGCTGGGTTGCATTAGCTACTTCTTCTTTAAATTTCTTGAACGATTTGTCTGGTTTGTTGGCTCATGTAAAAGATTGATTATCCTTCTTCTTGGAGTTTCTGCACAAGTTAAACAAAGAACTTTTGATTTTTTCAGTCTGTAGCAACAGACATCTGTAGAACTTTACAAGTCCTCAAAAATGGTGTAGTTCTGCTACTGTTTTAGAATGAGAGCTTCTTTGATTATTTTCACTTCTTCTTCTAATGTTGAAACTCCTCGATGTGACACGGATAACCAACAAATAATATCTCTTTCTCTTCAAAAATCCATTTTCCCACCTTAGTCTTAAGAAATTGAAGAAATGTATGATGAAATAAAAGAAATTATTCAGATAGTGAAGGGAGACGAAAATTTAATCGCCATGGGTGATTGGAATTTGGTAGTAGCAAAAGGGAGAGAAGAAAACATAGTAGTTGAATATGGATTGGGGCTAAGAAATGAAAGAGGAAGCCACCTGGTAGAATTTTGCACAGTGCAAAACTTAATCATAGCTAACACTTGGTTCAAGAATCATAAAAGAAGGTTGTATACATGGAAGAAGCCTGGAGATACTGACAGGTTTCAGATATATTATATAATGGTAAGACAGAGATGAGGAACCAGGTTTTAAATTGTAAGACATTTCCAGGGGCAGTTGTAAACTCTGACCATGATATATTGGTTATGAACTGTAGATCAAAACTGAAGAAACTGCTAAAGGGTGGGAATTTAAGGAGATGGGACCTGGATAAATTGACTAAACTAGAGGTTGTACAGAGTTTCAGGGAGAGCATAATGGAACAATTGACAGGAATGGGGGAAAGAAATATAGTAGAAGAAGAATGGGAAGCTTTGAGAGATTAAGTAGTAAAGACAGCAGAGGATCAAATAGGTAAAAATACGAGGGCTAGTAGAAATCCTTGGGTAACAGAAGAAATTTTGAATTTAACTGATGAATGGAGAAAATATAAAAATTAAGCAGGCAAAAAGGAATACAAACGTCTCAAAAATGAGATTGACAGGAAGTGCAAAATGGCTAAGCAGGGATGGCTAGAGGACAAATGTAAAGATGTAGAGGCTTATCTCACTAGGGGTAAGATAGATACTGCCTACAGGAAAATTAAAGAGACCTTTGGAGAAAAGAGAACCACTTGTATGAATATCAAGAGCTCAGATGGAAACCCAGTTCTAAGCAAAGGAGGGAAAGCAGAAAGGTGGAAGGAGTATATAGAGGGTCTATACAAGGGCAATGTACTTGAGGACAATATTATGGAAATGGAAGAGGATGTAGATGAAGATGAAATTGGAGGTACAATACTGCATGAAGAGTTTGAGAGAGCACTGAAAGACCTGAGTCGAAACAAGGCCCCGGTAGTAGACAACATTCCATTAGAACCACTGATGGCCTTGGAAGAGCCAGTCCTGACAAAACTCTACCATCTGGTGAGCAAGATGTATGAGACAGGCAAAATACCCTCAGACTTCAAGAAGAATACATGTGAAAATTACTGAACTATCAGTTTAATAAGTCACGAATGCAAAATACTAATGCAAATTCTTTACAGACAAATGGAAAAACTGGTAGAAGCTGACCTCGGGGAAGATCAATTTGGATTCCGTAGAAATGTTGGAACACGTGAGGCAATCCTGACCCTATGACTTATTTTAGAAGCTAGATTAAGGAAAGGCAAACCTATGTTTCTGGCATTTGTAGACTTAGAGAAAGCTTTTGACAATGTTGATTGGAATACTCTCTTTCAATTTCTGAAGGTGGCAGGGGTAAAATACAGGGAACAAAAGACTATTTACAATTTGTACAGAAACCAGTTGCCAGTTATAAGAGCCGAGGGCCACGAAAGGGAAGCAGTGGTTGGGAAGGGAGTGAAGCAGGGTTGTAGCCTCACCCCAATGTTATTCAATCTGTATATTGAGCAAGCAATAAAGGAAACAAAAGAAAAATTCTGAGTAGGTATTAAAATCCATGGAGAAGAAATAAAAACTTTGAGGTTCGCCGATGACATTGTAATTCTGTCAGAGACAGCAAAGGACTTGGAAGAGCAGTTGAATGGAATGGATAATGTCTTGAAAGGAGGATGTAAGATGAACATCAACAAAAGCAAAACGAGGATAATGGAATGTAGTCGAATTAAGTTGGGTGATGCTGAGGGAATTAGATTAGGAAATGAGACACTTAAAGTAGTAAAGGAGTTTTGCTATTTGGGGAGCAAAATAACTGATGATGGTCGAAGTAGAGAGGATATAAAATGTAGGCTGGCAATGGCAAGGAAAGCGTTTCTGAAGAAGAGAAATTTGTTAATATCGAGTATAGATTTAAGTGTCAGGAAGTCATTTCTGAAAGTATTTGTATGGAGTGTAGCCATTTATGGAAGTGAAACATGGACGATAAATAGTTTAGACAAGAAGAGAATAGAAGCTTTCGAAATGTGGGGCTACAGAAGAATACTGAAGATTAGATGGGTAGATCACATAACTAATGAAGAGGTATTGAATAGAACTGGAGAGAAGAGTAGTTTGTGGCATAATTTGACTAGAAGAAGGGATTGGTTGGTAGGGCATATTCTGAGGTATCAAGGGATCACCAGTTTGGTATTGGAGGGCAGCGTGGAGGGTAAAAACCGTAGAGGGAGACCAAGAGATGAATACACTAAACAGATCACAGAAGGATGTAGGTTGCAGTAGGTACTGGGAGATGAAGAAGCTTGCACAGGATAGAGTAGCAGGGAGAGCTGCATCAAACCAGTTTCAGGACTGAAGACCACAACAACAACAACAACAATCTTAAGGTGATATTTATCCAGCCATTGAAGAAGCTATTGCAAATGGATTATGTGTTCTTCATCTGATGTTGAAGCAATGAGAATATCATTTACATTGAAAATAAAATAAAATAAAATAAAATGTTGCAACACCATGAAGGAGCTGTGCAATGTGAATGAAAGTAGGTAATCATGTAAAGGATGATGTTTATTCAAATTTCACTTCAGTCACATAAAGAGTGGTGCTAGTAGAGCCAGTATGAGGAGGCAAACCAGGTGTGCTTTAAATACGCACTGTAACAGTCGTGAGGGTTAGTTACCTTTGAGACTGGGTGTGGTGAGTTGACGTTAGACAGGAATGCCTTTAAGGTGAGAATGATGGCATTATTAACACCTTACTGAGTTTGAACAAGGTCGTGTAATAAGGCTATGAGAAGCTGGATGTTCCTACTGTGATACTACAGAAAGACTTAGCAGAAATGTAGCCACTGTACATGATTGCTGGCAGCAGTAGTCACAAGAATGTATGGTTACAAGAAGCCTGGGCCGCAGATGGCCACATGGCACAACCAAGAGGGAAGACCATAATGTTTGATGTATGGTGTGATGCCTGTAATATTTCTTGTCATACAACAGCAGAAGCTAACTTCAACACAAATAATGAGCTACCCAAATTCATTAAGAGCCTCAATAATTTAGATGACAAATATGCACCTATATTTCAAACACCTTATGAGTGTCAGGGATGCAGCACACAGTACATACAAAGGACATCCAACCTCTCATAATCATGTCACATACAAGTAAATACACAAATGAGTCAGTCAATCTGTGAGGAAGGCAAAGGACTTTCACAGACCTACCATCCTATAGAAAAATCAGTGGGGCTTAGTAACAGGCAAACCTAAATCTTCAGCTGAACTTTTAGTTCCTATTGAGGATCTAAAAGAGTAGTTTGCCATATTGGTTTCTTTACTTGACCACTACACAAGTGCATAACCCATCACTTCCTTTAAAGTATCACTGGGTGGTATAAATGAAAATTTTTTTCTTCGGCCGGTATGCCCTAACATGGTCTGGAGGTCAAGTGGGCAAATTCGTTTGGCAGTTGCAGGGCACAATAATATACAGCACAAATGATGAGTTTTCTTTTCGATCCTATCCTGCTCAAAATAAAGGATGTTTTTAAGTAATCTCTGACCTCCAGCTTCATTCCAAGCAGAGATTCATAAAAACATTACCCAAGATGGAATCTGCCAAACAGCCATCCAACTACAGGCCCATTTTCTTTTATCAGCACTATCCAAGGCTTCAGAATACATAGTTTACAAACAGATTACTAATTATTTAACATCAAATGAACTTTTCATGGAATGCCAGTCCAATTTTTGGTAAAATCAGAGGGCAACAATTGCTCTCATAAAAGTGACTGACAAACTGAAACAAGCTATGGATAAATAACAGGTGACTATTGCGTGCTTTTTGGATTCCAGCAGAGCTTTCGACACTCTCAACTTGGACATTCTACTTGATAAACTTCTAAGCCAAAATTTTTCTCAAGTCTTGTGCAGTGGTACAACTCATACCCTACATCAGGGCTTAACAACTGCCCGGTTTTGAGCGCCAGTACTCGCGTCTGCTCAGGCACGTGCTCATGAGCAGGTGCAAGGTCGTGAAGTAGGGAGGGAGGGGAAATGCGCACGCACATATGAATAGGACTGCAGCGTGCCTATTGAATTCGCGCCGACTCTGTAACGTTAAAATTACTACGATCAGCTCTAACAGTCACTTCGCTGGTTAAGAATCATGTCAAGTTGCCGTTGTGTAACCCCAACCATGCTTTCACAGTTCAACCCCCATTGGGAGGAATTGTATCTGTTTACAGAAAAAGATGGTGTTGCAAAATGTTTAGTATGTCACAAAATGCTGCATTCTTTTAGGAAATTTAATTTGCAGCGACATTATATGTTGTACCACGCGAAAGACTACGGAAGTGGAAAATGTGATGGACCAGATTGTGCACAGGAAGTTATTAAACTTAAAAGGAAGCTATCCGAAGAAGATCTGGATGACAAAGAATAATCAACTGAGGCAGCTCTCAGAGTGAGCTACAAAATTGCTTTGTTTTTAGCATAATCCCTGTGCCCCTTCACTGATGGCGATTTAATAAAAGATGTTTGGTAGTTGCAGTGGAATATTTGTGTCCATCTCAAGTTGAACAGTTTCGGATTGTGCCATTATCTGACATGACCATTATGCGTCGCATACAGGACATGGCAGATGACGTCCAGAGCCAGCTTGCAAATATCTATAAAGATTTTATGGCGTATACTCTAGCTGTGGATGAAAGTGTTGATATCACTGGAACAGCACAGCTTTCCATATTTATTAGAGGTGTTAATAGAGATCTTCAGGTGAGGAAGGAGCTCCTCGATGTAGTAGCCATGAAGAACACTACAACCGGAGGTGATATTTTAAGTAGTTTTGAAGAAAGTGTTGAAAATATAGGATTGTCGTGGAATTCTTTAGTTTCAGTGTCGACAGATGGTGCACTAGTGATGACAGGGAAAAAATTAGGTTTCATTGTTCTGTTGAAGGAGAAAATGCAAAAACTGACCGTGCCAAATGAAATAAGGGGCATTCACTGTGAGATCCACCAGGAAAACTTATGTGCAAAGAGTATCACTCTAAAAAATGTGATGAGTGTTGTTGTTCATACAACCAATTATATAAGGAAGCATGGACTACAACACAGACAATTTAAAAGCTTTCTTGAGGATGTAGAAAGCCAGTATGGTAGCCTGCCTTATTACAGCGAGGTCCGCTGGCTTAGACGTGGCGAATTATTAAATCGAATTTTTGCCTATTAGATGAGATAAATATGTTCATGGAAATAAATAACATGTGTGTTCCTGAATTTAAAGAGCTTTCATGGAAATGTGATCTCGTGTTCTTAGCAGATTTAACTAGCCATCTGAATGCTTTGAACATTTCACTACAAGGTAAAGATCTGCTAATTACTCATTTCATAGATCGAATATGAGCTTTTAAAATTAAATTGACACTTTGGGTGAGTCAGCTGGAAACAGGAAATCTAGCACATTTTCTTAAATTATCATCCATGCAAGATGTTCACAAAGACTGTGAACGTTATTCATGTAGTTTAATTGCCCTTAAGGAAGAATTTGATCAACGCTTTCAAGATCTGACAGCACTAGATAGTGATTCTGATCTGTTCTCCTCTCCATATTCAGCGAATATTGAAGAGATTTGTCCTGAGCTGCAACTAGAAATTATTGACCTGCAGTGTGACAGAGAATACAGAGACAAATTTCAGAACAATAAAAACATTTTGGAATTTTACAGACACTTCCCTCAGGATAGATTTCCTCATTTGCACAAACTGGCGGCTACAATAATATCAATGTTTGGTTCCATGTATGTTTGTGAATAACTGTTCTCTGCAATGAAATGTAACAAGATGCGCCTGAGAAACGCATCGTCTGATCGAAATTTAAACTGCACGCTGCGGCTACGATGCACAAGAACTATTACTCCGAACATAGACGCAATTTTAAAGGGCAAAAAGTACAAGATAACAGAGAATCCCACACTTCAGTGGCACCTTTTATTGTGTAACAGTTCACAAATTAATACGAATGTAGAGGCATACACTAAGCTAATAAAATTATGTGCCACGTGTACATTCTCCTTTATTTGTTTCATTTGTCACAGTAATAATTCGTGAGTGATATCCCTGCAGGTGGCTGTGGATTTACATTGACTGGCGGCAGCTGTTGTGTGCCCCACGTGACTCTCCCCACTCTCCGTTCTGGTCCGGTAGTGGGGGAAGCGTGCTCGTGCTGCTCCATGCTCGCGCCTTGCTGCTCACAGCTTGCTCTGCGAGCACATATGTTGTGAAGCCCTGCCCTACATGTTGCCAATAGTGTGTAATGATTGGAACAAAAAGGTGACAATGGAGGGATGTAGGATGAGGGGTCCCACAAGGATCAGTACTGGGTCCATTACCCTTCTCATTATATGTTAATGATGTGTCAACTATTCTCCCCCACTGCAAATACCACCTATACACTGATGACATTTGGTTGTATCTAAATGCAAGTCCAGGCTGTAAATGCTGATTTACTTGCCCTACAGTGTGGACACATAGTTTAGGTTTGAAACTTAACCTATCTAAAATACATGCAAAATTAGTCACTGACAAAAGACTTATTATACCTCAGGTCAGAGAATTTCTTCCATCATTAATCCTAGTTGGCACAGAAATGGGACTGCTACGGTCGCAGGTTCGAATCCTGCCTCGGGCATGGGTGTGTGTGATGTCCTTAGGTTAGTTAGGTTTAAGTAGTTCTAAGTTCTAGGGGACTTATGACCTAAGATGTTGAGTCCCATAGTGCTCAGAGCCATTTGAACCATTTGGCACAGAAATAAACTTTTCTTCTTGTGCAAAGACCTTGGGAATAATTCTGGAGCATCATTTATACTGGACTGGACTGGACTTCACTCACTACAGAAACAGAAAAAAGCATTTCCTTTCAGTCTTAAAAAGAAGCTAATTTAGTCACTAATACTCCCCATATTTGACTATGGTGATGTCATTTTCCAAGGACTTTCATATAGGCTCACACAGGCTTGAACTGTTGATGAATGCTTGTGTATGATACGTGGTAGCATATGCTTTTTTGACTGTATCACACCAGCCTATGAACAGTTATAATACCTATCCCATTAAACATAGAGACTATTGTTCTCTATGTTTGCTCTATCAACTTCTACATCATTACACTCACTCTTCTTTTTCTTGAAATATTACTCTACTATCTGAACAACACAGCAGAGATACTCGGTCTCAACAAACTAAAATTCCCCCTGTACCACCGCATAGCACTGCCATGTTTTCTAAATTATTTTCTGTATCAGGAACCTGACTTTGGAACTCTATTCCTCAAAATATCAGGTAAATTAAATACCTTCCAAACTTCAAAACTGCTAACAGTCCACCTTCTGTCACAATAGCCATATCTCCTACAGTCTGTGCAGTTCATTCTCGTAAGTCCCCTTTGCCCAGAACTTTTCCCTACCCCTTGTTGGCAGAGTTCTTTTATTTATATTTTTCTTATTCATAACAGCCATTGTCATTGTCATTTCATTCTTACCCTCCTCCTTTATCCATTCTGCATCTGATAATTCTAAACTTGGCTTCAATGCTAATCTAATTTATATCACTCTAAATACCCATTACTATTATTATTATTACTATTATTCTTTTTGTTATTGGGAAGGTTTTGTAATTCCTTGTCACTTGTAAGAGAGGCCTTAAGACTCTAATCTGGTTACACTAGATATGCAATAAATAAATAAATGGCTCAAAAACCTGGCATTACTAATTTGCTAGTAAACATTTGCAAGAAGAAAGTGTTGTAAATCTGTGTCAAAGACCTATTTCCAGGTTCAGTAGGTGTTCACCATATGTGTGTACTGCAGAATTGTTTGCAGTGCAAAGCTACCACCTCTGAATGTTTTTGTGTTCCAATGCTGTTGCTGGAAGTACAGAAATGTCTTCTCCAAAGATGACCAAAAACCAATTGTGTGTGTTGCAATCCTTAATGAACAGGCAGTGAGATGGTTCAGCCTCCTCACTCTGTGCCACACTGAGCATGTCACATACTAGATTTCCTTCTGAGTGTTAGCAGACTGTTGAGAAATAAGTGAACATGACAATGTGGACTTTTTTGCAGTCTGTTTGAAATTATAATGATACCAGCACATAGAATGTTTCTGAGGAAGTTACAGTGATTTTGTTTTGATATGCTTCCTGATCATGTCCCAGTGTGTAGTTCCTAAATCTGTGTCATTGGTTCTGAAAGCTGTTCCTCCAGTTGGAAAATTCTTTCATTTTGATTATATACAGACTGACTGGGCATTGTGATTCCTACAATTTTGTCAGCCATAAAAGGCACTATTTCAATATTTTCAAATGGCTCTGAGCACTATGGGACTTAACATCTATGGTCATCAGTCCAAGATTTTCACTTCGACAAACTACAGGTATAGGAAGCACATCGGGTGATAGTCACTGAAGAAATATATTTCTTAAAAAAAAAAAAATAATAATAATCATATGTTGCTTGCATTCCTGCAGGAGCCCACATCTTCCTGAGTAAAATAGATGGCTTGTTGTCTCCTAGATCTTCTTCTGTTAGCAATTTTTTAACTTTGTGTGACTGATTCTTTTAATTCTCAAGTACAGCATTTTTTTAAGTTTGTACATGAAAAAGCTGATAATGATTTTGAAATGAAATCTGAAATTAGCTCAGCAACTTCACTATCAGACAGTCCTAAAACATAATGTTACTTTGTCACCAAGTTGCTAATTTCTCCGGTAGCTGATTAGGACTACATTTGCAAAAAACATACCTTTACGGTTTTTCACCAGAAACGAAGTATTTTCACTGCCATATGTGATATTTCTGGACTGGTGTCATTCAGTGGTCAGTTTCCCATGGAAAAACATATTTAAATTGCCATGGCAAAACTGTAATAATGATTGGAGTGATTCTTGTATATTCACAGAGAGAGAGAGAGAGAGAGAGAGAGAGAGAGAGAGAGAGAGAGAGAATTTACATTTTGCTGTGTCCATTGCAGCCACATTACCAATGAAATATCACCTTCCATCAACACTTCACATACATCTGGACTTGGACCCCTAGAACACTCTCCCTTGTAAAGCTCACCTGACAGTCTCTCTAAACCACAGATGCACAGACTGCAGTACATGAGTCACATGCAGCCCACCATTGATCTGATGGTAGCCTGCCACTCACAATCCATTCTTATAATTTTTTCCTCATCTTTCGATTCCTTTTAGAAAGGAGAGGACTGACAGAACTTAGTTCGTTTGAAGCAGACCAGTCTAGCTGGCCTTGGGGCTAGTGGATCCCAGTTTGGAACAATAACTTGTCTCAAGGCACATTATTTTTGATCTTGCATGCTTGCACAACAGTGCACTGTCACAGTGCTCATGTGTGCCTGTAGGGAAAGACATTGTTCAGTCATCAGCTGTTTGCGTATTCTAAAATACACACCTTGCACCAATGTGCTTCATCAGCCTACTCTTTAGTCTGTTGAACTTTTTACAGTGAGAGTAAGCATCAATTTTATATGTTGCTGTTACCTATAAGCATTTTCTTCATGATCATTGTTCAATAATAATGTAAGAAAATTTTGTACACTAATCATTCTTTTGTTCACGAACATTTTTGGTTTTCTCTTCATAGGCATTGATGTAAAGATTCACTGTATCCAGTTGGATGATGTCTCAAATAAAACCAAGAGTGGATAAAGTAGGACCAAGTTGAAAGCACAGATTTACAGGATGAGAAGCAGCACTGTCAGGATAGCTGGACTGAAAAATACTTTTTTGAGTAGTTGCTGAATAATATCATTTTCATTATTTGAAAAAGTTTTGTAATCATCCCAAAGGGATACAGCTGAAGAAGATACTGTGAAAGCCGGCTTTCTGCATTTTCTGAATTGACAGAAGACTAATGTAAACAGAAAATTTATTTCATAAATGAGATTGGGAACATCAGTAAGTGATGTTCAGAAAACCTGTTAAAGACTCAGAAACTGCAACAGAAATAAGTTTTGAAATCTCTTGGCTTGTAGCAACTAGACTGCGATTTTGTCAAAAATTGTTTCAATATGGCTGCTAAAAAATTTGCTCAAAATCTGTTAAGCATTATGAGAAACTTCAGCTAAACCATATGACTATGCAAAGGAGAATTACTGCAGTATTGGCAAACATAAAGGACCAGTTAAATATTTGCTCAAAGAAATTTGCTTTCTTTTCATTGGCTACCGATGAATCAACAGACATAACTTCCGCACCTCAGATATTAGTATTAGCACAGGGTATAATGCATGAACTTGAAGTATGTGAAGCATTGGCTGGAAAGAGTTCATTGTCAGAAGAAAGTAGATGTTGCGATATGTTACTGAACTCTTACAACAATGTTCAAACATTCATTTAGATCTGTCTAAGGTAGCAGGTATTGGGACTGACAGAGCACTTCCATGGTAGGAATTAATTCTAGATTGGTGTCATTACTAATATGGCATTTAGGAGTACATGATGATTATTTGACACTGTTACAGTGTAAAATCAACCAAGAGACTTTGTGTCCGAGGATAATAAGTTTTGAACATGTCATGAAAGTTGTGATTGCAATAATTAATTTCATAAAATCTCATGGTCACAGTCACAGACACTTTAAAACTGTTTTTGAAGAAACTGATAGTGCAGGTGATTTGAATACAGAAATAAAATGGTAAAGTTGCGAAGAAATGCTGGAGTGATTTCTGAATTACTGATGAAATTGAAATTCTCGTGACTAAAAAGAACAGAAATATCTCTGAATTAAAAAATACAGACTAGTTATGTGACTTGGCATTTTTGACTGACATTACTAATCAGTTAAATATGTTAAATACATGGCTTCAAGGCATAAATCAATTAATTACTCAACTTTATGGCCATATCATATCCTTTCAGCTCATTGTCGCACATCAGACAACAGATGTGTCACCAAATGAATTTATTTATTATTGTTTGGCTTTTGCGGTGAGAGGTGGGGGGGGGGGGGGGGTTCATAAGAGTGTAGTGCATAATACTTACAATATAAACTCTTATAAACAAACTAATTAAATGTTTAAGTAATCTATCGAATTTGGAGTTGCCAGCGCAAGTTTATACGTACCTATCAATTCCTCTTTCCAGTACAACATAGCTTTTGTTGGAAGTATTAGCTCCAGCCTGCACTCTGCTTAACATTAATCTGTAAAACTTTTTCTAGTGGTGTTTACTGGATGTCAAAAGCAACGGACTTTTCTTTGATTGTCCCAATTCAAGTCTTTTCCTAGTTACTAGCTTATACCTATTTTGAGACTCGTGTGCCTACCATTATCTATAAACTGTGCTTCTCTGTTTCAAAAGCCCACTTGCTATTGTGTACTCCAGGGATTATTTACTGCAAGGTGTGGCTGCACTGGCAGTTGGGGCCAACGGCAGCCTGAAAATGTTGACACTAGCCAAATGAAATTGAGCACACACTAGTTGAAGATATATATGTTGTGGACTTGTTCACATGTCTGGGTAAAGGTTAACAACTGTATGGGCAGAAGCCTACCATGTGTTTGTGTGTGTGTGTGTGTGTGTGTGTGTGTGTGTGTGTGTTTGTGTGTGTTTGTGTGTGTGTGTGTAACTGTTTTGAGCAGAAGCTCAGTAGCTTTTTCGAAATCATTTTGTTCAGATTGAATTGGGGCTAGTGCCCACAATAAAATGTAATGTAAATTATAGATCATTTTATCCATTGCTGTAAGAACAGAAGCACATTCATCTTTCTTAAAATCAGATCTAGTTGATGGATTTTAACCTAAATGTTGTGATCCAAGGCCAAATTGCTTTTTGTAAGAGTCTATTTTCTGGTCTACCGTTACATAATCTTGTGAGGCATTCTTCAGTATTGTGTCTGACGGTCTGTGGTTCTCCACAATCATTAAGTGGTGATGGCTGCTAACCCCATTCGTGCAAAAAATATGCATACATGTGTTGTTTGGTTCTAATTATATTTAGTACTGACCTCATTTTGCATGGCATGTGCGATATATGGCACATTATTTTGTCCAGTCCATTCCATGCATTACTAATGTTGAATTTTGCTGTTACTGTTGATGATCATCCAGAGCAAAGTCAGGTATGGTCTCCATCATTGGCATCTGGATATACTGTTAGATTTTTATAATCAATGATCTTCTAGTATCCATTCATGAGAGCATTTATATGTAAAAGGTGAAGGAGTGAATGTGGCCTAGTACTGGCAGTCATTCTGTAGGTGTACATTTAATACTACCGGCAATCATTCGAATGGAGTTATTTAGTTGGACATTTATGTTTTACGCATATGGGCACAATATTCAGCAGCTGAGAAGACAAGACCCAGAGCAGAAGAACATAAGTTGGATGCTGATGTTCCTCAGGTTGTACCACATAACATTTGAATTATGTTCTTTCTTGTTTTCAGTTTTTCGGCTGAAATGCAGAGTTCTGTCATGGGCTACCCCAGGTGCTTTGGTAGTTTATTATGAGTTAGTGTAGTTTTTGCTTTCTTCTGGGATTAGACGGAAGCAGGAAACCTTCGTTTTTGTGGCATTTGCTTGGGGGTCAACATTTTCCCCACTACATCTAGGTCCTCCATTGTCATTTCTTCTGACTGGTGAATTGAGGAACACCTTGTTGCAGGTCCCTGTCATCGGCTTAACCAAACTTCCTTGATTTCGTTTTTTTGGTGTGCATGCATTGTATAAGTTGGAGAAAAGTGGAGCAAGAACTGATTTTTCATTTTCTTGGGAAGTAGATATTGGATACCATGACCACTTGGAACAGTCAGTTGTTTAGCATACTCTCAATTAGGTGAGCGATCAGATACAAAAAGTGATCAGATGCTATTTATCTAGAAAACATGGGAAATCACTTACGTAACATAAAGAAACAAGTGCTTGATAGAAACAATATCATAAAGTATTACTCATTACTGTAGGGAAAGTCATTATAATTCAGTTACATACCATACAGCATAGGCCACTGTAATTGCTGCAATACCATACACAGTATTCCGCCGTGAAGCAGGATACCAGTGAAATGTTATTAACATCTCAGTAAATGCAGCAACAGTAATATTTGTGTGCAGTGCATGATTTATCCAAAGAGGCAAAAAGGCATCCAGTGCTTTAGGCATTATGAGTTCACGATCTATTGAATATATAGTCCAGAATGCCAATGTCACAATCTGTACAAGAAGAAATTAAAATGTGAAACAGTCATTACTGTTTTCTTTTCACTGCTATGCTAAAATATTTAGCAGATACTGTTTTTCATAAAATTGAAAAACTGAAGTTCCACACTGTGCAAATCAGCTTTGACAGTTAACATAAATTTCTTACGGTTTAATAAAGCAGATATTGTTTTTCACAAAATTGAAAAACGGAAGTTCCACACTGTGCAAATCAGCTCTGACAGTTAACATAAATTTCTTAAGGTCAAATAACAATAATACTTTTAACACTGAAGAATGACCACATTACTAAAAATACACCCACAGTTAATTAATCTGTAAGGATTTCTAGAAACTTTCATTTGATATCAACATCATGGATGCTTTAAGAATCTCACAACCAAATAGTTAGTTTTTGTGAAACAGTTGCCCAGTTATTGGGTGCAGTCTTTAGCTGGAGGACACTAATTTTGGTGATTACAAGATGATACAGGCTATATGTACACTTATCTTCACTATAGTGTAGTTCCTATATTGTTTCACATCACTATATAAAATCTTATCCTCTGAAACATCATATTCCAGTACATGATTACACTTAAGAAATTTAATTAGGCATTTTACACAATAATGTTCATTTTGTCTGCAAATAATGTCCCTGCTTGTCTCCTAAAAATATCTGAAAACTATAGAAGAAAATTACTCAGTAGAACAATCAAAACTGACTGGCATTAAGACAGAAGCACATAAAAAAGCAGGTTGACACATTGTAATTTGTTTTCTTATTCATTTTCCATTCATTCATCTTAATAATTGTTACATTATAATAAATGTATTGTGCCTTTTACAGTACTTCACAGGTTTCTCAGACATTTTATTTCTCACAAAAAGCTTGATACATAATGCAAGACCTGCAATATAAGCAAAACATATTTTCTTTCATCTGCAACAACTGTTTCTGTCATTATGAAAAAGATCTTGGGTCATTATATTGATAATGTTTGCCTTGGCAGCTAATATGTATGTGTGGAAATGACAAACTGGCAAAGTCACAATCACATATAGTTACAGATAATGATGTGAATGTATTTATTGAAAATTTGGAGTAGCAATAAAAAATTTACAACAAGAGTCTGTGTGGAGAAATAGTAAACAAGGATTAGCAATGTGCAACTAATATTTTGAATATTCTATCAACATCAAATTTATATCATACTAACATGTGCCCACATTCTGACAAGGAGGTAGAAGACCAGTACTAAGAATTATAGAAACTGATTAATAAATGACAACAGCCTCCGGTAAAAAGAAAATTTTAACACAAAAGTAGGTAAAAAACGAGGACAACATTCTTACACAGATATTAGGGAGTGTCCCAACAAGAGACATGAGGCAGTTACAGCTAATTATACTTTATTGAATCATGACATACAGATATGTGACTTACACTGAACATGACTCAGAACAAACTGCAGTCTTTGGTCAAGTCACAGATAATTCAGTTATAGTAACGGCAGCTATGTGCATCACATTGGGTCTCCCCACAGAGACACCCCTCTTCCCTTGGAGTGCAGAGCACTTATTACGGGGTACCCAAAAAAGACTGGAATAACATTGCTGTGTGCGGAGTTTGTGTAGTATGCATTTCTGGTGGTAGATGTGTATAGCACAACTCATTGCCAGCAGTGCCATCTGTGTTGTTGGCCTGGCTTGTTCTGTTCATCTGCAGTGATTATTTTTGCTGGCACTGTTTTGTTCTCGTTTCATTTTTTATGATGGCAAGTTTAAGGGAACAACATGCAGCTGTGAAACTTTGCTTCCTACTCAGTAAAAATGCTACTGAAACAGTTTTAATCTTGAAAACAGCTTACCAAGATGACACTATGGGAGAAACTCAAGTGTACGAGTGGTTTGCTCAATTTAAAAATGGTGACATGTCGACTGATGGCAAACCTTGTTCTCGACATCCACCAACTGCCCAAACCCATGAATTTGAGAGGTTATGCTCACAGAGCATTTTAAGAAGTTTGCAAAAACAGTGTTCATAAAAAAAGATCCTATTTGTGGCAGACAAAAAACTTGTTTTTCCACCACAATAATGCCCCTGCACACAGCCATCTCTGTTAGACAGTTTTTGCCTAAAAATGGCATGGTTCCACTGTCCCATGCACCTCATTCGCCTTGACCAGCTCCATAAGACATTTTCTTATTTACACACATGAAAAAGGGTAAGAGAGGACACTAGTTTGACAACATTGAAGAAGTCAAGAAAAAAATGAGCAGGAGCTGTCACCCATTTCTAAACATGACTACAGGAAATGTTTCAAACAGTGGAAGCAGCGGTGTGACAAATGTATTACCTGTAATGGAGATTATTTTGAAGGGGATAAGGTTGTTTTGCAAGCAATATGAAAATATATAGCTTTTAAAACATAATTTGTGCCTTGGCTGGTACTTTCACAAAACATGACTGAGCTGTTTCTCAAAGTCATGGTGCTGAACAGGTGGTAGTACAGTTGTAGCTGCCATGGGGAGTGTCCAATGTGTCCACATGGGATGGTGGTGGTGAGAGCAGAGACACAAGGGTGGGGTATGAGTGGCTAAGATGTCAGGATTTGGCAGCCACACATGCCAGAGAGACGTTGGTCCAGCCAAAGAAACAAAGAAACAGCATATACTGAGGGGAAGTGTGACTGACTGACATGAGGTGGTAATTTATTTGAAAGGGTGAACTTCTATGGTTGTGGTCTATGCAGAGGCCATCCATGTCAGAGCGGGGGCAGTGGGAGGGAAGAAGGCAGGGTACTTACATGTTTCACATTGTAGTTGAAGTCAGCTGAGATGGAAATGCAATTGCAGAGTCCAGTATTGTCATGCTGAACTCAGGTCAGGAAGATGTGCTGAAGTTGCCAGTGATGGCTCAAGGTGAACTGCTTGATTGAGAGTGGTCAAAAAGCAACCATGTTGCACACAGTTCCTTTGATGTGTGGGAAGTGGATGTGGTATGACATCAGTTGGGCATGACTGGTCAGCGAGACCACAAATTATGGCAAATATGTCCTCAACTAGATATTGTGCAACAACAAAGCAACCAACATGCAAACATTGTGCATCACAGTTCCCAATTTCACCAAGGAGTGCAATTCTACATCATACAGTACTTCACAACCAACCTCCCAATGAATTGTTTTAGTGAGAAGTGGCAGTGACTCACATCAGTGCAGTGTCATTCCTTGATCATGAAACTTTTGAGACCAAACAAAGCTATGTAGAGTTTTATTAAGATGAACCAGATCATCACCAAAGAGGAGGAATCAACATGAATTCTACTGGAGGAGATTTCAGTTGTGATACAAACACCGAACCAGAGCCATTGTCAGCTAACAAACCATTCTACAGCTTTGAAGAAGAGAGGCTTCCAGTCACTATAGGCCAAGAATTCAATCTGGATCATGACTTTTCATGTGATGAAGACTATAATTCTTCAAGTGCCACACTTGCTCAACAGCCTGTGTTAGGTGTGGATCCATCAAATGTTTCAATACATGATGCTAACTTCATTTTGAATGCAACAGAGGTCAATGCCAATGATACATGGTCATCAAGAGTGATCTGAGCTACACATGATAAAACCAGGTCACTAGTGAAAAGGATACCTGGGACATTGTAGACAGGCCAAGTAATTAAGGATAATTGTCTGTAGGATTGTTTTGAGAAATAAATACAAAAGTGATGGATCTCTGCTGAGGAGAAAAGTAAGAATAGTTGCACAAGGAGAATAGTTGCACAAGGATTCAAACAATGGTCCAGAGTTGACTTTGTGGAAACATTCTCTCCAGTTGCAAGAACTGAATCATTTAGACTCCTCATGGTTCTGACAGTCCAATTTGACAAAGTGTGCGAACTTAGAAAAGCCATTTGTGGACTGCACTAAGCTGGCCAACAATGTTATGCTAAGTTGAATGAAACCCTAAAATCAACTGAATTGTGACCCACAGATTCAGTTCCATGTATCTTTGTAGCCAGTGTAGGAAAACATGCAGCCTACATACTCATTTACATATATGACATTATAATTGCTTCAACAGACCTGGAAAGGACAATACAAATCAAGTTATCTATCAGATTTTATGTCAAGGATCTTGGTGCCATAAGATGCTTCTGTGCATCAAAATAAATCAGTTTGTTGTCAAAATTACATTATGTCAAAGTGGCTATATCAGAGAAGTTTTATACTGATTCAAAATGGAGGACTTCAAGCCAGTAATGATTCCATTGGCACAGGGAGCAAGTTGGACACAATAGCTATGAATATAGAACATGGTGCTCATTATCCATTCAGAAAACTGTTTGGATCATTGATGTACATTTCAATTGGTACTCAGTCTAATATATACTATGCAGTTAGTAAGCTAAGGCAGTACAATAACACAATCATAATTTCATTCACTGGCAAATGACTGAGCAAATCCTTAGATACCTCAAAGGATCCACAGATGAGAAACTGATTTATATCAAGGACAAGGAAGGAATCTTCAATTTTGCACATGCTGATTGGGGAAGTTCCAATACTGATAGGAAGGTTACAACTTCACCTCATCCAGATGAGCAGTCAAATTGTGCTCGTGCAAGCAGATAGCCTTTGCTCTTTCATAACTGAAACTGAGGAAATGAGCCTCACTGAATAAGTAAAAGAAGCAATTCACCTATCAACATTCATGAACAAATTGGGTTTACAAAAACTCTCAGACATCACCCTGTTCATTGACAATTAGTCAGCTGGAAAATTAGCACCTAACCCAGTTTTTCAGTCAAAGGTAAAGCACATATATATAAAATACCATTGCATATGTCACACCCTACAAGAGCATCAACTGAAACTGGAATATCAGCCAACAGAAGATATGATGGCAAATGTACTGATGAAGGTTCTTGCTGCACCAAAGTATGAGAAATGTGTTGAAGGACTTGGACTTCAGTCCTAGAATCACAGACTTAAGACTCAATTCTTAACTTACAGCTGCCTGTAAAAATATAAGAGGTGCACTGAGATTCAAATTTTACTGCCATGAAATATCTTTGGCATCTATAGATGTCACTAAATGCTTGTTTGTAACTCAGTTACTAGTAATTCAGCATTATTTTCTGTATAGTGAGTTACAAATTAAGTTGTTCTGTAATTAAGTATTGTACCTGTATTCTCAAATCAATCCCAACAAAACATATGGTGAGAGTGAAATATGATTTATTTGTCTTGTAGCTCTTCAATTCAGTTACAGGAGACAAGTCAAAAAATTTGTAGTGAAAGTTCAACATAAGAGAACAACTAATGCTAATAACAAAAATATTTTGATAGTAAACTTCCTGGCAGATTAAAACTGTGTGCCCAACTGAGTCTCGGTCGGGCACACAGTTTTAATCTGCCAGGAAGTTTCATATCAGTGCACACTCCGCTGCAGAGCGAAAATCTCATTCTGCAAACATTTTGATAGTAGCTAGATTTTCATTACAGAAAAAACATAATATTAATTTTCACTGTGCTCAAATTATCATTGTACGTGAATAATGGCACCGTAAAGTTTTATGACTTGAGTTTCCCATATAAGTCTGTTAGTCATTTAAATCATATGGTTCTTAGCACAAAGGTATCACTGAACATTTTAAGAAGAGTTACTACTGTTGGGTTGGTCCACAAGTTGAAGGCATTTTTATTTTGCATATTGGTATACTGGTTGCTATGGGTTTATTAATTGACTGTCATTTTTTATTTGTAGTTCACCACTGGTATTTGAGTTTACACATTGTCATTTTGTCATCTGCAGATAGTGACTGGAGATGTGGATGCTAGAAAATGGAGTGCCAAGTGGTGAAATTTGAACATTACTGACTTACTTTTTTGTTTGAGTTCAATAGATGGGTGACGGTAGCAGAGATGCCAGAAATATTTGTGCCATGTATTAGGATAAAGCCATTGGACAGAGCATGGAATGCCAAGAAAATGGTTTTCTCATTTTAAGGAGGATCATTTTGACATTATTAACTCTCCATGTTCAGAAAGATATTCAGGATTTGATGAAGACCGTTGAAACACATTAGTCCACAATGATCCATGTCAATGTAATCAAGAACTGGCAAATGTGGTGAACTGTGATCGTTCTACCAACATGTGACATTTGCATACAATAGAGAAGGTTCAAAAATTAGGTGTATGGGTACTGCATGCTCTAAGCCAAGATCACAAAAATCAGCAGGTGGCCATATGTGCATCTATGCTTGCTTGTTATCAATTGGATCATCAACAGCACTGAACATTCCTATCCTGTGCCATTGCTGATGATGAGAAATGGTGTCTTTGCACTAAAATAAGGAAAAGAAAGGAATGGCTGAGCCCAAATGGAGTAGAAACTCCCCATACCTGCATGCATCCACAAAAGATAATGTTGTGCATCTGGTGGAACAGTGACAGTGTGGTGTACTATGAATTGCTTCCCTGAGGAGTAACCTTCACTGCTGACATTTATTGTCAACAACTGAGATGTCTTGCAGATGCAATCCAAGAACAGTGACCAGGAAGGCTGCATGAAGTGATGCTACTCCACAATTATGCCAACCAGCATTTGGCTAGACTGACAAAAAGCACTGTACAGGAGTTGGGTGGGAAATCATTCCACACCCACCATATTCACCTGACTTTTTGCCCTCAGATTTTCACCTTTTGTGCTCTCTATCAAGTGATGTTCAAGTAACTTCCTTTCCAGATGAAAATGCACTCCAAACATGGCTCGATGTGTTCTTTGCCTCAAAAACATGTGATTTCTACACTCACAGAAATGAAAAGTTATGCCAACATTGGCAGATTGTTTTAAATGGTGAAGGAGGATATATTATTGGTATATTTATTTTCTCATGAAGTTTTCTGTAACTTATCCACTGCAGTTCAAAAGGAACAATGATGTACATAACTGCAATAACAGAAGAGAAAATGGTATTCATTAGAAAGAATAATTTGTAATTTGTGAGTGCAAACTGTATGGACTTCCGTTCTTATTTATGGAGTGGCTGTGATGTACTTTGTGTTTGTGTCTAGTGAAATTACTGATACATACACCTAGGGTGACCAACTTATAAAAGAAAATAAGGGAGATACTTATTTCCTTGGCAAAAAATTAGAGAGATTAAGAGCATGACAAAATTTCACAATACGGGTTGGCTGGCAGCTTTTCTAGGAGCTCTTTGTGGTGTGTGTGTGTGTGTGTGGGGGGGGGGGGGGGGGGGGAGCCATGTATGTGAAAAATGGCATCCCATTTGAATCAATTGATGTTTCAAAGTACTGCACTGAAAAGGTGTTTGAATGTTGTGCAGGTGTGGTTAAATTTAATGGAGCTAAACTTCTAACTGTTGTTATTTATAGATCCCCAGACTCCGACTTCACAACATTTTTTCTAAAGATAGAGGAGGTTCTTGGTTCACTTTATAGGAAATACAAAAAGTTAGTTATATGTGGTGACTTCAACATTAATTTCATAAGTGATTGTGCAAGGAAAAGGATACTGGTAGGCCTCCTTAAATCATATAATCTTATGCAAACCGTATTTTTTCCACCGAGAGTGCAAGGGAACAGTAGAACAACAATAGACAATATTTTTGTTCATTCCTCATTACTAGGAGGGCATTCTGTTAGCAAAAAGGTGAATGGCCTTTCAGATCATGATGCACAAATTTTAACTCTAAAAGATTTTTGTGCTGCAACACATGTTAAATATAGTTATCAACTGTTTAGGAAAGCTGATCCAGTTGCTGTAGAGACCTTTGTAAACCTTATCAAGGAACAAGAGTGGCAATATGGTTATAGCACTGATACAGTAAATGATAAATATAATGCTTTTCTCAAGACTTTTCTCATGCTCTTTGAAAGTTGCTTTCCGTTAGAACTTTCAAAACAGGGTACTAGCACAAACAGGCAGCTTGCGTGGCTGACTAGAGGGATAAGAATATCTTGTAGAACAAAGTGGCAATTATATCAAAACGTTAGAAACAGGCAAAATCTAAATGCAGCAGCCCATTACAAACAGTATTGTAAGGTGCTTAAAAATGTTATTAGAAAGGCAAAAAGTATGTGGTATGCAGATAGAACAGCTAAGTCTCTGGATAAAATTAAAACCATATGGTCTGTCCTAAAGGAAGTGGCTGGTCTGCAGAGACAGGTCGAGTATATAGAATCAGTGCATAGTGGGAATGTCCATGTTACTGATAAGTCACGTATATGTACAGTATTTAATAATCACTTTCTGAATATAGCAGGTGAACTAAATAGTAACCTAGTCCCAACAGGGAATCACATAGTGCTCTTAGAAAAAAAGTGTTCTGAGACTGTTACCTGAAATGCTCGTCCATGATACTGACAAGAGGGTGATTGAGTTAATAATTAAATCACTAAAGACCAAGAACTCTCATGGATATGACAGAGTATCTAGCAGAATACTGAAGTATTGTTCTATGTATGTTATCCCAGTACTTAGTCATATCTGTAACTTTTCTTTTAGGAGTTGTCGGTTTCCTGACCAATTAAAGTACTCGGTAGTGAAGCCACTTTATAAAACGGGAGACAGGGACAATGTTGACAATTTTAGATCTATTTATATGCCATCCGTGTTTGCTAAAGTTATAGAGAAGGTTGTATATACAAGGTTACTGGAGCATTTAAATTCACATAATTTGTTGTCAAATGTACAGTTTGGTTTTAGAAATGGTTTAACAACTGAAAATGTTATATTCTCTTTTCTATGTGAGGTTTTGGATGGATTAAATAAAAGGTTGTGAATGCTAGGTGTTTTCTTTGATTTAACGAAGGCTTTTGACTGTGTTGACCACAAAATATTACTGCAGAAGTTGGACCATTGTGGAGTAAGGGGAGTAGCTTACAATTGGTTCGCCTCTTACTTTAAGAACAGAAAGCAGAAGGTAATTGTCTGCAATATTGAGAGTGGTAGTCATGTTCAGTCCCAATGGGGCACTGTTAAGTGGGGCGTTCCCCAAGGGTCGGTGCTGGGGCCACTGCTGTTTCTTATTTATATAAATGATATGCCTTCTAGTATTACAGGTGATTCAAAAATATTTCTGTTTGCTGATGACACCAGCTTTGTAGTGAAGGATCTTGTGTGTAATATTGAAACAGTATCAAATAATGTAGTTCACGAAATAAGTTCATGGCTTGTGGAAAATAATTTGATGCTGAATCACAGTAAGACTCAGTTTTTACAGTTTCTAACTTACAATTCAACAAGAACTGATATTTTGATCAGACAGAATGGGCATATTATAAGTGAGACAACAGTTCAAGTTCCTAGGCATTCGGATAGATAGTAAGCTGTTGTGGAGAGCCCATGTCCAGGATCTTGTTCAGAAACTAAATGCTGCTTTATTTACCATTAGAACAGTATCTGAAATAAGTGACAGTTCAACACAAAAAGTAGTCTACTTCACATATTTTCATACACTTATGTCGTATGGTATTATTTTTTGGGGTAATTCTTCTGATTCAAAAAGTGTATTTTTGGCTCAAAAATGGGCTGTTCGAGCTATATGTGGTTTAAGTTCAAGAACCTCTTGTCAACCCCGATTCAATAGTCTGGGAAATCTGACATTGCCCTCACAGTATATATTTTCTTTAATGTCATTTGTTGTTAGCAATATTAGCCTATTCCCAAGAGTTAGCAGCTTTCACTCAGTTAATACTAGGCATAAATCAAATCTGCATGTGGAATGCACTTCCTTGACTCTTGTGCAGAAAGGAGTGCAGTATTCTGCTGCACCCATTTTCAATTAGCTACCACAAGAACTCAAAAATCTTAGCAGTAGCCCAAAATCTTTTAAGTCTATACTGAAGAGTTTCCTCATGGCTCACTCCTTCTATTCTGTCGAGGAGCTCCTGGAAGAGCTAAAATATTAAGCAAATTCCAGTGTTACATTGTTGATTTTCTTTATTTAAACTTAAGACTTATCACCTGAATATGTTTTGTATATTTCATTTTATCTGTTTCTACTATCATGTTATAATTCCATGTATTGACTCATTCCATGACCATGGAGACTTCTCCTTAATTTGGTCCCACGAAACAATAAATAAATAAATAAATAAATTCAAAGTAGTGTTTGTAAAAGATAACTAATTACACATCACAAATACTTGCACATATTTTGTGACAAATTTTGCCTCAGTCAGTAGTTTTATATCATTTTTCACAAATTCAAAGAATTCACTGCATGAGTAAGAAAAATTCATGGGAACTTGCTGTTTAGATTTGATTAGATTTCTAGAAGTTCTATTCCTTACATCTGTCCACTTACTATTCATAAGAGAAAATTCTCTCTCAGTGTGAGAATTTCTTCCTGGTGTACTCATAATCTACCAACTTACTCAAGTTTTCTAAATTCACGTTATTTTATTTCAAAGTTGTTAAAACTTTTATTCATTTCTGGCTAATGCTTCTCTCTAAAGAGGCAACATATTTAACTGCATCATTAGAACTACAAAATTCCTCACATAATTCATCATCATTCACACACTCCAGTTTGACAGATTCCACAACTTCATGTGTGTCATTGAATTCACTTTTTAGACATAGCATGGTTAAACAATTTAAACTGTCATGAAATTTGTTAACTAAGTAGGAACTTAAAGAATCACAGAATTCAGTCAAGTTGTTCTCACTAGTAGATCTCAAACTTGAACCATGAACAGTAGCTAACAATTTATGAGTATCACTATCAAAAAATCTATCTTACTTTCTCTCTCTAAGTTTACTAATTACTAACTGTACATCTTCGTAAGATTCCATAATATCATGATCAGAATTCTCCAAATACTTTGCTTTTTGAATGAAAACATTTCCTGTATTCACAAATGAATTAATAGAAGCCTGAACCATTGTGCCTGCTTCTGTATTTTCGTTGCAACAATATTTTTTCAAAACTTTAGGACAGTCTGAATCATCTTTGCTTTTAAAATATCTTTTTATAGGCTCCCAATTTTTTAAAAGGCATTCTACAGCAGGTGTGAGAGATAATCATGTTGGAGGATTTCAGTGCACTCAACATCAACAAATTCAAAAATGATTTTAACATTTCCATTCATTTCACTGAACAGGAAAAATATTTTCTATACTAACACTTCACCATCTACATATTGTGAACAACTGCACGCATGTTTCATAGCATTATGAAGTACATGGTAATTCTCATTATTTAACAGTTTCACAACTGAATGATCATTACCATAATTTATATAGGCACCATCAGCACAGTATGATGATATATTACTGAGATTCAAATTATTTGATTTCTGGGAGATTTTTTAACAATGTGTGGGTATCCATTGCAGTTTCATCTGCCTACTTTATAAAATCAAACAATTTGTTTTGAATTCCACTAAAGAGGTCAAAATATCATATTACAACTGGAAACATTTTCCTGTTTGTGTGATATGAGGCATCTGTTGCTAAGGAAAAAAATTTGCTACACCTTTTGGGGTCATTTAAAACTTCCAAAAAATTGTTCACATTTCTTGGGACCAATACGTTCGTTGTGATCATTTCAGCCTTAGTTTGCTCACAATTTATTTATTCCTTTCTGACACATTACATTTACTGCACACATTTTTTGAAAGTTTGATTGCACAGTCCAAGCTCCTAAAACTTAGGTTGTGTTGTGCTGTGTGGTAGACTAATGAAGATTCACCAGCAATAGTTTTCACATTGCTGTTAGTTAGGCATTTGCTCATGTAAGGAGAGCTGAAGAAAGTAGTTATTTTGGATGTAGTAGTGACATCATTTGCTTTGATTTTGTGACCCACAATCACATACAAGATGTTAACTCGGAAAATTGTCAATTACTAATTACTATATGCTGAACAGAAGGAAATATTTTATTTAGAATACATGGTAATAATTTATTACTTGAAGTATTCATGTGCTGTACACAATCTTGTCACCTTGTGCAATGCTAAGCTCACATTTTCTGATAGATCAGTTTGCTTTACAAGCATTTGACTAAGCTGGTCCAATCCAGGAATATAAAGTTTCCCACTTTGTAAGGTATGTACACATATACTTTGTTTTCTTTTTTGGTGGTATTTTAGCTTCATCCTCACTGCCCATCACAAAATCTTGAAAAATGATTCACAGTCAGCACTGGCACTGAAATGAAGTCATGTCTAACCACAAAGTGTTGGGTGACCATTTTTAAGATAATCAATAGATATAATGTTGATACAGAACCATTTGTCTCTGCTGTCCAACATTTCAACGAATTCTGACCACGTGCACAAAATTTAAATGCTTAAAAAAATTTGTACATATGTTTAAAAAAATTAAAAACTGCAGAAAAATGCCCAATGAGCTTGAAAATATGGGAGCCAGGAGATTATGAAAATATATGTACAAATACAGGAGATCCCAGGAAATACAGAAGAGCTGGTCACCCTACATATATCTGACCTTTCTCTTTATCTTTGTTATAACTTTTTAAGTTCATTGATTTTCAATACCTCCTTGATGGAACATTCTTGTATGCTTTAATTAGTGACTAAGACATATCATCAACTATGCAGCTTACCTATCTAACACATAACTGGTGATCAAGATTATGAACCTTTGTGCCTTCCTGCAAACCAGTTTCTGCAACAATTGGTTAAATGTGTACTGAGACAATGGATGACTACAACAGTTTATTTCATGCCACCATCAACAAAACCAACAAACTTGACAATGACATCTGGGTTTTGGAACTTGCTCTCCCGTCAATTATGAACGTAAACCCTGTGCAGTGCAATGAAAACAGTGATAATTTTGCAATGAGTCCACAGTATCATGAACATTTCTGATGAAGTGGAATGTGATGTTAAGCCAGACTTAAAACCTCTGTTGGTAATTTGAAATTCTTCTGTATTGTGAGAACATGTACTGAGAACCTCTATAACAGAGCTGCAAATGCAAGCAAGATGGACAGTTCTACACTACAATCCTGTGAATTTTCCTGCTAAAAGTGAGGGTGTGCTTATATCAGGCACAGGAAATTTAATGGTACTGGTAATCTCATCTACACTGCAGCTGCAGTTCAGAGGTCACCAGGAGGATCTACATTACACTCAAGTTACCTGCCACAGTTGCCATGGCAGCATCAGTAGACCATCTGGCCAAACCTGAACAGTGGCTACTGAGTTGGGTTGTGCAGCCATCACACCACAATGCCTGCTGAGCATTTCTAAGGAAATCTGAAGTTTATGTACCAGAGTGGAGACGCTGGTTACATATGTGGCATGCACAGCAGCAATGATGGGGCATCCATAGTGAACTCAATGCCCAGTTCAACAACAGTATCACCACATCAAGAACTACAGCATTAAGGGAACAATGCACTCAGCATATGCTGGTACCACAGCTGCATTTGCCAACATACTGTCAAGTGTTCGCATTGTGCAGTTACACAAACAGCAAACACAATCTGAGTCATGCGTGACATATCACACATCTGATACACAGTGCTGCCAGCACAATAACATGTGCACAGAATGTCAATGAACATTCGAAGGCAATGTAGTCCATGGTAGCAGTTTAGTGGCTGCACACTATCCTCAACAGCCACCTCTGCATGCATGTTCTATTGTATCAGGTGTACAGGCATGGTGTATCTCATACAAACTGCTTCTGATATCAGGATGCTGCCTGCAGTTACATAAAGGACAACAAACAGGGCCTTCAAGCACAGCTGAGACCACTTAATAACTCTGAACTCAACACAGACAGCAACATTGTTTTCTCCAACCCTTTCATGTGATCATTTATAATCGCTGATGTCACTGAATCTGTTTTGGATGCTGACTTTCCCACACACTTTTTGCTAACATTTGAGCTGCAGAGAACACACTTACTGAACACAGTTCACAACACTGAAATATCCAGGATCAGAGGTCACCCTACTTATAGTGCATTAGAGAGGATTGACAAGGTTTACACCTCTGACAAACATGCCTTAGTTCCTTCAGGGTTTTTGTGCACATATACATGGCAACATGGACCTTATGAAAGATGATCAAATGCCATGATTTATAGGCTAAATTAGGCATTATGATGGTGAAGTGTGATCATGTAACACAAAGAAGAAATACTTATTTACAACCAAGCGAGATGGCGCAGTGGCTAGCACACTGGACTCGCATTCAGGAGGACGACGGTTGAATCCCGCATCCAGCCATCCTGATTTAGGTTTTCCATGATTTCCCTAAATCGCTCCAGCTAAATGCCAGGATGGCTCCTTAGAAAGGGCACAGCCAACTTCCTTCCCCGTCCTTCCCTCATCCGATGAGACCGATGACCTCGCTGTCTGGTCTCCTTCCCCAAACAACCCAACCCAACTTATTTACAGCAAAACCCAGGACCTGAAAATAAAATTATCTATCATGAATAGAGAATTAGTGACAGCCAAGGCTGAGTGAGATCACATGTTCGATATGTGAAAACACTTCTTTACAGTGGCTGCCTGAGAGCTGTGTGTTAAAACCATTGAGTGAGTTACAGATACGGCTCACTGCAGTGGCATCAAGCACAATAATGCACATCTCATACACACGTGCTCACACTACCTATCTCACTATATGAATGTAGAATTGCACCTAAAGTAATTATGAAGGCAAAGGCAACTTTTGAGGAGATGTTACAGACTAGGATCATTCATCAGTCCAACAGCACATGGTCTCCGCTCCTGCATCTCGTCTGCAAGAAAGATGGCTTACGGAGGCTATGTGATGATTACCATGCATTAATTACACAAATGATTGCAGACAGGTGCCTGGTGCCCAATATACAGGACTTAACATGTACACTAGCTAGCTCAAAGGTCTTCAGATCCTTGAGTGTCAAAAAGCATATAACCAAATACTAATAGTGACTAGTGACATCCCATATACTGTGGTGATCATGCCATTCAGTTTATTTGCATTTTCATTCTTGCCTTTTGGCCTCAAAAATGCTGCACAGATATGCTAATGTTTTGTGGATGAGGTATTCATAGGACAACTATTTTTTGCACACTTGTAAGACATTTTGATGTGTTTCTCTAAAAAACAGCATGTGTGCATGGTGCATCATAGTTTGTTTAACAATGGAATAGTTTTAAATGAGGACAAATGTGTCATTGGAAAGACTGAGGTGATTTTCCTTAGCCATACCATTTTGACTGATGGTATTACCCACTGAGAGAAAATACTGCAACAGTACAATCCCTGATGAAACCAGAAGGTTACCAGTAATTGAGATTCCTTCTTAGTATGGTAAACTGTAACAACAGGTGTACAGAGACCTCTCACAGATGTGCTTGTGCACTGTAACATCACAGGACAGCGACCTAAGCTGGACAAGGTGCTCTGCAATCTCTGGGTAAGCTTAAGTCATGCAGTACTTCTCATTCAACCTGTATCTCATGCTAGCCTGGCTATAGTCGTGGACATGAGTTAGTCAACAATCAGCACAGCACTCCACCAACAGGTAGACAAACACTGACAACCACACAATTCTTTCTCAAAAAGATTGTAGCCAGCCCAGAAAGAGTGGAATGCATACAATAGGGAGCTATTTCCAGTGTATGAGACAGTCAGAGACTTCCAGCATCAAATTGGGGCTCATCCAGTGATATTTTTGCAGACCACAAGGCAATTATTTTCAGTTTTGAGAACTTTAGTTGCAAGTGCTCACCCAGACAGTTCCAACATATTGAGCTCATAAGCTAGTTACACAACAGACATTCACTATGTAAAAGGTGCTGAGAATGTAGTGACTGACTACTTCTCTTGCATCTGTGGCATGGCATGACTATAGATTACATAGAGCTCACTACAGAGCAGGCCATGGATCCAAATTTACAAAAGCAGTTGAAGAACCCATCCACAGGACAATATCTCAATCAGATTTCTGTAGCAGATTCAAAGTTAAAACTGTGGGATGACATCTCCCAGAACAAACCATACCCATAAATTTCATAGAAATTCTGCAAGACAGTCTTCAACAGGATCCACAATCAATCCCATCCTGGTGGCCAACCATACAATTAAGTTGGTTACAGACTGCTTTGCGTATCCTTCCGTGAAGGAGGGCACACATACATGGCCACATTTCTGCATCCCATGCCAATTGAGCAATGTGAGCCATCATGTTGTTGCTGACAACAGTAAATTTCAGAATGTACCAGCTAGATTTGGCCACATTCAATTGAATTTGTCAGCCCTCTTCCATCCTCAGATTGATGGAGGTAATTGTTCCCAGCTGTAGACAGATATTCACAGTGGACAGAGGTAAACCCCACACACTGATATCTCAGGTGAAACAACTGAAAAAACATTATTTGTACACGAATTGTACATTTTGGGTACCCATTCCACATTACAGCTTAATCTGGCTGCGAGTCTGAATGCACCATGTTCCAGGAGCTAGCCAATTTGTATGGCTTCCAATGTCATCATCCAACAAGCTACCACCTCGCTATAGTGGCTGTTATGAAAACAGGAACCTCATGGTCACCTCACCATCCTACAACGTTGCCTGTTAGTGATAATTTCAAATGTTAGTAATGTCTATTTTTAGACTAGAATATGATGAAGTACTTCCCAAAAGAAAATTCTTGCCAGCTGTTATGAAGAAAGGATTACAAGAAATTTTGAAGAAAAGTATTTTTTATTACTTTAACCTGTGGAAAAAAAGAGGACTACAGACATATTTGGGCTGAAAATAAGGTATGAACAATCTCAAAGTTTATGCATGGATGTGATACATATTTTATCATAACATAAAAGTATTCTGAATAAAAAATAAAATACTGTAGGAAGAGTGAAACTGTTCAAACTGTGTAATGAAAAATGTCATTGCTGACAAACTGGTGTTCTGTTGGAACTTGTTGAAACTTCCAGTGAGAAAGTTGTTAAGAAAACTAGAAAATTAATTTTGGTAATAACTAGGACATCATTACTGTATTGTGTCACATATGAACACATTTTTTTTTATGAGAGACTCTGTGCACAGCAGCATGCAAGTATCTGTATGCCGGTGCCAGGATTTCAGTTCCAAATTCTCACCTTAATATAACTGAGACCCTTTGTCACTGCACCCATGTTGTCAGTATACACTATACAAAAACAACTGTAGGTACTTTGAGGCCAACATTTAAGGTGTAGTCGAGCAAACTATCTTTTTGCATGTGGTTTTGTAAAACCCAAGTTTTTTGAAGTGTACTACAAGACTATTGTCCTCAGCACACAGTACATGCAGTTTACACAAAACATTTTTGCTGCTGCAGTGTCTCTGCATTCAATTACAAATTTTTGTCCATCACTACACTTTCTGAATCAAAAACCAAGTGATCATAGCTGTGTGCAGTCATCTTCAAGCTATGGCTCATGTTGGCACCAACAACACCTGTTGCATGGGTTCTGAGCCATCCTCAGTTCACACAGGCAGCTGGCAGAGGTTATCAAGATTGCTGGCCTCACACATGGAGTGCAAAGATCACAATTTGCATCATTGTTCCCAGAGTTGAATGAATTTCTTTGCTTTGGAGCAGAGTGGAGGCTCTCAAGCAAAGGCTTCTTTGACTCTGTGACAGGCCAAAGGCTGCAGATTTCTAAAACTGCATTATCATGTTGGGATTTGTAGGATTACCCTTGATAGTTAAGGGGTGCACCACACAAAGGAAGCAGCTATTCGGGTTGCAGAGTACTTGTGGAGTGCACAATCATGGACAAAATAAGCAAGACCCTCGCCTTTTTGTTGTGCTAATCCATATAGCTTTAAAGTCTGTTACACAGCATAACAGGCAAGGCAACAAAGTGCTACCAACATACTATGCACAGGTTTGAAATTGAAAAACTATCTGAACTTTGTCAGACTGTTTTCAATCATGTGTAAGACTATATTCATGCTAATTAGTATGTTAAACACAACACATAAATGTAGGTTATAAATAAAAGAAGAAACTCTGATAGTATGAATTATACTAATAAAAATGAATCTCAGCTTATCGAGATAACATAAATGTTTTAGTAAGACAAAGTACCCCAGATCATTACAAATTAGGAAAATATTATGTGCATTCAGTTGCAAAACGGCCTGTGTCAACATTCAGACCAGTCATAATGTATTACCATTGCTGACCTATCATGGAAGTTTGCAAATTTAGCAATGCGTGAAGATTCATAATAAAATTCAGTTAAAAATCATTCAGTGCCACATGTAAGTCAATTCAATTATTGACAAAGTGTAAAAAGTAGGCGGTAACAAGTATGAAATTCTACAAGATTTTCATATTTACATCCACAGGGTGCTTTTACAGAATAAAAGCAGCAATAAAATGTATTGGGGCCACGAGAATTTCTTAAAATTGCTTTACTGATAGTCCATCTGTCTCCATCAATATTAGAACTGAAAACAAACCAGACCTTCCTTGCTGTAGCAAACACCTTTTACTATGCTAGCAGACAACCCAGGAAATCAGCCCTCTATTATTACCTCACATACGAATAAGCCAGCAATTTTGCAATGAAAATGGCAAAATGATCTGCAGTTTCTGTTGCATAGAGCTTTCTGGACCCAAAAACAAGAATTTTCTACCTTTATGTCACTGCTTATGTGACAATCATTCAGGATGTTTACCAAAATAACAAAATACTGTTATTAGCAAGTAAATTTAGTAGGATAATTCTGCACCACCCCAGGAAATAAACAGCTACAGAGTTGCCAAATGTATTCTACAATGTTTAGAATTCTCCATTGGACTTTCCACAGCCATAAAATGTTCATTAGCTGAAGTGTTTATTAAGCTAGCTAGCAATGGGAATGCTCACACTTCTAAAATGCTGTGGCATTAATACTGGGATCTGAATTGGCACATTATAGGCAAATGGATTTTATTTGCGTTCTTGTAAATGTGATTTGGATTGAAAGCGTAGCTACTAGTAATATGCTGACGTATCGACTGCAACTTGAACATTTCAAATAAAGAGTAGGGGTAATTATTTATGTGTCCTTAATCTTCAGTAACTGTCATTGTTAGGATTCCGTCACCTAAATTGGTAAAAATGGAACCCTACTAGTTTCACTTTCTTGATCGTCTATCTGTCCACCCAACCCTTAAAACTCATTTACCTTGAATACGGGTAGATGTAATAAGCGGAAATGTATTGCACTTCCTGTGGTATATGGTCCCTTGGTGGTGTAAAAAAGTGAGTTTCTATGTCAACAAAATCTAAAGATATGGCTGTTTATGTAAAGACAATTTACACGGAAGGTCAAAAAATGGCTCTAAGACAATGTGACCAAACTGCTTAGGTCATCGGTCCCCTAGACCTAGAACTACTTAAACCTACCTAAGCTAAGGACATCACACACATCCATGCCTGAAATAGGATTGCAATCTGCAACTGAAGCAGCCGCGCAGTTCATGACTGAAGCGCCGAGAACCGCTTGGCCACCGCACCTGGCGAAAACCTTTTCACCTCATGTATAATGATAATATATACTGTCTAGTGAGGATAAACTGTATTCACCAGCAACTCAGATTGTTTGATCATGGAACTTTTATGAAGCTGCATTCAAATTTTGTTTGAAGTCATCTGCAGTATCCACTTATAAACACCCTGGGAACGTTGTATGCAATTTCCACTTCTGAAGATGCTGGCAGATACTGCAGTACCATAACAAGTAGTTAAGAATTTATTGTTATTGGTCCATGCATGACATTTTATTTCAGTATCAATTTAACACACCTATGTGTTTGTCTATGGCTGAAAATAATGAACGAAACATAAACAAACAGCAAACAACTTCGATGTTCAAATCAAATGTAACTCACATGTCACAATTACAAAATTATTTCATTGTTACATCTACATGACTACATCTACAGGATTTCTTTGCAATCCAGACTTATGTGTCTGGCAGAGGGTTCATTGAACCACCTTCGGACTATTTCTCTACCATCCCACTCGCTAACAGCATGCGGGAGAAAGGATCACTTAAATCTTTTCTTACAAGCCCTGAATTACATTATTACTATGGTCATTTCTTCCTGTGTAAGTTCCTGAGGAAATAATGTTTTGGCATTCAGAACAGATGTTGGTGATTTAAATGTCATGAAAATATCTCACGACTATGAAAAACACTTTTGTTTTCATTATTGTTACCCCAACTCACTTATCAAATCTGGGACTCTCTCTCCCCTATTTCTTGACATTACAAATATTGCTACTGTTCCTTGGACGTTTTTGGCACGTACGGTCAATCACATCTGTCAAGGATCCCATACCATGCAGGAATACTATAGCAGTAAACAGACAAATGTAGTGTAGGCAGTGTTTTCAGTAGACCTGTTGCATTTTCTTAATGTGCAGCCAATACAACACAGTCTTTCATTTGCCTTCCCCAGAAAAGTAAGTTGGCGATTGTTCCAGTTTAAGTTTTACTGGGTACTGAGACGAATTGACAGAATTTCGACTTGTGTTTTGTCATTTATCCAAAAGTTAATTATTGTTACTGGATGCAGCTTTCATGTTTAATGTATTCTTCATTCAACAGAGTACACTCCTCGTACACCACACATAACTGTTTCAAAGTATTAAATTGTTACTGATGTTACAAAGTTGTAGTGAAATATGGCAACTAAGAAGCAGACTATCCAAATAAACAAACATTTCTGGTTCAAGTCATTGCAGTAGATCTACTACACAGTAACGTAAATTAGGAGCAGAGTCCATTAGTAGATCGTTATCAGGAAAACCAGCCCTCATAATGCAAATTGCCACTACAAGAACGAAAGTTTCCAAACACGTCAATGAGTAGTTGAGGAAAGTGGACGCATTCTGTCTATTGAATTGCAACGCACTCCACTTATGATGGGACTTGCCAAGTGTCATACCTCGACCTTGCTGAAACTTTGCTCAGTGAAAGAGGGGACAAAATAAGCAAACACGTGGCTCGGCTTATCTGCATACACTTGATCACTTCTGAGAAAATGACGGTCAAAGTTTTCAATGCGCTGTTGGTATAGTGTAGATGCCTTTTAGCGTGTAAGGATTCAATTGAAGTGGTGGCTCAGGGGCTACCATCACAGCTTCAGAACTTTGTGCTGTGAGTTCGAAACCCAGTTGTTCTTTTTTCCCCCCCTCACTGTCTGAATTGTCTATGAATGTTTATCCCAATATATGTTGAAACAATGTTGTCATTACTCATCAATTAATTTACTGTGTAATGAAAGAAGTTAAAAAAATAAACGAACGAGAAAACGATGTGAAATATTTGTGGATATCCTTGCAACCTTACAGGTTGTAAGGAGGTTCAAAACTATTCCACATTATTTTCTCATTCATTTGTTATTTTTTTAAATTCATTAATTACACCAAAAGTTAATTGATGAATAATGACAACATTATGTCAATATA
Organism: Schistocerca cancellata; assembly: GCF_023864275.1. NCBI lineage: Eukaryota > Metazoa > Arthropoda > Insecta > Orthoptera > Acrididae > Schistocerca > Schistocerca cancellata. The sequence continues at coordinate 332,045,959 of NC_064627.1, read as the reverse complement.
AATTGTAAAAAATATTCGTAGATAATTCTGATAGAGAGGGAGGAAAAATAATAATAATAATAAAAAAAATATGCTCTCGAACTCGGGAATCAAAGTTAAGAAAGAACAACAGTAGCCATTGAGCCTCCGTTTCAATTGAATTTTTGGGCGTAAAAGGTATCTACACTATAGCAACAGCGCATTGATAACTCTGACCGTCATTTTCTCGGAAACAGTTGAGTGTCTGCAGATAAGCTGAAACACCTGTTAACTTATTTTGTCCTCTCCTTCACTGAGCAAAGTTTCCAGACAAACAGCATATGGCACCTGGTGAGTTCCCTTCATTAGTCAAGTTGCTTCTTATGCCTGGCGAGAACTATGTATGCCTCAGAGTAAACTGTGCCACTTGGAAACACGGCAAGTGAGGATAAACATGTTTTCCTTCTTATAAGGCAACCCTCTACAGCTAAAATTCACGGAGTGTTCTTCAGGTTGCCTCAGATATTTCAGAAATGTTTCTTGCATTAGGCTTGCCATATATGCAAAATGTAAAGATTTCATTTCATGTAATATTTATCAGGATAAGACATGACAAGAGTGGACCAGTCCCTTCTGAGAAAAATTTCAGATTCTAAGTTGCTCTACTGTCTAATGACTTGGGTACAGGCTTGCAATCTCTCGTTATGCCATCAATTTCCGTGTTACACATACTTGGCCATTGCATTGTGGCTGCAGTATTGGAGGAGGCAGTCTGTTTCCTACTGTTTTTGCAGCAGATATTAACTGCAATGAATCATTCAGTCAATGCTAAATGGCCCATCTGGCTGAGGCAGACAATGGCGCTATAATAGCACTCCATGCAGAGGGATTTTCTAATAGATACATAGCAAGAACTATGGGTCTTCACAAGTTGATGGTAGCCAGGTGGATTAGACACAAGGAAGAGGGTGGTAACCTGAATGGAAGCCTCATGGCTGCTGCAGCTCAGGATTGGCAGATACGCCGTTTCAGTGAGAACCATCCATTTGTCAACACACGACAAATTCAGCAGACTTTCAGTCTCAATGTTAGCAATAAGACCATCACTTGTCATGTAAGGGAAGGTGGACTGAGAGCAAGAAGTGCTGCTGTGAAAGGGACATTGTCTGTTTCCCACAGAGAAGCCCACCTTGCTTTTGCTGCTGAAAATGTTGACAAACCTCCCCAGTTTTGGAGGCGAATGATTTTCACAGACAAAAAAGTTTTCTCTACGGCATCAACTGGAAAAGTACTTGTTTACCAGCCGAAAGGTGCTAGGTATAATCCAAAATATATTTACAAATGTTGAAGGAGTGACAGGGAGTCAGTAAAGGTATGGGCATGGATATCGGCCAAAGCGTGTGGGCTCCTGTGGGAAGTGGAAGGAAGACTTGATGCGTGCAATTACATATCAGTTGTGGAGAACATGATGTTGCCTTCAGTGACAGCAAGATTTGGTGATGATCAGATCATTTTCCAACAAGATCGCTCACCTATTGATACAGCACATGTGGTTAAGAGGTGGTTTGATGACCATAGTAATATTATTGTAATGGAATGGCCACCTAAAGGAGCTGACATTAATCCCATTGAGAATATTTGGGCAGAAATGGTCAGAGTAATACGGGAAAAGGGACACCATTGACACCATTGACTCGCTGACATCTTTCTGATGTGATTCATGACACTTGGAATGAGTTACTCGAATCTCCTAGTTATGTGGCTAGAGTTGTGGGCTCAATGCCCAACAGACTTTGAGCCATTATGGAAGCCAAAGGAGGCTGTACATGATACGAAGCAGCATCAGTAGAGGTGTATTTTTTCCCCCACCCCCCAGCCCTTAACCAATCAGTTGCAACAGATGTTTCAAATGGCTCTGAGCACTATGGGACTTAACATTTGAGGTCATCAGTTCCCTAGAACTTAGAACTACTTAACCTAAGGACATTACACACATCCATGCCCGAGGCAGGATTCGGACCTGCGACCCTAGCGGTCGCACAGTTGCAGACTGAAGTGCCTAGAACCGCTCGACCACACCAGCCGGCATGCTAAGAGAAGAAATACTCACTTTATATATACATGCAGTCTCTAAAAAAATTCATGACACGTGTGTATATGCAAGAAGGGTAAAAAGCAATTCAGCAAAATTGAAAAATATTGAGGAGAAGCTTGCCGATGAAGGCGTAATTGGAGACCGAAGGTTGGGCTAGAAGGGGAGCTAAAGAGGCCCAAAAAAGAAGAAAAAACTCAAATACCCAATAGACTTCGAGTCATTGTCGCAGCTGAGAGCAGTTGGTATATGCGATTCGGAGCAACAGTAGAAGAATAGTTTTATTTACTGATTTTTGAGGCATTATTTTGTGACAGGTAAACAGTGCTGCTTCATGAGACCCACTATTTGTCCACATGTGGCTAAACATCAGAGGTGTAAAAAATGTTAAGAGGTGCTGAAGCTCTCTTGAACAGTAATGTGTTTTAGACAAGAAGATGATTTTTATTTTATTTCAGTTTAACCATTCACAGTATGCTTTGAGATTCTAATCTATGTTTTCACTTTATTATTATGTATCTTTTCTTCAGTGAATGTGAATGGTAGTTTCAACACATAAAGAATAAGTGGAAGTTTTTAATTTGTGGAATAGCATATTTAATAGTTAATATTTTCAGCAAATCTGTAGTTATAGGACATATTAAGAAGCAAGTCAAAAATGGTATTGTGGAAAGATCAGGTTGGTCTCTAATGGGTAACAATGGTCAAATAGCAAATACAAAACTATGGGTAACAACTATTGTTGACGGTGAGGAGACATAATCGATATGCCATTATTCTGTAATTGTATTTCTGAAGTTTATCATTGATCCTAGGATTGAAATGGATACTCTGTTTTACATAAAGAATATAACCTTTAAAATTTATGTAGCAGTGCAGAGTATTAATACAATCGCACTGACTTCTATTTTATTCTTACAGATGACATTGAGACAGTAAATAACAAGAGTAATAACAAAACTCTCAGACTCAATTTAGAGGATTCAAAAGTTTGCTATAATAGTCAATAACTGCTTTCACAGACTCCTTTATGCCTTCGTTTTCTGTCAGACAATGTTTGAAACTAGGACAAGCAAGGTAAAACATTTTTCCACAAATTTTCAAATTGGAATTCGAAGACCAAGTTACATAAATTATGATGACAACAAACGTTTTCCAAGTGGACTGTTCACTGTAGGCACCCAACGGTCTTATTGTGTGTTACATATGCAATATATAAACTGGCAACGTCACCAGCACACAATACCACTAAGCTATGAAACAACTGTAGCAAAACAGGGCATCCTCATTGTCCATGTGATGGATAAGATGACTAATTTGCTACATAAATGTCAATGTAAGCAGCAATTTCTGTTGGAACATGCTTCCTGGACCAAATAACATACATGTCCTACATCTTCAGTTTGAATCATGTAGCAAATGTAATTTAAAGGACATAAAAATATTGAGTGGATTTACTAACATAATTATGAACCACTCAAGAACATAAATTGATGGTCACATAGTTGCCAAGCATATTCTATGGTGTTGCCATTGTCCATTAGACTAGCAGCAGGAAGAAAACGTTCACTCAGCTGATGTGCTGAGGAGCACTGGCGAAGCTCACGCTTTGAAGACGCCACAGTCTCGTCTGCCACCACCTCGTGGGAAACAAAATACCTCAAGTATAAGAAAATGTGTTTTATCCGCATATCTGTGACTATGAATTGGTGTTAAAGTGTGGTTATGGATAGTACATATGCTCAGATTGTGAATCTAACATCATGAATATTGTCAAGGGGAAATGAATTAGCCAGCCATCCTCTTCCGTAACATCAAATACATTTTGGTTATTCTATCTTCAATGAACTGCACAAAAAATCATTCACCAGAAGTGAATAACTTTTTGGCAACACCAGATGATATTAACAGCATGCCAGCACAGGTTAGCTGTGCATTCAATGGTGTCATATCATGGTCCACACAGCTGCTTGCGCCATCAGTTCGAATCTTTCCCTGGGCATGGATGTGTGTTATGTTATGCATGTTTAAGTAGTTCTAGGGGACTGATGACCTAAGCAGTTTGGTCGCATAGTCTTTAGAGCCATTTTTTGACCTTCTGTGTAAATTTTCTTTACATAAACAGCCATATCTTTAGATTGCGTTGACATGGAAACTCACTTTTTTACGCCACCTATGGACCATATACCACAGGAAGCGCGATACATTTCTGTTTATTATGTCTACCCATATTCAAGGTAAAAGGTTTTGAAGAGTTGGGTAGACAGATAGACGGTCAAGAAAGTGAGACTAGCAGGGTTCCATTTTTACTGATCTAGGTGACAAAATCCTAACAATGAAAATAGTTATGACAGTTACTGAAGATGAGGGCTGCATAAATAATTCCCCCTACTCTTTATTTGAAATGTTCTAGTTGCAGTCAATACATCAGCATATTACTCGTAGCTAAGCTCTCAATCCAAATCACATTTACAAGAATGTAAATAAAATCTATTTGCCTATAATGTGGCAATTCAGATCCCAGTATTAACGCCACTGTATTTTAGATGTGCAAGCATTCCCATTGCTAGCTAGCTTAAGAAACACTTCAGCTGATGAACATTTTCTGGCTGTGGCGATTCTAATGGAGAATTCAAAACATTGTAGTATACATTTGGCAGCTATGTAGCCGTTTATTGCCTGGGGTGGTGCAGAATTATCCTACTAAATTTACTTGCTAATAACAGTATTTTCTTATTTCGATAAACATCCCAAATGATTGTTACATAAGAGGTGACATAAAGGTGGAAAATTATTGTTTTTGAGTCCAGAAAGCTCTATGCAACAGAAACTGCAGAGCATTTTGCCATTTTCAATGCAAAATTGCTGGCTTATTCATGTCTTGGTTAATAATAGAGGGCTGTTTGCCTGGGTTGTCTGCTAGCGTAGTAAAAGGTGTTTGCTACTGCAAGGGAGGTCTGGTTTGTTTTTGGTTCTAATCTTGATGGAGGCAGATAGATTATCAGTAAAGCAATTTTAAGAAATTCTCATGCCCCCAGTACATTTTATTACTACCTTCATTCTGTACAGGTGCCCTGAGGATGTACAATTCAAGAATACTCTGCCTGAATATAATGTAAGATACCTGATAAACTCTGCAACCAGGGAGACTGAAACATGCCAGTCTGCAATAGATAACATAATCACTGGTATTCGTCTTTATGATCTTACATCTTCTGTTATTATAAGTGCTTTGTCAGACCATCATGCAGTAGAACCAAGTGTGCACATAAAATAGGTTCCAACACACAGTTGCTATAGATAGATTAGGATGAATACAGGCCAAAATATAACTCATTTGAATAATATGCTAAGGAATGTGGATTGGAACAGTGTTCTAACGACACTTCACAGTTATGGAAAATTCTCAAGTGGACTATTCTACATTCTTAACCAAGCCTGCCCATTAATAAAAAAGAGAATTCAGTCACATGCTGTAACCCAAAACTGGATATCAAGTTCAGTCACTGAGGCTAGAGAAAAACTAAGATGGTATGGGTATACTATGTTAAATGACTTGAGCAATAAAAAATTAAAGGAAGAGTTCAAAAAGTATCATAAATACTACATAGACCTCCTAATTTCGGAAAAACAGAAACATTTTGAAAGTATCATTCAGAGCTTAAATAATGTCTCCAAAACATCATGGTCACTAGTAAATAGAGAATTAGGTAAATCCGAGAAACATACAGCTGAAAATCACTTGCTGATAGACGGCACAATAGAAACTGATCAGAATAAGATAGCAGATCTATTTAACAATTACTTTGCCTCTGTTGGCTCCAGCATAAACAATCAGCTTAAAAATCATAAATACAAATTCAGAGGAACACCAGTGTCAGGAAGTATATTTTTGATGCCAACAAGTAAAGAAGAAATAATTAAAATAGTGAGTAGCTTAAAGAATTCTCATGCAGCAGGATATGATGGTCTTAGTCTGGACATTCTTAAGAAATGTATACATAAAATTGCGTCACCTTTATCAACAGTTATCAACTCTCATATGGAAGATGGTCTATTACCAGATGAGTTGAAAATTGCTCAAGCTGTGCCTATTTTTAAAAAAGGAAACAGGAATCTAGTAGAAAACTTTCGACCCACTTCTGTTCTTCCAATAATATCCAAAACCTTTGAGAAAGTAATATACATAAGAATCTGGAACTTCCTGGTATGTAAAAAAGTGATTTCTAAGGGGAAGTATGGGTTTGTCAAGGGGTCGTCCACCATTACAGCAGCATCCAACTTAATCGACGGTGTCACTCAAGCAATAGATAATAAAGAACATGTATGCGGCATCTTTCTGGACTTACAAAAAGCATTTGACTGTGTTGATACAACCATATTGCTGGACAACTGTGGAACCATGGCATTCAAGGCACAGCCCATAATCTGATGAGGTCCTACTTGACAAATAGGAAGCAGTTTGTGTCTATTAGCACTACAGAGGTAGCATACAAATCAAACACCACTGACATAAATTTTGGTACTCCACAGGAGTCAATATTAGTACCACTTCTTTTTATTATTTATGTTAATGATATTCAGTCCATAAGAAACCATGCAACAGCTATCTTATATGCAGATGATACCATGTTAATATGCTGCAATCCAAGCTATTTGCATCTCAAAGTGGAATCCAGTACTGCAGCAGGCTTAATTCTGCAGCATTTTAATGAAAACAAACTAAAATTAAACACAATTAAATCTGTCTATATTGAATTTGATCTTAGGAGGCAAAAAACTCATGAAAACCAAATCTTAATGGGTGACGAATACATTAAAAAACAATACTCGACCAAATTTCTTGGCCTGACACTTGATGCAGAGTTAAACTGCTCTGATCATGTGAATGATATTTGCAAAAAGCTAAGTACTACCACATGTTGTTGTTGTGGTCTTCAGTCCTGAGACTGGTTTGATGCAGCTCTCCATGCTACTCTATCCTGTGCAAGCTTCTTCATCTCCCAGTACCTACTGCAACCTACATCCTTCTGAATCTGCTAAGTGTATTCATCTCTTGGTCTCCCCCTACGATTTTTACCCTCCACGCTGCCCTCCAATACTAAATTGGTGATCCCTTGATGCCTCAGAACATGTCCTACCAACCGATCCCTTCTTCTGGCCAAGTTATGCCACAAACTTCTCTTCTCCCCAATCCTATTCAATACTTCCTCATTAGTTATGTGATCTACCCATCTAATCTTCAGCATTCTTCTGTAGCACCACATTTCGAAAGCTTCTATTCTCTTCTTGTCCAAACTATTTACCGTCCATATTTCACTTCCATACAAGGCTACACTCCATACAAATACTTTCAGAAATGACTTCCTGACACTTAAATCTATACTCGATGTTAACAAATTTCTCTTCTTCAGAAACGCTTTCCTTGCCATTGCCAGTCTACATTTTATATCCTCTCTACTTCGACCATCATCAGTTATTTTGCTCCCCAAATAGCAAAACTCCTTTACTACTTTCAGTGTCTCATTTCCTAATCTAATACCCTCAACATCACCCGACTTAATTCGACTACATTCCATTATTCTCTTTTTGTTTTTGTTGATGTTCATCTTATATCCTCCCTTCAAGTCACCATCCATTCCGTTCAACTGCTCTTCCAAGTCCTTTGCTGTCTCTGACAGAATTACAATGTCATCGGCAAACCTCAAAGTTTTTATTTCTTCTCCATGGATTTTAATACCTACCCCGAATTTTTCTTTTGTTTCCTTTACTGCTTGCTCAATATACAGATTGAATAACATCGGGGAGAGGCTACAACCCTGTCTTACTCCCTTCCCAACCACTGCTTCCCTTTCATGTCCCTCGACTCTTATAACTGCCATCTCGTTTCTGTACAAATTGTAAATAGCCTTTCGCTCCCTGTATTTTACCCCTGCCACCTTTAGAATTTGAAAGAGAGTATTCCAGTCAACATTGTCAAAAGCTTTCTCTAAGTCTACAAATGCTAGAAACATAATCTTTCTTCTAAGATAAGTCGTAAGGTCAGTATTGCCTCACGTGTTCCAGTGTTTCTACGGAATCCAAACTGATCTTCCCCGAGTTCGGCTTCTACTAGTTTTTCCATTTGTCTGTAAAGAATTCGTGTTAGTATTTTGTAGCTGTGGCTTATTAAACTGATTGTTTGGTAATTTTCACATCTGTCAACACCTGCTTTCTTTGGTATTGGAATTATTATATTCTTCTTGAAGTCTGAGGGTATTTCACCTGTCTCATACATCTTGCTCACCAGATGGTAGAGTTTTGTCAGGACTGGTTCTCCCAAGGCCGTCAGTAGTTCCAATGGAATGTTGTCTACTCCGGGGGCCTTGTTTCGACTCAGGGCTTTCAGTGCTCTGTCAAACTCTTCACGCAGTATCGTATCTCCCATTTCATCTTCATCTACATCCACTTCCATTTCCATAATATTGTCCTCAAGTGCATCGCCCTTGTATAGACCTTCTATATACTCCTTCCACCTTTCTGCTTTCCCTTCTTTGCTTAGAACTGGGTTTCCATCTGAGCTCTTGATGTTCATACAAGTGGTTCTCTTATCTCCAAAAGTCTCTTTAATTTTCCTGTAGGCAGTATCTATCTTACCCCTAGTGAGATACGCCTCTACATCCTTACATTTGTCCTCTAGCCATCCCTGCTTAGCCATTTTGCACTTCCTGTCGATCTCATTTTTGAGACGTTTGTATTCCTTTTTGCCTGCTTCATTTACTGCATTTTTATATTTTCTCCTTTCATCAATTAAGTTCAATATTTCTTCTGTTACCCAAGGTTTTCTACTAGCCCTTGTCTTTTTACCTACTTGATCCTCTGCTGCCTTCACTACTTCCTCCCTCAAAGCTAACCATTCTTCTTCTACTATATTTCTTTCCCCCATTCCTGTCAATTTTTCCCTTATGCTCTCCCTGAAACTCTGTACAACCTCTGGTTCTTTCAGTTTATCCAAGTCCCATCTCCTTAAATTCCCACCTTTTTGCAGTATCTTCAGTTTTAATCTACAGATCATAACCAATAGATTGTGGTCAGAGTCCACATCTGCCCCTGGAAATGTCTTACAATTTAAAACCTGGTTCCTAAATCTCTGTCTTACCATTATATAATCTATCTGATACCTTTTAGTGTCTCCAGGGTTCTTCCAGGTATACAACCTTCTTTTATGATTCTTGAACCAAGTGTTGGCTATGATTAAATCGTGCTCTGTGCAAAATTCTGCCAGGCGGCTTCCTCTTTCATTTCTTAGCCCCAATCCATATTCACCTACTACGTTTCCTTCTCTCCCTTTTCCTACACTCGAATTCCAGTCACCAATGACTATTAAATTTTCGTCTCCCTTTACTGTCTGAATAATTTCTTTTATTTCATCATACATTTCTTCAATTTCTTCGTCATCTGCAGAGCTAGTTGGCATATAAACTTGTACTACTGTAGTAGGTGTGGACTTCGTATCTATCTCGGCCACAACAATGCGTTCACTATGCTGTTTGTAGTAGCTTACCCACATTCCTATTTTCCTATTCATTATTAAACCTACTCCTGCATTACCCCTATTTGACTTTGTGTTTATAACCCTGTAGTCACCTGACCAGAAGTCTTGTTCCTCCTGCCACCGAACTTCACTAATTCCCACTACATCTAACTTTAACCTATCCATTTCCCTTTTTAAATTTTCTAACCTACCTGCCCGATTAAGGGATCTGACATTCCACGCCTCCGATCCGTAGAACACCAGTTTTCTTTCTCCTGATAACGACATCCTCTTGAGTAGTCCCCGCCCGGAGATCCGAATGGGGGACTATTTTACCTCCGGAATATTTTACCCAAGAGGACGCCATCATCATTTAATCATACAGTAAAGCTGCATGCCCTCGGGAAAAATTACGGCCGTAGTTTCCCCTTGCTTTCAGCCGTTCGCAGTACCAGCACAGCAAGGCCGTTTTGGTTATTGTTACAAGGCCAGATCAGTCAATCATCCAGACTGTTGCCCTTGCAACTACTGAAAAGGCTGCTGCCCCTCTTCAGGAACCACACATTTGTCTGGCCTCTCAACAGATACCCCTCCGTTGTGGTTGTACCTACGGTACGGCTATCTGTATCGCTCAGGCACGCAAGCCTCCCCACCAACGGCGAGGTCCATGGTTCATGGGGGGGGGGGGGGGGGGGGGGGGGGGGGGTACTACCACATATGTTGTAAGAAAACTGACACCTTTTTGTAACATCACCACTCTGAGGCAAATATATTTTGCACTGTTTGAACCCCATCCAAGCTATGGGATGGATGTATGGGGATCCAGCAGTAAAGGTAATATGAAAAGTGTACTTATCTTACAAAAGAATTATTGGAAAGAAATGTGCCAGGGAGTCCTGCAGAAATTTGTTTAAAGAATTTAAAATACTAACTGTTCATAACCTGTATGTGCTGAAGCTAATCATTAAGGCAGTAAACAGTAACAAAACACTAGTAAATAAATACACGATCACAACACTAGAGGTAGAGAGAGCCCCACATCATCTCTCATAGAACAACACTTTATGAGAAAAGCCCTCACTATGCAGGCATAAAACTACTGATTTGCTTCCATTCTAATATCTCCAAATTGCCCATTACAAAACTAAAAACAAAATTAAAATTATGGCTCCTAAACAATCCTGTATATTCCATAGATAAGTTTCTAGGTTTAGTAAATTTGTATGATGGAAGACCATCTGTCTAAAAATATGTGTAATCTCAGATCTTAGACTGTGTCACAAACTGTAAATATTTGAATGTCAGATATGAATACTATGTCACAAACTGTAGATTCCTTAATCTAAGTATGGCAATAACAATTTTCTATGTATAGTCCATATATGTAACTCTGTTCTCTCAACTAAATTTGGAAAAAGTTGTGTAGATAAAAGTGCCAGCCAATAATATGTAACCCTAGTAAGTAAGGCTCTGACTTATCCAGAAGATTGGAACAAAAAACACCTTTTTTGTAATCAGTTGATGTTGGATCGAAATAAATAAATAAACAAATATGAAAATCTTGTAGGATTTCATACTTGTTACTGCCTACGTCTTACACTTCTGTCAATAATTAAACTGACTTATGTGTGGCACTGGATGATTTTTAACTGAATTTTATTATGAATCTTTACACATTGCTAAATTTGCAAACTTCCATGGTAGGTCAACAACAGTAATCAAGTATCACTGACCTGAACATTGACACAGACCGTTTCATGTCAGAATGCAGATAATATTTTGCTAATTCGTAATGATCTGGTGTACTTTGTCTTACTAAAACAGTTATGTTATCTCAATAAGCTGAAATTCATTTTTATTAGTACAATTCATACTAATTAGGGTTTCTTCTTTCATTTATATCTTATATTTACTTGTTGTGTTTAACACACTAATCAGCATTAAAATAGTCTTACACATGATTGAAAATAGTCTGACAAAGGTTGGATAGTTTTTCAATTTCATACCTGTGCATAGTATGTTGGTAGCACTTCGTCACCTTGTCTGTTATGCTGTGTAGCAGATTTTAAAGCTGTGCAGATCAGAATAACGAAAAGGTGAGGTGTCTCACTTGTTCAGATACAGCATTAGTAGTGTCCTGCTTAACACAGTCATGTTGTTTAAATATCTAGGTGTAACGTTGCAAAGCAATTTGAAATGGAACAAGCATGTGTGAACTATGGTAGGGAAGGCGAATGGTGAACTTTTAGGAATTTTAGGAAAGTGCAGTTCATCTGTAAAGGAGACCACATATAGGATGCTGTTGTGACCTATTCTCGAACACTACTCAAGTGTTTGGGATACGTACTGGGTTGGTTTAAAGAAAGACATCAAAACAGTTCAGAGGCAGGCTGCTAGATTCGTTACCGGTAGGTTCTAACATCACGTAAGTGTTACCGAGATGCTTCGGGAACTCAAATAGGCTGCCTAATGCCTGAGCCCAAAATATTTTATAGCAGAGTGACAGCTGGAGCCCTCCTATTTCCAGGAAATTGAGGAGGAAGGAAGAGGGGTAAGATTGACACATCTGCCCAATGTGTTGTAAAATCTTGTTCAAGAACTCTTGTTATTCTACATGATAAATAATTAAGTAATGTGAGTACATAATCAGTTCACCTTGTGCACATATATGTTCAATATTATTTAACAATACCCTTGTACTGACATTCTACAGTCATACGCACTCCTCAACAGCAAAATGAGTAAACCTAAGAAACTGAAGAATTATTATGAAATGAAGGAAATGATTTTTGATTTACACTTTGATAATGCCAATAATGTCGAAGAATAGCACCTCTCCTGCAAATGTGCATCTCCCTAACACTGTCAACACTGGTGTTAGTGATTACACACCTATTAGTTTCATTAATTTACTCTGCATTTGTGAATCACAACATAAAAATGTTCAAAACAAAGAGATCTCTGGCAAAAGCTGCTGGTTAGGAACCACACACTTTTATGCAAATGAATAAAACATGTTACAGTATCACAGTAGTATTTCACAAATCTCTTACTCACCCCACTCTATTAAAGTTCTTTACACTCAGGCATTAGGTGGTTGCAGTGGGGTAGAATGAGTGACAAATATTCACTCCATGTGAAATTTAAAACCTGTATATTCAGAAGGTCATAACTACTATCAGAATTATGGCCCAATTTTTGTGTGGAATTGATTGTTGTGGTTGATATCTTACAAGTGTGCTTTCCCCTCCCATAATGTGAGGTCAAGTTGGTGATGTTTTGTTGTTAGTGCTGGCATCACTATCCAACACAGCAGACCTTACACAGTTAGTGCTGCAAGTAAAGTACCTCTGCTCCAATATCTGTTGCTCACCAAATTCTCTCCAAAGCAATCGTCGGGTGCTTATGCACAAAGAATTGCACAGCTGTTTGCATGCAATGCTATATATAGACTCAAACAGATTTGCCCCTCCAGCCACCATACCCTGGTCCTTTCTCGGTGTTGTATAGAGGACACATTCTGTATAATGTCTCCATTGCACATGTTGAAAAGCATGGGTTTTTTCCTCAACTGTCCCAGACACCTTGGTGACATCTCATGCTACAAACAATCCATTGTCATGGGGTCATACTTCCCAGACCCTGAACAACCATGCATCACCAGCCTGTGGATACACCTGCATCACAACTGACAGCTTTGCTGCCACCATGTCATCCGACCCACGCAAGAGCCAGTCATCATGTAAAGTTTAAATATCAAGACATTGGAGGTACTCTGCACTATGGATGGGGAAAGGGAGGGGAGGAGGATGGGAGGGACAGTGATGTATTTTTTGTTTGTGTGAAGTGAAATTATTGATATGCACACATTTCTCTCTGGCACAAATTCTTTATCTTTGTTGTAAACTTCTCAGTTCAGTGTCTTCTTGACCAAACATTCTTATATGCTTTCATTGGTGAATGAAAGTTAATTCTGTACATTTAAAGAGTACATATCATTATTTATGTGGCATACCTACCTAACCCACAATGGTCTCAAGAATACATTTTCTTAGGTAGTATTTCAGTGTTACAGTCTGTATTACTTGAATAGAATAGAATACTGCTTATCATTCCTATCGTTCCTTGTAAGTTTCTCCTACTATTGAGAACTTTACATGTATCAGCAAACATTTTGCTAAGAATTTTGAATCCTGTATGTTTAAATATAAATTATTTTTATCCAAAAATTTATTGCTTAAGAAAGTATTTCAATTTACGCACAGCCCCTAGACTATAACAGTTTTTGTTTCTGTCACAGTTTATTCTCTCTATATATCAGCCACTGTTGGATTTGGTGTAGACAGTGCCACTTACTTCAGTCCTAGATGTTTTGTAGAGGTTATTGTCAGACTGAATAGTAGGCTACCTATTAATGTCGCAATAATTCCACAATGTTACAAAGATTTCATTAAATATTTATATTGCTGAAGAGATGGATCAGAAAAACAAAATGTTGGTAATGAGAACACTGATGTTCTCAAAGTAATGCAAATTTTGACATAGGCATGTAAAACCATAGGAGCTATAAGGGAAGCAAATTTGCATAGAGAAGATGGTGGTTTAATAGACTTGATTGAAACCTAATATTGATGGAATTACTTATGGAATCTGTGCAGAGCAAATTAATTCTCCAAAATCGTATAAGTCATGGATTAGACTTACTTAACAACAAAGGAAGCACACAAGAATAATTAACTATAGATCTTTCAGTCTTCTATCCATAACACATAAAATTATCCTCAACCCCACAAAAAACATAAGATTTTAATCAACAAACTTACTTCAGAAGTGCTACTTGTACAGTAGACCACCCGAAAGTTGTGAACAAAACTATAGAATAAAGCAATGTCTATGAATAACTTCTTTGTCTGGGATTCATAGATTTGAGAAAAAATGTGCTTGCCTAAGTATCAACAAAATGTTTACTAGAGCTCTCAAGAATATACGTCAGTGCTACAGTTTCTATCAGATTTCACCAGAATAAATGAAAAATCAGAACAGAGAGCTCAATCAGGCAAGGAGATTTGTACCTCCAAAACTATTCTTGACAGTCCTAGAGAAAGTTTTTAGTTTCCTTAATTGGAAAAGTTGCTCACCTCAACATATTTTTTATTTGACAAATATCTTTATGAACACATTGATGGTGATGCCAATGAGAAGCCCTCTGTCACCAGTAGTGGTCACTGTAAGAGGAACTGGACTTTGCTAATTTTAAGCCTGATTTTTTGGAGACATTTTGTGAGACATTTGTGGTGTGTTTCCATGGTAGAACTTATTCATTTATTTGTCCACGAGTTCTTTTATTACATAGACTGTATATAAGATGTTGGACATCATTTAACAGAACACTGTTTCCATCATTTTAACATCATCAACCTCTTATGGTTACACTACTTATTACTGGTAGATTATTTGCATTTGTTCAGTGGTTGCAATGTTACTATGGTTTCTGCAGATAAGACTGGTACATTGTTATTCGTACTGATGCATTATTATCTATCAAAATACTCTTTCAGACTGTAGAAGCAGTGATCAATTAGATACACCCTTACTGCGGCTTTGAACCCTGCTATATTGTTTACAGGTTGTATGTTACTTGGTAGTTTCCCGAATATCTTTTTTCCAAAGTGCAGAACACTTTAGTAGAGCTTAGTTTTTGTATGGTGCATATAGAGATCCATTTTTTGCCTTGTGTTGTGAGTGTTACATCTTCATTTTTGAGGGAGACTGGTGGATTTTCAATCGCATACTGCTGTATGAATACTATGGTTTCAAGTACATGAAGGCGTGGTAGGGGGAGGATTTGCAGTTTCCTGAAGAGTGGCTTGCAAGATTTTATGTGTTTGGCACACCTTCTATGATTCTCATGATTCTTTTTTTGATTCTAAATACTTTGATGGTGTTTGGAGAAGTTCCCCGGAAAATGACTCCACACTTCAGCACTGATTGGACACTTGCATATTACATATTTTACGCGGTCTTTGCTACAGCAGCTTTCACGGATACTCATCACATAGCAAAATGTGTTCAATGTTTTGCTGAGACTCTCAATATGAATTCCCCAACTGACATTACCTTGGATCCAGAGCCCATGAAACTCTGTCAGGTCAACTCCATTTACCGCTTTGTTTGACAACTGGATATTTATAGTATGTGGAACATTTTACTTGACATTATGGAAGTCAATTGCTACAGTTTTTCCTTCATTTATAATTAACTTATTGTATGTGAACCATTTTGCTATGGTACCCACTGTCTTTGTTATGTTTTCTTGTAGTAAGTTTCTTGATATCGCAGTAATGAGAAAGCTTGTGTCATCAACAAACTGGTAAGCATTTTGGCACTGTTTGTTTGATTATTGGTCATTTACAGATAAGAGGAAAAGCACTTGTCCCAGTACTGATCCTTAGGGAACGCCATATTTCATGTCTTGATAACCTGAGAAATGAACTGTTAAATTGTTGCAGTCAGTGTGTTGTATTTACACTGTTTGTTTGCATCCATGAAGGTATGGCCTGACCCAGTCATTAGATGTGCTTCTGATGCCTAGTTGATTTAATTTCCATATGACTGCTTCATGATCTATAACATCAATGCTTTTGACTAGTCAAGACATACACCAATCATATATTTGCCACTGGCCACTTTCTGGTAAATTTTGCGTAGGAATAGCACTGTTGGTTAGGTGGTTCTTCCTAAACCTGTTATGCGCTGTAGGTAGGATTTGATATTTTTCCATAAAGGCTTTAAGTCTTTTGTGGAAGACCTTCTCTAGAATTTTTGAAAAGTCAGACAATAGGGCAATTGACCTGTAATTGCCAACTTCTTCTATTTTCCTTTTTTGTAGACTGGTTCTGATTTTGCAATTTTTAGACAAGCAGGGACAGTCCCCGATGCCAGCGCACTATTGCATTAAGTGTTTGTGGTTTTACAATGGTAATAAAAGACGTCATCAGTTCCTTGACTGCCTTAATTCCATCCATGGAAAAAGAAGAAAAAAAATTATCAGGGAAATAGAAAAGAACACATGCTTCCATTTTCTGCACATTTTAGTTCATCTCTAAACTGACAGCACCTTGGGACATGGAGTCTATTGTAAGCCAACACACAGATTTGTATCTGCAAGTAGCCATCTGCCTCTATCTGCTGCACATGGGTGGTGTCCTCAGCACACATGTCTATAGGGCACATACTATTGCAGATGACAACTATCTGTGTGAGAAACTTGAATGTCTCAAAAATGTGGCTCAAGCTAGGCTACGCATCACACAAAATATGCAAGGCTCTGCCTTTCAAACTTTATGTGAGCATCCTACATCAAAAGGCTGAGGAGAAAAGATTGAAATCCATACTCTTCCTACTATATGTAAGAAGTCTTTCTTCTAAAATATGTTAGAACCTAAGCATGAACTGAAGGTTCTCATTATTTCTCTGAAGGATTACTTTATGCTATGTGTACATATAACACATGTCAGTGTGGACTTTCATATGCTGGGCAAACAACATCAGTCATTACATGGGACATTGATACTACACTCATCTGATACAGTTCAACAAATCAGTAGTGGCTGAACACTGCACTGAGACAGCCCACTACATGGAGTATGAAAATATGAAGATTCTATCTTCTACATCATCCTTCTGAGAGTTAGTGATTAGGAAAGTCATCAAAATCCAATAGACAAATGGTTCACTTTATCCCAGTTGCTGTTTTAACTTGGTTGAAATATGAAAATCATATTTGGAATAGCCAGCTCTCAAA
The DNA here is from genome assembly GCF_023864275.1 of Schistocerca cancellata. NCBI lineage: Eukaryota > Metazoa > Arthropoda > Insecta > Orthoptera > Acrididae > Schistocerca > Schistocerca cancellata. The sequence goes on along the minus strand of NC_064627.1, from coordinate 332,028,592 downwards.
GACAATAGCACAGAACGAGAGATCTTAATGTCTAGTGTTTATACACATAACACAATCTCCATTATAAAGTGTGTGTCAGTAGTACACGTCATCGCTGCTTGAATGACATTTTTTCAGCTGTGATGATCTGCCTCTGCAAGCAATGTGTTTTTTAGGTGGATGGGAGGGCTCCAGCATCAGTATTATGGCTCTGAAGACGACTGGATAATTCTCAGCCATACTATCAGCAGAGGACACTTACTGAATACAGCTGCAGTCCTGTAACTTTGTAGAACAAGCCTTATGCCATGGAAACAAGAAGATTCATTTCCGAACCTGTTGTTATGAAAGACATTTATCAACAAAATCACAAAGTTAAAGCTAACAGAATCAGTGAATGGGCTACCATGAACTGTCATTGTCACAGATAACCCATTCAGAATCTGTATTAAATTGCTCCCAGTGCTTGGTCCATGCTACTAAAACCACTTCAAAACAAAGTTGAATGCCTGGTTACCTCACTACTCACTTTACAATATTAAGGAATTCTTCTACATGTTTGACAATGGCATTAGCTTTTAGAACATTTTTACAGTACTTTGCTGTATTATCATCAACTGTATTTAATATCCACTGTATGAGTATGAATGAAGGAGAAAACCTATTTCACTGCAAAATGGTCAAGGGCTAATAAAGATTCCTTGTTTCTGATGTTTTCATGATAAATTAACAATCAGTCTAAGAGGTGGGACACATAATAGCATTTCATTTGCAGATTTTTTTTAAATTTAGTTTTTCTTGATTTACATAGAAGTTCACTTAGTTTCCTACGAAACAAAAAATTTTCTATGATATGTTTTGGGCAGCTGTGTTTTATAACACTAGGGGAAGTAATTTAAATAAATATGTGATACCTACTACACTATAGCTAGAATTATATCTGAAGTTCTATGTACTTACAAGTGATAATGGAAATACAAACGTCCTGAATGTGTAATTGTTCACTTCCCTTACATAGTGTTTGACCTGTTGAAAGTAGCTATTTGACTGCAGCTCTAATACGTCTCGGACAACACAAAGAGCAAAGTAAAATGTCTGTATTTCCTGTAAATAATGTAGATAATTAATAAGGGATGTAGTTTCTTTTGCTAAAAAGCAATTCAGTTTTTTTAGGTATGCTCACATTACATAAAATTGGGTATAATAAAGTATGAGCATGATTATCACAGTTTATTTATTTATTTAGCATCCAATAGATCACACATGTGATATAGGATTTGTCATTTGATTACACGTAACACATAACAACACATACACATAATAAATGGACAAACATATACAAACAGCAAAACAAATTACATACACATAGTACATAAGTAGTGTACAAGAACTTATTACACAAAAACAAAGTTACGTGCTCTTGATAAACAATTATAGATCATGAACTACGCCTTATACACAAAACGTATTACCAATATTTAACAGATTTTTCATAAGTACCATAATTACAAAGTTGAAAACATAATTAAATTAGTTTAAATTTTTTAAAAAATAAGTACAGGTTTCAATCCACAGTCTGAGACAGATATTCATTTATACTGTAGTAGTGTTTTTCCATTAAGTATTTTTTTACTTCATGCTTGAAATTATTTTTGCCTTTCAATTCTTTAATTTGAGGTGGAAGTGCATTTAAAAGCTTTATTCCTAAGTGACTAACATGTTTCTGAGTTCTTGTTTTTGCTATACAGGGAATGTGGAAGTTTTTACTATGCCTTGTATTGTGATCATGGTAGCTTGAGTTGGTTTGGAGATCGCAGTTATTTTTACTGATCATTTCCAGGCATTTAAAAATATATATCAATGGTATTGTCAGCATCTTTAGTTGTCTGAATAAGGTTTACAGTGAGTTTGTGGTGGACTGTGTGTCATGATACGAATTGCCCTTTTTTGCACTTGACCTGGTTTTCCCCAAAAACTTATGCCATAGCTTGCAACTAATTGGAAATAACTAAACTACACCACTCTAATACATTCCTTGCTACATACCTTGGATATTATTCTTAAGGCAAAACATGCTGAGCTAGGTTTCTGAGTAAGATATACACTGTGTTCATTCCAATTTAAATCTTGGTCAATTTGCATTCCCAGAAACTTTGTGGTGCATACTTTTTCTATTTGCTTGCTATCCAGCATAAAATTTCCCCTTGACACTCGCTTCCATACTGTATAAAGTTTGTTTTCTTTGTCAGCTTATTTGAATAAAACCATGACTTTGTATGAGAGCATTTTTTCTGCTGTAGTACACAGTGATTCTTTTATATCACTAATTATGATACTCATGTCATCTGCAAATAGTAGAATTTTGGCTGAGCTGTCTGGAGCCTTTATATCATTGATATAAATTAGAAATAAAAATGGGCCCAGAATGCTGCCCTGTGGAACACCTATTTCAATTTGTTTTGGTTCAGATATGAGTTTAAAATTGTGAAGATTGTTGGATGACCTCAGCTCAACAACTTATGACCTGTTTTGCAGATAAGATTCAAACCATTTTTTAACAGTACCCCTGATGCCTATTCCTTCAAGTTTCCCTAGCAATATTACATAGTTCACAGTATCCAAGGCTTTGGATTAATCTAGATTAATTCCAACAACCTGTTTATTTGACTCCAAATTTCTTACTATTTCTGTTGTGTAGTCCAATATGCCTGTTTCTGTACTGTGCCCTGTTCGAAAACCATGTTGACTGTTATTTATTAGTTTATGTTTTCTAGATATTTTGTAACCCTGATTTTCATTAATTCCTCAAGTAATTTTGAGAAGGCTGGGAGGAGAGATATAGGTCAGTAATTTTCGATTTTATGTCTGTCACATTTTTTGTATAGAGGTATCATTTTAGAGCTTTTAAGTTTATCTGAAAATATCCCTTCACTAAGGGACAAGTTTGCTATGTGCATTATAGGTTTGGCAACACTTGGAGCAATTTTCTTAATTATTGTTACAGGTACATCATCCAACCCAGAGGACATTTTGGATTTCAAGCATTTAATGACTTTTAGAACTTCATGCTCATCTGTTATGATTGCCGTTATGCTGGTATTTACGATTGGAGTCGTCACTGTTGGTTGTTGCTTAAATTTACTACTTAAAGTAAGGGGAATATTTACAAAATAATTGTTTACATAGTTTGCCATGGCATCTTTTTCTATGGGTGTATTTTTATTATATTTAAGATTGATTTCCTGTTCTTTAGTTTGACCCTCAGTTTCTTTTTTTACCATTTTCCACATCATTCTTGACTTGTTACTTGCCTTCCTTATTAATCTCTCATTACTTAATAATTTTGCGTTTGCTATTACTTTGCAGTAAGTCTTTTTGTATGTTCTCACATACTCAACAAACTGCTGATCGTGACATGTTTTTCCCATTGACACTTGCTTCCATACTGTGTAAAGTTTGTTTTCTTTGTATTTAATGTCAGCTTATTTGAATAAAACCATGACTGTAAGTATGAGAGCACCTTTTCTGCTGTAGTACACAGTAATTTCATGGTTTCACTTGACTTTTTAATTCCGGGTGTAATCCAGGTCCCTCTGACCAAACTGCATGTTTTAAAATTATTTTTGAACTGATTACAATTTTCAATAGAGAAAAATCATTTGTACTCCTTTTTATTTTCCTCCTCCTTGGGAGTTGCAGTGAGATTAAAGGTTAGTGCATTATGATCTGATAATCCTATATTCATATTTGTAACTGCAACTTCATGTGTGACCACATTTGAGAAGATGTTATCTATTAGGCTTTCAATGGCATTTGTTGTTCTAGTGGGAGATGATATGTGGGGGAACAAGTTGAAGCTTTTTAGTATGTCTAAAAAGTTGTTTTTTACTGAACTCTGGACCAGTAGATTAATATTAATGTCACCACAAAGCATTATGGTAGAGTACTCATTTGAGAAAATTTGATTTATTTTATTTATTTTTTCATTTTATTTATCCATCCGTTGACAATAAATATTGTATGGATGTTGTCAAGGGTACATGTAAGCCATTTCAAAGAAATGGGACACAAACATTATATACATAAAAAAGTACAAAACAAAATAATACAATGAAGTTAATAATAATACAATGAAATTAATATAGCCTATATACATCCCTGCTTGTTATTTTAAGTGCATAGTCTGTTTTTCATAAGGCTTCAGTTTTGTCCTCCCTAAATGGCAAGTCCTTATATACACAACACTGCTTAAGAATATATTTACATCACACAACAGCTGTCCTTTAAGTATGTAAATGTAATGAATGATTAGGTAACGAATGATTTGGTACAGATAGAGTATTTTCCATTTTGCCTTTATAAATATCATCAGAAAACATTTATTGACCTACACAGTCATTTACAGAATAAAAACATTGTTCTACTAGAAAATTTTTAAATTCTGTTTTAAATTTGTTATCATCTTCTAACTGCCTGATGTTGACTGGCAGTGTGTTGTACAGTTTTTCACTGATATGGCTCACATGCCTTCGTGTATTCATTCTTTTTGTTTGCTGAGTATGGAGTGCTGCACTATTATGGGTATTGTAGTTATGAAAGTCGGCATTTGTCTGAAAATCTGCAATGTGGGTCCTGACATACAATACACATTTGTATATGTATAATGATGGTATAGTAAATATTCTAAGCTTTTTGAATATGAGTTTGCAGTGTGTCTGTGGATGACTGTGAGTTATTATTCGGATGGCCCTCTTCTGCAACAAAAATATTTGTTTTAGGCGCCCTGTTGTGGAACCCCAAAATATTATTCTGTATGTGGTAAGAGACTGAAAATAGCTGAAATATGCCATTCTGGCGCCCTCTGAGGTACAAACATTTGCAATAATTATGAGGGCAAAACAGGCTGAATTAAGTTTCTGTGCAAGTTTTATTACGTGGTCATTAAAATTTAAGTTTTCATCCACATGAATCCCCAGCAGTTTTGTGGATGTCACTCTGTCTAAGGCTTTGTCACGCCACACCAGATTGAGATTTACATTTTGACATCTTTTCCCAAACTGCATATAATAAGTTTTATTTACATTCAATGTCAACCTGTTTGCATTGAGCCAAGAGTGGATGTAATTTAGTACTTCATCAGCAGTTGTTGGTAGCAATACCTTTGGTGCACTTATTATCACACTAGTATCATCTGCAAATATTATTGCTTTGGCTGCATCATCTGAGGTGTGAAAATCATTTATGTAGACAAGAAACAATATGGGCCCTAGGATGCTGCCTTGTGGTACTCCTATTTCTACATTACTGAATTTATTTTGTGGTTGGAGTAAGTTGATGTCAGTCCTACAACCTATGTTCTGTTTTTTAGGTATGATTCAAACCATTTTTTTCCTATCCCATGTATACCCTATACCCAACGCTTCCAATTTTTCTAAAAGAATGTCCTGGTTCACAGTGTCAAAAGCTTCGGAGAGGTCTAAATTTACTCCTACTACACTATAATCTTTTTCTAATTGTTGAGCATTTCTTCCAAATTCTTAAGAATTTACTACGTAAGTGTAGATAATAATTACTATTCATCTTAATATAAGGTGCATTAAAAATGAAACAAACTGAAGGTTGAAAAATGAAAACCGAAGAAGGGTAGTATTGCCATTGCCTATAGAAGATGTGGTTCCTATAAGTCCACAGATGGTCCAGCTTGCTGCTAGAGGGCACAGTGCATACCTTCGTGAAATCAAATTACTTAATGCAATCAATGCTGCCTGCAATTGGTCCACTACATCAAGACTGAACTACTGTCATTCTTTCAACCTCCTTAATACATGTTGTTAGTCATATGAAGCCTGTATCATTTTAATTATCTCCAGGCTTTGTGAGTGGTCTGTTGTAAATCTGTCTTAACAAAATATATTGTACTATGGGCATTTTAATAACTGTGTAATACTTGTGGTTGGTGATGAATGTAAACTTTTACAATATACCAGTGAAACATTTGTCTCTGTCTAACTTGTGGAGCATTACGTGTGTAATTAAGTATGTTTACATATCTGTGTGTCTGTATTTTATGCCTTTCCATGTTGATAACATCCATACAATTTACACTACTTACAGATGGATAAATAAATAAATAAATAAAACATTGAAAATGGAATTATCTTGATCAGATTTTTCTGACACTACACTGTTCTGTGGATAGGATTGAATGTTTACATAAGAAATCTGAGAACTCTTTCAAAAAAAATTTCTAGCCTTTTTGAGAAAACAAATAATAGTGCAACACACTGGTAATGTGCTACATCTTGTTTCTTTCCTTTCCTGAATAGCGGCTTGAGATTTACACTTTTAAATGACATGGAAAAGCTCCAGTTGACAGCAAATGGTTGCAAGTATTGTAGAGCTGTTTAACAATAAGGTGACCACAGCTCTTACTATAGAAATCTGAGATGGTATCCATGCCTGTATGATATGTAAACTTTAAATTTATAATTATTGTTAAAATGTGTTTCTCATTAGCTGATGTTGAAAAGAGAGAAGTAGCTTTGTTTTTTGAGGACTCAGGTAATACATAACTATTATTACTAATTATGAAAAGGGTAGATTACATAATAGTTGATATTCCACCCTGGACTTTCCACTGTTTGACTATTATTACTGTTTGATTTGAGTCCACTGACAATCACACACTTAAATTTGAAAATTGCAGTGTTACAATTTCTCTTCTTCTTCTTCTTATTCCACTTCTTCAGCACTAGAGACCATGATGCGCCTTCACCTCCTCAACAATCTTTGAGCATGTGTCTCAGTTCTCTGCTTTTGTCTTCCATCTTGGTAAGGCCAGCTATCTTGCACCTGGTTGACCCTTCCTTCCTTGGAGCAGAATCTTCTTTTTGTTGCTCCTGTCATCTGTTACCCTCTTCATATCTCCTAACCAGTGTATTCTCTAAGATTTAATAAGTTTTGCTTTATCTTTCCCTTGCATAAGTTGTAATTTTTGGTTGTTTCTTACTCTCCAGCCCTCTGGCTCTTTCTCAAGCTGTAAATCTGATACAGGATTTTTCCCTCATATTCCCTTAGGTTTTTTATATCCACTTCTATTATTGTCCACATTTCTGGCCCACACAATTTCTTTTGGACGCATAATTGTTATGCCATAGTTGTCTAACTGCATGACAAAAATGTTTGGGCTTTACTTGTCTGCTGTTTTACTATTTTCTGTACAATTTTTACTTTTTTATTGGCAATTCTAATATAATTGCTGTTTGAGACTTTGTTCACCTCACTGATTACTTTGTTAAGTACTGTCTTGTATGCTTTCAAAAGCTCTTTGTTGCTGATGGCAAAAATCAAGTGAACTATGATATGTACAATACAATACAGGACACAAAAATTATTTACCTGTAACCTTTGTCTCCTTGTGCAGGGTTCAGATTGGAAATCATGACCAAACCCAAAAGAAATTTAAAAAGCACCTCAATAAACACTTCTACTAATTAGTTATCATCTAGATTCAAGTTAATTCTTACTAGATACATCACAAGTAGACTGCAGTGTCATTGTGAAGCTGTGTCACAAGTGTTTGTGTATTTTAAACAGGCATCTGTTGTTACAAATACAGATTACTTTTTAACTTAGAAAACTACTAATGCATACAAGTACATGTAAAGCAAGTGACTGCCAATAAACAGTAACTATTCACTATAACTAAAGAATCAGCAGCTTGTTTCAAAATAGAGGCTTTCTTTCTTCTTTAATTGGGTGCATTTAGCTTGGATAATCACAAATAGTATTAAGCAGGACAATTATAGCTTATTGTAATCGAGGGATAGATAAAGTTTCTATTAATTGGTTGTATATTGTAAAATCCTACTAAGGGAACTAAAATGGTGTGGCATTAAAAGAATTCCTTTTGCATGGATGGTGTGTTAACAGTAGAATACAGAATGTTACTTTAAAAAATAATACAAGAGGAATAATATTAAATTTAGAGTGGGGAAATATTAAATACTGTATACTGCAAGGCTCAGTTCTTAGCCCACATGTGTTTTTTGAACCACAAATTGATTGATTTGGGAAGACATTTCAAAAACTGTGATATGTGCTGATGGCATAAGTATTCTGATAAAGGGTTCCACACATCCATATGAGATACAGCCAGTAGAATAATGGGACAGGCCTATGTATAATTCAGCAAACAGCTTAATATTTAAGGTTACTAATTCTCATACTATGCAATTTGAAACAAATCAAAATTACTTACAGGTACCAGAATTAGACATCTATGAGTCTACTGTGCATACCTTCACCATTACTGTTTCTACACTTGTTTCATCACAACCTATCCCTCTTCCATCTTTCTCCTCACACCCTGTCCCTCACACAACTGCCTTTTCACAGCCTTTTGCTCATTCACCTGCCTCTTCACACCTTCCCCCTTTTCCACCTCACACTCTCTTTCTCTTCCACTTGCATCCTCACACCCTCTTCTCTCTTTCCATCTCCTCCTCCCCCTCTCTCTGTCCATCTCCTTCCCTCCCCTCTATCTCCATCCACACACACATACACACACACACACATACACACACACACACACACACTCCATTTATACATTCTTGTCAGTTACTAAAGAGAAATACGGTTCCTGATGAACTATAATTATATCCATGCTTGCAATGTGTGTGTGTGTGTATATATATATATATATATATATATATATATATATATATATATATATATATATTGAGAAGAAATTTAACTGTGGATAATAGTTGCTTTACTTCAATAATGACCAACCACATCTTGTGTAAGAAACCAAAAAGCCATCCAAACAATTACAGAAAACAAAGCTGATACATAATCTAATAAAAAAAATCTGTCTTCAAAACTCCCATATGACAGTCATTAACTTTTGGTAAATTATAATTCACTAGAAAGCTTTCTTTTGCATTGTATTGTGCACCTAAGGTGGAATGTTCATGATTTTGAATTATATGTGGAACAAGAAGCTTAAATAAACTATTAAGATCATCAAAACTGATGGCTGGCCTTTTATTTCTGGCAACCAACTCCATTATAATAGGTAGTGAAAGGCTGACTTTATGAACCTGGAAACACCATCTATACAATTTCAATGTCTATAAGACTCCCAAGAAGAAAGGTAAGTAGGAAGTGCTTACTTGTTTTCTTGACAGATACATGAATTGAAAGGGCTGAACTCACATCAAACCTGACAACATGCTAATTCTAGTTGTGGACTCAAGTAAAGGTCACAATACACATGTATAAATTAATCTAGATGTAATTGCCATAGCTGTCATAGTGATTAGATTATACAGCACACAGGATGTAAGATCAATAAATCATTTATTGTGCTAAATGATCAGCAAGTCTTTTGTATGTAAATACTGATAAGTTGTTGTTTACCAAATAGAAGAGACACTGTGTACTGGACAGAGACAAAGAAAAGATGTAGACTCCTTATCTCCTTAAAACTTCAGTTAAGTCTTCCTTCACAGCTAACATATACACTGTGTTCATTCCAGTTTAAATCTTGATCAATTTGCATTCCCAGAAACTTTGTGGTGCATAGTTTTTCTATTTGCTTGCTATCCAGCATAATACTTCCCCTAGACACTGGCTTCCATACTGTATAAAGTTTGTTTTCTTTGCACACATAGTCACCGTGGTCTCTCAACACTGACCAATGTCTCTTCTAAATGTGAAGGAATCCGTCATCATATGCATACGGCACTTATGAGACAGGATTGCTGGCAAATACTTACATTCAGGATGTGAAATGTTTAGTGCTGCCAACACACCCACATTAATGTTAGAGTGATTAAATTATCTTAGCTTTCAGACCTGCTACTTCCTTCCTCAGGGAAGAGAGAGAAATAGAAAGTGGAGCATTAAAAAGGAAAGGCAGGTCACTCAGACTCAAAAATGAGAGAGACCTAACTGAAAGAAGTAATAGTTCCAAATGACAGTTCCAAATGCTAGGATAATGACAACATTTTTTCTTTTATGTTTGTCTGTTAGCAGTGCTAAACATTTTGCCCTCCTGAAAAAAACTACTGACCAGCGGTTCTGTCTCACATTTACTAATTCTCATGATATAATTTTGGTTTGGTGCATGTTATTCTTATTTTGTCTTTGTATTTCCATGCTTGCATTAAATATATTATGCAAATCTAATAAATGAACATCTGTGAATGCATATTCAAGGACATTTCCAATCTTACACTTATTTACCTCCTCATATACCCACTAATATTATTTGTGGCAAATAATAAAAAGTTTAAAATTGATATGCACTTTATATGCATGAACAGAAGTAATCTGTATAAAGATTAATCATTCTTATGCAAGGTTACAAGTATTTTTTTTTTTTTCAATTTCAGGCAAAATACATTAACGAAGAGAATCTAGAAATAGAACAGGTTATTGAGAATTTTCATAAATTAATGACTGTATTAAAATTATACCTTAAAACCAAAATGTATCAACACCAATATTTTTAGTTTGCAATTCAGAATCAGCATTAATATAACAAATGTTTATTAAAATAAATCACACTCATTTGGTATTTCTAGACTCACACATTTGTTGAGTATATAAAAGTAGGTGAACAGCAGTTAATAATATAATGAGAGAAAAGCAGCTTTAAATTGTGGGAGCTCCTCTGAAAAATAAGACACTAATTGTAGCTTTTTTATGTATGAATAGTCTCTCAAGTGCTTTTGGGAAGTAAGATAAGACATCTATTTTAGACAATAGTTTGTCATTAACATAATCTATGGGAGCTGTTTCTATAGCTTTATCTATGTGCTAATTTATACTTTCAGTCAGTTCACAATTTGTGAATTCTCCTTCATGATGTGCTTATGAAGCATACTGTGTGAATGAATAAACAATAGGTCAATAAGTGCAGTGGCCACCTTCACAACAAAATAAATAAGGACTAATTAAGATGCACACAGCATAAATCTTAATTTACTGAAACATAATTCCATAAAAAGAAGTATAGTCAATAGAAGATTTTCCAGTTCAGACTCACTGCAGAGTCTGCAGAACAACAGAAATGAAAAAAATACAAAAAAGTTTCTGTCAAAGTCCAATTTCTGCTAGGTGCAGGACGAATTTTGCAGTGCAATGACAAGCTTAAGAAAATCATATAGTGTAAAGAAAGGATGTAACCTTTCATGAATATAATTATCTTATAAGCTCACATTACTATGTGTGTAATGAGCTTTAAAAAATCATTGGCTAATATACACAAACGAATTTGAGTTGTGTTGTTTTGACTTAGTCTGCAATGACATTTTCCTCCCAACAGAAACAATTAAAAAGAGAAGAAATAACAGGAAATAAAAAATTCTGCTAGTCATTTAAATGCAAGAATATCATAAATATTTAATTAGAATCAAATAATTGTTGTTATTGAGAGTAGAAAAAGAAAAATTTTAAAATAGAAGCCCAAGTTACAATGAAACTATTTTATAAACTTACAAAGTTCCAGATAGTCAAAAATCTGCCCCAGTATTTCTCAAGACCATGAGTCCATTCAAGATCTACTGGTACCTTTCCTTTACCTAATTTAGCAGCGAAATAATAAAACACAAAAACATGATGCAAAACAATACCTAAATGAAAAATGAAGCTCTTTGTACTCATTTTAGTTCCAGGCATTTTAGTCTCTGTGTGTGCTAGCTCTGTCAGCACAAAAGTGTTGTACCTTCTTTAAGATCACTCATACAGATGAGTGAAGGTCAAAGTCTTGTGTAATTCTACTTGCATGCTGCAGTAGTAAAAATTACATAACTGTGTCAGTCTAGCCTGTTTCTTTAAAAAAATAAAAATGCAGCAGCCTCTTGCCCTCCATAAAACACAATAAAAACTTGGTCACCTTGATATGCCCAGTCCATTTCACAACTGAAACTGCTATGAAGCAGACAAACTTCAAACTATACTATGTGTTTAGAAATACATTCCTGAGCTCCTTATCATTTACTCTACTTCCTTTTTTTCTGCCGTGTGTGCAAAAGTTCTTTTTTTTTGTGAAGTCCAGGTTACACTTACCAGTACAATTAGCCATTCATTACTCAGTCATTATTAGTTTAAATCTAGTAAAATAAATAATAGTTGATACATTATGATAATTTCATCCACTAAATTGATGTTTCCTTCTGACTACATACAAATAAATAATTTACTTCTTTGTCAAAATTTTCAAATGAAGTCAGCAGACACTATACTACCTTAACACTCCTCTATTTTTTCTAATGTTTTCTGCATGAAAGAGAGTATGTCAAGAATTTATTTAGTCTGTAACAAAATTTTTTTCCTATGCTTCTGAGAAGTATGTGAATCTGCATGCCTTCCTTACATGGTATATTTATTGGTCCATTTTCATAATACAGCACAAATGATCTCTGAGAAATCAAATACATAGCAAACTGTACTTATGTGGTAGGATAATATTCTAGTTTTGTGCATCTTTGTCTATCCCCTTGTTCAATAAATGCTAATATCTAACTTACAGTGTATTAGATCAAACATTGTGTTGTTAAAATGAACAAATGTATCAAATGAATGACATAGATGTAGATGTATTAGTGTGACAGACAGTTAACAATATTTCTGTAAACATTTTCACTTCTGAAAGCACTGAGTGTGTAGTTCTGATTTATCTAATAAAATACCTGTTTTTTATATTTATATCTTTTCTTTAAACTGGAATACAATACCAAACAGTTACTAAAACATTTCTGATGTACTGGTAATAATTTTTCATAATAATATACTATGTATGGATGAAGGATGCAGTAGTTGTTTTGACATTAAGAGCCTTGCACAGGATAGAATAGCATGGAGAGTTCCTTTCTCTATGTTTGTCTCTTCAGAAATAACTGACAGAACTATATATGAGACAATTTATCATTACATTAGCAAAACTGACTTGTTTCCTTCACAATTCATCTTTTATAAGGAATAGTCTACAATCTACACCACACACAGACACACACACACACACACACACACACACACACACACACACACACACACACACACACACACACACACACACAAAACACACACACACATATAATACATTCCAGGACATACACCAATTATTAAAAATATTTAGCTCACATATTCACTAAATAAAGGACCCAATATAAGTCACTAACAAAATAGAACACAAAAACTTATAAAACTCAACTTTTTATTTGACAAAAATGGGATTTATTTTCATAATAAATTGCTCAGTAAAAGTTTACAATCTGTTAATGGCCTCTGAGCTACCTTGTTTCAGAACTGTATGGAGTTTACCACCTGTAGCCTTCTGAATCTTGAACCCTTAAGGTGCATCAGATATTCTGCGGGAGATGGATGTTGGTTTTCAGTGGGCTCTGTATTATTTTTAGGGGAATGTTCCATAAAGTGGTGTGCTTTATGTGGAAGATCTGGTATATTTTACTACTTCCTTATAGGATTTGTTATGTCTTCCATACAGTGTGCTATTGATACAATACAGAATATAATGAATGAAACTTGTCTGCAGGAAGTATAGTGCATCTGACAAGTCGTTCCCTATTTTAAAACAGTTATAATTTATTTATTTATGAAACAACTTTTTTAGAACTACTTTTGTTAGAAACAGCACTCCCTGGGGTTGTCTTTAACATTATTTTTCTTTTGTTTCAGTTGGAAAACGCCACTTGTGTTGTCTGGATGAATAGGCTAAAATAGCAGCTTGTTACGAAGTCAGGGGATGTGTTTGTGTGTGGTGGAGGGCTGAACGAGAGACCCATGCAACACCGTATTTTAAAAATACTTAAAAGTTTCCATTCCAAATTACTACCAACAGGGAGTGTTGCTAAAAGATCAGGAAGACCATCAACTTCGAGGACGCAAGAGAATGTTGACAGAGTTCGTGAAATGTTCATGAAGAACCCTAAAATATCATTGTGTCAAGCATCTCAAGAAAGTGGTCTTTCACATTATGCAGTTGCTGTGATTCTTAGGAAAGACCTCACTTTTATGCTATGGAAGCCCCATTATGTGCAACAATTGTTTCCTTATGATTGTGACAGAAGAATGGGCTGTAATGATGATTCGCCTGAACTTTTTGAGGACATTCTGTGGACTGATGAGGCAGTTTTTGATGTTGGAGGATTTATAAACAGGCATGACCACCATTATTTGGTAGCCAAAAACCTACACAAATGTGTTGAAAAAGCACACAGGAATTCGAAGGTGACAATATGATATGGTATCATGACATGCAAAGTTGTTGGTCCTTTCTTTCTGCAGAACATAATGAATTGCAAAAGATACCTGAAAATTATGCAAGATCATGTATGGTCAGTAATTTCACAATGGAACAACCCACAGCTTCACTGCATGAAGGACAAAGTGCCTCCTCATTTTCCAAATGATGTCTGCCAATGACTGCATGATCATTTCCCAGGCCATTGGATTGGCAGATGTGGTGCAGATGCACAGCATGCCCACAGCCGTGATTTAAAGTCTTGTAATTTTTTTCTCTGGAAGGTGGCTAAGGAGGTGGTTTACAAGAGAGAACCATGGAACTTAGATGAACCAGAAGCAGTAAAATCTAATCTGTTACCCAATGTTCCATCTAACATGCTGCAGGCAGTAGTATCACACATGCCAGTTCATTAAAAAAATTTGTAGAGAATACTGGAGATTATATGGATGCTAAAAATGATGATAAACACAACCTCAAGGAGTTCTGTCTCTAACAAAAGTAGTTCTAAGAAAATTTGTTCATAAATAAAGACTATAAGTTTTTAAAAATAGGGAATGACTTATCATACATCCTGAATATTGTGCATGCCTTTCCCACATCTTTATACTCATATGTGTCTGACTGTGCCAAACATCGTCAGTATCTAAAAGCATAAGTACCATATCAAGAAGTATTCATTCTTCCACAAGGTCATTAAAAATGCGATAGAAATAAGTTGCCCAGCAATTACAGAACATAAGCATAAGAACAAAATCATGATCATACAAATATATGTCATTAAGCTATCTGCTAGTGAAGTCAGAAGAAATAAAAAGAAAATATGCATTTGAAAAATTGTGAGAGTAATGTCAACTGGACACAGAAAGTTAATTAATACAAATTCCTGAATTATATTGTAGTTTACTAACTGATTAAAAGCACTTCTGTTGCCATGTAAAATGCAAAAGGATGACATCAACCCTGCACTGGCTGGCAGCAACACAGATGAGTGTAAAATGGCAACAAGACACATAACAATGAGTTTGGTTGTGTTTGACATAGAGTGAACTTTATCCCCGAAGTCGTATAGGCAACAGACATTTAACATGCCACCTTGTCAAGGGTGAACAGTGAGTACCTTAGTTTGAGAAAACATGCATGGTCGGAGTCCACAGCCATTGACAGAGGTCACTGTCAACTAAAATGGAACAGTGGAGAGATGATCTGAAATAATGAAAATTACTTGCCTATTGAATGCTGGGCAACAAGTGGCAGGCAGCCACATCAACAAGAAAAATAACATAAGATGATGTGCACAGTTGTCAATATGGGATAAATCTGAACTCCTAGCATGTCTCCTACTGTCTTTCACTGATGAAGAATGCATGCATTTGTAAGTGATCTATACCTCCAGCACAACAGTGCACCATATTAACTTTCCTAGATTGGACAGAATGGCTAGAAGAACATTTGACAGATACAAAGATACTTGTGCCCCTGTTTATATCAGCTGACCCTAGTCCTGTTGAACACCTAAGTGATGCCATGGAATGACATATGCACACATTGGACTCAGCTAACAATCTCATTGAGCTGTAGGTAGTGCTTGAGTCATCACAGATCAGAATGGCTTCTCATTGCTTTTGGTGTCTCATGAAATTCATGTGACTACATGTTACTGCTTTCATGGTGACAGGAAGGGCTGCATGCAACTGGCTAAGTGCATCTAAATCAGTTGTGTGTAATATGCATACAGTTTAATATGTATTGGAATGAACTCAGTGTGACTTCCTGAGTGAGGCAACTATCGACTATCTGAGGCCCAATGAGTCTACCATTACATAGATTCTTCTTTCTTAGAATAAAGATCTGATGCCTGTCATAAGTTTGTGAGTAGCCCACCTAAAATGCTTGATTTCAAAATTCAGTGTTTACATTCCTATTATCTTCAATTAATAACAGAGCAGAAAAATTAAGGAACATTAGCCATGAAGGTCCAATGCACATTAGTTTTCAAAGCACGTATGTTATCATGAACACTGTTTGACATCCAAAATTGAAACAATCAAGTTATTGAGTATAATGTTATTTTACTATATCAAATATCCTAGCTTGTGTTTAACTAACACTCTGATCATACTTGCTTGAAATGAATATGGTTAATAATGTTACCTCTTATGGAAATGTCAGCAAGAAATGGAAAGGATCACCATGTCCACTCTGTGTGTGTGCCTGGAGGCCCTATTCAACAACTTGAAGAGGCTGTTCCAGCAGCCATTAGGAAAACAGGGCTAACGAACTGAAGATTGTGGTTCACATTGTAAAGAGCAATGCCTTTCTATGGGCTCCATGGTCATACTTGGAGCGTTCCAACAAATGGCAGAGAAGTTTGAGAAGTCTAGCCACATTTGTGGAATTTCAACAAAGCTCAGAATCTGCAACATTGTCTCCAGAACTGATTGTGGCTTTCTTCTTTCTGAGTTAAGTGGAACTTGAACCAGAGTCTCCAAAGGTTCTGCAACAAGCTAGGTTGAGACATCCTAGACTTAAAACAGGTTTGAGAACTTTAGGCTTTACCTGAATGGTTCAAACTGTGCTACATGTTGAAAACTGCTGCCCAGATAGCTGATAGTGTGGAGGGTGCACAATAGGTTTCTCTTGGCATAAGCAACTCTCCATTGAACTCAGACAGAGTAACATCCCATAACATATAGTGTATTGTAGAAAGTAATAACCTCAACAGGTAATACTATCAAAATCCTAGCAATAAACTGCTGAAGCATTTGATACAGAGTGTCACTTTTTGTAGCACTCTGGCAGAAAGCAACTCCAAGTTACAGCTAGCAGGCCTCAGCATATGATATTGCAGTGCCCATATTATTAAGGAGGACGATGTAATGTTCCTTCAGACAAGCATAAAGTGGGAAATCCGGTTTCAAGTGCCAGTCCAGCTCAAATTTTCATTGTCGTCATTCTCTTACATAGCTGGTGGTTGCCCGTATTCCCAACTGTGATATATTTCATGTAGACCTCAGTATATTAGAATATGTAGTGAATGCTTCAAGGTACAGTAGCTTTCATTTGTAACGGTGCTGAAACTAGTTGCTGATTACGATGTGATAACAGGAGATATTAATTAAAATTAGTAAAAGAAATTTTTGATCGAGCAGTCATTTATTAAAAATATGAGCAGTTTCGGCCTTTAGTAGTAGGTCATCTTCAGACAATGCACCATCCAGCTGATGATGACGCCTACAACCGCTGTTCCAAGCATCATCATCCTCAGGCAGATGGCGCATTAGTTGAAGATGGCCTGCTACTAGACAGGTCATTGTTGTTGTTGTTGTGGTCTTCAGTCCAGAGGCTGGTTTTTTTGCAGCTCACCATGCTACTCTATCCTGTGCAAGTTTCTTCATCACCCAGTACCTACTGCAACTTACATCCTTCTGAATCTGCTTAGTGTATTCATCTCTTGGTCTCCCTCTACGATTTTTACCCTCCACACTGCCCTCCAATACTAAATTGGTGATCCCTTGATGCCTCAGGTCATATCCTATCAATCGATCCCTTCTTTTAGTCAAGTTGTGCCACAAATTTCTCTTCTTCCCAATTCTAGTCAATACCTACTCATTAGTTATGTGATCTACCCATCTAATCTTCAGCATTCTTCTGTAGCGCCACATTTCGAAAGCTTCTATTCTCTTCTTGTCCAAACTATTTATTGTCCATGTTTCACTTCCATACATGGCTACACTCCATACAAATACTTTCAGAAACGACTTCCTGACACTCAAATCTATACTCGATCTTAACAAATTTATCTTCTTCAGAAACGCTTTCCTTGTCATTGCCAGTCTACATTTTATATCCTCTCTACTTCGATCATCATCAGTTATTTTACTCCCCAAGTAGCAAAACTCCTTTACTACTTTAAGTGTCTCATTTCATAATCTAATTCTCTCAGCATCACCCGACTTAATTCGACTACATTCCATTACCCTCGTTTTGCTTTTGTTGATGTTCATCTTATATCCTCCTTTCAAGACACAGTCCATTCCGTTCAACTGCTCTTCCAGGTCCTTTGCTGTTTCTGACAGAATTACCATGTCATCGGCGAACCTCAAAGTTTTTATTTCTTCTCCATGGATTTTAATACCTACTCCGAATTTTTCTTTTGTTTCATTTACTGCTTACTCAATATACAGATTGAATAACATTGGGGATAGGCTACAACACTGTTTCACTCCCTTCCCAAACACTGCTTCCCCTTCATGTCCCTCGACTCTTTATAATTGCCTTCTGGTTTCTATACAAATTGTAAATAGTCTTTCGCTCCTTGTATTTTACCCCTGCCACCTTCAGAAATTGAAAGAGAGTATTCCGGTCAACATTGTCAAAAGCTTTCTCTGAGTCTACAAATGCTAGAAACGTAGGTTTGCCTTTCCTTAATCTATCTTCTAAGATAAGTCGTAAGGTTAGTATTGTCTCACGTGTTCCAATATTTTTACAGAATCCAAACTGGTTATATTTTTAATAAATGACGGTGTCCTCGAAACTATATTTTACTTAATGACAGATTGCTGTTTCCCAGTAATGTTATCTAAAATTATACGAGATATTAATTTAACTCCACAGGATGTTGTATGTACTGTCAAGGTTCATGCAAGGGCTTGGTTGCTTTTTAGGTCAATACGGAAACTAAAGGAAGTTAGCTTTACGTTTCTGTTTAAATTCAGGATCTTTGATGGCAGTACTGATATCTTAAATGTACTACTCGATCGACATCGATGGAGGTTAGTGATGTAAATGCAGAAGAGGACTTGTTAGATATCCCACCCATGAGAACCAGGGACCACTGTGGGCAAAGTGTGTGAACACTGATGCAGATAAAGTTTAAGAACTTTCCGTACTATTTGCGGAGTAGTTTGTTTAGACTTCTGCCTCTGCTTAACCGAAAGACGACCACAAGGCCATCCGCACATAGAGCTAGTGAAAAGGAACGAAATGACAAAGGAATCAGAATCGAAAATTGGGTGCTGGCTGTCTGGCAACTTAGTTCCACACGCAGCGTACCTCTGAAATGAGAAACTGCTGTTACCGCGTGCCTTCTCCATTATTATTATTATTATTATTATTATTATTATTATTAATAATACACACGAATGAGAAGACGAAGAAAATTCTAGATGTATCCGTACATCCAAAGAAACATAAACTGAAGGGTGTATGTAGCATCCAAGGAGCCTTATCAGACAGAGTCGAAATTCATTGCTTTTTCTAGGAAAGTGCTACTGTGATTTGGTACAGTTCATTTCTTCTGCCATAACACAACGCCACTTTCATTTTCGAAACCCATATGTCCTGAGGTTTACAGGTGTACACTGAAGTTTGGTTATAGTGGTTTGTATACATTACATCGTTTTTGTGTGAACATCATTGCGTTTACATGTATCGGAGATTTGTGACTATTTTGTCGTTTTCCTGCTGTTGTCACTGTTCGTTTCCACTTGAAAATGTAATTTTGCGGAAGGAAAAGGGCTGCGAGTCACATAAAAGAATAATCCAGTATGTTTTACACTTTTTGTACATTTGCTCTCATTGATGTACCGGTAATTTTATTTTGAACAATAGATGTGTAGTACACTGCATACGTTTTACATGAATGTCTTTTCCGACTTCACACCACGCTATCTCTGTCAAATTCCCTCCTGCAGTAGAGTGGGAGCCGGTAGCTTTATAAATTGGGATGTTTTTCCACTTTCTATACAATGTTAATGTTCACAACCTGCTCGTTTATCTTCATATTAACCCCTTAATGTCGAGCGTCACGAATTCTCATGATACCAGTGCGGTTCTTATGCCGTAAATGTAAGGTTACCTGTTCTCCAGCGCCAGTGGCGGTAGGTGCGGATTCTGCAAGAAGCTACCAACGCTTCTCACATCTGCTACCATGTCCTGAGTGTTTCGGGTACTTCTAGAGCGACATAATTTTTTTAATTTTTTTCATCCATGAGAAATTTATTCAGGAACTAAGGGGTTAAACCAACACACAGCAGTGCTGGAGGACACGACGCAACTCAGATCATTCCGCAACGCAGAAGCCGAGTAGCTGGCATCTGGTTAGCAACTGGTTGCAAGCGATCTACTGATGAGTAGGGCCCGTATTTTAATGACAAGACATATTTTTTTCTGAACTATAAGGTGAATTTTAGAACAATTTATACACAAATCTAGGCATTTTAGTGTCGAAAAATGTATTTTGATTGTGCATATAAAGTCATATTTCAACAAATTTTAGTAATAGGTCATATTGCGGCTAACTTTTAATATGATAGGTCATATTTCCGTCAACTTTTGCCAAAAATGCATATACCGTTTTTCTCGTATCTTATGGGACACACGAATAAGAAAATGAATATGTTGCTCACGAGACAACATTTAACGTGCTATTTTGAAAGATAAACAGAGAAATTAGTACACAGCTTTATTTCTCAGGGCTGTAGCAAAAAATCGGTGTGCCACAACAGTCGTTTTGCGAACATAAAACATTGTTGCACAGAGTCGACAATAGGCTCTCAGAGCGAACAAAGCAAAGACCTTGTAAAAAATAACTAGACTCACTGATGGCGCTGCAGTCGCGGGATAATTTGAACCTTCGGCTGGACGCCATTATAGTGGTTGTAGTCTGATGTGTTGTGTAGTATTGTTGTTTATGAATACCCTGATTCAACGTTGTATGTTTGTTGGGGCGTACATACAGTATTTGTTACTTGTAATTCTACTGTCTGTACGTTCCAATCAAAAGAAGTACAATGGTGAAGAGCTGTGCAGCGATTAATTGTACAAATACATTCGAGAAAGGAACGAATATTACATTTCACAGGTATGTGGATTTTAAGATGTTTTGTATGACGGTGCACTTGCTTAGTAAATGTTTTTGTAACACGGTATTAGCATAATGTCTGTGCATCTATTTGCAGTTTTCCTTTCTCAAAACCACAGCTGTTACAAAAATGGTTACACACTGTCAGGAGGCAAGATTTCCGACCGACAGAATACCATTTTATATGTTCCGATCATTTTGAAGAAAGTTGTTTCCTTGAAAATTACGTAAATCGCAGAAAGCTGGAAGATGATACTATTCCATCCATCTTTCGTTTTCCAGACCATATACAGCAGAAGATAAATTTTTCTTTGTGAACCACATTTTATTTTAACTATAAAAGTTGAGTTGCAAGCAACACGAAATTTGAGTTAGCAGGCTTTTTATCGTTATAAAATGCAACTGAATGTGTGTAATTGTAATATGATTTCACAACTTCTCTCGATGGAACAGTTGTTGAGTTTTATTTATTATATGAAAAAACCACACATATAAACTGAAGTGTACATCTTCGAAAGTAAATATTGTGACTAATGCGATACTGGATGCCTGCCTGAAGTCTTGTTTGTTGTAGCTGGCTGATCGGTAGTGTTTTCATGGTCTAGGTTAGGTTGAAACTTGATAATTTGGTCGTGAGTTGCCAAAGCACTACGCCATATATAACGCACTTTTCGTCATAAAATCTAAAGCAAGGTAGAGTCAGAAAATATCTATTAACATAGTGGGCAAATCTTCGAGTATTTTGATGCATTTTGCGTACATCTATCGTAAATGAACTGAGAAAAATGCTAGGGGTCCAGTGCATAACTTTTGGCTACGGCAGATTCCATGTACTACGTAACATATATTCATAAACAGTGACTAGTTGCTGTTTGTTCATAAATTAAAAACTATATTGTAGTAACGTATTTAATTGAGGCATTATGTTTGCGACCTAAGTCAAGGGAAGGCATTTTATAACCAAAAGCGATGTATAAACATTCGAACTCCGCGCGTCAGTTTACCACTCTAATGGCCGCCGGCCAGCTATTCAATTTGTCCGCTCTTCACAGTCGACCACTCGTGCGGTTGTGGGGGCCTGGAACAAAGGCGGCTTCTGCCGTAATAATCATCGCAGTCGCACAGGTGTTCCCAGTAACCAGTTTGAGTACAGCCTTTGCCTTGTTCAACATGCCTAAAGCAAAGTGCTCCAACAGCGTGAAGTTGCGAGGATATGTTCGAGAATTTGGAGAGAAGTTCTTTGGTACTGATGGGAAAATATTATTTTGAAAACTGTGTGAAGTTAAAGTCAGTGCAGAAAAGCGCTTTTATGTGCAACAACATTGTAATACCGCTAAACACAGCAGCTGTGTGAAACGAAGAGCTGAAAATAACAGCAGGCAAACGCTGTTATTTGAAAAGACAGGTTAATCGTCAACTGTGCAATCATTCTGCAAGGATTTGTGTGAGATGATGGTGTCCTGCAACATCCCATTGGAAAAGCTGAAGAATCCACGCTTCAGACGGTTCTTGTAGAGGTACACAACACATCCAGTTCCAGATGAATCTACACTGAGAAAGAACTATTTATCCGTATGCTACAATGATGTGCTCAACAAAATACGAATTACTATTGTTGAGCAAAAGATCTGGCTGTCGATAGATGAAACTACGGATATTAGTGAGCGATATATTGCAAATGTTGTTGTTGGTGTTCTAAAAGTTGATGGCCCTGGAGATATGTTCCTACTAACGTGTGAAGCTCTCGATAGAATAAACAATTCGACGATTGCTATTTTGTTTGACAACTCTCTGAGGCTACTGTGGCTGGATGGTGTGAAAAGAGACAACGTTTACGCTGCTGGTAACAGATGGTGCTTCATATATGGCTACATCAACCAAAGGGCTTCAGATTCTCTACCCCGGTATGGTGTACGCCACTTGCCTTGCACATGCGTTGCGCAGAGTTGCCGAAGAGGTGCGATCAAATTACCCTGACGTCGACAAATTAATTTCCTGTGGCAGGAAAATCTATGTGAAGGCACCGCTACAGGTGCAGAAATTCAAGGAACAAGCATCTTCAACGCCCCTCCCACCTAAACGTGTTCTTACACGATCGGGTTCTTGGCTTAATGCTGTTGAGTATTACTGCACCAATTACACCCAAATAAAGAGAATCTTCTGTGAGCTTGATAGCGATGAATCAAGTGCTATCAAAATTGTGAAAGAAGTTTTTACAGATGCATTGTGTCTAAACTTGGCATACATCAACGCCAATTTTTCAGTGATATCAAAAGCCATCAAACGACTAGAAGCTGTTGGCACTCAGCTATGTGAGGCCCTGAGCATTGTGCAACATGTGCAGAGTGAGTTGGGTCGAGCTCGTGGTCATGTGGCTGACAAAGTGAAAACGAAATTGCAAAGCGTTCAACGGAATCCTGGATATTCTACACTGTGCAAAATTAGTGACAGTCTTTCAGGGAATGCCGCAACATTTGAAGATACTGAAACAAAGCTGAACTCCAGTGACCTGGCTGGCTTCAAATACGCTCCAGTGACGTCTTGTGAAGTGGAGAGGAGCTTTTCCAGGTACAAAACTATCGTCAGCGACAACCGTAGCTCTTTGACAATGGGAAACTTGAAAAAGCACCTTATGATCCAGTGCAACTTTGCTGATACTGAAGATCATACGGTATTAAATAATATGAAACGCTTTAAATACTATGTAGAAATAAAAACATTGTTTCACTGTTTTTTAGGTAATTAAAATCCGGGCCCTACTGATGAGTCACTCTGTAGTCGTGCCATCTGTGGAGCTCTATTTAACTAAATAGGAAGTAATTTGTAAACGACCTATCACTACAGACCTTTTTCCGACTGGCGTCGATAAGTGGTTTCATTAGGGTCGCTCCGTGTGCGAAGGTCTCTTAAATAACTAAAACTGTGTGGTTCTGGAACTGAAGAAACGTATAAACAAATCTTCGAAAGCTTGTACAACTTTCCCCATTTATTGTTAATTGGTCTATTTGGAATTATTGTCACATGATGTGTCAAGCGTCATACGGTGTAGGAATAAAGGTAAGTGGCCTGTAGACGGTAGATTTTAGTAGAAATGATTAAAGCTGAAAGAAGAATTATGCAAAAGGCATTAGCAAAATTATTTAGGTATACTATCTAATTGCCCATTGCCGGAATAACACAGTAATTCTTTTACTCCATAAAAGGGAGTAACCCAGGACACAAAACATAGAAACTTTCCAGCCTCCTTTTCATATTACTGGTATACAAGAAATATACTAAAATTACTAGAAATCACGTAAAGGATCATTTGGTTTTAATCAATTAAAGTAAAAAAAAAAGTGGGTAGCTGAAATCTGTAACTATAATCAATTCTGGAGGGGGCTTCAAATAGCTAATGATGATGATAATGATGAACAGTTTTACTTCGATTTTAGAAGTCAATCTGTGATGCCAGTATTTTAATAATATTAACAGTAAACACGAAACCGCTCGCAAGCGAATACGTTATCTCAGACCCACGCTACTCGGTCCGTGCGAACAGCTGTACGTGCCGTGGTCCGGCCCGCGTAATCACAGCGTGGCCAAGGTCAGCTTTGCCCGACCGTCTACTTCTTCCGCAACGTCTAACGCAGGGGCTTGCAGCGTGATCACCCCACTGCTTCACTCTCGCTATCCCGCTCGCCAGACTGCTTGATAAGCGTGCATGATTAAGAATTTTATGCAAGCATAAGCTAATCCCCCTTCCCTCCGTACAGTCCAAGCGTCCTTGCACACTATCAGTTTACGCTTCGAATATGTGGAGCTCGAAAGACGACAAGTTGTCTGTTTAGGCCGATTTTGCCTTTGTGATACGAAAAAATCGAAAGAGATGAGGCGATACTATGTGAAAGACTGGTTAGTAAAGGAAAAACCTATTCTCATCTAAATTTACTCTGTGACCTGAAATACTTCTGCATTACTTGTACAATTATATCAGGATCAATGTAGAAAAATATTTGAATTTCGGATCACATGTAAAACCTTTGGTTAAAAGCAGGATTTTTTATTTATTTATTTTTTATTTTATTGCGAGTTCCATTGATCCTGATAGCAATGGAGTTGGAAGGATATGGAACGAGTCAGTATTTCTACAATGTTAACAATACAGCAGCACACAGTATAGTTAGTTCATGACAAAACTCATTGTAACAACATGGGACACTAGGAGAAATAAAATCATATTACAAAGAACAGAATTAACATTTAAAGTGTACACATTCAGATTAACAATATCAAAGTATTTGAGCAACAATATAACATTACAGCAACAAATAGTTTCATTTATACCTACATTGCATGGCAAGCTCAGTTGTATAACAAAAACTTGTTCCTATGTACTAAAACATCGCTAATTGAATAGAATTACTTTTGTAGTATGTATACCTTTAGTTTACTCTTGAAATTTGGTGTTCCAGGAGCAAGACTTTTGATGACACTGGGTAGAGCATTGTAAATTTTGATGCCTGTACAAGTTACTTCTTTCTGTACAAGGGTATAGTTTGACTGGTTCCTATAAAAGTCCTCTTTTCACCTTGTGTTGCGACCATGATATTCACTATTGGTTTTGAAGAGAGAGTGGTTTTTATTAGTGAAACATACAAGGGAGTATATGAACTGAGACATCATTGTAAATACACTCCTGGAAATGGAAAAAAGAACACATTGACACCGGTGTGTCAGACCCACCATACTTGCTCCGGACACTGCGAGAGGGCTGTACAAGCAATGATCACACGCACGGCACAGCGGACACACCAGGAACCGCGGTGTTGGCCGTCGAATGGCGCTAGCTGCGCAGCATTTGTGCACCGCCGCCGTCAGTGTCAGCCAGTTTGCCGTGGCATACGGAGCTCCATCGCAGTCTTTAACACTGGTAGCATGCCGCGACAGCGTGGACGTGAACCGTATGTGCAGTTGACGGACTTTGAGCGAGGGCGTATAGTGGGCATGCGGGAGGCCGGGTGGACGTACCGCCGAATTGCTCAACACGTGGGGCGTGAGGTCTCCACAGTACATCGATGTTGTCGCCAGTGGTCGGCGGAAGGTGCACGTGCCCGTCGACCTGGGACCGGACCGCAGCGACGCACGGATGCACGCCAAGACCGTAGGATCCTACGCAGTGCCGTAGGGGACCGCACCGCCACTTCCCAGCAAATTAGGGACACTGTTGCTCCTGGGGTATCGGCGAGGACCATTCGCAACCGTCTCCATGAAGCTGGGCTACGGTCCTGCACACCGTTAGGCCGTCTTCCGCTCACGCCCCAACATCGTGCAGCCCGCCTCCAGTGGTGTCGCGACAGGTGTGAATGGAGGGACGAATGGAGACGTATCGTCTTCAGCGATGAGAGTCGCTTCTGCCTTGGTGCCAATGATGGTCGTATGCGTGTTTGGCGCCGTGCAGGTGAGCGCCACAATCAGGACTGCATACGACCGAGGCACACAGGGCCAACACCCGGCATCATGGTGTGAGGAGCGATCTCCTACACTGGCCGTACACCACTGGTGATCGTCGAGGGGACACTGAATAGTGCACAGTACATCCAAACCGTCATCGAACCCATCGTTCTACCATTCCTAGACCGGCAAGGGAACTTGCTGTTCCAACAGGACAATGCACGTCCGCATGTATCCCGTGCCACCCAACGTGCTCTAGAAGGTGTAAATCAACTACCCTGGCCAGCAAGATCTCCGGATCTGTCCCCCATTGAGCATGTTTGGGACTGGATGAAGCGTCGTCTCACGCGGTCTGCACGTCCAGCACGAACGCTGGTCCAACTGAGGCGCCAGGTGGAAATGGCGTGGCAAGCCGTTCCACAGGACTACATCCAGCATCTCTACGATTGTCTCCATGGGAGAATAGCAGCCTGCATTGCTGCGAAAGGTGGATATACACTGTACTAGTGCCGACATTGTGCATGCTCTGTTGCCTGTGTCTATGTGCCTGTGGTTCTGTCAGTGTGATCATGTGATGTATCTGACCCCAGGAATGTGTCAATAAAGTTTCCCCTTCCTGGGACAATGAATTCACGGTGTTCTTATTTCAATTTCCAGGAGTTTATCTGTAGTTTCCTAAACAGATTGCTGCATGAGTGCTTTGGTTGCACATCACAATAAAACTTTTTTTGCCAAGGGCTGGTTGCCCCAAAACATGATCAAAAAAAATGTGTGTGTGGAATCTTATGGGACATAACTGCTGAGGTCATCAGTTCCTAAGCTTACACACTACTTAACCTAAATTATCCTAACGACAAACACACACACCCATGCCCAAGGGAGGCCTCGAACCTCCGCCGGGACCAGCTGCACAAAAACATGATCCCGTAAGCCGAAAGTGCATGGAAATATCCGAAATAAGCAGCTCTTATGGCCTCCTTGTGGGTGGTTGATGCAATTTCACGTAAGACAAATGTTGCAGAATGTAGCCTTTTTTCTAGATATAGGATATGGTTGGACCAATTTAGCTTGCAGTCTGTGTACACACCCAGGAACTTAGATGAGTCGACTTGCTTTATTTGTTGTCCATTACATTCTATATTTACATCTCCCAGTTCTTTATGTGCCGTGCAAAACTGTACATAAAGAGGTTTTTCTTATATTTAGAGAGAGTCCATTACAGTTAAACCATTTCAGAATGTCATCAAATGCGTTGTTCACAGATGTTTCCTGGTTGTTCGCTGTTGCTTTGTAAACTAGAAGAGAAGTATTGTCAGCAAATAGGGTGAACTTACTTACTGACATGGTGCAGTGTGGGAGGTCATTTGGTCATTTATAAATATAAGAAACAATAAGGGTCCCAGTACTGAGCCTTGAGGAACTCCAGTGTTGCCTGTGCCTCACTTGGATAAAGCTGAAATTCCACTACCGTCAGTAATTGGTACCCCTTGTTTCCTGCCTGTAAGTTAGGATTTAATCCATGTTCCAATATTTCCTCTTAACCCATAGTACTCTGCTTTATTTAGCAGAATTTCGTGGTTGACACAGTCAAAAGCTTTGGATACGTCACATAGGATACCGCTGCGAAAGAAAATAGAGCACTACACGAAATACTGACAACAATATGACGATTTCTCTGGAGATGAAGCGGCTATTATGACCTCAAATATCCATCTATAGGCAGATGTAATACACGAGTATCGATTTATGTACCTCATATTTTCCTGCCAAAGATTTAAAAAAATCACAGAAGTTGTTAATACGAAAGTAAAAGGTAATAGTCTGAATAGAATGCCTGAATACACAGAACTTACCACGTTGAGTCAAAGAGTAGCGTCAAGATCTTGTCAACTTGCAGTAAGTCAATCAGAGAGCTCCATGAAAACAGGACAATCAGGAACCTAAACGAAATTTCACTACAAAACTTTACTTGAGGAAACCAAAAGACTACACAGGACAAAAATATGGTACCAATGCGAGAAAAGCGTACTTCAATATAAATGTATATGCTAGCCAAGACTGCAGGTTGTGCTGTTGTATTTGACTACGAACGTCACATGTGCGTTGTCCTCAGTACGTTTCAAGTGTCAATCGTAGTCAGAACAGTGTTCTATGCAGTTGTGAGTGCATTGTGTTGGGGCTAAGCGAATTCGAGCGCGGATATATTGTTGGTGTTCGTATGGGGGTGCTTTTGTTACCAAGGGAGCCGAAGTGTTCGGTGTTTTAAGAGGCACAGTATCGAAGACAAACTGCATATAGGGAAGGCGGAGAAACATCATCAGTTAAGTCACAACGCGGACGAAAGTCTGTACTGAGTAATCGTGACAGACACATATTGAAGAGGAGCATGAAGAAAATTAAGAGGACAGCAGCTGCAAAAGTCACTGCAGAACTGAATGTCGCACTCGCGAATGCTGTCAGCACCAAAACAACACGAAGGAAACTCCAAAAGCAGCGAATTGCAGAGCGACCTGGAGTTCCAAAACCACTAATCAGTGACGCAATGGCCATAACAGGGAAAATTGATGCCGAAGCATAAAACCTGGACTGTGGAGCAACAGAAGAAGTTCATTTGGTCGGAGGAGTCGTGTTTCACACTAGTTTCCAACTTCTGGCCGAGTTCATCGTCCCAAGAGTGAAACATAGCGGGGGTTGAGTGATGATTTGGACAGCCATAGAGTGGTATTCCATGGGTCCCACGGTAATTCGGCAAGGTCGCATTACTGCCAAGGATTATGTGACCATCTTCGCCGATCAGGTTCACTCCATACTACTACGTTCATTCCTCGGTGGTGAGGCTGTGTCCCAAGACGACAAGTTCCCTGTTCACATAGCTCGCATTGTGCAGGATTGGTTTTGTGAGTGTGAGGATGAATTGCCGCATCTCCCCCGGTCACCACCGTCAATACTATTGAGTCACAACCTCCATCAACGCTACCTGAACTTGCCGCTGTTTTGCGGAAAGAACGGTATAAGATGCCCTTGAAAATCATATGGGCCTTGTATGTATTCATTCCGAGACGATGTTTTGAATCCCAACCGTTTTTCCACTCTGCATTAGCCATAGTAACGTGTTGCGTTTTTGGTGTTTCCATATTTTTGTGCAGTCCATGTAGCTTCGCCAATAACTTCAGTTTGATACAAGAGGAAGAATGTATGAGTTGTTAACGGAGAAAATTACGGAGCCTTCAGTCATGTAAAACATTCGTACTGACCATGAGTCATTGACCTTCGGTTAGAGGGACTTTTAAAAATTGCATCTTCATGATCGTATTGTATTGCATTAAACCGAGGACCTAGAAACGTAGAAACGACGGAGAGGCTTCATCCTGCCATAGCTCTCAGTGGTTCACAACCCCACAACAGGCTACAGCAGTCCACCCACCCCACCACCGCCCCACACCGAATCCAGGGTTAGTGTGCGGTTCGGAGTTTGGTCCCCAGTGGACACCCCCCTACCCCCCCCCCCCCCCCCCTGGGAACGTCTCATACAAGACGAGTGTAGCCCCAAATGTTTGCGTGGTAGAATAATTATGGTGTACGCATATGTGGAAATGGCATTTGCGCAGCAGTCGCCGACACAGTGTAAGTGGGGCTGAATAAGGGGAACCAGCCGTCAATCGCTGAGGTAGATGGAAAACCGCCTTAACAACCATCCACAGGCTGGCTGGCACACCGGGCCTCGACACTAATCCGCTGGGCGGATTCGTGGCGGGGACCGGCACACCTTCCTGCTCGGGAGGCAGTGCGTTAGTCCGCGTGGCTAGCCGGGAGGACCACATCCTCATGATACTGAAATACACTGTCAGTTTCTAAAAAACGACTTAACGAATACGACAAATCATCTGCTAGTGTTACCATTCCAACTGGAAGAAGTTCCTGTTACAACTTTCAGACTGCAAACTGATCAAGTCACTGGTGGAGATGTCGCCTACTTTGAGGTGGTGGAGATAAGTCTACTTACAGCACCATACCTTACATCATTGCTGCACGGCCCTTTTACAAATAGCAAAGGTCCCAGAGGTCTGGGAAACGGGTCGAGCAATGGCCATCAATAAATTAAGTGACGAATTCCTGCGCTATCAAAACGTTACAAAACCATTTGGTTACTAAACTCTTTGGATAAGGTCCAGGCACGCTGCACAACCGGCTCCAGACACACAGGGAGAACCTGGGACATATAGAGTCAAAAATAAGCAATTAATAAAGGAAGATTAGAGTCAGGTCAGGAACGGAGGACACGCTCTGATAGGTGAAGGAAGTCAAGCTTGCCCCCATTTGTCTTCAGCGATTTAGGTAAACCACAAAAAGCCAAATCTGGTTGGCTTGAGGGACATCTGCACCGCCACTCTCCTGAACTGAAGGCTAGCGTCGTACCACTGCGCTACCACGCTCGATGGCAGTTGAAAAGGCTCGCCATGCTGTAGACAGTTCGACTCTGAAACATACAGTTGCAGCCACGATAGATATCACAGCCGCCTAGACAATCTGTGGTGGCCAGTGATATTCACACACCTGTGAAAAAGCTATATCGATTATTTGTAACCTGAACCCCTCCCCCCCCCCCCCACCGCCACCACACACACACCACCGATTCTTTAAATAACCGCTATCCCGCTACGTGCTATCGTTATCAAACACTGGATGAGTACAGTTTGGACAATTTGCAAGCCGTCGTCAGAAGAGCTAATTTTTCACTCGTCTCGACGTTTTTGACGTCGTAACTTCTGAACTATGCTGTATGTCGTACAATGATGTAACTTTGTAGGCAGTGGCATACGTCGATATTGTCTGCAAGATGTTTTGCGAATAAAGGTAGTAGTAAGTTGGTAAGAAACTAAAATGTCATGTGTCATGTCTGATGCTTAAGTTTTACCGAATGAGCATCGAAAATGTAGTAAGCGATAAGCTTTTTTTTCTTTTCATTATATTATAAGAATTGTCAGGAAGAAAAAGTTCCGAAAAGGTTTAAAATTTTGTGTAAAGTTTATTGGATGTCGCTAAGTCCCGATGAATGTAGTGTTGATAATTTGCACCAGAGTCACGATGTCTCAAGATATAAACACAGTTACTTAATACTTAACTTATTGTATTAAGCTTTACCATAAGGTTACACCTCTTAATGAGTAGATTCGAGAGCATTTTAAAATTTTAAAATCAATCAATAATTTATGAAATATGGAAAATCAGATTTTTGTTGCGCCTGGAAGCCCTTAGATAACCTATCTACAACTGAGACTGGGGACAGGGTCACCGTTTTAGCCATTTGTGGTATATAATAGAGACGCGCAGTCCACTGGTTCGCGCGGTGGAAAATGGTAGGCAGAAAATAACTAAGGTCTGCCCCCAAAGGCCAATAATGGCATATTGTTGTGGGATTTCAACACTGAACCCGTTTTACACCTTTTAGATGGTGCAGGCGCCGTAGAGGGGGTAGATGCGTATGCGCTTGCCATATCAGTAGTTGTGCCTCCACACTCCTGAGCAAGGCTTCGTGAAAAGGTGAGTGATGTGCTTGTGCAAATACAGCAATGGTCCACGGACAATACACTGGTTACTGGTGCCCATAAAACTTCATACATAGTTATCTATTGCAGCCTCTTTGTCAAAAGAAAATCTAGTATAAACTAAATTGGATGTACGAGTATTACACTGAAGAACCAAAGAAATTGGTACACCTGCCTAATGTCTTGTAGAGCTCCCCGCGAGCATGCAGAAGTTCCGCAACACGACGTGGCATGGACTCGACTAATGTCTGAAGTAGTGATGGAGGGAACTAACACCATGAATCCTGCAGGGCTGTCCATCAATCGTAAGAGTACGAGGGGGTGGAGGTCTCTTCTGAACAGCACGTTGCTGATATGCTCAATAATGTTCATGTCTGTGGAGTTTGGTGCCCAGCGGAAGTGCTTAAACTCACAAGAGTGTTAATGGAGCCACTCTGTAGCGATTCTGGACGTTGGGGTGTCACATTGTGCTGCTGGAATTGCCCAAGTCTGTCAGAATGGACAATGGACATGAATGAATGCAGGTGATCAGACAGAATGCTTATGTACGTGTCACTTGTCAGAGTCGTATCTAGACGTATCAGGGGTACCGTATCACTCCAAATGCACACGCCACACACCATTACAGAGCCTCCACCAGCTTGAACAGACCCCTGCTGACATTCAGGGTCCACGGATTCATGAGGTTGTCTAGGTTGTCTCCATAGCAGTACACGTCCATCCGTTCGATACTATTTGAAACGAGATTCGATCGACCAGGCAACATGTTTCCAGTCATCAGCAGTTCAATGTCGGTATTGACGGGTCCAGGCGAGGCGTAAAGCTTTGTGTCGTACAGTCATCAAGGGTACACGAGTGGGCCTTCGGCTCCGAAAACCTACATCGATGATGTTTCGTTGAATGCTTCGCACACTGACACTTGTTGATGGCCCAGCATTGAAATCTGCAGAAATTTGCGGAAGGGTTGCAATTTTGTCACGTTGAACGATTCTCTGCAGTCGTCCTTGGTCCAGTTGGTTCAAATGGCTCTGAGCACTATGGGACTTAACATCTGTGGTCATCAGTCCCCTAGATCTTAGAACTACTTAAACCTAACTAACCTAAGGACATCACACACATCCATGCCCGAGGCAGGATTCGAACCTGCGACCGTAGCGGTCACGCGGTTCCAGACTGAAGCGCCTAGAACCGCACGGCCACACCGGCCGGCTTGGTCCAGTTCTTGCAGGGTCTTTTTCCGGACGCAGCGATGTCGGAAGTTTGATGTTTTACAGGATTCCTTATATTCATGGTACATTGGTGTGGCCGTACGGGAAAATCCCCACCTCATCGCTACCTCGGAGATCCTGTGTCCCATCGCTCGTGCGCTGACTATAACACCATGTTCAAACTCCTTATAAACTTGATAACCTGCCATTGTAGCAGCAGTTACCGATCTAACAACTGCGCCAGACACTTGTCTTTTATAGGCAATACCGACCGCAGCTCCATATTCTGCCTGTTTACATATCACTGTATCTGAATACGCATGCCTGTAATAGTTTCTTTGGCGCTTCAGTATAATTTTATGAATATAAACTGAACTGTTTAAATATATTTAAATTTTAAAATTAATCGTTTAACATTGCCAAGCATAAAACAAATAAAAAACGATGGCAGCAATAAGAATGGAACCCAAGTCATGTGGCCAGCCCACGCAGTTAATCAGTAAGCTATGTAATTGATATGTGTATTGCAACTCGAAAATCCATATGCTGCACACTTAGAGAAATTAAGCGTTATTAGCTTATTTACGTATCCTATTGCACAGACTCTGTTACGAATGAGTTACTTCCGTATCTCGATAAATTAATACTTTTAAATATTTATCATAAGATATACGTGTCTCCTTGCGCGCTGTGATATGTAAAATGACTCGTTTCGATAAACCATTAATAAAATTTGACAATTATTACGAACACATGATTCCCGATGAACAGGTACGGAAATGGGTGTATCATGATCGACCATCCGACGGACATAAAAACAATATCTCGAAAATGAAATGGGATATCGTTCTACTTTCAATTTTAAATAAAATTTCGATATTTTATCTACATTTCATAAGCAGTAATGTTTGGCCTAGAATTAACCACACGTAAAATGTACACAACCCGTTTTTACCTATGAAAACTGTTTAAAATTTTGTGCAATGCTGCACTTAATTTTATGCAGCATAGTAACTTTGCTAAATAACGAAAAGAAATTCGGTCCTCTATGGAGCAAAGATATCAAACTATAAAACATATAAAAACAAATTTTATCACTTATTAGTTTTTTAAAATCGAAAGATACGTATTTCGTAGCGGATACTATACGGGAGATCTTCGCAAAAGTGATCGGCAACCCTTTGGACACTCCCGCCGTGCGTGCAGCCTAAGTGGCCCCTGCACGCCTCAGTATCACGAACTCGCCTGTCGCAGTAACGGGCGGATACCAGGCGGCTGTATCAGCGCTACAAGAGGCCGCCACTTCCTAGGGACCTATTCGCATCTGCCACACACGTGACCAGAAAATAACGCCGCGAGTATTCCGCCGCCTGTCGCTGTAAACGTCGGCGCCAGAGCTGCCGAGGTCAGTTCTTCTAGCTCTCCTAGTCTCTCACCCCACCGTCTTAGTACGCTCTCGATGCCCACCGCAGAGGCCGTCGCCGCTATATTCAGCATTCGTCGTTGTTCCCCTCGGTGCAATCAGACTGTATCCAGGATAGGCTTCTCTGTTCCTGTGTTAGCGTTATTCAGGCCAGCTTCATCAGACTTAGAATATATTCCACACTAGTGTATCTTTCTATGAAGATCCTAATCGTGTTACTTTGTCAGACTCTGGAATTACCATACTTTCAAGTCTTCATACTTGTGAGGCACTGTAATTGTGATTTTTTTTATTATTGTCAAAGCAGACGTTTCTTTCCTCAGTCAACTTTGATCATTGTTTTCCTTGTGTCATTGTGAGCAACACATCAATTTGGTGATGAGGTAAAAGTTTAGTGATGCGTGTCTTCCAATCAAGTGCTCTTACATTTCAACAATCTCTCTCCTCAGCCTGATTATGGCAGAACAGGTAGACTTACCACAAAATCTGCTATTTGTCTTTCAACAGTTACAACGAAATGTGGAATTATTATTTGAGCGTGTAACTGAAGATATCCCCGCCCAGCCGGAACTCTCCAACCACCTGACGGATCTCTCGTCCAGTCTCCAGATTCCGATCGGCACCCCCAGCATTCCAACAATTTGACAAGAAGATGGAACCCTGGGTAAACTACACTGCCCAGCTAGAGCAGTATTTCATTGGCTACGAAATAGTAGAGCCGCTTATTTCTTTGCATGTCGGACCAGAGATTTTCCAACTCCTTAAGCAGCTAAACCCTGAAGCAGAGTATCATTCGCTTCCGTATGATCAACTGAAGTCAAATCTTCTGGAAGACTTCGACACGTAAGTCCATGTTGCCACCACAAGGCAAAAATTTTCCGGTTGTCACAAACAAGCCAATCATCCATATAAAGACAGGATCGCCCGACGGCGGGGCCTGTCCAGGGACTACTGTTTCCAGTGCACTAACCCTAACTGCAAACAGTCATATGCTGCATCTTTGGTCAGAAACATGCTCCTGTCCATGCACAGGATGACAATCTTCGTACAATTGAAGAATACTCCTCTGGAAACATGCGTCCCCATCATCCGAGCATTCGAACAATCAATCCGTTCCAAAGCGCCTGTTCAAGATCGACCGACAGTGTTAGTGACGAAGTCGCAACATCCATTGAGTCGGAAACAAGGCTCATCCTAGGGACAGACTGCTAACCCCTCTGATCATTCGCATCGTCGACTCTCGAAGCAACTTTCCTCTTAAAGTCAATGTTTCATATACCATCTGCGGCAACAATGCCGATTCAGGCGGGCGAAGTGTAACGAGTGTGGCAACATAGGACACCAAGCTAAAGTCTGCCGGTCAGCACATAAAATGTCAGTGGACTGTAACAACTTGGACGAAGCCAATCATGAATCAGTGCGTGACGACATTCCCTACCTAACCACAAGTTTTGTTCAGTCTACGTTGCCCCATATCGTTGGTCCCACGTATCCCTTTCTTCAGGTCAACAGACAGCCAGTCAGTTTTCAGATTGTTACAGGATCTTCGGCTACCACCATTGATTGGGCCACATACACCGCTTTGGGAGCATCAACTCTCATGAGATGCGTTAGTGGACATCTTCAGATGTGTGCCAGGTTCTGCTGAGTCTTACCGACTGACGTGTCGGACATCAGAGAATGACATAAATTACTCGTATTGTGGAAAAGAGGTATGGTCAAGTTTACACGTAATTGGCAGAGACTTAACTGTCAATTGTTGACGGCTAAGATAAACATTATTTACGAGTCTGTAGAGCTGTTGTCCATATAGTACTAAATTTCATAGTTTCTTCTTTTCTGTGTCACGGAGACACGTCGGAATCTAGAGGTTGGATGAACAGGAGTCCACTTGGAACATTAGGATCACTGCGAGACACATAGACGGCAATTTCTCTAGTATAAAGGTTAGTCACAAGTCTCCGTACAAATGATGAAAGCAGTGACTTAATGTTTAGTTTATTTGCGCAAATGCTATAGTATGATCCTACAGTTAAAGGATATATTCTACATGTCTCCTTTCCATGTCTACTCATAATAGCAGTAGCTGTTTGTTACAATTATAGGATTTGTTCCACACATCTCTCTTCCATGTGGACACACAGTGACAGCCACTGTAACCAATTTTGACAAACATCTGACAATGTATTTCCTGTAATTTGTTGGCAAGCGAATATAATTCTTCTTTGAAGATGGTCTGATCTGGTGATCGGGAAATAACCAATGTCCAGGAAAATTCAATGCCATAACGCGGTGGTACCCTCTTTTACTGGAGGAATTCTGAAACGTCACCACTCCCGTCCAAGACAGACTTGAAGTCACTTTTCAATTGTCCAAGATAGCCCCTCAAATACAGGTTCGTTTCAATAAAAATAGGACCAACCGTACAGTGACCCAAAACCTTGCACCACACCAACTATGAGTCTGTCTGCAGCTTATCTTTTACAGTCTGACATCCCCTTTGGATTGATGTCCATCCAGTATTTGACATTTTATTTGTTCATTTCACCACTGACGTAAAAATTTTCCTCATATGAAAAAAAATGGAATTAACAAAACCCTTAAATTCTGGTGCATCTCCAGTGCCTGCTCACAGAGCTCTGTTCCACAGTCTGTATGAAGGCATGACTCAGTCTGTACCAAATCTGCACAGTATTGACCCCTCTCAAGGTATGGTGCACCTATTGGTAACTCACAGGCTATACCTGAAACTTCAGTCTAGTGGGATGTCGGTGAATGAGAAAAGATTCTGCTAGTCATTTGTTTCTGAATTGATTCCGCTTACATTAAGAGGGGGAATGTAGACTACTTGATTACAATGTACGGATAAATAAAAAAAATCCAGATTAGTAGACTATAGTTAGGCCAAATATTGTCAGAAATTTCATTTAAAAGAAGCAGGTGCTCTTCTTCCCGTCTTTAGGATCAAGTGAAAACTTGAAATATCCCTCAGACATAAGTGGGTCTAATGAATCAACTCAATTGAGAAAAGTAACAAGGACTACTTGCACACCAGTAAAATAGTAACTGTAATTTAAATTTACAATTTGGTGTAAATTACAATTATAAGATTATTTGTATGATGTGCTCATCCACACGAAGATGCGTAGAAGTGAGGGTTGCTAGGGCACACATGTACACCTTCAAAGACCAAGAAAGCTAGACTAATGCACTGATAGCCATTAAAACTGCAGCACTATGAAGATTGCTTGAAACTAATGTAAAACTGGCACGCTTGGATGCGCAAATGATTAACCTGGCAGTGCCGAGTCAGCAACTGTTCTTATTTTGAGCAAGACATGTAACCATACGATCAGTGCGACGACGTCTGGAACACAAAGAGTGTCAGCAAGGCGACCATTGTTGCAGATTCTCTTCGTGCGTCAGCTGAGGGGCGCGCCGCCATTGGTGCTGGCTAACGACAGCACTGGACACGGGAATGGCACCGATCTGCGTAAGAATGATGATGGATGTATCCGTGGATACAACACGATCGCATTACAGCTTGACAGACCGAATGGGACAGGTGACGTAGATACTTTTTGACTATCGATCCGTAAATTACTACTTCCCCATAGTTCGGCGGAACAGTTGAAGAGTGTGGATAACTTCTTCTGCGGCGTCTAGGGGTATCTACAGGATGGCTCACGGGAAGTAGTAGATTTTCAACCGGCCACCCTGCTAGCGCCATATACCGCATCTGATCGGAGCCACAAAGAATGCCATTCAGTTCAGCATGGAACGTTGGCCAGTGAAGGTGCGTATTGAGGCAGTGGGGTTGTCTTGCCGTGTGCAGAGCGTTGTAGCTATCCAGTGCGCAATGTGCAACGTAAGAGACCGCGATTTCCGTGTTCCAAAGAGAAGGGCAGTATCCAGGTGTTTGAAACAACGGTACGAGACCGGTTCTGGAACCAAAGTGAAGTATAAGGGATCTGAAATGACACTTAAACGGCG
Source organism: Schistocerca cancellata (assembly GCF_023864275.1). NCBI lineage: Eukaryota > Metazoa > Arthropoda > Insecta > Orthoptera > Acrididae > Schistocerca > Schistocerca cancellata. Next base: position 331,989,873 of record NC_064627.1, on the reverse strand, counting down.
GGAAACACCCGATGAGGTCTGTCACTTCTGCAAACAGGCCCACAGCGATCTGTCCGTCTCCATTACAGAACACTATAAACCCTTCGTACATCTTTGCAGAGTATTGTGATACAGGATTTAAATTTTCATCCTTATAAGCTGCAACTGATTCGAAAAGGCTTTAAATTATGTGTAAATCTAAATATTAATGTGTCTGGATAACTGTGGTCTGGGTAATTTGCTCGCAGAGTTCCACTGCCTCAAGACACAGTTTCTAACTGCACTTATCTTGCTGTGGTAAATCCTTAAAATAAGTTTATACGCTTTAATGAGTTGATTATGGCAGCATTTTATATATCTAAATTCGGTCAATAATTTATGAAAGACTGATAACCAATTTTTAATTGCCCCTTGGAAACCCTTAGACAATCTGTAACCGGGAATGTGCACCAAGAACCAAGTTAGCCGTTTAGTAATATAGAGGGTGGCCCATGGAAAATAGTACATTTTCATTTGGTTATTATGAGGTAATCACATCAATATAACTCATAGATAACAGTTCCACACAGTCCCTTACTGAGCCAAACAGAAGTTTATTTCTTCAAAACTACGTCACCAAATGACTTCCATCATTGGCGACACTTTACTGTAGACGTTCGCAGAAGCTCGTCATTAAATTCTCGACCATTTCTTGAGAAATGGCCTCTGTCTCTATCCGGGTTGTGGCTTTCAACTCATCAGCATTGTGGAGCCGCTGGAAGGAAAACTTTCTTCTTGAGATGCCCCAAAAAAAGTACGGGGTGAAAGAATGGGTCATCTCGCTGGCCATGGGTTATCAGTGAATCGTTAACGCATTCGATGTGGAAATTGGCGGTTAAGAGTAACCATTGATTTACGTGCCGTCATGGCTGTGCCCCATCTTCCTGAAACCATATCGCGTTTAGACGGCTATGTGCCTGGAGCTGTGGAATGAAGAAATTGTTAGTCATCGCTGCATACCGCTCGAAATTGACACTTACTGGCGGGTCCGCGTTGTTTTAAAAAAATGGCCCAGTGATTCCAAATGACTGTCCAGTAGCACACCGAACGACGCCCCATGGGCTGCCCTGGGTCTTCTCATGACCGAGATGCGTATATGTGTTCGAGTAATATCGGAAGTTTTTTTAATTGACAAATCCATTCAGATAAAAGTTTGCCTCATCAGACATCACGAGATTTGTCAGAATGTGTAATCCTTGTCAATACTGTCCAGTAATTTTGTGAAAAAGTTACGCCTACTCAGTTTATCTCGGCGCCCCAGCGAACTGACTGACAGAATTTTCTCTGAATATAAAAACATCGGTTTTTAAAGACTCGTTTCGGCGCACTATTTCTCCCTTCCTACAATCGACTCACCAGTCCACAGGCACTTAACAAGCTTTGGCAGTTAACAAGCCTCGGCCGATCTGACGAGTCGCTCTGCACCTTCAGTGCGCCTCTGGCCAACCACATTTAGATTCCTCCCCTCAACTCCAAGTTAGGTAGTAGCACGTTCAGCTCAAACCTAAACGTCACTGCCGCTCCTGTTATGGACAGCAACAACAGTGCTTCACGCCACTTGTTGACCCCGCCTTCAGTCCTTTTGTGAGTGGGGACTGTTGTAGTACCACTCTAACCCGTATAAACCCACTGATGTTGCAATCCTTCGGAAATCAAGCTTGCTGCCTCTGCTGAGACGTGCCTTTTCATGACGATCATCAACGGTGACGCCTTGTAACAGCGTCTAGGCGGTGAATGGAGATGCCAGTTAATTCTCTAAAGGGAAACTCCAACTGCTGAGAGCTTCTTCAATTTGCGGGGCTCTAGTGGTACTATTTAGCTCCTGTAACTTAAACGCTATCACTTTTGCCTGCTCTCTGCATTGTGTCTCAGATTTCCTATCTTGGAGTGCCCTTGATGGCTCCTAACAGCCTTAAGCTTAACAATGTTCAAGTCATAACGTCGTCAATATATGACAGCTCCTCCCATGGGAAAAATTTGTTGACAGTTATTTGGCAAGAAATTTGTAATTTGGCTTCTGTTGTAGTTAAAACATCTTAGCTCTAGAAATGACATTACAGTCATTATTGATTAATGACTCCAGTTCTCTTTACATTTTGTACTTTGTAAAGTTCGTATTTCATTTACTTTTGCACACTTGTAAACTTCAACATAAAACACTGTTTCATTTTTCACTGCACTTATATACACTTAGATACATAGGCATTGAAGCAGCATTGTAAAACATTCATTCATTTTTCATGAAGACATACATTACATAGAACATAAATTTAAATCACTGGCTAGTTAATTTTTTCCTTTCTTACATTACAGATACAAATATACAACAAAAATGAAATATTTTTCTCCCTTTTTTATGTTACTTATACACAAACATTTTATTTGTTTATTTTTCTTCACATCATTTATACATTAGCATATCAATGCAGCACATCACATATCATTATTACAATAATAAATCTGAAAGAGGACGCCCAATCCTACAAAATTCTTGCTTACAATTTACTTATGTAATTCAGAACGGTTATTTCTTACATTCTATGGGAATTTTGCAGTGCCTTGCACTATCTTGATCTCTGCGTGGAGGAAGCATAGGTAATGCGTCTTTCCTCATTGCGTTGAAACGTAACGGGGCCTTCATCACGCTCTTCACTATTTCCTCTGCTTCACCAAAGAGGTTGTCTACTACGAATGTGTCATTTCCAACCTTTCACATGTGTTTGTCATGGTCGTCCTCACACACATTCTGCCACAACAGTCATCGCCCATACCTTTCCACATATAGTTAAGGCAATCTCTAAAACATTTGCACTGTCTGCATAAACAACATATAAACATAATGGTAAGTATTACAACTCCTAGGTAAGACCAGAACAAATAATGATACCAAGGTTTTTCTGAGAAACTCTGTTGCTCTTGGAAAGCTACTTCCTTTTCTATTTCTGTTATTTCATGAGCTGCTACTTTAAGGCCCACTAAATGTTCTATTAACTGTATTTTTCTTACTTGTCACTTCTTCTTCCGTGTGTATTTGCTTTTAGGAAGCATTAATTGTCGGGTGCTATTAATAGTGTTCCATAGATTTCGTGTTTGTTTTGAATACAGTCAGAGAGAGTCCCTTTAGTCAACCATAGTGCCAGTAGTGCTAGTGTTTGTTTTCAATACAGTCCAGAGACAGGTAGTGCTATTTTCATTGTTTTCTACAAGAAGTGGCTAGCAACCACAGTTTAGTGAATAAACAGCCGCCTTTAGTGAATTAGCAGTCTAGTTAAAGGTTGATTAACTCTCTTCAGTAAATTGATTTCTTAGGATGGATAGGATGTGTGACTGCTGTGTACGGACGCAGGAGGAGCTGGCCACTGTTCGCGAACAGCTGAGCGTGTTGATGGCCGCGGTCAGCCGTCTTCAGGCTGCTGCCTCGGAGTGTAGCGGCAGTGGGGAGTCTGGTGCGTCGAGAGGTACACCCCAGGTGTTACATGCTTCACCCACTGTCCCTGCTGTCGAGACATCTTCGCGGGTACCGAGCGCGGTTGGGCCACCCTCTCCCCAAGGGGAGTGGCGGGTTCAGCGGCGTTCGCGGCGCACGAGGCGGAGGGTCAATGTGGAGGCTGGTCGTGTGGCATCGCCCGCTCTGCCTGTGAGTGGACATGTGGCTGCTCCTTCAGCAAAGTCCGAGCAGGCACACGGGGGGAGGGGTTTATTAGTTATTGGGAGCTCCAACGTTAGGCGGGTGATGGAGCCCCTTAGGGAAATAGCGTGAAGGTCGGGGAAGAAGGCCAGTGTTCACTCTGTCTGCTTGCCGGGGGGTCTCATCCGAGATGTGGAGGAGGCCCTACCGGCGGCGATAGAGAGCACTGGGTGCACCCGACTGCAAATTGTTGCTCATGTCGGCACCAATGACTCCTGCCGTCTGGGTTCAGAGGTCATCCTCAGTTCGTACAGGCGGTTGGTGGAATTGGTGAAGGCGGAAAGCCTCGCTCGCGGGGTGAAATCAGAGCTAACTATTTGCAGTATCGTTCCCAGAACCGATCGCGGTCCTCTGGTTTGGAGCCGAGTGGAAGGCTTAAACCAGAGGCTCAGACGATTCTGCGGAGATCTGGGGTGCAAATTTCTCGACCTCCGCTATCGGGTGGAGAAATGTAGGGTCCCCCTGAATAGGTCAGGCGTGCACTACACGCCGGAAGCGGCTACAAGGGTAGCGGAGTACGTGTGGAGTGCACATGGGGTTTTTTTTAGGTTAGAGAATCCCCTCCCTAGGCCCGACAAGACGCCTCCTGAGATGCGGCAAGGTAGGAGTAGGCAAAATGCAGCAGGGAATAACAATATTAATGTGCTAATAGTAAACTGCAGGAGCGTCTACAGAAAGGTCCCAGAACTGCTCTCATTAATAAACGGTCACAACGCCCATATAGAACTAGGGACAGAAAGTTGGCTGAAACCAGACGTAAACAGTAATGAAATCCTAAACTCAGATTGGAATGTATACCGCAGAGACAGGCTGGACAGTGAGGGAGGAGGCGTGTTTATAGCGATAAGAAGTGCAATAGTATCGAAGGAAATTGACGGAGATCCGAAATGTGAAATGATTTGGGTGAAGGTCACGGTTAAAGCAGGCTCAGACATGGTAATTGGATGTCTCTATAGGCCCCCTGGCTCAGCAGCTGTTGTGGCTGAGCACCTGAAGGATAATTTGGAAAATATTTCGAGTAGATTTCCCCACCATGTTATAGTTCTGGGTGGAGATTTTAATTTGCCGGATATAGACTGGGAGACTCAGACGTTCATAACGGGTGGCAGGGACAAAGAATCCAGTGAAATTTTTTTAAGTGCTTTATCTGAAAACTACCTTGAGCAGTTAAACAGAGAACTGACCCGTGGCGATAACATATTAGACCTTCTGGTGACAAACAGACCCGAACTATTTGAAAAAGTTAATGCAGAACAGGGAATCAGCGATCATAAAGCGGTTATGGCATCGATGATTTCAGCCGTAAATAGGAATATTAAAAAGGGTAGGAAGATTTTTCTGTTTAGAAAAAGTGACAAAAAGCAGATTTCAGAGTCCCTGACGGCTCAACACAAAAGTTTTGTCTGAAGTACAGATAGTGTTGAGGATCAGTGGACAAAGTTCAAAACCGTCGTACATAATGCGTTAGATGAGTATGTGCCAAGCAAGATCGTAAGAGATGGAAAAGAGCCACCGTGGTACAACAATCGAGTTAGAAAACTGCTGCGGAAGCAAAGGGAACTTCACAGCAATCATAAACATAGCCAAAGCCTTGCAGACAAACAAAAATTACGCGAAACGAAATGTAGTGTGAGGAGGGCTATGCGAGAGCCGTTCAATGAATTTGAAAGTAAAGTTCTATGTACTGACTTGGCAGAAAATCCTAAGAAATTTTGGTCTTATGTCAAAGCGGTAGGTGGATCAAAACAAAATGTCCAGACACTCTGTGACCGAGATGGTACTGAAACAGAGGATGACGGACTAAAGGCCGAAATACTAAATGTCTTTTTCCAAAGTTGTTTCACAGAGGAAGATTGCACTGTAGTTCCTTCTCTAGATTGTCGCACAGATGACAAAATGGTAGATATCGAAATAGACGACAGAGGGATAGAGAAACAATTAAAATCGCTCAAAAGAGGAAAGGCCTCTGGACCTGATGGGATACCAGTTCAATTTTACACAGAGTACGCGAAGGAACTTGCCCCCCTCCTTGCAGCGGTGTACCGTAGGTCTCTAGAAGAGCGTAGCGTTCCAAAGGATTGGAAAAGGGCACAGGTCATCCCCGTTTTCAAGAAGGGACGTCGAACAGATGCACAGAACTATAGACCTATATCTCTAACGTCGATCAGTTGTAGAATTTTGGAACACGTATTGTGTTCGAGTATAATGACTTTTCTGGAGACTAGAAATCTACTCTGTAGGAATCAGCATGGGTTTCGAAAAAGACGGTCATGTGAAACCCAGCTCGCGCTATTCGTCCACGAGACTCAGAGGGCCATAGACACGGGTTCACAGGTAGATGCCGTGTTTCTTGACTTCCGCAAGGCGTTCGATACAGTTCCCCACAGTCGTTTAATGAACAAAGTAAGAGCATATGGACTATCAGACCAATTGTGTGATTGGATTGAGGAGTTCCTAGATAACAGGACGCAGCATGTCATTCTCAATGGAGAGAAGTCCTCCGAAGTAAGAGTGATTTCAGGTGTGCCGCAGGGGAGTGTCATAGGACCGTTGCTATTCACAATATACATAAATGACCTGATGGATGACATCGGAAGTTCACTGAGGCTTTTTGCAGATGATGCTGTGGTGTATCGAGAGGTTGTAACAATGGAAAATTGTACTGAAATGCTGGAGGATCTGCAACGAATTGACGCATGGTGCAGGGAATGGCAATTGAATCTCAATGTAGACAAGTGTAATGTGCTGCGAATACACAGAAAGATAGATCCTTTATCATTTAGCTACAAAATAGCAGGTCAGCAACTGGAAGCAGTTAATACCATAAATTATCTGGGAGTACGCATTAGGAGTGATTTAAAATGGAATGATCATATAATGTTGAGCGTCGGTAAAGCAGATGCCAGACTGAGATTCATTGGAAGAATCCTAAGGAAATGCAATCCGAAAATAAGGAAGTAGGTTACAGTACGCTTGTTCGCCCACTGCTTGAACACTGCTCAGCAGTGTGGGATCCGTACCAGATAGGGTTGATAGAAGATATAGAGAAGATCCAACGGAGAGCAGCGCGCTTCGTTACAGGATCATTCAGTAATCGCGAAAGCGTTACGGAGATGATAGATAAACTCCAGTGGAAGACTCTGCAAGAGAGACGCTCAGTAGCTCGGTACGGGCTTTTGTCAAAGTTTCGAGAACATACCTTCACCGAAGAGTCAAGCAGTATATTGCTCCCTCCTACGTATATCTCGCGAAGAGACCATGAGGATAAAATCAGAGAGATTAGAGCCCACACAGAGGCATACCGACAATCCTTCTTTCCACGAACAATACGAGACTGGAATAGAAGGGAGAACCGATAGAGGTACTGAAGGTACCCTCCGCCACACACCGTCAGGTGGCTTGCGGAGTATGGATGTAGATGTAGATGTATTACATGTTCCAACGGTATGTCTAACTCTACCTCAGAAATATTCCTCTTTTCCTTATTTATAATACAGCAATCAATCAATCTGCATGTCTAATGCTGGCACTACCTCTTCACTGGTGACATTATTCTTATTATTTGTTCGGACTGCGTAAACATCTGTGTTTCATACCTTTACATTTTCCATAAAATGTTAGGTTCCCTGTACCTTTAACAAGTACACCGGTTGGCTTTTTGTCATTACACAAAATTGTCTAGTCTTTCTCTTTTGGAGCAATGAATAACCATTGGTCCGAACTCAGTGGAGTCCAAATACTATCCTTTAGTTTCGCAAACTTCTTGATACAATCTTTGGGGATTTCCCTTAACGACTGCAGCATCCTTGCTCCATATGTTTCGTATTCATATGTGGACATTACAACAAACTTTTATTTACAAATTTTGCGAATGCGATCTGTCTCTTTACACAACAGTTTTCCATAGCGCCGCCTGGATTCATTAAATGACAAATAATCTTTTTCTGGCTGTATGTACATAAAGAAACCTTGACTTCCATCAACTTCAGTAAATGTGTGTAATACTTTGTACACATTAAACAGTTCCTTTCCCACTAATGGCGCATTCAGTACATAACTTAGTATATGACCAGACATAAACGCATTAACATCAGTTATACCGGTATTTAATATCTGGCACCTGCTCTGTTCTGTGAGAGCAATTGGGAACTTCTTGTCTTTTAATATCATCCAGAATTAAATGCAAGAACCTAACTATTTGCACTGGATTAATTACGTGAGGTTCCAGTATTTCTTTCTGAGCAATTATTATGGCAGAAATTAGCATCCCTTATTCCCTTTCTAAATCATGTAAATTGATGCCAACTGTATTAACTGTTCATTAACAGTAGTGATCACAGCTATGTGTTATATCTTTTGAACATTACTATTAGCATATTCATTCATATACCTACTTTTTAACTATCATCTCCTCGTTACGTGCAACGATAGCTACTGTATGAATGAACTCGTCAAAGTTGCTTTTAGTGCTGTTACTTGACCTGTGGTCAGCTTAAGCAGTCGCCTCTGTACATTTTCAGTTAAATCAATCTTTGACTTGAAATAGGAGGCATCCTGTTCATCTAATGTCCCAAACAATATTTCACTAATTTCACCCAAAAAATTTAAGACACCTTGATTCCAACGTGCCTCACATGGTTAGTCCAATTAGACCTTGCGAATTCCGTTCTAAGGATTGCTCTACATTGGTACATTCTTGATCGCTTATTCCTAGACTTGTTAATTTCCGTTTACAATATTCTGCCGATAAATGTGCCTGGTTAATATAACTGAGGATTTTCGAAGTCACGCTGTAGATTTGTACTTTGCCAATACTGTCGTAATATAAGCCCGGTGGTGAAGGAAACTTCTCTACACTAAAATCTTGAAATTGCCCAAGTGTATACACTGCGGCAGTACAACTCATCTGGCGCAAAACTCCCGTCAATTTCTTAATCTGAAATTCAAGAAAAAGTTCTATTTGAGTAGAACTCCTTTGACCTATTGGCATGCAACTTAAAAATTTGTTTCTCTTTAAACGAATGTCCACATTTGGGCCCTTTGTCCTTACTACAGTGTATGGACCACACCACTGCCTGTCTTAGTTTACTGCTTCTGCCCCTTCTAAGCCTTTATAGTACGGTAGGACTTGATCACCTGTTCTAAAATCTTTCGCATTCTGGTTACCATAACAGTACACTTTGTTCTTCTCCTTACACTTTCTGTTATAATCACTAGCACATTGGTGCATCTGTCTCATTTTCTCTTTTAATTAGAGTACGTAATCATCGTAATTATAAATAAAACATGCAGGATCTCTCTGCAATATACCCGGTAAGTTACATGTTCTACCGAAAAATAACTTATGTGGTATGTAATTGTGGCCCTATGGGACGTGATATTGTACACGAATATCGAGAATGGAAACAATTCATACCAAAATTGATTGAATCGTATTGATATAGTGTCTCAGGAATTCTCCTATAGTTCAGTCCGATCCTCCCTATGCTTCATCCGATTAGGGATGGTAACAGGAGCTCTGTACCCTACCAATCTTAACAATATGCGCACTCTCTTTACTGTGTCGCTCAAAAAATAGCTACCATTGTCGCTGAGTATTAATGAGGGTATCCCAAATCTCAGAATGATTGTTTCTTTCAGGACACGAGCTACTGTATCTGCATCCTGCTTTTTTATCGGTTCTGCTACAACGAACTTTGTTAGAGCATCCTGGAATGTTAGTACCCTTTATATATGTATTATTTCTGTCTGTTACCGTCAGGGGTCGACGATATCAATATCACACCTATCAAATGGTTCAAATGGCTCTGAACACTATGGGACTTAACTTCTAAGGTCATCAGTCCCCTATAACTTAGAACTACTTAAACCTAACTAACCTAAGGACATCACACACATCCATGCCCGAGGCATGATTCGAACCTGCGACCGTAGCGGTCACGCGGTTCCAGACTGTAGCGCCTTTAACCGCTTGGCCACAGCGGCCGGCCACACCTATCAAACACCCCTTCTGGTGTTGGTGCTATTTTGCGGGTTTTTCGCCTTTTCTTAAGCGGTTATCTCCTGCTGTTCGTCTTCCTCGACTACCGGCACTTCCTCACTTTCATTTGTCCCTGTTTCATTGTCAACTGACTGTACTTCTCTTATCCTCGACAATGCAGCCGCTACTCTGTTGTTCTTACCTTTTTCGTATAAAATTTCTTAATCATACTCCTCCAATTTCAAGCTGAACTTAATTAAGCATGAAGTATCCAGTCCGTTCAAAATTCCATCTACACGTGCAAGTGGAAGACTGTGTTCACAGTAATGTCATTTGATTTTCTGTAACCAGCTACCACCCTCCATTACCTTTTTCCAGATGCAATTCTGTAAGGATGACAGAAAATTACTCGTCCCTCTGCTTCAGGAATTAGTTTTATTTGATGCCGGATTGTATCTCTATACGTTAAATTATCTCCAGGAAAATGGGAGCTATAATTATACGCAGAATACACCTCTATTATGGAACCTTTTTCGACGAGATTTAAATGATCTAACCGCAAGTTTTCTTTTAATAAAGTGATCCCTGATTTTTTCTCACTCGAGACCGTGTCTGCCTTGCGCACAGCCTGCTTCGGACTTGGGCTAAATGGCGGAACTTCTTCCGCCTCAGTGCTAATCATCTCCATCTTCTCGCGTATTTAACACGCTAGTTAAACAAAATCTTTTCCGTACTCTCACCAGCCCCTCTGGTAAGTACACGCCTTCCTGCAGCGCTTGTTTCTTGACGGTGCCTTCTCTAAGGCTAGTATCTGCAGTCTTTATCCTCAAAATCCTCTCCTCACGAGAGCCCAACTGTAATCCATAAGTTTTGATCATTTACCTTTATTTGCGGATCGCTAATTGTCTGAATTCTCGCACTGTCGGCTAAAAACGACTCGATTAGGGGAACCTTCCTCTCCACATTCGCAAATTGGTATGTTGCTACATCACACTCTATGTAGATGTTAGGGGATATGGACCATTGTGTGTTAACGTGTGCACCATACCTCGATTAGGAGTTACGTCGCGGATATTCAGCCTCTACCTAACGCTTGATATTATGCTACATACCCATCTTGCTGTGTTTCTGGTGTCCCAGACGGATTGACCGAGCGAGGTGGCGCAGTGGTTAGAACACTGGACTCGCATTTGGGAGGACGACGGTTCAATCCCGTCTCCGGCCATCCTGATTTAGGTTTTCCGTGATTTCCCTAAATCCTTTCAGGCAAATGCTGGGATGGTTCCTTTGAAAGGGCACGTCCGATTTCCTTCCCCGTCCTTCCCTAACCCGAGCTTGCGCTCCGTCTCTAATGACCTCGTTGTCGACGGGACGTTAAACACTAATCTCCTCCTCCTCCCAGACAGATTGTCATTTGTCTGATTTCCAGACTCATATGTTCACAACAGAGACAAATATGTTCCGATAAACACGGGCCTGCAAACGAACCGTTTGCGAGATAAATGCGAATAATGATTACGAGCCGCCACTGGCTTCAGTACGGAATATTTAATTTAGTAATAAAAAAGGAGATAAAAATGCAGTAAATGAAGCAGGCAAAAAGGAATACTAACGTCTCAAAATTAAGATCGACAGGAAGTGCAAAATGGCTAAGCAGGGATGGCTAGAGGACAAATGTAAGGATGTAGAGGCTTATATCACTAGGGGTAAGATAGATACTGCCTACAGGAAAATTAAAGAGACCTTTGGAGAAGACAGAACCACTTGTATGAATATCAAGAGCTCAGATGGAAACCCAGTTCTAACCAAAGAAGGGAAAGCAGAAAGGTGGAAAGAGTATATAGAGGGTCTGTACAAGGGCGATGTACTTGAGGACAATATTATGGAAATCGAAGAGAATGTAGATCAAGATGAAATGGGAGATACGATACTGCGTGAAGAGTTTGACAGAGCACTGAAAGACCTAAGTCGAAACAAGGCCCCGGGAGTAGACAACATTCCTTTAGAACTACTGATAGCCTTGGGAGAGTCAGTGCTGACAAAACTCTACCATCTGGTGAGAAAGATGTATGAGACAGGCGAAATACCCTCAGACTTCAAGAAGAATATAATAATTCCAATCCCAAAGAAAGCAGGCGTTGACACATGTGAAAATTACCGAACTATCAGTTTAATAAGTCACAGCTGCAAAATACGAACACGAATTCTTTACAGACGAATGGAAAAACTGGTAGAAGCCGACCTCGGGGAAGATCAGTTTGGATTCCGTAGAAATGTTGGAACACGTGAGGCAATACTGATGAGGCAATACTGACCCTACGACTCATCTTAGAAGAAAGATTAAGGAAAGGCAAACCTACGTTTCTTGCATTTGTAGACTTAGAGAAAGCTTTTGACAATGTTGACTGGAATACTCTCTTTCAAATTCTAAAGGTGGCAAGGGTAAAATACAGGGAGCGAAAGGCTATTTACAATTTGTACAGAAAACAGATGGCAGTTATAAGAGTCGAGGAACATGAAAGGGAAGCAGTGGTTGGGAAGGGAGTAAGACAGGGTTGTAGCCTATCCCCGATGTTATTCAATCTGTATATTGCGCAAGCAGTAAAGGAAACAAAAGAATAATTCGGAGTAGGTATTAAAATCCATGTAGAAGAAATAAAAACTTTGAGGTTCGCCGATGACATTGTAATTCTGTCAGAGACAGCAAAGGAGTTGGAAGAGCAGTTGAACGGAATGGACAGTGTCTTGAAAGGACGATATAAGATGAACATCAACAAAAGCACAACGAGGATAATGGAATGTAGTCGAATTAAGTCGGGTGATGCTGAGGGAATTAGATTAGGAAATGAGACACTTAAAGTAGTAAAGGAGTTTTACTATTTGGGGAGCAAAATAACTGATGATGGTCGAAGTAGAGAAGATATAAAATGTAGACTGGCAATGGCAAGGAAAGCGTTTCTGAAGAAGAGAAATTTGTTAACATCGAGTATAGATTTAAGAGTCAGGAAGTCGTTTCTGAAAGTATTTGTATGGAGTGTAGCCATGTATGGAAGTGAAACATGGACGATAAATAGTTTGGACAAGAGGGGAATAGAAGCCTTTGAAATGTGGTGCTACAGAAGAATGCTGAAGATTAGATGGGTAGATCACATAACTAATGAGGAGGTATTGAATAGAATTGGGGAGAAGAGGAGTTTGTGGCACAACTTGACAAGAAGGAGGGACCGGTTGGTAGGACATGTTCTGAGGCATCAAGGGATCACAAATTTAGCATTGGAGGACAGCGTGGAGGGTAAAAATCGTAGAGGGAGACCAAGAGATGAATACACTAATCAGATTCAGAAGGATGTAGGTTGCAGTAGGTACTGGGAGATGAAGAAACTTGCACAGGATAGAGTAGCATGGAGAGCTACATCAAACCAGTCTCAGATCTGAAGACCACAACAACAACACAATAAAAAAGCATTTAAAATGCCAATTTTTCAATTACCTCTTCAAATTTAATCCTTGGACTACCCTGCAAATTCTGTTCCTGACATAAGACGACATCGAAGAAGCCAAAATGGTCCAAGACGGATAGGTTGAACACAGCCTGTACATTGGCTTCCAAAGCCACTTGACTCAGTCCTCTGGACTTTTGCTGTGTGGCATCATCTGAAACACCCTCCTGTTGAAGTGGTTTAAGAAGTGGAGAAGCTAATTGTACAGTCTTGTCAATACTTAAGAGATGATCCTGGGGTGTTAGAAAGAATTAATAACTAAGTGCAAAGACGAGTACATTATTGTTTCCAAATCTGAGGACGACATGTAGAGCACGTCCTTTAACAGGTATCAGTATAAAATAAATTGTTACGTATCGTATGCCAAGGCTCATGGGTAAAATTTGAGCATAACCGGGTGAGTAAAAAACCTAAGTTTTACATTTCAAATACATTTATATCAACTAGGTCAATAATTCGTAATTCATAGTAAAATAAGGACTCATAACCAAACATTTACAGTTGTCCCGCAAACTGTTCATTTGCAGATCCACGATTACTGGAAGGTTTTTTCTTTCTATTATTATACGCTTTCACTCGGGTCAATTTTTGCTACTAACTGTAATACTACCTGACTGGAAATTCTGTAGTTGGCGCCTCTTGCGTCCCTCTCAGTTTGACGCCCCAAGCGCCTTCTTGTATTGCTTGACCTTACACTGGCGCTGCCTGTGTGCCCCCAAATCACCCACAGTTTTCATCTTACATTCTTCCTACTACACTGTATATGTACAATAAATTGCTCAATTACAGGTCCATATCGTTAACGCCGATATGCAGCAGGATTTTGGAACATATACTGTGTTCGAACATTATGAATTACCTCGAAGAGAACGTTCCGTGGACATGTCAACGCGGATTTACAAAACATCGTTCTGCGCTGTGAAACACAGTTAGCTCTGTCATCGCACGGAATGTTGAGTGCTATTCATAAAGGGTTTCAAACTGGTTCCATATCTCTAGATTTTCAGAAGGCTTTTGATACTATACCTCACAAACGGCTTGTAATTAAATTGCGGGCTTATGGAATATCGTCTCAATCATGCGACTGGATTCGTGATTTCCTGTCAGAGAGGTCACAGTTCGTAGTAACTGACGGAAGGTCATCAAGTAAAACAGAAGTGATTTCTGGCGTTCCCCAAGATGGTGTTCTAGGCTCTCTGCTATTCCTTATCTATATAAACGATTTAGGGGACAATCTGAGCAGTCGTCTCAGGTTGTTTGCAGATGAAGCTGTCGTTTGTCCTCAAGCAAAGTCATCAGAAGATCAAAGCAAATTGCAAAACGATTTAGATAATATATAAGTGTGGTGCGAAAATTGGCAATTGACCCTACATGATGAAAAGTGCGAGATCATCCATGTGAGAGCTAAAAGGAATCCGTTAAACTTCGGTTACACGATAAATGAATCAAATTTGATGCCGTAAATTCAACTAAATACCTAGGAATTACAATTACGAACAACTGAAATTGGAAAGAACTCATAGTAAATGTCTTGGGGAAAGCGAACCAAAGACTGCGATTTATTAGCAGAACACTTAGAAAACGTAATAGATCTACTAAAGAGGCTGCCTACACTGCGCTTTTTCATCCTCTTTTGGAATACTGCTAAGCTATGTGGGATCCTTACCAGATAGGATTAACAGAGTACATCGAGAAAGTTCAGAGAAGAGCAGCACGTTTTATATTATCGAGAAATAGGGGAGAGAATGTCACGGACATGATTCAGGATTTGCGGTGAACATAAAAATAATCACGTTTCTCGCTGTGGCGGGAGCTTTTCAATCACCAACTTTCTCCTCCGAATTCGAAAATATTTTGTTGGTGCCAACCTATGGAGGAAGAAACAATCATCATAATAAAATAAGGGAAGTCAAAGCTCACTTGGAAAGATTTCCGCGCGCTGTTCGAGAGTGGGACGGTAGAGAATTACTGTGAAGATGTTCGATTAACCATCTGCCAGGCACTTAAGTGTGATTTGGAGAGTATCCATATAGATGTAGATGAAATAAAATTCGTTATTTGCTATTCTTCCTGGTGTTGTAATTTTAGTGGCAAGCATTTTAGAAACATGGTTGTACGTAGGGTGTACATAGCTTCTTTTAGGAAGGTATTGTAAACTTAAGCACTGCAGAAGTGACCAGTATTATAAAGAGAAAAACGAATATAGAAAAATAGAGAAAATAACAGATAAGCCTAAGTTACTGATCTCTAATTTGTTGCACGTCCCGGTTCGTAGTTTCTCTGGACACTTTCAGTAGTGTAGGCATACTATGAAGCTGTTTCGCAATGCGGCCCCAGCATATCTTATCACAAGAGAGCCTCGGCCATTCGATCAAATACTGCACAAAACTTAAAAACCACAGACGGCTATCATCACCTTCCCCATAATGACAAAACTATCCATATCTGAGCTGCGGTACTTGACACAAACAATCGAAGTAGTCTTGCCTTTTATTTCAAAGATTTAAAAGAGGCTCATACCAAATATCGAACGCAAACTGTTAAGATGCCTACAAAAAGCGTGCATAAAATTCAGGGTTCTTATGAAGGAGACAGACCATACTAGAGATGAAATGACGTCCGAAATCGGCAGACCTCTTACGCTGAACCGAAGTCATGTAACCTTTGGGGGAGGGAGTAATGTGTCTTGGCGACTGTAAGACCTTCGGTACACACACCATCAGATTATTTGACTTGTCTCTCTAACGAAGTAGGCGAGTGTCAGCTATATGTCTCGTGGTCTTATCGTGGTGTGTTTATCTTCTGCCGTTAGGTCAGACGATAGAAATGCCACTTGCACGCTTAGAGTAGCAGATTGACAGAGACCAACTTTAAACAGAACTTGATTAATTTTCACACACATTTATTAAAATAATAAAAAGCATAGACATTACATAACTTGATCTGGATGCTATTTACAATTGACAATCTGAAGTTCCTTTAGTCTTGGTACTTGACAAAGTGTCTATACATTTATCTTCATAGCTATGTACAGGAATATGGTAATCTTATTAGGTGCAGACTGAATCTTGACTATAGACTGGTACAGACTAATGCAGACTGGTACAGACTGATGCAGACTGGTACAGACTGATGCAGACTAATTAATCGGAGGTCTCTACACTAGTTTAATACCTCGCGCATTCAGGTATCACTGTGCGAGTGTGATCCGCAAGGAGAAAAGGTTCTACATTAGCAGCAATCTCATTGGCTGCGTTACATATTAATACGTGGATCGGCGGAAGCAGAATTTGGTCCGTCTCTAAGGTAGCGCCATCTCGTAGTGTGGAGATGGACGAGCACTGTGTCTGCGCTGTTCGCTTAGCGGAGCGTGCTCTAGTGGGAAAGTAGTGTATGCGCTGACTACGCGGACCTATGTACACAACAACTGGCAACAGATTTTATTTAGAAGGTAGCAGCTGGAGCATGTTATTAACAGCAGCAGCGATGCGGCATCGAATGTCATCTCTCCTGTCATGTCATTGCGTCTTCGTTGTATTCTTCTAAGCCTGCGATTACTTAAATTGCCGACCCTTGACACAGACTTCGAACAACCCGGACATTTTGGTCAAATTGGATTATTTTCCCTGACACATACCGTCTGTCGACGTTTAGCTGGTCGATGGCCAGTGTTACGCAGGGACAGGAGAGAGGGAACGTTCCCTCGTCTGTCTTTCAGTGCTGACAACGCCAGCAAGCGTGTGCCTTGCGGCAGGTGAAAAAAAAAATATATATGGCTAGCGAAAAATCTTTGCGAACATAAATGATACAAAGTTACTCAATTAGGTATACTGCGATATCGAATATTATGTTTCCACCACGTACGTGTGGAATGAAATGGACACTTACATGATTGGCTTGCCCACGCACAGCTATCTGGCGGGAGGGACGGCGGCGCGGTGCATGCGATCGTTGATTGTCGGCGTGTTCTTCTAGTCATCAATAAAGAAGTATAGGTAATGTCTATACGAGAGCGTCTAAGCGTACTTGCTGCAGGTTTTTTAATATAAAACGAAAGAAACTACCTACGCGCCAGTTCTCATTTACGGATCTTTAGCTAAAATTTAAATAAATCGTATTTCCGTCCAATCGAAAGAATTTCTCTACACACAGAAAGGTTCGTGTTTACGCCCCCAAAACTAGGACAAATCGAACTTATGGCAGCTCTAATTTCAACCTCTTAACGGCACTCATTTCATGTCAGTGAATTAATTTTTCCTAACACTAATAACTGTTGTTAGGGGATTATGAGCTGCGTCACAAGATAAAGTGCTTACTTGATAACATACGTATCATAACAGCAGAGATAACAGTTTCACTCTCACGTTATACCTTAAAGTTTACTCTCGTCTTACGATTTTTTTTTAGGAAGTTGCTTATGGCTCTCGTTTCTTCAATACATTCTTTCTCTTCCACCTTTCGTTTCTCTCTCTCTTTCTCACTTGCTGCAGTTGCCTCTCGCACCAGTCTCATGAGGCAACGTTGCCAGCAAACGCATTGGCTGACTCGGTGTGATCGGACGTATTGTTTACGGCTGCAAACTTTGATATCTATTGTTGATGACACTAACATTGACGCTACGTGGAATTTATTTCACATTCTTCGTCCATTTAACTAAGAATAATTGTCATTTGAGTATATCCTTCTACAGAATATAACGTTAGGAATTCAGTCTCTTGTCTGACAATCACACATGCATCATATAACACAAGAATGCCAATAAAAATGCCTTTATGTAGTTAGCAGACAATCTAAACAGTTTTTGTCTGTTTCCTACAAACGTCTGTCGGTTGACTTAAGCCCATTTAAAAATATTCGATTCAAATGCTGGATGAGTATAGTCTGGGAAATCTGAATGCTGTCAGGTACGGTGCCGCAAGATATATACGCAGTTTCAGACTGTAATACTTGTCTTGTCGTGTTAAACCATTAACATAAAATTATACCCCTTAACGAGTAGAGTATGAGAGCATATTAAATTTTTAAACTCTGTCAATAATTACATGAAATACTGAAAATGAAATTTTGGCTGCCCCTGCAGCTGTTGGACAGGCAACCTGCAGGCAGGTGCAACTGGGTGATTTTAGCCATTTAGTAATGTAGATTCTGCAAGGGTGTTGTAACAGTGTCCCTGAGAAGCCTGAAACCAGTACAATGATCCGTATCATTATCGTCTTGTGTGTAGTGACGGAGATAGGGGTATTGCCGTACCAGATTCTGTCCCGAAAGTACCATTTCAAGGCACCAGTTGACGCTTTGGCACAGAAGAACAGTCTTTTTCTGCATCCGGATTTTCATACTACTCAGTAAGGAGGGCAGCAAAATGGAATGTTGAAGTTAGAGGAGGTCAATAAGGATACATCCGGGCAAAACACACCCTGCCCGAACAATGCAGATCTCCAGCGGCGCCCCTGTTGCTTCGAACAACCGTTACCACTTAACTCAGGTAGTGATGCACTAAAGGACGGTTCTTCCAACTGAACGGGGCCACAGCCGCCGCTCAAGTACGAGTTTAAGGAATTATAATGTTTCAGACGTTATGCAGCGATAGAAGAAGGGTGACAGTCCAAAAATCCATGTTCAGAGAGTTTCGTACGGTTCCTGCAACTTGGAAATGTGTGTGTCTTTAATACCTGTTATTCTTATCGCAGCCTAGGTGATTACTATCGCATTAAGATACTCCACCCGATGCCCCTGATAATATCCACGATAACGATATTATCACGCTTAATCTGTAGCAATTGTTGTCACAGATGTAATTGATTGAGTACCGCCAAGCCATTTGTACCGGCAGACACGTAGGTTTCCCCCGATCTTCTCTGTCAGCCGTTTTTATGGAAAATAATGCTTCCCAAATGGCTCTAAGCACTGCGGGATTTAACATCTGAGGTCATCAGTCCCCTACTTAAACCTAACTAACCTAAGGACATCACACACATCCATGCCCGAGGCAGGATTCGAACCTGCGACCGTAGCAACAGCGCGGTTCCGAGCTGAAGCGCCTAGAACCGCTTGGCCACAGCGGCCAATGCTTCTCATACATATCAAATAAAATAGTTCTGAGCAAAATTACGGTGATGAACTGTAAGGTGAGCCTGAAGTTACCATGAATCTGCTAAAAACTAGATGAACACAGGTGAATTTTAGAAATGAAGTTTGTCCAAAACTAATAGCTTTGACTAGTTCTCAAAACTGAACTTTCTTGTCTGGGAGATTTTCTTGATACCTTGGACCTCGGTGGTGTTGAAATAACTACGTTTACTCAATAAATTTACGTCTACAACACAAAATGAATACGAATACAAGGACACTTTCTGAGTATTTTGATACAAGTGACCTATGGTTTCTGGTTGCTCGTCACTGAGTAGTAACAGACAATGCTTGACAATTGCGAAAGAACAAGTGACACTTGTGAAATAACAACTGCCGATTGCTGTGGAATAACCGACGAAAGCAACGGAACACCCGACCAATGATAGTAAAAGGAAATTAAAGGGAAGGACGTCTTGACTGCAGCGAAGCCTGTGCACGAAAGGCCTGTATGTATTCGACTGTTCATGTAGCACGCTGTTTGATGAACGTTGTTATGGAACCGATTAGTGCAACAATCCGTGTGGTACGGCAACATGTCTGCAAGGCATCATTTTAGTGCTTACTATCGTGTACGAGCAGCTGGACGTCTTGAAGCCGCTCAGTGTCATGTCGCGATCAAAAAACGCCGCTGAAGATGGAAATGCTATTCGAAAGTATGCCCGTGGTCGTAGACAGACTACCACTCCGAAAGAGGATCGATGTTTAGCCCTAGTGGAGAAAAGGAACAGTCATCTCACTCCTAGGCAGATGGCTGCGGATCTTGCAACCGTTACCAGTACACTTTCTGCCAGAAGCATTTCGCGGTGATTAAATCAGGTTTGCTCGTATGCTCGAAAGCCTGTTAAATGCATTCCACTTCAGTCACACCATCGTCGAGTTCGTTGGTGTAGGGAGCATGTCGGTTGGGGGCAGCAACAGTCGTCCAGAGTGATGTTCCCCGACGAATCCCAGGTCACAGTGGCAAGTGATTCTGGCCACCAGTTACTGTGGAGCGAGAGGGGAACACGTTGCACACCACGGAATGTTCACAATCTCCATTGATATGGCCCAAGCGTTATGGTGTGTGCAGGAATTATGCATACCAGCCTAACGTTGTTGCATATAGTTGGGAAATTATTCTGGATCACGTCGTCTGTTTAGAGGTGCGGTAGTTCCCGACTTTCTGTTTATGGATGGCAATGATCCCTCCCCCCCCCCCCTCCTGAGATGTCAGACACACTGGAATATGAAGATACTGAAAGTATGGATTGCTCTGCGTACTCTCCGGACTTAAATCCTATAAAACATGCCTGTGATGCTCTACGCAGACTCGTTTCTGAACGAACACCCTCTCTCCGAAACGTGCAAGAACTGAAAACTGCCTCTAGAGAGGAGAGGAGAGGCACAGTTCCCCCGAAGACTCTTCAACAGTCTGGTAGTCAGCATGAAGAACAGGTGCAAAATTCGCATTTGTGTCCGAGGAGGGCATCTTCTTTACCAGGAGTCTGATATCCATGTTTATGTTAAGAGTCTGAAAGGTGTCAAACGTGAAGAAATCTGTATCATCTTTTGTTATAAACATACCACTCCACCTCTGTTACGTATGTACTGTATTTCATGTCGCATCACTACTTGTGATTCTTCCTGTCCAACAGTGGCCCTGTTCCTTATCAGTTACAAAACAGCGTAATTTCATTATTTGGTTTCGTACCCCAGTTACCTTTGCTTTTATGAAAATGTCTTCACAGTAGTGCAAAAGCCTGCAGTACAGAATTACCAAAATGTACTATGTACCACTGTTAACGCACAACTAATACTATCGGAAAAAAACAAATCTGAGACGGAACTGAACAATGTAGTAGGAGAGAGTGTTGTACAAAGGGCGTTCAAAAAGTTTTGCACAGTCATCTCTAATTATTTTTTATTTTTTACAGGAGGAGAATGATTTCTTGCGAACATACTTGGAACATTTAGCTATACTTTGAGCCTACTTAATGCAGCCTCCATCAGC
This sequence comes from Schistocerca cancellata, assembly GCF_023864275.1. Taxonomy (NCBI): domain Eukaryota; kingdom Metazoa; phylum Arthropoda; class Insecta; order Orthoptera; family Acrididae; genus Schistocerca; species Schistocerca cancellata. Next base: position 331,968,565 of record NC_064627.1, on the reverse strand, counting down.
TGTGACGCATCTGACCCAACGTTCTTTCCATTATGTAAATGCACTTTGGTAAAATTATGGGGATTGTCTTTTACACCATTGCTTGACACAGGAAATAAGGTTTTTCTCACTATCAAATGTTTTAACGCGCAAGTGGGTCTTCAGACGAGCAAAGATGTAAAAACCGGACGGAGCCAAATCCGGAATGTAGGGAGGATGAGGGACAATTTTCCAACCAATTTCCCTGATTTTCTCCTATGTCATAAGGGCTGTATGGAGTTTGGCATTGTCATGGTGTATTCTCATGAGCTGGCCCTGAAGATGTGGTCTGTGGGTCTTGATGGCACGTCGCAGCTTGTCCAATGACAAGCAGTAACGGTCCTGGTTAATTGTGGAGCCAGGTTCCAAAAAGCCGATGAAAATGACACCACACTGATCCCAGGAGAAGGAGGCCATCACCTTTCGGCCTGCTGTTCGTGAAAGTCTTGGTTTCTTCTTCCGAGGGGAATCCCAATGACGCCTCTCCATGGATTGGGTTTTGCTCTCAAGTTCGGACAAAAACAACCATGTTTCATCGTGGGTAAGGACGCCGTCAAAACACTGTTTCCATTCTTCAGTAAAGGTCTTCATGAGACCCTCGCACACATTCTTCCTCAGCGTTTTCATTTCTCTTGTCAATAATCTAGGCACCCTACGTGCACCGATTTTTCTGTACCCTAGTGACTATACCAGTGATACCACACTACCCAATTACAAACGAGTCACTTCAGCAAGGTGTCGTGTAGTCATACATTTGTAATTTTGGATCATCTGATCAATGGTCTCCTTATTCACATCACTCACTGCCGTCGATAGTCTACCGCATCGTGGATTGTCCAGTAGAGAGAAATCACTTTCTATAAACCTCTGCAACCACCGCTGAACACTGCTGCGATCCACTGTGTCCTCCCCATAAACAGGGAGCAACAATCGATGTGGCAGAGTCAACGCCGGTCTTGAAGAGAAACTCCCTCACCGACGTTGTCGTAACCTGACATCTACTTCACGGTCCACAATGGCTCACCTGTAAATAAAAGAAAATACTTTTATAAACCAACTTAGAGCTAAATGTTCCAAGTACGTTCACAAAACATTTCGTTCTCCTCCTGCAAAAATTAAAAAAAATTTAGAGACGACTGTGAAAAACTTTTTGAACCTGTTCTTTGTACCTTGATGGTAGTGTGCTTGGTGACACGTGATGTTTCGTGCCCGGTGTTTCAGTCTAATGACCAATATTAGAAACACTTGAAGGACTGCGCACTAGAGACCAACATAAGAATTTTCCAACGTCTGTGTTACGAAAAAGTTAACTCAGTGCATGGTCGTGAGGAAACAATTGCAGGTTGCCTATTTAAAAGCTTCTAGGGGCAACAAAAATTGGATCTTCAGTGTTTCATGTAATTATTGGCTGAATTTAAAAATTTAAATGTATCATAATCTACTCATTAAGAGATATGGTCTTACATTAAAAGGTTTGGCACAGTAAGAGTAGCAATACAGCCAGAAACTGTGACGCAGCGTAGCTCACAACATGCAAATTACCCAGACTATATTAAATCAATATTTGAGAATGAGAGCACTCAGAAACTTCCAACAAAATTTACACGTGATTTCAGACACTTATGAAAATTTTCTCGCTGAGGCTCCCGGCACACAAACTATAGTTCAGGGGATATGACGTCATTAACACTGAGATTCGTGATAAACAAGCTTTTGCTTAAAACACAGCACAAATTAGCCACACTGTACTCCAAAAACGTTAGGCTATGAGAGCGTTTAGCGACTTACAGCAAATAATAAACGTATTCCAAACTTTTTTCTCGTTTACATGCTTAATATCAAATATTTAATGCGTCAGCTCATTTGTAAAACAATCAGAAATTTGCAACTATTTTATACATGGGAGTTTGATTCTTTAAAGAATCGGATGTTTACTGGCTTTCTGTTGTTTTCGTTGTTGTAAGACATGAGACTGTGTTTTGCGCAGATTTGTAATCATTTCGATTTAGGTACTTTTAAGTGCTGTATATCGTATTAAAGCTGTTTTGAAGATATTGCTAATTCTTCAGTTAAACAATTTTATCGTGAGTAAATTTTATATATTTTTTTTAAAACCAATTATACAATATGTGGACAGTTAAATTATACGTCGTCGGTTGTGCCTCATCTTGTACCTTGAAACGGAAGATTCTTGACCGTATGACATGTGATAGCTGGAAATGAACTGAATTTCTTTAAAGCCTTAACATGTTTACTTGTCTTGAAACGGAAATTTGTGTTTGTTTCCAATACCTTCTATTTCAAAATGCAATTAACTTGTAACTGGTTTCAGATAATACTTCAACTTAATTTCATTTGACTCACTGATAGTTGATATGTAATGGAGTAATATTGGAATACACTAACTAAAAGTAATAAAACAAACTGCTGTTGAAAATGACTACAAAACGCACATCATATAAAATCTCAAAAACAAAATAAAGATCAAAGATAATGAAAGTTGCCACCCATATGTAGAAACACATAACCGTATACTTGCCAAACACGCAGTTTGCGCAAGCATCAGGACTGTACAAGGAGCTTGATACTTGAACGAATTTCGATTATGCATGCTTGTGCAACTGTTGAAGCATGTGTTATACTTGATCGTGCTTACCAAGAATAGGGAGGCATGTGCAAGCATTTGTCAGTGTTCTGATTTGATGTAATTTTTATTTCGTCCTGTTAAATTTGCTTCTATACAATGGCTGTACTACAGCTTGTGGCTGCACTGTAATGTAGATCAAGTCAAAGAATACAATAGTAAATGCAGAAAGAGAAAAGAATAACAACAGTACTGTAAGACCGTTTCCATAGCGTGCCTGCCGGGAATAATTAATATGGTAATAATTCTTTCTTTTCTTTAACGTCTCTTTACTCAACATATTACGTTTTCTCTTTAGTTTTTTCCTCAATACAAGCCAAAAAGCTGCCAAAGTAAGCGCAGCGTTGTCTGAGCTTGATATTTTCTGGTGAACAAGTATCCTTGAGCCGTGTGGAGGCGAGAGGATTATGTGCAAGTTTGCTCAAGGACGCTTGCGCAAGCTGCTTGTCAATCATACAATTACCTGTGTGGCCGCCTTCACGGGATCTTTCGCGCAGTCAGGTACTGGTTAGCGGCCGCAGCGAGCGGATCCGCCAAGCAGCGTGGAGACTGTGCAGCTAGCAGACGTACGCCTGGACCAGCTCGCGGGTACCTGCTGCACTTTGTAAGAGTATTAAGGAGAAGCAATCCGTAAAGTATTATGAAATAAAGTATTTTTATACAAGAAGTTGTGTTCTGCATATTTATTTGAGTGGAAAGAGGAGAAGGGCTGTGAGGCCTCCGCCACTATACTTTCAAAATTTAAATTTATCCGTCAATGCAGAAACAGAGGCCTGCAAGTGAACTGCGTACAACATGTTATAACTTTACTTCGTAATGTATTGTAACGATGCTGATTTTTGCATAATTTAGAGTAAAGGAACCCACTGAGGGCGGCAGTATTTCGTTGAAACTATTTTGGGGAAGTAAACAAAAGAGAAGAGTTTTGCCTCAGGGTGCACCCATAATCCCATATTGTTTAACACAGACACGAACCAATAGAAAAGTTCACGTTACAATGAATCTAACACATGGACTACTAAATACAGTATGAACGAGCTTTTCTCCATTGCAACTCTTACAAATTTCAATGGAATATTTCTTCCTAGGTACACGACCATGCTCTACCTTAGAACATTTTTTCACATTTCGAAATACCTTTCTAGAGTAATTATTGTAACTTCAGAAAAAGATTGTGAAGCGCAAAAAGTGAATGATATCTTTTAAAAATGGAATAAGAAAATGTATTAAACTTCTGTTACAGAGCTGGCTGGAGGCAAAGTACAACGGTCTCGCCTACTGAACGCAAGCTCGGGAGAGAAAGCACTGTGAGTGAATGGTCGCACTGTAGTGGTGATATTTTAAGTGAAATACAGATATAGAGATAAGTGTGGTTGAGAAACCAAACGAAATGCAATTACCTTGTAACCATCCGTTGGAGATCACGGGTCCCTTGTACCAAAATACTCTGAAAATATCCCTGAACAACCTCTGAAAATTCCTCTGTGGACTACGTGTTCTCCAGCCATTGCACAAGAAATGGCGCTGGATACTGGTACCGTTATTTATAGACTCCTTTTCACATTCTACTCGCGAATGAGAGCAGGACTGATAGATTTCGGACCTGCAGTTATAGAGCAGGGTTGCGAGGGCTCTAGCTTCAGTCAGTTGCGTCCCTCGTGAGACGGCCGAAAGGTATTCAGCCGAAACATCAGTTGAATAAATGAAGTTTTGCAGCTGCACGTCCGCAGTGTGTGGGATTAGTTAATACTCTCCGAATATATGAAGGTGCACATCGAGAGCCGGATTGTGTCTATGATACCATTCGCACCATAATGGTAGAGAATCGTACCGCAAGAAAGCAAGAGATAGGATGATGTTAGGGGTTTCCAGTATCCTCTCTCTACAACACAAATGCACGCATGGATTAATACAGTTCTTTATTTACATGAACTGGAGATGTAACTTGAATAGAGTGCATGCGATGTGGTACAAGCTCATCAGTAATAATTCTCTTGCAGACTGATGTAAAGTATAATTCTGGTTGAGGTGAACTAGTCCTGCTATAGTCACTAATCTGGTCACTATGTACTGTCGCAGTCTGTGACGAACTAACCCACTCTACGAGTAAACTGACAGACACCAAACTGCATGCTTGAGTCAGAGACCCTCCGGTCACCAGCAGCGGCCTAAATACACTCCTGGAAATGGAAAAAAGAACACATTGACACCGGTGTGTCAGACCCACCATACTTGCTCCGGACACTTCGAGAGGGCTGTACAAGCAATGATCACACGCACGGCACAGCGGACACACCAGGAACCGCGGTGTTGGCCGTCGAATGGCGCTAGCTGCGCAGCATTTGTGCACCGCCGCCGTCAGTGTCAGCCAGTTTGCAGTGGCATACGGAGCTCCATCGCAGTCTTTAACACTGGTAGCATGCCGCGACAGCGTGGACGTGAACCGTATGTGCAGTTGACGGACTTTGAGCGAGGGCGTATAGTGGGCATGCGGGAGGCCGGGTGGACGTACCGCCGAATTGCTCAACACGTGGGGCGTGAGGTCTCCACAGTACATCGATGTTGTCGCCAGTGGTCGGCGGAAGGTGCACGTGCCCGTCGACCTGGGACCGGACCGCAGCGACGCACGGATGCACGCCAATACCGTAGGATCCTACGCAGTGCCGTAGGGGACCGCACCGCCACTTTCCAGCAAATTAGGGACACTGTTGCTCCTGGGGTATCGGCGAGGACCATTCGCAACCGTCTCCATGAAGCTGGACTACGGTCCCGCACACCGTTAGGCCGTCTTCCGCTCACGCCCCAACATCGTGCAGCCCGCCTCCAGTGGTGTCGCGACAGGCGTGAATGGTGGGACGAATGGAGACGTGTCGTCTTCAGCGATGAGAGTCGCTTCTGCCTTGGTGCCAGTGATGGTCGTATGCGTGTTTGGCGCCGTGCAGGTGAGCGCCACAATCAGGACTGCATACGACCGAGACACACAGGGGCAACACCCGACATCATGGTGTGGGGAGCGATCTCCTACACTGGCCGTACACCACTGGTGATCGTCGAGGGGACACTGAATAGTGCACGGTACATCCAAACCGTCATCGAACCCATCGTTCTACCAATCCTAGACCGGCAAGGGAACTTGCTGTTCCAACAGGACAATGCACGTCCGCATGTATCCCGTGCCACCCAACGTGCTCTAGAAGGTGTAAGTCAACTACCCTGGCCAGCAAGATCTCCGGATCTGTCCCCCATTGAGCATGTTTGGGACTGGATGAAGCGTCGTCTCACGCGGTCTGCACGTCCAGCACGAACGCTGGTCCAACTGAGGCGCCAGGTGGAAATGGCATGGCAAGCCGTTCCACAGGACTACATCCAGAATCTCTACGATCGTCTCCATGGGAGAATAGCAGCCTGCATTCCTGCGAAAGGTGGATATACACTGTACTAGTGCCGACATTGTGCATGCTCTGTTGCCTGTGTCTATGTGCCTGTGGTTCTGTCAGTGTGATCATGTGATGTATCTGACCCCAGGAATGTGTCAATAAAGTTTCCCCTTCCTGGGACAATGAATTCACGGTGTTCTTATTTCAATTTCCAGGAGTGTACTTGCTACCACGAGGGCGTTGGCAGGTATTGCTTGTAGGTGTGTCTCTGGCCTCTATCATGATAGGCGAGCCTGATCCAGCGCCTACTAATCGATCTTCGTGCTTCATCTTTGCTGACCAGTGTGCTGGCGACAGCTTACACCAGCACAATAATCTCTCTCTATTCTGTTCTTTTGATTTTTACACCGGACGTCTTTCCATTATCTCCCACGATGTATTTTTCTGAAGAGGCCCAACACTATTTCGAGTAATGAACGCCGCCTAGTTAAAACAATTTTTACACTCACCTTTGCATGTATTCTGCATTAACTGTACCATATGTCTCAAGTGGTCATCTTCAGATCAATGTGCGTCCTAGTAGTCTTAGCTTCATTGAGGACCTAGCATTATCGCTCAAAACATAAACGCTATTATTGTAGGAAATTAAAAATTGTTTTAATAAATATACCAACGACACACATGATTACAACAACATACTTCACAGGCAGAACGTCTTTCTTCAAAATATTCTTATACCGAGTAAATGAATCCACTGTTGACGAGCACGTATTGTCTGAAGCGGTCGCTTGCCATTTGGCACAGACTGGTATTAGGTCTGTCGATTTGAACCAACCTGTTTTTTTTCTTTTCTTTTAACATCATGGATGTTAGCCAATTAGCAGCACCGAACCCATACTGCCCCGAAATGCGTTTGTTAAACTTGTACCGGTATGGCTTCAGAGGTTTCCCTCTCTTCCCTTATACCAGACAGATTCGAATTTCAGACCATCGAGGAACACTTAAGACTGCTGAGTCTTGTGCACCCCCTCCTTTCTTGGTGTACTATTAACAACTAGAATTTTTGCACTTTGATTTTATCTGCCACAAAGAATTTCACGTATTCATTCCACTCCATACCTCTTCCAACTATTAAGCAAACACCTTTAACCTATTGGAATGAGTCCAGCGATTAGCATTTTCTCCTACTCAGCGCAACATACTCATTGCAACAAGGGTTTCAGAAAATAGTCTACAATCTCCCACATACTAAAAAGGAAGGGTACGATTTAAACGACGAAGTTTGTCAGATTGGACGAGATTGGAGAAGAACATGACCTCATCCGTTTATAAGGATACAGAATTAAGCTAGATTAAATTCGATATTTTTCTCATAAACATCATTGATGCGAAATTTTCTGTACCCTCGTGGCATGTGATGAGCGACCATGTTTACAACTAGTTTTATTAAAATTTGATAATAATTAATTGGGACAAAAAGTTGTTATTTTATATGTAGATGATATCTAATAAACGCTCAAATACTTATTATTTCTTTAACATGGTTCATGGGAGGCACGTGCTGGATGGAGTTTGACAGCAGAATTTCTACGTCACAGTAAACATCACGATGTACCTCAATCAAAATGCAACACAATAATATTGCTGAAAAATGAATGATGGAAAATGAATGAAGGGAACTCTAGCAGAAACTGTTATTTTAGTACGAACTGCAGTTCTCCTCAAACCAGATGTATGTACTTACACATTGCAATAAAAGTACAGCGATCTTGGGAAACAGAAGAAGCATTTTATTTAGTAAACGACAGAAGAGAAGCAAACACTAATTTATTGTGATTAAATGAGAACTTTCCTATTGAAATGTTGAAAAGCGAAGCTCCAATAATGGGGAAAACAGGATACCAGAACAAGTCCGAGTTTGATAAATGTTACACAATTTTTGGTTTAGAAAAATTCAGAGAGGAGAAGATGTATATTTAAAAGTAAATACTCGCCACTTTAAGTTCTGACTCCCATGATGAAAGAATTTCACCCTTTCACATTTCAAAGGAACCTTCCAAGCATTCACTTTAATCGATTTAGAGGCATCACGGAGAAATTAAACTTGATTCCCTGGATGAGATCTGGACCACAATTAACTAGAATACAAGTTCAATGTGTCAACAACTGCACCACCTAGTCCGGTAGCCACAAACTGACTGCTAGTAAAGGTCATGAACATAAAACCAACAGCCATTATCCCCGCGCTACTTCCATGAATTCAACATGGAGAAATGTTATTGCTGTAATGAGAAAACGTGAACTGAGAAGACTAGGTCATAGAACAAGCCACTACGTACAGACAAGATGGTGCTACAGCTAAAAATTTTAAACATGAAAACAAACAAGTTTTGTAATAAGTATGAATAACGAAAACATTACATTTAAAACTCTGAATTACTGAGAGGAACTTCTGTATAAAGTTACAGTTGTGTGCTACATGAGAGTCTTTCAAAAAATCTGGGAATTACCACATAAAAACTTTTCATTTCAGGAACACGCCTATTGAAAGTGGAATCTGCAAAATAGTTCACATCCTCCTGTACATTGGTTAAGTATGTTACACGAACTTCTAAGAAAAACACAACAACCCTCTTGTAAAGAAAATTCTTTTATTATGTCTTAATTTAGACTGACAAATACAATAATAGAATTTTGGTTAAGGAAATATTATCCCAGCAGAAACTGCCTTTCCACCTAGTGTATACAAATGCTATAGCTCCTTTTGAATGAGTCCGTATACTCAACCACCAACCTCAATTTGGAGTATGTAATAAGGAAATGTGGTACTGCCTTGACCAAAAACAATTTTTCTTGATTTACTACCCATACATGTTTCAGAGTAGTTTCTTCATCTTCAGTGAGTTTTATTTATTATCTGTTGAACAATATACAAAATTTTATGCTTTGTGATAGTTATCAGTTTTTTGAGGTTATAGTATTTACGTTACTGTAAGTAACGACAGAAATATTAACACGAGGAATAATTGTATACATTATTATTACATATTGTTTTTACAAGTATGTTTGCTATTTGCAGCACAGCTACAATTATTGACGTCCAGTATGTGATCTGAAATTAATAAGTGTTTATCATTATTTTGTTACATAATTTCTCATAATTTTAAGCCTGGTATGATATCATCGGTTTTTTTCTTTCTGTAGTAGTATTGTCATTTCCAGAGTTGGAAAGGCGAGACGCTTGAACAGTGACGTACCATATGAAACTTCCTGGAAGATTAAAACTGTGTGCCCGACCGAGACTCGAACTCGGGACCTTTGCCTTTCGCAGGCAAGCGCTCTACCATCTTTTTTTTTTTTTTTTTTTTTTTTTAATCTCATTTTGTTCGCTTTTGTTCGTTGACTCTGCTCGGGGCGGACGTCGTAACACATCCGTTTTAAGTTCGTTGTTGATCGATTAACTCAGTTGTTTGTTACAGAGGGCTGCTAACCCTCTGACCGATCACGCTGAGCTACCGTGCCGGCATACTATCTGAGCTACCGAAGCACAACTCACGCCCGGTACTCACAGCTTTACTTCTGCCAGTAACTCGTCTCCTACCTTCCAAACTTAACAGAAGCCCTCCTTCGCAGGGCTTCTGTTAAGTTTGGAAGGTAGGAGACGAGTTACTGGCAGAAGTAAAGCTGTGAGTACCGGGCGTGAGTCGTGCTTCGGTAGCTCAGATGGTAGAGCGCTTGCCCGCGAAAGGCAAAAGGTCCCGAGTTCGAGTCTCGGTCGGGCACACAGTTTTAATCTGCCAGGAAGTTTCATATCAGCGCACACTCCGCTGCAGAGTGAAAATCTCATTCTAGTGACCTACCAGTTTGTGACAGCGAAATTTCGGTTTTACGAGAGGTCTGTATCAGCAACTTTATGAACCATATTCTGCCGCACTTTAAACACAATCTGTTCTCTGCAGCCGTCGCGCTGATGTTTTTGTATTTCTTAAATCATTTTCATTGCATTCACGGTTTTCCGCTATGTCACTTGTGTAATCCGCAAATATAAGACAATTTGTATCAACTGTCTTGCCGGCCTACAGCAGAAGATAACTTATACACTATCAAGAAAATCACTGGACCTAGAATAGAAATAGTTGCTTCTCTTTCTTTGCAGATCACAAGTCAGATTCAAGTTTCCTTCCTGCTCTTTCACAATGGAGGAAAACCTTCCACTTCTTTTTTTTTTTCGGAGACAGCTGAACATGTTAGTGAAACTAACCCTTAATTCCTTAATGTCAGAACTTGTTCGAAAGTATAATGCGACCCACATGATTGTTAGATCAAAGAAGGTACCTAATGTCCGAAAGGTACCATTCAGCCCTATACTACTTTGCACGTCTACAAAAATAAAAGTGGCCCGGGCGAGTGGATACGGTTTGAACGTGAATGTATACATATGACCATACCCCGTGACAAAGTTACTTCCAACAGGATGGAGCAACTGCCCATACAGCCGGCCTAACCTTGGAGAACATTTACGCAATCTTTACGCCTCACAGTGTTGTTAGCACAGATCAGTTTGGTCGTGAACCTAGCTGATTATCCAGGCCACGTGATCTACATCTACATCTACATGGATACTATTCAATTCACATTTAAGTGCCTGGCAGAGGTTACATCGAACCACCTTCTCAGTTCTCTATTATTCCAGTTTTGTATAGCTCGCGGAAAGAACGAACACCTATGTCTCCCCGTACGGGCTCTGATTTTCTTTATTTTATCGTGGTGATCGTTTCTCCCTATGTAGGCCGGTGCCAAAAAAAAAAAAAAAAAAAAAAAAATCGCATTCGGAAGGGAAAGTTGGCGACTGGAATTCCGTGAGAAGATTCCGCCGCAACGAAAAACGCCTTTGTTTTAATTATGTCCACCCCAAATTCTGTATCATTTCAGTGACATTCTCTCCCGTATTTCGCGATAATACAAAACGTGCTGCCCTTCTTTGAACTTTTTTGATGTACTCCGTCAGTCCTATCTGGTAAGGATCTCACACTGCGCTGCAGTATTCTGAAGAGGACGGACAAGCGTAGTTTAGGCAATCTCCTTAGTAGATTTGTTACATTTTCTAACTGTCCTGCCAATAAAACGCAGTCTTTGGTTAGCCTTCCCCACAACATTTTCTATGTATTCCTTCCAATTTAAGTTGTTCGTAATTGTAATTCCTAGGTATGTAGTTGAATTTACGGCCTTTAGATTTGACTGATTTATCGTGTAACCGAAGTTTAACGGATGCCTTTTAGCACTCATGTGGATGACCTCACACTTTTCGTTATTTAGGGTCAATTGCCAATTTTCGCACCATACAGATATCTTTTCTAAATCGTTTTGTAATTTGTTTTGATCTTCTGATGACTTTATTAGTCGATAAACGACAGAGTCACCTGCAAACAACCTAAGAGGGCTGCTCAGATTGTCTCCAAATTGTTTATATGGATAAGGAACAGCAAAGGGTCTATAGCACTACCTTGGAGAACGCCAAAAATCACTTCTGTTTTACTCGATGACTTTCCGTCAATTACTACCAAGTGTGACCTCTCTGACAGAAAATCACGAATCTAGTCACATAACTGAGACGATATTCCACAAGCACGCAGCTTCACTACAATCTGCTTGTGTGGTACAGTGTCAAAAGCCTTCCGGAAATCCAGAAATACGGAATCAGTCTGAAATCCCTTGTTAATAGCACCCAACACTTCGTACGACTAAAAAGCTAGTTGTGTTTCACAAGAACGACATTTCCAAGTCCATGTTGACTCTGTGTCAATAGACCGTTTTCTTCGAGGTAATTCATTATGTTCGAACACAATATATGTTCTAGTGTGCGATTATTTTGTGCGGGGAGCCCTGAAGCCTAAGGTGTATCGCAACAACTATCGCTGTTTTCAAGAACTGCAGCAGAACATTTCGGATAAGATTGCAACAATTCCAGCAGTCCAGCTTCGATCCGCCTTCTGCAACTTGCTGACTAGGGTCCAAAGGAGCAAAGAGATGAATGGTGGTCACTTTCAACATCTGCTACAGTCGGGTAGTACTGTATTTCCTTTCCTCCGCTGTGTTTCTTTGTACCCTGGAACTCTGTTGTCCGGGCCACTTTTATTTGCCCCACCCTGTATAAACAAAGTGCATTTTACGGCGATGCCCTTCTTCTGAAGTCGAATTTGTTCTGAGTGTAGCTATTCTGCAAGCAATATACTACAAAAATATCCGTAAGCATTGGTAATAAATAAATTGGCCTGTAATTGTCCAGTTATCTCTTTCTCCCATTTTATAAAATAATTTTCTAACGAGAGATGTTCCTGTTTGGCAACACCTGAACGACACTTTACACAGTTGTCTGAGTACTGTGCTAACGTTTAGTGAACTGATCTTCGAAGTACTACTTCAAGCTTTAAGGTGACAAAAGTCATGAGATAGCGATATGCCCATATACAGATGGCGGTAGTATCGCGTACACAAGGTATAAAATGGCAGTGCATTGGCGGAGTTGTTATTTGTACTCAGGTGATTCATGTGAAAAGGTTACCGACGTGAATACATCCGCACGTCGGGAATCAGTGTACCTTGAACGCGGAATGGCAGTTGGAGCTAGATGCATGGGACATTACATTTCGGAAATCGTTAGGAAATTCAATATTCCGGGACCCACAGTGTCAAGAGTGTGCAGAGAATACCAAATTTCAGATATTACTTCTCACCATGGACAACGCAGTAACCGACGACCCTCACTTAACGACCGAGAGCAGTGGAGTTTTCGTATAATTGTCAGTGCTAACAGACAAGCAACACTGTGTGAAATAACCGCAGAAATTAGTGTGGGATGTACGACGAACGTATCCGTTCCGAAATTGAGCGTGAATGGGCTATGACAGCAGACGATCGACGCCAGTGCCTTTGCTAACACCACGACATCACCTACAGCGCCTCTCCAGGGCCCGTGACCGTATCGGTTGGACTCTAAACGACTGGAAAACCTTGGCCTAGTCAGATGAGTCCCGATTTCAGATGGTAAGAGCTGATGGTAGGTTTCGAGTATGGCCTATACCCCAAGAAACCGTGAACCTAAGTTGCCAACAAGGCTCTGTGCAAGCTGGTGGTGCCTCCATAATGGTGTGGGCTGTGTTGACATGGAATGGGCTGAGTCTCGGTTATGTTCCTCTGCTTGGAGACCAGTTGCAGGCATTCATAGCCTTCATGTTCCCAAACAACGACGTAATTTTTATGGATAATAACAGGCCACGTCACGAGTCCACAGTTGTTCGCAACTGGTTTGAAGATCATTCTCGAGAGTTTCAGCGAATGATTTGGCCATTCAGATCGCCCAACATGAATCCCATCGAACATTTATGGGACGTAATCGAGAGGTCAGTTCGTGCACAAAATTCTGCAAGGGCAACACTTTCTTCGCAATTGTGGACGGCTATAGAGGAAGCATGGCTCAATGCAGAGGACTTTCAGCGACTTGCTGCTGCACTTCGCCGAGCAAAAGGATGTTCTACAGCGTATTAGGAGATATCCCATGACTTCTGTCACCTCCGTGTACATGTTCATAACCATGGGAATTTTTCCTTTTCAATGATTTAATCATTGATTCAGTTACTTTTTTGCTTGTTTCCTGCAGCTACAGTATATTACACGTTACTGTCTTTAGACACCAGCTTCTGCATACTTGTCTCTATCAATAACTTCGTTTTCCTATTGTTCCCAGAAAATTGCTTACTTGAAGGTTTCCACAATTCTGAAGGATCACGGGGAGATATATTCTCCAATAGTAGACGTAATAAGTTGAACACCCACCTTCTGCCCTCATTCTCCTTTCACAAAAGGTCATTAGAGAAGGAGCATAAGCCCGATTTGAGGAGGGACATCGAAGGAATCGGGCATTTCGTTTCAAAAGCAGACAGGTTGACATATTCCTTAAAGGATTTAAGGAAGCCACGGAACACTAATGTCAGGATGATCGTGCGAGTATTTGATCCGTCGACCTCCGAATGCAAGTGCGGCGCCTTACCACTGCATGCAGTCATGGACTGTGCGGCTGGTCCCGGCGGAGGTTCGAGTCCTCCCTCGGGCATGGGTGTGTGTGTTTGTTCTTAGGATAATTTACGTTAAGTAGTGTGTAAGCTTAGGGACTGATGACCTTAGCAGTTAAGTCCCATAAGATTTGAACATTTGAACCACTGCATGACCTAGCTGGGTGTGGAGATCAGTGCCGTCTTTGCATACTTTATGGCTATGACGACGAGAGAGAGAAGGGAGATAGGGTGTTATGTATTTCAATACTAATGTGGCGACTGTAAAGCCGGGTATCCAAAAATCAAACTAAAAATTAGATTTCATCTAATGAGTAAGAGTTTACCAGTTAATCTCGTATTTACGATCCGAGTTTGTAGTATCTCACTATACCATTACGAAAGTGGTACATTTTCTCATCTAGTATATGATTACGTACTGTACGTGGTGACTATTTACATCTTCATCTTCTTCATCTGTGTCTATACTCCACAAGCCATCTTACAGTAGAGTACTTTGTGTTCCATTGTCGTCCCCCCCCCCCTCCCCCCACCTGTCCTGCTCCAGTCGCAAATGGTTAATTGGGCAATAGATTGTTGGTAAGCCCGTGTGAAGACTCGAATCTCGCTAATTTTAAGTTCGTAGAGTTCTCTTAAGATATACATCGCGGAAAGCAACATATTGCTTGACTCTTCTAGGAACATGAGCGCTCGGAATTTTAACAGTAAACCGCATCGTTGAGCACTGCATTTGGCTCAGCATCTCTGTGACGCTCTCGTGCTTATTAAATGCCTCTGTAAGGAAACGCACTGCTCTTCTTTGGATCTCTGTATGTCTTCCGTCAATCCTATCTGAATTGGATCCCAGACTGACGATCAATATTCAAGTATTGGCCGAAGGAGAGTTTTGCAAGGTCACTCTTTGTGGGTAGGCCACTTCCTGAGGCTTCTTGCAATGAATCTCAGTGCACTACCTGCCATTGGTTTCATGTGGTCGTTCCACTTTCAATCACTGCTGAGGCATATTCCTAAATACTTTATGGATGTGAATGATTCCAGCGATTGTTCTGCAATCGTGTAATCATACAATAACGGGTTTTGTCCATTTACGCTCAATACGTTACATTTGTTTACGCTTAGAGTGGCTACACCAAGCGTCGGTCCTCTGCAGGTCCTCCTGCATTTCGTTACAATTTTCTAGGTTTCGGCTTCTCTGAATACTAAAGGATCATCCACGAAAAGCCTCTTGGAAATTATGAGGCTATACACTGGGTTATTATATACCTTGTGGTGAGTAGTGGACCTCTAACACTTTCTTGGGATTCATCCGAAGTTACTTTTACATCTGAAGATTTCTCTACGTTGATAATGACACGGGCTATATTCTGTTGGCTAGAACAAGCCAGTCACATAGCTGGTCTTATATTCCGTACGCTCTAATTTTATTCATCAGGCCGCAGTGCGGAACTGTATCGAACGGCTGTCGGTAGCCAAGGAATGCGACGTGAACCTGGGCGCCAGTATACACTGTCCTCTGAGTCTCGTTGACGAACGGAGGGTTCACACAATCGTTGTTTTCGAACCCACCTTGATTCCTACAGCGGTTTTCGGTCTCAGGAATATCAAAATTCTACAACAACCCAACGTCAGAGATACAGGCCTATAGTTTCGTGCATCTGTTGGACGACTAGTTTTAATTCATATCTACAATACACTTAGCTACATTAATTGATTAATTAAAACTCACATATTCAAATACGCACACAGTAACATTATGTATTCAAATTTCTTCTGGGGATAGAGGAAGATTTTCGATCAACATATTTAAATATTCGTCATAAATTTAACGCACTTTCGTTGTTCCAACATTACTACTTATTTTCCAGGCATTCTTCTCATTTTGTATTAAAGACGTCTTCAGTTGATTTTTATTTTTATTCGTTGCCTGTCCTGATAATTTCTATGTTTCTCACATATAGTCGTAGGTTAAAAAACGCCATTCCTCCTCACCCAAGAAAATTTGACTTATATAAAATATTCGGTTTTATAGTTTGTCAACCCTTGCTTTTTATGATGTGAAACACTTCGCTGGTGATCTGGCAGTTGCCTAACACGGTTAATACGAGAATTGTGATTTCTTTGTTTACTTAAAAGCTGGACAGAGCAACGACACTATTTCAGTTGCGCTTGTACTAGTTGCTTTTGTCCATCAGCATATATCCTAGGTACTTCGCAGTTTGCGGGCTTCTGTCTTGACTCAGGTATCGTCTTGAACAACGGTTGACACTCTTGTTCCCGGTATTAATTATGAACGCTGACAGTACTTTCAAATTGCGAATTGTGTTACGACTGTCTCCATAAACAAGTAAAAGTACTGTAAAGCAGATGTTAGCTTGCGGAGCACGTTTAGATTGCGAACTTGCAGCGCACTGGACTCGCAATCGGGAGGAACGGCGTTGAACTTACCGTCACGCCATCCAGTTGTAGTTACGGTTTTCAGTTCGAAGACTAGTTTGATGCAGCTCTCCAGGCCAGTCTGTCCTGTGCAGGCGTCTTCATCCCTGCAGGACTACCGCAACATCCATTCATTTGAGTCTGTCTCCTGTAATCAAGCTTTCGTATCCGCCTACAATTAGCCCCGTCCGCCCGCCACAGTTCATTCTGCCCCCTCGGTGCGTCAGGATATGCCTTCTTTTAGTCAATAACTGTAGAATGTCATGTTTTTTTTTGTCTCCGATTCTATTCAGTACCTCTTCAGTAATTATCTAAGCATCGGCGTTCTCCTGTATCACCAATTTTCAAAAGCTTCTTTTCCCTTGTTGTCTGAACTGCTTATTGTTCACGCTTCACTTCTACACAAGGCTACACTCCAGACAAATACCTCGAGGAAAGACTTCCTGACACTTAAATTTTAATTACATGTTAACAAATTCCCGTTGTTTATAAATGCTTTTCTTGCTATTGACAGTCCGCTTTTCGTATCCTCTCTGCTTCAACCATTGTAACAAAAATGTACGGCACAAATTCCAGGACACTTTCCTCACACATAGACGATGGAATTACACTCCTGGAAATTGAAATAAGAACACCGTGAATTCATTGTCCCAGGAAGGGGAAACTTTATTGACACATTCCTGGGGTCAGATACATCACATGATCACACTGACAGAACCACAGGCACATAGACACAGGCAACAGAGCATGCACAATGTCGGCACTAGTACAGTGTATATCCACCTTTCGCAGCAATGCAGGCTGCTATTCTCCCATGGAGACGATCGTAGAGATGCTGGATGTAGTCCTGTGGAACGGCTTGCCATGCCATTTCCACCTGGCGCCTCAGTTGGACCAGCGTTCGTGCTGGACGTGCAGACCGCGTGAGACGACGCTTCATCCAGTCCCAAACATGCTCAATGGGGGACAGATCCGGAGATCTTGCTGGCCAGGGTAGTTGACTTACACCTTCTAGAGCACGTTGGGTGGCACGGGATACATGCGGACGTGCATTGTCCTGTTGGAACAGCAAGTTCCCTTGCCGGTCTAGGAATGGTAGAACGATGGGTTCGATGACGGTTTGGATGTACCGTGCACTATTCAGTGTCCCCTCGACGATCACCAGTGGTGTACGGCCAGTGTAGGAGATCGCTCCCCACACCATGATGCCGGGTGTTGGCCCTGTGTGCCTCGGTCGTATGCAGTCCTGATTGTGGCGCTCACCTGCACGGCGCCAAACACGCATACGACCATCATTGGCACCAAGGCAGAAGCGACTCTCATCGCTGAAGACGACACGTCTCCATTCGTCCCTCCATTCACGCCTGTCGCGACACCACTGGAGGCGGGCTGCACGATGTTGGGGCGTGAGCGGAAGACGGCCTAACGGTGTGCGGGACCGTAGCCCAGCTTCATGGAGACGGTTGCGAATAGTCCTCGCCGATACCCCAGGAGCAACAGTGTCCCTAATTTGCTGAGAAGTGGCGGTGCGGTCCCCTACGGCACTGCGTAGGATCCTACGGTCTTGGCGTGCATCCGTGCGTCGCTGCGGTCCGGTCCCAGGTCGACGGGCACGTGCACCTTCCGCCGACCACTGGCGACAACATCGATGTACTGTGTAGACCTCACGCCCCACGTGTTGAGCAATTCGGTGGTACGTCCACCCGGTCTCCCGCATGCCCACTATACGCCCTCGCTCAAAGTCCGTCAACTGCACATACGGTTCACGTCCACGCTGTCGCGGCATGCTACCAGTGTTAAAGACTGCTATGGAGCTCCGTATGCCACGGCAAACTGGCTGACACTGACGGCGGCGGTGCACAAATGCTGCGCAGCTAGCGCCATTCGACGGCCAACACCGCGGTTCCTGGTGTGTCCGCTGTGCCGTGCGTGTGATCATTGCTTGTACAGCCCTCTCGCAGTGTCCGGAGCAAGTATGGTGGGTCTGACACACCGGTGTCAATGTGTTCTTTTTTCCATTTCCAGGAGTGTATATTATGTAAGCGTGGCTCTGGAAACGCTTTGTTTTCATCTTACAACTCAACCTGATCTGTTAGGAAATGTGCCTTTAGATGTGCGATAAAACATGCACTTCAAGCACGATGGAAAACCTCCTCATTTTAGTGTTAATGCCCGTCGGCTTCTAAATAACAGGTTCGGTGCCGGATGGATAGGTAAAGATGAACTAATTGCCTGGCCTCCATGTCTCTCCGGACCTAAACCCATCGGACTTTTATTTGTGGGAGTATTTGAAAGCCCTTGTGTATGGAAATCCAGTACAAGCTGTTCAGAGTCTCCGTGCCCGTATTACGGAAGGCTGCGAACCCGTATGCAATACTCCACAGGCACATCAGCGCTTCCGAGATTCACTACCAGGACGGGATGATGGATGTGAGAAAGATCAGCGTGCGCTACGGTGGTGCGTTCTGTTCGCGAGTGTTCCCCATGATTATTGAGTTGGAGAAAATAAGTTGTAACAATGAGACAAAGCGTTCTAGACCCATGTTCATATAAGATAATTTCTTCGTCTACGTGTGAGGAATGTGTTCTCCAATATGTGCCGTATATTTTTGTTACACCCTGTAAAACATTTCACGTACCACTTTCACATTATTTGTTCTTCTTTCTTTCTTTACTGGAATAGCTTACTCCCATAGCTGTGCAATGTACAATATTAACACCGTATCCTCATTCTGAGCTAAACATGTCGCTTGTTATAGAGGGATGCTGACACAGCTAACAGTGTAGCATTATGTTACGAAACAGGGTGTGTACAGTCTGTGGTTGTGTGTGTAGTGACTGGAGTGACAAATGAATTCACTGTGCAGAACTAGCCTTTTATGTTATTAAATAACTTATTTGTAAAACACTATTGTATATTAGGTATAAACCGAATGAGGTAGCGCTGTTTTGAACAGACTGGCCTCGCAGTCGGAAGGGCAGAAGCTCCAGTCTTCATCTGACCATAGTGATCAAGATTTTCCGTGGTTCCCCTAAATTACTTAAGGGAAACGCCGGGATGATTCCTGCTATAAAGGCACGGTCGACTTCATGTCCTGTCCTTGTCAAACTAGGCTTGTAAATATGTTAATGCCCGTATACGTGAATTACATTACTTCTGCTGTTCTGAAGTCGTAATATCAATACATGTCCAATATCCTTGTACAAGTGATCTACGGATCAATAAAACTGCTACTACTACCACTACTACTACTACTACCAGTACTGCTACACTACGATTATCAGTTATTTTACTGGCGAGATAACAAAATTCATATTCTCCACTTAGTGTCTCATTTTCAAATGTAATTCCCTCAGCACCGCCTGATTTAATTCGGCTACATTTCAATATGCTTCTTTTGTTGATGTTTAACTTACAACCTCTTTTCAATGCAGGTTGCGCTTCCTGAATCGCTGAACGTGAATACTGGGATAGTTCCTCCGAAGAGGACACGGCTGAGCTGCTTCCGCATCCGAGCCTGTGATCCTCCTATAATGACCTCTGCGTCAATTAGACTTCAAACCGCAACCTTAATTTCCTTCTCCATAAATGCAGGTGGCCAACGGCCTTCCATCAGTGGTAACACCGGTTCCCATCAAATCACCGAAGTTAAGCGCTGTCGGGTTGGGCTAGTACTTGGATGGGTGACCATCAGGTCTGCCGAGCGCTGTTGGCAAAATAGGGTGCACTCAGCCCTTGTGTGGCGAACTGAGGCGCTACTTGATTGAGAAGTAGCGGCTCCGGTCTCGTAAACTGACATACGGCCGGAACAGCGGTGTGCTGACCACATGCCCTTCCATAACCGCATCCGGTGACGCCTGTTGTGGTCTGAGGATGACACAGCGGCCGGTCGGTACCGTTGGGCTTTCCAAGGCCTCTTCGGACGGAGTTTAGTTTAGTTTTACAAATGCAGGTGCTCAAACAACTGGGTACAGAGGTATAAGAATATACACACAAATACATTTGTCTTTGCGTGTTTTTATGCAGTATGTGTTTTATGGTCTCTAATATTATTACATGAAGCATTAACATAAGGAATAAAGTAGAGTAAACTGTATTTCTTTAGTTCAGATCAGCAGTCAGAGGCAGGTTATTCTCGTTTTGAGGGAGGATCGTGGACGTAATTATAGGTCTATATCGTTGACGGCAGTTCGTTGCAGAATTCTGGAACATGTTCTATGCTCGAGCATTATGACGTTTTTAAACAATGAACGTCTCCTCTCTGAAAATCATCATGGATTTCGAAAACGGAGATCTTGAAAACACAGCTGTTCGTCCGGGAAATCCAGAGTGCCGTAGATCAAGGCGCTCAGGTTGATGCCATATTTGTCGCAAAATGACCGCAACGAGCAAATTAGAGAAATTAGGGCACATACAGAGGTTTGTTGAGAGTCACTATTACGACACATCATTGGCGAATAGAACAGGGAAAGGGGGGGGGGAGATGAAATTGGCACCAAAAATGCTCTCTGCCACACACCGTAAGACGCCTTGCAGAGCAGAATGCGAAAGTAAAGTCTGGTTTTCAATTACATTTCTAATTTTTTTTCCACTAGGAGATGTGCGCATGTAACAGGGCTGGCATTTAAATCTCCGTGCTGTGGGCATCATTTTCCAGTAGGGAGGGATCGTTGACCGCAAGAGGTCGGCGCGTGTTGTGACCGCGCAATCAGCAGTGAGCAGCGTCAGCTGGGAAGGAGCCAACAGCCGGCGCGGGCTGTCACAACCAGCTGACGGCCCACTTTCGCAGGCAGCGAAAGCGTCGTGAGCGCGCGAGCCGACAGAGCAGCGGATGAAGGTAACTGCTCTCCAGCAGCGAGACGGAGCACTTCGAGAGCCACTAACAAACCAAACAACAAGAATAAAATTGTGTGTGTCCCAGAAACAATATGACACCCTAGTTTCCCAGTGTAGTTGATCACACACCTAAAAGAGTACACTGCGCTTTGGAGTGCTGTAGATAGTGTAGAACTGTTATCAGGAGGCCACGTGGGCCTTGTAATACAGCCCACGTTAATCTGAACAAAGTCATGGTAGAATGTTAATATGTATGTATGTATGTATGTATACCCATGCTCATAAATTAAGAATAATTGCAGAATGTGGTGCCACACAACGTGGAACTACACAAAACTGGCGCTAATAGCATAGGCACATAGGGAACACTCACGACACGGACATGTAAGTCCACGGTATTGGTGATAAGTTGAGAAAACGCCACTGTTTCCTGCACATGTACCCCGACATCAATATGGGTTATGATCACCATGCTCAAGTTCACAGGCTGCACAACGAGTTGGCATACTCTGGATCAAGTGGTCGAGTAGCTGCTCGGGTATAGCCTCCAATTCTTGCACCAGTGCCTTTCGGAGCTTGTGTCCTTGGGGTTTGAAGACACGCAGCGATATGTCGACCAAAAGCATCCCAGACGTGCTCGATGGGGTTTAGGTGTGGAGAACAGGCAGGCCACTTCATTCGCCAGATATCTTCTGCTTCAAGGTACTCCTGCACGGTGGCAGCTCGGTGAGACCATGCATTATCATCCATCAGGAGGAAGGTGGGACCCACCGCACCTCTGAAAAGGCGGACATACTGGTGCAAAATGACGTCCCGATACACCTGACCTGTTACAGTTTCTCTGTCAAAGACATGCAGAGGTGTACGTGCGCCAGTCATAATCTCATACCACACCATCAAACCACGACCTCCATACATGTCCCTTTCAAGGACATTAAGGCGTTGGTATCTGGTTTCTGGTTCACACCAGACGAAAGCCCGGCGAGAATTACTGTTCAGACTATACCTGGACTCGTCTGTGAACATAACCTGGGACCACTGTTCCAATGACCATGTACTGTGTTCTTGACACCAGGATTTACGGGATCTCCTGTGACCAGGGATCAGTGGAATGCACTTTGCAGGTCTCCGGGTGAATAAACCATGTCTGTTCAGTAGTCTGTAGATTGTGTGTCTCGAGAAAACTGTTCCAGTGGCTGCAGTAAGGTACCGAGCAAGACTACCCGCAGTACTCCGTGGCCGTCTGTGGGTTCTGATGGTGAGATATCGTTCTTCTTGTGGTGTTATACACTGTGGACGTCTCGTACTGTAGCGCCTGGACACGTTCCAAGTCTTCTGGAAGCGTTGCCATAATCTTGAGATCACACTTTGTGGCACACGGAGGGCCTGTGCTATGATCTGCTGTGTTTGAACAGCCTCGAGTCGCCCTAGTATTCTACCCCTCATAACGTCTTCAATATGTGTTCTTTGAGCCATTCAACACACAGTCACCATTAGCACGTCTGAAAACGTATGCACACTTATTCGCTGCACCGTACTCTGACATGAACCAACACACCTCTGCGTATATGGACTGCTGCCCTCGCCACTGTGAGACGACCGCAGGTCAGATGCACCGCATGGTCATACCCCTAGGTGATTTAAACCAGCAAACCGCCCCCAAGAGCGTTGTTTCACCGTGTATCAGCATTATCCTTAATTTATGAGCATGAGTGTGTATAATACTATGAAAGAATTATCCGAATGGGCAGAAAATTTTTAGATGTTATGTGCATATACAGACAAACAGATTATTTACAGTTTCAGAGAAACTAGACGATTTATTCAAGAGAAACAGCTTCACAAAATGAGCAAGTGAATAATGTGTTGGTCCACCTCTGGCCCTTCCTCAAGCAGTTATTCGGCTTGACATTGATTGATAGAGTTGGATGTCGTCCTGACGGATATCGTGCCAAATTCTGTCCAACCGACGCGGCAGATCGTCAAAATACCGAGCAGGTTGGAGGGTCCTACACAACGCTCCGACCTTGATGTCCAAGGTAGGGTTTTGCAAGCACAAAGAAAGCAGAAGAAACTCTCGCCGTGTGTGGGCGGACACTATCTTCTTGAAATGTAAGCCCAGGATGACTTGCCCTGAAGGTCAACGAAAAGGGACGCATAATATCTCGACGTACTGCTGTGCTGTAGGGGTGCCCTACATAACAACCAAAGGGGTCGTGCTATGAAATTAAACGGCACCTCCGACCATTACTCCTAGTTATCGGATTGCACGGCTGGCGACAGTCAAGTTGGTATCCCACTGCTGTCCGGGGCGTCTCTAGACGCATCTCTGTTGGTCATCGGGGTTCAATTCGAAGTGGGACTCATCACTGAAGACAGTTCTATTCCCTTCAGTTAGGTTCCAGGCCGAAGACTTGTCTGGAGACGCATCAGACGATGGTGGGTTACCAAGCTGATTGTCGACCGCCAGACGACCACCATACAACTCGACAACCAATGGTGGCATTTCGTCTCATTGTATGCCCTCCTTGGTTGTCAACAACAGCTGCCTTACACCACAGCAGTACGTGGACGATATTCTACGCCTCGTTTTGTTGCCCTTCATGGCAAGCCCTCCTGGGCTTACACTGCGGCAAGATAACGCCCGCTTGCGCACCGCGAGAGTTTCTATTGCTTGTCTTCGTGCTTGCCAAGGCCTACCTTGGTCAGCAAGGCCGCCAGATTTCTCCCCACTTGAGAACGTTTGGTGAATTATGGACAGGAAGCTGCAACCATCTCGAGATATTGACGATCTAACGCGCCAACAACTCCATCAATCAATGCCAAGGCGAATAACTGCTTGCATAAGTAACAGAGGTGGACCGACGCGTTACTGACTTGCTTAGTTTGTAAAGCTCTTTCTTTTGAATAAATTGTTCATTTTTTTCTGAAATTGTAATAATTTGTTTGTCTGTACATGTACATCAAATCAACTGATTTCCGTCCCATTCGGATAAGTCCTTTCTGGTGCGTCGTTTTTTTTTTCTTAGAATGTATTACAAGAATACAATTAATGATACATCACGGGAATACCTAATGAACATTTACTCATTGTATATGAAAAATACGGTTATTATGAGCAGTTAGAGTTAAGAACACAAATATGAACGTCTTACTTTTAAGAAAACAGATGAAAGCTGTACATAAAAGACGAACGAAAATATAACAGTAATATTACTACATCGAGATCAGAAATGTTAGTTCACAAGTCTCAATTTAATTAGTGAAAATTAATACGCTACACCCTCCACTGCTGACAGTGAAATGGTGTACGTGTAGTGGTTGAATTTAATCAGTACAGGAAGATGTGTCGACGTGAAGACGTGATAGAATGGTAGAAAGGAGCTCTAATGTTGGCACGTACCTATAAACGCACCGTGACGAATTTACCAGGTTTGTTGGTGTGTTTGCGTGGACTATCTAACACGCCTACAAGGAAAGTATGCCACACCAAGCTGTGTAACACGGACTACGAACAGCAGTCGTAAACGGGTCCTCACCGAACGATATGAAGGAGAGTGTGGCAACGTCGAACAAAGGGAGTGATACTGTCACGAAATCGTAATAAGGGCTTACACTGAGGTAAGAAATGTGTGAGATAGCGATATGCACATTTACATGTGGCAGTATTATCGCGTACACAGCGTATAAAAAGGCAGCACACTGGCGGAGCTGTCATTTGTACTTATGTGACTCAGATGAAAAGGTTCCCGACGTGTTTATGGCCGCACGACGGGGGTTAACAGACGTTGAACGCGGAATGGTAGCGCAGCTAAACGCATGGGTCAATCCGTGTCGGAAATCGTTAGGAAATTCAACATTCCGAGATCCGCAGTCTCAAATTTCAGGCAGTACCTCTCACCACGGACAACGCAGTGGCCGGCGGCCTCCATTTAACGAACGAGAGCAGCAGCTTTTGCTTATTGTTTTCATTATTGTCAGGCAAACAACACTGCGTGAAGTAACCACAGAAATCAATGTGGGGCATACAACGTACGTACCAGTCCCGAAATTTGGCATTACTGGGCTATGGCAGCAGACGATCGATGGGAGTGCCTTTGCTAACAGCACGATATCGGCTGCATCGCCTCTCCTGGGCTCGTGACCACATCGGTTGGTTCCTAGACGACTGGAAACCGTGGCCACGTCCCGATTTCATTTGGTAAGGGCTGATGGTAGGGTTCGAGTGTGGCGCAGACCCCACGAAGCCATGGACCCAAGCTGTTAACAAGGAACTATGCAAGCTTTTGGTGGCTCCATAATGGTGTGGGCTGTGTTTACATGGAATGGACGGGGTCGTCTGGTCCCACTGAACAGATCATTTATTGGAAATGGTTACGTTCGGCTACCTGGAGACCATCTGTAGCCATTCATGAATTTCATGTTTCCAAACAACGATGTGGCATGTCAGCGGGCCAGAATTGTTCACGATTGATTTGAAAAACATTCTGGACAGTTCGAGGGGATGATTTGGCCACCAAGATTGCCTGACATGAGTCCCATCGAACATTTACAGAACATCATCGACAGGTCAGTTTGTGCAGAAAATCCTGCACCGGCAACACTTTCACAATTATGGACGGCTGGAGAGACAACGTGGTTCAGTATTTCTGCATGGGGCTTTCAGCAACTTCTCGAGCCCATGCCACGTGAAGTTGATGCACCACGGCGGGCAAAAGAAGGTCAGACGCGATATTACGAGGTATCCCATGACTTTTGTCTCCTCATTGTTTAGTGAGCGTGAACCTAAGGGTCCGGCACGGGAACTTCCTTATTTGAAACACGCGCCACGCAAAGGCCGTTATTCATTGTTGTGTGGGTTTCAGCGTATTCGAAAGAGCGGGACCTAACTTTTTTTTAGGTTAGTTTAGTAGGGATCATGCAGTGGACGAAAGATGAGCGTGCGTTCGCCGTGGAAACTTACCTCTCCAGTAGCCGTTCGGTCGTCGCAACCCAGCGAGTATTAACATAACGCCTCCAGGTCGTACAGCTGATCAAAAATCGATTGTTAGGTGGGCCTACAAATTTATGGATACCAGGACCTTCAGAGTAAGGTTGACGATTTTGAATTCCCCGATGCAATCTTCATGCAAACATGCAGCTGCTCTTGCAATTTCTAATCGCACAGTGAGACGAATTCTTCACGAAGTCTTCAAATTGCATCCATACAAGCTGGCAGTGGTGAACACATCTAATCCACACAACTTTGTTTCATTCAAAAGTGCATGTGAAGCCTTGACAGAAAGCCTGCTTCATGACGCCTCGTGTTTTTCAGTGATGAGGCACATTTTCATTTGTCTGGGTGTGCGAACAAACAAATCACGCGACACTGGAGTGGCGCGAGTCCCCGAGAACTTCATGAGCAGCCCTTGGATACAGAACGTGTGACTGTTTGGTGTGCATTATCCAAAACTGGCATGGTTTTGCGAAGAGAACGATGGGGCACTCCTGAGAGTTATGTCCAGATGACTGAGGATTTTTTCTTCCAGATCTGAAAGAAATGGACGTGGTAGATGTCTGGTTCCAACAAGACGGGGCCACAGCCCACGTGAGAAGACCGTCAATGTCTCTCTAGCACATACACTTCCCCGATTGTCTCATCTCACTGTGAGCTGTGGAACAATATTCATGCTATTATTACCAACACAGACAGACAGACGTTGGAGAAATTGGACCGGAACTTCCGATTTAGACTCCCCAAATGCACTGAACAAAATGGAGACCACCTTTTCAAGGCCTAACGAAATAAAACTTTAAATGTACCTCTCTGTAAGGAAAACAGAATTAAACAGATATCATCAATATTTTCTGTATTATCCTGCACCCTGTACAACATATACGCGAGGATTAGAATTGCAGACAGCCGGTGTGTTTTGGAGGGAGTGCTCCTATCGCGAAGTTGAACTGGATGTCACACGTGTGGTGTTTTGTCAGATCTGCCACTCCATTTGTGTGACTGTCAAATGCAGGATGAGCATGCAGGATGAGCAAGACGTGTGATATTAGTGCACTTACCGGCAACCAATTTGTGATTATCCAGTGAATGGACAACGCGCCTCTGCAGATGTGATGTTACATGTGCCACCATGTCAAGCGTGTACTATGAATCCTTCAGTTTGGGGTTTACACTGATGAACAAAAATATTGTGACCGCTGCCTGCCGCGTAACCGAATGATGCCTGATAACGTTATGGGCACATGATGCGATGAGGGAAGTATATGAACGGTGTGGCGATTTTCTTATTTAAAGGGTTTGCTGGAAACTTGCGTTTAATTGCTAGCTTGTCCCAACCTCCGGTTCCCGGGCGCCTAAACAGAAATATT
This sequence comes from Schistocerca cancellata, assembly GCF_023864275.1. Taxonomy (NCBI): domain Eukaryota; kingdom Metazoa; phylum Arthropoda; class Insecta; order Orthoptera; family Acrididae; genus Schistocerca; species Schistocerca cancellata. The sequence goes on along the minus strand of NC_064627.1, from coordinate 331,940,824 downwards.
AAGTTCTGGCTCAGGTGAAACTTCCATACAAAACGACCCTAATATTCAAAATCGCCGAATATGTGAAACAGTTAATTGACTAGACCGTCTATTTGTGGCCCCAAAATGTACCGGTACATCTGACTGTCTTTAATATAAAGCTTTCCATTACGTGACAGTTTTAAGTTAGAAGTATCTATATCAGCTTCAATGAATAAATGTCCTTCTCTAGTTTCACGTAAAAAATTTCACTTCAATAAAAAAAATTGCACTCTATTTACGCTCTAAGAAAATTAAAAAAAATTGAGCAAGCCAATAAAAAAATGTTCAAATGTGTGTGAAATCTTATGGGACTTAACTACTAAGGTCATCAGTCCCTATGCTTACACGCTACTTAACCTAAATTATCCTAAGGATAAACACACACACCCATGCCTGAGGGTGGACTTCAACCTCCGCCGGGATCAGCCGCACATGCAGCACCTGACCGCTCGGCTAATCCCGCGCGGCAGCAAGCCAATAACGCGGAGGTCTACCTCGGCCCTTACGTTAGCAGTTACTCGGCTTGACATTGATTGATGGAATTCATGGATGTATCCTGGAGGGATTTCGTACTAAATTCTTTCCAACTGGCGCGTTAGATCGTGAAACTCCCGAGATTGTTGAAGGGCTCTTCCCAAAATGCTCCAAACGTTCTCAACTGGGGAGAGATGCGGCAACGTTGCTAGGCAAGATAGGTTTTGGCAAACACGAAGACGAGCAGTAGCCTCCGCCGTGTGCGGCCGGACACTCCCTTGCGGAAATGTAAGCCCATGTTTGGTTGACATAAAGAGGAACAAAACTGGGCGTAGAATATCGTCGACGTACCGCAGTGCTGTAAGGGTACCGCGGATGTCAACCACTAAATGAAATGGCACCCCAGATCACCACTCCTAGGTGTTGGGCCATATGGCAGGTGACAGTAGTGTTGGTATCCCACTGCTGTCCAGGGCGTCTCCTGGTACGTCTTCACGTCTTCGCTGGTCATCAGGGTTCAATTCGGGTCTTATCACTGAAGACAATTACACTCCAGTCAGTGAGTTCTAAGCCGAAGATGTGTCTAGAGATGCCCCAGACTGTGGTGGGATACGATCCCAACTGTCGCCCGCCATACCGCCCGAGAACCAGGAGTGATGGTCTGAGCTGACATTTCTTTTCATAGCAGAACCCCTTTGTTTCTCATCCGCGGCACCCTTAGAGCGCAGCAGTACGTCGACGATATTCTACGATTCGTTTCGTTGTCCTTCATGGCCAGCAAGATCGCCGTATTTTTCCCCAACTATGATCGTGTGGAAGCGTATGCGCAGCGCCCTCCAACCATTTCGGATTTTTGACGACCAATCCACCAATTTGACATAATTTGGCGTGATATTCGTCAGGAGGATTTCCAACAACTCTGTCAAACAATACAGAGCCGAATAACTGCTTGCATAAGAGTCAGAGGTGGACCAACGCATCATAGAGTTACTCAATTTGTGAAGGTCTTCCTCTTGATAAAATTTTCCAATTTTTTTGAAATTTTAATTATTTGTTTGTCTGTACATGTACATCACATCTGCCGGTTTATGTCCCATTCGGATAATTCCTTCACGACATGTCGTTTTCTTGTCTTGAAGTGTACTAAATGCATACATTCACTCATACTTTCTCAAAATAAGAAGAAAAACGACGTAATGCTTGAATAACACAACTTTCGTGTACATTCTGTAAATAAGTGTTAAAAGAACTGCGTCTCATAATTCTTTGGCTATTCTTCAAATATTTCAATCAATACTAACAGTAAGTTCATTCAAATAACCGTCCTGGTATGGCTTATATCAGTACGTCAGACTGCTAAGTATCATTGAAAGACTGACTCGGACATAGTTCAAATCAATTATTCATTACATGGTGCTGGCCTCCAGACGCTCCTTGCTCTTAGACGCACTGTCATGTTATTGTCAACGTGAACGCTGCTACGGCCAGGTCCTTCTTTCCCCAGCAAGTTGAATTACTGTGTGACTGTATGTTATTTTATTACAACAGTTTTCAAACATATTAATAGAATGTTTATCCCCCACGTGAAGCTCAATTCTGTCGCCCAGCAACATTTTTCTCACATCATCCTAGCAATGTTACTTAGTTGGAGTGAATAAAAGTGAGCCACAGACGGACGATATAGGCGAACCGTCAAACAGAGCAGAAGTGAAGGCAGAATCTTTCGAGCAACGATGCAGCTGCAAATGAGGAGATCCACCGACATGGACGACATTCAAAAAAATGGTTCAAATGGCTCTGAGCACTATGGGACTAACATCTGAAGTCATCAGTCCCCTAGAATTTAGAACTACTTACACCTAACTTACCTAAGGACATCACACACATCCATGCCCGAGGTAGGATTCGAACCTGCGACCGTAGTGGTTGCGCGGTTCCAGACTGAAGCGCCTCAGAACCGCTCGGCGACACCGGCCGGCTCACGATTTTCACAAGGGGCAGATTTTTACGACTCGTTTCCTACGAACAAGGATCTCATAAACGACAAAGCTGGTCGGCTGTTCGCGTGCTACTGGGGTGAGCATCTATGGAAAGTCGTTGAAAGCCAGCGAAACTACGAGTAGGTGACATCATGTTGGTCGTCCACGCTCCATCACAGAACGTGGAGATCGCAGGTATACCCGCTCTATAAAGCAGGACAGACTGCGATCTGTGGCGTATCTGACGTCAAAGTGCAATGCTGTTGGCGGCGCAAGTACGTAGGAGCACATCGTTCAGTGGACACTGTTTAACAGTGTGTTCTGCATCAGATGACCCCTAAATGTTCTCAACTTGTCCCAACGATATCCTACACGACAGAGACGGCATCTTCGAATAAGATAAGTATCCGTTTCACAGGGTCAATGATTTTATTATCATGACAGTGAAGTCATGTTAATGTCTTGGTCCCCAGCTCGTCTGATCTGAACTTGATGGAACACATCTGAACGTTATCAGATGTCTCGAGGCAGTATAGCTCATGGTACACTACCCAGACACTGTTCACCCAGTATTTGAGCACTTAGCGACTTCCAACGACCGTAACAGATTACTTCACATATTGTAGAAACTTTTTCTCACTGTCGCTGAGTATCTCCCGCAAAATAGCGAAAGGAAAAACGTTATCCATTACTACATTTTAGCTGTCCATGCCGTGAAGCTTCAGCTTCTGAGATGACGTTTTAGTTTATTACTTCCTTACTACTAACTCTATTCGTAAACATTTCGCAGCCAGTATCCACATACACCAGTGAATGAACCGGCAAAATTATGTGAATGTACGACACATAGTTCAGGAGATATGGCGTAATAAACATCGACCTTTTCTTAAAATGGGGCTGTTTCATAAAGGGAGTTCGATTCTTTAAAGAATCGGGGTGGACGGGTTACTGGCGGTGGCCTAACACGTTATTAAATAGCCATTCACAATGATTTGGCTCATCAGTATACGTTTATGTTTGCATTTATTTATCTTCACTAATGGTCCATCACCTAGCTAGCTAAATAAATTTTTCACATTACATTTTGAAACAATTATTCCCAAAAACACATACATTTTTATCATAAAGTCTTAATTTACATTGTAGGTATTTTCGTTCTTGTTACCTGCCGGTGGACGACTGTTCCGGCAGCGTGCATTACTCTGCGCTCGTTTCTTCTAAGAACTAGTTATGAGCTGTTAAAAACTTAACGATTAATATTACCCTTCACCTAGTACTGCAAAAGATCAAATGATTGTAGTAAAAGAAAACTAATAATAATAATAGTAATAATAATAATAATGGTTAGAGAGAGGGAATGGAAAGATGAGTGGGAAGGAGAAAGAAAGAAAGAAATCTCTCATTATTACGAAGATACTGTATGTGAAGGAGGCCACAGGTATTAATGGCGGTTGTTAACATGGAGTAGTCCCAGTGACCAGACAACTCTACTTTCACGAACAGCCCACGGGTGTACTGCCGGTCCATAGTGTCGAACGGGCATGTCGCCATCGTCAGATGCGCTGACGAACTGAGCTCCTGACTACTCACTTTTCCTTACGAGGGTCCTTGGCTCGTGGTATGACAGGGTGAGCGTCTAGCGCTATTCCTGCAGATCATGACTTACGGCATTTGAGGAACCGGATTATTCGGACCGGCCTGTCGGATGCATTGCATCCCTTGGCTGTTACGAGTTTTTTAGGCCCGCAACAGGTCAGGCCAACGAGTAGTCGGCCTGTGGTGGATATTGTGGCCCAGTGCCTGTATGAGCCTGTTCTGCGACCGATTGGTCTCTAGGTAAAACAGACTTGCCGATTGACGAAAACGATCCTCGAGCAGCGGGGTCCCGGTCTGTTCATGTGATTGGGCGGATGGGTAGCGCCATGGCAGCTGGAGGCCGAACCGAAGTGCCCGGTTCTGCACCCTCTGGAGCTCGGCAATATGTGTCTCGGCTGCATTGCCCTACACCACGGCTGCACACTCCAGCACTGGACGGACCAGTACCAGGTATAGGGTGATGCCGTGGCGAGGGGGAAGTGCCGAGGTCGGGTTGAGAAGAGGGTACAGGGCCTATAGCTCTACCATTTATCTCCTGAACGTGGGGACGCCATGTCAGCTCTGATCGAGGGTAACCCCGAGGTACTTAGCGGTCTTGCACCACGGGACAGGGCCGCCCGCGATCATGACCGGCTCTAGATCAGGTGGAAGCAGTCGTTTTGTAAATATGACTGCTTGGCTTTTCGCGGCATTGAATTTGAGCCGCCATTTCGTGTACCATCTTCCAAGCGCTTCGCACCCACGCTGGAGACGACGCCTCATTTCGAGAATGTTCATGCTTCGGACGAGTGGCGCCGTATCGTCGTCATATAGCGCCAGCGACACTTGCGCCACCCGCGGAGCGTCAGCAGTGTAGAGAGAGTACAGCAGGGGTCCACACCGAGTCGAATGCCCTGGAAACGTTCAGGAACACTGCCCCTAGGTATTCCCGGGGTTCCAGGGCTTGCATGGCCTCTTCCGCGAATCGCAAGAATTGGTGCACGGTGGAGTGGCCCTTGCGAAAACCGAAATGTTCGTCCGGAAGCAGATGTTCGGCTTCCACGTGCCTGAGGAGCCGCTTTGCGTATAGCCGCTCGAAGACCTTAGACAGCGTGGGCAGAAGGCTAACAGGGCGGTAGGATGCCGCCTGTCTGGGGTCCTTGTTTGCCGTGGGGATTGCTACCACTTCCGCATGTTTCTACGCGGAGGGGTAGATCCCCGTACGCAGGACCGTGTTAAAGATGTCTGTCAAGTTCTGGTGGGCTCCCGCTGGAAGTTCGCACAAGAGGATGCCGACGATGCCGTCATCCCCTCCCGCCTTTTTGGGGTTGAGTGTCCGCAGCTGCGCGGCTACTTCTTCCACTGAGATCGGCTCTATTTCATCTCCCTCTTCACTGGTTGCCAGGAAGGTGGGTAATTGTGTTTGGACTAGGCGGACGTGTTCCACATCCACAACGTCTTCCATAGGGGTGAAAGACGCCGCGAAGTAGTCAGCCAACACGTTCGCCTTTTCATCCGGGTGGCTGATAACGTCTTGTCCTACCTGGATAGGTGGGACACGTCGCGACGTCTCAGAAACGACTTCGCAATGCGCCATGCGTTGCCGTCCGCAGGGTCTAGTGTTTCCACTAGGTCTGCCCATTTCCTGTTGCGGTGGGCCTCTACCGCTGCCTTGATCTCACGGCGCATGTGGTTTAGGTGGGCTTTGGTGTGAGGCTGAGATGTCAGTTGCCATTCTCGGAAGAGCCTGTTTTTCTCACTAATGGTCTCCCTGATTTCTGGCGGGAGGCGATGGGAGTGTACCGGTGGATGTCGTGGGGGCGGTGGAGAAGCTGCCTCCGCGGCCCTGAGGAGTTCTTGGGTGAGGTACTGCAGGGCAGCGTCAGTGCCGACTGCAGCAGGATCTGGTGCGTCTTCCAAGAGAGAGAGGACCTCCTCTTGGTAGCGCTCTCTGTTCAGGCGCCTAAAGTTTGGGCGGCGCGGTGGAAGGGCAGCACCGACGATGTCCACGTCATAGATCACTGGCACGTGATCCGAAGACAGTGCTCAGCGTGTCGAGGCGGAGATGTGTTGCCCAATGCCCTTGATCAGGGCAATGTCCAGCACATCTGACATCAGACTTTGGCGAGCAGGGAATATTGTGTGCTTGTATGGCCCCAGCGCTATAGCGTCGTTTCTCTGGGCAGCCCGGAGAAGGCGACGGCCACTGGCATTCGTGAGGCGGGAGTTCCATTCCGAGTGCTTCTCATTGACGTCACCCACAATGGAAACCTGCCCACCTGCTGTCAGTAGTGCGTCGACATCCTGGTCGGAGAGAATCGCACGTGGGGGCTTGTAGGCCGCTATAAAGGTTATCTGACCTATGGCTGTGGACACACTGACCGCAGTAGATTCCATGGCTACGAGGCCATGGAAGTGGATGGAGTGGTGCTTCAGAGTGCGCCGTACGTAGACGGCCGTCCCGCCTCTGGCGGTCGGCCTGTCAACCCGATAGCAGGTGTAATTTGCTGCCCGGACTTGGACGCCAGGCTTAAGGTGAGTTTCGCAGACGAGACAGATGTCAATTGCCTCTTCCTGTAGGAAGTCGCGAAGCTCACCTTGCTGCCTCACCAGACCATTTGCGTTAAAGCCGCAAACTGATAGGCCTTGTATGTGGGGATTATTCATTGTGGTTCGGTGTTTGGACGGTGTTGCCCTGGAGGGCCACCGTGACTGCCTGGACAAGTATGGACAGTTGTTGCAACATTGAGTTTAATGAATGCAGAAGTGCATTCAGCTGAGTTGTGTCCACTCCAGAATTTATGGGGGGCTCTGGGATGGCCCTCGGGATAGATGCAGCCGCCAGTGTTGGTGTGGCAGGTGCCACGGGACCGCCCACCTGCGCGTCTACATGTGTGGGTTGGGAGGGAGGGATGGGGAGGGAGCATTCTGGGTACCGTCTGCTACCATAAGCGTCCACTGGGGATGGTTTGGGGCCAGCTGTGGCAGCTGGAAGAGGGTTTGCTTCCGCACGAGCTTTTGTGGAGTTGGGAGGTGGTTGCTGCTGCTGCTGGTGGGCTGCATCTGAGCCCTTTGCGGCTGCAGCATAACTTGTCGCCCGCATCTCGTGGTCGTGCGGTAGCGTTCTCGCTTCCCACGCCCGGGTTCCCGGGTTCGATTCCCGGCGGGGTCAGGGATTTTCTCTGCCTCGTGATGGCTGGGTGTTGTGTGCTGTCCTTAGGTTAGTTAGGTTTAAGTAGTTCTAAGTTCTAGGGGACTTATGACCACAGCAGTTGAGTCCCATAGTGCTCAGAGCCATTTGAACCATTTGAACCATAACTTGTCCTCTGTTGGACTGGGCGTGACGCAGCTCTCTGGCCGCGACGATTTGTTTTCCTAAAGAGATTGCAGCCCCTGTAGCTGGCTACATGAGGTTCGCTGCCATTGCAGCACCTGGGTGGCTCTTCTTTCGACTTCTTGCACTCCCTGCTTTGATGCGATCCCGCGCATTTCACACAGCGGGCCGGCATCGTGCAGAAGCGCTGACGAACTGAGCTCCTGAGGGCGGGCGGCGGTCTTAAATCCCCTTCCCCTGTGAGGCGTTCTCTTCGCGGTCCGCGCCCATGGCCGTGCGTTGGCGGTCGCTGAGACGCTGGCGTTGGCGTCTGTGGTTGAGTCGGTGTAATTGCCTCGTCCGCCCTGGTCGCCCGTTCGTTTTCCTTGCTGAGTGTCTTTTTAATTAGATTCAGTGCTGGTTCCCATGCCTTGCTGAGGTTATAGCCGCAATCTCGGTTGATGAGTCCGTCCCTGGTACGAATTTTGATAGCCTCTCTAATGACGCTGTCCCAATATTTAGATGTCTGTGCCAAGACCCTGGTATGTTGGTAGTCCACTTCGCGATTTTCGGAGAAACAGTGCTCTGTGACCGCCGACTTGTTGGGGTGCCTAAGTCGAGTGTGCCTCTGATGTTCTTGGCAACGATCTTCGATTGCGCACACTGTCTGTCCAATATAAGTCTTCCCACACTGACACGGAATCTGGTATATGCCGGCCTTCTGCAAACGGAGATCGTCTTTGACACTCCCTAATAATGCTCGTGTTTTATTGGTTGGGCGAAAGACAGTTCCTACTCGGTGTTTCCTCAATAGTTGTCCTATTTATCCTGATAGTGAATCTGATGTTCGGATGTATGGAGTTCAGGTGTGTAAGGAAGTCTAGGAGCTTGCTCCTTCCATGGGGCCAGATCGCGAACGTGTCATCCACATAACGGAGAAAACAAGTTGGTTTCCATTTGGATGACGCCAAAACTTCCTCCTCGAAGTACTCCACATAGGAACTGGCGGCCACAGGAGAGATTGGTCTTCCCATTGCTACTCCTTCTGTTTGTTCATAGTATTGTCCATTAAAGAGAAAATATGTGGAGGTCAGAACGTGCCTGAAAAGATCGGTCGTCTTCTCATCAAATTTCTGTGCAAGAACCTGAACTGACTGTCGAAGAGGCACCCTAGTGAATAATGAAACAACATCAAAACTCACCAGGATATCTATGTCTTTCAGCTTGAAGTTGTCAAGACGTTTTACGAAATCCACAAAATTACGAACGTGATGAAGGCATTTACCCACAAAAGGGCTTAGTAATTCTGCCAGGTATTTGGCCAGCAAGTATGTAGGTGCCCTAATGTTGCTGACAATTGGGCGTAACGGCACCCCTTCTTTGTGGGTTTTAGGGAGCCCATAAAGTCTTGGTGGTACAGGTCCTTGAGGTGTCAATTTCTTGGCGACACCCTCTGGTAAATCCACGTTCTTGAGAAGAGCCCTAATATTGTTCTCCACCTTCTTTGTAGGGTCAGCGTTGGTCTTCCTGTAAGATTCGTCATTTAGCAGGCTCTGCATCTTCTCAATGTAGTTCTTATGGGAAAGAACAACCGTAGCATTGCCTTTATCAGCTGGCAAGACAACAATCTGAGGGCTCTGTCTCAGGTCACGATTGGCTGCCCTCTCCCTGCTGGTAATATTCGACTTGATCAGTTTATTTCTGATCAGAGCACAGCAGGTTTCCCGGCGTACTTCTTCAACTGCTTCAGGTGGTAGTCGCACAGCAATCTGTTCAACTGCACTGACAATGTCCGCTACTGGCGTGAACCTAGATGTGGGAGCAAATTAAGTCCCTTCTCCAGAACAGAAACTGCATCCCCAGTCAGCTCAATGTCCCTGAGATTGATGACCGTCTTGCGTGGGGCCTCCAGCAATGGTTTGTCAGAGAGATGAGAGAATTTAGATATCCGACATCCTGAGGCCTTCTTATGTGCAGAATGGGGAGCTCACTCTCGCCTGTGGTCGCGAATTTCTATATGGAGTACTTCGAGGGGGAAGCTTTGGCGTCATCCAAATGGAAACCTACTTGATTTCTCCGTTATGTGGATGACACGTTCGTGATCTGGCCCCATGGAAGGGACAAGCTCCTAGACTTCCTTACACACCTGAACTCCACACATCCAAACATCAAATTCACTATGGAGACAGAAGCAGAAGAAAGATTATCATTCCTGGACGTCATGGTCAAAAGGAGGGCGGATTGCACCCTGGGCCATGGGGTGTACAGGGAGAAAACGCACACGACCTGTATTTGCATGCGGATAGCTGCCACCACTCTTCGCAGAGGAATGGGGTGCTATAAACACTGGCGCACAGGGCGCAAACCATCTCTGACACAGAGAGTCTGTCCCATGAGCCTGAACACCTCAAAACTGTATTCCGAAAAAACGGGTACTCGAAATGGCAGATCAGATGCGCTCTCCGCCCCATCTCTACAGCACAGCATGTGGAGACGGAAGAAGTTACGGAGGAAGAGATAGCCACTGTATATATACCGTATACTGGCGCACTATCGGGGAAAATGGGACGAATATTGATGAAACACCGAGTAGGAACTGTCTTTAGCCCACCCAATAAAACACCAGCATTATTGGGGAGTTTCAAAGACGATCTCCGTTTGCAGAAGGCCGACATATACCAGATTCCGTGTCAGTGTGGGAAGACTTATATTGGACAGACAGCGCGCACAATCAAAGATCGTTGCCGAGAACATCAGAGGCACACTCGACTTAGGTACCCCAACAAGTCGGCGGTCGCAGAGCACTGTTTGTCCGAAAATCACGAAATGAACTACCAACATACCAGGGTCTTGGCACAGACATCTAAATATTGGGACAGTGTCATTAGAGAGGCTATCGAAATTCGTACCAGACGGACTCATCAACCGAGATTGCGGCTATAACCTCAACAAGGCATGGGAACCAGCATTGAGCCTAATTAAAAAGACGCTCAGCAAGGAAAACGAACGGGCGACCAGGGCGGGCGAGGCAATTACACCGACGCAACCACAGACGCCGACGCCAGCGTCTCAGCGACTGCAGACGCGGGGCCGCGGGCGCGGACCGTGGAGAGAACGCCTCGGAGAGGGAGGGGATTTAAGAAGGCTGCCCACCCTCAGGAGCTTAGTTCGTCAGCGATGGTGACACGTCTGATCGCCGAAATATTGTGCCTGTTGGACACTATGGACCGGCAGTAAACCCGTGGACTGTTCGAGCAAGAAATCCGCTGGGAGAAACTGAAGAACCACAAGTTAACTTTCATTTTCCTCTTCGGTACAACTTTATGAGTCTCTTGGATCCTAAGTTACTGGGGACATAGCTGTTTCATCACCTTTATTACAAGTAAGGTATTGAATCCAAGTCTCCCTGCAAGACTCGACTGTTGGATCCAAGCGAAAATCGGCCAGTTTCGCTTGATTCCTCTCCTGCTATTGAGCCGTTCCTCTTCTCACACTTTTCTGTCATCGACACGACTCGCATGCTGCCTTTTGACTGACTGATGCTATTTCATTCAAGAAGCTGAGGAATGTTCTGAAGCTGCTGTCTACCTTCCACCAACAAAGACTCATAAACTGTGAATCCCAGTAGCACGTGGTCAGTTGTACCTATAGCTGACAATCCCAGTTGGCTTGGCTATTTCTCTGGATTCTATGTAGGTTGGCTACTGTGTTTCGCTTAAAGGGTCACCGTCGACTTTTGCTCATTGTAAAAATGAGTAGGAGTTACAGAACAGAAAATCATTCCTCAATAAGGGCTGAAAAAAACCGTCATACCATGCAGAACCATATCTTTTTTTAAGGGGTTCAGCACTCACAGTTACATTGCACTCCACAGAGCTAAGAGATTAACACGAATGCTGGGACAGCACAGCTAGACATAGGAAGCATCGATAAAGGTCAGTTTAAGAGTACATAAAAAAGCCGTATGATACAATAGACAAAAAGTTCTCGTTTAAGATAATTCGTGCATCTAGTGTCTCACAGCGCGTAAGTATTTGAAAAATATATTTCAACCGCCAAGAGCTGTTGCTGAATATTTTGTTATTTACAACCGGTTTTGATCTTCATATCATTTCCATTTATTTTAAAGTTGCTTACAATATTGACACGTAGAAACATTAATAACGTGGCGTTAAAAAACCTAAAGTCTCGTCTTCTCGCTGGAATCAAAAGTGGCCAATACAGCCCAGTATTTAGAGTGCCTCCACACAAAAAGCTAGAATCTGATTACAACAGTAGTCGAGGATCAAAGGTGGCAGGCTGAGTTTTAAATTATCTGGCGCCACAGTCTTAAAGCTGCCATGTTGGCCGTTGTAAATAACTGTAAGATACCCGAAGATCATCTGAAGACTGAAATCGATTGTAAATAAAGAAATATTTATCAGCAACTCATATTCATTCGAATATGCCTTTTTCTTTAGCGTTCTCTGTTAATGTACCATGTCTTATTCGGTTAAAGTTCCAAGCTTTCAACGATAGCCTCAGTAGTAGCCGTCAGGAAAATGTCTGACTATCGTGAAACACGGGAGGTTGCCAGTTTATGTACAGGAGACGGCTCCTGACTGGCTAACTTAGGTGATTTTCGAAATGTCTTTACTTAAGGTGACATGGAATCACCGTCATTGGCAATAGTTTGTATATATTGGCCCACCTTTCTTCTGCCACACTCACGTGGATTATAATTTTTTCGGGATTCTCGGGGAAACACTATCTTTAGAGGTCGCACCATTTGTTCAATTCTTCTGGCAGTCCGGAGAACAGCTCCAATTCCTTGCCTGTTTAAAAATCTACCCCTCTTAACCGTTATTGCCCGCGCACTGGGGGCCGGACTGTATACTGATCCTCCTCGTTTGACTGAATGGTATTGCGTCTTAGTTCCCTATTAGAGCCACCTTAACATCGTCTAAACACCTGTGGCGGATTACATTTAGGCCCACTAGGCATGGGCCTAGGGGGCGGCATTTTTTGCTCTGTACTCATTTTAACCTTTTACGTTTTAAAATAACTGCGCTTATAAACGACAAAAATTTTAAATATTGTTAAACAACTTGCTAGTTTAAATAAGCCTAAGGAACGAAATCAGACAGTACAAACTTGGAAATATACATAGTTTACTTGGTGACTGAATGGAAATTTAACATTGGGTTTCTGTCTGGTATCATCTTCATAATTGTTCAAAATATTTTGAAGTAAGCTGTCAGGACGTCAAACTACAATACAATGCTTCAAACGTTATTATTCCGAGAATGTTGTCGGCTTCTTCTTCTTCTTGTTTCGAATGGGCCTACTTTGGACCAGCCGGTCGGAGTGGCCGTGCGGTTCTAGGTATTTCAGTCTGGAACCACGTGACCGCTACGGTCGCTGGTTCGAATCCTACCTCGGGCATGGATGTGTGTGATGTCCTTAGGTTAGTTAGGTTTAAGTAGTTCTAAGTTCTAGGGGACTGATGACCACAGATGTTAAGTCCCATAGTGCTCAGAGCCATTTGAACCATTTGAACCTACTTTGGACCACGCTTGTTCAACTGTTGGGCTTTATCTTTGCCCAGTACTGTCGCATTCTCTATCGGTGTAACTCCTTCCTTTCTTCTGTCCAGGGGTGACCTTTTCTTCGGGGCTTTTCCTGTAATCCTCGGACTTCCTTCAGGGTGTGTCTCACAGACTGTCTGTTCTGGAGATCAGTTATTCCCAGTTCTTTAATGTACTTCTCGGTTTCTGTCAGCCACGTGGTGCGAACCTTCTTGTTTTGCCAGAATGTGAAGAGACGGTTGGTCAATCTGTTTGGAGACAATCTTGCAACATGGCTATAAAAGCTACCCTTCTTTTTCTTGCAGAGCCAGAGAGCCTCTCGATGTGTTCGTAGAGCTCCGAATTATACCGCCTTCTGGATTCCCCAACTTCTTCTACCGGGCCTAGGATCTTTCTGTGAATTCTCCTCTCTCTCTTACTTCCAATTTCTCTATCAGACCTCTCCGGTTTCGGAACAACATAAATGAAGACATTACACACTTATTTTGTTCGAGGATGTTCTTTTTCGTAAGATACTGACCTTACTTTTCCTCAGTTCCTCAATTAATAAACTCAATAAACCACTGTTTCAGAATTCCCTCGCAATTGCGTCTGCACAACAAATTAGTGGGGTGAGACTGTGGAAGCTCCGCTGAGTTTTGGTAAAAGAAGCAAATTTTATCATGGCAACAAGAGAAATGTGGTGGTTTTACTTAAAATTCGCCACTCATAATACTTCTATGAATGTTACAAATGGTTGACAAGTCACGAAAAAAATCGCTGCATTTTGGCGGAATTCATTTTAGATACTAACCAAAGCTGAGGTGACAGCTATTTTTGAATGGTCACCATGCAAGCGTGGGGGTGTATGGGCTCCACTTAATATTTATAAAATATGTAAGTGTAGGCTTCAGTTTAGAATGGCACTTCCCTTCCAGTGCTCAGTTTTCCTCTACAGCACCTTCCTACAACCCCCACCACTATCGCTCTCCCCATGTGTGTCCTGCTGTGTGCACGTCTGCTGGCAACAGTTTTCTGCACGGACTCTACAATGAGGACTCAGACACAGGAAGGACATAGGTGGGTGTGTTTAATTAATAGCGATAATAATGGTATGTCCTTTAAACTGCATTATGCAATACTGACACGAACAGTTAAAGCCTTATTTACATTTGTATTCCTTACTACAGGTAAATATGCTCACACATTTGAAGATGTTCATCTCTATGATGCTCATTATGAATCCACATTTTTTAGTGTGTAATTTTTAACATAAGCATTTGATCAGTACAAGATGCACATGACAGCAAGTTGTCATCATTGGAATACACACAAGAAAATTCCCTTTCTCATGTCCCTTCCCTCACAGCGGCCAATCTGTTAACAACATACATACATAAGCAGCATAGACTGGCTAAGGTGCCACCATATTTGATGTTGATTAAATGCCTTCATTCAGTCTACTTTCCCTCTGAAATCCGCACGCTGTGAAGGTAATAGGATTCGACAATTTTTTGCGCGCTAGTAAAAAATAATTACATTATAAACGGTATGATCATCAATAATTAAACCAGACAACTGATAGTGACGATAGCGTAGACATTATTGATTAAAGTTAAAATCTTCTAGGTTATTAGACCGCGTCATGTTTTTTCTAAAATGATCGACGTTTCGACCCCTCTACTGGGATCTTCCTCAGGATCTTTTGGTGTCCACTAGTGCTAGAACACTAGCAGTGTTCTAGCACGTCGAACATTTTAGAAGAAACATGACGCGGCCTAATAACTGCTAATGTTCTAGGACTAGTGGACACCAAAAGATCCTGAGGAATATCCCAGCAGAGGTGTCGAAACGTCGAACATTTTAGAAGAAACATGACGCGGCTTAATAACCCAGAAGAGTTTAACTTCAGTGACAACGGCCACGAAAGCCTGCACACTTACATTATTGATTAATATATAGTTTATTGATATTTAAGAAACACCAGTTATGAGCATGTGGGTGAGTTCATCATCGACTACGCCTAATATGGAGGAGAGACGAATATGTTGCACATTGAGTGTGACTTCAGCTGCCAGAGAGTGCAGTCATGTGTGTGTGAATTGTGTGTGTGTGTGTGTGTGTGTGTGTGTGTGTGTGTGTGTGTGTGTGTCTCTGTCGTCTGACAAAGACCTTATTGGCTGAAAGCTTATTTGTGACAGTCTTTTTGTTATGCCTATCTGCGACTTAACATCTCACTATATGGCCAGTAGCAACTTTACTTTTCATAATATTATAACTCACAGTCAAATATTAATGTAAATTTGAATACATCTAAGATAAATGAGGTGCATCCAGTGACATAACAATATTTCAACATCTTTAAAACGAAATAAGTTAATCTTTCACAGTGAATAAACATTTACATATTGAACCTCTGAATTAACAACTTTTAATCACTTCATGTGTTTTCAACAAATGACATCTCAGATGATAGCATTCCACTATAGTCATCATCTCTGAAAGATAAATATCTGTTTCTTTTTTATTTCTTGATTAATTACGTGTTTTATGTCTTTTGTATTGCACAAATGTTTGTCAGAACATTGTATTCTTCACATTTACACAGCAAATGAACACAGTATCAATATATCTTATTTTTTCGTACTTGTGTATTTATTTAATGAACATTTTGCTATTTTTCTTGCAACTTTATTCAAATGTTGATGGGAAGTGCTATTAAAAATGTGATAATTTAAAAATGGACACCACAGTTGAAAAGAGAAGCAAAAGGCGCTTCTGTCAAGAGGACATAAATAATTGTTTAAACAAAATGTAGCGATAATCTTTAGCAATTTAACGTGAGTTCACTTGTGCAAGGATACTGGCTTATTTATTTATGGACGACCTTTATTTCTATTCATTGCGCATGGTCTGAGTGTGGCCTAATCTGCTACTTAAATATTGTTTTAATATTAGTTTAGTGTGGCAAAAGTGGTCATGAAGAGTTAAATCATGTTTGAGGAGCGTAAGAACGATTTTGTGTGTGAGTGTGGGGTGGGGTGGGGTGGGGGGGGGGGGGGACGACTGCCTTCAACCAATGGAAAAGCAAACAGTAGCAACACTTTGGGAGTCGGATGGAGGCTGGGACTATTCGAGTGAAGAGCTCAAGGGAGATATTCTGGATGCTTTACATTCAGTGCTGGATGAAGGCAGACCTGTCCCTGGTAATGTGTGTGATTTGGACACATAGGTGATTGACTCTGGGTGGTGAATGGCAGCTGCAATACTCGAACTTTTGTAGGGACTCGAGCTCATGAGAGATCTGAATGTGTCTCAGGGAGGACTCTAACTATTTCTGCTTGAGTTACGGTACTGACAATAGACAGACTATGAGTTAATATTCTTTATATCGCCTGTGATAATTTGTAAATCATCTTGTTGAACTCTGAACTGTTTTGAGCAGCTGAATATTTCAGGTGGTGTGATTACCAAATGGACATAGTCTTCCTATGTCTTTGATGACTATTTAGTTTAGGGATTTTGCTACTATTCTCCTACTACTCTCAACGCAAATTTTACTGCATTTGGTGAGGGTGCTTTCTGTCTGTATTTTAACTGTATTTTATCATAGGACCACTTCTCGTTCATTTGAGATGTTCCTTTCTTGAATAAACATTATTCAGCATGATTGTCTGTCGTCTACATCAAGTAAAGGCATTAGGATAGAACTCTTGTTATTATATTATTCATTTAACTTAAGTTTTGTATCTCTGTATATTTTAGTAACTCGCAATTCCATCCAATACATACACTATTTGACTGCAGGATCGCAGTTACAGATTATTATCTACAGTGAATTAGCCGTGGGGCATGGAAGAAGACGTGCGTGGCTCAACCTTATGACTACATCGAGTTATTCTTTTTAAATAGAGCCATGCGTAGCGCAAGTACCTAAGGTATGAGAAACCACCAGGTAAAGATGCAACTGGTTTACTCGTATGGGATGCTATTTGCAAGAGCAACTACACTAACTGTAACCGTTAGGTATCGTAGCAAAGTACCTAGCATTCAAAACGACCACCATCACCTCCTCTTCTATTACTACTAGTGTTACTACTACCAACAAAAAACCTCTTGAGATCGAAATCGCAAAAAGCCAATGATGTTTAGGGCATTCGACGTCGCACATGTTGTCTAACATGCAACCAAAATACGACAACAGGGGCAGAACTGGAGGTATCCAGTGGTGAGCACAGCATGAGGCTGTGCAACATAGTTGAAATACTTAGTCGACATGTAAAGCACAAAAGTCTCCAGCGCAAGTGGTGTTGACACAAAGCAGACCAACTGCAAAGATAAACAAAGCAAACATGCATTATATCTACAAGAGCAGTTGCCGAAGCTGAAACTTCGCCAGAAAGGAACCCGAAGAATTTCTCAGGGAGTAAAGAAGTGGCAGAAGAAATATTAGAGTTTCTGCAAGATGAGTCAGTCGTATGGGTGCAGTTGTACGCGCTCGACTATGCAGACAATGTACATGAGGAGTACAGTGATGACGATACGTGCTTAATACGCAACAGATATTGAAGCAGAAGTCGAGACACGCTGTCCATCATCCTTGTTGGACAGGGTGTCATTAATCCCGTCTCCAGTGAAACGTAGTAAAGGGCAATCGTTGTCCAAGAAGCAGTTACTAAACATAATTATATATATGGGAGATCATCCGCAGCATAGTAAAAAAAAATTATGAATAGATTTCGAATGAGTCCGCACCAGTTTGACTGTGAAGTTGATAAGAAAAATTACAGATATTCAAGGGAGGACACGGTTCAATTGGTTCTAAGCATTATGGGTGATACACCCTGCTTAACCCACAGGACAGGACAGGTAGTTTAATTTGTGGAATTGGGCCAAAATAAGGGGCTGTTAGTTACACTTGAAGATCCAACTTTATTGTTTCATCAAACATTACAAGAGCCCAAAATAAGTTTTTTTTTAAACAAACAGCTTTAATCTTTGGGATTTAATTGCCGGCTGAAGGCCACCTTAATTTTAAAACGGCTGAAGGCCAATAGCTTAAAATGCAAGGATAATCAGAAATTTAAAAGGCAAGCCTTATCTTACAACAGTTCTTTATTTAGGCTGAAGGCCCATAGAATCTGAGATTTTCAGAGCAAACAATTTGAATTCAAAATCGGCTGGAAGCCCAACACTTACGGCTAAAAAAATTAAAAAAAAACAAAAACAAAAAACAAAGGGCTTACGTAAAACAGTTCTTAATTAGGCAAAACTCAACTAAAACAGAAAGGCAAAGCCTTATTTTAAAACAGTTCTTTAGTTAGGCTGAAGGCCCAAAGAATCAGACACTTCAAGAGCAAACAAGTTAAATTCCATAACATTAATTTTTTTTAAATGCCAAAGGCCTGGCGTGAAACAGTTCTTTAATTTAGGCTGCAGGCTTTAAGAGCAAAGCAATCAAACTCAAAATCTGCTGAAGGCCCAACACTTAAAATTCAACAACATTAAAACCTTTAAAATGCCAAAGGTCTTACGTGAAACAGTTATTTAAATTAGGCTGAAGGCCTAAAGTATCTTACGACTTAAGGGCAAAACAACCTTAATTTTAAAAAAATAAATAAAACGGCTACAAGCCATACAAGCACAAACAACAAGAACAAATAAAAAAAAAAGGCAATACACCCAACGGCGTTCAGATGTTCGAGGGTCGACCTGGAATTCAAACACTAACGTTCGTTTAGGTGAGACAGGCAGTCGGACCAACAATTCACGATCCACCGACAACCCAACTGACCGACAGTCAACGGACCCAACGACAAGGTAACTTCCACTTCACCTGAGCAGGGCACAACAGGGAGTTCAACGGAACAACGTAGAAGATATTGGCGCCCACAACCTATCATACATGGAGATGTCAAACTACACACCGTGCTGGACAGCAACAACATGATAAGGAAACTACAGTGACTGAAATTTACAATGGCCGGGGCAGGTAACCGGAATGTTAAGAGTCGCAAGGCAGAATATTCCGCTAGTGCTCTTCAATTCAAATAACCAAATACACTGAAACTCCACCGGAAGGTGGCTAGAATTTTCCAACTTTAAAACCACGTTGTTGGTGACGGGAATATCCCAGCAGCCGACAATGAACTCCAAACAACACAATGTGAACAATCTTGACTTGCTATTAGATTAAATCAAAACTCAGCTTTCGTGTCCTGTGTCAGTGAGCCACAGACCTCGTAGCAATGGGGACAGCCCCACACACTTCGACACTGCGTAGAGACCGCCAGCGGCCCCGGCCAAACTACGTCCCATGGAGAATTCCTCGCTGCTCCACGCCAACCGACCGACTCCCAGGCTTGGAAACGGTGAAAGGACCAAATATACGTAGGCTGATGAGACGACCAACCGAACGACCAACCAGCGGTCGTCCCGCTCCAATCTCCCTCCAGACAGTTCATGTGTGTCGCCAGCAGTCGGCGAGCGCTGGCTGTCGGCGCCTCACCGGTTCTCCGTCCCCGACTTCACTAGTGCTGCGTCCCGACTGCACTGCTGGTCCGTCCCGAATGGACTGCCAGACATACGACGACCCGGAAATACTATCGGTCGCTGTAGAGATGGTACAACAGTCCACTTATCGATATGCGCTGCTGCTGCCGCTCACGGGCAAATAAGGCAGGAAGTTAGTGACGCCAGTAAATGGAATAAGAAAACGAGGCGGCAGTACGTAATAGAAGATGACAAACAATAAATGGAATAAACGCGAACCATGCATGGCTCAATGGGACTGAACATCTGAGATCCAGTCCCCTAGACTTAGAACTACTTAAAACTAACTAACCTAAGGACATCACACACATCCATGCCCGAGGCAGGATTCGAACCTGTGACCATAGCAGCAGAGCGGTTCCGGACTGAAACGCCTAGAACCACTCGGCCACAACGGCCGGTGGAGGATAAGGCCCACCTGTTACAAAAACTAGTGTGTGCCCATTTCAAGGATGCTCGATACAATTTACACGATGTGCGTGATAGTGATCTCGTGCGTTATGACGCCAAATTGCCCGCAACACAGTTTACAGTGATTTCAAGGGAAGCAGTAGCTGGTTGCATAACTTCAAACAGTGCTACAGAACTGGAAACGTTGTTGTTGTTGTTTTCAGTCCGAAGACTGGTTTAATCTACATCTACATGGGTACTTTGCAAATCACACTTTAAGTGCCTGGCAGAGGGTTCACAATAATTCTCCATTGTTCCACCATAGAACAGTGCGTGGAAATACTGGACACCTATATTTTTCCGAGCGAGCCATGATTTCCCTTATTTTAGTATGATGGTCGTTTCTCCCTACGTACGTTTGTGTCAATAAAATATTTTCGTATTCGGAGGAAAAAGTTGGTGATAGAAATTTTGTTAGAAGATCCCACTGACACGAGAAACGCCTTTGTTTTAATGTTGTCCACTCCAAATCCTGATAATACGAAACGAATTGGATTTATTTGAACTTTCTAGATGTACTGCGTTATTCTTACCTGACAAGGATCTCACACTGTGCAACAGTACTCCAAAAGAGGACGGACAAGCGTAACGTAGGTAGCCTCTTTAGTACATCTGTTGCATCTTCTAAGTGTTCTGCCAACAAATCGCAGTCTTTGGTTTGCCTTTCCCACAACATTTACTATGTGTTCTGTCCAATTTAAGTTGTTTGTAATTGTAATTCCTAGATATTTAGTTGAATTTACAGCCATTAGATTTGACTGATTTATCGCGTAACCGAAGTTTGCCGTATTCCTTTTAGCACTCGTGTGGATGACCTCAAACTTTTCATTAATTATGGTTAATTACCTATTTTAGACCCATACAGATACGTTTTCTAAATCGTTTTGCAATTTTTTTGATCTTCTGATGACTGTACTAACCATAAACAACAGCAACATCTGCAGACAACCTAAGATGGCTGCTCAGATTCCTATAGCGTTTATATAGCCAACAAACAGCAGAGGGCCCATAACGCTACCTTGGGGAACGCCAGAAATCACTACTGTTTTACTCGATGACTTTCCGGCGATTACCACGAACTGTGACCTCTCTGACAGGAAATCACGAATCCAGTCGCATAACTGAGACGATTTCCAAAGGCATGCAATTTTATTAGAAGCTCCTTGTGAGGTACAGTGTCAGAAGCCTTCTGGAAGACCACAAATATGGAATGAATTTGAGATCCCTTGTCAATAGCACTCAACACCTCGTGTGAGTAAGGAGCTAGATGTTTTCTAAATCCATGGTGACTGTGTGTCAATAGACCGTTGTCTTTGGCGAATTCATAACATTTGAACACAATATATGTTCCAAAATCTTGCTGCATATCGACGTTAAAGATATGGGCCTTTAATTCAGTGGATTACTCCTATTGACTTTCTTGAATATTGGTGTAACCTGTGCAACTTTCCAGTCTTTGCATACGGTTGCTTCAGTTTGTTAAGTATGAAGCTATTGCATCAGCATTATCTGAAAGGAACCTAATTGCTATACAGTCTCGATTGGAACACTTGCTGTCCATGAAACTTTATCCTCTGCGAGCCTCTTATCTCGGAATAGCTACTGCAAAGTGCACCCTTCTGAATCTGCTTAGTAAGATTTTTATCCTCATACTTCCCTCCAGTACTAAATTGGTGATCCCTTCACGTCTCAGAATGTATCTTATCAATTGACCCCTTCTTTTGTCACCTCATTAGTTACGTGATCTACACATCTAATTTTCAACATCCTTCTGGAGCAACATATTGCAAAAGCTTCTATTCTCTTCTTGTCTAAACTGTTAAACTGTCAAATTTCGAGGTTTTTATTTCTTTTCCCTGACCTTTAATTGCTACTCCAAATTTTCTTTGGTTTCATAATCCATGATTCACTGTGATGCGTGGCTACATACCGGACGAATGCTTTCAGAAAAGTCTTCCTAACACTTAAATCTATATTCTATGTTAATAAATTTCCCTTCTTCAGAAATGTTTTTCTTGCCATTGCCAGTCTACATTTTATATCCTCTCTACTTCGGCCACCATCAGCTATTTTGCTGCCCAAATAGAAAAACTCATCTACTACATTAGGTGTCACGCTTTCTCATCTAATTCCCTCAGCATCAACTGATTTAATTCACTACATTCCATTGTCCTTGTTTTGCTTTTGTTGATTTTCATCTTGCATCCTACTTTCAAGACAATGTACATTCCGTTCAAATGCTCTTCCAAGTCCTTTCCTGTCTCTGACAGAATTACAATGTCATCATATCTCAAGGTTTTTATTTCTTTTCTCTGACCCTTAATTGCTACTGCAAATTTTTCTTTGGATTCCTTTACTGCTTGTTCAATGTAAAGACTGAATACCATCTGGGATAGACTACAATTCTGTCTCACTCCCTTCTAAACCAATGCTTCCCTTTCGTGTCCCTCGACTCTTATGACTGCCGTCTGTTTTCTGTACAAGCTGTAAATAGCCTTTCGCTCCCTGTATTTTACGCCCACTACCTTCATAATTTCAAAGAGGATATTCCAGTCAACACTGTCAAAATCTTTCTCTAAGTCTACAAATGCTATAAAAGCTGGCTTGTCTTTCCTTAACCTATCTTCTAAGGTAAGTCGTAGGGTCACTATTACCTCGTGTGTTCCTACTTTTCTGCCGGATCCAGACTGATATTCCCCGAGGTCGGCTTCTACCAGTTCCTCAAATCTTCTGTAAAGAATTCGTGTTAGTATTTGGCAACCATGACTTAATAGCCTGATATTTCGGTAATTTGGCAGCAACTAAAGACGTAAGATAACGAAATTTCAAACAAAGCGTCAACTTGACAGTGCATAATAAACGGCGGAATCGGCCCTAAAATTTGTAAATGAGACAAACAAACTTAACCCATCGTTCAGTAAGGACTTTGTTTTTAACTCCGAACAGTCGAGATTTGAAGAGGAAATGCATATGACATAAATACTGGATATTAGAGGTACTGGTACTAAGAGATTTGCATCAAGATCATCTAACAGCAATGCTTTAACGCATTCGTATTCAGTGGGTGGTGAATTGGTTGGAAAGTTGTTTATTGCGCTGCGAGAAGTTGGAGGTGCTCTGTCCCCAAGGATTGTTTATCGTGTGCGTGATCTTGCAACGCCAGTAAGGAATATTTACGTCCCAGAAAGCAGGAAATGGAAAATGGGCGTAAGAGAACTGCAACTATGGTATGAGTACTGCTCTTTGCCAATAGCTGGTCAAAACAACTTGGTTTCGCTTGATTCCTGGTCTGTGTATAAAAATCGCACACGTTTAGAGCAAACTATCCCTCCTGAAAAGTGTGTGACACTGCAGTTCATACCACCTGGAGCCACTGGACAAATCCAGCCTCTGGTTGTTTATTTCTCCGTACCTATAAAACATATTATCGCACTATCTGCAGCTACGCCTAATAGGAGAGCCAGCTTCACGATAAGTTCCACGACAGATTGTTTCACATTCGGTTTCATACCAACACATTCTATTAGCTCTCATCATCCCGTTCCGCCAATAAGATTCTATATGCATTCTTTAAGGGTGGATATCTAGCTGAACGTCTTGCATGGTTTGTGGCTTTGAAGGAGTTTGCCTTCGATCCTGATTCTGCAAATCTTTGTGATCACTGTCGCGTGCCATTTTTCATTCGGTGTTCATGGTTCAAGTCAATATTTTGTTTTGAACATTTCTTTAATGTCAACGATGCCCATTTTGTGAAATGTAATACGTACATCCCATGGAGGGCTGATCTCTGCACCTCCCAATAATTTTCTGTCGCCCTCCCGATGCACATGGTGGGTTATTATTTTCCTGTCATAATTCTGAACACGACTTTTTCAAATGAGCCTTACTAAAGGTTCTGACCTCGTTCTGAAGGGGTTCCTTGTATGACAGTGACAACGACTACCACTACTACAACCACTGCTTGTAAGTATCACTCTCACATTTATTTACAAACGAACTGTTACAGAGGGCGTTTGAGCATTGTCACTTGTAAAACAAGATGAGTCTTCTTCTTCCTCAATATTTCTATGACATCGTCATTCCCTGTGTCTCGGTTTTTCAGTATTCACAGTATTGGTTTTTCAAATGAGGTACAAGCAAGAGCTGATATGCGACCCTTACCCATACTGTCCCTCAAATAAGTTTTCATGCGTTTTAGACAAGGAAAACTCTTTCAGCTGAAGCGCTTGTTGCAGAGGAGTATCAATTAGACAAAATAGTTTGAAAGCTTCTGGAAGAATTCCGTCCGTTTCATTTTCAATCGTCCTTTTGATAACATCTCCCAAACTGACAGAGTGATATTTATGCTGGGAAGGAAATATAGTCTCCAGTTCGACACACAACTGGGAGCAACTGAAAGATGCACCATACACTTGTAGTAATGAATCCACACAATCCACTGGGATTTGCTGAGCATAACTGCCGAACTGAGTAGTACCGCCTAATTTAAGTAAGAGCAGTTTGTCACAATGTGATAAACTGCTCTTTCCGTTTACAATATTGTCCAATACCTCAAAGTACAGCTGTTTGTATTCTGACATCAATGAATTGCCAATGTCTTCATCCATCTGCAGTGGCTGATGCCAGGAGGTGCCATATTAAAACTCGGCGAGAACTTTCCACTACAGCACCCTGTTTACATCGGTTCGCATCACAGGGTCCCGCAATTCTGAGGTCACCGCCCCAGCGACCCAGTGCAACACGCTGTGTGCCGCCATTGTACACCAGCAGAGGGTGTCGTCGGCAGGATGCTAGGAGCTGGCTCAGTGGTGTGCGTCGCTGCCAACTCAGCGCTGCTCGGTGTGAGCCGCGGGCGGCCAGCTGCTGCTTCTTCTTGCCGGAGTGGCTGAGATCGCGGCGATGACAAACGCCCTTGATCCGGCGCCCGAATCTGCGGCCCTCGCCTCAGGATGCCTCCAGGATGTGTTGCAAGCCGGGATGACTGCCTGCAGTAGCGAGCCATGGAGTGGCCCGCCGCTGGGTGGCTGGCTACAGACCCCGCGTCGGCCTCAGGGGGTCGAACCAACGACTCGCCATGGACTGGAACACTGGCGCCCATTCTACTGCTGTGTGTAGCCAGTGGTGTGACACGCCCCGCCGTCCAGGAGAGCTGCCACACTTGAATGAATCTCGTCAGAAAACGGCACTTATTCAGGGTGTTTCAAAGATGACCGGTATATTTGAAACGGCAATAAAAACTAAACGAGCAGCGATAGAAATACACCGTTTGTTGCAATATGCTTGGGACAACAGTACATTTTCAGGCAGACAAACTTTCGAAATTACAGTAGTTACAATTTTCAACAACAGATGGCGCTGCGGTCTGGGAAACTCTATAGTACGATATTTTCCACATATCCACCATGCGTAGCAATAATATGGCGTAGTCTCTTAATGAAATTACCCGAAACCTTTGACAACGTGTCTGGCGGAATGGCTTCACATGCAGATGAGATGTACTGCTTCAGCTGTTCAATTGTTTCTGGATTCTGGCGGTACACCTGGTCTTTCAAGTGTCCCCACAGAAAGAAGTCACAGGGGTTCATGTCTGGCGAATAGGGAGGCCAATCCACGCCGCCTCCTGTATGTTTCGGATAGCCCAAAGCAATCACACGATCATCGAAATATTCATTCAGGAAATTAAAGACGTCGGCCGTGTGATGTGGTCGGGCACCATCTTGCATAAACCACGAGGTGTTCGCAGTGTCGTCTAAGGCAGTTTGTACCGCCACAAATTCACGAAGAATGTCCAGATAGCGTGATGCAGTAATCGTTTCGGATCTGAAAAATGGGCCAATGATTCCTTTGGAAGAAATGGCGGCCCAGACCAGTACTTTTTGAGGATGCAGAGACGATGGGACTGCAACATGGGGCTTTTCGGTTCCCCATATGCGCCAGTTCTGTTTATTGACGAAGTCGTCCAGGTAAAAATAAGCTTCGTCAGTAAACCAAATGCTGCCCACATGCATATCGCCGTCATCAATCCTGTGCACTATATCGTTAGCGAATGTCTCTCGTGCAGCAATGGTAGCGGCGCTGAGGGGTTGCCGCGTTTGAATTTTGTATGGATAGAGGTGTAAACTCTGGCGCATGAGACGATACGTGGACGTTGGCGTCATTTGGACTGCAGCTGCAACACGGCGAACGGAAACCCGAGGCCGCTGTTGGATCATCAGCTGCACTAGCTGCGCGTTGCCCTCTGTGGTTGCCGTACGCGGTCGCCCTACCTTTCCAGCACGTTCATCCGTCACGTTCCCAGTCCGTTGAAATTTTTCAAACAGATCCTTTATTGTATCGCTTTTCGGTCCTTTGGTTACATTAAACCTCCATTGAAAACTTTGTCGTGTTGCAACAACACTGTGTTCTAGGCGGTGGAATTCCAACACCAGAAAAATCCTCTGTTCTAAGGAATAAACCATGTTGTCTACAGCACACTTGCACGTTGTGAACAGCACACGCTTACAGCAGAAAGACGACGTACAGAATGGCGCACCCACAGACTGCGTTGTCTTCTATATCTATCACATCACTTGCAGCGCCATCTGTTGTTGAAAATTGTAACTACTGTAATTTCGAAAGTTTGTCCGCCTGAAAATGTACTGTTGTCCCAAGCATATTGCAACAAACGGTGTATTTCTATCGCTGCTCGTTTAGTTTTTATTGCCGTTTCAAATATACCGGTCATTTTTGAAACACCCTGTATATACTCGGCTGTGCACCTCTGTTTTGCCATATGCGCAGCTTCGCGTCACGTAAGCATAACACTTAGGTTGGCCAGTGGCCCTCTTCTGCCTGTGACTTGCGCCGTGAAAACTGCTGTGTATGCCCTCTCCGGCAGTTCTACGCCCCTGTGGCCTCTATTTGCCTTCGCAACTGCTGGTATGTGTGACCCACTACAATCTGGCCCGCACCTGGCTGTAACTTGTGCTTAGAATGTCGCACAAAACTACCTTTCCCTATCCTAAACGGTGGTGTCGTTACAAATCATTTCAGCTCTGTTCGTGTAAGCTTCATTGGTTTTTTGTGAAGAAAGTTGAAAAGCAGTTCAACCTTTAAAAATATACATTGAAAAACGTAGAGAGGGAAAACAAAACAAAGTTAAGTCTAGGAGGCTATTTTTGAAACCAAAGGCTTCTATTGAAGTCGTTGCACTAGAATCTGGATTGTCAATTATTTCATTTAAAACCTCAATTAGCCTCAGATAATTTTCGTGAATGGCAGATGTGATTATTATATTATATTCCAATTCATTTCATTGTCTGAAGGACTGCGTTTACCAATAATACTGTCGAAAATTGCTTTGCATTTGGAAGATCAGTGGAAGAAAGCAGGAATACCATGATGTGTGGAGGAAAAATTCGTTACAAGAACAGCTCTAAAATTAAACTGACGTGGTGTTCAAAACAGTGAACAAAAATGCATTGGGGGCAATTTCATCGACCTCAACCATTTAATTCTCCTACCAGAACGGAAGCACCAGCATTGATTTGGGCCACTAATTTGTT
Organism: Schistocerca cancellata; assembly: GCF_023864275.1. NCBI lineage: Eukaryota > Metazoa > Arthropoda > Insecta > Orthoptera > Acrididae > Schistocerca > Schistocerca cancellata. The sequence continues at coordinate 331,913,370 of NC_064627.1, read as the reverse complement.
CTTATTATCATAATTGCAAAACACATCTGTCAGCACGGTGAATAAAGCAGCAGCAGTTCTAGTTTCGCTCCCATCATGAAAACCAAGAAAATTTTCTGGAATATTGCCACTGTAGTCCACTAGTCTTACAACCATAGAGCACTGTGACTTGTCTGAACTTGTGTTGCCTCCACTACACAAGCATAAAATGAAGTTAGATCCAAACTTGAATATATATACTCATAAATCTCTCCATTTACACATTCAGTCAGTTTGTTCTGTGTAGTTTTCGAAAATCCCTACTGACAATAGCCCAGTTTCTTCCAGTGTGCATTCAGTTCTGTTTAGCACGAGTTTGAAAACTGCGCTGAAATTTCCAGGATTCAGGGTATCTTCTGTCTCATCATGACCTCTGAAAGCCAGCTCCTGCTTGCACAAAATCAGAATTTTCATTATATCTCTTGTCAACTTTCCCTTGATTGTTGTCTGATTTTCATCAGTTTGTGATGTTCATTAAGTAGCTCTGAAATACTAAACACTTGTTTAGAAGATTCTTTATACTACTTAGATGATCTTGAGAAAAAGGATAACCACACTCACCCTAGACAGGTTCTTCTGGTCGTTGAAACCCTCGGCGAAGTTTTTCTTGTGCTTAAGAGCAAACATGACCTGTAAAATAATTTTCCTTTTATGGGGCTAGCACATAATCACTTGTGCTGATCATACCACAATCTTTAGGATTCATGAGTTCTGAACGTTTTCTGAAGAAGGTGTAGCAGTGTTGTTGAACGTCTTTCAGTTTCACATCCCCATGTAAACGACAACATCTGCAAGGAAGTAATTATGTCCTCACTCGATAGTGTTACATCACCAATACTTGTACAAGGTAGGTTTTCATCCATATCCACTGCACACAGGACAACTAACGTAAGAGAAACCTTGAGACGTGGCACCACAACTACTTCCCTCCCGTGTCAGGGAAGTGCACTGCAAGACAGCTACGACAGCCTGTATCCCCCTCTTCTTTTCCAAGTAGTGACATCACAGTTACCATGGCACCTGGCGTGTGCAGCTGGCCCAGCATGTGAATGGCCTTCTCGCCATATGCTTCGCGCCTCCATCTGCCTCCACTTTCACATTTTGACTTGGTCTCGAGTGCTGGAAGTTTAGAAGAAATAACACGAGCTAACATCTTTCGCGCTTACTGTCAAAAGTTCAGGAAGGTGTACTGTAAAAAAAAATATATATTGCTACTACTACTACTACTACCTTCTATGACAGAAAAATGATGGGGCCTGGCCTCGCTTGCCTCCTCTGATTAGCCGCCACTGCACTATGGCCACGAGCAAGAGTAATTAACTAAAAGCAGGATTTCCTCTTCCTTTAGGACACGTGATTCTACGCAAAACGAGAAGAAGCACTTCTAGCACAAGCTTCAGATTTTGGGCAAATGGTAAAAGTGAAACGTGAAGCCTAATCGTAATAAGTCTGCTATACTGTTGCAAGATGACAGAAGTCCTTAAGGTACTTCCTCTAACAGGTGGTGTCTTGTTTATGCGGCAAAAGGATGTAATTTCAAATCAGCAGTGGATCCTAAGAACAGACTGCAATATTTGGATGCTAGAGAATGAAATTCGGTGGTGGAAGACCCGTCTGCCAAATTACAGCTCATGATAAATAACCAAAAAAGGTTCAACGATACGCAGGGGGAGTATCAGTCGCCGCAGTCACGTTTACTCACCTAGAGGCTCAGCTACATCAGAACACTTAGTTAGTCCTGCAAGAGCAATGAAAAAGAGGTAGGCTAAACGTGGGCTATCGAATGTTGACAACAGTTTTTGAAACAGCCCGATGTAGTGGATGTAGAAAATATTAATAAGGCGTTACATCATTACAGGAAGACGCAAAAGGCAACCAGGAGACAGTGGACTAATCACGAATTGTGCATACTCGGGGACCGTCAGGATAACGTGGATACTCGGTTAATGATTGCAAAATTACTTTTCAACCTCTCCGCCAGCATCACTGAACTGCGTATTGAGACCATAGAATTATAGGGAGCAATGTTAGATGATGTCACAGGCATTTAACACCAATACTGCTACTACCAGATCAGTTCCTGGATGGGCTGCAGAAAATTCTGACCGAATGACCCACACCATTAGATTTACTAACACTAGTAAGGAAAGAATTTCTGTCACTATACTACTGTATACTGAGCACTAGTGTAAAGAGACAGAAATCCAACATTTAGTGTTATCATCTTATCAAAGGGCAAACTCTCACTGCAGAAGTGCTTCAAGGGGTGGAGGATTATGCATTTATATCAGGAAAGGAACACAGCTCATATCAAGACATGACCTCAGTACAGCAAGTGAAGACAAATCAGCTATTGAATTAACAGGGCTTGATATCACCAAGAAATTAATCATTTTATGTGTGTTTAGATCTCCCAATGGAAGCGTGGACACTTTTTTCAATAAATTAGCAGACATTCTAGAGAAAGTATTGAGAACAAAGGTCAACATAATTCTGTGTGGGGACATTAACATCAGCACTAATATCATAAATGAATCCAGCAGCACCCTGATAAATATCCTTCAAAGTTTTGGCATGTCCCTATTGGTCAATAGTACAACAAGGGTTACTACAATGACTGCATCAGTAATTGACCATATGGCCACAGATACAGACAGGGAAAAATGTGACTTTAAAAGATCTTCGACTATCAGACCATCTCTGTCAAACAACAGCAGTAAAATCAGGCATTGACTCATTCCCTAAACTATGAGCATACAAACAACATCTATCAGAAATCAAAATAAAAGAATTTTCAAACAAACTTGCAAAACAAAAATGGGAAGAAGTGTATAAGGAAACAAATGTGAATATGAAATTCTCTAAATTCTCCACATTATTTAAATTGAACTTTGAAAAGGCATTTCCAAAAGTATGCCTGTCTGTATCAACATCTCACAAAAACAGATGGATAACAGTAGGTTTTAAGAAGTCCTCCCAAACACTGAAATACCTCAGTTCCATGAAAAAGAATCCCAATGATCCAGAATTCTTACATTTCTACCATAGATACAAAAAGATCTATAGAAAGGTGCTGATTGCTGCAAAAAAGTCATTTAATGACAAAATAATATATAATGCATAGAATAAAAGCAAAACGGTCTGGGATGTTATAGAAAAGGAAATGGGGAGAGGCAAAGAAACGCAGAATAACATAGAGTTGAGGGATGGGGATAAGGTAATAAATGATCCACAACACTTAATACACTATGTAAATGTGCATTTTTCAAGTATTGCACAGAAGTTACAGCAAAAATTCCCCCAAACAAATGTAACACCTGTAAATAATGTCGCACTAAAATAAAATGATGTTACTTCCAACCACAGAGAATGAAGCCAATCAAACTGTTCAAAAAATAAAAAATAAAAAGTCAGTAGGCTTAGATGAAGTACCAATGTGAGTACTGAAACAATGCATAGAGATTATGCAAGGTCCTTTAGCAAATATTATAAATGAATCCTTCACATCAGAGACATTTCCAGAGCAGTTACAACAGACAAAAGTTACACCTTTGCTTAAGAAAGGTAATGCAAAAGCCATAGAAAATTACCGACTTATTTCCCTGCTGTCACCATTCGCAAAAATAATAGAAGCAATTATGAAAGACAGATTAATGAATTACTTGAAATATACAACCTTTAAAGCGAATCACAGTTTGGTTTCCAAAGTGGCAAAAATACAGAGTCAGCCATAGTAGAATTCACAAAGGCTGTACTTGATGCTCTTGACAAAGATGAGTGTGTCACAGGCATATTTTTCGATCTTTCTAAGGCCTTTGATACAGTCAACCACAAGATTCCTTTACATACATTAGAAGCATTGGGAATAAGAGGGGTTGCTAATGACTGGTTTCGATCATTCCTAGCAGATAGGGTACAAAGAGTAGAGATTACACATACTTCAAATAGATCTAAACATTTAGTAAACCACTTACCACAACCAAAATACATTAATATATGGGTTCCACAAGGTAGCATACTAGGACCAATATTATTCCTGTTATACACCAATGACTTTCCCAGAAGTGTTACTCATGGTGAAAAAATTCCCTTCGCTGATGACAGTAACATTATAGTCACTGAGAAAACAAGGGAACTCCTTGCAGAGAAAGCAAATGAAGCTCTCAAGGAAGTACGGCAATTTTACAACTATGACGTGTGAGACCTGAAGATGGCATCAATGTAATACCAAAACTGGTAGCACATAAGTAGTTCATAAAATAAATTTCTACAAGACATATGGCTGTTGGTAAATTATTGCATCAAGAGAAAAGTTTATGACTGGTCAATAGCAACAAAGTGACGTTGAACATAAAGAAAGCTAATGCCATGAATTTCAATTTGAAGAGGGAAATGACAATGTTAAATTAAATGTAGCTTGCACCTCTATAGACTGTGTAACAAACGCAAAATTTCTAGGAATGAATATTCATTCTCAGTTGAAGTGGCATGAACACACAAAGGTTCTTGCAAATAGAATGTCAGTGCATGTTATGCCCTTAGAATCCTATCATCAATGTGTAACATGCAGTGTCTTTTAGTTACATACTATTCATATGTACAGTCAGTTCTTAGCAATGGCATTCTGTTTGGGGGAACAAATGCACAAAATATGAACACAATTTTCAAACTCCAGAAAAGAGCCATAAGAATCATAACCAAAAATGGTAGTCGAGCTCATTGTAAAGATCTGTTCGAAATACATTTACCAGTTAGCCGTACGTATCAAAAATAGCTTTGGTAATTACTGCACAAACAGTTCTGACCATGACCATGGAACAAGAGCTAGACTCAACTTACATTTTCCAAGAAAAAATAAACATAAACCTCAAAACAGCATTTTCTACCAAGGAATAAAACTGTACAATACATTACTAAAATAGATAAAAGGAATTGCATAAATACATTTATTTAAAAAGGCAACAAAAAAGAACCTGTTATACAATACACTTCATACACTGAAGGATTACTTAGATAAAACAGAATAGGGGTTTGGTAAAAAAATATTATTCAAATAAATAATAATAATGATTATAAAACATCCAAATTCCACATAAAACTTTCACACTATGTTTTTCCTTCTTTTTTCCTTTTCCAGAAAAACTTATCCCCAAGCAATGCATTGCACAATACTAACACCTCTTCCTCTCCCTGAGCTCAACATCTCACTGATTATAGAGGAATGCTTATTCAGTTTTTCAGGATAGCAAATGGGGAGTTGTAGTACAGAAAACGGTCCAGACATGTGTGTATAGTGTGTGCAGTGACTGATAGTAAAATATGAGTGAACAGTGTGGTATTACATTATTTAATAAGTTATTTGTAAAAAAAGTATTGTATACCAGGAGTAAATCTAATGATCATCTCTAACTAGAAATCTGTAAATGTATGTGTATACGAATTAGCTTATTTTAAATTGGTCTAATCTTGTCAATACTTTGACATGTCCTATATACTTATAAAAAGAGATCTACAGGTGAATAAAGCTGCTGCTACTGCTACTACTACTACTACTATGACCACCATTTTGAGCACACAAATGGGTTCCCATTTACAAATTCATATTCAGATATCAGTAATGTGTAAGGACTGTAGATTTGAGTGTTACATTCTTCATGAGTAGACAGTGGTTTAGAAAGCACTGCAAAAAGTTGTAGATTTAAAAGTGCACAAAATATTACTGGTGGCACGAATATGTAAACTCATCCCCTGCTGTCCATGTAGAAACTACAACTCTGTCAAGCTGGGCCTATCATGAGTTGCCCTGCAAAACAGGTGCATACCGTTCCGAGTTCACGTGAGGTTTCCTTGTTCCATTCCCATAGTTCTGCTACAGAATGTCCAAAAGAAGTTATGTAAGGCAAAATAATTTTTTTCAGAGAGTGGGTTTACACTGTTTATAATCTGTAGCAAATCAAATAATTGTTAACTATATGTGTTTCAAGCAAGGCCAGCAGCCTTCATCGGTGAAGCACCATGAGACTGGCAATTACAGATATAGTTTTTCTGTTGTCTTCATTGTTTAGTTCTTAAATTCTTTGTGTGTTTCTGTATGTTTGCATAGTTTAATTCACAAATTCATTACGTATTTGTATTTGAGTGGTATGATATTGTGTTTTAGTAATGGTAAAATGTAAAATCGCGCAGTCTGTAATGCAATAGACTTTGTTTGTTTAGGATGGCCAGCAACCGTTAACTGCAGCTCACTCAGCTGCCATCCTCCGTTGGTGACGCTCCCGGAGATAGCAGGTCACATATTTATCCTTTTATCTTTGTTTCATAGTTTAATTCTTAAGTTGGTAGGGTGGATAGGGTGTGTGCATGTTGTGTGCGAATTCAGGAGGAGCTGGCTGCAGTTCGTGAGCAGCTGAAAATGTTTATGGCCATGGTCAGCCTCATGGTGCCACGGTGGCAGAGAATTTAGCGCATCGCATGGGATACCTCAGGTGTTGCTTGTTTCACTCATAGGCTCTACTGCCGAGGCACCTTGCAGCGTACTCGTTGCAGGGCATCGCCACCCACAGCAGTCTGTTCACGGGCTGTAATACATTCACGTCGCTTGAGGCAGAAAGTCAATGTGGAGGCTAACTGTCTGGCCTCGCCCATTCACCTCCTTCAGCAGAGTCCGAGTAGATACACAGTTACCGGGATTTCAGATGTTAGGCCTGCAATTTCTGGCTCACGTTAGCACCACTGACGTCTGTTGCTTGGGCTCTGAGGCCATCATCAGTTCATATGGCATCTGGCGGAAATGATGAAGGCTGCTGGTCTCACACATGGGATGCAAATAGAGTTCATTATTTGCAGCATTATTGATATCACTGATAAGGGTTGTTTGGTTTGGAGGTGATTGCAGGGTCTCAACCACCAATGATTCTGTGATGCTCTTGGCCACGGATTTCTAGGCCTACTTTATGGGGTGAAGCATTGTAGGACTCCCCTTTACAGGTCTGGGGCGCGCCACATAAAGGACGCAGCTACTCAGGTAACAGAGTACTTGTGGGGTACACTTGTTTTTTTTTTTTTTTTTGCCTAGGTAGTAGTTTGAGAGTCTCTGACGAACAATCGCCAGGTGATAAACATAGAACGGAAAATAGATCACGTTTGAGCAGAGACATGCTGACTGTCTAAATTTGAACAGTAAATTGTCGAAGTATTCATAATAAAGTTCCTGAACTTACTGACCTTCAGGAAAGTGCTTGCACTCAAATTATTCTTGGAACCGAGAACTGGCTGCAACCAGAAGTAGAAAGCTTCGAAATATTTTGCGAGGCATGGAATATATATCGAAAACACAGACTGGACACCATAGGAGGGGGAGCGCTTGCTGCTCTCGACAAAACTACTGTGTCTATAATGGTCGAAGTTGAGTCTGACTGTAAAATTATCTGGAGAGGACTAGTAGGCCTGGGTGAACTCAAGTTAATTATTGGATGTTTTCACCAACCTCGCGATTCCATGATAACAGTTGTACAATCATTCAAGGAAAGTTTATGCTCAGCAGTGCGGAAATATCCAAATCATGCATTATTAGATGGAGGTGATTTCAGTATAGCCAGTACAGAATGTGACGTCTGTAGAATTACTGCAGGTGGTATGGACACTCTCGTGAAGTACAATTGAACACTTTTTCGAAAACAGCTTTTAACAACTAGTTAGACAATCCACACAATAGAAATATTTTATACCTTGCAGCAGCAAACAGGCCTGGCCTTACCGATAGTGTCGGTATAGAGTCAGTGATTAGTGATCATGATGTCATCATAGCGACGATGGTTACTAAAGTTAATAAATCCATCAAGAAGGCTAGGAGAGTATTTTAGCTCGAAAAAGCAGATAAACAGGTGTTAGCATTCCACTTACACAATAAATGGACAGCATTTAGTTCCAATACTATGCACATAAATAAATAATGGGAAAAATCTTAAATTGATTGTAAATCGCGCTCTGGAGGCTTAAACTAATTGTAAATCGCGCTCTGGAGGCATGTGTTCCAAGTAAGTGGATTAAGAATGGAAAAGACCCTCCATGTTTAATATTCAAATTCGGAAAGCACTGAGGTACACCGTAATATATGCACCCCTCCAATAACATGTTTTAAATAATAACTATATAGTTTTTAAATCACAATGAATGTGCTCTAAGTTGCTAATAAAAAAGTCACGTTATAGCCGGAAATTTTTAAAACCAATACGAAGAAATAAACTAAACTCACCAGTCAGCAAAGTTTATGTCTATATTTGAGATGGTCATCAAAAAATGGTTCAAATGGCTCTGAGCGCTATGGGACTTAACATCTGTGGTCATCAGTCCCCTAGAACTACTTAAACCTAACTAACCTAAGGACATCACACACACCCATGCCCGAGGCAGGATTCGAACCTGCGACCATAGCGGTCACGCGGTTCCAGACTGAAGCGCCTAGAACCGCACGGCCACACCGGCCGGCTGTTGTACAGGGTGCCGGCCGAGATGGTCATCAGTTAGAAGGTCAGCTTCGATATGAAGAATGGACAAGGTGTTCAGTCTTTCCTCAGGACAAGGTAAAACGCAGGTATGATTTCACCTTATTAAGAGCCGAAAAAAGGCGTTCTGCTGAACAATTTGCAAGTACCGTACATACAAACATTCTAAGACCACGTTAGCATTCGGAAACATGGACTGTAACAGCTACTTCCGCAGAAATTTACTGATTTCGACCGGTACATTACTAATCTCACAAAATTTCAAAAGTGCTGCGGAATGTATATATTCACTTTGGAAGGAAGGTTCTAAATCAGTCTCATATGACGCTTGGAGTTTTGCTGTGCTTTCAGAAATAACGTCTGGTGAACTATTCTTGAGTTCACTGTAAACTATGAAGGAGTCTAACAGCGTTTTATAGATTTCCTTCATCCTCACCAGTTAGTACAAGTTGTCGAGTATTGGTAAAAATGTTTCGACTCTAAATTTCTCCCTGACATTCAGAAGAGCTGCCTCAGTGCGCACTTCCTCATCAACATGAAGTTAACGTTTCCTCGATTTTATATTTACACCATTAAATCTCCTTCCAAATTGTCATCAGATTTAGTAAAGTGGAAGCCTCATTTCCCACAAGTGGTTTCTCACAGGTGTTACTGGCAAAATGAGAGAGGCACTGATAACGCTCTCCCAATTTTCATTTAGATTTACCCATGCTTCCTCTCTTGTTGACCAATGTGTCTTTGATAAACTTTTAATTGTCTTGCTTCATCGTTTCATGAAAGAAAGAAGTTGACTCCAGGGTTTCGTAAACCCAGAAAAAAATTAAAAATGTTTTGCACTAAAATGAAAAATGAACATGTTTGCTGACAACAGCTTGCAGCACTAGTGCCGACTAAATTCAAAGAATGTGCTGCACAAGGCACATAATGCACTTCCGGATTTCGTTCTTTAATGTGTGCCTCGAAACCAGTGTAGGCTCCTGACAAATTGCTTGATTTGTCGTATGACTGACCTCTACAGTCAGTAATATGGATGGAAGCTGTAGACAGGACTTTCAGTTGGCCTAAGTTAGGTTTTCAAACGCGTGTCCTGGATCTGGTAAAAACAGAAGGAAACGTTCAACGTGCTCACCATTCTCATTCACATATCTTAATACGAAAGATAATTGATCAATAAATGGAATGTCCACAGTAGAAATTACTGTCATAGAGAAATATTTGCCGTGTTTGATATCATTTATGATACTGCTTTTTATTCGTTCAGAAAGCATTATTTCATCACAGATTGTTGAAGAAGTAGAACCGGCAACATTTTTTGTCAAAACATTTGTCTACTCTGTTAACCTTTTTTAGAACCTTACCTTCTCGAGCTCGCTTTTCCTGTGCTAGTCTCCGAAACGCCGTCCCACTTCATTTTGCACGTTTGTTTTTGTCACTCTTATTCACGTTAACGACACTTACAAAATCGCCAACCAACACCAACACAAAAGAAAACAAGTTTGTAAATAAAAGCATCCAGTTCAAAATTGCACCACCCAGGACATGAGCACAAAGCTTTTTACCTTAAATATGACAGTCAACCAACACCAACACTAAAGAAAATAAGTTTGTAAATAAAAAGTATGCTGTTCAGTATCATACCACACAACAAGCGACCACATAGATTTTAACTTTAAACACAATAGAGATCAACTGTCTAGTTTCGATTCCTTCACTGAAATGCGCTATGAAATAAAATTGTTAAGTACAGAACGACAACGCAGAATAATTTAATTTTATTGTCGCCTCTTTCTCTGTGCTCAATGAAAAGAATTTAAGTCGACAACATTCTCGGAATAATGAAGTTTCAAAACTCGCATTGTCGATTGTCAACCTGGTAGCTTACCTTAGAATATTATTGAACAATTTCATGAAAACAATTCAGGCGGAAACTGAGTGTTTGAATTTCCATTCAGCCTCCAAGTAAATTAATAATATTTCAGAACTTGTTTTGTCGATTGTCGTTCTTACAGCTTCTTCACACAACAAAGTTATTTCACAATATTAATAATTTTTGTCATTTGTAAGTGTAGTTATTTTAAAACGTAAGATATTTAAAAAATACCGTGTAAAATATGCCGCCCTCTAAAGCTACCACTCCACATCCGTGCTTAGTAGACCTATATGTGAATCCACCTCTGATCATACTGGTGACAATTATTGAGTTATATAAAAAAAACTAAATTATTTACAAACTACGGCGTGCACACACTTTATTCAACAAGTAAACGTCACCTTAGATATTAGAATTTAGGTTATGACATGTTAAATATGCCTGCCATCATTGGTAATGATGTGGCGCAGACAAATAGCGAATTTCTGCATGACTCGCTGAAGTGTCGGAACATCGATGCTGTCGATGACCTCCTGAATGGCTGTTTTCGGTTGAGCAATGGCTCTGGAGCTATTGCTGTACACCTTGTCTTTAATATAACACCACAAAAAGAAGTCGGATGTTTTCAGGTCCAGTGAATATGGTGGCCAACTGAGGCCCATGCCAGTGGCCTCCAGGCACCCCAGAGCCAGAACGTGGTCCCCAAAGTGCTCCTCCAGGACATCAAATACTCTCCTGATTTGATGGGGTCGAGCTCCATCTTGCATGAACCACATCTTGTCAAAATCAGAGTCACTTTGGATAATGGGGATGAAATCATCTTCCAAAATCTTCACATACCATTTGGTAGTCACCATGCCTTGTAGGAATATCGCACCAATTAATCTGTGACTGGACATTGCACATCAGACAGTCAATCGTTGAGTGTGAAGAGACTTCTTGATCGCGAAATGCGGATTCTCAGTCCCCAAATTGCGCCAATTTAGCTTATTGACAAACCCATCCAAACAAAAAGTGGTCGACAACAACAAGCAGCGTGCGCATACTAATTCCCATCATGCCCTGCAGCCAACCATGCAACTGTTTGCCAATGACGCTATGGAGTACAGGACGGTGTCGTTATTGAGTGATTGTGGGGGCATACAAGATGACTTAGACTGAACAGAAGCTTGCTCTAAATGTAGAGAATTATAATTTAATGCAGATGAGTAGAAAAAACAATCCCATAATATCTGATTACAGCATTAGTAGGGTGCTACTTGACATAGTCACATCGATTAAATAGCTTGGTGTAAGTTGCAAAGCGTTATGAAATGGAATGAGCACATCAGATTGGTAGTTGGAAACAGAATGCTTCACTTCAATGCTGGAAAAGTGTAGCTCTTCTATAAAGGAGATGGTATATAGCAGCCAGTGCGACCTACACTTTGAGTCCTGCTAGAGTGTTGGGGATCACTACCAGGTAGGTTAAAGGAAGACATCGAAGGAATTCAGAGGTGTGCTGCTACATTTGTTATTAGCAGTTTTGATCAGCACGTAATTATTATGAAAATGCTGTCTGAACTCAAATGGGCATCCCTGAACAGAAGACAGGGCCTTTCTGTGAGGCACAGTTGCGGAAATTTAGAGAACCAGGATCTGAGGCCAGCTGCTAATCAAGTCTACTGCCGCCAACGTACATTTTGCTTAACAACCACAAGGATAAGATGAAAGAAATTAGGGCTTATGCACAAACATTTTTCTTTTGCTCTATTTCTGAGTGTAACAGGAAGGGAAATGACTAGTAGTGGTACCCTCCACTATGTCCTATAGTGGCTTGTGGAGTGTGTATGTATACATGAACGTAGATAATATGCACACAGTGAATAAGATTCTTGGTCAGAGGTTATTAATCAATGGTACCCAGTATGACATATCCGGACTGACCAGATTACCTGCCGCCATGATACACCCTGAATGTAATCTACACATTGATATATATCCAACCGTACTCCTTGAGATTTAACACACAGGAAATCTAATCTTCATAAATAACCCGACCCCTATTACCTCCCTTGACTGAATGTTAGCCACACAACATAGCCCCCTTGTCAAAGGGACACCTTTGAGAGCATGTAAAAAAGTACTCCAATGAGCACCACAAGTGACTAATAGGTACAGGATCCTCTACCTCAGGTGCCTGTATAATTTTCACTTTAATAGGAATCATTTACTACAAGTTCAAGTGGAAAGCAGGCCAAACCCCATCCGTGCCAACCTCCAAATCTACGGGTTCAAAATAGTTACAATTATACCAAACGGAAGCAGTTTGAAGAGTGTCAAAGCGAACAATGAACAAATATTTATTTTTAGAGCTACTGGTGTCAGGCAGATGGCACAAATTTTGCAGAGGAATGGAGGTAGAAAGGAGGAGGATAAGTAAGAGTAAACAAACTAGGATCTATATTTCAGCAAAATTCCAGGGCGAATTTTCTTCGTGAAAGGGAACAATTGTAAAGAGGTAAAGCTATAAATGAGAGAAACAGCAGTGCAGCGCCAAGCTGGAATCAAGCCAAGCCAGAGTGAGGTGCTGGCCAGTAGACAGCATGGTCAGAGGCTTTGCAGCTGCCTTTGTGTCGACAGACAACATGTGACGACGAAGGGCCGAGCGTTCAGGGAAATATTTCAACCCAAATACTACAACTAAGTCGTCGCCACTGGGCCAGAATATTTGACGTGACCCACTAACGCCAATGTTGCTGTGAAATCAGCATAGAGAAGGAATATTCACATCCAACTGAACCAGCTCGTTCTCATCGAACTACTGGGCAGTTATGTGCTTCTCCACGCCTTGCCAATGACGCAGACCCTTCTTCCAGTACTGGCACAAGAGCTGCTGCCTGCCATCTAAGCATCTGGATGCCCGGGGCAACCTTGCACTTGGCCACCATCATGAGATCACAGCGTGAGGATCCTGCCATCGCTGCCTTCACTGGGGTAGAAACAGACGATCACTATGTTACAGACCCTGGAGCATGATGCACCCTGACGATCATGCAGCTGCTGCCACCATACCTGTTTACTATGGCTGAGAGGCACTGGAAACAGCAACAACAGCAGCAGCAGTAGAATGCATAGTCAACAGTCGAAGCCAGTCGCCCTGAGGAAACGCCACCATATTTACCACACCGTGAACTAATGAATGTAAATAAGCGTCAATAAAGAAGTCATTGCAATCGTCATTGGTTCTTATTCAGCTGCACAACATCGTTTCTCAGGAGAGAATCCTTGCACACACTAAAGCCATCCCAGACACACGGTCAGAATTGCCTCCAGAAGTGTGTTCTTCACTATTACCCCATTATAGAAAAAAAAAACAGGATGAAATTCATGATATTGTATATATAATTCACTGTTAGTCAACAAGGTGTGTAAGGCAAGATCAAAGTGACAGAAGAAACCTGCTCACATATGTACTATTTACAGTGGAGGTAAATGACATATGTAAAGTATTCATCACTGAAATATATAAGACAAGATGAAAATAATGCTAAAACATGATTCTAGCAAGATTTGTTCATTTATTTGTTTTAGTCACATATACTCTTAGGCACAAATGGTCTGCATTTAGTTGATCTAGTGTTTCTGTAGATATTCTGATGGATTTGTAGGTACATGCCATGGTCATGTAACATTTGAGTTTATGTTTGAATCGTGATAAAACTTTTATCCTTTTTTAATCATGTGTGAGCCTATTGTAAAAGATACATCTTGTTTCCACAGGGTATCTGTTAATCTCAGTCTTTTTTTTTGTCATATGATAATCATTCCTCTTCCTAGAATTATATGTGTGCAGATCTATATTCATGAACACAATGCAATGTTCCTTCAAATACATAATCGCTTCATATATATGTAGTTGTGTAAATGCTAAAATTTGAGATTTCTAAATTCTTCTCTGTAAGATTCTCATGGCGCTAACTTCGCAGTACATCTTACATATTTCTTTTAGAGCGTAATCACTCTTTTTATATAATTGTTGACAGCACTGCCTGAAATCAATACACAATACGATAAGTATACATATATGAAACCATTTACTCTGTAAGTCTTCTTTCTCTTTGGGAATATGTTTGATCTAAGTCTTGGACATACATTATCTACACTGAAGCGCCAAAGAAACTGGTATAGGCACACATATTCAAATACAGAAGTATGTAAACAAGGCAGAATATGACACTGTGGTCAGCAACATCTATATAAGAGAAGTGTCTGGCGCATTTGTTAGATCGCTTACTTCTGCTACAGTGGCAGGTTATAAAGATTTAAATGAGTTTTAACACAGTGTTGGCACACGAGGGTTGGGACACAGCATCTCCGAGGTAGTGATGGAGTGGGGATTTTCCCATACGACCATTTCATGACTGTACCATGAATATCACAAATCCGGAAAAACATCAAATCTCTGACATTACTGTGACTCGAAAAAGATCCTGCAAGAATGGGACCAACGCCGACTGAAGAGAATCGTTCCACATGACAGACGTGCAACCATTCCACAAATTGATGCAGATTTCAATGCTGGACCATCAAACAAGTGTCAGCATGCGAACCATTCAATGAAACACCATCGATACAGGCTTCCGGAGCTGAAGGCCCACTTATGTACCCTTGTTGACTGCACAACATAACGCTTTATGCCTCGCCTGAGCCCATCAATACCAACATTGGATTGTTGATGGCTGGGACCATGTTGCCTGGTCAGACGCATCTCATTTAAAATTGTATCGAGCAGATGGATGTGTACAGGTATGGAGACAACCTCTTGAATCCATGGACCCTGCATGTCAGCAGGAGACTGTTCAAGCTGGTGGTGGCTCTACAATGGTGTGGGGTGTGTGCAGTTGGAGTGATATGAAACCCCTGATATACCTAGATACGACTCTGACAGGTGTCATGTACGTAAGCATCCTATCTGATCACCTGCATCCATTCATGTTCATTATGCATTATGATGGATTTGAGCAGTTCCAGCAGGACAATTCGACACTCTCCACCCCAAACATACTCTTATGGGTTTGTGGACAGCCCTGTAGGATTCATGGTGTCAGTTCCCTCCAGCACTACTTCAGACATCATTCGAACCATGCCATGTTGTGCTGCGGCACTTCTGTGTGCTCGTGTGGGCTCTACACAATATTAGGCAAGTGTACCAATTTCTTTGGCTCTTAACTGTATGTGAGTTTTCCAAGACAAGCACTTACTTAATACTACACCTAAGAACATATAACTGTTTGTCCCATGTAGTCTGTGTTCCCAACTTTAAGGCTGGTGATTTCAGTGAGAATGTTTATGTTGGCATGGACCTACATGAACAATGTTTTCATTCCATTTATGAACATATTTTTGCTACTTAACTACTACTCCTTTTATTAAGTTTCATAGGGTCAAATTGAGGAGCAAATCTCCAAGATCATGGAACGTGTCAATACATGATATTACAACGTAAAAGTAATAACAGATAAAAATAAATGTTTATGAACCTGAAAAAAGTCAGTCCATAAGTTTAAGTAAACACAATCAATAATACAATAAGAATCAGCTTAATTTTTCAAGGAACTCCTCGACAGAACAGAAGCACTGACCCATGAGGAAACTCTTCAGTTTCGATTTGAAAGCGCGTGGATTACTGCTAAGATATTTGAATTCGGGTGGTAGCTTATTGAAAATGGATGCACCAGTATACTGCACACCTTTTTGGGCAAGAGTTAAGGAAGTCCGATCCAAATGGAGGTTTCATTTCTGCTGAATATTAACCGAGTGAAAGCTGCTTATTCTTGGGAATAAGCTGTTATTGTTAATAAGAAATGACAGTAAAGAATATATATATTGAGAGGCCAATGTCAAAATACCCATTGTCAATACATCTACATGTATACTCAGCAAATCACATTTAAGCGCCAGGTAGGGGCATCATCGCTCCACATTCACAATTCTCTATTGTTAAAATCTCGTATAGCGTGCAGAAAGAATGAACACCTATATCTTTCCATACAAGCTCTGATTTCACTTGTTTTACCATGGTGATCGTTTCTCCCTATGTAGGTCGATGTCAACAAAACATTTTCGCATATGGAGGAGAAAGTTGGTGATTGAAATTTCGTGAGAAGATTCCACAGCAACGAAAAACGCCTTTATTTTAGTGCTGTCCACTCCAAATCCTGTGTCATATCAGTACTAGGTTCCATTTTCTATATTCAGGAGCAGTCTTTTCTCCAGGTCATTCTCAATGCTACCAGTAGTTATAAGAAATGTATCATCATTATAGATGATATTTGCTCCTTTTGGTGTACTCATATTATATATGTAAAAAATGGAAAGCAATGGGCCCACCACTGACACCATATTTAACTTGCCTGAAATTGAGAGCACATATTTATAATTTTCATTTCCATTGTATTTTTTTCCACAAACTATTTTCCCTTTTTTTTTTTACAAAGGATTGTATAGTGTAAGCACATTTTAAAATGATATAAAAGGTTTTATTAAAGTAGACAGTGAAGCTAGTTTAGAGACAAACTAAATGAGCAATACTGATCATGAAACAGCTTATAAACAGAGATTAATGCTCGCATATTTTGAAATAATTTAATATCTATGAGTGTGCGTGTGTGTGTGTGTGTGTGTGTGTGTGTGTGTGTGTGTGTGTGTGTGTGTGTGTGTGTTTCTCTGTGTCTTCATCATCATCATTTAAGACTGATTATGCCTTTCAGCGTTCAGGAGCATAGCCCCCTTATAAAATTCCTTCATGATCCCCTATTCAGTGCTAACATTGGTGCCTCCCCTGATGTTAAACCTATTACTTCAAAATCATTCTTCACCGAATCCAGGTACCTTCTCCTTGGTCTGCTCTGACTCCTCCTACCCTCTACTGCTGAACCCATGAGTCTCTTGGGTAACCTTGCTTCTCCCATGCGTGTAACATGACCCCACCATCTAAGCCTGTTCGCCCTGACTGCTACATCTATAGAGTTCATTCCCAGTTTTTCTTTGATTTCCTCATTGTGGACACCCTCTTGCCATTGTTCCCATCTACTAGTACCTGCAATCATCCTAGCTACTTTCATATCCGTAACCTCAACCTTGTTGATAAGGTAACCTGAATCCACCCAGCTTTCACTCCCATACAACAAAGTTGGTCGAAAGATTGAACGGTGCACAGATAACTTAGTCTTGGTAGTGACTTCCTTCTTGCAGAAGAGAGTAGATCGTAGCTGAGCGCTCACTGCATTAGCTTTGCTACACCTAGCTTCCAGTTCTTTCACTATGTTGCCATCCTGTGAGAATATGCATCCTAAGTACTTGAAACCGTCCACCTGTTCTAATTTTGTTCCTCCTATTTGGCACTCAATCCGTTTATATTTCTTTCCTACTGACATTAGTTGCGTTTTGGAGATGCTAATCTTCATACCATAGTCCTTACATTTCTGATCTATTTCTGAAATATTACTTTGCAAACTTTCAATCGAATCTGCCATCACAACTAAGTCGTCCGCATATGCAAGACTGCTTATTTTGTGTTCACATATCTTAATCTCACCCAGCCAGTCTATTGTTTTCAACATATGATCCATAAATAATATGAACAACAGTGGAGACAGGTTGCAGCCTTGTCTTACCCCTGAAACTACTCTGAACCATGAACTCAATTTACCGTCAACTCTAACTGCTGCCTGACTCTCCATGTAAAGACCTTTAATTGCTTGCAAAAGTTTGCCTCCTATTCCATAATCTCGTAGAACAGACAATAACTTCCTCCTAGGAACCTGGTCATATGCTTTTTCTAGATCTATAAAGCATAGATACAATTCCCTGTTCCACTCATAACACTTCTCCATTATTTGCCGTAAGCTAAAGATCGGGTCCTGACAACCTCTAAGAGGCCTAAACCCACACTGATTTTCATCCAATTGGTCCTCAACTAATACTCGCACTTTCCTTTCAACAATACCTGAGAAGATTTTACCCACAACGCTGATTAAAGAGATACCTCTGTAGTTGTTACAATCTTTTCTGTTTCCATGTTTAAAGATTGGTGTGATTAGTGCTTTTGTCCAGTCTAAAAAAATGGTTCAAATGGCTCTGAGCACTATGGGACTCAACATCTTAGGTCATAAGTCCCCTAGAACTTAGAACTACTTAAACCTAACTAACCTAAGGACATCACACACACCCATGCCCGAGGCAGGATTCGAACCTGCGACCGTAGCAGTCCCGCGGTTCCGGACTGCAGCGCCAGAACCGCTAGACCACCGCGGCCGGCCTTGTCCAGTCTGATGGAACCTGTCCCGACTCCCAGGCCCTTTCAATTATCCTGTGTAGCCATTTAAGACCTGACATTCCACTGTATTTGATGAGTTCCGACTTAATTTCATCCACCCCAGCTGCTTTATTGCACTGCAATCTATTGACCATTTTCTCCACTTCCTCAAATGTGATCCTATTTCCATCACCATTCCTATCCCATTCTACCTCGAAATCTGAAACATTACTGATCGTATTTTCACCTACATTAGCAACTCTTCAAAATATTCCCTCCATCTGCCCAAGGCATCCACAGGATTCACCAGCAGTTTTCCTGACCTGTCCAAAATACTTGTCATTTCCTTCTTACCTCCCTTTCAAAGACTGCTAATTACACTCCAGAATGGTTTTCCAGCAGCTTGACCCATAGTCTCCAACCTGTTTCCAAAGTCTTCCCAAGATTTCTTCTTGGATGCTGCAATTATCTGTTTGGCTTTGTTTCTTTCTTCAACATAACTCTCTCTGTCTATCTGGGTTCTGGTATGTAGCCATTTTTGATACGCCTTCCTATTCCTTTTACAGGCTGCCTTGACTGTGTCATTCCACCAAGCTGTTTGCTTCATCCTACTTTTACACACTACTGTTCCAAGACATTCTTTAGCCACTTCTAGTACTGTGTCCCTCTCCCTTGTCCATTCCTTTTCCAATGACTGTAATTGAGTACATTCAACTAACTTGTCATTTCCTGACCTGAGATCGCTGTTATGTACTTGTGCCTGATTTCCTTATCCTGAAGTTTCTCCACTCTTACCCTCCTACATATGGACCTGACCTGCACTTTCGGCCTCACAATCCTAATTTCACTGCAGATTAAATAATGATCAGTGTCATCAAAGAATCCCCTGAATACACGTGTGTCCCTCACAGCCTTCCTGAATTCCTGATCTATTATTATATAGTCGATGACAGATCTGGTACCCTTGCCTTCCTAAGTATATTGGTGATTGTTCTTATGTTTAAAAAAGGAGTTTGTGATTACTAAGCCCATACTGGCACAGAAATCCAAGAGTTGTTTCCCATTCCTGTTGGCTTCGATATCCTCTCCAAATTTACCCATAACCTTTTCATACCCTTCAGTTCGATTTCCAATCCTGGCGTTAAAATCACCCATGAGCAGAACACTGTCCTTGTCCTTTACTCTATCAACTACATCACTGAGTGCCTCATAAAAACTACCCATCTTATCTTGATCTGTCCCTTCACAATGCGAATATACTGACACAATCCTAATTTTCTTGCTAGACACTGTCAAATCTATCCACATCAGTCGTTCGTTTACATACCTTATTGCAACTACGCTGGGTTCCATTTCTTTCCTGATGTAAAGCCCTACACCCCATTGTGCTATTCCTGCTTTGACTCCTGACAGGTAGACCTTGTATTCTCCCACTTCCTCTTCTTTCTCACCCCTTACCCGAATGTCACTAACAGCTAAGACGTCCAGCCCCTTCTTACTTGCAGCCTCTGCCAGCTCAACCTACTTCCCAGAGTAGCCCCCATTGATATTAATAGCTCCTCATCTCATTACCATTTGTTTGCCAAGTTGTATCTTAGGAGTACCTGGTTTGTCAGTTAGAGGTGGGACTCCGTCACCTCCAAAGGTCCGAGGCATTTGGCTCTGATTGTTGCCAGCATCATATTTAAAGTATCAGGGAAGCAGGTTGCTAGCCTTACTTGCCGCGAGTCCCATTCGGTATTACCCCTAACGGTTGAGGGACTAACAGGTGGATTTGGTAGTCTTTGCCGTATGAGCACAAAGGTGGCCACGACTCAGAATAAGTCCGAGATGCCCAGCCTTATTCCAAATTGACTGGTAACCCGACTGTCGGGACCACTTACTTGGCCACTCATACGTTGCCAGAGGTTAATGAACTAGGACATGACTACAGGAACCCACACAGTTTGTGTGTGTCTGTATCCTAAAAATTGTACAGGGAATTTTCAGCATTAAATAGCCAAACTGCAGTATTTTCCATCAAGAAATAGATAACATGATCCTATACAGGAAAAGTGCGAAATTTTAACCGAAATTAATTTTCAGTGCATCACCTGAAAAAAAAAGAAATCAGGAAAAGCAGACAGATTAAAAAATATAATAATCTATTTAAGAGAATCTTATGTGTTGAGGAATATGTAAGCTCTTCGCATTTACAAAAGTCCACAATTTTGTTGATGAGTTCATGTATTATTTTCACTATCTCATGTAAGGAATTACTTCCCTTTTGATTCTCTGCATAAATCATTTCAGTGCACAAAAGTTCCTAACAAGATATCACAGTGAGCCTGGTGAAGAAAAATTTGACTGAATGAATGAAGTTGAGTGTGTAAATTGGGGCATGGGACATTTACAATTTAAGACATATATGATAATTCAGACGTAAATTTCTTTCCGAGTGATGTTATCTACAGTATTTGTGGCATAGACCTATCGTATAAATCTTTAGAAAGTCCCATGTCCACAGTATTATTAAATGTTAGCAAAGGATGAATAAATATTGTTATTAGTATTTTACTATGTACTGGGGTGTTATTATTAGAATTCGTATCTGCAGTTTTTGAAGGATTTTCTGTACAAATACCTAAATGAGTCAATTTATAATGTATATTATTCCCTTTTCAGCAAGAAAAAGTTTCTTTGACAGTTGGTCATACAAGTTAACAACAAAGAATAGAGTTACAGAGCTCTAATAGCATCCAAATCTATTGTTGGAATTGTACATGATCAGTATAATGATGAATATATCATGTCATAACCTGGCTTAGCAATACAAACATCTAGGAACCTAACTATAGACTTTAGTAATTTCAGTAGTGACCATGCAATGCACTTTATTACTTTGACTGTAATTTTTTGTGCTTTTATGTTTCTTATTTATTTCCTGTTTGCCTTCTGCATTTTCTGATGCGTCTGATTATTACCCCCAGTGGTTTTCTGAGTAGCTACTGGTGGAAGCAAGGGGTTTTCTGGACCATGTTAGGCTTGATAAAAGTTTTGCAGTATTTTATTGATTTATTACAGTTTCTGTCGATCTTGTATAAACTTGTTTTTCGTACATTAGCCTGTTCAAGTGATAGAGTACCAAATAGTTGTGTTAGTAGATTACATTCTTGTATCTGATATTATTTTAAATTTTACCACTTGGTTTTTATTTTTATTCACGGTATCAAATGGATAATTTGGGACAGTGAAATTTTTTTTTTTAAGTTTTCAGTATATGGCACAAATTTTACTGCTCTTTAAGGTGAGATAATCAAAAGTATACTATAAACAAATATATATAAATGTTGAAAAGTTCAAAAAGAAACAAAGGAATATTGTTATTGTATTTATTAAGCGCTGTAAATTTTAAATATTTTCCACACATAAAACTAAAAAAATATATTTTTATAATGAACTCACTTCACTCTGCGATTTTGGACCTCTTCAATCAATGACCTTTGTAACAATTGGAAGTTGAGATAACTGATTTTCTTGTAACTGATAACTGCTTCAGGTGGAGGGCCATCTAAACTTTGTTGCAGCTCAGATAATTGTCACACATCATTCCTTGGTCGGTTAGAGAATGTGATCTTTTTATTTTCATACACCACAGCACACATAAAATTAGCTTATGTCTTCTTTAAAAACGAATGATCATTGTTACTAATTTTTTTCAACTTCTTTCTTTGCTACCTAGATACCGTATTGTTTTGCAATTATTCTAACATCTGTCAAATCAAGGGAAAACCTGACTCACTTGGAGTTACCAAGTTTTTCAATATAATATCTTCCTCATTAAAATTGAGAGAATTTTGGTTATCAGCTTCCTTGGGTAGAAAATCTGCTGATGGTGATACCAGTCTCTGAATACTTATTAATGGCTTTTCTTACAAACAAAATGTTTGCCTTAATATCAGCCACAGCTTTTTCAAGATTCTTCCTTGTATATTATAGATAAGATTTACCATCGACTCTCTTAATAAACTCTACAGGCCTCTTGAAACAACAAAAGTTATTTTCTTGTAGGTACTTACAATAGTATTTTCTTGAAAATTTAATATTAAACCAACTATATCGAAAAGTAATTATAGATAGTACTATCACATATGAGCCTAATGCGACATAACCAAACTTATTAAACTAACCTAAAAAGAAAAACCTAATAATTATTGGAACTTGCGCAGCTGAATAGGTATTAAGGAGAAAAAAAGGACATTTCACTAATAACTATATTTGCACATTCAAGGACAAAAAAATACAGTGAACACAACAGAATAATTAGCGCACACAAAGAGTGTTAGAGAATGCCAAAGAGGTCTATTTTACACAGTGCACTTTGCGCCGTCACACACGAAATATATTGTTCACACAATTCCAACACCCCTCCTTGAACTTATATTTTGTGTGTTGCTTCCACAAGATAAACCAAATAGTCCCACAATCTTCTCAAACTTCTCCCTTTCCAAGGGTTTGGTCAGAAGGTCAGCTAACATGTCTTCTGAGCGCAGATAGTCCACGGCAATGTTCTGTCGCTCTATGCGGTCCCGAATGAAATGGTGCCGTATATCAATATGCTTTGTCCTAGCACTAGTAACATCATTTTTAGCTAGGTTTATGGATCCCTTGTTGTCACAGAAGATGGTTGTAGGTTCCTCAATTAAATTGGGTTCTATTTTACTTATTAATGTTCGTAGCCATAATGCTTCCTGTGTGGTCTAAGATAATGCCATATACTCGGCCTCTACGGTGCTCAATGCAACAGTTTTTTGCTTTTGACAGGACCATGATGTGAGGCCTCCCATTAATTTAAAACAACAGCCAGTGGTGGTGTATCTGTCTCCCAATTCACTCCCCCAGTCCACATCGCTATATCCCTCTAGTCTTGCGTTACCATCTCTATGGTATTTTAACTCATAGTTTGAGTTTCCTCTTAGGTATCGGAATATCCTCTTTACAGCTTTCCAGTGCTTTTCCTTTGGGTCTCTGCAATATCTGCTCACTGCATTGGTGGCAAAAGCAATGTCGGTTCGTGATGTTTGAGACAAATATAACAGACTCCCTACTGCTTCTAAATAAGGAACATTCTTGTCACATTCCACATCAGTCTCATTTACACTTAACTTCACTCCTACTTCCGTTGGAGTACTTATGGGTCTGCAATCACTCATGCCAAATTTCTTTAATATTTTTTCCGTGTATGATGACTGACTTATGCTCAATTGTTGTTTTTCTTCATCCTTAGTAATCTGCATACCTAAATAACATTTGACTTCTCCCAAATCATGCACATTAAACTTGGTTTGCAGCTGTTTCTTGAAAATTCTCATTTGATCTTCACTTTCAGTCAGGATAAAGAAATCGTCCACCCATATCGCCATTATTATTATTTCTTCTTTTCTCCCTTTATAGTAAATCTTGGGATCTGCCTTGGAATGCTTCATATTCATATTTATTAGAGTTTCATGTAGACATTGATTCCAGCAACGTCCACTTTGTTTAAGTCCATAAATACTTTTTCTCAAACGCCAAATCTTTTTACTTTCTGATCTGGTTTTTATGGCTTCCCTTGGTGGAAGGACATATATCTCCTCCTCCAATTTCCCATTTAAATATGCCGTTTTAACATCCATATGATGAATTATTAAATTTCGTTTTACTGCCAAGGCTAAAAGATATCTCAATGATGCATACTTGACTACAGGTGAAAAAGTTTCTTCATAATCTACCCCTTGTTTTTGTGAATATCCTTTTACCACAAGTCTTGCTTTGTATTTTGGTGATTAGCTTTCAGGGTTCTTCAAATTGAATACCCATCTTGCCTGCAGTGGTTTCTTATCTCCTGGCATATCTACCCATTCAAAGGTTTCATTCTGATATAAAGATTCTAATTCTCTCTTCATTGCTTCTTTCCATTCTTGAGAGTTTGGGCCGCTCATTGCTTCTTCTGCTGTTCTTGGCTCATCATTAAAAGACTGTGCTGTATACATCTCTAAATCTGGATATTCCTTCGGTTTTGGTACACGAGAAGAATGCCTTCCATTGTTTTCTTCATTTTTTTCATCCTCCAACTCATTGTCATCATAAATTGTATCCATTTGTCCTTGGCTGTCGTCTTCCTCTTCTTCACTTTCTATTTCCTCACACAAGGTTTCACCTTCTGAACTAGGTGCAGTTGACTTAGTGGTTTTGCTCTCTTTTGAGTCCTTTCTATTTTCAAAGAATATTACATCTCTACTTGTGACAGTCGTTTTAGTCAATGGATCCATTGATCGGTAGCCCTTTGAATTTTCACAATAACCTACAAAAATATACTTTTTAGCTTTCGGATCCCATTTTCCTCTCTGCTGTTTTGGAATATGTGCCATTGCATCACACCCAAAAACCCTTATATTGCTTTAGATAAGGTTTCTTTCCTATCCGTATCTCATAAGGGGTTCCATTCTTTAATGCTTTTGTAGGTGATCTTTGTTCAAATATACAGCTGTTGACACGGCCTCTGCCCAAAAATCTTTGGATAATTCAGCGTCAGTCATCATGCTCCTTGCTTTCTCAACAATGGTCCTATTAGCCTTCTCAGCAACCCCATTTTGAGATGGGCTGTACCTTATGGTAGTTTGATGCCTGATTCCCTTTTCTGCCAGAAGTTCCTTCAATTTCTGGTTAATATATTCTCTCCCATTATCAGACCTGATGATCTTGATCTTCTTTCCCGTCCACCTTTCAACCATATTGCAATATTTCACAAAGATATCTCTCACTTGGTCTTTAGAACTAAGAAAATAAACTTGAGTATATCGTGAGTAATCATCAATAAACGTAAGAAAATAATTACTCCCACCTATGGATTCACACTCTATTGGGCCACATACATCTGTGTGGATTAACTGTAAGACTTCTGTAGATTTACTCTTACTAGTCTTGAAGGGTAACCTTGCTTGTTTTCCCTTTATACATGTCTCACAAGGATCCTTGGACACACTAAAATCCTGTATTCCCTTTACCATATCCTTTATTATAGACATACTCTTTCTATTTAGATGTCCAAGCCTCCAGTGCCATAAAAAACCTTCTGCTGAATATACTGAATTACTAACATTTTTATGTTTACTGTCAATGGTATCCAACTTAAAAATATCACTTTTGTTACTTGCTGTAGCTATAATGTCACCACTTTCATTGATTACTCTTGCACCCTGCATGTCAAAAGTGACTGTATTTCCTTTCTTAACAATTTCCCCTACAGACAGCAGATTAGTTGCCACATTTTTCACATAATGAACATTGTGTGCTGTAACCATATCTGATTCACCATTTACACTTACATGTAGATCTAGTTCCCCAGCCAGGTGACACTGGAGCTTGTTGCCATCAACAGTAGATATTCCCATATGAGTCTTATCTTTGATGTCATAAAGAAGTGATTTAACTTTAACAATATGCACAGATGCACCTGAGTCTAAAATCCATTCCATATCACGATTACTCATCCCACCAAAAGAATAAAAACATGAGAGTGCCTTACCTTTGTTATTGGTCCTTCTCTCTGAGCTATCAGTAACATACCTCTTTTGCTGAGTGTCTGATCTTGGGCTTACTTTTTCTTTGCACTGAGACGCAATATGTCCCATCTTCTGACATTTATAGCACCTCACCGATTTCTTCTTTTTTGTTTTTTGAGTAGAGAGCAGACGCACCTTGCTTCTCCAATGTGCAACAGCTTGGAGCACTCTTTACGTCCTGCAGGATTTTCACCTGAACACTGTCGCCTGTGATTGGTATACCCGAGCTTTCAAGTCCCATAATCATAGGTGCATACCTTTAGGGCAGTCCTGCCAACAGCAATGTTCCTATCCATTCGTCAGCGATCTCGAATCTGACATTTCTTAGTCGGTTCGACGTGGTTATTATTTTGTTAACGTATTCATCTACGCTCTTACATTTGTCCAGACAAGTGGTAATTAACTCGCGTAATAATCCTACTTTTCTCGTATGACCACCATCCTCGAATGCACTTCGTAAATTGTCCCAGACTTC
This sequence comes from Schistocerca cancellata, assembly GCF_023864275.1. Lineage (NCBI taxonomy): Eukaryota > Metazoa > Arthropoda > Insecta > Orthoptera > Acrididae > Schistocerca > Schistocerca cancellata. The sequence goes on along the minus strand of NC_064627.1, from coordinate 331,886,621 downwards.
TTTCGCTGTAGCAGCTTTTTCAACGTGAACATAATTCACGGAATCAATCAGTAATATCAATTTTGAATTTGTTTTCCTATCCTTGTTTGAATAATTCTGATCTGTGGATTTCATTGTCCCATCTACCACGTCCCATAGGTCGTCTAAATGTAAATACGCTTCTACTGCGAACCTCGAGGTTGCATAGTTTTCGCGACCTATAAGTTTTTCAATTTGTGGAATTTGTGCCGCACTCATTCTTAACGGTAACTTGCTTTTTATTGCGATCGTCTTGTAAGGATAACTCGTACTTCACGTAAATTGGAACTTTTCCAATACTTTCTCCTTACCATTTTATTGATATACGTATTCCAAATACAGCCTGGGCCCATAACCTACTGGAATTTGCGCAGCTGAATAAGTATTAAGGAGAAAAAAAGGACATTTTACTAATAACTAAATTTGCACATTCAAGAATAAAAAAAAAAACAGCGAACACAACAGAATAATTAGCGCACACAAAGAGTGTTAGACAATGCCAAAGAGGTCTATTTTACATAGTGCACTTTGCGCCGTCACACACGAAATATATTGTTCACACTTAACATCAGCCACAGCTTTTTCAAGATTCTTCCTTGTATATTATAGATAAGATTTACCATCGACTCTCTTAATAAACTCTACAGGCCTCTTGAAACAACAAAAGTTATTTTCTTGTAGGTACTTACAATAGCATTTTCTTGAAAATTTAATATTAAACCAACTATATCGAAAAGTAATTATAGATAGTACTATCACATATGAGCCTAATGCGACATAACCAAACTTATTAAACTAACCTAAAAAGAAAAACCTAATAATGATAATGACTCTCGTGTAAGTTATAAACACTATGATATACAACTAATTACTTTTAATACAGTTTTATGTAAATAGCACTCTTTAGTTTAGTCTAATGTAATGTTTTTGTGCAAACAACATGTCTCAAGCCACCCCAAGTGTATAGCGAATCTGAAAATCAAAATTATCAATACAAAATATGATTCTAAAGTTTTTCTTTGTTTAGTGATAATTAAGGGGTAAGTGAGGTTATGGTTTAAAAATTAATTGTGTTTACATAATGAAATCTACTTCACTACTAGTCTTTTGAAATTTTCTATAGTTTTTAACTAGTAACTACATTGGTTATAAAGCCTATTCTTTATTTTGAGAATATCAGCTAGACTATAACGTACAGTCGTACACTGCTCGAACTCTAAAACAGTGAAACATAGTTACATCTACTCACTGTTGCTAATATATTGTAACACAAAATAATACACTTCATCATCCCGCTGCCCCAAGTCACTGCGTTTGATGTTATGATTAAATCTCGCCGCTGATAGCTAATTAAATATACCACGCACGCTGTAATGTACAATACATATCTAATCCATTGTAATAGTAGATTCTTGTAACCTTCATTTTGTGTCCTGGGTTACAGCAATTGTCAATACAGTTCAGAAAAGATACTATCCTCTAATTATATTTGCAACAATAGTAGCATTCTGACCAGAGATCTTATGTGAACACGACAAACATTATTTAGAAGCAGGATAAACTGAACAATTGTTTTCTTTTATAAGTACTTGGCTCAAATTGCCAAGGAATTCACATTGGATTAACCGCTGCCGTATTATTAATGTGACACACCTACACATTGCTACCCACAGCCAATAAAAATAAAAATTCATCCCTATGCTGATGTAGGATTCGAACTCATGACCAGTGTCAACCTCAAGTTACGCTACCTAACTAACCCAAGACTAAGGGGAGCAGCTGGAATACACAAGCTCAAGTGAATGATATACTAATCTGAGATGTATTTTGTTTACTAAATAAAACGAATATAGATTATAGAAAACAAATAAATAAGAAACGGAATGGTTAACAGAGGAAATCAACATTTACAGAACTTGCGATTGCTTTCACGCCGAATTAGTGCAGAAGTCAGTAACATATATTCAGGCTGAATGAGCTGCGATATTGTAGTGCACCTGATCGTAGCAGGGGAAAATATGACCTTGACAGCCAGGCAGTAGAATTACCAACGTCAAACATTTTCTCGGAGCCAGCCGGTAGTTGTGTATAATCAGCTGAGTAGAAAGCGATATCTATCACTTTGTGTTGACTCCAGTATTCGTAAAAGTGTTCTGTGTCGTGGCGGGCATTGACGTTTTCCCTTCTAGTTCGATCACACAGTTCGTTTTCTGTTGCTGGGTGCTGTTAATAGCGTAGATTGCGCAACAAGGGTGCAACATTCACAGGCACGGCTTCGAAAGTGACAAGCCGATCCAGAAGTTTATGCAACGGAGCGTTGTATCATTGACCATTTCGAAAGCTGAACTTTTTTGGGAAATAATGGCTGCTGTAACAAGTGACGTAATGTTTGTTTGTTTCATGATGAATACATACGTTTATATGTAATGAAGGTAAGGGCAGTATATGATAAAATCAGACTTATGAAAGTCTATATTTTTAGGCAGCAGTATTAATTGATATTTGTGGAGTCATTGGATATTTTAAGCCGTTATAATTCCCTTTCAGCTATATTTTATAATCAAAGTCTGCAAATAATTGGTAAAATAAGTAGCTTTTTATTTAATAGCGAAATACTATTGATACTATGTGTTTGATTAATTGATGCACATTAAATATCATTCCACTGCCGAACTCGGAGGGCAACAGTCGTAGACCAATGCTTTACAATCATACATTAGCCTTCCCATGATAGGCCTACCTCCCCCAACAATTTAATTGTATCATTAGGCCCACTGTAATATTACCCACCCACCCCCCTCCCCCATAAAAATACCTTATTATTCACACTTTATATTATGCTAGAGTTGTTTTTATATATAATGATGCAGTATAAGCTTACAGTAAACTAAAAGTGTAAACAGATTTATATATCCTTACTACAAGTGCTGTAGGGCTCTTTGCTAATCACTGAGGTTTGATTTTTTTAAACATATACTACTGATTGTGTAGAACTGTGGTTTTTTGCTGCAGCAATGGAACGAGCACATGTTGGTATGATAATTTTACCAGCGTTGAGTACCTGTCAGTGATGTAACATTTAATAGCAAAGTTGTTCACTAATGAGTTTCCCATTATGTTGTCAAAGTTTGTGTGCCATGCACCATGTTGATATAAATTACTTCTTTCATTGGCAACAAAATAAGGTTTGTTTACTAACAGTTTTTGCTAAAGCAGAACTTGACATCAGTTTATTGATTATTGTACTTCGTGTATTAAAACATTTTGTTGATAAGGACTTTTCGTCCTTGAAGTTTGATTGAATATTTTGTGGTTTTGTACTGTAGGCATACAGTTAAAGTACATTACTTACAGTTATGTTATTTCTTTTAGCATGACCAAAATCAATGAAGGAAATAAATACTACTTCAATCCTTTATCATACTTGTACTTTTTATTCAGATTTTTGCTCAGGTCATACAACTTGTAACTTATTTAATTTCAACTACAGTACCTCATGTGTTTTGTGTTACAGCCATCATCAGATACAATGTGAAGACTGTGCTGAATGTATAGTTTCAATTGGCAGTGCTGAGGAATGCAACCCTTAAATTTTGTAACTTGAAGTTGTTGGTAGTTTGTTATAAGCTGCATTCATAGTCCACTGAAATTTATTCTACCGAAAGAATTCTAAAAGTACTGATATAACATTTACTGCTGTCGTAGGACAGAATTTAATTCTGTACCCGATAGGTACACGGGCATTCAGTTGAAGTTTCTGATAATAAGTTGTGCCCTGTCTACAATTTAAAGAATTTTTTTATAGACAAGATCACATTCAAAATAGTTTATTAACCAGTTTTGACATATTGTGTATTGCACAGTCCACACAGGTTTGTCAAAAATAAAATTACAAACAGGTTTGTCACAAGTAAAAATGTACATAGCTAAAATGCATATTGTGGAACTTGGCATGTCTACATATGTAGCACTCTTTGATGCTAGTCAGTTGGTAAAATCCACTATATGTAGTAAAAGTGCACATTTATGCCAATGTTTACATTTACATAATGAGTGAAACACATCTTAGAACCCTCTCACTCAAAATACATAGTGCAACTGTACTATGCACAATATGTGCAGACATGCCAAATTCCACAGGGTGCATTTTTGCTGTGTATATTTTTTCTTGTGAGAAACCTGTGTGGCATTTGTGTTTTGGTTGGTTTTGCCCTGTCTCTGCGCTTATTGCTGATTTTTCAAATGGGCGCCTTAGTCAAGACCACTAGCTGTATGTTGTGACAGGAAATGGAAGATTTCCAGTCTTCTGTCGGGTTTCTTCAGTAGTTAAGTGTGATTGTTGATTACTGCAAATGTTGTGTGTGTTGTAAAAACATTTGGCTAACTAATAAAATGTCTACCAGTCATTATTCAGATATGTATATATTGGTGCAGTAATTTGTTGCCCTCACTATGTCAAAGGACTTTCTTTAGAGGTAAAGTGAGAGTTTGTCTACAACAGCAGCTTAACTGAAGTCATCAGTACTGCTTTGCCAACTTGCAAACTCTGTGTCCCCCTTGTAATGTAACTTAGAAGTCGGGTACACTTCAGATCAATCTGTCACCACCCCCTACATTCCAAATCCAGGATGGGTAACAGTATTGTGAAAAAAATAGTTGCTGCTGCAAAAGTATGATGCCACATGCCACAACGTCATTATGCCTTGGATCAAAGCCATCATCCAGTATCAGTATGCAAATGAAATCTTTGATACCAGTTACTTAGTTAGTGCTAATTTTTTGATTTGTACCGTCTTTGATACCAACAGTTATTCTGTTTTTTTTTTTCTCTTTTTTTTCTTATTTTGGTTTTATATTTTAGTGACTTTGTGGCTATTATTTTACCTTTCATTTTGTTCCCACCTCCACCGTATACCCACTGTTAGCCTTTTAGGTTCAATATTTATTTATATTTACAGTAGGCGGCTGTAATGCTGTGGTTGCCAGTTTGCATTCCTGTTTGTGTTTCTGAACTTCTGATGACGTCATTGATTAAAGTCAACAGGTGCTGTCTAAGGCATCTTCTCTCTCCCTCCCTCTCTCTCCCTCTCCCCCCTCCCCCCTCTCTCTCTGAGGTAGGTAGTTGGCTTTTTGGTGAAATTTAAAAATGTGAAAGTAGTGTATTAAGAGTGTCTAAAGAGGGTCTGTAGGAACTGTCAGCTGACGTTAATGAAGAAGAAATGGATGTTGATTGGGAAGAAATAGTTTAGCCACCACCAAAGTCAGTTTGATACAGCTTTGGAAGACTTTTGAGTGAGCATGGCAGAAGACACTGATAACATTTCTTCTGAATTTTTCAGTACGCTGTGGGATGTGCCGATCAAATGATTATTCATATTAGTGTGTATAATCTATGAAACTGGAGGTACACTATTGGAAGTTAAGAATAATTTCATTCACACAAGTCCAAAGATATCAACAGTAGATAAATGCAAGAATTATTGCAAAATCAGGTTAACACCTTATACCTCTAAGTCGCTGTCAAGAATAATACACAGGAGAATGGAAAAGCAAATTGGTGATTTGTTAGATGACTATTGGTTTTACTTTAGGAAGGTAAATGCACCAGAGAGGCAGTTCTGATGTTGCACTTGATAATGGAAAAACTGACAAACTTTCATTTGATTTGCTACTGCACTGATCAGTTTCTTACCGTCACAGCATCATTGAGGCAAACTCCTGTGTTCAAGTGTTTCATAGAATGGTGGAGATAAGGAAGCTGCTCTTATTCTCACGTAATGAGATAATCTACAATTTTATGTTCTCCATGTGGGTATTAGAATCAGCTCTGCCCTCTGCTAGGCACTTCTCCAGGACCTTATCAGATTCATTGTGTCATTCTGTCATCTGTGCCATGAAGCCAAAGACAAGCCCTTATCTGTTCCTGTCAGATCTGTTTTGACGGACAGTACCTCATGACTTGGAAGATAGGAATGTTAATTCCATATGGAAATGAGGCAAGGATCATACTGACCCGAACAGTTATTGGACTGTAGCACTTACCAGTTCTATGTGTAGAACTTTCAAACTCATGGTCAACTGCTGCCTCGTTTGGCTCCTAAGGTCCAGAGATCATGTATGCAGTTCCCATTGCAGTTTCAGGCACTGCCGTTTCAATCATGACAACCTAGTGGAGACAGTGATATGGGATTCCTTCTTATATAGTTGGTGTGTTTTTTGACCTTAAAAAAGTATGAGACCACTTGAAGGTACAACACTCATTGCTAACTTCATGAATGGGGACTATATTGATGGCTATCACTTCTTATCCAGTCATTTTGCAAGGAATTGCACTTTCAATATCGTGTTGGAGATGCCTTGTCTGATTGCTGTGTTAACGGGTCGACGGAACCGTCAGATTCCACCTGTTGGTTTTGACCCGTGACATAAGACTGTTGTGGTGTGTGACGTCACGACGGGCGAAGTTTAGTCCGTGAGTGTCGTGTGTTTGTAGGTGTCATGTTGATGTGGTCGGTGGTCCTCTCTGGTGGTGTGTTTGGGGGTTTCGTGTTACGTGGTGGTGGTGTGGGTTTAGTTTGAGCTTGTGGTGTGTTTGTAGGTGTCATTTTGCTGTGGTCTGTGGTGCTCTCTGGTGGTGTTTGTGGGTTGCGAGTTGTGTGTAATATTGGGTTCATTTGAGTGGTAGATGTTGACTGGTTTTGTCGTGGTGCTGACTGTGTCTAGTGAAATATTTTGCAGTGAGTTGAAGGTGTAGTTTTTTTTATGCCTAAGTTACTGTAGTGATGTTTTTGGTTCGCTGTGTGTGAATTTTGTATATTACTGTTGTTATGTCTCTGTTTGGTCTGGATATGATCCGGAAGACTAATAATTTTCAGTTATGGGGGCTTATGGGCGAGACTCCCTTGTCGCTTATAAAGTTCCTGCAACTTTTCAATCTTTTGGCTGAATTTGTGCGGTGTTCATTGTGTGGAGAACCTATGAGGCTTACCAAAGTTCGGAATAATGTATGGCGCACCATACATTGAGGTTCCTGGTTCGAGAAGTCTAGGTTGGTCAGGCGTGAGATTGTGTTTATGAGTTATCATTTTTGTTATCAATCCTCTCACAGTTTCTGTGCGCATGAGGTGGTCGTTAGTGAGCGAACAGTGCTTGACTGGTATTCTTTTTGTCGTGAGGTTTGTTCTTGAATATATTAAATACAGGGGTAAGTTGAGTGGGCCTGGGGTAGTTGTGGAGATCGACGAGTCGCAGTTTGGGAGGAGAAAGTATGGGTGTGTGGTTGGTATGTGGGTGTGGGGGGGCTGGGTCTTCAGAATGTGTTTTTAGGGTTGTTGAGCATCGTACAAAAAGGGAGTTAGTGGGTTTGATTCAAGAATATGTAGAAGAGGGCAGTACTGTAATTTCGGATGGATTTTCTTTTTATAGTGGGTTGGGTCGTGAGGGGTACCAGCATTTAGATGAGTACTGTTGGCGGAAGAGTGTCCCTGAGGGCTATTGTATGTTTAGAGTTTTTTTAAGGGATGTCAGTAAGATGTGTAGGCCGAAGGTTGTAGATTATTTAGGTTTGGGAGAGGGGGGGGGGGTTGGTTAGGTTTGCAGAGGTAGGTTGGTGGGAGGTGGTCGTGGTTTTTTGATTTTGTTGTGGAGGATTTTTTTTGTTGTAGTTTTTTTTAGTTTTTAGTTTTTGGTTATTATTTGTTTTAAGGTCTTCGATTTTTGGAGGGGGGGTAGGTGGAGGGGGTGGAAATTTTATTTGGTTGTGGTTTATTTTGTGTGTGTGTGTGTGTGTGTGTGTGTGTGTGTGTGTGTGTGAGAGAGAGAGAGAGAGAGTGAGATCTGAAAGACCTGTGGACAGATGGCTTCAAATCATTGAATTTTTTAAAATGTCTCTGTGGAAAGATGTGAGGAGCTGACAGGTCCCACCTCCTGCAGTTTTACAAGGCATTCGTTGAATCGCAGTTAGATTATGGGGGTTGTTTATAAATCAGCGTGTATTTCGTACTTAAAGATGTTACAGTGTCCACCATGAAGGTATTTGGATATCGGGTGGAGCATTTGAACCATCCCAGTTAAGTGTCTGTGTGCAGAGGCTGGTGAACCGCCATGCTAGATTTGGTGGGGAGGCCCTAAAAAGCGTATTACCTTGGTCATAGGCATTTAGTGTGGAGGTCCACCCCAACAGTGAGTGGTTGTTCAGGAATTGGCCCCATGTGACCAAGCCATCTGGGATACTTGCTACTGACTGTCCCAGGGATCTGGATATATCATACTTGCAAATACACAGCTGTGGATGGAACAAACTGTTGCCATGGCGTTTTCAGAAGCTCAAATTGGTTTTAAGCTTAACGCAGTACAAGAAAACTTGTACCAGAGAGTTACAAAATGTACTTTCTAACTCTTTTATCTTCAATTTTAAGTTTATACAGATGGATCCTGGCAAGTGAATGCCCTCGGTTGTTCAGCTGTTTTCCCTGACAGGGTTTTCAAGGTGCACCTCCCAGAACAATTTACAAATTGTGATGCCAGGTTATATGGCATTATGACACCACTGGAGTGGATTCACAGGCATCACAGTGTAAGGTGTCTCATCAGTTCTGACTCGCTCATTGAAGTACAAGCGGTCCACCAAATATATTCCATAAACAATCTGATCCAGCTCATCTATGACTCCTTAAGTGGCTCCAACACCATGATGAGGCAGCAATCCTTTGCTGGGTATTGGCCATATCAGGATACAGAGAAACAACATAGCCGATAAAGTAGCTAGAGAACATGTCGGGACAGTGTTGTATGTCGATGAGCTGTCCCTTTGCACACTGTCATTTCATTATATCTGACAGACAAATCGTGTCAGTGGGAAATTGAATGGTTGGAGGTGGCAGAAAACAAACTGCGGCCTCTCAGATCGACCGTACTAGCATGGTGAAATTCATGCCAACTGTACTGATGGAAGGAAGTTTTACTCACCAGACTACGTGTAGGATATAGCCCTTTAGCACATTGTTTTCTCCTCTGGTGGGAGGATCCATTGTGGTGTGCCACTTTCGGTTCAGCTTGTTTTGGCTGTGTGCATCTTGTATACTGACAGCAGGGCAGCCCACAGTTTGGCTGGAGATCTGCCCACCATACTGGCTGATATTGATACCAGTGTGAACTCTTGAGCCTCACCTGTAAAGTGCTGGGGAAGGGAAGTGGACTTAAATATGAAGTACACCATATTTAGGAACATCCTTTGCTCACCCCCCCCCCCCCTACCCTCCCCCCCACTCGCCTCCCCACCCACCCAGAATCTCAGGCTGACATCTCGTCAGGGTACTGATGACCATGCTGTTGAGTGACACATGTCCAAAATCTTGAGAAAGTGTTTGACAATATAAAATGGTGCAAGATATTTGAAATTCCCTGAAAAATAGGTATAAGCTATCAGGAAAGACAGGTAGATTACGGTACATGCAACTACCAAGAGGGAAAAATAAAAATGATGGACCAAGAGAGAAGTGCTCTGATTTAAAAAAAACCTACTGAACTTGTACATCAAAGAAGCAGTGATGAAAATAGAGTGGAATAGGCCTGGTATTAGAACTGAGAGTTAAAATATATAAATTATTTGTTGCTGATGCCCTCAGTGAAACTGAGAATAAATTACAGTACCTCTTGAATGAAGTGAGCATTCTTAAGAGTTCAGAATGTGGACTGAGAGTAAAACAGAGAAAGACATAGGTAATGAGGTGTAGCAGAAATGAGATTAGTGACGAACTTAACATCAAAATTGGGGACCACATAGTGAAAAAAGTGAAGGAATTCTGCAACCTTGGAAGCAAAGTAATACATCACAGATGAAAAAAAGGCAGATAAAAGAAATAGAGTAGCACAGGGAAAGAGGGCATTCCTAGAGAAAAGAAATCTGCTAGTGTAAGACATAGGCCTTAATCATAGGAAAACAGTTTGAGAAAGCATGCCTGGACACTACATTGTATGGCAGTGAATCATAAATTGTGGGAAAACTGGAAAAGAAGAGAATCAAAGTGTTTGACATGTGGTGTTACAGAAGAATGTTGAAACTGAGTGAACCTAACAAGAAATGAAGCGGTGCTCTACAGAATCAATGAGGGACAATATTGCATAGCATGTGTTGTATTTCTACCTGTTTGAAAGCAATGTTGATTATTATTCAGTAGACACTGGCTGTGTGTGAAGCAGTAGAGATATGTATTTTACCTGTGACTGAGCTTGTGGCATCATTTCATTTCTTACCCCCAGTTTCAGACAGTCTGGATTTTGTATGAGCTGGCCGATTCCATTTGTGACACATTGATATTTTGGTCATAGGAGACCACATTTTTAGGTTTTGTGATTTGTGCTATTTTTACATTTATCAATATTGAAAACAAGTTACCAGTCTTCACACCACTTTCAAAACTTAAGATCTGCTTGAATATTTGTACAATGTTTCTCTGATAGTACTTCATTTAACTAATTACATCATTGGTGAAAAGTCTGAGGGCACCATTGATGATGTCTGTCAGATAATTCACACACAACACTTAACACAAAAAATACCAGCACACTTTACCTGAAGTTACTGGTGCATCTTACTATGGCTTTTGATCCAAGATTTGATGCTGTCTCTTTCCTACCAAGAAACCCTCAATGCAGTCACAAATTTCGTTAGCATTTTTTCACAATGGCAGTGGACCTGTCAGTTGGATACTGAAGGTATGCCTCGTGCAGCACAAGAAGCTCCAAATTGTCTCTGACTGTTTTCAGACAGCATTTTTCATCGCACTGTATGGTAGTTCACTCTTTTTATATAGCTAATTTTATCCATTTCATATTGAAATTATTTTTGTTTGCCTATCCCATATTAAAATGTCAAGAGCTAGACTGCATATCTCATTCCCTTTAGAAGAATTTTATTGGTCTTATGCTCCCAGGATCGAGGGATTGGCAACCCTGTAGTAAGTCAGTCCACTCGAGTAAAATGAAGAACGTCTGAAGCTATAATGCAAAATGTTGGGCTACCTTGTAATTAACATTTCTTAATGTTGTGACACATTCTATCATGTTTAGAGTCTGCTCGCTTCCCACTGTAAACTAACTTTTCTTTTTGTAAGATCAATATTCAGTAATAACTTTTCCCTCTGTAAGTCGATGTTCAGTGTCCACCTTTGCCTGTCTTGTTGCTGCTGCTGCTGCTGCTGCTGCCGCCGCCGCCGCTGTTGTTGTTATATACACCTTTATTGGAAACTAATCCATAATATAAGGTGCATTGAAATGAAACCCGGTCACTAGTGTAAATTAATTTTAACAATTTTACTAACCCAAAAACTTAGTTATACACAGTACACATACTCAAAAATAGCTGACAAAACTGTTGGCACATTTATCCCATTGCGACACTAGCCGCTCTATTTCATCCTTGAAGAAGCTAGTAGGCTGCTGTTGGATCCAGGCCTGGACCCTGTCACATACTTCGTTGTCCGTTTCAAATCAATTTCTGTGAATAGCTTGTTTCGTAGGTCCAAACACAAGGGCCACACGGTGAAAGGTCTGGATTGTATGGTGGATGTTCCAGTGTTTCCACTGCTTGCTCTGACTCTTGCTTTCCAGTTCAAAATGATGACACCATGTTTCGTCAGCTTTGACAATATGCGACAGAAAGCCATATTCCTTCTCATGATAACTTTGCAGATGACTCAAAGACAGCCCCATTCGAGTATTGCACTGTTTGGTGGTCAGTTGGTGGGGAACCCACTGCACACAAATTTTTCGAAAGTTGATACATTATGGTGTGGGCGGTGCCCTCATTAATACACGATGACAAATGGATCTCGTCAATGGCAATTCTGCAGCTGTCCTAGACTAAAGCATTCACTTCCACAACCATTTCCAGTGTGATGACACGATGAGCCTGTCCAGGACGACCATCATCATTCAATGACTCACGCCCCTCAGCGAATCGTTTGTGCCATTCCACAACACTTGAACGACTCAGATTTTACTCACCGTACACGGCCTCGTTCTGTCGATACATTTAACGGCCTCCAACTCGCTTCGCCGCCAAAAATTGAATCACCCCTCGTTGTTGCTGCTTACTCGCCTGCATGTTCGGTAGTGGAAGATAACTTGTGTGGCCACCTTCTCTTCGGCGTGAAACCACACTGACACTATGCAACATCAAACGGTGTGCACGTATCCGTCTCTTTACCAATAGATGGCGCCACCATACTCGCAGTTACGTTGTGCCACCTTACGTGTAAGGCAAAGGTAGATGCACTGACCAGGTTTCATTTGAATGAACCTCATACATGTAACATCTCACTGTATATCTACATGGAAAGTATTAATAACTTCGAAGATAATTACATTGAAAATAATAATAAAACCTAATTTTCAGAAAAGTTATAACATTCATTTTGTAGCTTCCCAGTAAAATCCAGAGATATGCATAACAACTTAGAGAAGGAAACTTAGTAATGAAGCAAAGTGTGCAAAAGTTAGAACACATAATTTCTGGTGTTGTTGTATAATTTGCAGATATTGGCTTTCCTTGTGCTTCCACATCCAAACCTGAGCATAACAGTAGATCATCTGAATCCATAACACCAGCTATATCACAAACATACTTGATGTAGAATGAATGTGGCTAATTTCCCGTTTATGTTACTGTTGCAGTGCTGTAAACATGAAATGGATAGCTTAAATTAGTAAAAAAATATAGTTTAAATGTGTTAGGAGTGTGTATTGTAAGTATGAATTGCAGAGCAGTGTTTTCTTCTGTTTCAGGCAAATCTCTTTCCTATTATGGCTGCCTAAATAAAAGTGGTGTATTTTGCCCCCTGCACCAGGGGGCACGAGTGCCTAAACACCAAGAAGTGCAAAGTGAAAAACACAACTTAATAAAAAGACTGAAGATTAATCACTGTGATTTGTATCGGAGTATTAATTGTGCTGCCGCCAATTACTATACTCCGTGCATGGCCAATCTAGTCAAGAGCTTCCCATTAAAAGTGCAATGTGAAAGGCTGTTTCAAAGCCATATGGTGCTGAATACAAATGTATATAGTTGAGCTTTTGTTAGAGTGTGTGAATGTACAATAAAGTTGTACAGCAAATGAGTATATTTTTGTAAACAGAAGAGACAGATGTTTGTTTGAATGAGCAAGTAATACAACATTTTATTTATTCTTGAAAAATAAGCTTCCTGTCATTAACATTTGTTTTTTGTGGCAGTGTTACTCTTGTAAGTAAAAATATCATTATATTTGTTTGCAATAAATGTGTGGATATACATAAGCTACGTGTTGTCTTGAAAACGTAAAAGAGGAAGCAGGGTCTGTTGGAGGTTTCTTTAAAAGATAGCAGCAGTTCCACAATTACCTCTGTCACAATGAATAGATGTGCTTCAGAACGTGAGTGTCATGAACATTGTCGTTCACAACAACATGGAATGGAGATCTGCAGTGTTGTTACCCGTCGTCAATTAGGAGATGAATTATTGGCGGGATATCTTCAGTGGCTATGCTGCAGTTGTGGTCAAGTCAGCGACTACTTGGGTCGCACTGCTCTACATATGGCAGCATCCTGTGGCCGATATAATCTAGCCAGATGGCTATTGCAACATGCCGGTGCAAATGTGAATGTTCGTGATCTGGAGTCTGGCTATACTCCCCTTCATCGAAGTATCTTCTATGGTCAGCTGCATATTGCAAGCTTGCTTATACAGGTATGTATAGCATCTGTAGTCTTCTATACTTATGTACACTGGTTATTAAAACCTATAGCGGCAGTAGTGCTGATTCATTCTTTGACCTACAGATTTGCATTTGGGTTTAGGAATATAGAAGCAAATAGCTAGTCAGATTCATGTTCAGTGTGTATCAATAACTTAACACCATTTGTGTGTCATCATTGTGTGTGTGTGTGTGTGTGTGTGTGTGTGTGTGTGTGTGTGAATTTTGCTGCATTGGGCCATACAGATTTGTCAAGCACAAGCAAGGCATTATACCCTGACTCATGCTGTGAAACACACCTCTATCGGCTAATCATCTCAGCTCGAAGGGCATTAAATTGGACAAATACACTAACTGTACAACAGGTCCTGCTTGACGTATTAAGTAGTCTCAAAAGTTGACAGCTGTGCTCGCATATAAACTGTTTCATTATGCTGGAACCAGAGTAAGTTAAATTCCTGGAAGCTGATTATCATAGTATTACATCCCAAATGCTAACTAAATAACCTTAGTTAGTTGTAACACTAAGTGCGAGTGAGTTCACATAATTCCAGATGTGACTGTACCAATTCTTAAAATGACCAGAAAAATAGGCCACATCTGTAAACATCACATTTTTGTTGAAAAACCCAATGCACATTTCAGCTACAAAATGGATGGTGCTGTTGCCTGCACCTGCTGAAGTTGTTAAACCCGTGAACATAGTCTTGAGTTATCTACTTAGTATTAGTTTGATAGAAACTGAAAATACCAAGTATACTTGGGCAGAGTGGACCTTTGAAAAAATGAAATTTTGCTTATATTTGTTTCAGTGCTGGTAGTTAAGTGTTCAGCCACTAGAGATCATCCAGTCCTCCATTTGTAATCTGGCTGTCGACAAAATGCATGCTTTCAGCCTCTGTTCTGTACAGTTTTTTAGGCAATGGTTCTGAATAAGAATGATCTTGAATTTGACCTTGAATTTAGTGGCTCAGAAAGTGAAGAATAATCTGATGTTACTTAGTTGTAGACAGAAAGTTGATGGAATTCATCAAATGACAGATAAATGCTTACATATAGTACATTATAAATGTGTACTGTGCTCCAGCCACCTCCTCAAAGATTTTTATTTACAGGAAACCATTGTGAAATACATGGCTGGACTTCATATCTACATAGGAAGTGAATAATAACAAAGTTTCAGAATACTTTAGTCAAAGCCTAGTGCATGAATATAAGTAAAGCAGCAATCAATCATAAGATTGTTTTGTACACCACAAACTTTGCTATGCTTGCTTACGTTGGAGGTGGTATGCCACTATCTTCCTCTATCCTTTAAACTGACTTGTCCAGCCAGTTATAGGGGTACATACAGTTTAACATGGATTCTGAACCATGACATAACACAACATTCTTCACGTCAGTGAACATTACAAGAGGTGAAAGAAGTCGCAAGTGACAGACAAAAATCCTTTGCTTGACCGGGGGATGAACCCAAGGTCTTTGAAGTTGTAGTTGGCACTTTACCACTGACAAGGGAACATTCCCAAGTGTCAATAATCATGAAGAAGGCCAAAATAATGCACTACTTATTTTTTATTTATTTATTTTTTTGTTTGTGCCCAATTTCACTTTTGAGGGGTAAAACACCCCAAAAGATAATTGGGCATGTTAAGTATGGAGGGAATATCTTTGAAACGATGATACGTAAAAATGTTTCTCATGTAAAACTTAATATTTAATCAGCATCCTTGAAAACTCTATAGGCCTAATCGAATTTTATTATAATTTCAAATTTTGCAATATACACAATCACCATTAAATAATTTTGAAAAATGAAAACTTTTGTTACAACACAAATTAAAGAAGCTTTCAAGCTGTGTACATCCGTGTGTAATAAAGATAGTTTCTGAAATACCGTATCCGAAAAGTAAGCTGTACACATTGTGCTGTCAGGTATTTTGAACATATCTAATTAAAGTATCTAAACATTCATTATTAGTCTATGTTATTTATTTTACTTATATGTGTTTTATGTTTTAAATCACTTTTTGCAGTTGTACAATTTTTCCTGCTTACGTGTATTTTGTTTAAAATAATGATAATCTGCAAATAAATGTTTAGACATAACATTTTCTTACACCATGCACATAAAATTAACAAATTTTCTGCGCATAATATACACAACAGAGAATACAAAGTGAAGCAAAATTCAGCAGGATTTGATATTGTCGTGGGTGATCATCTAAATGCCCTGATTTGTATTGGGCATATTGCAGTACATCAGTAAGTTTTGGCAAAGAGAATTGATTATGTTCTACTGACTGCAGCTTTTATATTGTTCCTCAAGTAGAGATTGACATCAAAATCGTTCAATGGAACTAGATCTAAAAATCTCACAAGGTTATTCCAACATCAAAAGCTATGTACATACCATGTCTGTACCTGTGTTGTCGAGTCCTTTCGAATCACCAGGTGAACTAGTTTCTTGTCCTCGGGTTTGACGGTAAAAATGGTTTTTTCACACTGATCACTTGCCTTTTCACAGTTTTAAAAGAAACTGATGGCGAGATTGGATCTAGAACTCGAGAATCTCTTTTTGAAGCCCCAAATGTCCTTGTGGCTGCATTGAAACCTAGCAAACAAACATCTGACCGGGTCGAAAAATGTATGAAACATGTTTTCTTTCCCAGTGAGGGAGAAAAATCTGTATTATTGTTAGTTTCTCAGGGTTGCCAATGTGAAAGAACCATATAGAGCATCATACCCGATGACAAGGAACTTGTTCATTTGATGATTCCAAAGGACTCGACGGCACAGGTGTAGTTGTGAGATGTATATGGCTTTCAATGTTTGAAGAACCTGGTGAGAAGATTTTCATGTATAGATTTGTTGAATGATTTTGATGTCCATTTCCACTTGAGAAATGACATAAAGCTTCAGTCACCAGTACACAATCAGTTCATTTTGCCAAGGCTTACCAATATTCTGAAATGTGCCTGATACAAATCAGGATATTTAGAGGGTCACCTGCAACCTTTCGAAATCCTGCTGAAGTTCTTTTATCTTGTGTTCTCCGTTGTGAGTATTATGTGAAGGAATTGTTCATTTTATGTGTATGGTGTAAAAAAGATTAAGTTTTAAGCATTTATTTATAGATTATCATTACTGTAATGATTTTGTGTTGTAATAAGGAGTTACTTATTATCAATTAACAAAATGCGCACATAGAAATGGGAAACTAAAAGTAAGTAAATGTAAAACAATAATTTAAAATATGAAACAAATGTAAGTAAAGCATGTAAATAGACTAATAAAGAATGTTTAGATATTTTAATTAAGTATGTTCAAAATACTCTGACAGCACATTGTGTAAGCCTATTTTCCGAAAATAGTATTTCAGAAAAAGGCTTCAGTGCACATGGAGTGCTTTACTCGAAAGCTTCTTTAATATATGTTTTAACCAAAGTTTTTATATTTCATAATTAATCAATGGTGGCAGGGTATTTCGCATTTTGAATTGTTGCAAAATTAGATTATACAGTTTTAAAGAATGTGAATTACATATCAACTTTTATATGAGAAACATTTTTTTCATATTATCATTTTGAAGATATTCCCACCAAACACAATATGCCAAATTACCATTTGGGGTGGGTTTCCAACTTCAGAGTAAAATTGGGCACAAAAAGAAAGGAAAAAAAATTCGTATTGCATTATTTTGCCTCTCTATACACCTGCTAGGTTTCATTAAAATTGTGTATTGACACATAGGAATGTTCCCTTGTGGGCCACTAGCATACACTGGGTTTTATTAATGGTGATAATCAGAAATTTGTGACCCATTATTTTGAGCTACAGAAGCTACCTTTTTATGTCTATATGTAATGTGTAGGATGGAGGAGGAAAACTTACTGATAGCGCCATGTAAAGGCCCCTTTTCAGGATTATGGTGAAGACCTCAGCTGCAGTGAAAGCAGAGGAGGTGGACTTCAGCATGGTGGAGTTGGCAAAAGAGGCTGCATGTTTTCCAAAGCTAAAGTGGAAAGATGACACAACAGTTCCACATGTGAGTGATGCTGCCTTGGAAGCATCGGTTCTCACTTGTTAGTGATGACTGGATCAGTAAAATTCCAGGCTAGCAACCTGATCTTATTTTGGAAATTAAGAGGTGACCCTGGAGTTCTTGCTCTTTACAATTTGCAACTTCAAATTTTGCATGATGGTGGATGCACTACCATGAGTAGTAACACTGAGGAAGAATCCACCATTAAATCTTGTAATGCATTGGGACCTGGGTTCTAGGGATTCTCAACCCTGTCAGTGAAGAAAACACAGAATATAATGAAATGTTTGGTAATTTTCAGAAAGTACTACTACTTTCGAGCATTAAATGTAAATTCTCTTCTGAAAAATGGAAAATGGAATTGGAGTTATTTGTACTGAAGAAAGATATACAAACTTTGTCAACAAAATACAAATTTTGTCAGTGCAGGAATTGAGAGTCTTAGGTTAGGATATAGTTGACACTCAACATTATAGAATTTGCAAAGGAAAACCAGCAATAAGAATAATGGAAAACTTGCTTATGTTTGGAAAGTATTTTATGTAAACCAAAAATATTTTAGACAGTATAACAGATTGTAATTCAAATCATAAAGAATTTCCATGCTAACAATAAAGTGCAAAAATAAGCCACACCCATACGAGCTGCCAAGCACCTCTAAATGAAAACAGCAAAAGAAACCTGCATAAAGTAAATCAGTTTTGGGATCTTTTAGAATCTGAAATCTCGAACGTACCTGAAAATACTTCTCGGCAACTTCAATGTGCAAGTTTGAAAGAGAAAGTAATTTAAGAGTTTTGTAGGTAAATATCCAGCCTAATTAAGAACAAACAGAAACGGTGAAATACCGATCAGTAAGTGTAAAATGTTCCTGTTTAAACTGATGACCAAATATTTTTGCAAACTACAAAGAAAAGCTAAAACTTCTATATATCCAAATCCAAATAGAAGAGAATAGCAACTGGATCACATAGCTGTACCCAAAAGGGATATTGAGAAAATTATGAATGTCAGAGAGATCAGAAGCAAGGAATTAGATTCAGATCATTGTCTTGCTAAGGTTAAAATATGATTTCTCCCATTTAAAACAAAAAAGAAAAACCAGAAGTTAATTGGAAACAATTCAAGTGGAGCTAGTTTTACGATAGAAAATAGAGAAAAATATAGAGAAGAAACTGAGACAAATAAAAGTGTGGGAGCCATTTGAAATAAAAACTACTGTTAGTTAAGGGGATGGCTTATCACCTTTACTGTTTACACCGTTTTAGGAAAAAAAGTCTATCTGGAATTTGGAGCTAAAATATTGCAAAAGTGAATCAATAATTTGAAGGAAAATAAGTGTAATTAAAGTAAATTGTGCGGCTCTTGTAGATAATTTTGCAATACTTTCAGAGAATTGACCAAAGCAGTTATGCAAATAAATCTTCTGAATTAACAAAAATGAAAGAGCACATCATTTGACAGTATCTACAACAAGAAATGCATATAAAGGAAAAAAATGAACTAACCACAATTGTGAGACCTGAATGTTTATAAGCATGTGAAAGTTTATTGATGAACTGTAATTTCAACAGAATAGAGATACTTGCAATAGAGATTCTTAGAAAAATAATAGGTGCAATACAAACTACAGATTGTTGAAAAATGAAAAGTAACGAGAAAACCTAAAAAATAAGGAGAAAATATCAGAAGCAAGGGCAGAGTGAAGACTTCGGACACCGGTGCCGATAGAAGAGAACAGGGTAACGATACAATTATCCCTGTGTTTCTGGAAAGAAGAGGAACTGAAGTTGTACGTAATCTTTGTTGATGAATACAAAGATAAAAAAAAAAGACTTGGGCAACAAATTCTATAGTTAAATGAAATTTTGATCTTGGTGAGTGAATTTAAATCATCTGTTGTCACTCAGTAACCATACTGGCATCCAACTGAAGATGGAAAGAAGACCTATGTACGGAATTAAACAATGGAAAATCCAGGATGGAATGTAGCAATATTAGAGAAGAAAAGTTGTTACTCAGCATATAGCGTAGATGCTGAGTCAGGATAGGCACAACAAAAAGATTCACACAATTATAGCTTTTGGCCATTAAGGCCTTTTGTAAGCAATAGACGTACATACCTACACACACACTCATGCAAACACAACTTGCACACACATCTACAGTCTTGGATACTTGAAACCACACTGTGAGCAGCAGCACCAGTGCATGATGGGAGTGGCGACTGGGTGGGGGTTAGGAGGAGGCTGGGGCGAGGAGGGGGAGGGATAGTATGGTGAGGGTGGCGGACAGTGAAGTGCTGCAGTTTAGATAGAAGGTGGGGGGGGGGGGGGAGTAGCAGAAAGGAGAGAAATAAAAAGAAATTAAAAGATTGGGTGTGGTGATGAAATGATGGCTGTGTAGTGCTGGAATGGGAACAGGGAGGGGGCTGGATGGGTGAGGACAGTGACTAACGAAGGTTGAGTTTGGAAGTAGATGATTCTCACAGTCTTAGTTTGAATAGGGTAACTACGAACACCTCACTTCTGTAAAACCTATTTTCGGCTCGCAACTACTATGAAACTGTCTAATAAGGATAAATATAATGGAAACGGAAATGTCTTACAATCAGTGTTAGAGTACTAAAATAAAGCTTAGTGTAAGAGAAGCAGAGCAACCACAATGATAAGTTTTTCTATAGTCTACTAAGACAGCTATAATCAATTAAAAATATTATCTGGATCACTATTTCTTTTATTAATTCTTGCCAGTTTCTATGTGATTATCAGATCATTTTGATATCTGGGTTGCAAAATGCATCATTACTGACAAACTGCACCTTACACCACCTGATCTAAAAGCAATCTGCAAGTTAGATCGAAACTAGTAATCAATAAAAGAAATAGTCCAGTATCTTTTTGTATAAACATAGAGGTATGGTTTCTGAGACATAGTGTAGTTATGAAGGACTAAAACAGTTGTTTTACTTAATATGCATTGATATGCGATCCAGAGAAGACTTGATTACAAATGTTATTTGATATGGTATACTGAATGTTGTCTAATTACTATCCATTGTTTTCATTTTTCATTCATCTCATAATATTGGTGACAGTTTATCCCAGATAAGCAAAAACAGTACACTTGGAATCAAAGTTAAGAACAGAAATTTAACTTTCGAGGGAGGGAGGGAGGGGGGGGGGAGGGGAGAGAGAAGAGAGAGAGAGAGAGAGAGAGAGAGAGAGAGAGAGAGAGAGAGAGTAGGTGTGTTTTTGGATATAATTTTTCATTTAGGAGAAATACAAATATGTGAACCCTTTAACCTCAGGCAGTTTTCAAATTTTCTGTATGAAATCGCCAACCAAATTTATTTGATAATTAGAATGGTTATTAGGATTGTATGAAAGGAATGTAACAAGGAAACCAAAAACTGAATTGGAAGTCAAAAATCACATTCAGTGTTCTAAACACAGGAGAAACACATTGATAATTTTTCTGACTGTGGTGTATCTTGAAGAAAAGTTCCGTACACAAGCTCACGAATATGGTTACAAAATTACTGGTGTGAGAAGTTACTGTTTGCACACTTTTACTGGGAGTGGAAGCTTGCGATTGGCTCGTAACACGTTGGCTGTTTAGACAACCCGCGACTCCTCCTGCCAGAGCAGTCAGCGTGTAACTTATAAAAGAAATGAACATGTAATGAATTAATGTGTCACAGAAATCACACAAACGTTCGTGGCAGCGTGCTAGAAGGACCATCTCTTCACTCTTTTCTGTAAATAATATTAACAATCAGTAAGCACAACACGACAAACAGGTCAGTGCTATATTCACAACAGCTACCTAATGGTATGCCGCACAGTGCTGTTACATAGCTAAGATAAACATTCTGGAGCGCCCTGATATCAGGTGACTTCCAGCAATCACAGAGGACCCAAGTAAAAGTGTGACCAGTATATGTGCAAATGTGTGGGAGAGAGTTGAGAATGTGTAAAAATGAGACTCCCAATGTTCTAGAGGAACAGAAAAAGGTTCAGTGGGAAGACGGTGATTTCAGACATATAAATAGCCCAGTAATTATATCCAATGCAATAACAGCACATCCCACGGAATTGTTCAGAAAGAGCTGAATGCACACATGTCGCCTGCAGCTAGAGTGTTAATGTACTTGACAGAAAATCTTTCAGGAGTGCATGAAACTGTGGATAACGCAGTGTTATACGTAATGTTACTGTTCACATTTAAAAGAACATTCTCTTGTACTGTGCCCAGCACTTGTTGGCAGTAATTTGAGTGTGGTGACAGGTTTTAAAGAATACCACTTTTTTCCATACAGAAAACATTACCACAAAGAAGCAGCTAATGAATGTTATGGTTCCTTTCAACTTTTTGCCAAAATACCTGAGAAAATATGTTGTTCATGTAAGTAGGGTTTATAGTTAAGAGGAGATTCTTTTTGTTCATAGCCTGACTGAAGTTCTCAGACAGAAATAAGATCTATAAATTTGCATCTCAGTGCAAACACTTTTAGTCTGGGCCATCTCTGTTTGCATGTGTGTTTACTTATTGCTGCTTCTGTGTGCAAGTTATATGCTAATATTGGACTCTGTGTGTGTGTGTGTGTGTGTGTGTGTGTGTGTGTGTGTGTGTGTGTGTGTGTGTGTGTGTGTGTGTGTGTGTGTGTGTTTGTTTGTTTGTTTGTTTGTTTGTTTCTTCCTTCAAAATGTGTATTGCAGTATACAGTGCATAAACTTGAAACTAAAGGAACACTGTTGTCATACCAAAGCCAAGGCTGAAATGATGCCAGGATTACGAAAAGGATAAATAAGAGGAGAAGTTGAGTCACAGAAAGGCACAACTATAAAAAACTGCTATGCATGTTAATGCAAGAGAAGTTTCCTAGTATTACAGTACTAGTATAATACTACTTTTTAATGAGTGTATTTTCCTGCTTATCTCGATTGTAGTTTGTTCGTTTCACTAGTGCCCCATGTATTAGCATGTTTATTACTACCACAACCTGTAACTATAGCTACATTTTGTTTACATAGATGGGAGCAAGTGTGACTGCAATGGACTTCGAACACTTAACGCCACTGGATATTGCTTTGAAAGATCGCCTTCCCTTCGTTGATCTAAGTCTTCGTAATCCATGTGAAGTATATGTATGGGGAAGCAATAGTAACTACACCCTGGGTACAGGAAATCAACAGAACAGGTCTATGCCAGAGCTCCTTGAAACTTTCCGTAAGCAGGACATCAGCATTAAACAGGTATGAATTGTTTCATAAATTTGTCTCCAATTTAGAAAAAAAGTGTTAATATGAAGTTTACTTTATTGAACTTGGTTATTGGTAACTGCAGATGTGTTGAAAATGTTGCATAATATTTGAAATGTTGTGTAGCGATAGAGATTACACACACACACACACACACACACACACACACACACACAGAGGTTGTCCATAACTAAAGTTCCAGTTTCAGAGTCTTGTAGAAAGAGAACCATCACCCAGAATGACGTCAAATTTGAAAGAATATTATCGACGCAGGGGGGAAACGCCATGGAACAAATCTATTTTACCAACAGATGGTGCTGTAAGTGTCGTGACATAAATGGTCTGGCTACAAATGACACATGAATCACAGTATGACAACCATGATCTGATTTGCACATTACACAGTGCATGACTGCAAATGTGAGGCACTGTTAGGCAGGTGAGCCCATGCACAACAACAAAGGCATACCCCATTGGAGGCGGAAAAATCGTTTTTTTTATTGCCCGGAGGCCAAAAATCACATATAAAGCAAAATGACATTGGTTTTTAACTATAATGGGGCCAAAAACAGCACAAAAATCAAAATTACATCAGTTTTTAATTGTAGTGAGATTGGTGCAACACACATTTAATGTGCTGTCCACTGTTTTCTGCCACAAGTTCAAATTGAGAAACAGCACGTTCCACAACAGATAGGAGTATCTCCAGGGTAACATTCCGAATGCATTGTGCAGTGCCTTCAATCCAGTTACGTTTGTAATTGGAACAGTGGTCACATATTTTAGGTAACATCACAGCCAGAAGTCATGTGGATTAAGATCAGGTGATCTGGACGACCAGGCTGTAGGGAAATGACATCTGATAATTCTAGCATTTCCGAAATACTTCTGCATCAGCCACACCATTGGCTGTACAACATGAAGAGGAACACTGTCTTGCATGAAAATGATCCTTGCCACACATCCATGCTGTTGAAGGGTTGGAAAGAAGTTGATGCGCAAAAGACTCGTAGAATTTACTAGTGATGGTACAGGGAACAGGACGCGTAGGACTCATATCCTCGTAAGGCACTACGATAAACAGTGCCATCAACACTGCACCAAACAGTCACCTTCGCAGAATAAAGTGGTACTGGTTGATGTACTTGCAGATTTTCTGTTGCACTGATTCAGCAATTCCAGGTATTGATTGTCCTTGGAGATGGAAATGGGCTTTGCCTGTCCATAGAATGTTCCATGGCCACTCATCGCCCACTTCCATGTGAGCAAGAAATTCCAGAATGAACATTTGTCTTACTGGCAGCTGAGCATGAAGCAACTCCGGAACATGTGTGGTTTTGTGTGGATAGCAGTGCAAGATGTTTTGTAGGACTTTATGCAACGTGCTTGTAGGCTTGTCCATTGTTTGGGCAAATCTCGATGCACTGGGTATTAGATACCATTGCTTGACCCCTCCTGCAATGCTATAGCCACATGTTGGCATATGTCAGATCAAGTGCTTTCTTCCCTCTGCCACATTACGTTTCAAAAGAACCTTTTTTATCATTTTCTCCAAACCCATATCAGACATTGGACCAGTGCCTTTTTTCATACCCTTGAGTGTCCAGAACTTCTGCATTGCTGCTGGCACACAGTCACCATTCTTGTAAAAGGTCTTTATCAGCAGTGCTTGATCCTTCATGGAGACAGTCATGTGGACATCTCAGATGCAAACTGAGGAACAGTCATGTACCACCCATTTGTTTGTGTGCGTATTCTGATTCTTAATGTGCCATCTATTAGTAAAATATTTGTTAAATTGTTTCTTCGTCCATGATGTTCCTACCTGGGTCAATAATATGCTGTTCAAAATTGATCTAATTCTGAGCTGTGGTTCTCCTTCCACAGTGTTTTGAATTTGGAACTTCAATTAATATATAACTTGTTATAAGAAAACTTTGTAAAACCTGAAGGGAAAGGAATATTTGAGTCATTGAATAGTTAACAAAATGAATACTGTGTTGTAGGAATACTATTCCAGTCTAAGAAATTTCTATTGATGTAATGCAAAGAAAAAGTCTCGAACTGACAGCACACTTACGTCAGGATAAAAGTGTGCCAAAATCCAGTTATGAAGAAACTGCTTAAAGGGGATATTGTTAACATTGTTCGTTGAACCAGACTGAAAGGGTGATTTGTTTTAAAATGGCATTACAGCCTTTTTGTGTGGTCTGTTTTAACATTCTGTATGTGGTCAGCTCCACTCTTGGTTGAGGAATTTTAATGTGTTTTTACTCTGTTCTCAGTTCATGGATATGTTTATATCTTTATAAAATAGTTGATATGGTAAGTAAATTTTTTGTGGTGTCTTCTTCCTTCCAATTTCTGATAGGTTTCTTTAATTTCAGCCACTATTTAATTTTCATCATTTCTTTTTCCCATGTTCACTTTTTTCTGCTATTTTGAATCAAATCTGCTCTTTTTTTAATTCATGTTGCGCTACTTGGCAAATGTAAACAATATTGTGGCAACCATTCTTGTAGATGTTATGAAGTTTGTTATTCAACTACATTGTGAATTTTTATCAGTTGGAGGCTACTGAAATAGAAATATTCTGATACACCCCTTGTGGTGAACCAGATACATCCCGGCTGCCTTCCACTGTGAACTATTCAGTCTTGGAAAATGACAAATAATACTATTCATACATGTGGGTTGTTTCCAGACATACTTCAATGTAGAATCATCAGAATGGCATTTTATGCAAGTGAGGGGTGATGTCCAGGTCACAATTTACTTCCACCATGTGTTCAGACTTACTGAAGATGAAGTGACACTTGCTTGGTTGTGATCAGAGAACTGCTAATGTTAAATCATGATGTTGCCTACTAGTACCATGGTAGTGTTACTTCCAGTTGTTTGCTAGCCAGTAGTCACTTTTATAGCCAGCATTAGGCCGTGGCTGGTTGTCACATTTCCAATTGGAATCCACAGTTGGTGTGTTAATTTGCCTGAGGGTTGTATTTTCAAAGAATTTAACAGTGCAGCCAATTAAGTTGTAGTCTGATTAAACAACATTGTGCCATGTAGTTCCTGTGACTGATTCTGCTAGATTGTTGGAGCTGTACATCTACATCTATGTACATATTCCACAAGCTACTTTATGGTGCATGGCAGAGGTCCTGTTCCACTCACAAATAGAATAAGGGAAAAAATGACTGTCTGTATGAGCCCCTATTGCTTGTCTTGCCTTTGTGGTCCTTAAATGAAATGTACATTGGTGGCAGTAGAATCATTCTGTAGATTTGGGTATCAATTCTCTAAATTATCTCAATAGCATTTTGTGAAAAAAATGCTGTCTTCCCTCCAGGGATTCCCATTTCAATGCCCAGATCATCTTCATAATACAGCCTGCCTGTGAATTGCTTTGATGTCTTCCTTAAATCTGACTTGGTGCAGATCCCAAACACTTAAGCAGTACTCGAGAATAGGTTGTGTTAGCATGCTATATGTTCTCCTTTTAAAGATGAAGCAAGGCTTCCCAAAATTCTCCCAATAAACTGAAGTAGACTATTTGCCTTCTCTACCACAATCCTCACATCGCTTTGCAATGTTAATATCTGGATATCTAATTTATGTGACTGTTTCAGGCTGCACACGACATATGCTGTATTTGAACATTATGGATTTGTTTTTTCCTCCTCAGCTGCATTACTTACATTTTTCTACATCTGGAGCTAGCTGCCATTCATCAAACAAACTAGGAATTCTTTCTAAGTCATCTTGTATCACCTTCCCATACTCCTCAGCAAACAACTGCAGCTTGCTGCCCACCCTGTCCACCAGATCATTTATGTATATAGAAAATAATAAGTCCTATAACATTTCCCTGGGGTACCCCTGTGATGATACTCTTGTCTCTGATGAACACTCACCATTGAGAACTGTGCAGATCATCTTGCTATATGCTCTGCACTACTTTTGCAGGAAATTTGTAAGGATCTAGGCTCCAAAAGCCCAGGTTTTCTTAGATCAGATGGAGAAAAGTATGGGTCTTCATTTTATAGTGGTGACACATTAAATCTTCTTAAATACCTTGACTCCATATGTTTTGCGCACTGTAACTGTGCTCTAGCTTGTGGCTTCTCCTTTTTGGTCAGTTCCTTACTTTTCCAGACCATGTCTTCCCAAACTTCTACTTTATATGTGATAACTTTTTATCTCGACTGGACAGGACGGAGGGCACTGTGAATGAGCATCTTAAATGTATGCTTTCACAAGTGTGGATACATAGCAACACAAGTGATCGAAAAGTTTTCCTACTTTAGTTTCTTTTGTGATTCTTGTGGTGTTCAAAGCTGACTGGTAGTAGGTGACACATAATGCAGTGGTGACACATAATGATGAGTTTGTAGCTATTCCACTTTACCTGCATTGGTGGTCTTGTTAGCTGGCGTCTCTTGGTTCAGAGAGAGAGAGAGAGAGAGAGAGAGAGAGAGAGAGAGAGAGAGAGAGAGAGAGAGAATGTAGCAACAGAAGTACAGTGTTAAAGTTCAGAATCTATTAAGCATTGAGGCAAAATAGGCATTCGAAATTATGAGTGTCGAAACTTTTAATATCAGGTATTATGTAAGTTAATTAGTTTCAGGTAATTTAAAGTATATTCTCAGAAAGAGAGAAGTGTCTACTTTCGAATGCCTATTTTGTCTATTAGCAGTGCAAGTTTCTCAAATACTTACCATATTCAGAATTTCAACTAGCCATAAGTTTCATTAACTAAGCTTTCTGTCTTTGAGTAGAAAGTAATTCTGGCTTAGGGATAGGTTTCATTCATGCCATATGTATTATTTTTAGTTAATGTAAATGTTTGCTGATATTTTGTATTTCTAATGTGTCCTGAGTCCTTTTTTGTGCTAGAAATGACACACAGATGCAATAAAATATTACAACATTTAATTTTTTTAAATG
Organism: Schistocerca cancellata; assembly: GCF_023864275.1. NCBI lineage: Eukaryota > Metazoa > Arthropoda > Insecta > Orthoptera > Acrididae > Schistocerca > Schistocerca cancellata. The sequence continues at coordinate 331,858,614 of NC_064627.1, read as the reverse complement.
CAGGTAGCCATGCATAAATATCATTCTGTATTCCTGAGTCATGATGGAAGTGTGTACTCATGTGGGCATGGACAAGGGGGACGACTGGGCCAAGGGACAGAGCAAGCTTCCCTCTCACCAAAACCATTGAAGTTTCCAGAGTCAAAAGACAAAGAGATGTGTACTCAGGTGGCTATAGGACGAGATCATACAGTCCTGCTCATGGAAAATGGATCGGTTTGTTTTTGCCACTTTTTATCTTTGTATTTGATTGTTAGCAATGTATTTTGAATACATGTTAAATTATACATTAAGAAGAGAATTAATTTCTGATGACTTCTTTTAATGAGAAAATAATAGGTTGTGAATGAAGGCTTTCTTGGTGAATTCCTCTGACGAGTTCTTCTTGGTATATCAGCCAAATAAACTAGTTAATCTGTAGTGATGTTTTGGTAAGTTTTACATGTCATCACCGCCAGAAGAAGGCGAGTAAAAAACATGTTGAAATGTCTGTACACATTGACCAGTTTATTCAGTTCATATTCTAAGAATAATTCATCAGTGCTTTGGAAGTGTTGCAGATCAACAGTGCAGGCCAAAGTGTTGATCACATACTCAGAACTAGTGCTTATTGCACATGGTAATAGATTGAGAAAGGTATTGTGAAAAGGATATAGTACAAAAGGTATCTCTGTATGATTACTCAGGATAATGAGAGATAATGCAGAAGGTCAAGACTGAAGTTGATCATCAAAAGTAATGGCTGAGTTTTATGAAGTAAAGTTACAGAGATTAGTTAAAATTGGTAGGAGGAGAGGAAGTAATTGGAGAATTCAGTGTGACAAAACTGGATGTACATACCAATAGGCATAAAGAAGAAACCTGGGGTAAGGAAAGAGTGAAAAAACAGGTATGCAAAGTGGTGGTGGTGGTGGTGGTGGTGGTGGTGGTGGTGGTGGGGGGGGGGGGGGTTGTAGGCTGAAGAAAGTAGTTAGATCGACAAAGAAGTGAAAATATGGGATAAGTTTAAACGTTGTGATGAGGGAATAGTAACCAATATTAAAGAACTTAAGTTAAGCTGAAGAAAAAATGGCTGGAGAGACAGAATTTTGATGTTGTAAGAAAAGTCCTACTTAGAGTGCTCAAATATTCATACTAGGAGAAGAATGTAAATTGGCTACATCATAAAGGAAACACCAAAGTCTTGGTTGCTTTTTGCAGCATGTAAACTGTGCTAAGGAATTCAGTGTTACTAATATACAGTCTTTCTACATTAATATGATGCAGTTGTGAAGGTGTAGGGACATATATTTGAGAGAAGAGCATTTCATATCCTCATCCAACTGTCCAAATTTAGGTCTTTCAGTTTCCCTCAAATTGGTTAACACAAATGTTGGAATTGTTACTTAAAAAAAGGATACAGCCAGTTTCCTGCCCTTTATTTGTTGTGTTTGAGTTTGTGTTTTGTCACTAAAGATATGCTTATCTTCATTCCTTTGGTGTATGTGTGGAAAATGGATGGAAGAGAGGCATTAGGTTCTCAACAAAACGTTGTCGCTCCCAGAATGAAATTTTCACTCTGCAGTGGAGTGTGCGCTGGTATGAAATTTCCTGGCAGGTTAAAACTGTGTGAAGTTTGGAAGGTCGGAGATGAGGTACTGGCAAAAGTAAAGCTGCGAGGTTGGATCATGAGTTGTGCTTGGATAGCTTAGCTGGTAAAGAAATTGCCCATGAAAGGCAAAGGTCCCATGTTAGAGTCTTGGTCCAGCACACAGTTTTAATCTGCCACGAAGTTTCAAAATGTGATATTGGGAGACCAGCAGAAAGCAGTACCCAGTATGGTGCAGGAACCATGTTAGGGCTCATTTCTAGTGCTGAAAATAAAAATTGGCTATAACAACAAAATATTCCTTTTTTTTTTCAGCGGGGGGAGGGGGGGGGGGGGGGGGGGAGAGGTGAAGGGACATAACTTAATAGTTTGCAAAACAGTAATTGTCAAAAGTTCGAACTTGAAGCATGTGTGGAAGAGTGATTTTTGTAAGCTCTGAAGAAGTACATTGACTGAAAGGTAAAAAATTCATATCATGTTAATGTATGGCACTGCAATTCACCACTGTCACTGCGTGGGGAAAGGGTTTCCTTTACTCTTTCCATTGCTTGTATACTCTCAGGACTTCTGGGTGTTGTTGTCTTTAGTCTGAAGTCTGGTTTGATGCAGCTCTCCATGTTACTCTATCCTGTACAAGCCTCTTCGGCTTCAATAACTTCTGCAACCTACATCTTGCTGGATCTGCATACTGTATTCGACTCTTGGTTTCTCTCTACAAGTTCTACTGTTCACACTTCCCTCCAATACTAAATTGGTGCTCCTTTGATGGGTCAGAATGTGCCACAAATCTCGTCTCCTCAGTTGTATTCAGTACTTCCTCATTAGTTATGTGATCGACCCATCTAATCTTCAGCATTTTTCTGTAGCACCACATTTTGAAAGTTTCTCTTCTCTTTTTATCTAAACTGTTTACCGTCCATGTTTTACTTCCATGCAGGGGTATACTACAGACAAATACATTCAGAAAAGACTTCCTAACATTTAAATCTATATTTGATGTTAATAAATTTCTCTTCTTCAGAAATGCTTTTCTTGACATTGCGAGTCTACATTTTATATCCTCTCTATGTTGGCCATCATCACTTATTTTGCTGCCCAAATAGCAAAACTGATCCACTACTTTGTGTCTCATTTCCTAATCTAATTCCCTCAGCATCACATGTTTTAATTCGACTGCAGTCCATTATCCTTATTTTGCTTTTGATGATTTTTATCTTATATCATCCTTTCAAGACACTGTCCATTCTGTTTAGCTGCTGTTCAAGGACCTTTGCTGTCTCTGACAGAATTTAGATATCATCCAGTGATTAACACAGTAGATTAAGATGTACGATATATATGTTACAGCATCAGTAGACTCTTTATTTTTCCTCTTAATTGTTTTCTTGCTTTTGTGGACTTAGGAAACTGTCTTTTCTATTGAAAACGTATGTAAATAAAAAGTTTTGTTACTGATACAGCATTCCCAGAGCACCTTTAAGGCCAAAAAAGGCTCTTAGTGCTTATATAACATAAATTTGCATGTTAAAATTGAGTCTTCAGCATATCCTGTTTTTATTGTTTGGAGTCAGCTGGTTTGTGCATATACACACACAGGAATGTAAGACTTCCACCAGTGTGCCATAAATTTTTATTTTGTTGATGTCTCACAATAAAGTGTAACTCAGAAGAGGTATAGTAGGAGAACTAAATAAAGATCTCACTAAAATAATATAATATTTTGAGGGTAAAAAAAATTCACACAGAGATAGCATTAATACAGTGAAATTTTGTTTTTATTCTTGAAATGGATACTTGAATGCAGTGTCACCATAGAATCCGTTTTCCATATCTCACCAACAGCAATTCATCCAAAATTAGTAAAGATTTATAAGGCTAAGGAAAGATAAGGACACAGCAATCAGCTGCAATCAGCTGCAATCAGCTGCAATCACATTGGTTTTTTTATTATTCTTGCTTAACCAGATTTCAGCTAAAAACAGCTGTCTCAGTGTGTTTGTTGGAGGGTTATAATCCAACTCAATCAAATGCGCTGAATATACAGTTGATGTGCACAACTGTTCTGTATTGAGTCAAAGTTGGTTTATAAAGAATCTACTTCTTCATTTTAAAGTTAGAAAATGGACACCTGAATTCAGATGTGGCCATCTTCCACTTACAATAGAAGGAAATATTGAGAAATTGATTTAAAAAAAAGTAAGCTGTGTGAAATAGCTGATGATACAGGCATATCAGAAGAAAAGTATGATAAACTTTACATGATGAAATGACTGTGATGCAATCTTAAGTTAGATGGATGCCCAGTTTATTTAATGCTGCCCATAAGTAATTGTGAAACAAATTTATTAGAAGCTCAAAATGGTAGACAGCAGCAGTCAGTCGTCATTTCTGTTCTAGCTTAAAGCAGATCCAGATTTTGGCTGTTAACTAGCCATTATCAGTGCAGTATTTCAGAGTTGTTACTCATGCCCTAGTACATCTGCACCAGTTGTTCAGGCTCCTGTCACTGTTCATTAAAGAGTCTGATGAAGCGTGACAGGAGTTCCCTGCTCTCTTTATCATTATGAAAATCCTATCGGAGTCATTGAGTGCATTTCACTTTCCTAACTGAAGGTAATTTTTGAAATTTATTGGTTTTTTGGAGGATTTTATAAAGAATTCAATTGAATTGCTTGAAATATGATAGCTGTAAAATCCATAGGTACATGCTGTCGGCATTGTATAAAGAAAATGTTAAATATATTCATTTGTTGGAATGATTAAGGCCACTGTTTCTCTGAATGCAAGAGAGATTCTCGTTATTGAGTTAGCATGAAAAGTTGCAAATACCGTATTTACTCGAATCTAAGCCGCACTTTTTTTCCGGTTTTTGTAATCCAAAAAGCGGCCTGCGGCTTAGGATCGAGTGCAAAGCGAGTGGAAGTTCTGAAAAATGTTGGTAGGTGCCGCCACAACTAACTTCTGCCGTCGAATATATGTAGCGCTACACAGGCGTGCTTTGTAGGCACAAAGATAAATACTGGTGCCAAAACCTCCGCGTCAGTAAATAAATTGAAGAAAAAAGGTGGAAGGTGAGCTTTTTTTCTCTGCCTCGAGTTTCGACCACTGCATTTTCATACATTATCCAACGAAGTAAATACAAATTCCGTATTGTTCATCTTCGAATGTAGCAGAATTTCAGTGTACTACGAAAATCCGACATGCAAGACTGTTTGGGATGTTTGTCAATATGGCCAACTCTACTTTCTGAATTTTTTCCTACCTGTGTGTGAGATGAGATGGTTGCTAATAGGAACCTGATGAGATGTGACTCACATGCAGTATTCTCTTCACCATAAGAATAATACCAATATCAACATTTTGTCGTGTATTCTTTTGTGTTTGTTGCTATCTCATTTAAATCCTGCCTGCCTAATAAACTACGAAACTAGAGTGAGACAACAGCAAACGCGGAAGAATATACGTATCGTGTCATGTTTATATTCGTATTATTCTTATGCCTAATAGTGATACAGTCAGAAATGAAGCACGGCAAGTGACTAGATTTTTAATTCTAAGATAACTCTAATTTCTGTGCAGAATTTGATGTACTAAAGAAGTGGCCGCAAAGATTTTCAAACGGAGAAACATTTTCACCTAACTCTCGTTCAGAACATGTTCTATCATGCGCAGTCTATTATTTGGTTCTTGTTGATCATTATCAAAGAAAGCAGCAGTGTAAGTAACAACAAATAGCAGTCCCTTGCCATTGTTTCGCTAATGAGACGATTACTCTCCTTTTTTTTTTTTTTTTAAGCGGCGGTAGCACGCACAAAAGCAAGCCATGCCGCGAGCGGCGACAGGCCGTAAACACGCACTATCAGAATGCGACAAACAATGCATGACACAGTACAGTAAGGCATTTTCAGCTTAGAGTGACGCAAACACCTATAACAAAGAAAACAGCACTTATCAGATCAAAGCAAAATAAGAAATCGATTCAAACCAGACGAAGCACGTGAAAAAGGAAGGGTACCCGTATAAATACGGACGGAGCGCCTGACGAATAGCAATGGCTACCTGGTAAAGCTTAACTGCTAAGCTTACGACTCGAACCAAACTACTGTAGCTGTATCGTCATTCATTCGACCTAAATTGTGTCTCACATTACAGTGGACCAACTTTCTTTCGATTTGGAGGTGCGGCTTATAACTTTACTCTCCCCTTGAATTTCGAGTCTCAAATTTCCGGTGTGGCTTAGATTCGGGATTTGCTTTATTTCGAGTCTCATTTTTCAGGTGCAGCTTAGATTCGAGTGCGGCTTAGATTTGAGTAAATACGGTATTGAACAAGTATTCTGAACCAACTGGAGGGATAAAGAGGTGAAAAAAAACCGAAATGCAAAAGAAGAAAAAATCAACTTTAATCAAAAACTGAACCTGCTTACAAAGGTGCTGTGGCAGTGGGAGAGCAGAGATCTGAAGTATAGATGGCTGAAACGTCCTTGCTTTTTGTCACATTGACACAGAAATTCAACATGTTTTGACTCAAAATATGTTATGGCAGTCATAGACGGTTATTTTGCAGTCCTAGAATCATATGCCAGGGATGCAATCTACTCACTGGAAAAACATTGGAAAATATCATTGTCTGGAAAAGCAAGTGCAATCTGTTATTTTCCAGCAGAGCACTTGCCATCATTATTCCCTAAATAATTTTACTGTATTTAATAATGCTGCTGCAGCTGTATTTTACTTGTGTTGGTATCCTTTGGAAGAGGAAAAATTCTGTTTCAGCCGATAAAAAAAAACCTGCACTTTTGGATGTTGCAGATTTGCTCCTGTTTTCAAACTATGACTAACCATACCAACACAATTATGAAAACTGCATCCTTGCATTTGACTTCTTTGCAGTTTACTCTGCCAATTGTATTTTGATGAATTTAGTAGGTTTTTTGGTCAAAGGAAGTGGACTTCTCTTAACTTAGCATATTCGTTGTCGTGCCTTTTCCTCTCATTTGCAGAATGATTACAAAACAAAAAGGGGTTGTGTTCTTTCTCTCAGCCATCTCCTAAAATTTTCCATGTGTGTTTCTTCATCATTGATTTTCATGTACATTTATTTGTTATGCATTATCCACTGATCAGCCAGAGTATTATGACCACCTACGTAATAGCTGGTATGTCCACCTTTGGCACGGATGACAGCGGTGATGGGTCATGGCATGGAAGCAGTGGGGCCTTGGCAGGTTGCTGAGGTAGATAGCACCACACTTGCACACAAGTCACCTAATTCCCGTAAATTCCTGGAAGTGAGCCAATGAGCTCTGACACCACATTCGATCACATCCCGATGTGTTTGATCGGTTTCAGATCTGGTGAGTGGGGGGGGGGGGGGGTCAGCACATAAATTGGAACTCGCTGCTGTGTTCCTCAATTCACTCCATCGTACTCCTGGCCTTGTGACATGATGCATTATCTTGCTGAAAAATCACTGCTGTCGGGAAACATGAACGTCACAAAAGGGTGCATGTGGTGTGCAACTTGTGATTGATATCACGTGGCTGCCATGGTGCCATGCACGAGCTCCACTGGACCAGTGAATGCCCATGTAAATGTGCGCCAGAGCACAGTGGAGCTATCACCAGCTTGTCTCTGTCCTACGGCAGAGGTGTTGAGGAGCTGTTCCGCTGGAAGAGGGTGGGTTCATGCCCTGCCATCGGCATGATGAAGCAGGTACTGGGATTGAGCAGTCCATGCAACACTGTCACTGCACCAATGTTCAGTGCCAATGGTCACACTCCCTTTTCAGTTGTAGTTGCTGATTTTGTGGTGTCAACATTTGCATATGTGTGGGTTGTTGGATGCAGAGGCCCATTTGGTGCACTGTGATCAGACACACTTGTACTCTGCCCAGCATGAAACTGTGATGTTAGTTCTGCCACAGTTCGCCACCTGTCCTGTTTTACCAGTATGCCCAGTCTATGATGTCCGACATATGTAGTGAGAGGTGGCCCCCCAACCCCATGGTGTCTGGATGTGGTTTCACCTTGGTTTCGCCATATGTTGAAGACACTAACCACTGCACTCGTTGGACATCCAGCAACTCAAGCAGTTTCTGGAATGCTCATGCCGAGCCCCTGGGCCATCACACTCAGTCAGACTCGGATAGATCGCACACCTTCCGCATTCTACACGTAGGCAGCACTCTGACTGATACTATTTGCACTGTGGGTGTGTCTGACTAACAGTCACTCCTCACCAGGTGATGCTGCTATCGCATGGGCAAGTTTGTGTGATAGTAGGTCCATGGTAATAATGTTCTGCCTGATCCAAGTTTGTGTGATAGTAGGTCCGTGGTCATAACGTTCTGCCTGATCAGTGTACATTGTTATATTGCTTATACTGTAACCATGAGATGTACAAGTGTGTTTACAAATATTTGCCATAAATAGGATATTTAATTTTTACTTTGTAGGTTTGGACATGTGGCTTGAATGCCTATCATCAGCTGGGACACATGCCACCACCTCCTCATTTACTATCTCCCAGGGAAGTGCCACAACGATACTGTCGCTTGCCAGGATCTGCACCACTCCGTGGTGTGTGTGCGGGACGTTTCCATACTGTGATGTGGGGAGAGAAAGGACTCCTCACTTGTGGTCTCCATGCGGGTCAGCTGGGCCATGTTAAAAGTCCAGAACACACTGTGTTGCAGCCCAGATTGGTACTTACTTGTATTAATGTAATCTGTGATACACTGCCTTAAGTGAAAATTGCAACACCTAGAAGTAGTGTGCTTTTAGATAGTGAAATGTTCGTGGTAGGTAAAATACTACTATACTTCTATTGATTGTTCAAGTAGGACTAGTTGGTTTTCCTTATGACTGATTTTTGTGTGTACTAGACAGGTTGCAGGTAGATTCATGCAGACAGGAAGTCAATGGGCAGGTGAAAGTTGTGAACAGAGTGGCACAAGGTACAGCAGCTGTACAACTGAAAATCAGCCAAAGTAGTTCTGTCACAATACCACAATAGATTGCCCAGTAAATAATGTGCGAGTTATTGGAGCAATTAATACTGTATGTGCATTTGTAGTAAATTGGTGATTTAATTTTTATCTTATCTCTTCAAATACTCATATTCACCTTTGTCTTTTCAAATGTAGTGTGGGCAACTTGTACATGTGTGTACAGATTGATGTTATTTGGGCAGTATGTGCATATTTCTGAGTTTTATGTATGTGTAGTAAGTATAATCATATAGTTGTTCAGATTTTGGTCTGTAATGTGGTAACAAAATCAGTTACCATTGTTTTTGGTGTATATGTGGCTGAATATAGACTTTTATCTGATAATTCCAGTCAAATAAAGGAGAAAAAATGATTTCACTTAGTGACGCCAGATATAACGGGGATCTCATTTCATATCATTTAAACATCCTGAACAGACACTGTGACCCAATAGTTCAAGTGACCTTTTCCATGCTTTGAACATACAGCAACAGTGTTTCTGTGAGGAAATGATACATGTGTGTTGCAGCAGCTTCTTTACCTCATAATGAGAATTAGTTCTGTGATAACAGCTACTCATTAGTGGTTGTCATCGTTAACCTCTACAGACTGCTCGGGTTCCCCCAGGGAGTCCACAACTCTTTCGTGGATACCTGCATGGTGAGCACGGAACCCCGAGCTAGTGCGGCTCTCTTTCCTTACCGGGGTGCATACCTTCCTTTCGCACATCCTTCCCCGTCCCCCTCCGCCAGCCTCTTCCTTTCCCCTTCTCCCTCTTTGGGAGTATGTTTTGTGCCTATGTCTGGAATGGACACTTGTAACTGTACGACATAGTTTCTCTTCTTTGCTCTCTATGCTGGAAAGTCCCTGTCCTCCCTTTGTCCTTCTCTTTTCCTTGCCTCTTCTATTTACCCTCTTCTCTGCTGTGGCATTTGAGACCTCTCTTCTTTCCTTTTCTTTGTTCCTCCCTTTCTCTTTCTTTCCTCCCTGTGCGTGTCTGAAGGCCAACCCATGCATTCCCATGCATAGCTGGTGATGGGGTGACGCGTAATTCCCTGCCATGGCTTGATAGGTAGGACATGTACATAACCCTGGTAAAGGCCAGGGCTAGGGAGGGGTGATTACCCGAGCAGGTACCTTTCGAATGTGACGATTGATCCGTCCGTCCGTTTCTTGGGAGGTGTGAACAATCACCTAAGGTGGGAGTGCCCTCAAAGAGGGCCCACCATGAGGAAGGAGCGCACCATCGAAGACGCCGGTAATCATGGGGGATACTTTCACAATGGTTTCCTCTATGTCTACAACTTCTGCTCACAAGCGAAAGTTCGATGAGTCCCAGCCACAGACAATTCTTCCATCAGTGCCACAGTTCAGAGTTGTTTCTCGGTCTGACGTAGGTCAAAACTTCTCCACAGTCAACCCTTTCATTATTCAGAAAGGTGTCAACGCAAGTGTTTCTCCCGATTACAAAATGGCACTTTGTTGTTAGTCAGTGCCCTCCAGGCACAAAAATTGTTGTGAACCCCACTGCTACACACCTTCCCTGTCTGGGTGGGTGTGCACTGCACTTTAAATTCATCACATGGGGTGGTTTATACACGCTCATTCAACAGATTGTCCAACAAAGAAATTCAAAACTACCTGTCTGACCAGTGCGTAACGGCTGATGAAAAGGGTTGACAAGGACTTCATACCAACCCATACTCTCTTCTTGACATGTGACAGAGTCCAACTTCCATCGAACATTAAAGTGAGGTATGAGATAATTTCAGTTTGCCCTTACATCCCCAACCCTTCACGTTGCTATCGGTGTCAGCAGCTTAATCATACCAGCCAGTCGTGTTCCAATGTGGCCAAATGCTTACATGTGGCAGGGATGCCCATTAGGGTGATTGTCCACCTCCATCCTCTCGTTGCATCAACTGTATGGGCGACCATGCTGCTTCCTCTAGAGATTGCACCATTTTTAAAGATGAACGAATTATTCAGGAAATCAGAGTGAAGGAAAAGGTGTCTACATTTGCTGCTCATAAGTTATTTGAGAGTTGAAAGCCCATTGTGCCCCCAACAGGTAAATATAGCACTGTCCTTGCATCTCCTCGGCCTACTAAGGAGGCAGCCACATAGACTTGCGATCTCACCTTTAGTGCCACACTCAGATCGGCCAGCGCAATCATCGCCTGTTCAACATTCCCACTATCACCTGCTCACTCTACGGCTCACCCTTTGTCAGCTCCTGCTAAATCATGAGCCCCAAAATCGGATGCCCCGGACTTCCAAAAAAGGGCCTACTCGCGAAGATTTTTTACTAATTCTGACTTCACATTCATCGATTCCTACCTTATCTCGGCATCCTGTTTCCAAGAAGGCTCATATGAAACAAAGTTCATCTTCTTCTCCATCATGGCATGTCTCATGTACAGCACCACCCGGTGGTAACCACCCTCGTCCATCTTGCGTATCGCCAAGGCGCTCCGCTGGCGGCCTATCAACCAGCCAATAGCTGGTGGCAGGAGCTGCCCCCGAACAACCTATGGATCAGGATCTTCTGCCTTTGGCTGAATGCTGTCGGCCACCAGATCTCAGCAGTCGTTAAGTTGTCGGCAACTGTGGTAAGATTCTTCCCTTTTCTGACCACCCAATGTTAATTAATCATTGGAATATCTGCGGCATTCGAGCCAACCAGGATGATTGTCCATCCTCTTATGATCCTACTCCTCGGATGTCTTCGGTCTTCAGAAAACAAAGCTGCGTCTCCACGATCACTTTGTTTTCTCTGATTTCCAGTCAGTCCAGGTTGATCTCCCTTCTGCTGATGGCACTCCGGCACACGGGGTACTTAAGATTCTTCTCCATGATACTATCCATTATCACCCAATCCCCTTAAACAGTTCCTTCCAAGCTGTCGCTGACCGTCTTTCCCTTTCTAGATACACCTTCTCTCTTTGTACCGTATATATTCCATTGTCCACACTGATGGCAAGAGCTGAACTCCTTCATCTCCTTGGTCAGCTCCCCCCCCCCCCTCCTCTCCTATTTGCTTGTCCGCCAGGCTCTCTGTTGATTGACCTCTTCCAACAAACGGATCTTGTTTGCTTCAATACTGGAGAACCTATATTTTTGTCTGCCTCCATGACAAATTTCTCTCATTTGGACCTTTCGATTGGTACTGTTCAGCTAGCTTGGCAGTTTGAATGGTTCGCTCTTGCTGATACACACTCGAGTGACCATTTTCCATGTGTCCTTCGATTACAGCCACAACTGCCATCTATGCGTCCCAAAACGCTGGAAGTTTACCCAAGCCAATTGGACATTTTTCTCCTCTCTAGCGACATTTGATGACTGTCACTTTCCTAGCATCGACAATCAGGTCACTCATGTTACAGAAGTTATTCTTACAGCCACGGAACATTCCATACCTCACACATCAGATTTGCCCAGGTGGAACAAGGCGTGGCATGATACAATACGCGAACGGAGACATGCTCTTCACATTTTCCGCCACCATCCTACTTTGGCCAACTGTATCCGCCATAAGCAGTTACGTGCGCAATGCTGTGGCATCATCCACGATAGCAAGAAGGCAAGCTGGGACTTCTTTACCAGCTCCTTTGACACCTTCACTCCATCCTCAATAGTTTGGAGTCAGATTTGACAATTATCTGGCACGTCTAGTTTCTCCCCGATCTCTGGGCTCACTGTTGCACATGATACCTTAGTGGACCCTCTCGCAATTTCTAACTCATTGGGTCAACACTTTGCTGAGATTTTGAGCTCTTCAGATTACCTGCCAGCCTTTCTCCCAAAGAAACATGCAGCGGAAGTGTGACCTCTTGCTTTCTCCTCTCAAAACAGTGAACTCTATAATACTGTTTTCTCTATGCAAGAACTCCAACACGCACTCTCTTCTTCTCGCTCTTCCACCCCAGGACTGGATGGCGTCCACATCCAAATGTTGCTGCATTTATCATACCATAGTCTGCGTTAACTCCTTCGCCTTCGAATTTGGACCGATAGTACCTTTCCCAGAAGATGGTGGGAAGCTGTCGTCGTTCCTGTTCCGAAACCTGGAAAGGACAAACATCTCCTCTCTAGCTGTCACCCCATATCTCTCACAAGTAGTGTATGTAAGGTTTTGGAGCATATGGTGAACTGCCGTTTAGCCTGGTGGCTGGAGTCCAGAAACCATTTAACACCTGCCCAATGCGGTTTCCGAAAGCATTGTTCTGCAGTTGACCATCTCGTTGCTGTCTCTGCTTCTATCATGAACAATTTTCTCAGGAAATACCAAATGGTAGCAATATTTTTTGATCTGGAGAGAGCATACGATACCTGTTGGAGGACAGGCATCCTCTGCACACTGTTTGCTTCGAGCTTTTGGGGTCAGGTATCCCTTAATATTCGTGGATTTATGACAGAGAGCACATTTAAAGTGCAGGTGAACACTACTCTCGCCCATACGTTCTCCCAAAAAAACGGGATGCCCCAGGGCTCTGTGCAAAGTGTTGTACTGTTTGCCATCACCATAAATCCAATTATGGATTGTCATCTTACTGATGTCTCGGGCTCCCTCTTTGTCGACAATTATGTGATCTTCTACAGCTCTCAACGGACCAGCCTTCTTGAACGACGTCTTCAAGGATGTCTCGATCGTCTCCATTCTTGGAGCATTGAAATTGGCTTCCACTTTTATCCCAGTAAGACCGTCTGTGTAAATTTTTGGCATGGTATGGAGTTTCCTCCGCCTTCCCTACAACTAGCCTCTGTCGACCTTCCATTCACAGACGTCGCTGAAATCTTGGGACTTATGTTTGACAGAAAACTGTGCTGGTCCTTTCATGTTTTCGGTTCGCTGTCTGCGATCCATCAATACCCTCCATGTTCTGAATGGTACCTCCTGGGGAGTGGATCGAGTGGTCCTTCTCCACCTGTATCACACCTTAGTGCACTCAAAATTGGACTATGGAAGCATAGTTTACTCCTCTGCTTGGCCGTCTATTCTTCGGCATCTCGGCTCTGTCCACCACCGTGGAATTCGTTTAGCGTCTGGAGCTTTTTACACCAGTCCTGTGGAAAGCCTTTATGCTGAGACTGCTGAACCTCCACTGTCCAATCGGCGAGCTGTCCTCCTGAGTCGTTAAGCTAGTCATCTGTCTTCCATGCCTGATCATCCGCCCCATGCCCTTTTTTTCGACACCAGTTTAGAGTTAGGGTATGTAGGCTGCCCTTCCTCTCTACCACCACCGGGAATCCACTTCTGTCATCTGCTACATTCTCTTTCCTTCCACTTTCCTAAAACTTTCTTGACAATTGCGGGTATGGCAACACCTTGGCTTCGCCCACGGACCTGCTTGCTCCCTGACGTTTTTCAGCTTCCCAAGGATAGTAAACCCCCCCCCCCCCCAATTGTTTATTGTCAGGCATTTGCTGCTCTATATGCACAAATGGAGGATGCTACATTTATTTACACTTATGGCTCAAAAACATCATTTGGTGTTGGGAGTGCCTATATTATTGGCGACACACCTAATAGATTTCGGATTTCCGACTAGTGTTCAGTTTTTACTGCGGAGCTTTACGCTGTTCTCTAGGCTGTCCAATACATCCTTCACCATAAGCGGATACAGTATATTATATCCTCGGATTTGCTCAGTTCTCTTCTCGGCCTCCAAGCTCTTTATCCTGTCCACCCTCTGGCCCACCGGATTCAGGACTGCCTCCACTTGCTCCACTTGGGGAGGTCTCTCTGTAGCATTCCTCTGGATCCCAGGGCACATTGGTATCCACGGAAACGAGGGAGCTGATATAGTGGCGAAGGCTGCAGTCTCTCTTCCTTGACCCGCTGTTTGCATGGTTCCCTTTGCTGATCTACAGAGTCTTTTATGTCGACGTGTTGCTCTTTTATGGCACACACATTGGTCTACACTTCCCGATAATAAATTGCGGGACATGAAACCTCTTCCCTGTACTTCCCGACCTCGTCATCGGGAGGAGGTAATTTTAATTAGACTTCAGATAGGGCACAGTCTTTTTAGTCACTGACATCTTTTAAGTGGCGATCCTCCCCCGCTTTGTCCCCACTGCTCTGAACCATGGTCGGTGAGACACCTTTTACTTCAGGGCCCCTATTTTACTCCACTACACATCCGTCTACAGCTGTTGCCTGATATATCTTCCATTTTAGGAGATGACACGCGCTCAGCCTATCGCGTCCTCGAGTTTCAGTGTCAGTGAGATGACATCGGGCATTAGAAGCTCTTTTTTGGGAAAAACAATCCCTGCCCCCCCCCCCCCATTTCTATAGTGGTTTTCTAAGCTTTCCTTCTGTTTTTAGTTTCCCCCTTTTGAGTTTCACTCCTATTGCTGCTGATTTCCCATTCGGTACCCTTCCCTAAGCCACAGAACGGGTGCTTATGACCGTAGCAGTTTTGCATCCTATAACCGTAAAAAGAAAAAAAAAGACTGCTCGTGTAAACTCACACCCTTAACAGGGGGGACCATGCAACTAACAGTGCCTGCTACACAACTTTGGAGATGTTGTCAAAGTGTCACCCATTCATGAGCTCACAGTAAGAAAATGCACTGATGTCATATGCCTTCTCCGTTGTGCAGTCAGCTGTTATTCTAGAGGCCAGTACAATGTCTGAGAATTGCCTAGTAATCTGATAACACAAAACTTTTTTGTTTCACATGGCTGTTTCACCAACAGTTATCTCTTCCTAATTAAATTGCCCATAAGTATTATTTGTTTTAAGAGTAACTTGCATAATTAAATTTATTATCAATTCATTATTTCTGGGTTTTGTGAGGTTTCATAATTGCCAGTGTATCTTCTGTTGTCCTCCACATCAGAATTAAATGTGCTAAGAAACTTAATATGTTTTCATCTTTATTTGTTCAGGTGTCTGCAATGAATCACAAAGAATGTGAAATAATCCTGGTGGCAGCAAGTGATGGCGCTACAGTTGTGGCTACAAAGAAAGGAGATGTTTATGTTCTCCACGAGTACCAGTGCCGTAAAATTGCCTCTAGGTATTTATTTCTAATACAGTTTTAATTTAGCAACTGAAATTTCAATAACTAATTCTGGTCCTGTTAAGACATGTCACATATAGTAGAATGATTACCGTATTTACTCGAATCTAAGCCGCACTTTTTTTCCGGTTTTTGTAATCCAAAAAACCGCCTGCGGCTTAGAATCGAGTGCAAAGTAAGCGGAAGTTCTGAAAAAATGTTGGTAGGTGCCGCCACAACTAACTTCTGCCGTCGAATATATGTAGCGCTACACAGGCATGCTTTGCAGGCACAAAGATAAATACTGGCGACAAAACCACTGCTTCAGTAAATAAATTTAAAAAAAAGGTGGAAGACGAGCTTTTTTTCTCCGCCCCGAGTTTCGACCACTGCATTTTCATACATTATCCAACGAAGTAAATACAAATTCCGTATTGTTCATCATCGAATGTAGCAGCATTTCAATGTACTACGAAAATCCGACATGCAAGACTGTTTGGGATGTTTGTTAATATGGCCAACTCTACGATTCTCTTCACCATAAGAATAATACGAATATAAACATTTTGTCATGTGTTCTTTAGTGTTTGCTGCTATCTCATTTAAATCCTGTCTGCCTAATAAACTACGAAACTAGGGTGAGACAACAGCAAACGTGGAAGAATACACACATCATGTCATGTTTATATTCATATTATTCTTTATTCCTAATAGTGATACAGTCAGAAATGAAGCACGGCAATTGATTAGATTTTTAAATCTAAGATGACTAATTTCTGTACAGAATGTAATGTACTAAAGAGGCGTCTGCAAAGATTTTCAAACGGAGAAAAATTTTCGCTAAACTCTTGTTCAGAACATCTATCATACGCAATCTATTATTTGGTTCTTGTTGATCATTATCAAAGAAAGCAGCAGTGTGAGTAACAACAAACAGCAGTCTCTAGCCATTGTTTCGCTAGTAAGACTATTCCTCTTTTTTTTTTTTTTTTTTTTTTTTTTTAAATTGCAAGCGGCGGTAGCACGCACAAAAGCAAGCCATTCCACGAGCAGCAACAGGTCGTAAACACTCATTATCGGAATGCAACAAACAATGCATGACACAGTGCAGCAATGCATTTTCAGCTTAGAGTGATGTAAACACCTATAACAAAGAGAACGGCACTTATATGATCAAAGAAAAATTAGCAATCAATTCAAACCAGACGAAGCACGTGAAAAAGGAAGGGTACCGGTATAAATACGGACGGAGCATCTGACACATAGCAATGGCTACCTGGTAAAGCTTAACTGCTAAGCTTACGACTCGAACCAAACTACTGTAGCTGTATCGTCATTCATTTGACCTAAATTATGTCTCATATTACAATGGACCAACTTTGTTTTGATTTGCAGATGCGGCCTAAAACTTTTCTCTTCCCTTGAATTTAGAGTCTCAAATTTCAGGTGCTTCTTAGATTTGGGAAATTTTTTTTTTCCTTGATTTCGAGTCTCATTTTTCAGGTGCGGCTTAGATTCGAGTGCGGTTTAGATTCGAGTAAATACGGTATATTCTTCTGAAACAGCTGCCTCTGTCTTGTTAAAAACTTTACAAAATTTTCCTTCTTATTAAATCCATACATCACTCACCACTCTATTGTGCACCAAAACTTGTCGTTTGTCATTTGTAATTTGTTTCTTTATTGCTTTTGTACCTTCTGAAGCCTGTTGACTCCTACCCTTGAGTCCTTCATCTTCATCCTAATGGATTATGAAAAGTGTGACATCTACCTTGATGTCTTATTCTTTCTTCCATTTTTCAGAGCAACCTGTTCCATTTAAGGATGAAAGTTGTCGGCCTATTAAACAGCTTCACAAAAAATTACTTTTGCTGTGTTGTGTGCTGCATATACTGGTTTATAAAACGAAACTTTAGTCCCTCCCTCCCTCCCCATGCCAAGCTCACCACTAGTTACAGGCAGAACACTATTGAATATTTGATAGTATATGTTATTACTTCTTCTGATAAGTGTGGTTTACTTTCTTAATGACTTTATCACTTTACAAAAGCCATTGAAAGTTAGTATTTACAAGCTTTATCGTTAAGAGTATATTTTGTATTTTGTGACTTGCTCTTCTAAGCCAACAGCTATTTATTACGCCGCAACGTGAAACAAAAGTCCATAAGTTCACACTAAAAGAATTCGCACAAATAACTTACTATGCAAACAGATTAACACTCAGCATACCAGAAAATCTGTATAGCATTGCCCACCAGTTGGGCCTCTCTGCCATGTTGTTTAAATTGACTTAAACTGATGCTTTTTTGACTACTTATGATGTGAATTACTTTAGAGGTATAAATACTTTTAAAACTATTTTATTTATGTTTAAATTTTAAAAACACAGTTTTTATACTTTTGCTGGTGGCTTTTAATCTTTCGTGCAAATTTGCTCAGGGTCTACAGACAATAGCAGGATGTCCCAAGCATACAAGTTTGGTGCACATGTAACATGTAATTCGACTTTTTCTATCATTCTTCTCTACACAACATGCACATCTTCTCCTTTTCTTAACTGGTGGTTTCGCTACTCCCAGTGAATCTGGTCCTTCTAATCAATTCATTGACTTTTTGCCCCTACTTGTTGCTTCTCAAATTGACACTGAAAGGCTGCAATTTTTTTTTAAGCCAGCATCATCCAAGTTATGTATCCATTCAGTACACTTATGTCAATCATGTTGAAGAAAACCACCAATGGCCAGCGCCTTGTTTTGCTTTTCAGTCTGTAGGATTGCATCTTCTGTTCCATGGTGTCAACACTGCCCTTTGTGGCATTGTATGCTATTGTAACTTTGGGCTTGTTTACATGTGATGGTTTGTCATGAAGAGAGCTAAGGATGGTAACAACTTTGTTTTTCTTAGGAACGTAAGAGGCTATCATCAGATTGTAAGATTTTTTGACAGCTAATAATGAGCTGAATCAGGAGATGTAAGAAAATTATCAGAGGTGATATTGTGTAGGCTTTTCAAATTCATTCACCAGGTAATTCACAACATTCTCTCCAAGTCGCACTGCTCTGGTTTCTTCCTCCTTCCCCAAATACTCTTTCATCTTCCAGCAGTAGCTTGTTGTACTGTCACAAATTGCCCAGAACTTTATTCCATATACCAAGTTTTGATGGGATGTATTGTTGAAATGGACAGCAACCTCGGAATGTGAAAAACTGTTCATCTAACGGTCATGCACCATCCTGGAATTTAGACATCCATAAGGGTAATTCCCACACATCAGAAACGTCTCTGATTGGTTTGTCACTTGGCCTATGACAAAGCAGCAGCCCGTCATGAACAAAGTGCAACACACTCAGATAAGCATGGAAGTGGTTGCGAGACATAATTTTATTGAACAGTGGTCAGTCATTCTCAACATTCCTAAGCTGATTGATATCTTCGTTTCTTGACGTGTCTCAGAACGCCAAGAAAATGTATATATAGACAGACAAACGCATGTACGCACAAGTCAGCCTTACTCGTTGGTCTAGATATACACTATGTCAGAGAAGGATACATGAAAGAACAACAAAAAACAAGATGTCTCATTATCGCTGTTCCTAATTGAATAACTTGTAGGTCCCTGGTCTTGTTTCAATATGTCCTTTTTGCTCTGTCTACCAGAAGTTCCAGCTTGAGGAGCTGTAGCCCATATTTTATTCCCATTAGAAAAACAAGAAGTCACACTCAGCTGAATTTGCATTGAATTGTTGTTCTTCATCTCCATGAATTGACTCTTTGTGATCATCTTTACGTAATTCTGAATTGTCAGCAACATCTACCTCATTATCTTCATCATTTTTGGAAAATTCACATTCACTAGATGGGTTTTCAAAATCAAAAGACTGTTCCAACAGTTCCCTTGTCTCCTCATCTGATAGTTCTCTTCTCCATAACATTTTCAGTTTTTAGAACAGACAACTGTTATGGAATAATGCACCAAAATAAACATGTACTTATCACAAGGAGGACTGTTGAACACTGAAATAACAGCATGAGTCAACAGTGGCAAATGACGTAATAGATGCTGTGCTGATAGCCATCTGGTTGTTGAAAAATTGCTTGTAACAGCATCGGCCATATGGGAGGAAAGGTCCACCAACACTGTAACACAAAGTCATAACTAAATTTTTATCATATTTTTCAAAAATTATGACTAACTTGTCAAATTATGAAAAGTCATAAAATTTCATTAAAATAAAATGTATAGTCACTAATAGAGGAGATAATAAACATCAAGAATGTGACTCTGTGGCCCTATGGTAGGTAAAGGGTTGAACTGAATACAGGCCAGTGGCCATGTGGTAACACAGGTGTGGTGATATTGAAAGATGGTGATCAAAACAATCACCATACTTAGTTACTTTGCTTGGCTGAATAAGTAAATCAGTCCTTTGGAGCCAAAGTGTAACGTCACCCTAGCAGTCTCATATGTAGGCCTATTTGACTTGGGCAACAGTAATAGCAATCCACTTTGTTATCCGGCAGAATCTGTAAATGTATTAGTGATGTCTAGGGAAGCATTGGTTGGATTGGACTATGGTGTCAGCTGACTCTGAAGAGAATGACAAGAGCTCATGGCCACTCTGGCTAAAATCAGCTGGCTAGATGGCTTCTTGTAACTGGTCAGCTGGAGATCCTATGTTTTCCTTGGTGATAGTGCCCTCACCAGACATACTTAATGACACTTGTTGATAGTTTTTTGCCTTCCATCAATATTTCTGGCAGGCTTACAAGAATATGTATACGGTTAACCACTATGTAGCATTAACAAAGTTCGTGTGCTCTGGAATGCATATTTATGCTAGTCTAGGCTCTAGATGATCTACGAAACAGATGGTGTAAACGTGGAAGGATATTCAGGAATTAAAACAAATAACAGCAGTTTTGGCTTGTGACCAGGAAGGACACTATGTATAAAAGGTAGTAGTACTTTAGTGTTTGCAAGACACATGAGAAATAAACTATTGTCAAATAATTGTTGATGAAGTCTCAATTCCATTAAATTTAAGAGGTCTCAGTGTAGGTGTAGAACTTCTTACATTTCACAATTTTGAAATGTGTTTGGTAGTCTACAGTATTATTTGCAGCAGAATATCAGCAGTTTTAGTCTGTGTAATGAAAAGATGATATTTTCTAGTGTGAATCATGAACTCAGTGAGCCTAAAAAGAAAGTATTTACATCTGAAGGACAGCCAACAGCTCTGTCAATGTTCCAACCAGGCACTTTCTACGCTGCCTTACTATATTAAAAAGTTGAAAATTTTTTTTAAAGAATAAATATAATCACATGCAAATGATACAATCTTGTTAGTATAACAAATATTCTGTCTCTCTTTGAATCATGCCATAAAAATTAATTAAACATAGCTATGTAAGAGGCATGTTTTTTAAGTAAGGTCTGTTTTGTTGTAGACACTAGTAGTTTGTGCACATACTGCAACGAGTGCGTGCATTGTGTACTGGCATGCCTTGGGAACAACTGCGCTCAGTTTCAGCTCTGTAGCTGACCTGTACAGTTCTGTTGTGTGCTTTCAAAATGTTTAAGACTATCATCTCGTCTGCCGCGTGAGAGGTTTGCTCAGTGATACGGTTTTTGTCAGCAAGGAACCTGTCTGCTGTAGAAATTCATCAACAGATTTGTTGAAGTGTGCGGTGATACTGTTATGAGTGAAAGCAAAGTGTGCAAGTGGGTAAGAGAATTCAAAGATGGCCGTGAAAACGTCCATCATGGGGACCACTCCGGTCACCCTTCTTTGATTACAGATGATTTGGTGGCTTCAGTTGAAGCGAGGATTCGTGAGAATAGGCACTTCACAATAACAGGTCTCTCAAACGAATTTCCTGACATGACATGTCAGTGCTTTACAACATTAGGTGTTCAGAAACAATGTTTAGGAAACTGTGCTCCTGTTGGGTCCTGAAACTCCTAACAGAGGATCACACAAACCAAAGATTTGACTGTGCGATGAAGTTCTTGAGTCGTTACCAAGAAGAAGGTGACAGCTTCTTGAGTCAGATCATAACTGGAGACGAAACATGGGTTTCACATATCTTGTCCGAATCGAAGCAACAGAGCATGGAATGGACACACACACACACACACACACACACACACACACACACACACCTGTAATGGTCCAAACAGACTCTGCCCCAGTAGGCATGGTGTTTCGTTGGTCGACTTCATGCAGTGAGGAACCACTCAAACCCAGAGAAAGCTATGCAGAGCGATTCAAAACAAAAGATGCGGCATGATGAAAGACCTCACTGCAGGTCAGACCCGCAATTTATTGGGCAGTTTTGGCTGGGAAGTTTTAGGCCACACACCCTACATTCCTGATCTTGCACCATGCAATTACCATCTGTTCCTCCACCTCAAACACCACCTCAGTGGCAACCGTTACAATGATGACGATGACGACATGAAAACGGAAGTGAGCTCTTGGTTATCGGAGCAGGCGGCAAGTTTTTATAAAGAGGGTATTTTAAAATTGGTTGAGAGGTATGATTGATACGCGTTTAAACAAACTTGGCAACTATGTCGAAAAATAGAGTGAAGTATGTACTTTCTTAAAATAAATTTACTTTTTCGAAATAACCTTTCAATCTGTACTTATGTTCAAACGGACCTTACCTAGAAAACACTCCTCGTATAACATACTCTGGTTTCAGCTGGACATTTTCAGTTTTGTAGATTGTAGCAGCTTTCATCACTGTTGAACAACATTTTGCTTTATTCACTTAGGCAGCTGGGAATCACAAAGTTGTCTGTGATAGGAGGACACTTGGATGCACATGTAGACAGCAATGTTCTCATGGACAAAGGTGGTGAAGAGTTGAAAGTAGCTGCACTCACTGATAGAGGAACTGTCTTAGTATGGCAAGAGTCGGCACCACAACTTTCCCGGTAAGTTTTGAAAGCTCTGCAAAATTTGAAATGAAGTATGAAATATGCTGTAATAGTGTGATTACTGGCAGGAAATGGAAAGGACATTGGCACATACTAATTTTGTGTATTGTTTTGCAGCTGTATTTTTGTGATAAACCGTCCACTAGAGGTTGCCGATTTTGTGGCTAATCGCAGTCAGTTGCTGTTTGTTACTAAAGATGGTGAAGCATTTGAGGGTGAAGTAAAAATGAGAAAAGGCAGAAAAAATGTACCTGACAATAACAAGCAAGTCAATGGCATACATGAAGAACCAAGAGAATTTGTGAAAATAAGAAGACTACCTCATGTGCATCGGGGAGTAAGCGTTGCTTCAGATGTGAAAGGGAGGAATTTTGCCATTATACAGGTAGGTTTGGCAGAGAGAGAAATAATCTAAGAGGGGGAGAGAGGGGGGAGGTGTAAATAATTTAAGGAATAAAGGTACTTAGTCTCTGAATAGTAGGGGCTCTTGTTGTCAGCAAGCACATAAACAAGACTGAGAATTTGGCCACTTGGCTCTGAAAAAGGATCTCCCAGTCTTGTTTATAAGATTTTCGACAAGACGGCGCCTGTACTATTCAATGAATTGTTGCTTTTACCGCTTGAAGTATAAACAGCATGTCATTGCATATATGTCTTTGATAAGTGCAAGGGCACTGTTTTCTGTTGTTCTGTCTTAAATATTCTACTTTTGTGTGTTTTTATGGTACTTATTCTACATTTTGTATTTTTAATATTATTTCTGCTGTAAGTTTTTTTTATAGTATTGTTAGTTTTGTGATAGAAAAGCTTAAAGGATTATTATAAGGAAATAAATGACTGAGCCATCAAATGGCACTAAAACCAAAAGCCCATCAGTCATGAGTGAAACCTGCCATCATCTAGTGACTGAACTCTTGTCCTTTGGAAAGTGTTGTTTGCTGTACTGACAAGAAGACCACATGGCAATTGGATTTAGTATTTTCTGTTTTTAATATATATGGTATGTGAAACTTGGAACTCAAACATCTGTCACCCAAAGCTGTTCGATGCAGTCTCGGAAATGCTGTTGAAAATAGACTTTGAAGTTTTCCAAGTGTTGTTAATTCTGCAAATCAAGTTTGGTTTTTGGTGGGCTGTGTGGCTCTGTGCTAGAGTGCCAGTCTGCCACGTTGAGGCATCCGGGTTTTCCCAGCCAAGGCAAATTTTTAGACAAAGGTGTATGTAGTACAAGCACTTAAGTGATGATTAATAAAAGATCAGTAATTAATAGGTTGTATTTGCAGTGAAAACTAGATTGTCGTGGGATATGTAATTAACAAAAAGAACATTCATTTGTCATAAAAATGACACTGCCAATATTAGGAAAAGGATAGTGTGCTGCTAGTGATACAGTGGAGATGTTGAGTCACAGACAGGCTCAACAAAAAGACTTCTAGACAAGTGAGCTAAGTAAAACACACACACACACACACACACACACACACACACTGTCTCTGGCCAGCCATACAATGTGTGTATCTCTTTACTATAGAAGAAGGCCTTTTGGCTGAAAGCTCACTCCTTTATCAGGCTTTTGGTTGTGCCTTTCTGTGAATCAGTATTTCCACTTGGGCTAATATAACATTGAAAACAATCAATTATTGAAAAAATAATTAAATTGGCTAGATAAAAAAATCTCTCACCAAGTGGCAGCAGAACACACACATAGAAGACTGTCATAACTTGCAAGCTTTCGGAGCCAGTGACACCTCCTTCAGGCAGAATGATTGAAGGAGAAGGAAGAACGTTGAAGGAAAAGGAGTGGAGAAGTCTAGAAAAAGGGTAGATTTCGGGAAAGTCACCCAGAACTGTGGATCGGTGGTTTTCTTCTCATCCTGTTAATAAAAATTAACTTTATATGTTTCACTTTTCTTGGAAATCATTGTAGAACATGCACCTTTATTTAAAATTATGCATTGGCAAGGAATGGAACCCAGGCCACTAACAGAGTAAGGCGCTGCCACAGGGCCACGCCACCTGTCAAAAAGCTGACCATACTTTAGGGCACTAAAGACGTTCAAAGTCATTTTTCTTTACATGTTTTGAGAGTCATATTGAAATGCTTTGGGTGATTGGTATTTAAGTTTTGAACTTTATGGACCATAATTATAAAACAACAAAAAATAAGATTGTCATGTGGTCTTAGGATGAGTTAAACATTCTATCACACGGACTGCCAGGAGGTGTAGGTTTCCTTGCACTGAAGCATTTTAAAAGCTTTTCCTCTAAAATAAAACTGATTTTTAAAGAAAACACTGAATGTTAGATTTAAAAATTAATCCATTAACTACCCCTAAGAACATATTAGTGTTCTGCTCACAGCATACTATTTTGCTAAGCTTTTATACAAAATTTTATTTTGTTTTGGTACCAGGACAAAATTTATACAGGGTGTTTCAGAAGTGATGGTCAATATTCAGGGATGTGGCAGGAATGATCATCCAAAACAAAGTCGAGTAAACTTGGGCTCTAAAGCGCATACCTTAAGAGCAATTCTTGATCTCAGACACTATGGAACAAATCTCTTTTACTGCGAGCTCTTTGCTTTCCATATTTTGGTAAGTAGTAGTATGGACCAAAACAAGAAAAAAGTCTAGTAAACATTTGTTCTAAAATGCATACCTTAAGAGCTATGAGCACTTTTTCATCTTCACTACTTTGAAACACAACTCTTCTAATAAACAAGTGCTCATAATTTTTAAGGTATGTATTTTACAGCACATTTTTACTAGACATTTTTTCCTTGTTTTGGTCCAGTTTCAAATGATCACTCTTGTCTTATCCCTGAATAATATTCACCATCACTTTTGAAACACTGTGTGTGTGTGTGTGTGTGTGTGTGTGTGTGTGTGTGTGTGTGTGTGTGTTCCTTTCTTCCTTCCCCTAGTCCCTTCCTTGCACTGAACATGATATTTGTCATTTCTGATTTTTCAGGTACACCCAAAAGCAGCTTTATTAGAATGTCCCCAAGTTACAACCAATGAAATGAAAGAGCAAATGCTCAGTTTATTACAGACTGCCCATTCTGAAGATCTTATTCATGATGTCATATTTCAGGTCAGTACTAATGTATTACTCAGTGAGGTACAGTGTGGTAAGGTGTATGAGCAGTTTACCTTTCCAGAATTTAAATAATCTAAGAGATGGAAAAATTCCCCCCAAATTTTTATTGTGCTTTATATTCAATATCTGGAAGTTTTAGTTTCGAAACTGCAGTGTTACAAAAATTGTTTTCAAATAGATTGCAATATAACCTCAATTGACTGAACTGATGGAACATTCAGGTCAGAATGCTTGTACTTTCTTATTCTTATGTTGCACATTACTGGCAGTTCACACTGTAGTGTTCAGATCTTTTCAGTGTCCTACCTTGATACCCAGAGAATAGGTGTCATTAATTTTCTGGATTTGGACTCCATTTTGAAATACTTTTATGCCATTACACCTATTTAAATTTATATCTGTTATTGAGTTTGGTCCCTGGATTATTTAGCTACATGAGATATTTCCTTTGTAAGCATTTAAACTTTGTGCAATTCCAGATTTTGCAAGTAAGTAAGTCTGACTGAAGACATAACATAGAACATTTGTTTCTGGTGGGGATATTTTTGTGTTGCACATTTTATTATTATATTCAAGGCAATCTGCCCACCTATTGGCCAGCATATTTCTCAGAACACAATCTGTGTGTTCTGGCTGACTGATTTATCATGCATTGGTAATTGGTGAATACAGACCTCTTGGCTTGAAAAAATTACCAGTTTAGCTTTTATAATTGAATTGGCGAGCTGGGAAAGGGCTCATGACTCAAAGTAAATTTTTCACGACACCATAAAACTGTTACTATGCAACGGGTCTAAGCAAGGTGTTGTTGAGTTGCTATGTTGCATTGGCCCCAGGGTGAAACAATATATACCATTACAACATACTGTAGCCATCGAGTGTGGTCAGTAATCCTGTTTGAATCTACTGCAAATGATTCTTTTTCAAACCTTACAATGTTGATGAAGCAACTGTGCTATGAGCGTAAAGGTTTATTCATACTGCACCCAGAATGTGACCACAATCGAAATGGGTTTGCTTCATTTTTATCTTGTCTGTTCTTCAGTGGTGACTGGCAGATATTGTTATAAAATAATTTCTTCTTGTTATGTGTGAATGTAGAATTTTCTTTGTCATTTAGTTGCTTGTTTACTTATTGGAGTAGGTCCACCATACATTTATTTATCTAGACATGGCCTCTTCTCTAACTCAATAGCCATCTAATTATCACTTGGTGGGATATGATCAGTTGTTAAACCAAATGATACATACAGATGTAAAGGTTAGATATCACTGATAAACATAATGCGGAAAAAAACTGAACATGACCCCTCCAACTCACCGATTCAATTGTTTTCTTATTGTATGTCTGTTAGCAGATTTTACTGTTCTAACCTTCAAAGACCTTTTTGACTAGTTGGCTGTTCTAATTTAATTTAATTTGATGAGATACTTTAACAGGGACAATAAAAAATGATGAATAACGAGTATTCGAGCAATGACATCACTGCCCTGTCTAACGTTTTTGATGCTAAGAATGTGTGAAGTTGTATTGCAACCTTCCCACTTCTTTTACACAAGTCAACTTACTTGGTATTCACAGCCGATCTTCTTCTCTGGGTAGCAGACTACATAAATCTCTAAATACATTCTTCTCCGAAGAATGTTGCTGGTTAAAGGAACATATGACACACTCTCTCTACTCTTGAAATAAGTAGGTACTCGAAGAACACTTTTAGTTCACTCTCGGTATATTTCAGCTTCCACAAAGAACAAAATTATCATTTCTCACATAAATATTCAACTTCTTGTAAGTCTCTTATGTCGTCTCACATTAGACACAATTAAGATACTTTTACAACAGAGTTGGTTTAACAGCCACAGAAATCATAAACATGTTTTGCCTCTACCAAGTCTGTGCTAAAGAGTTAGTCTTTCTCAACTCAACTGTTCTTTTATCACTAACAGTAGCCACCATTACAAAACAGCACAGAATAACGAAGAATTTCCTTGATTCTTCCGTGTGCTTTCACTACGCCTTCCATGGACCGATCGACCTACCAGTACTTGTTGGTGCTGTTCGACTACCGTGTCTAAAGTCTTCTCATGACAAACTTCAGACTGCACACACAGACAGGTGGCATGCAGTAGGTAGTGTTCCTTTTGCCCACTCACATCTAAAATATTGTGTATTCGAGATGTTGGAAGGCCGAGTGGTTCTAGAATTTACGCAGAAATTCTTAAATCGCTACACCTGGCCTGCACTACCACCGTGCAATAGTGCTATTTATTCTTTGTTTTTTACTGTCCCTTTTAATACGTATCAGTAAAACAAATATTAGGCTAGACTAATTTGATAACACTATCAAAGAGGCCCACAGATTCTGCTTCAAAAATCATTTGATTTTTAAAAGGAAACAAACCGATGCTTTCCATCAACATGGGGCATCACTTGAAAAATGGGATGAGAAGTATTTGCTTCGGCTGACTTCAGCTACACATTGCAAAAACAAAATTACAAACATCTGCCAAAAAACCACACAAAATGTACCTGAAGACTCTCACGACAGACACCCCCCTGTATAGTGGTTTACATTAAACCTACCAATAACCAGAGTGTTAGCAAACAATCACACTTACTCATTTTCAACATTATTGCTGGAGGCAAATCTACTTTGGGTGTTGTTGAAACCTTTAAGAAGTATATCAGTAACACCATATTTACATTTACATTTAGCAGCCATCCTACCTCTCTCTTGCACAATCAAATGGCTCAAGTTTGATGAATGTTAACTGTATTCAACTGTAAACCCCCCCTCCCCTGCCCCCCTCCTTTTCCCTGCCTGACTTCTAGCTAGCAGAGAAGGCTTATAATATGAATGATAATCTTACGATATCATACAGTAGTGCTCTCATTTCCTACCTACTACGCCTTTCATTGCCATGTTGCCCCTACTCACGTTACCATTTTGTGTGTAAATCACCCCCACACTTTTTTTTTCCTCTCACAGCTGGCATTTAGACAATTCACTTCACTATCAAAACATTCAACATGAAAGGATATTCACTGTATGAGAACTAAAGGGGCGCTCAACAAGAATTGGAACACATTCCCCCTCCCCGGACAATTTCAGTTGAAAATATGTGGAATTTGTTGTAGAATCTTGTGGAATATTCTCGCTTCTGCACCTTCAGTGTCGTGAAGTTCCAATAGGTGGAAGAGCTGTACATAGCCTTCAAAATTTTGTCTACAATGAAGGTGCAGTCCAAAACCAAACAATCGAAAATCTAGGATGGAACATAACAATGTAATGAAAAGGATATTTACTACTCATCATATAGTGGAGATGCTAAGTCACAGAAAGGCACAACTAAAAGAATGTGAGAAACAGCTTTCTGCCAGCAAGACCGTTGTCACAAATAGACAGTGAACACACACACACACACACACACACACACACACACACACACACACACACACGACTGCACTCTCTGGCAGCTGTAGCCAGACTGTGGGCAGCAGTGCATTATGGGAGAGGGAACTGGGTGGGGGGTGAGGAGGAGGTTGGGGCAAGGAGGGGGAAGGATAGCAGGATAGGGGTGGGGGACAGTAAAGTGCTGCTGGGAGTGTACAGTGACGAGGTGTAGAAAGGGTAGGACAGCTGGGTGTAGTTGGGAGGTTAGACAGTGGACAGGAGAGAGAGGGAGGTTAGTGGAAAAGGAGGGAAGTAAAAACAGAGATCCAACTCCAAATCAGCACCTGTTAACTTTCCAGAATTTCATCATCTCGAGCCTTGCCTCACCATCGTTCACGAAATCCCTCAACATGCAAGCTAACCTTACTTCCGCAGAAAGATCTGAAATCTGCCACCTGAAAAATGATCCCAACCTTATAATGCTACCTGCTGACAGGGCTCCACCACTGTTGTTTTCAATGCAAGGATTGCCTTGCAGAGGGACTCTGTCAGCTGTCAGATTCATCCACCTACAAACTCTGCCACAGTGACCCCATTCCAGAAATCCAGTTGGATCTCAAATCCCTCCTCAAACCCTTAGGCCCATCCCAGAACCTCTCCCCGGAGTCCGTCTCTCTCCCCACCCCTACCACTCCCTGCACTCCTACCTTCTACATGCTTCCTAAAGTCCCAAACCCTATCACCCAGGACGCCACATTGTGGCCAGTTTCTGTGCCCCCACTGGGAGAATCTCTGCTCTCGTAGACCAACATCTTCAGCCTGTTACCTGCAACCTACCCTCCTATACAAAAGATACCTACCATTTCCTCCACTGACTCTCCACAGTTCCTGTTGCTTTACCACTTGGTGCCCTGCTCGTTACATCATTACAATTGATGCCACCTCCCTTTACACTAACATGCATTATGCCCGTGGCCTCACCGCTATTGAACACTAGTTTTCCAACACCTGTCAGATTCCAAACCACTTCCTCCCTAGCTTCCAACACCAACTATATTCTCATCCACAATTACTTCTCCTTTGAAGGCATTACCTACAAACAAATCTGGGGTATGGCTATGGGCACGTGCATGGCACCATCCTATGCAAACCTGTTCATGGGCCATCTTGAGGAATCCTTCCTAAAACACTCAGAATCCCAAGCCCCTCACCTTGTTCAGATTCACTGAGACATCTTTGTGATCTGACTTGATGTTGAGGATACCCTATCCATATTCCTCCAGAACCTCAACACCTTCTTCCCCATTAACATCACCTGGTCCTACTCAACCCATCAAGCCACCTTCCTTAATGCTGACCTCCACCTCAAAGATGGCTATATCAGTACCTCTATCCATATCAAATCTACCAACCACCAGCAATACTTCCACTTTGACAGCTGCTGCCCATTCCATACCAAGAAGTTCCATCCATACAGCCTAGCCATCTGCAGCTGTTGCATCTGTAGTGGTGAGTGGTCCCTCTAGAAATATCTTGAGGGCCTCACTGAGGCCTTTGCAGACTGTAATTACCCTACCAACCTTGTACAAAAACAGATCTCCCGCATCTTATATGTCGTCACCCAACACCTCTCAAAGTCCCATCATCCAGCCACAGAGGAGCATTCCCCCGTAACTCAGTATCACCCAGGACTGGGGCAACTGAATTACATTCTCCGCCAGGGTTTTGACTACAACTTGTCGTGCCCTGAAATAAGAAATGTTGTATCCACTATCCTTCCTACCCTTTCCACAGTGGTATTCCACTGCCCACCGAACCTACACAATATCCTCGTCCACCCCTACACAACCCCTGCCCCCAACGTCTTGCCCCATTTCTCACATCCCAGTAATAGGCCTAGATGCAAGACCTGTCCCATAGAGAAAACAGTGTCAATTTTTTAGTGTGAAGAAAGCATTAAAAGCTATGACACCATTTGTCAATGGTCATTTACTAAGAGAATTCATTTTCTTCATTTGAATGACAAATAAATACAGAAATTGATTCATAAATGGTGATCATCCAGATTCAACTATAAGTAACTCAAACCGATAACAAGCAGTCATATTGATTGCAACGTGTAACTGTAAGTATTTTAATATTTATTACCAAAGTTGTGTGTGAGAATTGATTCTAATAGCTTTTGCTTTACAGAATATATTCTAAAATGATTTTGTTGTTGTTGTTAAAAACAACATTTTTTCCTGTTTGGTGCATCTTGTGGGACTGTTTAGTTTCAAAATAGAAATATTTTGGCTTCTTCTCATTAGTGGAACTGATGATCAAATTTTGTGTGGATAATTCTCTTATTAATAGAATTGAAAATAAGTGGTAATGAAAATTTGTAGATCTTATTGCACCTGATAAGTTTAAGTAATGTTGAGTGACTAAAAAGTTAAACATGTGTTGTAGTTCCACTGATTTCGTTTTCTATCTTAGTGGCTAATGGTGTTACAATTTTTAGTTATTTTAATTGAGGCTCCTATAGTTCACTGTTGAAATCTTGATACTGGTAGGGATTACATGTGTTTGGGTTTCTGTGGAAAAGTTGCTTTCATTATTTGTTTGGTGTTTATTTATTATTATTTTTTGTTTTCAAATAACAGCACAAACATTAATATGTAAACTTTTATTCCACTTACATGTATTGTGGTTGTTCACAGGTGGGTGCTCGGGAGTTTCCAGCACATCAGTACATAGTGGCTCTGTCCAGTGATACATTGCTGCACATGATAAAACAAGAAAAGTCAAATGATGATAATGAAAATAATGTGCCTCGTGTGAAGATTAAGAACATTTCTCCTGAAATATTTGAACAAATATTGCAGTTCTTGTATACTTCAGATTGTGATCTCCTGAAGCCAGGTCCTTGCAGTGTAGAGTAAGTTACTCTATTGGCTCACCATGATTAATCTGCATTGTTTGATTAAAAATTTAAGTTTTATATGTAGCTTATCAAGTAATTTCTTCTTTGCATAATAAGTATGTAACATATCAAACATGGTAGCATGTAGGCTACTAAGCAGAAAGATAATACCTTCTAGTCATAGGATAAACGAGGAGTAGGTGGATTTAGTCTTACTGTGTAATAATGTAGTCACATTTTGTGGAAAAAAGAGCATGGACATTTAAAGATAACCAAATTATAAAATTGAAGAGAAACGTGGTGTCTCACATATGGAAAAGGGCGCATTAATATGTGCAGCTACCAGGGAAGAGTATTTTTCAAGTGATGCTGTTGTATGGTCATACATTACATTTATTAAATTAGTCTTTGCAATGACAAGGTTTATCATTTTAAAATATTGCCAGTTTGAGGTTAACAGGCTTATTCCCATGCACTTCCACTCACAACACATTCTGTAGTCTGTTTCACAGTAATGCTAGTTGTAAGAGCACTTACTGTAACCATCATCTACTACACACCCTCAGCTTTTGCTAATTTTACAGCACTTTTCCTCCATCACCCTGATCTCCACTGTGTTTATTATTGAAAAAAGTGTCTGGTTGCTCTTGGAACTTCATGGAAAGCAAGGTTTGCTTCATTCTTGTCCTCCTCCTCCTCCCTCCCCTGCTCCCCTCCCATTGCCCTTTTGTTGGAACAGGGAAACTTTTTGGGCCAGTGCACATCATTTCATAAGACCTAATGCTTCCCATTGATTTAGCCTTCTTGATCTGAGATCGACATTTGTAGTGTCCAGCCACTGTATTTGTCTTTCCATGGTGTCTTTGGCCTTTGACAATGAGATGAAGGACTGAGCTTATGATTGAGCTGGGCGGTGCCCATATGCTGTGTCTGTACCAAGGAAGTCTCCATTCTTGCATCTTCTCATTGATTGGAGCTGCTCCAGCAACTTGTTGAATCATACTATACTCAGTCTTGTGGAAGTGTAAATGGAGGTCAAACCTTTGCTGATGATCAAACCATGCATGGACCAAACCAATTGAGGTGGTGCAGTGGTTAGCACACTGGACTCATATTTGGCAGGACGATGGTTTAATCCCTCATCCGGCCATCCTGATTTAGGTTTTCCGTGATTTCCCTAAATCGTTCCAGGCAAATGCCAGGATGGTTCTTTTTAAAGGGCATGGCCACAATCCAATCCATGTTTGGACTTGAGTTTCAGGATAGTATGATTGTCTACAAAGATTTGGGTTCCATTTAAACACCCATAAGATGAATACCTTGAAATTCTCATTCTCACATTCACAAAAATTGAAACATAATTTTAGTCTTTAGTTAGCATGTTAGTAAAAGTGCCAAAATGATCGCATACACACTTTGTTCTCATTTTATCATTTCTGATCATGTTATGAAGGAACTTTAAGGTATGAATAACAAAGAAAAGCATACATTAACATGTAGAAGTAGTTGCCAAAACTAATGCTGTAGATTGTATTAGCAGTTAATTGCTGCATTCTATATCTGCCACACACAAGTCATAAATTCACTCAGTAAAATTAGCAGGAAAGCTGCCACTGGGAAAAATATTGCAGCCTCTTTAGTTATCATTTACACCAGCTACTTGTTTAGACACATGATATTTATATGCAGTTGTCCAATTTTCTCATAATATGGAGTTTGTTCTCTTTAGTCTTAAATGTCCATACAAGTACTGTTATGATACAGCTACACTTACTGCTGCATATCTGCCACAGATAACCCCCACTCTGCTTTCCAGCTGCTAAACAAATCTTATACCTGAGTTTTTTGTGACTCCTTTCCCTTGTTTCACAATCACCGCTTTAACTTTATCAAATGCTAGCTTGGCATTTGTGTAACTTTCCATCTTTCCTTATCATAACAGAACAGTCTGAAGTTGTGCACAGTTACCAGTTGTATGAGATCAGCTGCCCTCCGTAATATGTGGTTTGGAAATTAACTACATCAATGAAATTTGCTTGACAATAAGCACCAACATATTTTTAAGATTCACTAAACTTGCACCAAAGACAGATTTACATAAATAATTTAAGAGAGTTTATGTTAAGTTGTTTTTTGACAGTATTTTTATGAAAAAATATGTATTTAAAAATAGTGAGTTGATATGTCTCTTCATGCCGTAGGTTGTTGTTGTTGTTGTTGTTGTTGTTGTTGTGGTCTTCAGTCCTGAGACTGGTTTGATGCAGCTCTCCATGCTACTCTATCCTGTGCAAGCTTCTTCATCTCCCAGTACCTGCTGCAACCTACATCCTTCTGAATCTGCTTAGTGTATTCACATCTTGGTCTCCCCCTACGATTTTTACCCTCCACGCTGCCCTCCAATACTAAATTGGTGATCCCTTGATGCCTCAGAACATGTCCTACCAACCGATCCCTTCTTCTGGTCAAGTTGTGCCACAAACTTCTCTTCTCCCCAATCCTATTCAATACTTCCTCATTAGTTACGTGATCTACCCATCTAATCTTCAGCATTCTTCTGTAGCACCACATGCCGTAGGTAAGTATTAGATAACAAATCTAAGTGCTAAGTTTTGAGTGCAAGTTGGTTTTAAAATTTTATTTGGCACTTAACATTTATTTCGCCTCTGACAATGCCTTGTGAATGTGAAAAGTATAAAACTCATCAAAGCATCATATTCGGTTTTAAATTATAGAGGCTCTATAACGAAGTTACCTTACTCATGGTTACACGTCCCAGGATATGCTGTTTTATAGCATTTTTATCACTTGCCTTCCAAAAACAAGTGTAAAATGAATTCTAGCAGAAATACAAGCAAAAGTTATCATCAATCCCAAAATTTATAACAATAGAGGGAGTGCTGAGTGAAAATATGAGACAGGAAAACAATATTGACAGACCATCCATTCCAAAACATCAAAACTCAACCATTGCTTTTCTATTTGTCTGGCAATCTAACCATGTGTGCTCCCATGTTACTCTCAGCTGTAATCAACATACTACAAATAATTTACCCAGGGACATAATTCTCCTTACTTTAATGCATGTTCCCTTAGCTTTTTTTAATTTTTAGCATTATGTTTATTTCTTTGATATGTTTCAGGATAACAATTCAAGAATCAAAAGAAAACAGCTGCCGGGTATCGCAAAGACATCATGATGTATTCAAAGAGCTTGATGTAAATGATATGGAAAATACTTCAGCATTCAGTGTGTATACTGAAAATAAACAAAAGAAGAAAATTAAAGCTACAAAGGAAGAAATTCAAATAGACTCAGAAAAGAGACAGAATCCTGTTCGTCTAGCCCAGGAAGCATCTAAGAAGCTAGGAATTTTACTGCTTTACCAGAAGTTACAAGAAGTACGGTAAGCAGTCTTTTAAGTGAAAGCAATTACTTTGTACTTGTCTCAGCTGCATAAAATGCAGGGGCATTGAGATACAATTTAATAGATGAAAAGGAGCAGTTTTTGAAATACTGCCATTTAGTGTGCCAACATGTCTGGGACTTCATTGTAACAATGGCACATCATGCAGTTGCTTGTGGGGGAATTTTTAAAATAGGTTTCCACTGACAATGAAGTACTTTAGAAAAGTGTGATTAAGTCTTAAAGTGAGAGTAGAGGTTTTGGCTTCTGAGAAACTTTGTCTTTTGGTAGAGAGATTTTTATAGAATAGGGAAGTTCCAGGTATAATAAAGTTTCTGTGTGCTTACCTTTTAAATTAATTCCTTGAAAATGAAATTTCATAGGCTAATGGCTTTTCATTTGCCATCTGTGAGATGTGTGGCCCTATACCAACTCAGGTGTCCATCTCAGAACTGTTGAAAATTAATATCAGAGGTCTTATTAACTTTCACCTACTAAAGATGAATTTCTGTTGGCAATAAATCATCCAAAATAAAGTACATTGCAACATTCTTTATTCCATTTTATCAGTTTAATAAACTATACACAATATTACTGCTATAAAAAGTCATATAAGTAAAACATTTGTCCAGGTTAATTTAATATTTGAATATGCTAAGTCACAAAAAGTGGTGAATTAACAAAAAGGTACCAGAGTTTTCATTTGTGTAAATGACGTTTCTGAGCTTGGCTGGGAAATTTCCACCA
The DNA here is from genome assembly GCF_023864275.1 of Schistocerca cancellata. Classification (NCBI taxonomy): domain Eukaryota; kingdom Metazoa; phylum Arthropoda; class Insecta; order Orthoptera; family Acrididae; genus Schistocerca; species Schistocerca cancellata. The sequence goes on along the minus strand of NC_064627.1, from coordinate 331,822,524 downwards.
CGCCTTTGTACATGTTAGTAATTTAGGAAGTCTACTAATACAATATTTCATAATACTGTTACAATTTTTAAAGTATTGTTAAATCTAAATGTAACGTTTATGTGCCAGTCATTTTCCTGGACCAGTTGTGTGCATTTTATGAAGTGATTGAAACAGCCTTTTATCACATGAGAACCATTGATCCAGCCTTTTAACATTGAAAGTTTTTTATGCTCTTGTACGTAATATTTTATTTTCTAGGACCAGTTGTTGGAAAATTGACAGATTCTCTGAATATTTTAATACTCAGAGTATGTCTCTCTCTTCTTTGTCTTATTTGTTTCCTTTTAAATTCTTAACTTCTTTCTTGTATCTCCTTGCTTGTTTCTTCTCCCCCCCCCCCCCCCCCCAACTGTGCTCATGTTGGAAATTATCGTTTTACTTTCCATTTGCCTTTATCACAATCAGTTGGTTTTATTACTTCCTTTAGTTATCCAATATTGTGCAATTTTTGTGCTAAGTAACACTACGTGACTTTCTTGTCTGTTGTGTGATATTGGGATGATTCTGTGTTCTGACTAGTTTAATAGTCTTGCACATAAGTTTCTTTTCAGTTCATTTCTGATAGTGATGGCTGTAGTATTCTACATAGGAACTGTAGGGTTTACATAACGCACTTCATTCTGTTCTCTGGGTTTGGCTGATGTTATTGTTTTATATTAAATAATTGCATTTATTTTTGAAATTGTTTGTGATTTTTTTGCACCCTGTTCCTTACAATCATACAAAAAACAAGCACATGATCACTAAAGGGTATTTTACATGAATTCAGGTATGAAGCTGGTTACATACATATGAAAAACAGAATTCAACCATCACTGAGGTCCCGCCTATCCTACAACAAATATCAAGATTTGTTTGATGTGAAAATAAAGTGTGAAGATGGCCGGGAGCTACCTGCACATAAGTGTGTGTTAGCAGCAAGGCTGCAGTTCTTTGCTGCTATGTTCAGTAATCGTTGGCTCGGGGTATGTTATCTATTGTACAGTTTTCTCTCATACATTCTGTAAAAGTTGACATTCTGCGTACTCTGCCATTATTTGAATATTAATTGAATGGTGTTTTTTGGAGGAATTTTGTTACTATGGAACAGCTGTGAATCATAGACCATTTATTAAAATAATTATCAGACCCTATACAAAATATTTCTTCCTAGTTCACAATTCCCAATAATAGTTAACATAATCTTGCCTGTTTTTATACCCAGGAGATGGACAACATACGTTAGAAAAGTAATAATACTGGGAATAGTGTATTATCATTGGTTATGGGATTGTAGATCCCTTACAGCCTCCCTCTGATTGCAGTTCAGAAAGTCAAGGCACAAATGCTTCACCCCCTCTCCCCTTTTTTTTCCCACAAAATTTAAATCACTACTGATCGACCAACAGTCTGGCCTCCTAAGATACTTCACTCTTTCCACATTGTCATCTGTTTTCATTATTGAGCTTTGTCTTCAATCATTCTCAACCTGCTAAAAGGAACTTACGTCATCTACACGTTTGTGACACGGAGAAGGAATATTCTCCAGAACCTCTTCGTAGCTTTTTATAAGTCACAATAGCAGGTCCAGCCAAGAAAAAGTGCATTTTTAACTGGGAAATTGGGGAATATCTCTTTCTTGTCCACATATACACCCTGTTCAAACAGTGTTTTATAAAAATTTGTGTTCACGCCAGCCACCCACTGGATTGCAATGAGGATTGTGTGTGTTAACCATTATTACAGTGTGTGACACAATACCAAGCGATCTGACCTTTGATGAAGTTAACCGTAACTAGAAGTGCGAGACAAAAATTGTATCTGCCTCAAAATGATGATTTATCTGAGTATATCAGTCAAACTGTTAAAAACATCTTGGAATTGGTTATTGCAAAACTCTTTAATCATTGTGTTGAACATTGTTGAGCAACCACATTCTAATTAGGAATTACTCCCGAAGCAGCTAAATCCGATTAGCACTTAACAGTTAGATCCTGGTCACATCAAATTTAATGGTAGGCTGCTGTTTCAGTTAACAAACATTGACGTTACATTAATTGGGAATGTTTCTGAATACATTATGGAGGCAAAATTCCAACGCCAGGAGTGGCACACTGCAAACTCTCCAGATCCCAAGTGAGAATGAGCAAACTCAAAATAATAATTCTGTTTTTAGTCTGGGGGTTGTCCACAATGAATTTGTGCCTCCAGGACAAATACTCACTTAAACTTTTTATTGGATAGTCATAGGAAGATTCAGGGAAAAATGAGGCACGTGTACAACCCTGCTTTGCAAATACTTACATGCTGCCTCCCATCACAGAGCAATACTGTAGTAAAGTTGGTGTATGACAATCCCTGACAATTGCAGTGGGCTGTGTGTGGCAGCTGTGTATACATGCCACCACCAGTTGCGTAACACAGTTTTTTGACACCTCTGTGGTAGCACCTCAGAATTGCTGGAGCTACATAGATGGCTACTGTTTTGACCTACAGACATCTGTATTTCACTGTTGAAAGCTGTCTACAGTGCTGCAAGCAAAATAGCATTCCTGTGGTTAGTCAGCTTCCCTATATGCTGGCTCCTAAATTTCTTTTTATTCCTCAAACCCAAAAAATCATTTGAAAGGGCTTTTGGGGAAGGATCCAGAAGAGCAGAACTGAGGCGCTGATAGATATTTCGGCAGAAGCCTTTCGAAACTATTATAAAGACTTGAAACATTGTTCTCACTGGTGTGTAATTGCCAGAGGGAGTTTTTCTGAAAGGAACAACCTTGTTGTACATAAAAAAATAAAATTCATGGTTACAAAAAATATATTACATTATTTTTCTAACACACCTTGCACACCTTGTCCTTACATACAAGTAGAGGTCAGAGCTGATGTCATCTTTCTCATATATTCCTTAATTGTAGTTTAGACTGCATAACTCTTTTATATGAAACTTGGCAGTACTGCTACTTCTCTGAACAGTTATCAAAACATTTGTGGGAGGTAGTTAAACAGAACTGTTTCATTTGGAAAGAATTATGCAATTTATATGGCTTTTCTTTCCTTGTTCTTGCTATTCTTTTCTCCGTTGTCTGTTAACCCCCCACCCCACCCCCCGCTCCTCTCTCTCTCTCTCTCTCTCTCTCTCTCTCTCTCTCTCTCTCTCTCTCTCTCTCTCTCCCTCTCCCCCCTCCCCCCCCCTCCCTTATGTTTGAAAATATAATGCTAGCAATTCTGTTAATTTGGAACTCTAGGCTGCTGTTACTGCCTGTATATCTTACCTTTCTTTCTATAACAACAAAAACAATCATTTATTGATAAAATTATTTAGTGGGTAGATAAAAAACCTACTCAACCAAGTGGCGGCAGGAGAGACATATAAAAAATTATTGTGATTGGCAAGCTTTCAGAGCCAGTGGCTGCTCCTACAGGCAGAGGGGTTGAAGGGGAAGGAAGAAGGGCGAAGGAGAAGAACTGCAGAGGACTAAGAAAAGGGGTAGATTTCGGTAAAGTCACCCAGAACCGCAAGTCAGGGGAGACTTACCATTTGGGATGAGAAGGAAAGGGAAGCTTTCCTTCTCATCCTGTTAATTTTTTCAACTTTATATGTTTTACATTTCTTGGAAATCCTTGTAGAACATGCACCTTTGTTTAAAATTATGTATTGGCAAGGAATCGAACCCAGGCCACACACACAGAGGATAGATGAAGTCTCTATCACAAGGCCACGCCACCTATCAAAAAGCCAAGCGAACTTTAGGGCACTAAAGACATTCAAAAATGTTCAAAGTCACTTTTCTTGAAACGTTTTAAGAGTCGTATTTTTATGCGTTGGGTAATTGATATTTAAGTTTGGAACTTCACGGACCATAATTATAAAACATCAAGAAACAAGATTGTCATGTGGTCTCACGGTGAGTTGAACGTTCTGCCACACTGACTGCCAGGAGGTATAGGTTTCCTTGCACTGAAGCATTTTAAAAGCTTTTCCTCTGAAATAAAACTGATTTTTAAAGAAAATTTTGAATGTTAAATTTAGATTTCATCTATCCATGTGTGGCCTGGATTCAGCTCCTTGCCAATGCATAATTTTAAACAAAGGTGCATGTTCAACAAGGATTTCCAAGAAATGTTAAACATATAAAGATGGAAAAAATTAATGGGATTAGAAGGAAAGCTTTCCTTTCCTTCTCATCCCGTAAGGTAAGTCTCCCCTGACCCCTGGGTCTGGGTGATTTTCCCGAAATCTAGTCGTTTTCCTAGACCTCTCTAGTCCTTTTCCTTTACCCTTCTTCCTTTACCCTTCAGCCCTTCTGCCTGAAGGAGTTCTTGGCTCCGAAAGCTTGCCAATCACAACAGTCTTTTATGTATGTGTTTTGCCATCACTTGGTGATAAGATTTTTGATCTATCCAATTAAATAATTTTATCAATAAGTGATTGTTTCAGGCAATTAAATGATGTACGTAAGTCCTTTAGCACTAAAAGCAGCCTAATCAAGAGTGAAAGAGATAACATTATAAGTGCAGAGAAACGAATCTGAATGATAATGCAGGCAATTTGACAACCTTCTCAATTCAAGGTTCACAAAACGAGTTCCCATGGATGAACAAGAAAAAACTAATGAAGAGAACTTGACCGCTCCAACTGTTGGAGAAGTAAGAACTACCCTGAAATTGCTAAAGAACAAGGCAACCAAAACAGACAAAATCCTTGCAGCATTATTAAAACAGGGTGGATAGAAACTGGCAATTGGAATGACTCCTTTTAAAAATGGTGATGCAAAACTGGGACGAGGAAGAAATGCTATAAAAGTGGAATGGTGAAATTATTTGCATACATTACAAAAAAGATCAAATGGAGTGTGCAGATGACTTAAGAATTTCATTTCTAAATTTGTGTTGAGAAGCAGAGTGACAGTTGAGGAATATTTCTGGAGTCACTGTATATTCACAATCTTCTTCCCCCTCCCCCCCCCCTCCCCCCCCCCCCCCACCACATGTCCCGAACATATGTTCACAGTTTCAAATGTGCAGCATAATTAGTTTGTTTTTGACAGATAGAAAGGTTTGACGTGTTTTAATGTGCTCAGTGATTTTTTATTATTATAAACAATTGAGCAAAGAATTTGCATCCAATTTGGTGTGAAAAATGAAAGAAAGTGCTCTAAAACACTTGAAATGTTGACAGTGACATATGGTGACTCTGCTTTATGTAATAAATAATAAAAACCAAAAAGTTTACAAGTGGTAAAAGCTCTTTCAATAAGGCCAAGAAGATGCCAATGATGAACCTCACCCTGGACGTCTCAGCACATCAACAACGGATGATAACATCAAAGGTGTGATGAAAATTGTTTTCGAAAATCATCGAATTATCAAGAGAAGTTGCTGAGAATGTTGGCGTATTGGTTAGTTTGTGTCGTGCAATTTTTTTGGCTGTTTTGGGATGAGCCGTGTGTCAGCAAAGTTTGTTCCAAAACTTCTCAATTTTGATCAGAAGAACCGTCACATGAGCGTCGCTTAGGAGCTCTCAAATGATGTCAATGATGATCCTGATTTGCTCAAAAGGGTCATAACTGGTGACAAAACATGGGCTTACGGTAATGGCATCGAAACAAAAGCCCAATTGTCCCAATGGAAGCATCCCAGAGAGCCAAGACCAAAAACAGCATGCCAAGTTTGATCAAATGTCAAAGTTTTGCTCACTGGGTTTGTTTCTCCCCCCCCCCCCCCCCCTCCTCCCCCCAAAATTACTGTGGCGGAGTGCATCATGAATTTTTGCTCAAGGTCTTATGGTCAACAAGGAGTATTACCTTGACGCTATGCACCTTTTGTGAGAAGAAACAAAATAGTCCAGAATTGTGGAAAAACAGTTTATGGCTTTTGCATTACAACAATGCACCTGCTCATTCATCATTGCTTCGGTGAGATTTTTTGGCCGAAAAGAACACGGCAATCATGCCTCAGCCACCATATTCAGCGGATTTGGCCCCTTGCAACTTGTTCCTGTTTCCAAAACTGAAGAGACCTATGAAAGGATGAAGATTTTCAATGATTGAGGAAATAAAAACTGCATAATTCGAACTACTCAAGGTTGTACCAAAAAGTGCTTATGAGAAGTGCTTTGAGAGTTGGAAGAAGTGTTGGCACAAGTGTGTTGTATCTGAGGGGGTTACTTTGAAAGGGACAACATGAATATTGATGAATAAATAAAAATTTTTTTCGTCAGAATATGAAATCACCTTACTTTTTGAACACACCTCATAAGATAACTTGCATTTTGTACTTCTAGAGCAGTGGCGTGCATGTCAGTTATTGTGATAGGATTTGAAATGTCTCCTATCATATAGTATGTTTGTTTCATGTATGTTACTGCTATCAAATTTTAGTCAATGACAATTCTTGATTATGTTCAAAATAACTGTTGTATAGTGTAAATGTGGGACTGAGAAGTCAAAGAGTCTAAATCAGCAGTCTTTTTTGTTATTTGTAAGATCATATTAATATATGTATCTGTGATATCCTTTCATCTACATAATTTACAATTCTTTGACAATTGATGTACGAAGATAGACACTACAAAAGACATAATATTGTGAAACAATCCAACGTATCATATCAAATTAAACAGTTTTTCGTGTAGGACATAGATTCTAATGGTTAAAACACTTGAAATTTTATATATACGTCGTATTCTGTAACTTTGTTCATTAAGTATGTTGTCTGGTTGTTTTGTTATATGGATATATATTTCAGTTTCTTCTAGAATATTCAGTAACCTGCCATTTTCTGCTTTATGGACAATGGTGATGTCCTTGCTAATGTCATTATCAGTATGCTGGTATTCTCTTAAATGAGCACTGAATGTTGAAGGATTTGCTTCATTAACATTAACATGTCCTCTAAGTCTTGTTTGGAAGTTTCTCCCTATTTACCCAACATAAATTTTATCACATTCAGTACATATTATTTTATACACTTCTGACATGTTACATGTTTGGCTCTTATCTGTATTGTGTATAAGATGAGGTCTTGCATTGTTGTCTGCCATGGAGCTAGTTTGTAACCTAGGTGTTTTCTTGTTTTGGGGTGGGGGGGGGGGGGGGGGGCAACTCATTTTGTTGGAGATATGTGAACCCAGTATGGTAAGGTTATACACATATTTTTCTACTTGCTCACTCTTTTCTACTTTATTTATTTATTTACACATAGAGTTCTGTAGGATCAAATCGAGGAGCAAATCTCCAAGGTCATGGAATGTCAGTACATGAAGTTACAACATAAAAGTAATAATAGATAAAAATGAAATTTTTATGAACCCAAGGCAAGTCAAGCCATAAGTTTAAGTAAATGCAGTGAACAGAATAACACAAGAATCGGCTTAATTTTTCAAAGAACTCCTCAACAGAATAGAATGAGTGGACCATGAAGAAACTGTTCAGTTTTGATTTGAAAGTGCGTAGATTACTGCTAAGATTTTTGAATTCTTGTGGTAGCTTACTGAAAATAGATGCAGTAGTATACTGCACACTTTTCTGCTCAATGGTTAAGGAAGTCTAATCCAAATTCAGGTAAGATTTCTGCCAATTATTAACCGAGTGAAAGCTGCTTATTCTTGGGAATAAGCTGATATTGTTAACAAGAAACGACAGTAAAGAATATATACATTGAGAGCTCAATACCCAGACTAGTGAAGAGGGGTTGACAAGAGGTTTGCGAAGTTACACCATTTATCTGATTTGTGTTCTTTCAGTCGCCCCCCCCCCCCCCCCCCATTCTCAAGAAACTAGGCTACAAATTGGCTCCAGGGCAGACAACAATGTAAGATCACATCTTTTACACAATATACACAATACAGATAAGAGCCAACACGTAACATGTCTGGTGTGTATAAAATAACTTGTAGTGAATATAATAGAGGGAAACATTCCACGTGGGAAAAAATATATCTAAAAACAAAGATGATGTGACTTACCAAACGAAAGTGCTGGCAGGTTGATAGACACACAAACAAACACAAAAATGTAAGTCACATCATCTTTGTTTTTAGATATAACTTGTAGTGAATGTGACAACTTTTTTGTTGAGCAAATGGGGAGAAACTTCAGAGTGAGATTCAGAGAAAAATGTCAGTGAAGTCAATCCCTCAGCATTCAATGCACATTTAAGAGAATACAAACATTCTGCTAATGACATCAACAAAAACAAACATCACTGCTGTTTGTAAAACAGAGAAAGGAAGATTATTAAATATTCTAGAAGAAATTGAGATGTACACCAATATGAAGAAACAACCAGACAACATACTTCATGAACAGAGTTACAGAATAAGATGTATACACACAATTTCAACAATGCTGTAAACAAATAATTTTGGTTTGGATTCTATGTCCAGCATGTAAAATTGCCTAATTTGATGTGATATGTTGGATTATTTTGCAGTATATTCTACCTTCATATGCCAATTGTCGAAAAATTCTGTGCCACAGGTAGACTTAATTACTGCTACAGTATGTACAGATGACATTTTGTAGAAATCAATGTACACTCAGTTGTTTATTCCTCTGTATCAGATGTCACTGATGATGGGTTATAAACCCGAAAATCAGTTTTAGCAAATAAATATTACTAGTGCTGCTCATGATGTATAGATAATGTCCTTTAATAAATTTTCTGTTTGTCATATTACACTGTGAAATAGCTGCTTCTAAATAAAACAGTAACATTGTATTGTATGTGAAGCTGTATATATGTGATCTTCAGTCACGGTTATCACTTTGGAGACTCCTACTTAGAACATTGGCTTCGGAAACTGGCCATTTCTGCCATTACTTAAAGCATTGCTGACACACGTGTAATTGATGTATGTTCAAGAGTAATACATATTAAAAAGGGCCAAATTTCAAGATTTATTCATATTTTCTTTAGCTCTTCAGTAGTTTACAAATTTTAAAATAATGTAGACAGTCTAAGTATCATCCAAAGATAAGAGTGCAAGGTGAGTTACTGAGCAATTTCTTCCTCTGGAGCTTCAAAAAATTGTGCTCACTCAACAAATGTGACATATTTGTAGCAGAATTATAGCAAACTGCGAAACCTAACAAATACGTGAATGAAATTGTCAGTGCATTCATATTGACTCAGCTATTCATGACAGCAGCTGTTATGTTCACTACTGTTTCTTTCAAAATAGTTCAAGAAATTGACATCAGAAGGAAGCACCAGTCAAGGGGAAGGTTGCAAGATGCCTGTGCATTGGTTTCACATGAAATGAGTTCAATTTTTTAATGATAGGCGGCTCGTGTATCGAGAAAATCATTGTCTGGCCTATACTCTGGCACATTCAAAAGAATGCAGTGTGAGCTATGCTTGGGCTTGATCTCCAAAATGTCAAGATGACACAATATTAATGTGTATGCTAGAAAGGTCTATTAGGGACACTTTTGCAATATTAAATCCTCCACTGCTCTAACTGCCGAACGAGGACTCCTATTTGAGAGGACAGTGGTAGCCATCTAGATGTAGGTTTTCTGTGTTTCTCTAGATCGGTTAAAACAAATACTGGTAGATGGTTCCTTTGAAAAAGTTTTCCTTGCTAGCCTGTGCTTGTGCTCTGTCTTTAATGATCTTGTTGATAGGACATTGAACACTACTCTTCCCTCCTCCCTCCCTCCTTACCACCCTACCCTCTGAAAAAGAAGTTTTGGTACATATCTCCAGTAATAATTTCAATTTGATAATTTATTCTATTACACCGGAACATATAGAAAAGTGCAATAGTTTCATATTTCTCATATATGTGTAATAGAAACCATGTCCAAAGGGTAATGGGAAGAAAATGTGTGTTTAAGCTGTCAGCAAATTATTACTCATACCAACGTATTTGTAACTTGCAATGTTACAGGATCAGTGACTAAATAATTACAACCTGTCATTAATTGTTCCAGTCTTTAACAAGCAGTTCCTTGAACCTGCCAGTTCCTTATAAGGTTCTGGAGGTACTGGTTCACTATCTTTATGAAGATGAAGCACCTGCTGTTCTTGCTTCAGAGGATATTGACTTTATATGTAACACACTTGTCCTTGCAAACCAGTTGTTTGCTACACGGCTTTTGGAAATTTGTGAAGTGGCGCTTGCTAACTTGGTCACATTACGGAATGTGGCAGGTCTTCTTCAATTGGCTGACACACACCAGGCAAACCAGCTAAAGCAATGCTGTTTGCAATATATATGTTTGAATTTAAGTGCAGTATTGGAATCAAGGTGAGTGAGCTTTCAAATTTCTTTTTACACTTTTGTAATGGCAGTGTAAAGATTGTACTGATTGTCTTAAGTAAAGAGAAGCTTCTTCTTAATAAAAGATTTCAGATTGTTTAAAAAATGAAAGAAACTGAAATAAATTACAAGGGTTCATATCTGTGTTATATGGATGCAGAAATGTGTGGCTGTAACAAGTATGATGTTACAAGATGTCACGCAGGCACATCTTTTTTCACTTTATCTGAATGATTCAGATCATTCAAGAAAGTGTGTCTAGTACATTAATTGCTGGTTGATGTCGTATGGTCTCAAATTGTGATAATGATAATATTATCTAGCAACAAAACCAAAAAACAAAAAAAAAAAAAAATTAAAAAGTGCTCACTGTTCTTTTTTTATACTCTGTTCACTGTTGGTGAGAGAGCATCATTGGGAAAGTTACATGCTTAACTACCACTTTGTGTCTGGATCAAACTGGTATAGTTGAATACTGACTTTTTTAAATGAAAATCATCAATAACTTCTCGAGAGAACATGAAACCAGGAGCTGCTGTGTGTGGATTGTATGTTGTGGTAACTACCTACTGCGTATCTTCTTGATATGAAGCCTAAGAGTTTATTTAATGAGCCGTCAGATTCAGTGACTGTCCTTTTAAATTGTTCCCTAAATTGAAGATAAGGTTACTTTTGTAGTGACTTCAGTGTAATGCATGGACAGACTGAAAACATTACTGACAGTAAGATTTCTGTGTAGACTTCCATGGCCAATAGTGACTGAATATTGTATGGAGTATGAATTTGGGTGTCATTCCTCCAGATGCAGTAGTTACAGCTTGTTAAAAATTTAAACAGTAGATTAGCTTTGCTTCTCTCTCTCTCTCTCTCTCTCTCTCTCTCTCTCTTTCTTCAGAGTAATCATGTAGATGTTGACTGTAGACTAATTCTATTAAAACGAGAATTCACTTGAGCAAACAGTAAATTATTGGGAGTCAGAGTAGTTGGCCAGTTCATACCTGCAGGAGGTGCTGTTCCAGTCTTGCCGATAGACACATTGACAAGTCGAAAAAACTTTTCCTAGCCCTTTGAACTGTGGATTCCTTGCTGAGCAATGGAAAGCTAGTTGGGGTGGGGTTTGACTAATAACGGCAATGTCTCCTTATGTTGGTGAACAGATGTTGGTGGCATCCTTACATATACAAAGGCAAGTGTCAGTTTGACTTACTGTGAGGACCATTATTAGAGATTTCTTTTTCTGAAGACTAAAACAAAGGTTTGGCAAGTTCATATTACAAGTTAATAATGATAAAGAAAATATAAAAGCAGCTACATAGACATTGTGTAAGGAGTGAAAATAGATAGATGAAAAGTAAGAGACTAGAGCTTCATCCTCTGCTGCAGGCTTGTACCTTCAAAATCATAAGTGGAGAAGATGTGCAGGGAACAGACAAAAATATATAGGAAGTTATGTAGGAGACTATAGGTTATAAGTATACCCATACCCAACAATAACTTGATAGGATGAAATATGGAAAAAAATGAAGGGGGGGGGGGGGTGGCGGTGGCGGTGGCGGTGGCGGTGGCGGCGGCAGTAGTATATGGATAAATAAAGAAAGAATTTAACAAAATTGGAATTCTGGCAGCAGTGACCACAGGGCTAAGTAGATGGAAAAGAACGAAATAGAATTTAATATTTGAGAATATAGGTACAGCAAAGAGGTGGCAATAAAGCCATGGGGAACTTGTTATATATGCAATATTATGAATCAAAGAGAAAATAGAAGAATGCAGTTGGAAGCCTTCAGGTCACAAAATGAAACTGACAGCTAGTAAATATGATGGAAAATTGGAGTGAATGTGGGGAAAAATGTATAAGTAAGTTAAAAACATACTTTTTAGGAAAAATCCCCTGTATATTTAACATAGTTTAGAGGAGGAGGAGGAGATGATAGTGTGTGTTAGACATTGAAGTGGATGAATTATGTGATCCATTACTGTAATCACAATTTGACCAAGCACTGAATTTTGGAACTCAAATGAGCAGAGCCGAAGAAACACATGGGATTTAATGACCAGAGTGAGACGTGTCAGAATGCATAGTGCTGTCCAAATAATTTCTGCATAGCTTTTTCTGCAAATAATTCATTCTTTGAGTCACTTAGTAATTTGTAAACTCATTTAGAATGAAAGGTGATTTACCATCATAGCTGAAGTAATTTAGTTAATTACACATCTGTTAACGACTTCAATAGAGAAAATTCTATTTCTGTCACTTTAAAAGCCAACTTCTGTGGTAATCAGTTATTTTATTCTGCTTTTAAGATAACACTTTATTTCTGGTGGCAGGCATCTCATTGTCAGTATTGTTTTAAGTAAACAAATGTTGTTAAAAGGTGTAAAACCCAGAAATAATGCTCAAATGCATCACAACTTTGAGAATGTGTACAAATGACAAATCATTGAGATTACAAAGAAATGACTTCTATTAGGCCCAGTTTTACCCTCTCGCGCGTCTGGAAAGGCCAGTGTTGAGTCAAGCATATTCAGTGAAGAGCTGTCAAATGTAATCGAAACATGAAAGCAAATGACAGGATGCTTTGTCAATATCAGGGGATGAAATATCATGTTGTGATTGAGTATGAATGTTGCAGATTAGTCAGTTAATGGAAATGGGTTTGTCATATCGTGGCTTCGTCATATCATGGCTTCTGTGCTCATGTGTATCATACTGTTATGAAAATGAGTACAATTGGATTATTGTAGACAGTGAGTATTGGATATGGGAGTAGACAATGTCAACATAATTATGGTTGACAGTTTTTTGCCCTTGTGTCTGTAATATATAATACATCTTCATTCACAGTGTTGAGTTGATGCTAGAGCACTGCAGTTAGTGTGGACTTGCATGTGCTAATGGTTCATCACTGTCTGTCACTTTAGTGCCTGCTTCCATTGTCCAGATAATCACAAATGGCATGAGATCAGAATAAGCATGAGAACTTCATATGTGACATGACTGATGTTAAGGGATCTTAAAACCTTTCTTATAATGAAGTGTTTCAGCTTGGCATTGCTGGTCAGTGCAGCAGGTAAATAGGAATGTAATGATTTGGGGTACCATATGATAAAGGCTATAACAGCAGCTTGCTGGTACTGTAGGCAAGTGGAACAGAAACTGCTTCGTCAGTGTGTGATGTACTGACCCATCTACATCCACCTCCTCATTCCAATTTCAGCAGGACATTGCACTACCATATGCAGTCAAGAATGTGCCAGTGTTCTTCACAGAAAGACAACTACCACTGCTAACTTGGTTGCACATTAACCTAACATGGTACATATCAAACATGTGTATGATGTGGTTGGTTTTTTAATTTTCACTGTCATCAGTGTAGTTGTGTTCTAAGAAGCAATTTCATTTTATCTTGTGTCTAATGTTTGTGTTCTTTCTTGCAGGTCATTAGAAGCTGCCAGTGATAACATTTTGGAAGAGCTAAGCAAGTACTATTGCGAGTTAAACCCTGCATTGTGCAAACGTATTATCACACCATACTCAAGTGCACCAAGTGAAGAGGTCGTTCAGTCAATAGCGGGATCTCATCCATTCACCTTTGACTTGGATAAAGGTACAAAAGTGATAAAAACAAAAAATCTTATACTGAAGATGACTAAAATGCTTTCTTTTTTATATATTTTTATGTTCAGCTTGAAATTGCCTCCAGCTCTCACTTACCGTAGTAGCAAATTATATAATTTGAGTTGCAACGTAACAGCAGATGTGGACACAAAGAACAGACGGCTCAATTTCTTTCTTTTGGAGGTAGTGGTCCTTTCAACTCACTGAAAACATTGAAGAGTTTGAGGACAACGTATTTTATGATTAACTAGTAAAACCATCCAGAATCCTAATTTAAAAGAACTAACGTTGGCAGTATCAGTGGCCAAAGTCTTTCAAAGAAGACAAAGATGATGATAAATTTTCATCATTTGAGCCATGTTTGCTGCTGCTGCTGCTGCTGCTGCTGCTGCTGTTGTTGTTGTTGTTGTTGTTGTGGTCTTCAGTTTGGAGACTGGTTTGATGCAGCTCTCCATGCTACTCTATCCTGTGCAAGCTCCTTCATCTCCCAGTACCTACTGCAACCTACATCCTTCTGAATCTACTTAGTGTATTCCTCTCTTGGTCTCCCTCTACGATTTTTACTCTCCACGCTGCCCTCCAATGCTAAATTTGTGATCCATTGATGCCTCAGAACATGTCCTACCAACCGATCCCTTCTTCTAGTCAAGTTGTGCCACAACTCCTCTTCTCCCCAATTCTATTCAATACCTCCTCATTAGTTATGTGATCTACCCATCTAATCTTCAGCATTCTTCTGTAGCACCACATTTCGAAAGCTTCTATTCTCTTCTTGTCCAAACTATTTATTGTCCATGTTTCACTTCCATACATGGCTACACTCCATACAAATACTTTCAGAAACGACTTCCTGACACTTAAATCTATACTCGATGTTAACAAATTTCTCTTCTTCAGAAATGCTTTTCTCACCATTGCCAGTCTACATTTTATATCATCTCTACTTCGACCATCATCAGTTATTTTGCTCCCCAAATAGCAAAACTCCTTTACTACTTTAAGTGTCTCATTTCCTAATCTAATTCCCTCAGCATCACCCGACTTAATTTGACTGCATTCCATTATCCTCGTTTTGCTTTTGTTGATGTTCATCGTATATCCTCCTTTCAAAACACTGTCCATTCCGTTCAACTGCTCTTCCAAGTCCTTTGCTGTTTCTGACAGAATTATGATGTCATTGGCGAACTTCAAAGTTTTTATTTCTTCTCCCTGGATTTTAGTACCTACTCCAAATTTTTCCTTTGTTTCCTTTACTGCTTGCTCAATATACAGATTGAATAACATTGGGGATAGGCTACAACCCTGTCTCACTCCCTTCCTAATCACTGTTTCCCTTTCATACCCCTTGACTCTTATAACTGCCATCTGCTTTCTGTAAAAATTGTAAATAGCCCTTCGCTCCCTGTATTTTACCCCTGCCACCTTCAGAATTTGAAAGAGAGTATTCCAGTCAACATTGTCAAAAGCTTTCTCAAAGTCTACAAATGCTAGAAACGTAGGTTTGCCTTTCCTTAATCTTTCTTCTAAGATAAGTCGTAGGGGCAGTAATGCCTCACGTGTTCCAACATTTCTACGGAATCCAAACTGATCTTCCTCGAGGTTGGCTTCTACCAGTTTTTCCATTCGTCTGTAAAGAATTCGCGTTAGTATTTTGCAGCTGTGACTTATTAAACTGATAGTTCGGTAATTTTCACACGTGTCAACACCTGCTTTCTTTGGGATTGGAATTATTATATTATTCTTGAAGTCTGAGGGTATTTCGCCTGTCTCGTACATCTTGCTCAGCAGATGGTCGAGTTTTGTCAGGACTGGCTCTCCCAAGGCTGTCAGTAGTTCCAATGGAATGTTGTCTACTCCCGGGGCCTTGTTTAAACTCGGGTCTTTCAGTGCTCTGTCAAACTCTTCAGGCAGTATCGTATCTCCCATTTCATCTTCATCTACATCCTCTTCCATTTGCATAATATTGTCCTCAAGTACATCGCCCTTGTGTAGACCCTCTATATACTCCTTCCATCTTTCTGCTTTCCCTTTTTTGCTTAGAACTGGGTTTCCATCTGAGCTCTTGATATTCATACAAGTAGTTCTCTTTCCTCAAAGGTCTCTTTAATTTTTCTGTAGGCAGTATCTAACTTACCGTATTTACTCGAATCTAAGCCGCACTTTTTTTCCGGTTTTTTTAATCCAAAAAACCGCCTGCGGCTTAGAATCGAGTGCAAAGCAAGCGGAAGTTATGAAAAATGTTGATAGGTGCCGCCACAACTAACTTCTGCCGTCGAATATATGCAGCGCTACACAGGCATCCTTGGCACAAAGATAAATACTGGCGCCAAAACCTCTGCGTCAGTAAATAAAATTAAAAAAAAAAATTTGGAAGACGAGCATTTTTCTCCACCCGAGTTTCAACCACTGCATTTTCATACATTATCCAACGAAGTAAATACAAATTCCGTATTGTTCATCTTCGAATTTCAATGTACTACGAAAATCCGACTGGTAATACTGGGATTATTGTCAATATGGCCAACTCTACGTTCTGAATTTTTTCCTACCTGTGAGAAGAGATGGTTGCTAATAGGAACCTGATGAAATGTGAATCACATGCAGTATTCTCTTCACCACAAGAATAGTACGAATATAAACATTTTGTCATCTATTCTTTCGTGTTTGCTTCTATCTCATTTAAATCCTGTCTGCCAAATAAACTACGAAATTAGAGTGAGACAACAGCAAACGCGGAAGAATATACGTATCGTGTCATGTTTATATTCGTATTACTCTTATGCCTAATAGTGATACAGTCAGAAATGAAGCACGGCAACTGACTAGATTTTTAAATCTAAGATGACTAATTTCTGTGCAGAATTTGATGTACTAAAGAAGCGGCCGCAAAGATTTTCAAACGGAGAAAAATTTTCGACAAACTTTCGTTCAGAACATGTTATATCATACGCAGTCTATTATTTGGTTCTTGTTGATCATTATCAAAGAAAGCAGCAGTGTAAGTAACAACAAATAGCAGTCTCTTGCCATTGTTTCGCTAATGTGACGATTCCTCTCTTTTTTTTAATTGTAGGCGGCGGTAGCGCGCACAAAAGCAAGCCATGCCGCGAGCAGCAACAGGCCGTAAACACGCACTATCAGAATGCGACAAACAATGCATGACACAGTATAGTAATGCATTTTCAGCTTAGAGTGACTGACGTAAACACCTATAACATTGAAAACGGCACTTATCAGATCAAAGCAAAATAAGCAATCGATTCAAACCAGACGAAGCACGTGAAAAAGGAAGGGTATCCGTATAAATACGGATGGAGCACCTGACGCATAGCAATGGCTACCTGGTAAAGCTTAACTGCTAAGCTTTAGACTCGAACCAAACTACTGTAGCTGTATCGTCATTCATTCGACCTAAATTGTGTCTCATATTACAATGGACCAACTTTGTTTCGATTTGGAGGTGCGGCCTAAAACTTTTCTCTCCCCTTGAATTTCGAGTCTCAAATTTCAGGTGCGGCTTAGATTTGGGAATTTCTTTTCCCTTATTTCGAGTCTCATATTTCAGGTGCGGCTTAGATTCGAGTGCGGCTTAGATTCGAGTAAATACGGTACCCCTCATGAGATAAGCCTCTACATCCTTACATTTGTCCTCTAGCCATGCCTGCTTAGCCTTTTTGCATTTCCTGTCAATCTCATTTTTGAGACGCTTGTATTCCTTTTTGCCTGCTTTATTTACTGCATTTTAATATTTTCTCCTTTCATCAATTAAATTCAATATTTCTCCTGTTACCCAAGGATTTCTACTAGCCCTCGTCTTTTTACCTACTTGATCCTCTGCTGCCTTAACTACTTCTTCCCTCAGAGCTACCCATTCTTCTTCTACTGTATTTCTTTCCCCCATTCCTGTCAATTGTTCCCTTATGCTCTCCCTGAAACTCTGTACAACCTCTGGTTTAGTCGGTTTATCCAGGTCCCATCTCCTTAAATTCCCACCTTTTTGCAATTTCTTCAGTTTTAATCTACAGTTCAAAACTAATAGATGGTGGTCAGAGTCCACATCTGCCCCTGGAAATGTCTTACAATTTAAAACCTGGTTCCTAAATCTCTGTCTTACCATTATATAATCTATCTGGTACCTTTTAGTATCTCTAGGATGTTTGCTAAGAACTGGAAATTGCCTGAAGCCAATGTGAGGGGGGAGAAGTTTCATTGACAGGCACAGGCAGTCCACTGAGGTTATCGTTGCTATAGACGTTATACTTTGTTGCACAGGAAATATTTGTTTGAAGTTGGTCCCTAAGAAGACATGCTCATAGAATTTTCTGGGCTAACCTTAATCTTTCCACAGGCATGCTACTGAGCGAGGTGGCGCAGTGGCTAGCACACTGGACTCGCATTCGGGAGGACGACGGTTCAATCCCACATCTGGCCATCCTGATTTAGGTTTTCCGTGATTTCCCTACATCGCTCCAGGCAAATGCCGAGATGGTTCCTTTGAAAGGGCACGGCTGACTTCCTTCACTAACGCTATGAGACCAATGACCTCGCTGTCTGGTCTCTTCCCCCAGAACAAACCAAACCAAAACAGGCATACTAATTATCTGCATGTTTCATAGATGAATGGGAGTCAAGTTAGGGATGGAGTTTTTCTTATCCCTTTTCTGTATATCTCTTGGGAGAGAGCAAGTTGATGGAAGAAAGGTTTTGGTTATGTATTCAGTAGTCCCCATCAGACATTAATTGAATTGTGCAATCATTAAATTTCTTACCTAATTTCTTACTGTTAGTCTCTTCAACCACCACTTATTCCCCCTTTGAGACAGTACCAAGGACATTGGGTTTGAGGTGTTTAAGTGGGCTCTTTAATGTCTATGAACACAATCTAGATGTACTCACAGCATGGCTATCAATACAACTTTCTTTTTATGCTCACTTTACAGTGTTTAAAAGTTCTACCACCTCTTTGTTGTGTTCATGTAGGTACCTGATCATAAGCCCTTAACTTCACTAGCCAAGTACTATTGCATAATTTTTTAGATAATTTAGAAGGTCCAATTATTCCCTGCACACCTTTATGTATACGAAATAGTTACATTCTGTTATTCCTTTGGCTTTCTGAATTACTGTTCTTCAGTTTCAGTTTGTGTACTCTGTGAGGAATATTTGCTCATCTCTCTTGTGGAGGTTATGTTAGAACTGAACAATGCTCATACGTGCTACTAGTTTGCTAATTTGAAATGTTAGAGGTGTTTAGAAGTCTATGAAAAGCTATAACTTCAGATTTGAGACTTTGGCTGGAACAGATGGAAATGCAGAGCAGAGCTGCCACATTCCATACACAACACGTGTATAATCTTACATTTCATTCAACTTGCCCAAACTTGCAAACTATTTTATGTAGAAAGACAGAACTGGCACCAATGTGTTCTGGAAGAATTGCAGCGTATTTTCGTTCTAGTTTTATTTATGGTAGCAAATTGTTAAGATTACATTCTCATGCGTAAAGTTTATGAAAATGCATTTCTTGGCAATGTTACTGAAAGTTTTTTGTTACTGAACTGAGGTGAACTCATTTTGCAAATGAAGCCTTAAACATGAATCGTGTTTTTATTTGCCTCAAATTGGCAATGTATTGGACATCTCTAACATGAGATCATTTCAGTTAAGTGCAACACTTGATGCTGCACTCCAGCATGAAAACCCTTCTTGATTGCTTGTTTGGTTTGAATACTTCATTACAAGATACAAATCTGAGGTTTATAATTAATCCATTCTTGAAATGAGGGAACTTATAGTGTCAATTTGGAAGAAAGAAGAAAAGTATTGTCACAATTAAAATGCAAACAGTGAGAGGGGTTTCTATTATGTAACCAAGACTGACATCTAGGGATTTTTTGAAATCATCTATTCGGTGATATAGGTTAAAATCCAAGGTAGCACATTCTGGAGCCATTCATTCTGCTGGAACCTTGTTTGTGAGTAATTGATGACAAAGAAAATTTTGGAATTTTGTGTGGTGTTCCAGAGCATTAAAATTGTTAAGCACATGGAGAGCAGTTTCGTGGCATTTCGGTTGATATACTTTCGTGATGTATAGAAGGTTGGGGTTTGAAACTCAGCATTGAAATGACTTTGATCCTTTTTTAAAATTTGTCTCGATGTAATTTTTTTAATTGGTATTTCTCATGTCATTACAATCATCATATCAAAAATTTCATTTGCTCTTATTTTGTCTTGAAAAAAGGAGGATTGAAATCTTTGTGCATGTGATTTTATTTTTATTTGTCTATTATAATATTGAAACATTTGAAAATGCAGTTCCGTCAGTTAAACATTTGAAACATTAATTCTTATTGCACTGTGCTCAAAATAATGCATATAAAGATTTAAATGAAAGAAAGGATTAGAAATTACATGGAATTCAAGCAATGCAGAATAGAAATAATGAATGCAATGACATGGATGAAATTATAAAACAGAAGTTGTTAAATCGCAGTTCATAGATAAAAGTAGTAAAATCACATGCACGGAGATTCCATACGATAAAAAGAATGATTGAACGACAAAATAAGAGCAAATGAAATAGTTAATATGATTAAAATGACTTGGCAAAGGCTGAGGGATTTAAAAATATATATATATTTAAGCCAATTAGTCGAATAAAAATGATGATGAAAATGATGATGATGATGAAAATGATGATGATGATGATGATGATGATGATGATGAAAATGATGATGATGAAAATGATGATGATGAAAATGATGATGATGAAAATGGTGTCAATAAACATTTGAAAATCTTATGAGATTCTAATCCATGACCTTCTGTACACACCCACAACAAGTAATGTATCTATTCCACTATGCCACAGGGCTGCTCTTTGAATGTATCTTATCCACTATGCCACAGAACTTCTCTGCCTATCATTTTTAATGCTGAAAAATATCATGAGAAATTCCAATATTCCTCCCCTCACCCCACCCCCAGTCAGTTATTCGCAAACAAGGGCACCCCAGGGTGAATGGCGGCAGTGTGTGATACCTGGGACCCTAACCTACATCACCATATAGACAATTTCACCTCTGGGGACCTCTCCTTGTGATATGAACCTCGTTTGCCCTCAAATGCTGACAAACACATTATTACTAACAGTAAAAACTTACAGAAATAAAATTTTATGAAAAGGAAAATTACCACTCACCATATAGCAGAGATGGTGAGGGGTGTGTGTGGGGGGGGGGCTCTATTGTTGACAAAGGCCTTAAAGGCCGAAAGCTTTATTTGTGACAGTCTTTTTGTTGTGTCTATCTACGACCTAGCATCTCCACTACAGGGTGAGTAGCAACTTTCCTTTTCATAATATTGTTACATTCCATCGTGGATATTCCATTGTGTGAGAACTATAATTTTGCCATGCAGATAGCAGATCAGATAGTTAAAGTGCATGCATCAGTCTCTACAGTTATTAAGTGACTCTGTCACTGTCATTGACATGCTTATTTCCTAGCCCCCCCCCTTCCCCCTCCCCGCCCCCTCACGAATAGATCGTACTCATTTGACATTACAGAATGACAGTTTCCATCTTTCATCTTCAACTGTTCTGGCATTGGCATTATCCCCCTGCCCCCTGGCTTCCAAGGTGCCATCAGGCCATGATGCCAAAGCTTAAGGAGGCCTCCACAGCAGGTGGACACAATCGCTCACCATTGTGCATTGCCATGTTTTGAGCTGATGATGTTTACACCAAATCTGCACATATGACAAACCAGAGTACACACAGTGGGCTGTTCCACATTTAATAACTACCTGAACAATGTTTCCAGTTTCCCTGCTTTGTTGGTCTAAGAGTTAGAAGTAGAACATGTTTTCCTGCAGAAGCGACATGCTACTCCACACCACTGAATAAAATTTGATGGACTTATTTCTGACGTATCTGTGTCTCACAGTACACAACAAACAGTAAATAATAGGTAGAATATTGACCTCACAATTCTAAGAAATGAAAACAAACGAAATCTCGCTGCCAAGCGAATGATCTCCCAGAACAGCAAGCTGCCTGACACTGCAGCATAGTGGAAGTGGGAAGTGTTGTAGTGATGGGAGTGAAGGTCTGACAACTTCAGAGTGGTTGCTGTGACTACAGGGCTCATGAGGTTGGCTGAATGGGTGCCATGCCTTCCTTGTGTGACTCACCCCACTACTTCTTAATAGCTGACAATCTTAAAGTAATTTCAGACTGACTGTAGAGTAACAACAGTTAAATCAAACAGGTTTCCCACATGCCTCATCAGATATATGTTGGGTGCTTCCAGAGCTTGCCTGTTCTTTCCCCTTTCGTCTTACCTGTCGTCCAACTTTAAGCTCTTTTTTATTTTTATTTTTTTATTTTACTGAGATTTGTACCATGTTCACAGTGTTGTTGATTAGGCCACAATCCCCATTGCAGACTGTGTTGTTACACTGTCGTACCCAGTATTGTATGCCGGAGTATGAAGATGAAACTATAGTAGCCAGTGCTTAGCACATAGCAGGAAATATAAATTTCTATTTGGCCTTTAAGATACACACTGGCAGTAGTTCTTTAGAGCAGGAAGTAACGCTAATAGAGCACATTGTGAGAGAGTGGCCCAGTGAGTAGCAGCTCTTTGCTGACTCCGCCACAAGCTGCCCATTACTTATGATGATCTAATAAAAGGAGATGAAGGCAGGATATCCTCTCAGGAAAACCAAGTTGCACATGTACACCCTGGACAATGTTGTAATGTATGTGTGCTGAAGTGTGTTCCTTGCTGGAGGCAGATCAGTTGTAACTGCTGTGTTAGTAACAGCAGAAGATGAAGAAAAAGAAGAGGAGCAGCATCCAGATTTGATAACCTTGCAGCTCTTCCACTAGACTAGTACAGTCCTGTATGCACTAAGAAACAAGGTTCATGCAGTCTCTGTTGTTGGGACAGTAAGGGTCTTGGAGCATTTGTATATTGAATATCTGCACCAAGCATTCCACTGTGTTGATTGGCAGTTGGGTGGAATGGCTTGGAAGGAATTCTTGATATTGTTCCCATTGCAGAGTCCTACACGAGCTGGACCACAAATGTGGTCATTAGCCAGTAACATGGCATGCACTGTGACTGGTGGCTCATCACTTGTCGAGTGAATGGTAATGTCATATAATAAGTGGTGTCAGAGTGCACATACAGCCATTCACTACATAGTATGAAGTGATCCCATGACATCTAATTTTATTTTTTGCCTTGTAGCTTGAAGTGTGAGCCAAGTTATAAATACTTATGGCACTCTGGCCTGTTTGCTGCACCTTTAGTATGAAAATTTTGTTTGCCTGAACAAATGCTGCAGTCTCTTTGTCACTGTGTGGTTCACACATTGTGGGAACAGATGAGCCAGATTCACCAATGACTCCTGTCATATAGCCATGTTATTTGGCTATGGAGAGACTGGGAAATGGTCATGCAGTGTTCTTCACATTCTGTGGCTAGTAAAGTCCTCCACATATGTCTGTATCTGAATAAGAGTGGATGTTATTTGTGTATGCAGACAGACGTGCAGGCTATCCTTGATGAAGGTCATATAGAAACATCCATAATGTGACATTCTGTCTAGTAGCTTTGTGACCCAAGTTGCATTAACGGGGAAAGTTGTTTGTGTGGCTTGCCATGCTGATTTGTAAACATAAGCATTCCAATTTTACATGGTCAGATGAAACTGAAACATACTTTAAAACTATTCTACAATTTCCTTTTGTTTCTCATTATTTGTGGTCTTAAAATTTATTGTGCTTAAATTTTCAGATCCAGATTCACCTGATACTGCTGCAAAGAAGTTGGTAAAATCAACCAAGAAAAAGATTAGAATTCGCAAAGTAAGTGAGGGAGGAAAATTAAATGAACGTTCTCGGAATGAATCCATTTCATCTAATGCATCTTATAATTCAGATGATGGCGATACAAAAGGTGTACATTTAATGCTAGAAAATCTAACAGAAATAAAACATGAAGAAGCAAGAGAAGATTGTTTGGATTCATCTCAAAACACTAGTGATAGTCAGTCACCCAAGAATACGAACTCTTCCTCATGGGTCAAAATAACTGGTAGCAATAAACATCAAAGGATAATAAAAGCAAGATTAAAAGCAATCTCTTGTGCTCAAGAAATATCAACAGAAAATCATGGAGAGGCCTTCGAAAAATTAGTTTCTAATTCACAACACTCAGCTGGAGATTTCCAAGAACAACAAAAAACTGTTATTGTTCCACACATTGTGCGAGCAACAGATAATTTGGAAAATAGTGGGCACAAAATGTGTGAAAATGATTTCCCAGAATTATGCAGGTCACCACCCCAACATGAAAGTCATTTCGTCAAATCTGGGAGCAGAGTAAGGTAAGAAGCAGTAATTCTATTTTAATGATGTTTTATATAAGATATGTTAGAGATTGGAATTTAGAGTGTGTGACAAATGTTTCTAAATACAGTACATTACTGAAAAGTCTTACAGAGCGCATAAAAACATTTCCTTGTTCGTCACTTTTTAATGAGCTTAGCATGTCTTGGCTTCCTTTAGTTGCTTCTTATCAGTGAGAGAGCTACAGTTCCATCAGAAAATTTTAAAAAGTTCATTATTTTGTAGAGCTGTGTTCTCATCTGCTTCATTAAATTACTTTCCAGCAATTTTCATATTGTTCCACACTGCCGACTTCTGTTATGTCATTGCTATCCCACTTGAGTTGAATTTCATCATAAAAGTTTTAAATCTGTCACTTACTTTGGGGGAAGTGACCTCTGAGCAATATTTTGGGGTGCACTAGATTTTTATGCTGGGAGGATTCGACATTGGCAGGAGGTAGGGGTGGTGGGAGGTCATGAAGGAAATAGTTTTGAGTTCTTAATATACATTGTTACTGCGCAATTCACAATGAAGTGCCTGGCAGAGGTTTCATTGAACTAGCTACCAGGTATGATCATTTCTTTCTACATGGGTGGTCACCAACAAAATATTTTCGCAATCAGAGGAGAAAGTTGATGACTGCAAGTTCCCGAGAAGGTCCTGCTGCAATCAAAAATGCCTGTGTTTTAAATATATATAATAGAGGGAAACATTCCACGTGGGAAAAATATATTTAAAAAGAAAGATGATGAGACTTACCAAACAAAAGCGCTGGCAGGTCGATAGACACACAAACAAACACAAACATACACACAAAATCTGCTTTCGCAACCAACGGTTGCCTCATCAGGAAAGAGGGAAGGAGAAGGAAAGACAAAAGGATATGGGGTTTAAGGGAGAGGGTAAGGAGTCATTCCAATCCCGGGAGCGGAAAGACTTACCTTAGGGGGAAAAAAGGACAGGTATACACTCGCGCGCACACACACACACACATATCCATCCATACATACAAGACACAAGCAGACATTTGTATGTTTGTGTTTGTTTGTGTGTCTATCGACCTGCCAGCGCTTTTGTTTGGTAAGTCTCATCATCTTTCTTTTTAAATATATATATATATATATATATATATATATATATATATATAATAGAGGGAAACGTTCCACGTGGGAAAAATATATTTAAAAAGAAAGATGATGGGACTTACCAAACAAAAGCGCTGGCAGGTCGATAGACACACAGACAAACACAAACATACACACAAAATCTAGCTTTCGCAACCAATGGTTGCCTCGTCAGGAAAGAGGGAAGGAGAGGGAAAGACAAAAGGATTTGGGTTTTAAGGGAGAGGGTAAGGAGTCATTCCAATCCCGGTCCTTACCCTCCTTACCCTCTCCCTTAAAACCCAAATCCTTTTGTCTTTCCCTCTCCTTCCCTCTTTCCTGACGAGGCAACCATTGGTTGCGAAAGCTAGATTTTGTGTGTATGTTTGTGTTTGTCTGTGTGTCTATCGACCTGCCAGCGCTTTTGTTTGGTAAGTCCCATCATCTTTCTTTTTATATATATATATATATATATATATATATATATATATATATATATATATATATATGCCCTTCTTTGAACTTTTTCGGTGTCAACTGTCATTCTCATCTGATGCAGATCCCACACCACAGAGAAACACTCAAAAAGAGGACAGACAGGTGTGGTGTAAGCAGTCTCTTTAGTAGACCTGTTGCATTTTGAGTGTTCTGCCAGTAAATTCCAATCTTTTATTTGCTTTCCCCACAAAGTTATCTATGTGATCTATCCAATTTGTTATTTGTAATTGTAATCTAATTATTTAGTTGAATTTACAGCCTTTAGATCTGTGTGGTTTATCATGTAACTGAAATTTAGTGGATTTCTTTTAGTCCTTGTGTGGATGATTTTAAACTTTCCATTATTGAGACTTAATTGCCACTCTTTGCACAATACAAATATCTTGGTTGAATCATTTTGCAATTGGTTTTGATCATCTGATGATGACTGTACGAGACAGTAAGTGACAGCATCATCTGCAAACAATCTAAGAGCACTGCTCAGATAGTCTCTTATGTCATCTACATTTATCAGGAACAGCAGAGAGCCTGTAATACTTCCCCGGGAACAGCAAATGTTACTGTTGTTGTACTTGATGGCTTTCTGTCAATTACTACAAACAGTGACCTTTCTGACAGGAACTTGTGAATCCAGTCTCACAACTGAGATGATACTACATAAACATGTAGTCTAATTACAAGTCAGTTGTGAGGAATGGTGTCAAAAGCCTTCTAGGAATCTAAAAGTATGGAATCTATTTGACATCCCCGGTCGAACACACATATGACCACAGTCTCTGTCTACTGAGGCCAGCAGTCTCTGTGTTTGTTTTCCATCTCCAATGAAGGCCTTGTTGGCCAAAAGCTCATTTTCTGAGATCTTGCGACGAGTTCTGATAAGTATGGAGCCATTGTATCAGCATACTCTGAAAGGAGCCTGACTGGTACACAATAAGGACAGGAGGCCTTGCCTTTATTAAGTAATTTAAGCTGCTTCACTACACCAGGGATATCTAATTCTAAGTTACTCATGTTGACAGTTGTTCTAGGTGCAAATTTATGAATATTTACTTTGGTGAAGGAGTTTTGGAAAACTATGTTTAGTGACTCTGCTTTAGTAACACTGTCACTGGTGATATCACCATTGTTATCACACAATGAAGGTGCTGATTGTGTCTTGCTGCTGGTGTACTTCACATACGACCAATATCTCTTTGCATTTTGTGTCAGATTTTGATACAGTGTTTTGTTGTGGAAACTATTAAAAGGATCTCACACTGAATTTTGCACTAAATTTCAATCTTCTGTGAAACTTAGCCAGTCTTGGGATTTTGCTTTCTTTTAAATTTGGCATGCTGTTTTTGCTGCTTCTGCATCAGTGTTCTGGACCTATTTTACGTACCAAGGTGAAACAGGGACCATTGCTTATTAATTTGTAAGATATATATCTTTCAATTGTCATCAGTACTGTTTCTAGGAACTTGAACCACATCTGGTCTACACTTACACAATCAGATCAGATGGAGGGCTACACTCTCTTTGAAAGGCGTGAAGTGAATTTTTATGTGCTTTTTTAAGTAGATGTATGCTGCATTTATTTTTGGTGGATTTGGACATATGGTAGTCAGTCTCACAGCCTTGTGGTCAGTAATCTCTATATCTGCCTGAGGCTCCCTACTTGCTCAGGATTATTTTTTGCTATGAGTTAAAGTATGTTTCCATAACCATTTACAGTTCGAGAGGGCTCCTGAAGTAATTGTCAGGAATGTATGAGTGGGGTAGTTATTTGAAATAAAACTCAGGTTGTGTTTGGAGTGTTCAGAAACTGTAATCACATGAGTTGGTGTGGTTGGTAAAAGGAGCCAATTATTAAATTATTCGATTTGACAAGTATAACTTCTACCTACACTAACTCACAGGAACAGTCTACTTTAATTTCACTACAAGATACACTACTTATGACAGCAGTAAACACTCCAACACCAACTGTATTTAATCTATGCTTTCTGAACACGGTGAGGCCAATTGTAAAAATTTCAGCTAAACTTATTTCTGGCTTTAGCCAGCTTTCTCTATGTAGAATGATTTCAGATAAAGTGTTTTCTATTAGCACTAGTAGCTCTGGTTCTTTCCCAACACATCTATGACAATTTGCAATTATAATAGTGATGGTTGTTAGGTCTTGTCTTCCTGAGTTTGCCTTACACCCTTGTTGACTGAAACCCTTTCTGTATTTTCCTGAGACTCTCCAACCAGAAAAACAGCCCAGTCCCCTCCACATAGCCCGCACTACCCACGTAGCTACTTCTTGTGTGTAGTGGATCCCTGACCTATTAAGCGGAACCTAGAAAACCCTCTCCAATGGCACAAGTCAAGGAATCTGCAGCTTACATGGGGACAGAGCCATCTGAGCCTCTGATTCAGACACTTCACTTGGCTCTGTACCAAAGGACCACAGTCAGTTCTGTTGACAGTGCTAAAATTAGTGAGGCCCACCTTCATCTCACAAGCCAGACTGGCAGTTTTTACAGCTTCAGCTAGCCACCTGTAACTAGAGAGAACCACTTCCGATCCATAGCAACACACATCATTGGTACAGACCTGAGCTGCCACCTGCAGTTGGCTGCATTTTGTGTTCTTTATGGCATGTGGAAGCACCTTTTCCACAGCTGGAATGACTCCTTCCGGTACGCACAGAGTGAACACTGGATTCCTTCCCTCCTTTGCAACCAAGAAAATTAGAAAATAGAAAATTAAGCTGCTTGCAATGGATGTGTTGATCAACTGATGGAGAGATACTCCCACAGGAACTCAGTAACTAGTTACAATGTGGCATTCAGGGTTATTAGGCTTGTGGATTTTGGGAAACACATACGTGATCTGCTGGGTACAGTTGTATTGGGTGAGGCTGTGCTGAGGAAAGAGATGGATTCGGAAGCAAGGTTCTGGGACAGATATGTAGCAGGGATGTCCAACCCATGGGTTGCATGCATGGCTCAAAACAAATATCAGTGCAGCCCAAGAAGTTGAGCAGGAATTCCTGTAAAGTAAGGAAGTAGGACAGGCTTTAGGAAAGTCAAATGTTCATTCTGTTCTGTTCTATTTAGTGATTAGTAGGAAAAGATTGTTTTCACTGTAAGGAGTGAATGAGAGAGAGTACTTTTTGAATGACTCCATGCTGCCTGTAAATTTAATTTTTATTTTATTTTTGTAATATTGCCGTTGCAGATATTTAATGGCCAAAGAGTTAAGAATTGGGTCTAGGTGCTTAGAAATGGCCTACGGCCAAAATTGTTAAATATCGGAGGTTGAGTTAGCATTCACAGTGTTCTTTTAGCTGTGAGAAGCAAGTATTCAGTCTGAGAGACAGTGTTGAAGAAGTTGGGACCACAGAATTGGAGTACCATATGAAGGGAACAGAGTTAGTTCAGGGATGCCTGTACCATGGGAATCAGTTTTTGTGGTTATATATTTGTGAGGGATATTGCAGAATATGAAAGCTTTTAAAGGTGCTTTCAGAATGTGCAGTATCCTAGAAATGGGAATGTTTGTTATGTCACTGGGGTGTAAGGAAATTCCTCATATCAGGCCTTGCTTTCAAATTGAGTGCACAAACATGTCTCCCATGCTTGTCTCCAAAAACTCTCATCACCCCAGGCTGGAACAGCTTAACCAAACTCTTCAGCGAGCTATGGACTTTCATCTTGCTCTGGAATGGAACAGCCCTTCCCAAAACCCTTCTCACCACTTTCAAAATGATAGTCCAGTGTCCACAAAACCAGAAAACTATCTGAATCCCTCCTAATGCCACACCTACCCCAACCTCCTTGCCCCACCAGTCATATCCCTGTGAAAGATGCAGTTACAATGCTCATCCCTTGAACATACATACACAGCATGTCCTCTACTCATCCTGTCAAAGTGATATCCTTTCTCCAACGCATCCCACATAGCTCCTAGTTTCATCGTATACCACACAAAACTTCCTCTTTCTGCGCTAGGGTAAATTTGTCAGTGCCATTTCTGTATTCCATTTCCTTGTAGTTGTTCCCTCCCCTGCCTGTCATCCTTCCCTTTTTCACCAGTCATTCCTTTTCTCCCTCCCCCTGTTGTGTACATCGTTTGCATATTTACTGAAATGGATTACCCATCACCTCACATTAATCTGATTTACTTTGATCCCTAGACACCTTTATCAGACATTAATGGATGTCAGTGGGTGCAAATTGTTGAGCCATGAGAAATTCAATGATGCATCTGTGTTTTCTACACACCTCAATGTTTTCTACACACCAACCTTCCCATACTGCTGATATCTGTTAGAGGGCCACAAAAGCAACAGGATGTTAGTGAAAAAATTAAAAATTTTGCAATACTTCAGTTTGCATCAGACATTCAAAGTCAACACAAAGGAAGAAAGAGGGGCTTTAGTTTCAGAATAACCCTT
This sequence comes from Schistocerca cancellata, assembly GCF_023864275.1. Taxonomy (NCBI): domain Eukaryota; kingdom Metazoa; phylum Arthropoda; class Insecta; order Orthoptera; family Acrididae; genus Schistocerca; species Schistocerca cancellata. Next base: position 331,792,185 of record NC_064627.1, on the reverse strand, counting down.
GCAATTTTTCCCTGTACTGTTGATGTTCTGCTGGTTAATTTAAGTTACAGGATGTAAAAAGATTAGTTATAAAAATATTAATCTCCATTTCTTTCTTTAAAGTGTTAACTATGTTTCCATTAAAATTTCATGGTTTTGGTCTTAGTCTAGTGAATAAAATGTGGCTTCTTTGCAGTGAAATTAGGAAGATAACGAAGGTATCCCAAAAACAGTTGAAGAAACAGGCAGAATCTGGCACATCTCCGAGAACAGAACCTATGAAGGTTAAATTGGCATGGAACAGTTCAGATGCACACAGTGACAATTCTTTGTCTCTGACTGATATTATGAGACAAGAAGTCAAACAAAACCGTCACTGCACTGAAATGATTCCAGCACAGAATAATGAGCTTCCAAGGTATGTTTAATGTTTTATGCTTTCATATGCAAAGCTAATTGTATTGGATCTGGGTTTTCTGTTCATGGTGAGAAGAAAATCAGGAGGGGGGGGGGGGGCAAACCGAGGTATGTGATGTCTCCCTTGTCACATCTACAAATAAACTTTCATGCAGGCAAAATGGGATGGGGCTATACGGGCTGAATGGATGAATGCCAATCGCTATCTGATTATGTGGTTGATTGGGTTTGCGAATGATCAGCATTGTTATAATTACTAGCGAAATCCATAGATTCAGACTACCAGAGTGGAAATAAACAACTAACAGGAATAACAGGTAAGAAAGATTATGTATTATCTTCTCCGTGTATCCAAGAAAACGAAATATTGACAGAAAATTTTTGGCCAGATCACTACACCACTAAGAGCCAGCTGTATTTTCAGTCCCCACCTAGCAGCTGCTTAAGTTCTATTCTGGAAGAAATGTGGAAAATGCGTTGTACGAACATGTAACAACGCCTAACTGGATAATAATCATGGGATTCTGGCAGGTTTAGTGAAGTTAAACAGCGAATATGTTTTGACAGTGTCAGGAATAGTTATTGAATTAGTCTTATCTCTAACACTCAAGGGAGGGGGAGAGCGCCACTATCTAGTATTGTTCCGGTTCAGAAATATTGTAGATCCGGGGCTGATGCGCAGAGCAGCCCGAGTTATAGTCGGGAAGTGAGTAGTCTCCACGTGACCCATGTTTACATTTAGTGATTTTTGTTTTTTGTTCTTCATTTACTGCTCTGACGTCAAGTGAAAACAAAATGGATTTCTGTGGCCGGGAGCTATCAAGTAAATTGAAATACATTCACATAATTATGGAAGACAGAAATATGTTATTAATTTCAGATTTTATTTCCCCCTTTCTTACAGTCAAGCCTTGCAGAAGAGTGAAGTTATTTTTGTCGGTTTGCTAAAGAAATTTGGCTTTTATTAATCTTTCCCTCTGAAGCAGTCAATGTATTTGAAATGAAGTGTTTAATTCCACAGTGTTAGCTAGTTTCAACTGTTAGTTGCGTTTAAAGTGCATGTTTTCATCTTATGTCTTGTATGGCATTATGCCATAATAAAGGGGGGGGGGGGGATGAAATAATGTAAGATCTTTTAATGTTCACACATACAAACATAAAGGCTTTCTGTGTCGTCATAGCTGCGCAAGAGTGGTGGCGCCTTTGTTCTGGCACGCTCTGGCAACTGCTGAACGAACCTATTTCTAACAGGTCACAGGAAAATATTGTGAATGCTGGTTTGGAAAGCGATATTTTCGAAGTAAATCTTCTTTTATGCAAGTGCAAGAATGTACGATGAACTTCTTAAATCACAGAACGTTTGACTCTCGTTTAAAAATCAACGCTTGGATGATGAGCCATTTAGAAGAATTTCGAGCTCAGAAGATCAAACATTTATGTCATTATTATAAATTTTACAGGCACTTTTGTGTGATGTATCTTAAAGTGTAACACACGCAAAAAAGATCAACATTGTACGTGAAAGCTTAACTTCTCTTGCAGCTTATTACCTTTAGAGACCAATGTTATATGTTAAAACTTTGCTTTTCGTGTAGCAACACTGTATATTAATTTAAACCATTAACTTTTCCTGTTTGTGTGTTTGTGCTACTCAACAGTGATATTGCTATTGGGTGACTACATCGCATGTCTTATGCTCTCAATATCCGCTGTCCTGAACTGGTGAGATCACGTGACAAGAGCTGCGACTGATAAAAGCACACCGCAATCTCGGTTTCAGTGCTTCGGAAAGTAATATGCTATGTTTGGTGGAATTCCAGTTTATACTTTTACAATATGAAAATATGCAGCGTACGTGTTGCTGCACATCAAAGATCTTTCCAAAACTTTTTTCCCCCCCTGAGTTTTGTCTTCTAAAGTGCCAGGAAATTCTACGCTTGTGTATAAAACCATAACCATTCAAAGGATTGATAAGTTTTACAGTTCTGAGGGTAAATATACTGTCACTTACCACGGAAAAAGTGTGTGTTCACCCAGGAGAAAGTGTATTTTTAACGGGGAAATCCGGGGAAAATCCAGAGATTCTCCCCCCCCTCCTCCCTTGTCCGCTTATACACCCTGGTAAAGCAGTGCAGGTTCCAGGGGTTGGAGGAAATGCAAGAGCTACACACTATTTAATTGACTTAATTCATATATCTTTAGAAGGCAAGTGGCACTAGTAGCCATGTACTCTCTTATTGTATGTAAACTGCACCAGAGTAAATTTTGAATGGCTCTCAGTACACGTAGTGTAGTGTAGTGTAGTGTTTTGGATACATTTTAAATATTTTATTTGATTTCACCTCTTTGGGGAATATGACTGTGGCGTGAATAGTGCCCTCCACCACACACCACTTGGTGGCTAGCGGAGATAGATGTAGATGTAGAAACAGTTTTGGAAGAAAGATTGTAGTATTCTGGCCTTCATTTCATCATCTTTCATTTCGCTGGCATTGTGGTCAATATGCAGTTGGACAGTCAACTACATCTGAATCCATATTCTGCGAACCACTGTGCAGGAGGTCTCTTCCGTTGTACCATGTATTGGTGTTTAGATTCGCTTATGAAATGTAGGAAGAGTTATTACTTAAATGTTTCGTTGTTCGTTGTAATCGACATGATCTTGGGTTCAATCACTAAAGGAGGGATTCGTTGCATGCAGTAACATATTTCTTGATTCTTGATTAACACTGGTTTTTAAAACTTTGTGAGAACTGTATATACCCAAATGCAAGCTTTTTTTCTATTTTCATGATACAGAAATGTGCCTGCAGCTTAGATTCAGGGGAAGAGCCTAAGGAAGTTCAAAAAATAGTCCTAGAAGCTGCCATAACTAAGTTATTTTGCCACACAGGCCATTGTGTTAGTGTTTACAATATTGAATGTTAATTACTTTTTATCACGGGGAAGCACAAACTTAATATTGCTCATCATTGACTACAGCAGTTTTCAAATATCCTTAGCAATAAAAAGAAATCTTTCAACACACACACACACACACACACACACACACACACACACACACACACACACACCTTCAAAATGGACATTTTTAAGAAATTCTCAGAAATTGGCACGTATTGTAAATGCAGATTTATATTTCAGTAGTAGCAGCTCCATTCATAACCTGTTGACACACGTCAATGAACATCAAGATATTTCTCAATGCTGCCGGTATTTGCAATGTAACAATAAATCCCAACTGTGTTCAGGCATGCAGTGCAGTGAGACTCACCTGTGATGTCACTACTCACAGCCCACCTGTGTGTAGTTCCTAATTACAGCCGCCTGTATTCTAGGCAGCCATGACCTAATTTGTTTGTCAAACAACATTGACAGATGTAGGAGATGCTGCAGGAGAGAGATTATACAAAGTGATGACAGTACTTTGTATGGACCACATGTGTTGCAAATGGTTCTGTGTATGCAGATTATATTGTTTAGAATTAAAAAAGTACTCTAATAAAGTACTCCGTCTAACCAAACCACTACCAGAGACAATACCAACATTGTCATGAATATGTGGAGTGCTCTATGCCCGGTTTACATCCTTTAAATCAAGTGCAATACTCGGTCAAACCAAAATATAACTTTCTTGCGTGAAAACATTGTATTTCAGTGAAAGAAAACTATACTTCAGATGATTCGTATGATATGGAAAGACTGACTTAAAACTCGAACATGTTTTGGTACAGTGTATAAAAGTCTTAGTGGTCCCAGCTGCACTAGTTCTGCTCGGAATATTTCAATAGTTATCGTGAAGTCTCACTGCCTCCTGAGTCCATGATGTAACAGTAATTTTAAATGTCCAACAGGCTGAATTTTATTCCGTGCAAATTGCTGAGAGGTGGGGCCACTTTGTAACTCCCACTGTTCACCCCTCAACCCCCCCCCCCCCTCCCCAAGCCCCCCAAGTCTCATTCTGGAGTGTGGCTTGCATTTGAGATCATGTACGTTTGGGTAAAAATGGAATACTTTCACGTGGTGGTTTGCACCTTATCTTGAAGCATTTGTCAGTTCAGGTTTTTTACTCGTGCATGACACTCTCGTGTGGGTCAAAGAAACCTTTCACCATTAATGATGCCCTTCTTTGTGTGTACTGAATATCCCCTTTCTTATGGGTCATACAAGTTTTGCAAAAAAATTTGCAATCAAGACGGATTATAAGTAATATTAGGTCATACAAGTGTCCTCCCCCCAAACAATACTCTTTGTAGTAGTTCTAGCAACATCAGCTGTTTCTGAACATAATTGACGCTGAAATCTTTATGAATAATCTTTGGACTTGTGTGTGAATTAACCTCTGTGTTTACTTGATTTTGAAATGTTTGTACCCAGTCATTGCCAATAGATAGCACGTTTCTCTCTAGCTGGGCTGTCTCACTAACTGCTCGAAATAATTTTAAGAACTGTGTTTATTACATTATCGCAAGTTCAGGAGTCCCTGCCTCCCATTCTAAATGTGTGCATCCCCCTATCAATTAGTAACAGATTGAACTCTCCACCTACCATTATGGCACACTTTGCAAATTTGCACACATTTGCACACATTTTCCAGGCTTTTTCTGAAGCATTCCAATGTTTCATTAATGTAGGTGGATTCTGACTATGTATTCATGTTATTTAACATTATCAAGTTCTTTATGCCGGTACGTACACCTCCACCATTTATGTTTATCCTCATCTTTTGGTGTATTTTCTATTCTGAGTTTAGTAGTTCTGTGCTATTTATTTCTAATTTCAATATACTTTCTGTTGCAAGAATTGTGTATGCAATGTTGCTGTTAGTGTGTGACTAATTTTGAGACCTGACTCTGTACATGTCTGCTGTTAAATAATATTGGGAATAAATTTTATTTTCCTGATAGACCCTTATTTTGTAAATGCAACACATACTCTTGTTATGAGAGTAGCTGCTTCCAAAGTGTAGTGCACATCTAACTTATTAACGGGAACTCTACAGTTTTGCACCCAATCAAACAGATCAGAAAACTTAGAACATGTATCATAGAATAAATGAAGTCTTTGGCTTAAGCCTTTCTCTCAGCTTTAAACCAATGGGTGGCAGTTATTCTAGTGGAGGATGCAATAAATTACAGGCTGTGCTATCAAAGTTCAAGTGAGGTTAGTGACATTTACCATTTCATTTAGCCATTGAAAGAGACTGAGGAGGGCCTCGAAACCCAGCCAACAGGCATAATTGATATTCAAATCAGTCATGACTTGCAGCCACCTGCACCCTGTTGCATTCAACAGCTGCCAGTACAGACTCTTTCCAACTCTTGAATTGGATGGACCTGAGGCAGTCATATCTCGCCCACACTGGACTCTCTTCACAAGGGGCTCTATCGTCCATCTAATATTGGGATCTTCCAGTAACAAGTAAACCTTCCCTCTGTGCAAGTCTGGGCCTTGCAGGAAGATTTACCGTATCCCAACCAGTGAGACAGCTCTTACTAAGTCATAATTTCAGCAATGAGTGATTTCATCTCAAATCGTACAGATCATGACAACTCATGGTCATGAATTTCTCTGAAAAAAAAAAAAAAAATGCGCTACTGGCCATTAAAATTGCTACACCATGAAGATGACGTGCTACAGACGCGAAATTTAACCGACAGGAAGATGATGTTGTGATATGCAAATGATTAGCTTTTCAGAGCATTCACACAAGGTTGGCACTGGTGGCGACATCTACAGTGTGCTGCCATGAGGAGAGTTTCCAACCGATTTCTCATACACAAACAGCAGTTGACCGCCATTGTCTGGTGAAACGTTGTTGTGATGCCTCGTGTGAGGAGGAGAAATGCGTACCATCACGTTTCCGACTTTGATAAAGGTGGGATTGTAGCCTAACGCGATTGTGGTTTATCGTATCGTGACATTGCTGCTCACGTTGGTCGAGATCCAATGACTGTTAGCAGAATATGGAATCGGTGGGTTCAGGAGCGTAACATGGAACGCCGTGCTGGATCCCAACGGCCTCGTGTCACTAGCAGTCGAGATGACAGGCATCTTATCTGCATGGCTGTAACGGATCGTGCAGCCACGTCTCGATCCCCGAGTCAACAGACAGGAACATTTGCAAGACGACGACGATCTGCACGAACAGTTTGATGACGTTTGCAGTAGCATGGACTATCAGCTCGGAGACCATGGCTGCAGTTACCCTTGACACTGCATCACAGACAGGAGCGCCTGCGATGGTGTACTCAACGACAAACCTGGGTGCACGAATGGCAAAACGTCGTTTCTTCGGATGAATCCAGGTTCTGTTTACAGCATCATGATGGCTGCATCAGTGTTTGGTGACATCGCAGTGAACGCATATTGGAAGCGTGTATTCGTCATCGCCATATTGGCGTATCACCCAGCGTGATGGTATGGGGTGCCATTGGTTACACGTCTCGTCGGTCACCTCTTGTTCGCATTGACGGCACTTTGAACAGTGGATGTCACATTTCAGATGTGTTACAACCCGTGGCTCTACCCTTCATTCGATCCCTACGAAACCCTACGTTTCAGCAGGATAATACACAACCACATGTTGCAGGCCCTGTACGGGCCTTTCTGGATACAGAAAATGTTCGACTGCTGCCCTGGCCAGCACATTCTCCAGATCTCTCACTAATTGAAAACGTCTGGTCAGTGGTGGCCGAGCAACTGGCTCGTCACAATATGCCAGTCACTACTCTTGATGAACGGTGGTATTGTGTTGAAGCTGCTTGGGCAGCTGTACCTGTACACGCCATCCAAGCTGTGTTTGACTCAATGCCCAGGTGTATCAAGGCTGTTATTACGGCCAGAGGTGGTTGTTCTGGGTACTGATTTCTCAGGATCTATGCACCCAAATTGCGTGAAAATGTAATCGCATGCCAGTTCTAGTATAATATATTTGTCCAATGAATACCTGTTGATCATCTTCATTTCTTCTTGGTGTAGCAATTTTAATGGCCAGTAGTGTGTATTAGACCTCTATATCATAAGTGTTAAGAAATAAAGTATTTTTGTTTTATCTTAATTTTTGTAAATGGTACAGTCCTTTGAAAAATATATATATTGTAAATCACTCTTGAAACAGTAGAGAACAAAAAATATATAACTAATAAACCAAAAGTACTGGAGACCTGGCAGATGTTTTATGTTAAAGCTCCCTCTTATTGTGTTGAAATAGATTCGACACCTGCACACTTATGGGCTTCCATTAACTTATAAATTTAAGACCAAAATACAAAATTTGACTTAATTTTTCCACTTTAAAATTTAGAAAAACAAATTTTTTAAGTTGCAGAATGCTATCTTTTCTGTCGTTATTACCAGATACTACTCGCCTAATTATGCTGAAGAGCCAAAGAAACCGATACCCTTCCCTAATATTGCGCAGGGCCCCCGCAAGCATGCGTAGGTACCCCAACACGATGTGGCATGGGCTTGACTAATGTCAGTAGTGTTGGAGGGAACGGACACCATGAATTCTGCAGGGTTCTCCATAAATCCTTAAGAGTATGAGGGGGTGGAGATCTCTTCTGAACAGCACTTGCAAGGCATCCTATATATGCTCAATATTGTTCATGTCTGGGGAGTTTGGTGGCAAGTGGAAGTGTTTAAACTAAGAATTGTGTTCCTGGAGCCACTCCGTAGCTTTTCTGGAGGTGTGGGGTGTCACATTGTCCTGCTGGAATTGCCCAAGTCCGTCAGAATGCACAATGGACATGAATGAATGCAGGTGATCAGACAGGATGCTTCGTACATTTCACATGTCAGTCGTGTCTAGAGGTATCGGGGGTCCCATATCACTCCAACTGCACTTGCCCCACACAATTGCACAGAGCCTCCACCAGCTTGAACAGTCCCCTGCTGACATGCAGGGTCCATGGATTCCTGAGGTTGTCTCCATACCTGTACACGTCCATCCACTAGATATAATTTGAAGCAACTCGTCTGACCAGGCAACATGTTTCCAGTAATCAACAGTCCAATGTCAGTGTTGACAGGCCCAGATGAGGCGTAAAGCTTTGTGTCATACAGTCATCAAGGATACACATGTGGTCCTTCAGCTCTGAAAGTCCATATCAATGCTGTTTCATTGACTGGTTCGCATGCTGACACTTCTTGATGCCCCAGCATTGAAATCTACAGCAATTTGCGGAAAGATTACACTTCTATCACGTTGAACAATTCTCTTCAGTTGTTGTTGGTCCCATTCTTGTAGGATCTTTTTCCGGCCACAGCTATGTTGGAGATTTGTTGTTTTATTGGATTCCTGATATTCACAATACACTCGTGAAATGGTTGTACTGGATAATCCCCACTTCGTCGCTACCTCAGAGATGCTGTGTCCCATTTCTCGTGCGTCGACTATAACACCACTTTCAAACTCGCTCAAATCTTGATAACACGTAGTAACCAATCCAGCTGTGCCACACACTTGTCGTCTTTTATAGGCATTGTTGATGGGAGCATCGTATTCTGCCTGTTCACATATTTATGTATTTGAATATGCATGCCTGAACCAGTTTCTCTGGCACTTCAATGTAGAAACAGTATCTTCTATGCTCCTGCTGTCTGTATTATGTAAATATTTTACTGAAAATGTAAAAAATTGTGTTTTTATGAATTATTTACTTGATAACTCCCATATGAAGACTTTTCATAATTAAACAAAATATTGTTTGGTTAATATGTTAGTAGTCAGTGCAAACACAGTGAGCAATATTTGTCTGACTAAAGTGTTAAAAATTTTTGAACATTCTGCATATTTTGCATCACTGAAATCCTAGTGTAAAATGTGTGTGTTGACATTCCAGTGCTCTTCTGTTTATAACATACGAGTGAGAACAAGCACATAAACTATTTTGCATCGAGTTTTGTGTTTGGTTTGAGCTTCTTGTTAGATATACTGTCAGTGAGGAAATACAGTAGTGAATGAGTGAGGTGTGTGGGCTATGAAAAAAGACAAAAGAAGGTGATGTTTTAGAAAAATGAAAAACGCTTAACAGTTGTTCGAAATCAGTTGGAGATATTGCAAAAAATCTTGCTTCTCAAGTAATAGTATTAGCATCACATCCATTGTGCGGGAATTGCTACACTCGCTACAAGAAGAGATTTAGTGACAACCCACCTGAATGATCACCACCACCCAAATCTGAAACTGAAGAAGGCAATGCAGATGTTTGTAGTCATGGGAGTGAAGTTGTTGATGCATTTAATGTTAGAATTTCTGCTGTCGCCCTTACTATATCCCCCTTACCAAAGACTCAGGAAAGGTAAGAAGCACAAGAAGAAAACAGTATGTAAAAAGAAAAGTGGAATAAATTTAAAAAAGTTTTACGCAAGCAATATCTTCAGAACTTCGTGAAGTTTATAATGTAGATGCACTTGGTACAGAACCTGAAGATAGTGATAGGTACAGGAAATCTGATGTGTGGTTTCAAAACCTAAGTACTGCTATCACAGTAGCTATCTGTACTGAGAAGGTACAGTTACTGACACTAATACCAGGTAGCTACTCTAAGCAGCAGATACAGAAATACGTACCCACTTCCTCATGTTATTTGGTTTCAAAAGCTCGTAAAGAAAAGAATGGGAAATTAATTTGAAATGTGTTTGTTTTGCCATAAGCAGTGTCATAGGAAAGTAGTACACAGAGATGGACCTGATGCTTTTGTTTATGTGTCAAGAGCTGCAAAAAAATGTTGGTTGCAGGAGTGTGCAGTGTGTCCCGGTGAAGAAGTGATGACTGTTGAAGCATCCTTTAGGAGGCTGAGAATGATGTAACCTATTATGCATTGTGGGAGGGAGGAGAGGTGGTGAAGAAGACAGTAGAGACAGAGAAGATTGGTACAGAGTTTAGGCATTGGGTCATGAAAAGGAACAGTTCACATCCCGAGGATTGAAAGACAGGCCATAGCAGAAGTAAACTCAGCCACTTCCCAGAATACTGACACATTAGTTTTTCTTGTAGACTTTGCTGAGAACTGGTTTGTTGCTGTGTAGAACGAAATTCAAAGTTACCATTGGCACACAGCACAGGTATCAATGATCACATGTGTTGCTCACTTCCTCGGAAAATAACACTGTGACACTCATTCATGACAGTGCACAGTCATGCTACGCTGTCAGCATGATAATTGATGACATAGCATCTTGAGGCCATGCATTCCCTAAACATGCGTATATGACTGATGGTGCAGCATCTCATTTTAAAGACTGCTTTCAGTATTATGAGCTTGGTCAACACTGTAGTACAGGAATTAAGACAAAAATGGATATTTTCAGCAACAGAACATGGGAAAAGTGCATTTGATGGGTTAGGAGGTCTCTGTAAACATCTTGCAAGATGATTTGATCTCGAGCATGAAGCTGTTGATGCTATGAGAGATGGTACTGGATTTGTACACACCATATCAACATTAGTAACAAATGTGAAACTCGTAATTCTAAATGAAAGTACATTAAGGGAATTCCATTTAAAAAAGAGAGAAGAGTGGTCTGCTTTGAATCTTGTGGTAGGAATTCAATCAAGTCACAACTGACTTGCACCCCAGAGTGGTACATACATTGCAAGAACGATTCTACATGGAATGCGGCCTGTTACTGTCTATGAAACGCAGAGACCACAGTATAAGTTAGAAGACTTTGTAATTAGCTGTTTCATTTCTTGTGTGTATGGCAGTCATTGGTGGGTGGGACAGATAATAAGTATTGCTCATGAGCTGCAAGGTATAACCATCTCCTTTATGACACCTCATGGTTCTGCTTATGCTTTCGAATGGTTGTCATCAAAAGATCAGTGTGCAGTTCCCATTTCCCAAGCACTGTTTTTGTTGGGTCATCTTTTCCATGTGCAACTTAATCTTGGCTATACAAGTTCAATGAGAAGCAGATGGGGAAAAAAAAAAAAAAAAAAAAAAAAAAAAAAAAAAAAAAAAAAAAAAAAAAAAAAAACAAATGAACTCTCTTCAACGGTGCACTGTTGATTGTTACATTGTAGGCAATTTTAATTATTGGAAAGTCATGAAGTAGTAAAATCATGACACAAGACCAATAATAGTTTGTGTATAATATCATAAAAAGAAAAATGTGCGTGTAGATGTTGTACATCTCATTTTTGCTATAAAATGCTTTCAAACAAAATTATGAATTGTTTTCCCAATCACTTTGTAAAGTAATTATTTTGATTCAGAAATACCAATTTTGCGTGACATTTACTTAAAATCAGTGATCAATTTAAATATTTGAGTCCATGATTTTTTTGACTGTGAGAATAGAGCTAGGTCTACCTAAAAAATTTCTCACATTTTGTACAGACAAGTATTGCCCACTCTGATTGTACTTTCCGTAAGTAGAGTGACCAAACATACCATAATATTTTTTAGAGCATTTAGGATGGGGTTTTTGGAGAAAATAAATTTCTAAATAACCAAAAAATTTCAGATTCTTTCACCTTTCTGTACAAATATTTTGAGATTTTAAGAATTTTATGCATTAATGTCATAGCTGACAGTTATCAGTCCTTCCACTTTATCATTTCTCAAGACAGTTAACATCCTGTGACTATTCATATTTTCAAAACATAATTTTGAAATTTGCAGAAAATTACAAATTTGCATAGTTCATTTTTCAAAAAGAAAAAAAGTCTCAGAAGTGTTTATGTATCAGCCATGTCTCATAGTATTGGGAACAAAGTATTTATTGAAAATAAATTCAGACCTATCACTTTGATTTCTTTATTACAGTTTTTCAATTTTCAGTTTTATTTCGACGTTTTCACAAACACTCTTATTTATTGAGGTCTGCAGTGTTTTAACAAATTATCAGAAAATCAAAATATTGTAGTTTTGGAGAGGTATCATGTGGAACTTCAGCATACATTTTTTTCAGCAAACTTTGAAATGGTGATGTGACACATTCACTCTGGGCCTGTATGATTTGAGATGAAATCAGCCAGTAGACATAACTTCATATCTGTTGTTATGGTGTCTGGTAGAAGTCACACAGCCAGTAGCCACATTTAACCTTCACCTAGAGATATGCTCATGGCACTGTGTCATCTCTGGTGACGACATGGGGGATGAAGCATGTCAAGTCGTGCAGCAGGTTCAGGGTTCACAGGCAGTGGCAGTGGCAATGGGAATGACAAGAGATGCAACAACTGTTGCCCCCAAGTGTTATCATAACTGCTGCACACCTGGGCAGTGACCAAATGGCCAGCTGAGCTTCATGCTGCTTGTAGATTGTGACCAATTTCCCCTGTATCCACACAGAAGCATAGTCCCTAGTAATTTTTCACTAATAAATAGATCTAATGAAATAAATGAAAAAACTAAAAATTGCTAGGGTCATGTGATGCTAACACCTGAAAAATACACTAACATTAACTTGTTTACACACTTGGAAGCCAAGATTGTATGCTCAGTAAATGCTGCATTATGATTGGAATGCTATGAATGGGCCATTCATGCAAAGATTGTTAGATGAGGTATGGAATGGTGGGAATCAAGGCAAGTCTTTCAAGGGATATACTCCATTTACCATTTCATGGCGTGTGGCTGCAGTTTTGATGGTAAATGTAAGTAAGCTGTTGAGTTATGGAATGGTACAATCATAGCTAAAGGTGTAACAGGAGGATTCTCTGATAAAGGCAGTGAGTGTAAGCTTGATTTGTAGTGTCTCTCTCTGTGGCATTGGCTGGACACAGATTACAGTTCATTTTTGTGTTATTGATTTCTAGTTAACTTTCAGAATCTTACTGTAGTGATTTCTCGCATACAACAAAAGCAATAACATAATTTTTTTTTTTTTCCAGATCTAAAATCATAACAAGGCACACTCAAGAAGTAACTCTTAATAATCCTTGGACGAAGCCTCTCTCTGTTTCTCCAGATTCCCCGAAATTTTGTGACATTATAGCAGATGAGAGAAAACAGAGGGAAAACTGGACAAAAATGCGAGCAAAGCCTCTTGAGCTTACACAGGTTAGTACTACTGCAGTAATGTCGGTTTCCATTCATAAGTACTACTTGTAACTTCTACAAATAACGTTTTGAGACCAGTTTATGTATTAAAAACTTCGTTAGATTACGTAACCTTTTTTCTGTATTTAAATTTTGTTACAAAGTAGGGAGCATAGTTAATGCCACATAAAGCCTGTCACTTACATGTCTGCTGTTCTTCGTCTTTTTCTTCTCCTCCTTCATATTTTCATAACCAAATGCTTTGCCGTTGGAATGAGTTTTCATTAACGTGTTGTAATAAGGGTTCTGACACAGCCCATGTGTACAGATCTCATAACTGCATTACAATATTTTTATTATGTGAACATTGTTATCACCTACGTGGTAATACTTGTGAATCAGATGGCTGAACCACATTATTCACTCTTTTCACTAGCCAACTTATTTTATTATACAGCAATTTTTTGTGGTTCTTTATAGAGATTAATTGGCTTGTACTTTTAGCACTGGTTTTGTAATAACCTCTGTCAACTGGCGGTCAGGTTACATAACTGAGTGTCGTAATAGGCCTTTAACAAAATCCATGTGCACTACACATTAAGCATTTGGTTATGAAAATTTATGTTTTCCTACTAGACAAGAAATTTAAATCCTCCTCACTTTCATGTGATTATTTCATGTTGCTAGTTTGTCACTACATTTTAATTGCTTTAGTAAGTAATTGCAGAAAAATGTGTGTAATCTGGTTCTAATTTGTCTACAGTATGACGTATATTTTGGAAATAATTTGTAGTGTTACCTTTCCTAAGTTAAGACATTTTTTCTGGATGCATGATGTATGTTACTACTAATCCACACCTTGCATTTTAGATTAATTTTTATGGCCTACTTTGGATATATGGGTATTTTCAAAATTAGCTTTTATGTTATAAGGGGTCCTATTGCTGCTATAAGACATGTAATAAAATTATCTCCTTCATGTGAGCATTCAAAACCGTTTGCTTGACAGTTTTCATTATTGTTGTATCAACTGTAAATGTATATATGATGGATTCTGACACGGTGCTTGTGCAAAAGTGTATAACAAGAGTGTGATTTATTTCTTGGGACAAAGCTTTTATACTTTAAAGAGAACACTGTTTCCTTGTACCCAAGTTCTGTTTGTATCATAGGAGGAAGTTTTTCTATAAACAATATGTGTGGTAGTGGAGGTTTCTACTAGGCTAGCATATTTCATAAACTTGTGTCTCTGGCCAACATATCGCTAATTCTTTGCAATTTGTAACAGTACTTCTTACTGATGAGTGCGCTAAACGATCTCTGTATCCACACTGTGCTTTTATATCATTCTACTTTTCATAATTACGATGATTTTTTTGTAATTAAGCCTCATAAACAGTTATTATGTGTTGACATGTCCAAATGGGATGAATGAGATGTGTCATGTCGTTAAATACAATAAAAAATTGTTAGTCTGCACCCTAAAATTTTTTTTATATGGAATATTGTGTTTTATGACATTTCGAACTCTTAAATCGTGGCATATATTGTACAATCACCACTATTTATGTAGTCGACTTCTTGATTTCAACGTAATATTTTACGTAAATTAAGAACTTTGCACATCTGACCTCCCACGCCAGATGGCAGTTACTGTGCTGTAGCAAATTTTGTTATATTTGATGTCATGTTATTTGTATATTTTTCTTTTTTACTAGTCCTGTAATCTGACACCTTATAGTTTACCTGTTGATTTTTATTCTTGCAAGTTTTTTTTTTTTTTTTTTTTAAAAGTTGCTTTGAAAATAACATGCCAGTGTATGTTGGCAAGATGTGTATTTCCCCATTCCTTTTAGCTGTGGGCTTTTAATGTACAATTTTAGATTTGAAATATTAAATTAATGATTTGCAAGTGCACATTTGGTATTTTGTGGTAATCTCTAGCCAAATAAAATAATGTTAAGTCTCCACATGACACGTCACATAGAGGGCGTTCCAAGCCCATCACACTGAGGTCTGCTGTATAGGTGAATGTAAACAGCGGCTTCAGTTATTTTGATCGTTCCATAGCTTCTGTTACTGCTAGTAACTAGATGCCAGTGCCTATGAGCTTTAATTTGTACGCTAAAGGTATGTTCTTACTAACATATGGTTTATACTTGTGTATTTGTGGTCTTTTTGTTTTTTATTCACCGATCACTATGTGAAATGTTACCGTCCAGCACTGAAGATGATAATTATGTGATCGAAAATTGATTTTGCTGTTAATAAATCATCAAAATTACAGCTAATGCTGACGTTCCTTCTAATTTTGTTAAACACATGGTCGTTGTGCACACAGCACTCTATGGAGCTGCCAGTCAGTGTCACTAATATAGCTTTCGGCTAGTAAGGCCTTCATCAAAATTAGACAACAAACACGCCGAGTTCAGTTGCCTGAGACTGCAGTCTCTCTCTCTCTCTCTCTCTCTCTCTCTCTCTCTCTCTCTCTCTGTGTGTGTGTGTGTGTGTGTGTGTGTGTGTGTGAGAGAGAGAGAGAGAGAGAGAGAGAGAGAGAGAGAGAGAGAGAGAGAGAGAGAGAGATCTAGTTTTGACAAAGGCCATACTGGACAAAAGCTGCATTTGTGACAATCTTTTTGTTGTGTTTATCTGCGACTCAGAGTCTCCGCAATATGGTGAGCCGCAACTTTACTTTTCACAATATTGTTACCCCTCCATCCTGGATTTGAAAGAGAATATATTATTCATGACTAAAGTATCTGTTATGTGTATTAAATTTATGGGAAAACACTCTGAACTTATGTAACAACACTACACATACCTGGCTCTATTCTCTTTCCATTACATAATGCCTGATTTGATCTCATATCTCTGTGTAAGCATTACAGTCTTGCTTCCTTTTTCCGTTCCGCTGCCTGTCTACATTCATCATTGTACCTCTCTTTGTTTCTAAGTCTCCTTGTTTTCTCCAGTATTTCATGTGCTGTTGTCAAAACAGTGTTTGTAATAGTGTTCCGTTCTTCGTCTGTATGGTCACCACCTTTTTTGTTTGTAACTTCTGTGTCAATCTGTTATGATACTCTTTCATTTGTTTGGTATACTATTTCTTTTTGATGGTGCTATTCCCATTTACAGCCATAGCAAGTTTCTGCCCAATTTTGTCTTCTACTAGGTAATGGTCTGAATCCAAATCAGCTCCTCAGTAAATCCACTCATTTTTCATATCTAATGCACTCCTCTTCATTTCAGTATTTGGTCTGTTTGGTATGCTTCATTTGTTCCTGGTATTTTCCATGCCACCTTGTTGCATATTTTTCTGTGGGAAGTAGGTGCTTACTGCTTTAATTTGTCCACAGCAGCAATGTGGGCAACCTTCATGCTGTTATTACTAGTTTCTTCTGGCAGACTTTCCTTACCCGGCACACCCTGAATACTTCCCTGTACAATGTGGTATTATAGTTGCCAAGGACTATTTTGTAGTCAAAGCTAAATATTTTATCACAAACCTTGTGCAGATGATCGTAGGAGCCATCTACCACATCTTCATCTGATTCTTCCCCCATTGGTGGAAGTACACACAAAAGATCACATTGTGAAATTTTTGATACATAGAATATCTTCTTATGTGTCTCATCCCTGCACTTCCACCTGAGTTCCTGTGTGTATGCATGTTCAAAGTTTAAGGACTGCTTTATCGATATTTTTGTTTCTTGATGCATTTCGTCTTCATAAGCACAGTCCAGTATCCCTTGTTAAATTATTTGTGATGACAGGTTTTTTATGAGGCAGTGGCGCAATATTTTATGCAGCTGCTCTGGTGGGGTCAGTCTGGCTTGGGTGCCCTCGCCAGTAGCAGCGCTACTGTTGGCATAGCTTTCAGATTTCTCTGAGCTCACAAGGCTGCCTGCCCAGTACAGAATTTGCCTGCTCAAAGTGGTGTCTCCTTGGCAGGCATGTTTTCTGTTAAACATAATTAATTTTAAAATACAATTTTCTTTGCTTTTAAGTGTTTATTTTATTTCTGTTGCTTTTGATATTTGCAGGCAGTTGCTCTGTAATAGTACTCTAATAGTACTGTGACATCCTGAAATATTAACACAAGAGTTATATTTTTACAGCTCGAAGATAGAGCAATTGAAGATTTGCTTGCATTCTACAATGCTACAGAATCAACAGATGAACACATTTCAGTTCGTCGAGTAATCACAGATGTGGTAGCTGCTCCTGTATGGATTACATCACAGTCTCATGGACAGTGAAATAAATTATCAGACTACAATAATTCGTCTTCTGACAAAAATTAGTTGCAGTTACAAGTGCAGTTATGTTAATGTCGTTAAAATGTATTTAAAAGTTTACTTTTGTATAACTGTGTAGCACGAAGGTATCTGTCTTATAGCCCTAATTTTTCTCTTTGTGAGTGAAAAATCTATCTGAAGGTAGTGAAGTTGTTCTTGTAAAGAGTATGTCACATATATTTTTATAATTTAGCCTTTGTAATGTAATGTCTGTATTGGTCTCTCTTGAGTTTGTGTAGTTCATTGTTATCTGTAATTCTGCATTTAGTTACTGGTTATCTTGCCTTGTAAAATGCTGTTCAGATTCTTAGAAATGTACAAGTGTCAGTCAAAAGGTAATGCTGCCACTTTTTTTATTTTATTTTATTTATCAAGAATTTCAATGCAACTACATAAGTTGACAATCACATAATTGATGTTTAACGTATGAGTTCATTTCCCCAGTTTTAGTCTATCTTTTAACAAGAACATGTATTCCATTGTTGTAAAGTGCATGGTCTTGCTTGTGATATCTTGATGCATGAATGTTTCCACAGCCCTCATCCCACTATGAGCTGCTTTTAGCAGCAAACAAATGGTAGTCACCAAATGAAAATTCTGCAGGGGGGGGGGGGGGGGGGCAGTTGTTTATCTTGTCTCTCTATTCTGGCTGTTTAACGTTCTTGGTTGGTACCCAAGTTACGGAACTTTTGAGTTTTATCAGTTGAATAATTGTCACCACACTGCATTTACTGATGGAGGTAATGCAATACAAATCATCTGCAGTCACCCAATTGCAATTGTCATCACAAATTATATCATTGACTTGCTGAATGTTCTGCAGTCACTGGTCTGCTACTCTTCCTCACCTAACGGTGTTTGCCCTTCAGCTTTGTTGCGGCGACAAACTCATCTAATGGTACTGATGTCCACTGTTGCATCAACATCACAACTTTTCAGTCCTTCGAGAATGCGAATTAGCATTTCATCTTCTGAATTCAAGAATTCTATCACAGAATGACGTCTGATATGAACATCAGTGTCTGCCATATTGCCAGCAACTGCAGTTCTGGCATCTGTTGAGAAAGAAAGGTACTACTGCAGTGGACTAAAGCCACAGCTTTGTGGAATAGTGCCAGATTCAAATTTCTCATTTGATTAGCTCTATTTAGGGAGGAAAAATGTAGTTGCCATTAATTTTTGACTGACCCTTGTTCACAAGAGAATAAGCATTATTATGATGTAAAAAAAGTACATTGAAATTTGAGTTTTGATGCATTATTTACATGGAGAAAGTCACATGTAATTTTGGTGCTTTATGTAGAGGATACTCACCAAGTCAAAAAAATTCTTCCAGTGTCCTTAATTTAAAACAGTGAAACAACTGTATCATGTGTGATAATCAAATGTAATTCAGACACATGTCTAAACAAATGATGATCTGAACTAGATTGCTGTCTTGTGTTTTAGAGTTGGTATTGTACAATAACAAGGGAAAAAATGAGTGTATTACATATTTACGTAATAATACTCAAAGATACTCGTTTTGACTTCTGAACACTGTTTACGGTGGTTCTCATGGCAGCAACTATTTGAGGCATGTCAGTTTCATTCAAGAGTGTAGTGCCATTTTATAGTCATATTTTCATCTGATTTAATTGCTAAGATAGCAGTGCTTGATAATATTTACAAAACATTCTTCTTAATTGACTTTAATGAACTGCTGCTGTCACTACCACCATTATTGGCAAAAGTGATAACAAATACAGAGTAGAAGTTCCTTTCTGAAGAGGCATTATATGTATGTGGTATTTTTTTTTTAAACTGGATTGAGATTTTCATGGCTTAGCAGTTATTTCTTTGAGCAAAAAACTGTTACTGTTCATGCTTTTTTAGGAAATTTCTGTTAAACTGTTTCTGTTGTATTTTAGAATTCACTCAAGATCTACTTGTATAGACACTAATTATTACAAATGCAGTATTTATTACTGAAGTTGCTACTTGTTATTGTGGTTGTGGTGTGTAAAAGCATTGACTACATATCGTACATACTGATCTGAAGCACTATGCTTATCTGCATATTACCAAAATACTTTTTGGTAAAACTGTACTTTTCATGAAAACTATTTGCAATTCTGTATCGATGTAGTGAACTAATTGCTAAAAGGCAAAAGAAAAATGTTGAAGGAAATTACCAGAATAAATAATACAGTCAGTTATTTAATTCTGTTATTAAAGTCATTTTCTGGATCAATTTCAGAAGAATATGAAATTGGCATTTCGGTATTTAATAATCAATATTCTGTATGATGTAGCACATGTAACATTTCAAATTAATTGTTGTATTTACACAAGGAAGCTAATGTTTCAAGAATTCATAAAATGTTTTGAATATTAAGAGTGTGGTGATAGAATGTAGAGATTGTGTGCTCATTGAAATAGTTTGGATAGGAAAGTGTGTTTGTGTTTCATAATATGGTGCTGTAAAAGCAATCTAAAAGTAGTGATGTGTCTATCAGAAAGCATTGTAGATGCTGATCTCATACTATAGGAAAAGCTGTAGTTTTTTGTTTAGAATGGAAACTTGCCTTTATTTTCACCAAGCATAGTGGTGCCTTAATTATTGGGTGAAGTTCACAGGAAATCTGGGACCACTCTGTTTAACAGTATTGGGTACTGTTGTACAACACACTGCTGAAACGCCACCCACATGAAGCCCTGAAAAATTGTGGGGCTGCTTTTAAAGTAACACGTATTCTTTCAAGCAGTGCTAATCATTCTGCTGTCAGTATGGAAAAAAAATTCCTTGTCTCTCTTGTTCAGATAATATTTATGCAATGGCATGAATTTATTCATGTAAGTTTATCAGTTGTTTTGCGTGACACAATGTAGAATGTTGTAGGTATTCACTAGAGTAAGAGCAGACAAATAAATTTTGTAATTAGCAGTTGAGTGTCTCTGTTTTATTCAGTCAGGTCTGATTTACTGTGACCTCACAATTATATGTAAACACTTCGCACAATTTCAGTACTGTAAACGTGTAAATATTCAGTAAATGATGGTAAGTTTTAAAATGTTACCTGTTTTAATTGTTTAGCTCTCCTTTTTGCTTTTCAAGTGCTGCTGAAACATTTAATTTTTTTAAAGAGGCCATGACTTTCTCCTTTTATTATTCTTGCAAACTCCCTCCCATTTCCGAGAGATTGGAATTACCTCATTCTTTCCAAAATGTTTCATAAGAAGCATAATGGTGACATACTTTTATGATTGACATGATTTAATAAAAAATTAAACGTGAGCTTGCAATCTCATCATATCAAGATGGCAGTATTTCATAATGTAAGGATTATTTCCTGGATTCTCAGAGGGATTTGTCTTCAGCACATTTTAGATAGTTCAGTATATTGTAATCTCCATAATCGTAAATATACCAAATCTTAACTGTCACGTTCTTTTTAAATTCACCACTTTTGTTCAGCAAAACTAAGTTAATCTGTATTGGGCACAGTTCAGGCCACATAATGAAGCATGTAAGAATATGTATTAAATCCACTAGTGTTGATTGCTAAATATCATCCTCTTCTGACAACTGTTATCCACCCTCAAGTTTTCCAACCTTTCCTCAAAGAAAAGTGAATATATTCTTAGTTTCCAGATATCTCGCACCTCTGAGGTGCAGCTTTTTCTTTTAATTGGTAATTTTGTTAAAACTGCTTGTTGCCACCATCAGTGTCATTTGTCTTGATGGGTTCTCCGAATGTAATTTGACTTACCTCCAGCTGAGAATTAAGTGTCACAGAATAGGGAGTCCCCCTCGCACCCATTTTGAACAGACCAAACAGTTGGTGCATTGGTTAACCATCGGAGCAGATGTGCAGCATGCTTGATACACACATGTAAAGGATAATTGTTTATATGTTACCAAGGTAAATGTATGAACAGAATCATAGCTTAATTTTAGTTCAATTAAACGATAATAAAACAAACTTTCATTATATCAGTCTGTTGGCACATTCAAGTGTAACCGAACGATAATGACCCACTTGGAGCATTAATCAGTGCAGTTGCATTGGATCCCCACCAAACACTTACTCGATTACCGTATTTACTCGAATCTAAGCCGCACCTGAAAAATGAGACTCAAAATAAAGGAAAAAAAAATTTCCCGAATCTAAGCCGCACCTGAAATTTGAGACTCGAAATTCAAGGGGAGAGAAAAGTTGTAGGCCGCACCTCCAAATCGAAACAAAGTTGGTCCATTGTAATATGAGACACAATTTAGGCCGAATGAATGACAATACAGCTACAGTAGTTTGGTTCGAGTCGTAAGCTTAGCAGTTAAGCTTTACCACGTAGCTATTGCTATGTGTCAGGCGCTCCGTCCGTATTTATACGGGTACCCTTCCTTTTTCACGTGCTTCGTCTGGTTTGAATAGATTGCTTATTTTGCTTTGATCTGATAAGTGCCGTTTTCTTTCTTATAGGTGTTTGCGTCAATCTTAAGCTGAAAATGCATTACTGCACTGTGTCATGCATTGTTTGTCGCATTCTGATAGTGCGTGTTTACGGCCTGTCGCGGCTCGAGGCATGGCTTGCTTTTGTGCGCGCTACCGCCGCGTACAATTTAAAAAAAAAAGAGAGGAATCGTCTCATTAGCGAAACAATGGCAAGAGACTGCTATTTATTGTTATTTACACTGCTGCTTTCTTTGATAATGATCAACAAGAATCAAATAATAGACCGCGTATGATAGAACATGTTCTGAACGAGAGTTGGGCGAAAATTTTTCTCTGTTTGAAAAGCTTTGCGGCTGCTTCTTTATTACATCAAATTCTGCACAGAAATTAGAGTCATCTTAGATTTAAAAATCTAGTCACTTGCCGTGCTTCATTTCTGACTGTATCACTATTAGGCATAAGAATAATACGAATATAAACATGACACGATACGTACATTCTTCCGCGTTTGCTGTTGTCTCACTCTACTCTAGTTTCGTAGTTTATTTGGCAGACAGAATTTAAATGAGATAGCAGCAAACACGAAAGAATACATGGCAAAATGTTTATATTCGTATTATTCTTATGGTGAAGAGAATACTGTATGTGATTCAAATTTCATCAGGTTCCTATTAGCAACCATCTCTTCTCACAGATAGGAAAAATTCAGAACGTAGAGTTGGCCATATTGACAAACATCCCAAACAGTATTGCCAGTCAGATTTTCGTAGTACACAGAAAATGTGCTACATTCGAAGATGAACAATACGGAATTTGTATTTACTTCTTTGGATAATGTATGAAAATGCAGTGGTCGAAACTCGCGGCGGAGAAAAAAAGCTCGTCTTCAACTTTTTTTTAAATTTATTTACAGACGCAGAGGTTTTGGCGCCAGTATTTATCTTTGTGCCTACAAAGCATGCATGCGTAGCGCTACATATATTAGACGGCAGAAGTTAGTTGTGGCGGCATGTACCAACATTTTTCATAACTTCCGCTTGCTTTGCACTCGATTCTAAGCCGCAGGCGGTTTTTTGGATTACGAAAACCGGAAAAAAAGTGCGGCTTAGATTCGAGTAAATACGGTACGATTTATATTGTAGGCAGCTGCCTCATTAACTGGTTGTTCTGCTAGCTCACAATCTGGGACATTTTCTTGCATGGATTTCATATTTTTCTCACTTGGCTTCCTGTTTTTTTTTTTTGTATTTTACTGCTCAGTTGGGCATATAAGACCACACCGTATAACTGTGTTAGCTCAAGCAGTAATCAAGGAATAGAAGTGGGCCTGAAATTGTAAAACAACAATGTTACAGTACTAAACAATGTTATTTGTGGTTGGCGCACTTTGTCTGTAGCCACACCCACTCGAGGATTTAAGCTCAGACCTTGGATTCGAGAGGAGAAAGGTTCAAAACCCTGAACAGTCATCCAGATTTAGGTTGGTCTCAGTTTCCTAAAGCGCTTAAAGCTAAAGCAGCAATAGTTTGTTTTAAAAGCCCACAGCCAAATTTCTCAACCTTCTTTGTCCAGTCAGTTTTTGTTCTTTGTTTCTGAGGGTTGCTCATTGGGGGGAGAGGAAATTATTACCTTCTTTTCTGTACAGAAACATAAAAATTACTACCTTCTTTTCTGTACAGAAACATCAAATTAAAATTTCTTTTTATCATACACTAGATAACTAATATCAGTGCTGCATCCGGTGTACTGATCCCTCTATGATTTCAATGAATATAGAAATTATAGAGGAATCAATATACTGGATGCACTGTATTAAGTATACTTCATAATTCTGAGCAGCAGACTATAAGTAATATCTGAAAGCTTTTCATCAAGGAACAAATTGGTTTTTAAAATGTAAAATCAACAGTGATCAATGTTTTCACAATATTACAAATAATCAGAAAGCGTATTTAACAGAGAAACCTGCCTGTCATTTGTTTACGAGCATTGACCAGAAAGTAATGCACCACATTCTTTTTTTTTTTTTTTTTTTGTTCAGCAATTATTTATTACATGCTGTTGTCTTTGTTTTTTGGGCTTCTTTCCACCGGCCGGTGTGGGCGAGCGGTTGTAGGCGCTTCAGTCTGGAACCGTGTGACTGCTACGGTCGCAGGTTCCAATCCTGCCTCGGGCATGGATGTGTGTTACGTCTTTAGGTTAGTTAGGTTTAATTAGTTTTAAGTTCTAGGGGACGGATCACCTCAGATGTTAAGTCCCATAGTGCTCAGAGCCATTTGAACCATTTGGCCTCTTTCTGCAGTTGCAGATATACAAGTTGTATAGGTTAATAATCGTCTTTTGCAACTGTAATGGAAGTCTTATTAAGGCCAGACATGTTTCACTTCATTGTAAACCATCTTTAGTGGTCAGCGTAACAATATGATTTTTTCTTTTAAAATTTTGCTTGCTTGGATCACAAACAGTTCACATGCCTGGTTTATTCCTATAAGTAGTTTTAATTCTTATTTTTGTATTGTTTTCTTAAAAACCTTTATTCTTGTTCTTCCACATGTATGCGTGGTATTTTAGCACACAGCATTTTCACTATGCTAAATATATTCATGTTTCTCTGTTGAGAAGAACCACTGTCCTATCACCATTTCTTATGTTTTATTTAGCTGTTAAGAGATGTCGTTTGTTCATTTTGGTAGTGGTGGGAGTGTCAGCTATTGTTCTGTGGGTGTTTATATTTTCCAACTGTGTGTGTGTGTGTGTGTGTGTGTGTGTGTGTGTGTGTTTGTGTGTGTGTGTGTTTGTGTGTGTGTGTGTGTGTGTGTGTGTGTGTGTGTGTGTGTAAATTATTGCTGCAGTATGCTGCACTGGTGGATGATCTAAACTAGGGGTATTGCCTAGTTTGTGATATTATATTGTAGTGTCTACAGGGTTGTTCTTTCTCTTAAATATGCTTTATCAGTTCAAAGAGCATCTGATTGTGTGTTTCGTCATTTATTGCATGTGTCTTCCCTATTCTTGAGCGCAATAAAACATACACACAAGAAAGAATAATGTTTCTTCTACACTCCCTATTTTGGCACGGAATCTCCTTCACATTCAATGGCCTTCCTCCAGCAAGACACAATGGTATGTATGCCCTGTTGATACCACTCCTTGTTCTGGTTACGATTCCATTTCTTCACCAACCAAATCTCCTCTTCATCATCAAAATGTCTTTCTTGAATAATAGATGTCAGCTGCAACAGGCAGAAGACATGTTTTTTTGGTGCTGCACATTTTAGGAATTTTGGTTGAGATAAACTCATGCTGCAGTGTTGTTCTTCATTATGTCCCTGTAAAAGTGTGCACAGAATCGGCTAAGCAAAAAATCCGCTCAATAAGCACACTTACTTGTATATAAAAGTTGACTTAGGAATTTTCCCATGTGTGAGACAGTGTGTACATGATTGTGTAGAAGTTTAAAGCTCTAGATTCTTATATTCTACTGTTTGCATCGCTTCTGCATAATCTTTGATAATATCCATTCTCATTCGTATTGTGATACATCAGTGTTGTGAAATTTTGAACATTCGGTGAGTGCACACTTGGGAAATAGGTTCATATGAGAATTCTTGGATGCTTACAAAACTATATTTTTGTAAGTTACCAGTATGAGTGTTTTGGATACGTAAGTTATTTTGTAGCAAATCAGTGTTTGTGGTCAGGGCTGGCCTTAGGTGGCATGGGGTCATGTGCAAAACTTCTGCATGCTGTTCTCCTGCATACTGTTCTCCTGCATCACCGGCTCCCTGGCCCTCCTCCAACACAGGTTATACACGCTCATCACGTTCAAAAGAAGTCTATGTTTCGTCATTGGCATACTACATGTACCAATATATCAAAAGACTGTTACTACCCATTTCAGGCCCTGCATGCACAATTGTGCGTTTGTGGTATTTCATACTTTATTTCTTTGCGATTAATGCTAGGAAGTTCAGGCCAGCACTGCACAATTGTGGCTGGTGGGTTTTGATGTTTGTGACTCCTTTTAGTTCCAAGGTTGGTAACTGGATGGTACTGGAAGTCAGCGAACTAGTAGTACCAGTTGTAATGGCAGCCAGGAAGTGCCTGTTAGACTGACTGTGATAACATAAATTTGGTCTTCTCCCCTCCCTCCATGAACAATGAAGCATGCTGTCAGTGACGAGGCTTGCATGCCTCCGTGATATACATGCCATACCGTAGGTGCAACTGCAATGGAGGGGCATCTGTCGAGGGGTCAGGTAAACGTGTGGTGCCCAAAGAGGGGCAGCAGCCTTTCCAGTAGTTGCAGAGGCAACAGTCTGGATGATTGACTGATTTGGCCTCGTAACATCAACTAAAAAGGCCTTGCTATGCTGGTGCTGCGAACAGCTCTGCTGTATGGTTAAATGATGATGGCATCCTCTTGGGCAAAATATTTCGGGTAAAATAGTCTCCGATTTGGATTTCTGGGCAGTGGCTACTGAGGAGGACATCGTTATCAAGAGAAACAAAATTGCCATTCTAAGGATCAGTGTGTGGAATGTCAGATCCCTTAATTGGGCAGGTAGGTTAGACAATTTAAAAAGGAAAATGGATAGGTTAAATTTAGGTTTGTTGTTGTTGTGGTCTTCAGTCCTGAGACTGGTTTGATGCAGCTCTCCATGCTACTCTATCCTGTGCAAGCTTCTTCATCTCCCAGTACCTACTGCATCCTACATCCTTCTGAATCTGCTTAGTGTATTCATCTCTTGGTCTCCCCCTACGATTTTTACCCTCCACGCTGCCCTCCAATACTAAATTGGTGATCCCTTGATGCCTCAGAACATGTCCTATGAATCGATCCCTTCTTCTGATCAAGTTGTGCCACAAACTTCTCTTCTCCCCAATCCTATTCAATACTTCCTCATTAGTTACATGATCTACCCATCTAATCTTCAGCATTCTTCTGTAGCACCACATTTCGAAAGCTTCTATTCTCTTCTTGTCCAAACTATTTATCGTCCATGTTTCACTTCCATACATGGCTACACTCCATACAAATACTTTCAGAAATGACTTCCTGACACTTAAATCTATACTCGATGTTAACAAATTTCTCTTCTTCAGAAACGCTTTCCTTGCCATTGCCAGTCTACATTTTATATCCTCTCTACTTCGACCATCATCAGTTATTTTGCTCCCCAAATAGCAAAACTCCTTTACTACTTTAAGTGTCTCATTTCCTAATCTAATACCCTCAACATCACCCGACTTAATTCGACTACATTCCATTATCCTTGTTTTGCTTTTGTTGATGTTCATCTTATATCCTCCTTTCAAGACATTGTCCATTCCGTTCAACTGCTCTTCCAAGTCCTTTGCTGTCTCTGACAGAATTACAATGTCATCGGCGAACCTCAAAGTTTTTATTTCTTCTCCATGGATTTTAATACCTACTCCGAATTTTTCTTTTGTTTCCTTTACTGCTTGCTCAATATACAGATTGAATAACATCGGGGAGAGGCTACAACCCTGTCTTACTCCCTTCCCAACCGCTGCTTCCCTTTCATGTCCCTCGACTCATATAACTGCCATCTGGTTTCTGTACAAATTGTAAATAGCCTTTCGCTCCCTGTATTTTACCCTTGCCACCTGTAGAATTTGAAAGAGAGTATTCCAGTCAACATTGTCAAAAGCTTTCTCTATGTCTACAAATGCTAGAAACGTAGGTTTGCCTTTCCTTAATCTTTCTTCTAAGATAAGTCGTAAGGTCAGTATTGCCTCACGTGTTCCAGTATTTCTACGGAATCCAAACTGATCTTCCCCGATGTCGGCTTCTACTAGTTTTTCCATTCGTGTGTATAGAATTCGTGTTAGTATTTTGCAGCTGTGGCTTATTAAACTGATTGTTCGGTAATTTTCACATCTGTCAACACCGGCTTTCTTTGGGATTGGAATTATTATATTCTTCTTGAAGTCTGAGGGTATTTCGCCTGTTTCATACATCTTGCTCACCAGATGGTAGAGTTTTGTCAGGACTGGCTCTCCCAAGGCCGTCAGTAGGTCCAATGGAATGTTGTCTACTCCAGGGGCCTTGTTTCGACTCAGGTCTTTCAATGCTCTGTCAAACTCTTCACGCAGTATCGTATCTCCCATTTCATCTTCATCTACATCCTCTTCCATTTCCATAATATTGTCCTCAAGTACATCGCCCTTGTATAGACCCTCTATATACTCCTTCCACCTTTCTGCCTTCCCTTCTTTGCTTAGAACTGGGTTTCCATCTGAGCTCTTGATGTTCATACAAGTGGTTCTCTTATCTCCAAAGGTCTCTTTAATTTTCCTGTAGGCAGTATCTATCTTACCCCTATTGAGATAAGCCTCTACATCCTTGCATTTGTCCTCTAGCCATCCCTGCTTAGCCATTTTGCACTTCCTGTCGATCTCATTTTTGAGACGTTTGTAATCCTTTTTGCCTGCTTCATTTACTGCATTTTTATATTTTCTCCTTTCATCAATTAAATTCAATATTTCTTCTGTTACCCAAGGATTTCTACTAGCCCTCGTCTTTTTACCTACTTGATCCTCTGCTGCCTTCACTACTTCATCCCTCAAAGCTACCCATTCTTCTTCTACTGTATTTCTTTCCCCCATTCCTGTCAATTGTTCCCTTATGCTCTTCCTGAAACTCTGTATAGGTATAGTGGGAATTAGTGAAGTTCGGAGGCAGGAGGAACAGGACTTCTGTTCAGGTGAATACAGGGTTATAAATACAAAATCAAATGGGGATAATGTAAGAGTAAGTTTAAAAATGAATAAGTAAAATAGGAACACGGATAAGCTACTACAAAAAGCATAGTGAATGCATTATTGTAGCCAAGATAGACACAAAGCCCATGCCCAAAACAGTAGTAAAAGTTTATATGCCAACTAGTTGTGCAGATGAGGAGATTGAGGAAATGTATGATGAGATAAAAGAAATTATTTAGATAGTTAGGGGAGCTGAAAATTTAATTGTCAAGGGGACTGGAATTTGGTAGTAGGAAAAGGTAGAAAAGGAAAAGTAGTGGACTGGGGGAAAGGAATGAAAGAGGAAACCACCTGGTGGAATTTTGCACAGAGCATTTTATCATAGTTAGCACTTGTTTAACAATCTTGGAAGAAGTATGTATATGTGGAGACAACAGAAGGTTTCAGATTGATTATATAATGGTAAGATGGCAGATTTTGGAACCAGGTTGTAAATTTTAAGGCCGGCCACTGTGGCCAAGCAGTTCTAGGTGCTTCAGTCCAGAACCACGCTGCTGCTATGGTCGCAAGTTCGAATCCTGCCTTGAGCATGGATGTGTGTGATGTCCTTAGGTTAGTTAGGTTTAGGTAGTTCTAAGTCTAGGGGACTGATAACCACCGATGTTAAGTCCCATAGTACTTAGAGCCATTTGAACCTTTTTTTTTTTTTAAAAAAAGATATTTCCAGGGCAGATGTGGACTCTGACCACAATTTATTGATTATGAACTTCAGATTAAAACAAGAAACACCAAAAAGGCAAGAATTTAAGGAGATGGGACCTGGATAAACTGAATAACCGAGAGGTTGTAGAGTCTCTCAGAGGGAGTATTATGGAATGATTGACAAGAACAGGGGAAAGGAATACTGTAGAAGAATGGATAGTTGTGAGCGATGAAATAGTGAAGGCAGCAGAGCATCAAGTAGGTAAAAAAATGAGGACTAGTAGAAATCCATGGGTAACAGAAGGGAAATGGAAGTTAATTGATGAAAGGAGAAAATATAAAAATGCAGTAAATGAAGCAGGCGAAAGGCAATACATATGTCTAAAAAATGATATCCAGGAAATACAAAATGGCTAAGTAGCAATGACTAGAAGACAAATTTAAGGATGTAGAAGCATATGTCACCAGGGGTAAGATAGATGGTGCCTACAGGAAAATTAGAGTGTCGTTTGGAGAAAAGGGAACCAACTGTATCAGTATCAAGAGCTGAGATAGGGAACGCCCTAAGCAAAGAAGAAAAACCAGAAAGGGGGAAGGAAGGGAAGGTGTATTTAAAGACAATATAATGGAAACAGAACGGGACATAGATGAAGATGATAAGGGGGACACGTAAATATCGCAGAGGAAGACCAAGAGATGAATACAGTAAGCAGATTCAGAAGGATATAGGGATGTAGGTTGCAGTAGTTACTCAGAGCTGAAGAGGCTTGCACAGGATAGAGTAGCATGGAGAGCTACATCAAACCAGTCTTTGGACTGAGGACCGTAACAACACAAGTTTGGTTTAAGTTATTTACATGGCATAACTGTACTTTAAACAGATCGTTTTATGTGAATATGTCATAAATTGTTAGTTTATTTGAAAATTTATGGAGATACAAACCGAAATATTAGCATAAGCACAATTGTACATGTTGGCATAATGTCAGATTAAGACAATAGCATCTTGACAAAGTGTTGATGTCCTCATTTGTTTCAGTGCCTGTATCTATCATGTCTGACAGCTAGTTGATTTTATATGATCCTGTGATATTTTTTTTGCCATTAATTTGGTACTATCACTTTGTCTAATATTTATTATTAATTGAAAAAGAAAATTAAAATTGTTGATGCAATTAAAGCATCTCTGAGAGATTCTGTGATCGCTGCTTTTCAAAATCCATCAGATACAGGCGATTGAAGTAGTAATGATAATACTTCTGATTCTACTTTGCTCACAATTGCAAGTACAGTGAATATGACATGAAGCAGCATTAAAATGAAAACCTGGAGAAAATAAACAACATTACAAGCAACAGCTAGAGGAACAAAACATGCTTGTTTTGGTGATAGCTGCAGCAGCAAATGGCGAAAAATCTAATCAATGACACATCTGGGGAAAGAAGCCTTTTCTCAGGTGTCACCACCTTCTGAGGATCATACAGAGCAGTACACCTTACCGCATACATATATTAAAGCAATGATTT
Source organism: Schistocerca cancellata (assembly GCF_023864275.1). NCBI lineage: Eukaryota > Metazoa > Arthropoda > Insecta > Orthoptera > Acrididae > Schistocerca > Schistocerca cancellata. The sequence goes on along the minus strand of NC_064627.1, from coordinate 331,761,103 downwards.
TATATGTGCACAATATTTTTCAGGAATAGTTTTATTTCATTTGTTACAGGTTGTTGTCAGAGTTACAAGTACAGCATCTTACTTCCTGAACTATTGTTCCAAGAAACTCCAGCCTGTAGACATTCACTACATGACTGAAACAGGACAAGTGGCAACAAGTTTACAGGAAATCAGAAATTGTTCAATTCGCACACCAACTGTAAGCAAGTGCATCCAATTAATGGAAGAAATTGATGTGTCTGATCAGCAGACGGAGGCATATCATACACATGTAAAAAATATTAACTGGATCCTGGAGACAAATTTATATATGAAGGAAGTGGCACATGTGAATTCAGTACAGTAAAGACAGTAAAGCAAATAAAGCTCTAACAAAAGACATACACAATCTGCTTGCATCCCAGATGGTCGTGAGGGAATACCTCGTCAAAGCACAAATTGGATGTCTATACAGGGATTGATGATTATGCTGAAACAGTAGATGAATATTTAATGACAACCAAAACCAAAAGATATATGTACGATAATGTTCACTATGCACAGGTAAGAGGTTGGACAAATTTGATCAATGGCTTATTGATGATGATTTAAAATCTGCAAGACATTGCAACTGCATGTTGCAAACAGTTAACAAGAGCAAAATGTGATAATTTTTTATGTGCACCTGTGATTATCAAAAGATACCAACAGTTTTCACTTGTGTTACATAAAAAAAATGAGAATGAAGGCATGACAGATTGCATAAATCATAAAAAAAAAGTTGTGGTAAAGGCCAAATATGCACAGATATGTAGTTTCCAAATTTCTAGAAATTTCTGAAAATAAATTTATTTTTATTTTGCTAATGAATTTATGACCGGCTTTTACGTTGCAGAAGTTCCTAAAATGCAACCTTGGGTCTGAAAGGGCTACAGCAGACCTACTGTTGTGTTGGGAAACTAATCAGTTGGAGAAGGAATCTTAATAGGTATGGCATCACTTAGCTATGGGAATCCTTCCAATTTAATGGAATTCAAACTGAAGTTGCAGGTCAAAGAAATTTTTCGAAGATGCCTTTTTGCGAGTTCAAAAACTATTTGTGTTGTAGCTTTTTCTTAATCTTTTGAGCACGTGAATCATATTTTTGACTCTCCCTTTCACAAGACTTTTCTCTGTTGGCACTTTGAACTTCACAGTACAGGCAACAACACTGTATCTTCACACAGAGTGCATACACAACACTCGAAACCACGTGAACTGGAGTGAACTACAACGGTGAGTAGAAAGGGCACGGAGAGGTGCTGAGACAATGAATCACATTCCTCTTAATTTATGTATGAGCAAAAGTTGTGTGTTCACAATAGGTATTACTATAGCGCATTAGCATCATAGCCCCCGATTCCCTCAACTCTGATGAAGGCACAATTTTATGAGACGTACTCCAGTGGTCGTAGTCATGTCACAATGGGTATATAATTGAATTACATTACATAAAATGTAGTTTCAGAAACACCTTATTTTATTTTCTCTATTTAACTGTAGCAATAAAATTATGGGTGACAGTTTTCAAATACCTTCTAATGTCTTGTGCAGTGCCCGTAGAAGTGCAGGGCCCTCTGTGATTGTACTGTTTGCACATGCCTAAGCCTGGTCCTGTTTGTGATTTACAATTCAGCCAAAGAATACATCACCCATGAATTTCGTTGTACATCAACATAAACAAACATGCGTTTTTGAGAATTTTCAGGAGCTATCATTGTTCTTCACCTAATCTAGCAAATCTGACATTTGGGATTTAGTTACAGTGGGAGACTTTCTAATTAACATATTGTGATACATGAAGTTTTCCCTTAAAGAGTAGCAGCCCTATATATTATCTGCATTTATCATAAACTAACTCTGTTTGCAAGTTTGCTAACAACTATAATTAACATCAAAACATTTTAGGAACCTAGTAATTTTTACCACAGGTTTTTGTGTCGCCTTAACAGAAATCTTGTTTTGTGCATTTGCTTCAGATCTTATAGGGAATTAGCAACTTTTTGGCTCAATAGATTAAGATATAATCAGTGGGCTCAATTTAAAGTTATCTGTCCACTGCCTTGTGATACAATGAACAAGCCAAATTGCAGTCCCACTGTGAATGCTATTCTCAAATACAGAATGAGTTGTTTGACATTTGTAAGCAGCTGTAAATCACCCTGACTACTGTCAAACGACTGGCAGCTGCTGCGACTCAGTATGTACCAGAGGTACCTCGTGTACTGTCTTCTCCTGTGGATCCTGTCTCCTCTGCAGAAAGTACAGGATCTGTCATTACATGTCCACCTGACTGTGAGTGGCATGTCAATGATAGGTCTAGGCATTCTGTATAGGGTGGACAGGGACCAGGGAGGACTCAGGATGTTGTACTGTTCCCCCTTACCAGCAAGTGTGCTGTATGTCACTGAAACTGAAACTGACCAAGTGGGACTCACGTCACCTGTTTTAGAGAAACCTGTTTCCTCCAGTGTCAGGAGGCAAACACTAAGGGTAGGGATCTATTAATCATTGGTAGTTCAAATGTATGGTGAAAGATTATACCCCTTAAGGAAATGGCTGCAAGGTACAGGAAAGGACACCCGATGTATTCAGTGTGTATGCCTGGGGGGTAAATTCAACATGTCGAAGAGGCTAGTCTGGCAGCCATTGAGGGAACATGGTGCTACCAGCTACAGATTGTGGTGCACGTTGGAACAAATGATGCCTATCATCTAGGCTCAGAGGTCATTCTGCGCTTTGTTGGCAGAACACTTGGAAGATGCAACAAACCCTCTAAAGAGACGGCTTACATTACACTTGTCCGTCCTCTGCTGGAATATTGCTGCACTGTGCGAGATCCTTACCAGGAAGGATTGATGGAGGACATCAAAAGAATGCAAAGAAGGGCAGCCCATTTCGTGTTATTGCGCAATGGGGGTGAGAGTGCCACTGATATGATACGCAAGTTGGGGTGGCAGTCACTGAAACAAAGGTGATTTTCTTTGCGGCGAGATCTAATTACGAAATTTCAATCACCAACCTTCTCTTCTGAATGCGAAAATATCTTGTTGACACCCACCTACGTAGGGAGAAATGATCATCGTAATAAAATAAGAGAAATCAGAGCTCGAACGGAAATATTTAGGTGTTCCTTTTTTCCATGCACCATTCGAGAGTGGAATGGTAGAGAAGTAGTATGAAAATGGTTCGATGATCCCTCTGCCAGGCTCTTAAGTGTGAATTGCAGAATAACGATATAGATGTAGATTCCAGTGACTGGCAGAAAAGTTTGAGAAGACCAGCCTTCCATGTGGACTTTCAACAGAGCTCACAATGTGCGACATTGTCCCCAGAACTGATTGTGGGCCTTTTGTGCTGAGCTGAGTGGAAGAACCGAACCAAAGACTTTTTTGAAGGTTCTGTGACAAGCTAGGCTACAACTTCCTGGACCTTGTAAAGAATCATATTATTTTTCCCCCCTCTCATTCTTTTCTTTTTATACATGTAAGATACAGATATAAAATAATAGATAATATTGGTATACAAACAAAACAAGTAGAGATACACTCTTCAATTGATTAATCTTCACCTGTTTGTCTCTATAAGTGATAACGGGCAGACGTATTACGAGTACTGCTGAGATAATATTGTTAAAAAAAATGATTATTCCAACCATACATTAAAGAAGTGTTATTGCCTGTGCCAAGAATCCTGCATCTAGAGGATAATTTGCTTGAGCAAAAGATGGGTGGTCTGGAACCAGTATTGTCATACCAATCTCTATGCACAATAGCGGTAACAGGAAAAGGATGTATGTAAATTTATGAATGTTAATCTAATAATGTATTGAATATTAAAGGTCTGTTGATATTAATGACAGTTAAAGTATACTCAGGAGATGAGTATTTTCCAATTTCTTTCAGTTATTCTTCCAAAATTTCTTTTTTAATTATTTAAGCAGCAATTTTTAATCAGCTTCCATTACATATTTGTGCACGCTTCCTTATTCTCTCAGACATTCAAAGAACAGTGCTGAGCAGAATGAACAGACCTTTCAGTTGTTGAGATAAAAATTTTTTGACGTTAATGGTCCATTTTATCATTACAAGAAACTAATGAAGGCTTTATTGCATTTGTTACATGTCCATGAGAATGGGACTAATAAAAACTTGAAGGAGCAAATTAAAATTAAATTCTGCCTACAAATGAGACGCGCCGGGAATGCAGATTTCAGCAGTTAAGGTAGGAAGCTGCTATGCTGTGTGCTTGGTGCCAACTCTCTCACAGTAGGTAATCTCTTTTCCTTCCAATTATTATCCTTTATAGAAAGTGCATTTGTATAGGAAAGATGAAAATTTGTAGGAAGTCAACATTAAAGTGCAAAATAATTCATTCAAATTCTGTTGGACTGTACTGTTCACAATGGAGTCAAAGGAAATGGCCATTGTTGAAAACTCATTACAAAATGAAATATTCAAAGATGTCGGAAATCCGAACTTGGCAGCAGCTGAAAGTAACGTGCCAACTTGTGAACTGGCCGATGGCTACCAAAACAACCAGGTTGGTGCCCCACTATTAAGAATTGATGACACTGGTGATATAACTAAACATGATGTCACTTTTATGCCACTCGATGAGACAAATTTTCAGGTCTCACCAGGAAACATTTTTTCAAATAGTGAAACTGAAGCATGTGACTTTGAAAATTCCTTTGATTATTTGCTCACGACGTCACGAACGCAAGAACAGGAAACAGTTCACAAAAGCAATGCAAATACTAGTGAGATACACACTCTGACACAGCTCATGCGGCTAATAACACAACAGTTTGCACAGCAAAATCGGGCATTTAACGATTTCAAGAATAGTATTTGTCAACAGTTCAGTGAGCTGAACAAAACTATACACACTGAATTATCTGACAAATTATCCAGTAAGTTCACAGATCTCAGTAAACAACTAAAACGAGAAATAATTACCTACATGTCCCACAATATAAATACATTAACGGAAAAAGTAACATCTGTAGACTATAAGCAGGAACAACTTGCAAGTGAGTTACACAACCTTAGTGAAGCATATTCTCAAATTCAGGAGACGCAAACTGAAGTGGATGCATCGGTAAAAAATGTGTCGGATACAGTCAGCAAGCTACAAGAGGTATGCAAAAACCTACTTACAGAAATACACAAATTGAGTCTAAGAATAGGTCAGTTAAGTGTCAGTATTTGTTAAATTACAGAGAGGTAAGTTATGTGCAGATGTAAAGGAAATAACTGAAAAAGCTGAAACCGGGATGCTGGATAAGGGCTGCGCCCTTGCTGAAAAGGTAGTGTCAGAATTCTAAATTTATGTATATACTGTAGAAGCAGCTCTAAAAGTGAAAGAAAGTCAATTCTACCTAAAACAGATTCAGGTATAAAGGAAGCAGGGGAAAGTTTACAAGGCAGTGATGCTAAAACTACTGACATTCCAAAACAACATATGTCAGGAAACAAACCCATGCTTTTAGAGAAGTTAGATACCTCTACTGGTTACCCACAATATGGAATTAGTCTGTTCAAGGAAAATAGATTGGCATAATGCAACAACACTTGCCAACAGTTGCACCTGTCAGCAAGCGCAGTTGCCATGTGCTATGCCACAAGCGAGCATAAAAATGCCTGTCACTGACTAAGCCGCATGTTTGTCAACGTTACTTGCAGATGAGGGATTACTTAGGCATCGACAATTTCCAATATTTACTTATGAAGGGAAAAGAACACACCCTGTGGACTTTATCAGAGCATTTCGAAATGTTTAACCAAATACCTGGACTGAAGTCCAGAAAATTAGATTTGTTGTTGGATATACACAAGATGACATTCTGCTATGGGCTATGGACATGGTGGACTGTTGCCACTATTATGAACAGTTTGAGAGAGCTTTTCTGGATAATTATTGATCTGAGGCCGTACAAGAGAGCCTCAGACATGAAGTATTCAACCTAGCTCCATTCAGTAGCTTGTACGGAAGCTTAAGGGGCTATTTTGAAAAATATTTGAATAAAACCAGATACTGGATGCACCCGGTAACTCAAGTAGACGTGCTGTAAATTTTAAAGAGCCATCTTCCGCCCACATTAGGGAAAAACTCATTACCATCCTGGAACATGACATCGAATACTTTTTACCTATACTGGACTCATTAGATTTGAAATATGAAGCGAGACCAGTACCATCCAAGCCTGTAAATATGCTGACAGCAACACATATTTATGAACCAACAAGTAAACAACAGATTCGTAGTACAACACGGATGGCAACTTTACCCTGCACAGACCTATGGTAATGGTAACGGTAATCACAACGTCAATGGAGAAAGCCGTAAATACAAAGGTGGATATAAAAGAAATGGGCAAATATTTAGCAAAAACAACTACAACAAGCGAGTAGCATATGGCCAGCCTGTACAATATGTACAGACTCAAGCTACCGGCATTAATCAGCTGATCGCTTGGCAAACGCAAAACAATACCAGACAACAGAATAACCCACAGACGGTGGAATTTGGCCAGCAAAGTAACACACATATGCCAAATAACGTGCAGAGGCAAAGAGAATTTCAGATGAGAGCCTCTCAGGATACTAGTTAGCGTAATCAAACACCAACAGTCCACATAGTGGAAGTTAAACCTAATCCAGAGACCAATGCCACCAGGATGCCGGAAAGGTTGAACTGGTCATGGTAGGCCCCCGTTCTGTGACCTTGGAGGGGAGTGGGGGCAGAAGCTTGATCGAGACTTGCTTTATCAGATACAATTATGGTAATGATGTGAGAGATGATCAGTATCAAGATAATGAGGGTACATAGAAAAAATTGACAGAGAACAAGGTATAAGCTACTATTAAAGCCAAAATATTTGACCTTGATGTACCCATTGTGCTTGACACAGGTGCTATGAATAATTTGATGTCACAGAGATTCATTCAAGAATCGTATACCCACACTGCCAGTATAAAATTGCGAGGTACAAACTGCCACTGGTCAGATATTGAAAGGAGTCAAGATACAAGCTTTAATTCCCATAGAATTAGGACAGTTTTCTGTACGATGCAATTTTTGATAGTAGAGGAATTAATAGTTAATTGTTTAATCAGTATGGATACATTTAGGACATACCAAGTACTAATTGATACAGGAAAAGGACAATGTCATTTTACTGTAAATAACCAATATTTGTAATAGACCTAACCAGGGAAGCACTAATAGATATAAAACTGACGTTACTCATGACTTTGAAGTTCAATTGGTAAATCTAATCGTTATGTTTGTCAACACATACAATAACGAACAGAAGTCAGTAGAAGAAGGAAATTTCGGCACAATAAGCACAAAAGTAAGTGAATCAAAGTGCCTCTCTCAAGAACAGCCAGCGGAACTTAGGGAACTGATACTTGCTTATATACATGTATTTGAAAAAAGGTGTTACTAAGGATTTCGCGTACAAAATGGAAGTGTATCCTCACAAAACATTTTCTTCTACCTCATACCCTATACCATGGTCAAAGAGGGAAGCAGTAAGAAAAGAGATTAACAGGAAGCTTGAATGGGTCCTAATACAACCATCATTTTCCCCTTATTGTAATCCTATCTTGGCTGTGAGTAAGCCAGATAGCAAAGTGCACTTGGTCATCGACACACATATCACTAATAAGATTTTGTATCAGTCAGAACACGTCCAGTCAATTTAGAGGAACAGCTGATGAAATACTATAATGCTAAATTTCTTACTATAATCGACCTCTGGTCTTCATATTAGCAAATAAACCTACATGAAGAAAGTCGGAAGTATACCACCTTCGTATGTTGGGGCAAGAGCTTCGAATTTCAAGTATTGCCATTTGTATTGAACATAAGTGCAGGTGTATTTATCTCTGCACTTGACAAAGTGCTAGGGTCCGAACTTTTGAGTAAGGTAACAGTATATGTGGATGACATTTTAGTCGCTACACCAACCTGGGTAGAACATTTAAGAGTAATTGAACAAGTATTGAGCCATTTTTTCGAATATGGAGTAACAGCAAATCTCAAGAAATCTAATTTTGGACAAGAAAAGGTAAAATTTTTAGGACACGTAATCTATTCGGAAGGCACACTGCCAGATCCTAATAAACTTGATGCCATTAGGAACTGCCTCAAAACAAGAGACAATTAAAGGCATATTTAGGCTTAGTGTCATTTTTCAGAACTTTCATCCCTAACCAATTTATGAACAACGATGCTTCACTCAATCTTCTCCAGAAAAACAGACTTTGGTTATGGGACAAGCAATGTTAAACCAATTTCAAAAACATCAAGCGAGCCTTATTAAATGCTAATATTTTATTTCAGCCAGACATGAGGAAAGGTTTTTGTTTATGCACCGATGCATCTTCTCACGGTCTGGGTGCGTGTCTTTTCAAATGTTAGAAGAGGAGGGAAATCTCATGCCTAAAGTAATTAGCTTCACCAGTAGCATCTTATCCAAAGCCTAACGTTCTTATTCAGTCATGGAGTTGGAGGTTTTGGCTGTAATTGGTCCTTTAAAAGGTTTGAATATTTTCTTTGGGGTAAACAAACCAAAGTGTACTGTGACCATCGGTCCCAATTGTTTTTGTTAACTTGTAAATTGCTACACGGAGATATAGCCAGATTGTGTATGTATCTTCAATAATTCGATTTTGAAATAGTATACATAAAAGGAAATCAAAATTAATTGATGATGCTCTTTCTCGATTACCACAAGGCTTAGAGGAAGTCAACAATCTTTTAGAGCAGGAAGGTGAAATAAGGGCTACGTTGATGGAGGACAAAACATTCTGCCCATACTATGTCCACATGTGTAAACGTATGGAGCAATTACAGCAGGAAGACACACACTGGGGTAAGGTAAGAGCAAAACATACACATAACGGTGATGAAAAATTGAAAAGGTATTTCATTATTCACAAAGTGTTCTGTTCCATATGAACCCTCCCGAAGTAGAACAATGGCAAGTGTGTTTGCCAGAGGAATATGTGGATGATTTTACCTCATACACACACGTTACTTGGGGCCATTATGTCACTGCAAAATGCACTGATAAAATATCTAAATATTGTTTTTCCCCAACCTTATATGCAGAGTACTACAGGTGGTGAGAAAGTGTATTATTTGCCAGAAAGCAAAACATTCTAACATCTCCAAACAGGTAGAACTATATCCCATTGCGGCTAAGAAACCTCTAGAAAAGGTATCATTAGATGTGGCTGGACCCTACCCCAGAGGTAAAGGGGGAGTAAAGTATATAGTAGGCCTGGATGATATTTTCACAAAATACGTAAAACTGTATGTTGTACAGAAAGCTATAGCCAGTTCAATTATAAGACGAATCAAAGAGGATTATTTTGCAAGAGTAGGAAAACCAGAAGTCATGTTAACAGATAATGCCTCATATTTTGTGGGATGTGAATGGAAAGAGTTTGTAGATTCCAACAAATCAAACACATCTTAGTATCCAAATTTCATCCCAAAGTGTCCCCAATAGAAAGGGTGTTTAAGGAATTCAACAGGTTTGTGAGGACCTATATACCTTGTAAACATACCAAGTGGATTGAATATTTCACTCCTTTCTTACAAGTTGTTAACAGCCTTCCCCATACGTCAACTGGATTTACACCAAATCAACGGATGTTCAATTGCAAACAAGTAGACTAATGGAAAAAACCTTTGCTCAAGTTCCCCGATACTGGAATTATCACTGGATGATAAAATGTGACAAGCAGTAATGAACCTCGAAACCTGGGCTAAATTTAGGAAAAGAATTTACAACAGAAAGGTGAAACTTACAACACAGTTTTACAAAGGACAAAAAGTGTTACTTAGAACACATCCCAAATCCACAAAAATTGGGAAACTGAACAGTAAGTGGCAATTATTACACACCGGACCATACATAATTACTAAAATTCCCTACCCGGACCGAGTGAGGTGGTGCATTGGTTAGCACACTGGACTTGCATTTGGGAGGACGACGGTTCAATCCCATGTCTGGCCATCCTTATTTCGGTGTTCTGTGATTCCCCTAATTGCTCCAGCCAAATGCCGGGATGGTTCCTTTGAAAGAGTGTGGCTGACTTCCTTCCCTGTCCTTCCCTAATCCGATGAGACTGAAGACCTCGTTGTCTGGTCTCTTCTCCCAAACAACCCCAACCCTACCCTGGAGCATACAGATTGGCACACATGAATATGGGTAAATACAAGGGCCTTTATGCACACGAAGACTTGAGAAAGTTTACATATTGAAGAAGGGCTGTATACCCTCCAAGTTGTATATATGTATAATAATATTAGATTTATGATGCTGGAAAATCACATTCCAGAATTTATGTTGTTAGTTGATAAGAAAAATTTTTGTTTGTGTTTTTTCTTATATGTCAAATGTGTGAATGATAAGGTGAGTGGGTGTAACAAGGAAAAATTTTACTTTTATGTGTCTAGAAATGATCATTCTTTAAACACAATGCTTTGCCTTGCATGTAGCCCTGTTGGTAAATTAACAAACGAACTTATGAAATGCACAGTAGCACGCAATGCACTACCTAACTCGCCACAACGTTGGTGGTAACAGAGCGATGCAGGAAATGCACATTGGGGAGAAAGCTAGTCAACAAACTGCAAGCACGTGCACGGCAGACAGACACAACTGGAAGTGTTGGAGCACCCAAAACAAACAAACCCTATGAGCTACAGCCTGCACTATCATTTTCAAAGCCTATTGCATACTGTAAGCAGGGATATAGAAAATTAAGGGAGAGTCTATACTACAACTGTCTACACAAACACAAACAAAGATAAGTTAAGGGATTGTATGAATTGAAAGGGATCCTAAACTAGGAGATATTTACTGAAGTTATGCTACTATGTGCATTATTTTACATATTTAAATATTGAAAGTATGTGCATTAATTATAATTGAGGGACCAGAAACTCTTGCTGCAGGTAAACAAGCTAGTACAATATAAGTGGCAAACTAAACAAGAGATCGCACCACGCTTATAATACACTTTATCTTTCCGATTTATAAGATAAGTAGAGATGCAAACAAGACATTAAATGAGCTTGTGGTAGCCCAACTGCACGCTAAAGTAAATGAATATACGAAAGGGGTATTAGTGACCACTAAGCCACTGTCCACTTATCTATGAAGATTTAGTTTTAAGTTAGTATTAATTTTTTTTTCTTCCAGGGAACAATGCGTTGACATGTCCTAAAGTGAAGAAAGATAAATGCTTGTCGAGTGTTAGGTACCATATAAACATTAAGAAAGGACTGCACTGTAAGTAAATATAGTTGTAAGTTCATGATATGTATGAATGTGATAGTGTGAAAATATGTGCATAAGAATATAGTTGCAGTACATCGCATATCACAATGCTGAACCAAGGTGGAGCACTTCCAAATAATCAAGGTGTTGAAACCTAACTATCGTGAGCGTCAACTACCCATGAAAGCATCAAACACCTGATTTACACTGAAATTTTTATACACGTTTGCTACTTATATACACACATAACATATGTATACCTCAGCATATAAAATGGTTATTCTTTATACAATGAACATAACAAGTAAATGGGAAGAAGTAGCAAGCATGGACATAACAAGAAGAACTGCAACACCGTAAGATGATCATAACAAGTAAATATTGAGCTACACTTTAAACACTGAATAAGTATTCTATATGATTAGTATCATCAGGGTTACATTGTTTATAAACAGCAAACTATTTTGTTCTTGGGATCACAATTAAGTCTAGTAACAAGACATAACTGAGCACATAAATGCCTTTCCATGAAATTTCCTCAACCCTGTTGTGTGTAGATCCATCCTGGAGAATGCTTAGAGAGGCAAGGTCATGTGTAGTTATTTGAGCAGCACACTGAATCTGTTGTAGTTCCTATTGTTTACTTCTTTAATTCTTTGAAATTGACAAATATGCTCTGACAAGAAGTCACTGTAAATTGAAATGAAGTGTATGTCAATTTATGCCATAAAGAAAAGAATCTATTATTATATGAATGTTATGTAAAGAATGTAAAACCAAATGAGAGTAAAGAGTGTAATATAATTGGAATTGAACAATGTATCGAAATCATAATTTAAGAAAATGTACTAAAACAAAATGAAAATCATACTATAATGTATATAAGCAACAAAAGGACATGTCAGCAAATGGATAAGATAAGTTTATTTTTGCAGTTGAATTTTTTTTTTATGTGTACAGTATGTGGAAATGACACTACAGAAATTTTGTGTAATGCAACGGTATCTAAGAAGCTCAAAAACAAAGTGGTGTGTGTGTGTGTAAGATATTTGGGTGTGCGCATGATGAACTAAAAATGACAATACTTCATGTAACATGAATTTTCTGTGCTTGACAACTTTGTAAAAGCGGCAAGAAACTTACCTTGTCGGCGGATGTTGGATGTACAGCTGGTGTCCCCAGTGAATAAGTGCCAGCAACGAGGTGAAATATATTCCTGGGGCCACTGATATGGGAACCAGTTGTCACCAAATTGAAGATTTCACAAAGGTACACACCATTAAATGCGAGCTTCATGAATTTGTGCAGTGAAGGCTATGTGAATGCATGACACAGGCACTCTGAGTTTGTATTAAACATTTGAAAGCGAGCTGGGATGGTAACGGACATTGAGCTGCACGCACATGCTTCGCAAGCTAAACACTGAGTAGATACTGACTGACAATAATGGGGCTATGTGGTTACAACAAGCACTTTGCTATGAAGGAAAACGTATGTACGTATGTGTGTGTTTAGGGAGGTGACATGCCTATATAAATTGACAACCATATAGGATACATACAATGGCTGAAGAATAAAGGCTATTCCCATACTGGCCAGGGTTATCAACCCATAAAAAAAAGCTCAGACACTGTGCACCTCCATATGACATCAGTGCACCGTGGGGGCAATTGTAAAGAGTTACAGTACATTTGTTTTTTCCTCAGGTTCTTTTCTTTTTACAAATATGTATATATATAAAATAATAATAATTTTGTACCTTAGATAATGTTGTTGTTGTGGTCTTCAGTCCTGAGACTGGTTTGATGCAGCTCTCCATGCTACTCTATCCTGTGCAAGATTCTTCATCTCCCAGTACCTACTGCAACCTACATCCTTCTGAATCTGCTTAGTGTATTCATCTCTTGGTCTCCCCCTACGATTTTTACCCTCCACGCTGCCCTCCAATACTAAATTGGTGATCCCTTGATGCCTCAGAACATGTCCTACGAACCGATCCCTTCTTCTGGTCAAGTTGTGCCACAAACTTCTCTTCTCCCCAATCCTATTCAATACTTCCTCATTAGTTATGTGATCTACCCATCTAATTTTCAGCATTTCGAAAGCTTCTATTCTCTTCTTGTCCAAACTATTTATCGTCCATGTTTCACTTCCATACATGGCTACACTCCATACAAATACTTTCATAATGACTTCCTGACACTTAAATCTATAGTCGATGTTAACAAATTTCTCTTCTTCAGAAACGCTTTCCTTGCCATTGCCAGTCTACATTTGATATCCTCTCTACTTCGACCATCATCAGTTATTTTGCTCCCCAAATAGCAAAACTCCTTTACTACTTTAAGTGTCTCATTTCCTAATATAATTCCCTCAGCATCACCCGACTTAATTCGACTACATTCCATTATCCTCGTTTCCTTTTGTTGATGTTCATCTTATATCCTCCCTTCAAGATACCATCCATTCCGTTCAACTGCTCTTCCAAGTCCTTTGCTGTCTCTGACAGAATTACAATGTCATCGGCGAACCTCAAAGTTTTTATTTCTTCTCCATGGATTTTAATACCTACTCCGAATTTTTCTTTTGTTTCCTTTACTGCTTGCTCAATATACAGATTGAATAACATCGGGGAGAGGCTACAACCCTGTCTTACTCCCTTCCCAACCACTGCTTCCCTTTCATGTCCCTTGACTCTTATAACAGAGCTTGGATGGCATGAACAGGTACAGCTGCCCATGCAGCTTCAACACAATACCACAGTTCATCAAGAGTAGTGACTGGCGTATTGTGATGAGCCAGTTGCTCAGCCACCACTGACCAGACGTTTTCAATTAGTGAGAGATCTGGAGGACGTGCTGGCCAGGGCAGCAGTCGAACATTTTCTGTATCCAGAAAGGCCAGTACAGGGCCTGCAACATGAGGTTGTGCGTTATCCTGCTGAAATGTAGGGTTTCGCAGGGATCGAATGAAGGGTAGAGCCATGGGTTGTACACATCTGAAATGTAACATCCACTGTTCAAAGTGCCATCAATGAGAACAAGAGGTGACCAAGACGTGTAACCAATGGCACCCCATACCATCATGCTGGGTGATGCGCCAGTATGGACATGATGAATACACGCTTCCAATATGCGTTCACTGCAATGTCGCCAAACACGGATGCGACCATCATGATGCTGTAAACAGAATTTGGATTCATCTGAAAAAAATGACGTTTTGCCATTTGTGACCCAGGTTTGCTGTTGAGTACACCATCGCACGCACTCCTGTCTGTGATGCAGCATCAAGGGTAATGATTAGCTTTTCAGAGCATTCACACAAGGTTGGCGCCAGTGGCGACACCTACAACGTGCTGACATGAGGAAAGTTTCCAACCAATTTCTCACACACAAACAGCAGTTGACCAGCATTGCCCGGTGAAATGTTGTCGTGATGCCTCATGTAAGGAGGGTAAATATGTACCTTGTCGGCGGATGTTGGATGTACAGCTGGTGTCCCCAGTGAATAAGTGCCAGCAACGAGGTGAAATATATTCCTGGGGCCACTGATATGGGAACCAGTTGTCACCAAATTGAAGATTTCACAAAGGTACACACCATTAAATGCGAGCTTCATGAATTTGTGCAGTGAAGGCTATGTGAATGCATGACACAGGCACTCTGAGTTTGTATTAAACATTTGAAAGCGAGCTGGGATGGTAACGGACATTGAGCTGCACGCACATGCTTCGCAAGCTAAACACTGAGTAGATACTGACTGACAATAATGGGGCTATGTGGTTACAACAAGCACTTTGCTATGAAGGAAAACGTATGTACGTATGTGTGTGTTTAGGGAGGTGACATGCCTATATAAATTGACAACCATATAGGATACATACAATGGCTGAAGAATAAAGGCTATTCCCATACTGGCCAGGGTTATCAACCCATAAAAAAAAAGCTCAGACACTGTGCACCTCCATATGACATCAGTGCACCGTGGGGGCAATTGTAAAGAGTTACAGTACATTTGTTTTTTCCTCAGGTTCTTTTCTTTTTACAAATATGTATATATATAAAATAATAATAATTTTGTACCTTAGATAATGTTGTTGTTGTGGTCTTCAGTCCTGAGACTGGTTTGATGCAGCTCTCCATGCTACTCTATCCTGTGCAAGATTCTTCATCTCCCAGTACCTACTGCAACCTACATCCTTCTGAATCTGCTTAGTGTATTCATCTCTTGGTCTCCCCCTACGATTTTTACACTCCACGCTGCCCTCCAATACTAAATTGGTGATCCCTTGATGCCTCAGAACATGTCCTATGAACCGATCCCTTCTTCTGGTCAAGTTGTGCCACAAACTTCTCTTCTCCCCAATCCTATTCAATACTTCCTCATTAGTTATGTGATCTACCCATCTAATTTTCAGCATTTCGAAAGCTTCTATTCTCTTCTTGTCCAAACTATTTATCGTCCATGTTTCACTTCCATACATGGCTACACTCCATACAAATACTTTCATAATGACTTCCTGACACTTAAATCTATAGTCGATGTTAACAAATTTCTCTTCTTCAGAAACGCTTTCCTTGCCATTGCCAGTCTACATTTGATATCCTCTCTACTTCGACCATCATCAGTTATTTTGCTCCCCAAATAGCAAAACTCCTTTACTACTTTAAGTGTCTCATTTCCTAATATAATTCCCTCAGCATCACCCGACTTAATTCGACTACATTCCATTATCCTCGTTTCCTTTTGTTGATGTTCATCTTATATCCTCCCTTCAAGATACCATCCATTCCGTTCAACTGCTCTTCCAAGTCCTTTGCTGTCTCTGACAGAATTACAATGTCATCGGCGAACCTCAAAGTTTTTATTTCTTCTCCATGGATTTTAATACCTACTCCGAATTTTTCTTTTGTTTCCTTTACTGCTTGCTCAATATACAGATTGAATAACATCGGGGAGAGGCTACAACCCTGTCTTACTCCCTTCCCAACCACTGCTTCCCTTTCATGTCCCTCGACTCTTATAACTGCCATCTGGTTTCTGTACAAATTGTAAATAGCCTTTCGCTCCCTGTATTTTACCCCTGCCACCTTTAGAATTTGAAAGAGAGTATTCCAGTCAACATTGTCAAAAGCTTTCTCTAAGTCTACACATCCTAGAAACGTAGGTTTGCCTTTCCTTAATCTTTCTTCTAAGATAAGTCGTAAGGTCAGTATTGCCTCACGTGTTCCTTTATTTCTACGGAATCCAAACTGATCTTCCCCGAGGTCAGCTTCTACTAGTTTTTCCATTCGTCTGTAAAGAATTTGTGTTAGTATTTTGCAGCTGTGGCTTATTATACTGATTGTTTGGTAATTTTCACATCTGTCAGCACCTGCTTTCTTTGGGATTGGAATTATTATATTCTTCTTGAAGTCTGAGGGTATTTCACCTGTTTCATACATCTTGCTCACCAGATGGTAGAGTTTTGTCAGGACTGGCTCTCCCAAGGGTGTCAGTAGTTCCAATGGAATGTTGTCTGCTCCGGGGGCCTTGTTTCGACTCAGGTCTTTCAGTGCTCTGTCAAACTCTTCACGCAGTATCGTATCTCCCATTTCATCTTCATCTACATCCTCTTCCATTTCCATAATATTGTCCTCAAGTACATCACCCTTGTATAGACCCTCTATGTACTCCTTCCACCTTTCTGCTTTCCCTTCTTAATATTGGCATACAAACAAAACAAGTAGAGAGATGTTCTTCGATTGATTAATCTTCACCTGTTAGTCTCTCTAAGTGATTATTATGAGTTCTGCCAAGTTAATATTGTTAAAAAAAATGTTTATTCCAACCATACATTAAAGAAGTGTTATAGAAAGTTATCAGGAAAGCAAAGTTTATTCATACATTCATATTCTGTTCATCATTTTGCCTATGCCAATAATCTTGCATCTAGAGGATTGAAGCGAACAAGAAGAATTTGCCTGAGCAGAGAAGGGGTTATATGGAACCAGTATTGTCATGCCAATCTCTATGCACAATAGTGGTAGCAGGAAAAGGATGTACATAAATTTATGAATGTTAATCTAATAATGTATTGAATATTGAAGGTCTGTTGATATTAATGCCACCTAAAGTTCACTCAGGATAAGAATACTTTCCAATTTCTTTCAATTATTCTTCCAATATTTCTTTTATAATTATTTAAACAGCAATTTTCAGTTTCCATTATATATTACACTACTGACCATTAAAATTGCTACACCAAGAAGAAATGCAGATGACAAACGGGAACTCATTGGACAAATTTATTATACTAGAACTCACATGTGATTACATTTTCACTCAATTTGGGTGCATAGATCTTGAGAAATCAGTACCCAGAATAACCATCTCTGGCCATAATAATGGCCTTGAAATGCCTGGGCATTGAGTCAAACAGAGCTTGGATGGCATGAACAGGTACAGCTGCCCATGCAGCTTCAACACAATACCACAGTTCATCAAGAGTAGTGACTGGCGTATTGTGATGAGCCAGTTGCTCAGCCACCACTGACCAGACGTTTTCAATTAGTGAGAGATCTGGAGGACGTGCTGGCCAGGGCAGCAGTCGAACATTTTCTGTATCCAGAAAGGCCAGTACAGGGCCTGCAACATGAGGTTGTGCGTTATCCTGCTGAAATGTAGGGTTTCGCAGGGATCGAATGAAGGGTAGAGCCATGGGTTGTACACATCTGAAATGTAACATCCACTGTTCAAAGTGCCATCAATGAGAACAAGAGGTGACCAAGACGTGTAACCAATGGCACCCCATACCATCATGCTGGGTGATGCGCCAGTATGGACATGATGAATACACGCTTCCAATATGCGTTCACTGCAATGTCGCCAAACACGGATGCGACCATCATGATGCTGTAAACAGAATTTGGATTCATCTGAAAAAAATGACGTTTTGCCATTTGTGACCCAGGTTTGCTGTTGAGTACACCATCGCACGCACTCCTGTCTGTGATGCAGCATCAAGGGTAACCGCAGGCATGGCCTCTGAGCTGATACTCGATGCTGCTGCAAACATCATCAAACTGTTTGTGCAGGTTGTTGTTGTTTTGCAAACGTCCCCATCTGTTGACTCAGGGATCAAGACATGACTGCATGATCCATTACAGCCATGCGGATAAGATGCCTGTCTTCTCAACTGTTAGAGATACGAGGCCGTTGGGATCCAGCATGGCATTCCGTATTACCCTCCTGAACCCACTGATTCCATATTCTGCTAACAGTCATTGGATCTTGACCAACGTGAGCAGCAATGTCGTGATACGATAAACCACAATTGTGATAGGCTACAATCCGACCTTTGTCAAAGTCGGAAACGTGATGGTACATATTTACCCTCCTTACATGAGGCATCACGACAACATTTCACCGGGCAATGCTGGTCAACTGCTGTTTGTGTGTGAGAAATTGGTTGGAAACTTTCCTCATGTCAGCACGTTGTAGGTGTCGCCACTGGCGCCAACCTTGTGTGAATGCTCTGAAAAGCTAATCATTTGCATATCACAGCATCTTCTTCCTGTCGGTTAAATTTCGTGTCTGTCGCATGTCATCTTTGTGGTGTAGCAATTTTAATGGCCAGTAGTGTATATTTTATGCATGCCCCCCTATTCTCTCAGACATTATGCAACCTGTGGCATATGACTGATGCTGAGGTCATGTAAGAACTGTAGGGTCCCTCTAAATAGGTCAATGTTCGCTACAATACTGCTTAAATCTTGATTAGAATTAACTGTCTGAATTAAACAAAGCAATTTCCTGCTGACGGAGGGTACTTTGATCCAAAATCATAGCCATTGTGTCTCCTGTTTGCTACTGTTACTGATTGTTGTCTGTTACAGAGGAAAACTAGGTTCATAGTGTTGTAAGAATATTTTTCTAAAGAATCAATATTTAACTATGTGTCCTTTATTAAATTTCTTCCCATTGTTGATCCTATAAATACTCTCTCGATAGTGTAACTGGGTCAGCACTTATAATTCCATGAAACTGTATGGCTCCGTATCAGTCAAACATGATTGATAGGGATACTTTGATGGTGCCATTTGCAGGTAAACAATTTACTATAGGGCTCACATTTGAGAGACAGATGAATTTAGAAATAAATTAACAGCTGTTGTTGCACTATACTTTTCTATTCCTGTTGGGAATACTACTGTGCGGACCAAACCAGAGCTATACAACAGCAACTCTTAAGTGCTTTTGATGAAAGATATTTCCTAAAGAGGCACATACACATAAATCAATAAATAAATGAATGTTATGTGATAACGATGGCAAATCCAAAGAAATTTAAAGTTTTTGGCCATAGATCCTTTATGCAGATCATAGGTGGGCAACCAGCAACCTGCGGGCCACATCTGGTGCACAATAAGTTTCAGTTTGGCCTGCCAAAGAAATTCCAGGAGAAAGAAAAATGAGTGTTATTTCAGAAAAACATGTTTTGAGGCATAATTTAATGGCATGGTATGTCAGAGAAGGAAAACCATTCATATTGCCGAATTACCCAATAAACATTCTCATGGACACTACAGTTTTGAATTTGTGCTAGGAGCATTGCTGTTGCCTTATGATGCAGCCTGTGAGCTTAAGGGGACTTTTCGGATTATTATCCCTTATTAATATTTGATCTCTCCTGAATAATTTGATGAATTATTTGTCAAAAAATTCCCATTGGAAGTGTAGTTTCTATCATTTCAAAGTTAATAGTGCGAGTGTAAAATTATCTGGTCATTCTGCACTGACATGCCTAAGTATCTCTATCTCTTGAACTATTCAATCTAAAAGACTGTGGTTTTCACCTATTTATTCCTTGAAATCATGTTAATGTTCGTGTTAAGAGGTTGGATGCACTGTGTAAACAGAAATGGCGATATAGCACATGCATTTTGTTTATTTACTTTGTGGTTGTCGTGTTTCATAAGTTTTGAACTGAAAACATAGTGGTTTGGTGTGTTATTATATGCTCTTATACCTCTTTTCAACATGACAAAAAGAAAGGGTTGTTTTAAGAAGCGACGTTTCCATGGAAATCGGCATATCACAAAATCTGTGTTGATCTTGAAATAGATTTTTCACAGACCCATGATAAGAATACATCTACTAGTGCTTCGAAGAGGAAACTTGGAGACCATGAGGATTTATTTATTGGCAAAGATCAAAATAGTTTAGGTTATGTTCTTTTGGATTTGAGTGTGTTAGGACAAGTTTTGCAAGAATCTGTGTCATGTAAGGTTTGTGGTGGGCAAATTAGCATCTCTGAGGACTCATCTGCAAGGACTGGACTGGCTAACAAACCTGATATTCAGTGCGAAGTTTGCAGGCTCTCGACATCATTTTGGACTTCTAAAAAGTGCAAGAATGACTTGTTTGAGAGCAATGTTAGGGTACGTTAATGCTGCCTTCTCACAGCTGGCAGCCTGCTGCTGGCACACGGCACCTTGCTACTTGCCGGCAGCCTTGTCGCATGTACGCTGCAGGTACCTTGCTGCTCGCTGTGTGTATTCATCCTTCAGCTATTACATTACAGGAAAGTGCACAACTACAGTGGCGTCAAGGGTAAAACGTGTTCTCCACATTGTCTGATGACAGTGACAGTGATTTGTTTGCTACAAAAATGTGGTTGTTGGAATGGAGAAGGAAGAGGAAGTATGGAGTGCACCCTTTGAATGCTGAACGTCCTCACTACGGATACTTTCACAAGTATTACCAACAGCTCAAAAACTATCCAGATCGCTTTTTCAGACATTTACAAATGTCACAAGAAACTTTCCAGTATGTTCTAAATCTCATCGAACCATGAATAGCTAAACAGATGAAGATTCAGCCCAATGTTGTTAATGCAATTTCTGTGGAGGAACACCTGGTACTCACTCTGAGGTAATATTCATCAGATTTTATTTATGTCTATTTTATGTACTACATCTACCATCTGCTTAGGGTTGTCCTAATAGTAAAATTTATAACTTAGATGTAACTATAACTTTAAAAAATATTACACCCAATTACTAATGACAGATCCCATCCAATATTTTTCTGTTGCATGATTTTGAATTACAGGGATATGAAAGACTAACAAGATAGCTACAAATAAAAACAATAATAAATACATTTCTGACAGTTTTATTTTATTTTAACCAATTCTAACTACATTTCAAATTTGCTTTATAATGTGACAAGGTTTATTTAGTCCCCTTTTTAAGCTCGGTTGTAATGCGGGTCCATGACATTCACAAAACTTACTTCCGCTTCACTTGGGCGATCGTAGTCTGTACCACCAGTTATCTTCTCACCTGGGCTTGATGTTTGTACATCATTAACTGTGCAATGTTGGTTACTGGTGCAAATCTGACGGATCCATTCTCAGTGCTAATATTTGAAGTAGATGGATGAGTAAGTATATACCATTGTGAAGCTTCATCGTATCCTCTGTAACTTCAATCTGAAGATCCGTATACTCTTTCCATAAGTAGTTCCTGCACATCTATTCTGAATGACATTTTTTCAAAAGGAGTCATGCATCTCGTGTGAGGAGGAAGAGACATGAAGAAAGCTACATCTTCATCATTTTTTTCTGATAACAGCAACTCTTTTTCCTTGCACATACGCAACTTCTCTTTTTCAATTTCTATCAACTGAATTGCAATTGGGTCTACAGGTCATGGTCTCTTCCTATAGGCCCTATGTTCAGCAGGTGTAGAGTTTGGTGGTGTCTCAGTGTGATCAGAAGACACTGGTGAAAGTGGTGATGCTAAAGATGTTGTTGGTTAGCTATGAGCTATAACAGCATACTTGCTGTTGTGTTCAATTCCCACTAGTCACTCTAGGTTCAAAATTATCTCGTAAGAACAACCTAGCCTCAAAATACAGCCACTGTACTGGAGCCATCTGAGCAGCACCACCTTAGGTGTGTCTACGAAGCGTGTTCAGCCTTTCTTTGAACTGCTGTGGAAGACTTTTCCATTTTTTCTTAACATCACAGACTGCTGAAATAAGAGGAAAAATATCTTTGCAGAAACATTAAAGAATAAACAATTCCGTTAAGTACGCAATGTAGTTACATAAATACACAGTGGAAAGTAACACACCTTTTTTTTTTAATTTCAGGTTCTTGGCAACAGCCCAGCAGGAGAGTTTAGAGCAGGAATGACTACTGTTTCTCAAATTGTAAAACAGGTTTTATCAGTGTTGTGGCAAACAGTACAATCATTGCATATGAAGCCACCAATGGAAGAAGAATTCAGAGAAAAAGCTGAAATGTTTTACAAGAAGTGGGGGTTTCCAAATTGTCTAGGTTCTATTGATGGGAAGCATATATGAATTGTAAGCCCTAAATGGTCTGGTTCTATGTTTTTCAATTATAAAAAATACTTTTCAATAGTTCTGCAGGCTGTGTGTGATACAGACTGTAAATTTACTTTTATTGAAGTTGGAGCATTTGGAAAACAAAGTGACGGAGGCACTTTCAGGATGTCTGTTTTGTACGATAAAATGGTGAAAGGCATGCTTCACATTCCTGAAGATGACTTTCTACCAGGTACTGCTGTTAAAGCCCCCTTTGTCTTCATAGGAAATGAAGCATACCCCCTTCTCAGACACCTGATGAAACCTTTTGCCAGGAGAAATCTTGATTGCTCGAATGAAAATTTCAACAAAGTTCTTTCACGAATTAGAAAAACTGTTGAATTTGCCTTTGGAATTGTGGCTGCAAAGTGGCGATTACTAAACAAACCAATTGAAACGAAAGTAGAGACTGCAGAACTGATTGTGAAAGCTGTTTGCGTTTTACATAGCATGATTGTGGACAAAGAGAATGTACTGAACAATGTGGAGTACAGAGACGTACTTCCTGGAGTTCAGCCATCAAGAAGAAACAATGCAGCTCCTGCTGAAGCTATCGAGATAAGGAATCTGTTTAAGCATTTCTTTAATGAATAAAATATTGTGTAATGCAACAGACAATATGCTGCTTATGTTTTACATAATTAAGTAATCTGTTTCAGTGTTCGTTTAATGAAGAAAGTATTGTGTAATGAAATTAAATTGAAATGCAACTTACGTGTTCCACATTTTATTGCAACTTCTTTCCAAAGTTTATCCAGTATGAAATGGTTGTGATGATCTGCATGCCTGTAGTTCCAGATGGCGTTCCATTCAAAAACAGCTGAAATAATCATTTGCTTCAAATCTTCACTCATTGTTTGTGGCCTGTACAGAAACTGCATCCAACAAACAATATTGTGCACGATGGGACGCGAAAGTACCACGTGCGCAACAAGCAGTCAAACAGTGCTCTGCTAGAGTGACCTTGAAGCAGCCAATCACAGTACAAGTTTCAGGCCAGACGGCGATGGTCGTAGTGTGAAACACAAACCAGCTTGATATCATCGCCTGGCGAGGATCGTAGTGAGTAGTGAGCAGCGAGCGGTGTGAGCTACGATGGTGCACACTAAATGGGGCAATAGGATTCTGTGGGTTTGATTCGTCATCGCCGTGCCATGCCGGCGAGCAGCAAGGTGGCAGCATAAACATGCCCTTAGATTCCTGTACGGAATGAGGTGCATTGGGAAAGGATTGACTGCAGCTGAAGTATTATGTGCAATGCTGAACTTGCCAAACCCACCAACCAAATCAAGTAAGTACACAGAAGTAATGGGTGAATGTGTCAAATCTGTTGCTGCTGCTTCTATGAAAGCTGTTGCTAAAGAAGCAGTAGAATTAAATAACACAACAGACGTATCTGTGGCAGTTGATGGCACATGGCAGAAGAGAGGTCACACATCAAAAAATGCAGTTGCAACTGTCACTAGTGTTGACACAGGTAAAGTTTTAGACATTGAAGTGCTAACTAAATGCTGTCATCCGTGTAAATCAGTTGATGAAACAAGTGAAAGCCATAAAACAAATTGTGCTAAGAATTATGAGGGAACTAGTGGGGATATGGAGGCTACTGCAGTTGTTTCTATGTTCAGATGTTCACAACAGGAGAGAGGTGTGTGTTACACTGAGTAATTGGGGGATGGTGATTCAGAAGCTTACAAATCAGTAGTGGAAAGCCAACCTTATGGTAATAAGCAGATTGCCAACCTTATGGTAATAAGCAGATTGTTAAGATTGAGAGTGTGGGCCACGTTCAAAAATGGATGGGAATACATCTCCGAAAATTGAAGCAGACAAAAGGAAAAGAGAAGTTATCAGATGGAAAGACTCTAAATGGTAAAGGAAGACTTACAGACATAAACATTGATGAATTCCAGCATTATTATGGAATGGCAATAAGAAACAATACACATGACCTACAGGAGATGGAACGAGCAGTGTGGGCTACATTCTTCCACAAATCTTCCACTGATGATACACCTGTACACGGTATTTGTCCACCTGGTGCTGATTCATGGTGCAAGTACTGCAAAGCTCAGGCAGCGGGTAGCGAGGAGCAATTTAGGCACAAAAATAGCATATCATCTGCAGTGATGGAAGCTATTAAACCAATATATAGAGAATTAGCTCATCCTGACCTTCTTTCCAAATGTCTCCATGGTCGAACACAAAACCCGAATGAGTCTTTCAATAATGTAATTTGGACCAGCATACCAAAAAATGTCTTTGTAGGAAGGAGAACTCTATGCTTGGGTGTTTGTGATGCTGTGATAACGTTTAATGATGGTATAAAGGGAAGAATTGGGGTACAAGAGGAACTTGGTATCACTCCAGGTGCCAATGCACTGCAAGCCTTTCAGTGAATGGATCGACTTAGGATCATGAAAGCCCAGCGTGCAGCAGAGGAAATGACTAAAGAAGCAAGAGGCAGGAAAAGAAGGAAGCTTCTAGGTTTGCAGGATAGTCAAGAACAGGAACCAGATAATGCTGATTATGGGCCTAGCTGTTTCTAGAAGCTGGCATGCCTCCATGTGTAAGTTAATATCAAATAAAATGTTTGAACTTGATTTGCCGGAAATGACATTTTTAAAATTATTTGACCCATTATCTCAGGAACTATTACAGATACATATCTCTTATTTTACACTATGTTACCACTTAGTATACTGCGGCTACTGAACCTCCCAAAACATCACTACCTCTACTTATGGAAGAAAAAGTGGACTTATTTCTCTGTATATTTTGATTCTGATTCAGTAATCGGAAAAGGAGTGATACTATACATCCCAAAAATTTCAGATCTCTATCTATCACAGGTTCTGAGATAATGTGTCATCAATATTGCAAATTTAACACTGTGGGTATAGGACGTACGTACTCCCCTTAAGTAAGTATGTGAATCAGTTCCATGGATCACCAAAGGTTGCCCATGTCTGATATAAATGAAAGATCCACACAGAGAAAATGAAACATATACATAATCATTTTCCAAAAAGAATAGTAATGGTCCAAGACAAATCATGTCATGCTAATTTGAAATCATAAACATATTTAAAAACCATATAACATATCTATGTAGTGGAAACACAGTGTGCCTAACAGCAAAATACCTAATAATCAGTTGATAACTAAATACTAATTCTTAGATAGAAATCTCAAAGCAGGACTGCAGTTTTTGAACAACCACAGTATGTACTAACGTGTGTGATACCTGTGATTAGATTACTGTAAAATGTTTCTAAAATACTTTTCAACCATTTCCATGACAATTTTACAAAAGATGATTCTAACAAATTCTGAGTGTATTCCTCAAGCTCAGTTAACCAATAACAAACCCTAATGATCACTGACATATCAAGGGCATTTCACACGAAAATCATATGTAATTAGCAAAGCACATAAACAAAGTAAACTTTGTACATTACACATAACAGTGAAATAAACAAGTCTTTCAGAAACAACATTAAGTCAGATTATAAGAATGACTGGAAAGAGTTGTACACACATTTACAGAATTTACAGGGTTAAAAAAAGCTTTTGATAATAACTGGAATATGCTCTTTGAAATTCTGAATTGTGAATTTAATTTAATTGTGTTTTATTCATTTCATGACATACGTTTGCAATTCATTTTGTTTGCGTAGAGGAGACATGTCAAAAATTTATAATACAGTTAGAATGATTTTTACATTAATAAATAATACCACTACAATAAATAATAACACTATAGGGATGTTTCTTGGAACATGTAACACATTGTGTACAGCTCAAATTTCCAGTCTGCCCTGCATGAATTCATCCACTGAGTAATAACACTTCTGTGTCAGTACCTCATGTAGCTTTCTTTTAAGTGAACCTAAATTCATCAACTTGTTCCCTTTTAATTTATTACAAATTTTCATTCCCATATATTGAGGTCCCTGGGTCTACAGTCTGAGGTTATGGGTGGGGAGTATAAAATTTTCTTGGTTTCTAGTATCATGTGTGTTGTAATGGTGACCGGAATGGTCACGGGGTAGTAGTGACGGAAACGCTGTGGGACACGCGTAGTGGACCGCGAACAACAACACAATGGGAGAGGACGGACATAACCAATGGAGGACATTACGACACAACAAGAACAGACAACAAAGTAACAAACCAAACAAGACAACCATGTCCACTGGAATAGAAAAATGATAGTCAATACGCTGTCTGAGGCGATATGTCCTGAGACGCACGCAACATTAGACTGCTGGCTGAACGCAAGGCAGGCGCTTAAGTATGCTATCGGGGGTGCCGCTATTGGCTGCTGGGACCACGTGTTCCACGGTGGTGCACTCACACTAAAAGCAGGCCAGGAGGCGCGCGCCACCACAGCTTATGGCGCGATGGTGCAGAGACCTCTATGGGTCTTCGACGTCCATGATGTCTGGCACGGATTCAAATTCTGCAGCGCGTGGTACCAGAATGTGAATGGACAAAATGGTTTCCCTCAAATAATTTGTGTCTGGTGTGCATAAATATAATAATCTCATATATGTATAAGGATGGCAAAGTTAATATGTTAAGTTTTCTAAATAATGGTCAGCATGGTTCTTTGTGATTTGCAGTGCACATACTTTGAATTTTTTTTTCTGTATTTTTTGTATCCATGCTATGTTTGTCAAGTTACCCCAAAAAACAATACCATACCTATAATGGATTTGAAGTAGCTTGTATACACTACTTTTTGTGTGTCCATGTCACTTGCAGTTGATAATATTTGCATTGCAAATGCAGAGCTGCTCAATTTGTTTGCTAGCTATTCAATGTGTGCCAGCCAGCTCTAATTTTTATCTACATTTAAACCTAAGAATTTGACTGAGTCAACTTCTCTTATATCTTGGTTATTGTGTACAATCTTAATCTGCTCACAGTTTGGCTGTTTGCTTTTGAACTGTATCATGTTAGTCTTAGATATGTTTAGATTCTACCCAATTAGCTGAAACCAAGTTTCTAAGGGTGCCAATGGTACTGATCACAGATTTGGGAATTTTTTCTGAATCCTGATCTTCAAATAAGACAGAACTGGTAAGGAACTGATATTTAATGGTAAGTCATTAACATAGAATAGAAATAGGACTGGGCCTAATATGGAGACTTGAGGAACACACTGAGATTATTTTTTTCCAGTCAGAAAAATAATATGCGCCATTTGAAGAGAATCTAACTCTTTGCTTTCTGTTTGATAAGTAGGGTTTAAGCCATTGTAGGGCACTGCTGCTAATGCCATACTTTTCAAGTTCGTAAACAAGTGATGCGTGGTTTACAGAATCAAACACCTTTCTGAGATTGCAGAAAATTCCTACCATCTTATTTCTCTTGTCTAATGATTTATTTATTTTCTCAGTGAGACTGTTTACTGCATCTATGGTGTTCTTCCCCTGCTGAAAACCAAGCTGATTGTTTAGAGTAACAAAATATTTTGCAATGACCTTTTGGATTTGTGCAACAGCAAGTTTTTCAAATATTTTAGATGGGACTGGGAGGATCAAGATAGGACAATGATTTCCCATGATATCTCTTGATCCATTCTTGAAGAGTGGTTTGACTTCAGCATATTTGAGTACCTCTAGGAAAGGCCCTCTTCAAACATTGATTTATTATTTATAGTTAGTGGACTGGCAATTCTTATTGTGTACCACTTTAATAACTTTGGTGGGTATTCCATCCCAACCAGCAGATTTTTTTGTTTCTTAGTTTTAGAATAACATTTTTCTACATTCTCCACATAAATGTTTAAGAAATTTGTAAAATTTTCAGAGTTTTTACCTAGGCCAAAGGGATTTACTCTGTTGTGATAATCTGTTATGTCTACATCAGACTTTGCTACATTTATAAAGAATTTATTAAAGGAATCTGGTATTTTCTGCCCTGACAACTCTTTTAAATATGGTTTTATAGAGTCTAACATATTTAATGAAATCAATATCTTTATTATATTTTAGTTCTCTGTGCTGCTGCCTTTTCCTTACACTGGAAATTTTTATGCCCTGGACTTTGTTTGCCATTGTAGGGCACTGCTGCTAATGCCATACTTTTCAAGTTTGTAAACAAGTAATGCATGGTTGACAGAATCAAACGCCTTTGTGAGATTGCAGAAAATGCCTACCATCTTATTTCTCTATTTCTCTACCAAATATCTATGAACATCTTACTGAATATTTTTGAGCCCAACCTATTCAGATGTAGACCATAGTCAAAGTAGATATGTTACTTTACTTTATTTGTTATTTTATTGCTGCAGAGTCTAGGTGGAAATGTTTCATTAAAGACCCCAAGAAAACTATTTAGGAATTTCTCAAAGTTTTCATCACTTGAGTTACAATGATCAAAAGGCCATGTTTTCTTTTTTAGCTTCTCACTAAATGTTAGCATGTTTTCTTTGCTAAAGTTCCTTGTTTTGTTCCTTGTTTTGTTTCTTAGTTCCTGCTCATATGAGTTCTCATACATGAAATGTTCCTGTTTGTCTGTGGCAGCTCAATGAACAATGCACAATAATCTGAAATACCTAGATCTAGACAAAATTTATACACATCTTCATATACATAATTAGTTAGAACATTGTCAATACATGTTGCTGATTGCCCATTGTCTCTGGTAGATTCAAAGAAATTCAGTTTGAAACCATATTTCTTTACCAAGTCAGTGAATCTTGAAGTGTAGCTACTATCACATGTGATATCAATATTAAAATCAACAGCTATTACATTTTTTCTTTTTTCTCTACAAAGGTCGTCTAGCATAATTTGTAGCTTAGATAAGAATAGTTCTGTTGTTTACGTCCCTGGAATTCTGTATATTGAGATTATTATAACATTTGTTAGTGAGTCCGCTATTTCTAGACAACAGCTCTCAAACACACATTCTTCATTTAAGTAATTAAAACAGTTTCTGGTCTCATAATTTATATCACTATGTAGATCTTGTCTCATAATTTATATCACTATGCAGAAGTATACTGAGCCTCCATGTGACTTGTTTCTTCTACAAAAGCTACTTCCTAATCTGAAATTCCCTCTTTTGTTTACAATTTTAATTGTCTCCTCAGTAAAACAGTGCTCATTTAAACAAACAAACTTCAATATTTGCACATTCTGACAGAATGATTTCCAATTCATCTGTTTTGGAGCTTTTATTGTTTGAAGCATCAGTGTTTAAAACATTTATATTCCAGTGGATAACATATCTACTTTGACTATTAGTTATGGGCTTCAGCATATTTTTCACCAGATAATGGTTTGGTTCTGTCTTTCTTAATGCTACACAACTTTTTTCACCTCCATCACTACTTATCAGTTTCCCTTATTTTTTATGACCTTCCAAGTATCTATGAACATCTTACTGAATATTTTTGAGCCCAACCTATTCAGATGTAGACCATCTTTGGCAAGAGACTTTTCACTTAGAAATTTCTTGGGATCAATGAAAACGACTCCTTGTTTATTGCACTGTTCTTTAATATTGCTGTTTATTCTCTGCGCATATCAGTCAGTCACCGATCTCCTGAACACAGTGGCACTTATTATTATTCTAGAATTCAAGTAGAGTCTTCTGGCCATTCAGATGAGGTTCCTTATGTGATTTACAATTTCTTCCTCACTGTTGTTTTGAGCAAATTTGTTCCCACATCGATAAAAACACCTTTTGGATTTCTGTTACACTTGTGTGCTGCGTTGTCACTCAAGTTTAAGATGTTGTTTAGGTGTGTATGCAATTGATGTGTCCTGATTCCTGGTCGAAAGTCAATTTCAGAGTTTGGAAGGAGTATGTTTTTCAACAATGAGTCACCTATAATAAAGAATTCACTTTCTATCTTATTATCTACATCTACATTTATACTCCGCAAGCCACCCAACGGTGTGTGGCGGAGGGCACTTTACGTGCCACTGTCATTATCTCCCTTTCCTGTTCCAGTCGCGTATGGTTCGCGGGAAGAACGACTGTCTGAAAGCCTCTGTGCGCACTCTAATCTCTCTAATTTTACATTCGTGATCTCCTCGGGAGGTATAAGTAGGGGGAAGCAATATATTCAATACCTCATCCAGAAACGCACCCTCACGAAACCTGGCGAGCAAGCTACACCGCGATGCAGAGCGCCTCTCTTGCAGAGTCTGCCACTTGAGTTTGTTAAACATCTCCGTAACGCTATCACGGTTACCATATAACCCTGTGACGAAACGCGCCGCTCTTCTTTGGATCTTCTCTATCTCCTCAGTCAACCCGATCTGGTACGGATCCCACTCTGATGAGCAATACTCAAGTATAGGTCAAACGAGTGTTTTGTAAGCCACCTCCTTTGTTGATGGACTACATTTTCTAAGGACTCTCCCAATGAATCTCAACCTGGTACCCGCCTTACCAACAATTAATTTTATATGATCATTCCACTTCAAATCGTTCCGCACGCATACTCCCAGATATTTTACAGAAGTAACTGCTACCAGTGTTTGTTCCGCTATCATATAATCATACAATAAAGGATCCTTCTTTCTATGTATTCGCAATACATTACATTTGTCTATATTAAGGGTCAGTTGCCACTCCCTGCACCAAGTGCCTATCCGCTGCAGATCTTCCTGCATTTCGCTACAATTTTCTAATGCTGCAACTTCTCTGTACACTACAGCATCATCCGCGAAAAGCCGCATGGAACTTCCGACACTATCTACTAGGTCATTTATATATATTGTGAAAAGCAATGGTCCCATGACACTCCCCTGTGGCATGCCAGAGGTTACTTTAATGTCTGTAGACGTCTCTCCGTTGATAACAACATACTGTGTTCTGTTTGCTAAAAACTCTTCAATCCAGCCACACAGCTGGTCTGATATTCCGTAGGCTCTTACTTTGTTTATCAGGCGACAGTGCGGAACTGTATCGAACGCCTTCCGGAAGTCAAGAAAAATAGCATCTACCTGGGAGCCTGTATCTAATATTTTCTGGGTCTCATGAACAAATAAAGCGAGTTGGGTTTCACACGATCGCTGTTTCCGGAATCCATGTTGATTCCTACATAGTAGATTCTGAGTTTCCAAAAACGACATGATACTCGAGCAAAAGACATGTTCTAAAATTCTACAACAGATCAACGTCAGAGATATAGGTCTATAGTTTTGCGCATCTGCTCGACGACCCTTCTTGAAGACTGGGACTACCTGTGCTCTTTTCCAATCATTTGGAACCTTCTGTTCCTCTAGAGACTTGCGGTACACGGCTGTTAGAAGGGGGGCAAGTTCTTTCGCGTACTCTGTGTAGAATCGAATTGGTATCCCGTCAGGTTCAGTGGACTTTCCTCTGTTGAGTGATTCCAGTTGCTTTTCTATTCCTTGGACACTTATTTCAATGTCAGCCATTTTTTCGTTGGTGCGAGGATTTAGAGAAGGAACTGCAGTGCGGTCTTCCTCTGTGAAACAGCTTTGGAAAAAGATGTTTAGTATTTCAGCTTTACGCTTGTCATCCTCTGTTTCAATGCCATCATCATCCCGGAGTGTCTGGACATGATGTTTCGAGCCACTTACTGATTTAACGTAAGACCAGAACTTCCTAGGATTTTCTGTCAAGTCGGTACCTAGTATTTTACTTTCGAATTCACTGAACGCTTCACGCATAGCCCTCCTTACGCTAACTTTGACATCGTTTAGCTTCTGTTTGTCTGAGAGGTTTTGGCTGCGTTTAAACTTGGAGTGAAGCTCTCTTTGCTTTCGCAGTAGTTTCCTAACTTTGTTGTTGTACCACGGTGGGTTTTTCCCGTCCCTCACAGTTTTACTCGGCACGTACCTGTCTAAAACGCATTTTACGATTGCCTTGAACTTTTTCCATAAACGCTCAACATTGTCAGTGTCGGAACAGAAATTTTCGTTTTGATCTGTTAGGTAGTCTGAAATCTGCCTTCTATTACTCTTGCTAAACAGATAAACCTTCCTCCCTTTTTTTATATTCCTATTAATTTCCATATTCAGGGATGCTGCAACGGCCTTATGATCACTGATTCCCTGTTCTGCACTTACAGAGTCGAAAAGTTCGGGTCTGTTTGTTATCAGTAGGTCCAAGATGTTATCTCCACGAGTCGGTTCTCTGTTTAATTGCTCGAGGTAATTTTCAGATAGTGCACTCAGTATAATGTCACTCGATGCTCTGTCCCTACCACCCATCCTAAACATCTGAGTGTCCCAGTCTATATCTGGTAAATTGAAATCTCCACCTAAGACCATAACATGCTGAGAAAATTTATCTGAAATGTAATCCAAATTTTCTCTCAGTTGTTCTGCCACTAATGCTGCTGAGTCAGGGGGTCGGTAAAAGGAGCCAATTATTAACCTAGCTCGGTTGTTGAGTGTAACCTCCACCCATAATAATTCACAGGAACTATCCACTTCTAGTTCACTACAGGATAAACTACTACTAACAGCGACGAACACTCCACCACCGGTTGCATGCAATCTATCCTTTCTAAACACCGTCTGTGCCTTTGTAAAAATTTCGGCAGAATTTATCTCTGGCTTCAGCCAGCTTTCTGTACCTATAACGATTTCAGCTTCGGTGCTTTCTATCAGCGCTTGAAGTTCCGGTACTTTACCAACGCAGCTTCGACAGCTTACAATTACAATACCGATTGCTGCTTGGTCCCCGCATGTCCTGACTTTGCCCCGCACCCGTTGAGGCTGTTGCCCTTTCTGCACTTGCCCGAGGCCATCTAACCTAAAAAACCGCCCAGCCCACGCCACACAACCCCTGCTACCCGTGTAGCCGCTTGTTGCGTGTAGTGGACTCCTGACCTATCCAGCGGAACCCGAAACCCCACCACCCTATGGCGCAAGTCGAGGAATCTGCAGCCCACATGGTCGCAGATCCGTCTCAGCCTCTGATTCAGACCCTCCACTCGGCTCTGTACCAAAGGTCCGCAGTCAGTCCTGTCGACGATGCTGCAGATGGTGAGCTCTGCTTTCATCCCGCTAGCGAGACTGGCAGTCTTCACCAAATCAGATAGCCGCCGGAAGCCAGAGAGGATTTCCTCCGATCCATAGCGACACACATCATTGGTGCCGACATGAGCGACCACCTGCAGATGGGTGCACCCTGTACCCTTCATGGCATCCGGAAGGACCCTTTCCACATCTGGAATGACTCCCCCCGGTATGCACACGGAGTGCACTTTGGTTTTCTTCCCCTCCCTTGCTGCCATATCCCTAAGGGGCCCCATTACGCGCCTGACGTTGGAGCTCCCAACTACCAGTAAGCCCACCCTCTGCGACTGCCCGGATCTTGCAGACTGAGGGGCAACCTCTGGAACAGGACAAGCAGCAATGTCAGGCTGCTTCATTCTATTTTGTACATTACACTGGTCCACTTATATTTGTTTGGTTCTTCCGTATCTTCAGTTTCTTTTTCTTTTGTAATGGCGGCTGCATTTTTTCATGGTTTGTCAGTTGGATCACTCCACGTATGTGCCGAAGTAGGTCCATCTAACAGTGCAGATAAAATACAGGAAGTTAAAGATCACCTACAAGATGTATAGAAACCAGAGTGCAGTTATAACAGTCTCAGAACATGAAAGGAAGACAGTCATTAATAATAGAGTGAGACTGTTACAATTTTATTCCCATGTTATTCAATCAGTGCAAAGAGCAAACAGTAAAGGGAACCAAGGCAAAGTTTTGCAAAGGAATTCAGGTTCAGGGAGAAGAAATAAAACTTCAAAGTTTGTCAATGACATTGTAATTCTATCAGTTATGGTGCAGGCCTCTCAGAGAGAGAGAGAGAGAGAGAGAGAGAGAGAGAGAGAGAGAGAAGGGTGTGTGTGTGTGTGTCATGGAGAGCTGCGTCAAATCAGTCTTTGAACTGAAGACCACACCAATGTGTGTTCATTTCAAGTAGTTTTGCTAACCTTTGCATGGCAGAATTGCAGATCAACTGAAGGTAAGATTGAATTTAATTTTTAGGGTGAGGAAGTTTGTATTTTTGGAGTTGCAATATTAAACAGAGAATTTTGTACTACTTTGTAAGGAAAGCCAAATTCTGAACTGCATTCTACAATTTTTACTCATATTGCAATCATGTTGTAGCTTTTGGGTTTTTGGTGGAAGTAATTGTAGTAGATTATCAATGTAGGTCTTACTGACAATATTCCCTAGCAGATCACTCACCTGAGGATCTTCTGTCCCAGGCGTCGGACTTTGCCTCTTCTGCAGGTGTTTCATAGCCTAAAAAGAAATTGGTTTACAAAAGGGACAATAGGGAAGCTACAGACAATGAAAGTTGGGGTAATATGGCGAAACATATATTCAGAATTCAACACACAAATCCAGACGTAGCCCTATGGCAAGCATTCATAAATTGTTACACGCAGAACGTAGCCACTGGGCGAGCATACTTGCTGTAGGACAAGTTGAAAGTACATAAGATCACTCACAAACCTGTCTTCAGTATGAAGACCAGTCCCCAGAAAGGGCGCAGAAATGCAATAGCAGGTATCACTATAAACACAGAAACTAACCGTGGGTCATACTAATAGCAACAGGGGTCAGCCAAAACAGTTTACTACCCTACATGCCAGTCTGCTGCACTACTGTCCAGTGGTACAGATGTAGCACTAATTCACTCACAACCACTGTAATTATGGAGTGCTTCAGAAACATCACAATTCGTTTCCGGATGACTAAACCTATGCAGTTCCCAGGGCAATGGGAAGCACTAGCCATTAAACGGTGGTACCTGCCATACACTGAACTTTGCAGTGTTGACTCCTCTAGAAACTGTAATGGAATGGGGCTGGAGAGCTGCTTTCAAGGTGATTAAAGGTTTGGTCACTGCGTTACAGTACACCAAGAGGTATGTGAAAAAGTACTCATAGCTAACCTAACAAGGATGAGAGGTGGAATCATTCCTGCTATTCTGGCCACCTGGAGTGGTAGAGTTCTGCCCCTCACATTGTGTGTTCAGAACTGGCAAGAATTCTCAGAAGGCAGGACAACTGGTTTGTGCCTCTGCCACCACAAGCTAGATTTCACCATCTTTGGCAACTTTTATATTAATTAAATGGGGAATGCTAAAATTATCCTTCCCCCTCTAACCAATGGTCCTCTATTGTACACAATACCTTGATAATGTCTTTGGACTTGGGAAAATTACTTTAATGGTATAATTCAATGATCAAGTTTGATGAATTGTTAATTAATTATTCAACTGCCAGAGTTAGATATCAGTTTGCTGTGGAATTAGAATCTGTTATCAGAATTAAAGGAGTAATTTTATTTCTCTCTCTTCCTTGATGGTGAGGACTGGTCTGGACAATTGCTGTGGCCTTGCAATGAGCTTGACAAAGCCACTGTGTTACACCTGCCCCTTCAAGGGTCTGATTCAGGAAACAGCTGTTCTCAAAGAAAACAGAATCCATCCCAATTCCAGTAGATAACAACAATAAGAAACATGTATACAAAACAGTTAAGACGTATGATACACAAACCAAATTTTTAATGAACGGTATCCAGCAGGACTATCTCTGTACATGTCTTATACATGAATTTCTTGTCCTAAACATAATTTGCCCTAAATACTGCCTCAATCATTTTTTTTTTTTTTCAAAATTTAATTTCATTGAGAGAGGGAGTACAGTGTGACCAGAGAAGGACCTTTCCATTAAACAATTTTTAACAGCACTGTAATTACTGTCATTAATTCAACCCAAATCACCGTACTGGATTGAAATGTTAGTTTTCCTGGATGATTCATTGAACAAGGGTTTGTTGGTCCCTTAATTTTACACTAAACACTGGCACTCACAACAATTAATCAGAAAAACATAGGGACACTACCTGCTGTTGACTCTGGCCACATCTGGTGGAGGGCTGAGTCAGAGGGGCAAGGGGCTAAGGCAGCAGTCATTTCCTGCCAGCAGCTGCGTTAACCACATCCCCAATGGCAGGAGTGGCAGCCTTTTGTCAGCGATTCTGAAACACTCAACCCTTTGCCTCCTACTGGGCTGTGACCTTGAGAAGCATGCGCTTACCACCAGATATTGTCGCTTTGTAATAAGCTGTCTGGTAAACTCACGGTAGACATGTTTTTTGCATTCTCTGAGGCCGTTGCCGGCAATAGAAAAGCTACAGTGACACAGTTGTGGAATGTCCTCTCATAGTCTTCAAGTGTCATAGTTAACATTTTATAACTAACACAAAAATTTGCATATTAATGACATCAGTTTCTTGTCCACCAATATTCTCTTATCAGACTTGCAGGCTCTGTGATCCTATTTGAGCTTTTGAGGGCCCAGCAAGCGTACAATATCTTAAGGTAACATAATCCCTTTTGTTACGCTGAAAGTCTTTGGGTTGCCTGCTCGTACAATATCATAAGTTAATTTAATCCCTTTTTCAAGGCTGAATAGTCCTTTGGATGTCTGTTCTCTAGCAACATTGCTACATTAATTGTTCTCACTTCAGTTTCATCTCACTATGTCTCTTAGATTAATATTGAATCACTATAATACTCACTTATACTACAATTATTGTTTTGCTCTTTCCCTCCTGGGTTTCTTTTCCCACTGAAATCATTATCACTGGACAAGGTTGCTAGACAGATACTGGTGTCAAGACTTGGCAGCCTTTTACTTCACAAATCAATGTTTTCCAAGCTCTCTATTTTTTGGAATCATTGAACAAACTGTCCGTCGAGACTAATACAACCATAATGGTATCTCGATTGTTCATCTCCAACTATTCCTTTTTCTTAACTAAGACTTACCCCTCTTGCTAAGTGTTTTTTGGAGTATATTCTTTGAGCTGCATCCTGCTGGTATGATTTGACATCCCTTGACATACAGATATATATAAACTTGGCATTTAATGATCTTTCACACCCTCCATCATTTTTCCCTAGTGTACAATTAAGATTATATTAATTGTATGTGGGGGGGGGGGGGGCGAGAGGGGGGGGGCACGCATCTGCCCGTGTGGGTGGAGGGTGGATGGGCGTGCAAGCACATGCATGTCTTTGTCTGCTGGTTGGATGGTTCAATTCAACTTCTCAACACTGTTGTGAAGACCTCGGCATTACAGACCAGTCCATGTACCTTATCTGTCTTTAGTAAACATTAGTGGGGGAGTGCTTTATGACTGCGCCAGTCATACTTGCCATGCAAGGCACT
This sequence comes from Schistocerca cancellata, assembly GCF_023864275.1. Taxonomy (NCBI): domain Eukaryota; kingdom Metazoa; phylum Arthropoda; class Insecta; order Orthoptera; family Acrididae; genus Schistocerca; species Schistocerca cancellata. Next base: position 331,723,196 of record NC_064627.1, on the reverse strand, counting down.
CTCTTCACCAGTGCCTCCTGCCGCAAGGGGAACAAAGTCCATTTTGTCACTACCCTCGCCATCAGCCCCCACTGCAAGGCATGTGCTCTATATTTCCAGCTCCCACTATTCCTCTACACACCAAGCCTTTTTCCAGTGGTAGGGTATTTGTCCATATTGAACTCTAAAATTCTCTTCATTTTCCTCCTTAGTACTTGCTAACTCTTACAGAGTTATGCAAATCACAACACAACTTGTAACTAAGGAACACATTATGTTAGGCACAGAACTTGTAACACATCACCTTAGGTACACACAGCATCAAAGGAAATTGTCACAACCTCACCCTTTTTCTCTCAGCAAATAAAATTTAAATGGACAACACATTCATCAAAATTCAAACTTGAGAATGCTAACCTGGTATTTAACTCAATCTATGAGTGTGAAGGGGTCTAGCTGGTGAACAGTTTAACATTCTCAATATTCTGTATGCCTTTCTCAATGTCAATAACTGGATCAACAACTGTGTAGGAGTGGTCGCCAAGAAGTTTTTTGACTTGGTAGGGACCATCATACAGCACATAGAACTTGGCTACTTTCTTCTTTAAGAGATCAGACTGATGATGGTTTCGGACTGGCATCAAATCTCCTTCATTAATAGGAGTGCGTCTGGCTGTGTGATCATGGCACATGTGCCACAGAACATGGATTAAGCTATTAATGACCTCTTCTAAGTGCAGGATGTCGATTCGAACAGTGAATCCTTGCCAGTTTCCCAATTTCACGGAAACACCACTCAGTTGGGTTCACTGCTGCTTGTCTGGTGAATAGTTTTTCCTTGCTACTGCATTTTGGCAATCTACATGTGAGATGTGACTGTGGGCCATTGTCTGACAAGGTCTCCTTGAGGTTACTGAACACATCAGTGGAACAGTGCAAACACCTCACAAGAACAATAGCTGAAGTGGTTCTCACAGGACAGAATTTAATAAACTTCATAAATACATCTAGGATGGCAAAAAGAAACTGAGCTCCATCTTTGCCTACAGGGAGATTTACCATTATATCTACTGATGGTAGTTCTCATGTACAAATGCAGAAACATGCTGCATTAATCCTGTAATTCTTTCTCTCACTGGCTTCATGTTCTGGCACTGAATACACTTGACTAATTGCTTGACAATAACTGACTGCATTTTCTTGAAGTGCACATCTTGTTTCAGCATAGCAAGACACTTTGCAGCCCGTAGTGCCCAGATAGCAGGAGGGTCCATTCTAAGAGGAATGCAGAGCTTCCAACTCTTGCTCTCTTGATGGATCCAAGTATATAGAACTCCATCCAATGACTGGTAGTAAATATACACTGTCTTGCTCGCTTGACTTTTGAGTAATTTATTCTTAATAACCAGAGGCTTATGATCATCACAATGGTGTGGAGTGATGTTCTGGAGTTAATGCCTCATTTCAGCATCACCCTCTATCTTCTTAATACAGTGAATGTCAATTTATTTACTATCTGGGTGGCCCAGATCTTTGCTAGGCATCCCGAGAGGAAGGCAGCACAAAACATCTGGGACAATGTTATCCTTGCCTGACATGAATTGGATGGTATATGTGAAATCCTATAGAGCTAATGCCCAGCACAGTAACCTCTGGTTCAGGTGCCGACAGCTATTCAGGAATGTTTGAGCCTGGTGATCAGTCACTATCATTACTTGATGGCACAAAAGGTAGTGTCAGAACCATTGTAAACTCCAGACTACCACTAACAATTCTTTTTCAGTCACGCCATACTTCCTCTCACAATCACTCAACATTCGACTTGCAAAGCAAATAATGCTGTGCTCCTTATGTTCTCCCTCCCCACACTCCCAATATAAATGTGATCCTATCACATAACATGAACTCTCTGTAGTGAGGAAAAATTCCTAGTTAAAATCTGGGAGGTGGAGGATAAGGTTCTTAGCCAACGAGTACTTAAAGACTTGGAACTTGTGTTTAGTCCATTGGAAGGGTACGTTCTTTTTTCAGCAGCCCTGTCAGGTGGACACTGCTCTCAGTGTAATCCTGTACATATTTGCGAAAATATCCCATCAGTCCAAGGAATGCCCTAAGCTGCTGCTGGTTCTTGGGGGTGGGAAACTCATGGACGGGTTCTAATTTCTCCTCTTCTTCACTACTAATGACATAATCCAAGAATTTTACTGCCAGGCATGGAAATCTGCACTTTCCTAACCTCAGGGTCATGCTAACATGAGCCACTGCCTGTATTAAGTCTCGCAGGATTTTGCAGTGTTCTCTGAAACCCTTTGAGGCAATTATGGTTTGTCCACACAGCAAGTCCTGTCTGGAAAGGTTTAAACTCAGGACTGAATCCAGAGTGCAGATGAAAGTTGCAACACTTAGATTTAGACAAAATGGTAGGACTGTGTACTCATAGCTACTTCCATTTATTAGGTCACTGTACACTGCATAGATAGTTCTGAAAGCAGTACTTGCCAATAAAATGAAGTCAAATCCAGTGTGGTGAAAAATTTAGCACCCTCAAACCTCAGTATGTCGTCTTCTATGGCTTTGGGCCTGTCTCATTCCATAATTAGGATCTTGATGAGATGCCTGGCCTCTAGCACCTAGCGAATACCACTTGCTGATTTGTCCACAGCTAATACTGCATTGTTATAACAACTGCTGGAGTGGCTAATCACTTCCCCCTTCAACATTTGCTTGATCTCCCTTACCAAGGCTTTTCATTTGGACAGAAGGATGGGGTAGGGTACAAGTAAAATACGTCCCATTCCTTTACTCTCAGATCTTCTGGGTCATTCTTGAAATAAACAGATGTACAGCTTTAACTCGACATATAAAGTGACCTGCTGCTCCAAGGACAGACAGCTCCCTTTGGTAATCCTTTTTCTCCAGCTCATCCTCAGGCACCCTAGGGGTGCAACACATTCCTGCCTGACAGGGCCAGCGCTCACCTGATGGGCCACAAGCTGATTGCAGGTCATTCTCGTTGGCCGGCAGTGGCTGTTCCAGCCAAACAGAGAGGGAGACCCCTCCACTCCATGTACCGCTAGTGGTTCACAGAGTAGCAGTGTGTGTCTGCTCCCATTCTCTGATATGCTCACATTTTCATGCTCGCAATCAAGTATGGCATTGATGTGACTCAACCAAACAGCAATGAGTATTATACGTACTGGCAGTTTTGTCACAACCAGAACCAGCTGAAACCATGTAAATTCTTGCAGTGACAATTCCAATAACACCCGCTTGTTTACCAGCTCGGATTGTGCATCAGTGGCACCCCTTATCCTTACCACTGTCAGTGGCAAAAATTTCCAGTCTATTCATCTCCCTGAGGAACTCAAAATACACCTCTGAAATAGCCAAGATAGTTGGACCTCTGTTAATTAGTATCTTTTGCGTGGAACCAGAAGTATAAAGCTATTCATAGACTCTGATAAGCCTTTTCTGATGTGACAAAGTCTTCTGCCAACAATGGGTGTCCCAGCCACAGAGTTATACGGAAACACACAGATCAATATTGGCATGTTACTAGCTATCACCACTCTTTGCAGAAAAGTTCTGTTTTGAGGACATTGGTGCATCAAATGGAAGCCATTTCAGACACTGAAAGCCTTCGAAAGGAACTGAGCCACTTACAGAAATTTTGAGCACCAGTGTACTTGCAGCACCATCCATTGTGTGATCCAATGAAGTGGAGGGCTATGCCGGCAGTGGTGTAACTACCAGCAGGGTCTCCCTAGCCAGACAGGTCTCCATAGAGGATCCAGACAAAGTGTGTCTCACAATGTCCCATCTAGTGTCCCGTCTATTGTCCTGTCCCGTCCTGTCCTATCCTATTCTGTTCTGTCCCATCCTATACACTCCCTTCCTTTCCTTTTCCTCCTTGTGATTTTGTGGCGGCAGACACAGTCCCCTAATTTGGACAGCGGAAGATCCTTGGAAACCAGGACAACGTTGATGCACATAGGCCGTACTGCGAATGGATGGATAGCGTTCTGTAGTTATGGTGAAGACAAGCTATGTAATGGGTAAGGCCCTTTAATAAAACCTTGGCAGGTGTCCAGGCCATGAGGTGGCAGCCCCATCAGGACACTCAGGGGCTGTGGGCTGATAACCCACACCACCAAAAACACATATCACAGAAACTAACAGGACAAACAGCCAGATGGATCTTAAGGATATGACCTTTGGCCTGAAAAGGAAAACCCGTATCGGATTTTGGAATGTAAGGATGTTGAGAGAGGCAGGGAGGCTAAGACAGGTTGAAAAAGAGATGAAGAACTATCGACTAGATATATTGGGACTAAGTGAAGTAAGGTGACAGAATCTGGTGAATTCCAAACACAAAATGGTAGAGTGTTGCTGTATGCGGGTCAGACAGGTGAGGATGCAATGCATAGGAATGGTGTAGGGCTCTTACTATCTAAAAGCAGCAAGAAGAGCTTACTGGAGTGGAAACCAGTCTCAGAATGGATAATAACTGCACGCTTTAAAACAAATGTGCGGTATGTCACTGTAATTCAATGCTATGCACCTACTGAAATAGCTAAAGGAGAATTAAAAGATGCCTTTTATACAGAGCTTAATGGAGTCCTTAGACAAACAAATTCTAGGGACATAAAAATGTTAATGGGTGACTTGAACGCAAAAGTTGGTCCAGAAAATGAAGGGCTTGAACATATCATGGGCATGCATGGCGTGGGGATCAGGAATGTAAATGGTGAACTGTTGATAGATACATGCACTGAACATGACCTAGTCATTGGAGGCACATTGTTTCCACATCATAACTGCCATAAGATAACGTGGGTTTCTCCAGACCACGTTACCAAAAATCAAATAGACCACATAGTCATAAGCCACAAGTTCTGACACTCTCTGTTAGATTTCAGAAAAAGAAGAGGGGCAGACGTTGGAAGTGACCACCAACTAGTTTTGGCGGAATTCAGACTGAAGATAGTGGCAAATAGAACCAAGCTCAATCACAGGTGCAAGAAAATAGATGTGGCAAGGTTAAAAGACCAACAGATCAAAGAAACATTTGCCCTTGAACTACAAAACAGATTCCAGGTCCTCTCTGAAGAAAACTTTATGGAAGAGGGAATTTAAACATGCTGGCAAAAAATCAAAGACAGTTATTTAGATGTGGGAGAAAATATCTTAGGATTTAAGGCACATCAAAGGAAGGAATGGATCTCTGATGCTACATGGAATGAAATCAGCCACAGGAAAAAACTAAAACTTAAGTTAAATTTTTGTAAGACAAGAGTGCAGAAGAGCGAAGCACATAAAGAATACACAGAGGCGAACAAAAAAGTGAAAATATTGCTACATTGAGATAAAAGGAAATGGATAGATGAGCAAGCAAAATTAGCAGAAGAGGCAGCAAGACAAGAAAATATGAAAGAGCTCTACAATTTTACCAAACAATTGTCAATGAAGAACTTCAGACATGAAGGACCAGTTAAGAACAAGGATGGGGTGATGTTTACAACTCAACAGGCACATCTACAGAGATGGGAGGAGCACGTCAAGGAACTGTTAAATTGTGAAGACAACCAAGAGCAACAGGTAAGAGATGTTCCAGAGGAAGTCGAAGAAGATGAAGATATAAATTTGCAGTGCCTCACAATGGACGAAATTAGGATTGCCTTGAAAACACTAAAAAATACAAAGCCTCCAGGCCTAGACAACATAGCACCAGAGCTCTTAAAAGCCGATATTGAAAGTACTGTTAAAATGCTCCAGCCTTTGCTGAAGCATATTTGGCTTGAAGAGAAATCTCCAAAGGAGTGGAAAAATGGTTTGGTGGTAAAGCTACCAAAAAAGGGAAATTTGTCAGACTGTAACAACTGGTGTGATATTACATTGTTAGAGCCCAGTAAGGTCCTCACCAGAATTATTTTAAACAGAATTAAAGAATCCCTTGAAAAGTGACTGCATAAAGAACAGGCTGGTTTTAGGCTACAATGCAGTTGTGTTGATCTTATTATCACTCTTAGGATCATTTTAGACCAAAGCAAAGAATTCCAAGCAATCATGTACCTGGCATTCATTGATTTTCAAATGGCCTTCGATTCCATGAAACAAAGTGCTCTGGCATGTGTTGCGGAAGTATGGCATTCCACAGAAGATCTTAAACATAATAAAAGATCTATATGATGGCTACAAATGATGCGTACTTCACAAGGGAAATATGACTGAGCCCATTAAAGTAACAACTGGAGTCCGGCAGGGTTGCATTTTGTCACCAACACTTTTTATACTTGTTCTAGACTCTGTTATGAGAAGAGTCACAGCAGACAGGAGCTGAGGAATTCAGTGGGGTATCCATGAACGTCTGGAGGATTTGGATTTTGCAGATGACATAGTTTTATTAGCTCCAAGGCTGACTGATATGCAAGCTAAATTAAACTTGCTGAAAGAAGAAGCAGAGACTGCTGGCCTCAAGATAAATACGGGCAAAACAAAGGAAATGAGAGTAAATTCAGGGAACATGGAGGTGCCACTATTAACAGGTGAGCAGCGGATGGAGACTGTCAACTCATTCCTGTATCCTGGTAGTATAGTGGCGGAAGATGGTGGAGCTGGAGATGACATGAAAAACCTCATTAAAAAGGCAAATGCTGCCTTCATACAATTGTATCCAATGTGGAAAAATAGAAATATCACATACAAAACAAAAATCCGTATTTTTAATACAAATGTGAAGGCTGTCCTTCTGTATGCCAGTGAAAGCTGGAAAAGGGATAAAAAGATAACATCCCAGTTACAAAGCTTCATAAATATATGTCTTCGACCCATCATGAATATCTGGTGGCCAGAAAAAATATGTAATGAGGAGCTCTGGTGAATAACAAACCAGATACCTACAGAAGACCAGATACGAGAGAGATAGTGGGGCTGGTTGGGGCACACCTTGAGAAAACCAGATGGAGCCATTGAGAAAAGAGCATTGGAATGGAATCCCCAGGGAACAAGGAAGAGAGGAAGACCAAGGGGCACATGGAAGAGGACAGTGGAAGGGGAAGCAAAAAGAGTTGGTAGGACCTGGGCAGAACTGAGGCAAATGGCCAAAGACAGAGATGGATGGCGAGTTCTCCTGGATGCCCTATGGCCCCATAGGGACCAAAGGAATTAAGTCAAGTAAGAAGTCAATCTTACAGCATCATATTTAATTCTTTGGTTATTAGAGTCAATTGCAATAGTTATTATGTGAGTGTCTCAGTTTACACACTAATTTTAACTTTTGGGTGACAGTTGCTTGCTTGTGGCCACCTAACATAATTTTTTGTGTACAAAGTATAAGTTTCATTAGTGTTACATTTTGATGGTTGTCAACATTTGCCTCTAGATGTGTATCAATTGAGATATCACAAGTCAACCCTCAACATCTACATCTGTACCTGGCAAGTAAATGTATAGTGTACAGCATAGAGTACACTCATGGTATGATATGACAAGACTCATGTCACATATACAGTACACATGTTTTGTTAATCTACATGTTTTTCTATTTTACAATATGTCTTTTTAATCCTTGATTGAACTCTCTCTGCTATTGTATGATCAAGTTCCAAAGTCTGGGAAACTTCACTCATCTATCTAAGATGCTGCATATATTCAACTACTTCATCGCTGAATGCTTAATGGACATCTATAATTCCAATAATCTCAGCTACCCACACCTTTTAACTTGCTGCTCAGAACATTCAGCCAAGTCCTTGCTGGTAAACTGACTGTAACGTTAACAGATAAAAATGAACTTGGACACAGCTACCTACTAAATAAAAATGAGGCCAGCTACCTACTAAATAAAAATGAGGCAAATAAATTTCTAGTGCTGCCTTTAATTTTACTGTCTTTCAGTATATCGATATAGCACTCATTATATAGTGCCTTATTTGTTATAATTTTTCAGAGGGTCTGTACTGCACTACTACAATAACTGATACTATTAGAACACATTTCATTAGTGAAACTCCTAAACTGACGAACTGTTAGCATCTACTCTGGCATTGTAAATCTTTAGCTGTTCAGTAAGTAAGCTACTCATAATTATAAAGTCTGTGGAAGACAATACACAACTTTATGTAGCCAAGAAGTCTCATTTTCTGTGCCACTGCTTTGACTCTATGTAAGAATATGCTACTTAGAAAAGTAAATGTGCTGGTTATGATTAAGTACAACACATGACCTCATCAATGAAGCAATTTATATAAATATGCAGTGTGTAGTGTAAACCGCAATTGACACAGAGTAAATATTAACATATTTATCCAACATCTGCAGCACACTGTATAATATCAGATCACATGGAACCAAAGAAATAAACAAGAATATTCAAAATCCCTTCTGTAATGCAGTACTGAACAATGACTAAAAAAAACTACTCTCTCTGAACAGGCCTTGGAAGGCCCAGTGGTACCAACTGACTGCCATGTCATCCTCAGCCGATAGGCATCGCTGGATGTGGATACAGAGGGTCATGTGGTCAGCACACCACTCTGCCAGTAAATGTCAGTTTTTGTGACTGTAGCCGCTACTACTCGTTCAAGTAGCTTCTCAATTGGCCTCACAAGGGCTGATTGCACCTTGCTTGCCCCAACAGCACTTGGCAGACATGGCACATCCAAGTGCCAGCCAAGCCTGACAGCAATTAAATTCAGTGGCTGTTGGTGGACAATGACTGCTTTAACAAAATAAGTTGTTAATATGTTAAGTAGTTTAATTTTCAACTAATTTTGAGTAAATAAATATATATTAATAGCATTGCATATAACTTGAGACAAAGTCATCTGATTTTAAGTCTAAGATAGTTACTAACACCAGGGGTAAAGCTCCTTTATTAATGACTCACATTATTTACGGAGAGATAGTGTTTCAAAAATCTTATATCATACAGATAACATGAGATACACAATATTTCAGTAAAACAAGTTTTTAGAATTGAGATTATCACTAGATTCAACTAGATGTTCAGTTGTAAGGTGTCAGATTAAGGTTTTAAGGTCTCAGGTTTGATCCCTAGTCAGTCCTAGGAGTTTTATCTGTCTTTTATTTCACTTCTTTCACCTCTGACAATGTTTATTGGTACAATGCATTCTGGGTTGCACTGTGGCTTATAATCTATATTGAACTGTAGGTCGCCCTATAACTGGCTGCATAAGTCAATTCAAAGGTTGAAAGAAGGCAATGGCATAACTAGGACCATGGCTAGCAAAGCAGTTGTTGGTTAGGTGACAGCTTTACATTTCATTAGTTACATATACCTGCGCACATAATTATTATGTCTTTGTGCTCTGTAATGCTTCCACGAGAAACTGTACTTTCTGCCAAGAATATAGTAACAATTACATAATTTTGCAGTGAACACACAGTGTGTAGTGGAGCGATAATTCTGTTGAAGAAATAATTCAAAAGCCAAGGTCGCTTAAATACTGTTTACTGGATAATTGGTTTCAACACATTAAAGGTGCCATCATCAGATCTGAATGTAAATTAACATTTATGAACCATTTGGATACAACGATAAATGAGGCAGACCAGCTGATATAAAATCATTGTCACAAAAATAAAAAAAAACAACTGCTCTCATGGTCATTCTTTTCCATAAGATATGTAAATTCGAAGTCACAATGACCATGAGAGCACTTGTTTTTTTTATTTTTGTGACAATGATTTTATATCAGATGGTCTGCCTCATGTATCATTGTATCCAAATGGTTCATAAATTTTAATCTACATTCAGATCCGATGATGGCACCTTTAATGTGTTGAAACCTGTTATCCAGTAAACAGTATTTAAGCGATCTTGGCTTTTGAATTATTTCTATAATATAATTGTTCTATCTCCAGTCACACTATTTTATATTTCATCTTATGTTCACTATATTTCAGAGCTATAAGTTAATTTTCATGTACGACATTAATTTTTTTAGAGTTACATCAGCTTCAGTTTATTCAGGCAAAGAAGATTTATCATATGAATTGGCAAAAAACTTTCCATCTGTACTCATGCACTCACTTATTTCTAATCTCAAAAAGCAACAGTCATGGCCAGGAATTAAGAACTGTCTGACATGATGATATTTTGCCTTACCATCAATAGATTTTCAATTCCTTATTCTTCACTGTTATTTTTATATCATCTAGCACATTATTTCAGCACTAATTCTTCATTCAGACAACCAGTTAATGTATAATGAGTTGTTCAACATACCTGAAGGTTCTCCTACATTATGGGATTTATGGAATATGATGTATGAATGAATTAATTCTATTTTGAGAGTCAAACTGTAAACCAAAACACATTATTGCTTGCCATACTTGAACAATGTATATCCAAAGCAAATTTGAACAGATATCATGGAAAAACAAACACAAAATATGATGCCATGAAGTCAGGAAATGCCTATATATGGCTACTGAGAACATTAACTATTGATGTAGTTCAGTTTCGTACCATGTGAATGCTAGTACATTCCATTAACTAATCTGCTCCAAATAAATGTTACATTAGAATTATTGAGACGGAATGGCCCATGGCATATGTCACATGTAATAACTTACTATGTATATAAAAAAACCTACCACATTTATTCGACGCTGGTGTGGAATAATAGTTGCAATGTCTGTAGTAACTGATCTCTCTATTTTTAGGGTCAATGAAGTTAGTTGACCTTAACACACAACTTACTAAAAATTGCTCACAGAATATTACTGGTCAGTGGACAGTATCCATCAAATCACTCGGTTATTAATTATTCCTAGTCTGTAAATTTCTAATATCATCATTGTCCAGTGCATTCATAGAGGTGCCTGCTTAGGACAGCAGGTGCACATGTGTGTTACCATGTCACCTCTTTGCCAATTGACACTAGATTCAGAATGCAATTTGCATCATCAGTTCAATTCAGCTGGCTCCAATACAAAAATGCTCAGTGCACATAATTTTTAGTCCCTGGTGAGCACTTTTCTGCATACATGAAACCATCTAGAACTCGTTGTTTATCTACTGCCAGCTCTCCATAGGCAAATGCTGGGCGCTGCTATGTTGCTATGTATAATCAACCCGACTAACCCGCACACCATCTTCTAAATTGAACCTAAACTAATCACACAGCAGGCCATTAAATGTCTGATATCACATGAACAAACTTAATTTACCATCACTAAAGAACTCGGGAAAGCATATTTTTCATGCGCATTTCTAGGCATCTCCACCAGCAGTGCCACTGAGAATAACGCCTGCTGCTGAATGGCTTTTTGGAAAAGGCAAGGCAGAGAGGCAAGTGCAAGGTATACTACTACTTAACACTACATGCGGTCTGTGATTCTCTGTGCACTGGCTGATGCATTGTCTGCTTGGTACTATCCCATCTGTCGGAGCAGATGGGTGGCATGTGCGAAAAAATATTTGCACGTCATCACTATACAAGTAACTGTTGTAAGCAGTGTGTTATCTTTCAATAGGGGTTGAAACTTTTATTAAATTAATTACTTTTTACAATAATGATAGAAGCCCAAGAAATGAATTAAAATTTGTGCCAAGGCCAGGACTTGAACCCAGGTCTTCTGGCTTTCTAGGCAGGTGTGTTAGCCATTACACCACTGCAGCAATATAGCTAACACACCTTCATGGACTAATCTATTCCAGTGCCCTCCATAACACAAACTTCAGTTCACATTTTGATCTTACTTTTCCTCTCTTTAGATCATCCATGAGCCTCTATCATTATCATAGATTAAGATGAGACTCAAATGTTTCAAGAAAAATTTAGTTATATCAGATCTAATTATTTTTTTATGTTACGCTAACCAGCTTTAGTATTGCTGTTCTTTCAATCTCCTTTAACTCTTATATATCTATAAGACACTACAAATGCCTTTATGCTGAGGCCTTGACAACTAAAAGATAAATAAAGCCAGTGGCTAGCGTTGCTGCCCCTGGATCATGGGGTCCCAGGTTTGATTCCCAGTTGGGTTGGGTATTTTCTCTGCCCAGGGACTGGGTATTTTTGTTGTCCTCACCACTTCATCATCATCATCATTTGTGATAGTGGTTACATTGGACTGCATAAAAAATTGGAGTGTGAAAAAAGTGGAACTTCGTATGGCACTGATGACTGCACAGTTGAACGCTCCACAAACCAAACATCATCATCATCATCATCATCATCATCATCATCATCATCATCATCATAAGTAAAGCCTTCATGCACTACACTCCCCAAGGGAAGGTGGCACTGGGATGTAGATGGTTTAAACACATTGCATAGAATACCTGATGCAGTATCAGTTAGCTACAAGCTAGTGCTGTGCTTAGTAGCATAGTCATTGTGGTAATGTGTGTGGAGCTTATCACTACAACTGAAGAAACATGCAATCATCCAGATCCTCACAGCAGAAGTTATTGCTCCAGCTGATGATTACTGGTAATGCCTGTGCAGTGTTAGCACTGTATTATGCTTGATAAACAGATACAAAGCTGGTGGACCGGTAATGATGGAAACACAGCTTTTGGTTCACAAAAATGATGGTGTCTGAGTTTTATGATGCCAATGAACTTAGCCACATTCTTTGGGAGAAGCAAACGCAACCATTAAAGCAACACTTTATGCAAAGTCTCTCCGCACTGTAAAAAAGTGCCTTTAGAGATTTGAGGGGCGAAATTTTGATACAATGGGACACTCTTAAAAGTCACACTCTTCACATGCCACCATGAAAGAGCTTAGGAGGCAGAAAATAATGACAATACTGCATCTGATATACCACCAAGATTTAATGTCCAGTGATTATCATCTGTTTCCTAAAATGAAGGAATGTCATTATGGTCACTATGGTACCAATGGAGAAATCCACAAAGGTGTCAAGACCCGACTGTATGAAAAGAAGTGGAGTTCTTCCACAACAAATTCATGAAACTTATTTATTGCTGGAGAAAATGTGTCCAGTTGCCTTGGGACTGTGATGAAAGGAATGTGCCTTTGTATTAATGAGGAAATTATATGAAAAAATTCTATGTTTCATTTACTAAAATAATTCCTTCCAGTCATCTGTACAGTTCATGGAGGCATTACTTTAATGTGCATGAACTATGTTGGTTACTTGTTCAATTTCACTAATAACTGCATAAGATGTAACCATTATTATACCTATGAGTAGTAAAAACTTTTCTAATTCAGTAACTGGTCATTAATTGAAACACTGAAGAGTGTTGAGGCATGTTTATAGCTGTAAACTGTAGAACAATATTTAGTGAGATTAACACAGAATCTGAATGTAAAATAATCTGGGTGAAAATAAGTGTGGGTCACACATAATAATTGGATGCTTTTATAGTCAGCCTGCCTCTGCAACTGTAGTAGTGGGACATTTCAGGGAAAACTCGAAGGGTCATGTGTAAGTTTCCTGGCCTTTTTATAGTATTATGGAAAGATTTCAATTTACCAGCTATAGACTGAGAGGCTCAGATAATTAGGGTAGTTATTAGGGACAGGGAACTGTCTGAAATTGTTCTCTCAATTTGGCAAAAATTCTAAAAAAAATTAGTCTTATGTTAAATCTGCAAGCAGATCAAAGCAACCAGTCCAGATTGTCAGTGACTGTAATGGCATTGAAACACAGGATGCCAGAGAAAAAGTTGAAGTACTAAATTCCTTTTTCCCAAACTGTTTTACTGAGGCAGATCATACTGTGGTTCCCACTTTCAATTGTTACACAAATGTCAAAATGACATATACTGAAAGAACTGAGTGTGGGGTAGAAAATCAATTAAAATCACTCAATGGACAGAGATGACTGGATCTGGTGATTTACCTGTATGACTATACATAGAATATAACAATATTATGAGAAGGAAAACTGCTACTCACAGTGCTGTTTCAATTGCTTGAGACTGCAGTCGTGTGTGTGTGTGTGTGTGTGTGTGTGTGTGTGTGTGTGTGTGTGTGTGTGTGAGAGAGAGAGAGAGAGAGAGAGAGAGAGAGAGAGTAGCAACTTTCCTTCTCATAATATTATTAGATTCCATCCTGGATTCTCCATTATGATAGAATATGTGAAAGAACTTGCAGCTCTTGTAGCAGCAGTCTGCCATAGGTCACAGGACAATTGTTCAGTATGTACATAGTAAACCTAGTGGGTAACAGAAGTTTCATAAGGCTGTTTGCAGGTCACACTGATGTAGACAGAGAAGTTTCAGTAATAAAAAAATGTAGCAAAACACAGGAAGAACTGCAGAGGATCAAACTTGGTGGAGGGATTGTAGTTGACCATCAACATAAACAAATGTAATGCATTGTACATAAGTATGAGGGAAGATCTGTCACTGTAAGATTATACAATTTCCAAACAATCACTCGAAGTAGTGACAGCCACTAAAAATCTGGAAGAAATTTAAAGAGAAATAAATGCATTAAACAAATAGCAAGAAGGCAGTTGCCAGACTGAGATTCACTAGAAGAATTCCCAAGAAATGATGACAGAGGTAGCTTACAAAAGCCTTGTTCAATTGATACTTGAATATTACTTGTCAGTCTGGGACCTGTACCAGAAACTGTTGACAGAGGTAACAGAGAAGATCTAAAGAAGAGTAGTGTGCTTTGCAGTGTGTGTTGATTCAGCAATTGCAAAAACTTCACAGAAATCCTCATTGGACTCCAGTGGCAGACGTTACAAGTGAGTCATTGTTCATCAGGATGTAGTTTACTGTTAAAATCAATGAGCATACTTCCTAAAAGGGTCAACCAATTTATTGCTTCACCATATGTACAAGGTGTGGCTATGAAATAATTGGACTATTGCTGTAAATGATTGTATTTCAAAAACACACATATTTTGTTATTGTCATCTTCAATATAGCCCCTCCTCTAGCTCTACAATACTAAATACAAGTTTTGCATTGATGGAAACAGTGCTGGAATTCTTCCTCTGTGAGTTTCTTGATGACATGTGCTGCTTTCTCTTTCACTGCTTCAGCAGAATGTAATCTTGTTTCTTTTAATGAAGATTTATCTGTGGGGAATAGATAAAAGTCACATGGACCTAGGTGACACGAATAAGGTGGATGGTCAAACAGTGGGTTACTGTACTTCGTTAGAAACCTCTTAACAGACAATGCGTTATGAGCCGATGTGTTGTCAAGATGCAGGACCTATGACTCCTTCTTCTGCACCTTGCTTTATTATTTTCTTATTGTCCCACACAATTGAGCAAGAACCTAAAGGTAGTAATACTGATTAATAGTTTGGCTTCAGGAACCCAGTAAAGATACACAATTCGATGAATATTGAAAAAAAAAAAAAAAAAAAAAAAAAAAAGAAAAAAAGAAAAAAAAGAAAAAAAATCACTGCCTTTAATCTTGATTTGCTCATTCAAGCCTTTTTTTGCTCTGAATGAAGTTGGGCCCTTCCAATGCAGGAATGGCATTTAGTTTCTAGAACTTTAGTGAAGAAACAACTTTTGACATGTTTTATCACTCTTTCCAAAAAATTAAGGATCATTTGAAATGGTATTCAAAGTGTCAGAACAAAAATTTTCATGAGCTTCTTTTTGTTTTGTCATGAGAATTTCCGGCACCAGTTTCACAAACACTTTTCTCATATTAAACTAGTTCTGTAAAATCTACTTTGCACATTACTTGTCAATTCCTATAGTTTCAGCAATTGATTGAATACTCAGCGAAAGGTCAGATCAAATCAGACCACTAGTTTTTTGCTCCTTTTTTATGTTGAAGGGTGTCATATTCAGTGTTTTCTTTTAGAGAAAGATAGATTTCTGTAGAAGTTTTTACAAGTTTATGTGAAACTTCATGACAATTCGTTGCTCTGTTATTACACTTATCATTTTGCTGGCAAATCGAAATAACAGCTCTTACACAAATGAAGGCCACAATCACACTGATTTGTCTACAGACATCAGAGATGCCGCATTTGGCTGAGATGGCTTCAACTTCACAGCTATTTATTGTTCATCTTTGACACATGTGTAATTACTCTGTGACAGCATCAGTCCTGATATTTTATAGCCACACCTTGTCTGTCCTGCAAAAAGGACAGTAAGGTAAAATTAGAGAGATTTGAGCTGACACAGAGGCTTACGAATATTCATTATTCTCATGTAACATCTGCAACAGTACCAGGAAAGGAGAGGATGTGACAGTGTACATGGAGCATCCACCGTCACAAATCATAAGGTGGCTTGTGGACTATAGATGTGAATATAGTAGATGTTTGACTCACACTGTTAACAGAAACTTGGCTAATTTCAGTTTGCCATGTTTTATATTTTTCAGTTGTCTGATTATCGTAATTCAGGGACTGAAAATTTCTGTTAGCTCAACAGCAAGTAGGAGTGTTCATTGTACAGCTGCATAAGAAGTGGTAGCAGTCACCATTGTTACAGACATATGTAAATGTTTTCTTTGCCCGTTTTTTTTTTTTTTTAAAGGATAGGAAGAAGGAATGAATATGATGAATGAATGAATCAACTTATAATTGAAACTGCATATTTAGACAATGTATCCAGCTGCCATCATTTACTGATTGAAAGCATGTTCCATGGATTCATAGAGTGATGCTTATAGATATGGAAAGTGTCAACACCATAGGGGGGGGAAAAAATTCAACTGTGAACCCATTGCAGTTGTCAATAATGTTGCCCCCATTGTGGAATTTTTGGAGAACAGAAATAAAAAAAATTACTTAATAGAAATAACAGCATCAGAATGTCAGTACTTATACTAAAATAAGTGATCCATAGATTTATTCATAAACATGAAGGTCTTACAAAAGTATAGCCCTCTGAGCACTGAGCAAAATTGTGTATACAGTTGCATCCTCCAGTCTGAGAGGAGAGAGTGTAGCTGCTTGGCACACATTTGACAGTGCCTAGATGGCAAAAGGGAAGATACCCCTTTACTCTGGCTGCAGATGAGGGTAACCTTCATGTGTCTGTCCTGAGTAATAAAAGGCATACCTTATATAGCAAATTTAGAGAAATTAGAACTTTTATTCTACTGGCTCTGCAAAGCTGAATGTATTGGCCCTGCAAAGCTGAACATTAGCTCAAAACAGATAATTCAGTGTATAACACTAATCTAATACCAAAAACTGGCACCTGATGTTTATTTAGATGTTATTAGAACTTTTTGTATTCTGTATATAAGATGGTTGGAACGTAAAAAGTGGCAACTATTTATTCACAACTGATACAAAAGAGTTACATATTTGCACCTGTTACTGTCCTTCAGAGTAGTCACCAGTGTTGTGTAGAACTCATTGCCAGTGATGTGGAAGGTGTGTTATACCATTAGCAGAGCCTGTTCTGTTGATGGAGTGAATGGAGCAGTCTACAGTCTGTTGAGTCTCTGGAACAGTTCTGAAACAAATGCCATGAAGTGGTTCCTTCATCTTTGGAATCAAGTCAAGGTCACAAGGACTTAAGTCTGGGGAGTATGGTGGATGGTATAGTACTTCCCAGTCTCATCAACTGAACAGAGCAGCCACAGCTTGCGCTGTATGTACCCACGCATTGTCATACAAAATGATGGTTGGGTTGTGCAGATAGTGTTGCTGCTTCTTTCGCAAAGCTGGTTGCAGTTAATGCTCCAAAATATGAACAGTAATACTGTGCATTGACTGTCTTCTGTGGAGGAATGTAATGTGTTAGGATAACACCACCACAGTCATACACAAGAACCACCATAACTTTAGATGGCTCCATTTGCACCATCAACAAAACAGGCTCTGCTAATGGTGTACTACGCCTTCCACATCGCTGGCAACGGGTTCTACACAATGCTGGTGACTACTCTGAAAGACAGTAACAGGTGCAAACATGTAACTCTTTTGTATTGGTCGTGCATAAATAGTTGTCACTATTTAAGTTCCAACCCTCATAATATTTGTAAAATATTGTAAATGCTACTTATAAGTTTGAAAACCACTGTAGCAAAAGAAATTAGGTCTTAATATGAGTTAATGGAGGAGCTACAACTAATGGTGCACCTCAATCTGACTCACAAAATCATCATTGAGCCATACCAAGAAATGGGATCACAGTTGCATAGGTTAAAATAGTACCAAAAACTAGCACCTGATCCTATTAATGCCCACCACATGAATGATAATGATCTACCCTTTCTTAGCATGTGAGAATGTAATAACTTTGTACTAGTTTTAAGCAAGCTGTCTCTGTATAAATTTAGTAGAAGGCGGCATTACACCTGGTGTCAAGTACAATGAAGCACAGCAGTACGAGGGGATGTGACAAATGTTGCAGGGTGTGGGACAGTCACTGCACTTAGAAAATTTTTCAGGGTCTTTGGACTTTGAAAATTTTCAGCAGCTGCTGGTCTTAAAGCACATTTCCACCAGTTGTTGGACTGAAAATCATTTGAGGTCATGGGGACTTTGATTTTTTGCATCCAATATTGGACTCTGAAATAATTTGTTGAAGTTTGGACATTGATCATTTGACATGATGCATGAAATATATCAGACTTGAATGGAAAGTAAATTGAGCAGACCATTACCACAACTCTTAGTTCACTAAGGGCTAGCCAACATCAAGATTCCAACATTGTTATAAGAAGGTAGTGGATCTACTTGGTATATTACCTTAGTACACTAATTATACCTTATACAACCATTTTGCATTAGACAAAGGTCAAGATAATCATGTCAAAGACATAAAAAAGGTAGTAGCCTCCACCTAGTAGATAATGTAATATGTAAATGGTTATGAAGTACTAACATATCAAACTCTGTCAGTTTGTAGGAACAACTGAAATTGCCATTTTCTGTTTTAATTAATGTATAATAAAAACATATTATACCGCATCACTCACTTTTGTTTATCGGCCAAAATACATACGGCCAAGTTCAGAATATTATTAACACTGCTATTATCCATCTTTATAAGCAACATATGTATTAAAGTTTACTGATATTCATAGTAATTATGCAAGTTTAAGAAAATAATGAGACCCAACACATGTAAACAAATCATCAAAATTTACTTTCTGTGTAAGATACAAAATTAACTGTAAATGTCAACTGGAATATCTGATAAAATGTCTGTCAAAAAATGGTAGAAATGGTGTGCTTCATTTTGCTACTGTGTAAATAATGAAATTTTCAAAGTCATTGTTTATTCCCCTTATCTGATGTAAAATCAAATGTTTTTTGGCTAATTTGTATGTGTGAAAGAAACAGTAATGTTTATACTGTTTCTCTGTATATGTCAAACTGACTAGAGGTAATACTTTTCAATTATAATTACTGAAAGCTGTAAAATCAACAATGGCATAATTGTTTGGAAGTGTATAAGAGGTTGTGAGTTGGAGGGTTTGACAATATCTGCTGAGCTGTTATTTGTGACGAACCACATGTGTCACTCTGAGTAATAAAATATCATTACTCTAACAATCCTGTTCCTGCAAGGAGCACCAGGACACAGAATAAGAAGAAGTTAACTATCTGTTTTACATCACTCATCTGAACTGTATAATTTCAACGAGACTTATTGGCAGCATGTTTATATTAACTCACTCCTAATAATTTTTAAAGAAGTTGCATCTCATGTAAAAGTATGATTGTAGATTGAACATATATGCATTGATTAATCTTCATACACTTTGCATCTGCAACTAGTAATATACTGCTGTGTTTTGGGGAAACAATAAGTTCAATATACATTGATTAACTTTGTAACTGAGAAACAATCCCTGTCACATCATCTTGAGATGTTTTGCTGTTCTTAGATCTGATGAACTTATTAATTTTCCAGTGGGCATATAATATAAGTAAACACTGCATCTGTGATTCCCACAGACACCTATAAACTTTATAACCAAATTCAATGTGATGTTAAGTCCCAATACGAGGAAGTAAGAACACAATTTCAGACCAAAACATTAATATTCTGCATATTAAAATAAAAGAATTAAATATATTAACAATCTGAGGTGTAGATGATATTTTGGTAATGAGAATTTCTGAACACTGCCTTAATAAGAACAAAATACATTCAGCCTCTCTACAAAATTTCTATATGGCAGTCTACTAATGTAGAGCTGGCAGTAACTACAAGGAAGTAGCAATATTTAAAAATATAGAAACTGTCAACATCCAGAGCAGTAAAACAGATTTTGAGATTGTAGTAATAAAACTTAGATTTGATTTTAGCAGCTGTATACTGAAATCCATCAGGAAATATTGAGATATTACTGAAGAAAATTGAAAGTTATGAAAGTTAAGTTCAGCAACTTATGAGGTTATAATTTGTTGTAACTTTACCATTGATTTTCTCCATAAATAAGGAGAGAGAGCCACTCTACTTCACCAAATCCAATAATCCTACTGTCATTGCAAATCTTGAATGGAGAATGACACCAACCAGTCAGACAGCCTTGGACCAAATTCTAATTGACTAACATTTTCAAGAATGTGAACTCCAAACCATGGTGCAACTCAGCATTTTTCATGTCAACGAACATTACTAGAAGGGGAGAAAGTGATAAATGACTAATAAAAATCCTAGGGCTGACAAGAGATTGAACTCAAACTTTGGATCCATAATCTAGTACTTTGACACTGAACCACTGAACAAATACAATTAAAACATGATCACAAGTCCAATTGAAACATTAAATAATCAAAAGTCCAGGTAACCTACTGTCCCCACACCCTCCACTCAACAGGTTCCATTCTCTCTGTCCTATACCTCCTCCCATTTCATGTCCCCTCAGCCTCACTGACTGCTGCTCTCTGCCAACAACCTGCCAGTCTTTTGCCCTTCACTATTCCTCTCTTTTACTCTCCCCATTTCTCCTTCCCCCCTCCCTCCCTCCCTCCCTACGAGGCTCCTGATGCTGTGCCTAGCAGCCCTATCCTGTCACCTAGCCCCACACACTCTGCCTGGCAGCACTGGCTCCTCTGTCCCCACACACAGCCTACTGCTGTTTCTGGTGGATGGGACACAGTGTATTCTGGCTGAAGCGGACAGAGTGCATATGTGTGTGTGTTTCTCTTTTCCTTTTTGAAGAAGGCTTTGGCTGGAAGTTCAGTGTGTAACAGTCTCTTCATTGTACCTCACTGCAGCTCAACATGTCATCTATACAGTGAGTAGCAATCTCACAATACTGTCAAATGAAACATCAATTTATTCAAAAACTACTTCACTAGAATAGCTTCATACTTAATATAAAGCAATATCAACACACATAAATATCCATGGCAAAAACCTGTAAATTATCAATGTTTGTTAGTAATGTTAGCAGTAAAAACCACAGAAAAAAACACAAAGAAAAACATAGTCAGCAGAAATTGATGGTATGTCAAGCATGATCCTTCAGTTCTCTCTCCAAAATATAATTTACCTTCTATGCAACTGCTCACTACAATCAGGCATCTTTCCAGAAGTATTAAAACAACAATAGTAATACCTATTTACAAGAAAAGCAAAAAAAGGTCCTATATTCTTATTTTGGAGGTTGTATCATAACATGCAGATTATAATTATGAAATACTGCATTACAATAAAGAATTTTTCTCAGATTTTATTAGCTTTTAAATTTTTTAAATTATTGCATACACGTCGTTATTCAGTAACTATGTTCATATTTGCTGTCATTATAGTTTTATTTAAGGAATAAAGTACATTAATTACACAGTAATAAGTCCTAGAAACAAAGCATTTCTGCTCTCTCTAATGTAATGTAGCACATGCACACAATTAACAGGAAAATGTGACAAAAAACATTCATAGGAATTTGGGTGGCAGTGAGTATGGATAATATTCCAGTACTGAAGCCATGAATTATATACACTTTAACTCTTTATTAACTCTTATACAAACAATGTAATCAGAACACCCTTTACAACCACCTAGCATGAGATACTAGAACAACAGTGGACAGTACAAAAAGGCAATCATTTCCAAAAAGGCATACTTGTTCATTGTGTTTTTGTGCTGTATCAGTGGTCACTGTGGATGTTGGCAGTCTGTGCTGCCACAATTTTTATATGGCATTTCAGAATTAATTCCAGCTACTGTATGCATAAAATACACTGATGGTCCATGACATTATGACCCTGTTCACCTGAGACTGAGAGCCTTCTTCCTTGTTGCATTCATGTGACACAGTAAGGAAAGAATATAAGAGAAACACAGATGAATGGGTAGTCATTATAGCAAAGACACAGACAAAAAATGCAGAATTCCACTGATATAAGTGAATTTGATAAAGGTCAAATTATTATGGCCCTGAGTCTGGGAATGAGAATCTCTGATATGGCAAAGATGGTTGGATTTGCACATATTACAGTCCTGAGCATCTGTGGAAAGTGACTGAAGGATGATGAAATAATGAGGTCACATGGTACTGGATGCCCATGTCTCATCACAAAGCTTGGAGACTGGAGAATTGTCTGTTGTGTAAAGTAGGATAGGCAGTGATCTGAAGCACATCCGATGACAGAATACAACGATGGTGCAGGCACATTTGTTTCAGAGCACACCATTCAAAGGCCATTGTTGAACATGGAACTCCACAGCACATGACCCCTAATTATTCCCATCTGATTCAATGACATTGTCAATTAAGATTGCAGTGACACAGCATCACTGAGCTTTCACCGTGGATCGACAGAAATAGGTTGCCTGGTCAAATGAATCACATTTCTTGTTACACCAGGTTGGTTGTTTTGTCCTCACACACAGTTGTCCAAGCGAGTGGCTGCTAGAAGCATGCTCTGCACCATAGATGCAGCTGGTGGAGGCAGAGTTATGTAGTGCACTTCCATGGGACCTGTGGTAGTAATCAAAGGCACCATGACAACTGTGGACTATGTGAACATTAGTGAGGACCAACTGCATTGCTTCATGCTCGATGTCTTCCCCTACAGCAAAGACATCTTTCAGCAAGATAACTGTCCATGTCACAAAGTCAGAATCATGCTGAAATGATGTGAGGAGCATGATAGTGAATTCACACTGATGTCTTGGCCACCAAATGTCCCCAATCTATATCCACTGGAACAAATATTGGGTGTCAGATGCACACACCCAAATCACTGGCCCATAATTTATGGGAATTTCCTGATCTGAGCAGTGACGTATGGTGTTGCATACCTCCAGAAACCTACCGAGCACTTGTCAAATTCATGCCAAGCAGAACTACTGCTGTATTCTGTTTGAAAGGTGTTTTTGGGTGAAAATCCACAGACCAATACTAATATAGTATACTTCTGCATCAGTACAGCAATAGTAGAAAACTATACTTACGTCAACCTTTAGTTACAAAGATCATTAATGAGCAACAATATAATGAGATATTTGGAAAATGATTATTTCTTAAATAACAGGTTTATAATATTACATAAAAACTGGAAAATTCAATTTATTTCTTAAAGAATAAATATATAATGAAAATATTTCTTTTGAAACATATGAAGTGTGCTTTTTCTTTTCAATATTTATAGTCATAAAAACTGTTTTAATCTATTCCTGAGAACAATATGGTCAAATCAACATCAAATACAAATGAAGTTTGAAAGGTGTATTACTGGCATCTTTTGAGTGATGCTACATTACCCATAAATATTTTCTGTATTGCAAACCATGAAGAAATTTCCTCAGAATTTTAGCAAACTGGTAACATACTGATCTTATGTTCTGAAGGATTACAGGCAAAATCAAAACTGACCAGACTGATTCAGGGTGTTTGCACTTCTTGTCTACTGCCTCAAACAAATGCTGGGACAATTACTTCTCCTTCCCAAATCTTTTCTTTCAAATATAAATACACAAGGATATATCTATGCATCAAAATAGAAATGCACAACAGACAACACTTATGTCAATGTAAGAAGAGATGTTCCAGAACAGACTTGAGCACACTGGCAGATAATGGGAAGGGAGGACAACTGTCTTAAGAATGTAATCAGAACCCACACTAGAAAAACAAAAGGAAGAAAACATATGGTAGATTGTAATTAAATTATTTCCAGCAAGGATGTTCAGTTTTATGTATGGTACAGTGTTTCACAATCAGAAATATTGTGAAGTAAGATCAGATGAAAACATCCACTAACATAAAAAGCTATAAAATTATATTTGACAAATGACATGGGAAATGTGCATAAGCAGTAAGAATTTTAACATCAAAAACAGTCAGGTCTTCAGCGAGAAAACAGATGTAAGGTCTAGAGGATTCTATGTAGGCATTAAATTGAAAAGCTATCCAGCATACAGTCTGGGGATGCAGCAGGACAGGATAAGAAGGAGATTAGAAACTTATTAGAAACTTAAACATGAGTGACAGGTCAACAGGTGCAACCGTATAAATTTAAAAAATCGGAAGCAGCTTGAAAGGGCAGCTCAAGGAAATGGTGGCAAATGAGAAGAAGCTGAAGAAAAAAATAAGCAACATTAAAATTTACAAAATAAAAACACATCAAAGATTGAAAATGAATTAGTGTGAAGACTTGAGAGATAGTGAGAGAATGGGAAAAGGGAAATATCTGAAAACTAAGTGGAAGCCAAAAGATGAGATTAGGAGCAGCTTGGCTGAAGAGAGAAAAAAGAAGTTTTATAACTTCCAAGTCTCTGTTGATTTTCTAATAAAACAGTATTCAGGTTTGAAATGTGAGGCTCATTGTGAGCAACAGACTACAAGTAATAACTTTCTTTGGTTGTACAAAATTAAAAAAAAAGGATAAAGTTTGCCACAACCTTGTTATTAGCAGGTGACATTAGTGGATTGTACTATAAAAACACAGGAAAGCATGTGAATTTTAAACTTTTCCTGTTGAATTGAATGTTGTATGAAATCTTGGGCTTACAGCTGATTGTCATTATCTGTGCTGCATGCGAACTAATCAAAGACTGATGAAAACTTCCTCCGTTCTGCAGTTTGTTAGCATGCTATATGTACTCTTCACATGCATTAACTTCATGGTGACAGACTGACCACAGAACCTGGCAGGCAGAGTCATTGATGGTGGAATTACAGAACACAGCTGATATTGGCCTCCTTAAAATTCACAAAGAAGGTCTATATTTATGGACAACAATAAGCAACATCAGTGTTCCTACATATAGTTTACCTAAACATTTTGCTTCCTTTCTGAGACCATTGGCAGGAAGATGCTCACATCGTACACATGACATCGTGGAATTTATCAACAGATTGGGGGCTCTCCATCTAAGCATTTTGGACCATTGCCTTTCTTAGATGTTTTGGTTACACAGAAGAATGATGGTTCCCTAGGGCATTAAGTTTCTTGTAAGCACACTCACACTTGATAATTGTAAATACAATCATCAAGTTATCATCACCTGCCACAAATCATGGGTGTGCTTAAAACACTTGCACACAGAGCTCACACAGTCACAGATCCTGATAGTTTTCATAAAGTGCTCACCCATTTAAAGATGTTGTTCAGAGGAAATGGATATTCACTCAGCGTATTAACAGGGGCTATCAGTTAATACTAAAACAAGGAAGCAAATAAAGAGGAAAGCACACTGGCAAAATCTCTAGCATTTCTTCACTTTGTTGGTAATATTTAGTTTATGACAGCAAGAATCCTGTGCAAATTTCAGGTGAAAGTAGTTTTCCACAAATCATCTAAGATTACAAACCATCTGGGATCAGTGAAGGACAATAATTTGTTATTGTTGAAAACTTGAATTTACTAAATACTTTGCCAATGTGGTATGGCCTAAAAAAGCCAGACCAAGCCAACCATGGAAGAACAGTACACTGAACATCAAAGCTGAACTCACCTTTCACAGCCAAGCACGTCTTTTAGGCACTGAATATTGTATCTACAGCAGACATTAAACAAATAATATAACAATAATGTCAAACACAGCAGCATCTTTTGTGACTCCATTACTAGAAAATCTGTGGAAAAACACATGATGCAAAATCCGATGAACTGATGTTGCAGCTACCAGTTGAATAAGGCATGGAACCCCAATATTTTCATGATTTGCTCTAATTGAAGACAACGGAGGACACTGACAGCTGTGGTGAGGGTCAATTCTAATAACAGCTGAGGTCCACAATTCCACCAGTGAGGGTGCTGTCCACCAAGTGCGTGGTCACTCTGTTGCCACGATCATAAGTTATGCATGGAATACACACAGTATGCTAATAAACTATGGAATGCGAGAAGTTTCCATCAGTATTCAGTGGCTCACATGAGGATGACTGGCAAGTGTCCAGTCAAAATATCATGCAGTGCAGTTAATGATGATAGGCTCCAAGCCTGAAATTTCTTTGAAAACAAAGAAACTTGGTTTAACTGTACTGTGGGAAACACGGTTTAATTGTACTGCACTTACATACCATAGCTATACATTAGTTTGCAACATATTACTTGCATTTTTAACGTGTTCACTACATTTAGATGCTACCCACTTTTACAATCTCTCTAGATTACAAATGCAACAATGACTAGTTATGTGGATATGAATTCTGCATAAGTGTAATGCATGTCTGGAAAGCAAATGCCTCACACAAAGATAAACACATATTTGTTAATGAAACCTACATGCTATATCACACAGGCAAACCATTGCCCTTCCACATAATTACCATTATATTTCAAGCATTTGGTAATCTGAGGTATCAACTCTGTATAATACAAGGTCATGCCCCTGTTGCTACTTTCCTTGACCATTGATATTTGGAATTCTTCACCTACTATTACACTGAAATATTATCCACTGATGTGGTCTTCAAATGGGAAAAAAATGAAGTCACATGGTGCTACGGTGGTATGGAAAGGAGGAAGGTTAGACTTTAGTGTTTCTCTGGCAGTGAGGTCATGAGAATAACTAAGGACAGGAAAGGAAATCAGTCATGTCATTATTCAAAGGAGCCATTCTGGTCTTTCCCATAAGTGATTTAGGGAAATCATGAAAAACCAAAGTGTGTATGTTTCAACAGGGATTTATGGCTCTGTCCTCTCATATACAAGTCCAGTAGTATCTTAAAACTGCACCACCTCACCTGATGCCTGGTTGATGCTATGGGAAAGATGGTTAAGAAGATACCAACAAAAAATTGTTCAGATACTGAATCATTTTTCTTGTAGCATGTGGCTGCTTACAATAAACGCATTGTCTATAATAGTCATCCTCTCCTTTTGTTTTCAATGATCTGATGAAGCCTATTCACGGTCCCAAAATACCTTATAACAGTTTTGGTTAGTCAAAATATTGATCAGACACAGTTTTTGGTAGATATCAGTGGAATTATCATATTTCGCATTAGTGACAGAGCAGATGAGGATGCACATATCATACTAGGCAAAATCTGGAACTGTCAGCTTTACGTTTAAACACAATTGTCACAAAAACACTGAAGTTACTAACTACCACTGTTGTCTGTTCTCTGTCCCAGACACATGTTCTTACAGGAGTATCAGCTTCACTATGACACATGTCTGCAGGAGTTGCAGACATTTCTCAACTTAACTTTCCAGTTGTTCCTGTGTAAATATCTGAAAATGTGTACAGAATTAGTTGGAAATGTTTGATGGCTGAGTATGTATATAGTTACCAGATCATGGATGAGCAGACAGTCCCACTCCACTTACTAAAATGTTTTAAAAATTGTGTCCCTAAAAATGCTGATATTTTTTCTTTATTTAGTGCAGTATTTAAAGGAATGTTTGTCACCCCCACCTCTACTTACTGACAAAAGCAGGAAATCATTTACTTACTAGTTTTAATGTTCTTGGCATTTTATGATGTGAATCAATATTTACTTATGGTGATATGACTTGTTGCAGCTTTTCTATGTCACTTGAAAAAAATGCTGTGATTGCACCTTACACATAGCTTTGTTTAATATATTGCCTATTCATTGTCTGCTTTAAGCTAATGTTCAGTTACTAGTAAGTTTGCTGCCAATGATATAGTAAACTTCATTACCTGTATTCACCAAGTACATAATCTCCCATCTCATGAGACTTGACTGTCACATTATTTTATCTGTCTGCTTTCCTAGTCATGTTTACTACTTCGTTCTCTTACATCTGATATAATGTGTTTAGCAGAATGAGGTACTCTTATAACCACAACTGAACTGGCCTCTCAATGGGCTGTTTATTCTCTCTGTCTGTTTTTAACTAGGTACGGATATTGATAAAGATCTCTCAATTACCAAACAATTTAAGCAAAAGTTGCCTTGTTGAGTATACAGTATTTTATGAGATTATTTTATAAAATCATTCAGAGTATTCGTGGTTTCATCTGTTTTATTCTTGAAAGTTTATTGCTTCAGTCTTCTTTATGTGATGGAACACTGGAGGTAAAATTTTCTTTGATATGGGTGTCATCCTTTCATTTCCCTGAAATTTAAAATCACAATAGTTATGCATTGATTAAATGCTGTAGACATGTGCATACTTGCTGTGAAGAACACAAGTAGAAATTAAATATGAACAAGACTTTCTCCAGCAAACATCACCTTAACAAAAAATCTGAATCATGTGGAAACAGTTTATGTGGTGCTGAGAGCCATGACGGTAATGGCATAGTTGAAGATTCCAGAATGAGATTTTCACTCTGCAGCGGAGTGTGCGCTGATATGAAACTTCCTGGCAGATTAAAACTGTGTGCCCGACCGAGACTCGAACTTGGGACCTTTGCCTTTCGCGGGCAAGTGCTCTACCATCTGAGCTACCGAAGCACGACTCACGCCCGGTACTCACAGCTTTACTTCTGCCAGTATCTCGTCTCCTACCTTCCAAACTATACAGAAGCTCTCCTGCGAACCTTGCAGAACTAGCACTCCTGAAAGAAAGGATATAGCGGAGACATGGCTTAGCCACAGCCTGGGGGATGTTTCCAGAATGAGATTTTCACTCTGCAGCGGAGTGTGCGCTGATATGAAACTTCCTGGCAGATTAAAACTGTGTGCCCGACCGAGACTCGAACTCGGGACCTTTGCCTTTCGCGGGCAAGTGCTCTACCATCTGAGCTACCGAAGCACGACTCACGCCCGGTACTCACAGCTTTACTTCTGCCAGTATCTCGTCTCCTACCTTCCAAACTTTACAGAAGCTCTCCTGCGAACCTTGCAGAACTAGCACTCCTGAAAGAAAGGATATAGGGGAGACATGGCTTAGCCACAGCCTGGGGGATGTTTCCAGAATGAGATTTTCACTCTGCAGCGGAGTGTGCGCTGATATGAAACTTCCTGGCAGATTAAAACTGTGTGCCCGACCGAGACTCGAACTCGGGACCTTTTCCTTTCGCGGGCAAGTGCTCTACCATCTGAGCTACCGAAGCACGACTCACGCCCGGTACTCACAGCTTTACTTCTGCCAGTATCTCGTCTCCTACCTTCCAAACTTTACAGAAGCTCTCCTGCGAACCTTGCAGAACTAGCACTCCTGAAAGAAAGGATATAGCGGAGACATGGCTTAGCCACAGCCTGGGGGATGCTTCCAGAATGAGATTTTCACTCTGCAGCGGAGTGTGCGCTGATATGAAACTTCCTGGCAGATTAAAACTGTGTGCCCGACCGAGACTCGAACTCGGGACCTTTGCCTTTCGCGGGCAAGTGCTCTACCATCTGAGCTACCGAAGCACGACTCACGCCCGGTACTCACAGCTTTACTTCTGCCAGTATCTCGTCTCCTACCTTCCAAACTTTACAGAAGCTCTCCTGCGAACCTTGCAGAACTAGCACTCCTGAAAGAAAGGATATAGCGGAGACATGGCTTAGCCACAGCCTGGGGGATGTTTCCAGAATGAGATTTTCACTCTGCAGCGGAGTGTGCGCTGATGTGAAACTTCCTGGCAGATTAAAACTGTGTGCCCGACCGAGACTCGAACTCGGGACCTTTGCCTTTCGCGGGCAAGTGCTCTACCATCTGAGCTACCGAAGCACGACTCACGCCCGGTACTCACAGCTTTACTTCTGCCAGTATCTCGTCTCCTACCTTCCAAACTTTACAGAAGCTCTCCTGCGAACCTTGCAGAACTAGCACTCCTGAAAGAAAGGATATAGCGGAGACATGGCTTAGCCACAGCCTGGGGGATGCTTCCAGAATGAGATTTTCACTCTGCAGCGGAGTGTGCGCTGATATGAAACTTCCTGGCAGATTAAAACTGTGTGCCCGACCGAGACTCGAACTCGGGACCTTTGCCTTTCGCGGGCAAGTGCTCTACCATCTGAGCTACCGAAGCACGACTCACGCCCGGTACTCACAGCTTTACTTCTGCCAGTATCTCGTCTCCTACCTTCCAAACTTTACAGAAGCTCTCCTGCGAACCTTGCAGAACTAGCACTCCTGAAAGAAAGGATATAGCGGAGACATGGCTTAGCCACAGCCTGGAAGGTAGGAGACGAGATACTGGCAGAAGTAAAGCTGTGAGTACCGGGCGTGAGTCGTGCTTCGGTAGCTCAGGTGGTAGAGCACTTGCCCGCGAAAGGCAAAGGTCCCGAGTTCGAGTCTCGGTTGGGCACACAGTTTTAATCTGCCAGGAAGTTTCATATCAGCGCACACTCCGTTGCAGAGTGAAAATCTCATTCTGGAAACATCCCCCAGGCTGTGGCTAAGCCATGTCTCCCCTATATCCTTTCTTTCAGGAGTGCTAGTTCTGCAAGGTTCGCAGGAGAGCTTCTGTAAAGTTTGGAAGGTAGGAGACGAGATACTGGCAGAAGTAAAGCTGTGAGTACCGGGCGTGAGTTGTGCTTCGGTAGCTCAGATGGTAGAGCACTTGCCCGCGAAAGGCAAAGGTCCCGAGTTCGAGTCTCGGTCGGGCACACAGTTTTAATCTGCCAGGAAGTTTCATATCAGCGCACACTCTGCTGCAGAGTGAAAATCTCATTCTGGAAACATCCCCCAGGCTGTGGCTAAGCCATGTCTCCGCTATATCCTTTCTTTCAGGAGTGCTAGTTCTGCAAGGTTCGCAGGAGAGCTTCTGTAAAGTTTGGAAGGTAGGAGACGAGATACTGGCAGAAGTAAAGCTGTGAGTACCGGGCGTGAGTCGTGCTTCGGTAGCTCAGATGGTAGAGCACTTGCCCGCGAAAGGCAAAGGTTCCGAGTTCGAGTCTCGGTCGGGCACACAGTTTTAATCTGCCAGGAAGTTTCATATCAGCGCACACTCCGCTGCAGAGTGAAAATCTCATTCTGGAAACATCCCCCAGGCTGTGGCTAAGCCATGTCTCCGCTATATCCTTTCTTTCAGGAGTGCTAGTTCTGCAAGGTTCGCAGGAGAGCTTCTGTAAAGTTTGGAAGGTAGGAGACGAGATACTGGCAGAAGTAAAGCTGTGAGTACCGGGCGTGAGTCGTGCTTCGGTAGCTCAGATGGTAGAGCACTTGCCCGCGAAAGGCAAAGGTCCCGAGTTCGAGTCTCGGTCGGGCACACAGTTTTAATCTGCCAGGAAGTTTCATATCAGCGCACACTCCGCTGCAGAGTGAAAATCTCATTCTGGAAACATCCCCCAGGCTGTGGCTAAGCCATGTCTCCGCTATATCCTTTCTTTCAGGAGTGCTAGTTCTGCAAGGTTCGCAGGAGAGCTTCTGTAAAGTTTGGAAGGTAGGAGACGAGATACTGGCAGAAGTAAAGCTGTGAGTACCGGGCGTGAGTCGTGCTTCGGTAGCTCAGATGGTAGAGCACTTGCCCGCGAAAGGCAAAGGTCCCGAGTTCGAGTCTCGGTCGGGCACACAGTTTTAATCTGCCAGGAAGTTTCATATCAGCGCACACTCCGCTGCAGAGTGAAAATCTCATTCTGGAAACATCCCCCAGGCTGTGGCTAAGCCACGTCTCCGCTATATCCTTTCTTTCAGGAGTGCTAGTTCTGCAAGGTTCGCAGGAGAGCTTCTGTAAAGTTTGGAAGGTAGGAGACGAGATACTGGCAGAAGTAAAGCTGTGAGTACCGGGCGTGAGTCGTGCTTCGGTAGCTCAGATGGTAGAGCACTTGCCCGCGAAAGGCAAAGGTCCCGAGTTCGAGTCTCAGTCAGGCACACAGTTTTAATCTGCCAGGAAGTTTCATAGTTGAAGATGTTCTCAAGTAGAACATGACCCAGCAGATTAACCAGACTCATATTTTCCCATTCATATTACAAGCCATTACAATCATGAAAATCCTGTTCTCCAACTTAAACTATGAACACCATCGAGAATAAATATTTAATCTTCAAGATACATGCCACCATTATTTACAAAAGGAAACTGACTGTCTCTTATTGATAGTGCAGGAAGCTGCAGCTATCCAATTATGTCGTTCAAAAGCACTCAAAAGCAAGTTGAAACTGGTGGAACATCCTCTCCCAATGTTTACACTTTAAACATGCCTCTTCAGACCTGACAGATTAGTGTGCTATGACAGGATAATTGGAAGTACACTTGTAACATGTTGCACTTGGGATACTGGAATCTTGGTCCACCGGAAAGTGTACTGAAAGCAATAACCTGAGGAGATTTTGTCAGTGTGTTCATGTTCGACATATGCAGAATGTAATGAACTGATGTTGCAAGAAATGAAAGACAAACTAAGTAATAATGTAACTGGAAGATAAAAAAATATACTCACCAAGTAGTTGCAGGAGAACACACACATTAAGAAAAAAAAGTTTTACTTTGCAAGTTTTGGAGCCAGTGGCTCCTTCTTCCAACAGATGGGCTGAAGGGGAGGGAAGAGAGGTAAAGGAAAAGGACTGGAGAAGTTTAGAAAATGGGGTAGATTTTGGAAAAGTCACCCAGAACCCCAGGTCAAGGGATACTTAACAGACAGGATGAGAAAAGTCTTTCCTTCTCATCCTGTTCTGTTAGTGACTTTTCTGAACTCTACCCCTTTTCCTAAACCTCTCCAGTCATTTTCCTTCACCCCTCTTCCTTCACCTTCAACTCTTCTGCTGGAAGAAGGAACCACTGGCCCCAAAAGGTTGCAAAGTAAAACCTCTTTTGTGTGTGTGTGTGTGTGTGTGTGTGTGTGTGTGTGTGTGTGTATTCTCCCACTGACACTTGGTGATTAGATTTTTTTTATTGATCTAATTAAATTATATTTTCAAAAATGAGTATTTTCGTTACTAAACTAAGTGGTCCATGTCAAGTGGTGTATTTTGTGTAAATATTGTATGCACATTTTTCTTAACAATCAAAAGTAGGTATACAAATTTCTAGCACAGAACTTTTAATATTTTCTGAATACAAACCTCGTAGCTGAAGGGTGAAAATATGCTGCTATGACATTTCAAAACTTTTGGCGTAGTTTCAAGTGTTACATTTCAGTGAATAATTGCATTAAAGCTGAGAAACACAGGGAGGTGTTTCAATAGTTCGTATCACACATGTTCTGTACATTTTAAGTCATTTGATTTTATGTAAGTGACACTCGAGGTCATCCGTATATTTTTATGTATAAATAGTATATTGGAAACTGTAAGAGCACATGGAATGCCATCAATTTTCCTATGCTTACCAGAATTTTATTTCGAAATCACTGAAACTGAACAGATACTTGTGGAGGGACACAATTTAATAAAATATTATTTAATTTCACGACTGTATTGGTTGATTAATATTATGCTGAACATTTCTTCAAATATTTTACAATACTATGAAAATGTTAGGTGTTATTCACCATATAGTGGAGATGCTGAGTCGCTGATAGGCACAACAAAAAAACTGTCAAACAAAGCTTTTGGCCAAACTGGCTTTCATCAGAATTAGACCACACACACACACACACACACACACACACACACACACACACATATGTACAAATGCAACTCATACACACTTGACCACAGTCTCTGACTGCCAACACCAGACTGCGAGCAGTAGCGCATGATGGGAGAAGCAAAGTTGGTGGTGGTGGTGATAAGGATAAGGCGGGGGTGGGGAGGGGGAAGGATTGCAGTGCAGGGGTGGGGGATGGTAAAGTGCTGCTTGTGGCAGCTAACAGGGCAAGGTGGAGAGAGGGTAGGGCAGCTAGGTGAAGTCAGGAGGTTAGATGGAGGGCAGGTGGGGGGAGGGTACCTGAGGAAAAAGAGAGAAGGAAAAAGACTGCGGCTGCATTGGTGCTATAGAGGGCTGTGTAGTGCTGCAATGGGAACAGGGAAGGGGATAGGCAGATAAAACCTCAACCTTCATTAGCCAATGAAGGTTGAAGCTAGGACAGTTATAGGGCATATTGCAGAGGGAATTCTAACCTGCATAATTAAAAAAAGCTGGTGTTTGTGGGAAGGACCAGATGGCAAAGGCTGTGAAGCAGTCATTGGAATGAAGGTCATGATGGGCAGCACGCTCAGCAACTGAGTGGTCCAGCTGTTTCTTGGCCATAGTCTGTTGCTGATCATTCATGCGGACAGGCTGCTTGTTGGTTGTCATGTCCACATATACTGCAGCATAGTGGTTGCAGCTCAGCTTGTAGATCACATGACTGGCTTCACAGGTAGCCCTTCCTTTGATGGGATAAATGATGCTTGTGAGCAGACTGGAGTAGATGTTGGTGGGAGGATGTATGGGAGAGGTCTTGCATCTATGTCTATTACAGGGATATGAGCCATGATGCAAGGAGCTGGGAGCAAGGGCTGTGCAGGGATGGATAAGGATATTGTGTAGGTTCAGTGGGCGGAAAAATACTGCTTTGGGAGGGGTGGGAAGGATAGTGGATAGGACATTCCTCATTTGAGGGCAGAACAAGAGGTAGTCAAAACTGTGGTGGAGAATCACTAAGCTGCAACCATTGTGCTGCATTCTTTGTGGGCATGAAAACTAACAAGCTGTTTGTCTGCATGAATGGCCACTAACAAACTGTGGCCAAGAAACATGTGGACTATCCAGTCACTGAGCACGCTAACATGGCATTTGGCATTTCAATGACTGCTTCACAGACTATGCCATTTGGATCGTTCCCACCAACACCAGGTTTTGATTACTTCTCATTGTGTCTTGAAATAAGGCATGTCCTACCCACTATCATTCCTGTTCCCCACACAGTGTTATTCCACCACCCACAGAACGTGCACAATATCTTTGTCCATCACCACACAACCCTTGCTGCCAATCCCTTGCCTAATGGCCATATCTCTGTATCAGCCCTCAATGCAAGACTTGTTCTGTACATCCTACCACCACCACCTACTCTACAAGAATCACCTACCCCATCAAAGGAAGGGCTACCTGTGAAACCAGTCATGTGATCTACAAGCTAAGCTGGAACCACTATGCTGCATTCTATGTGGGCTTAACAACCAGCGAGCTGTCTGTTCACATGAATGGTCACTGACAAACTGTGGCCAAGAAACAACTGGACCACACAGCTGCTGAGCACGCTGACATTCTTCATTTAAATGACTGCTTCATAGCCTGTGCCATCTGGATCCTTCCACCAACACCAGCTTTTCTGAATTGTGCAGGTGGGAATTCTCCCTCCAGTATATCCTATGTTCCCATAACCCTCCTGGTATCAACATTTGTTAGCCATTGTCCTTTATCCACCTATCCCCTTCCCTTTTCCTATTACAGCACTAGATAGCCCTCTATTCCACTAACACACCCACAGTCCTTTTACTTCTCTCCTTTACCCCTGAACCTGTGCCCACATCTCCTTAGCCCTCTGTTTAACCTCCCCACCTCATCCCTGTATGCTCCACAAGGAGCACTTTTTGTTTATTTGTTAGTTTGCTGTCCATATAACAATGAGTTATTGGACATTGTCATAGATTGTAGTTCACTTTTACGAAGGTTTAGTTAACACACATAAGTGCACACATTGATATAAATAGTTCAGGTCAGAAATTATCATTTTTTTAATGCAAAAACAACCTTATGCCATATACAGTGTTTTACAGAGAGACTTTACAACTTGAAATGTAAATACATACATTAGTTTAGTGTGTGCATGTCATAAGTTATCATTTTTGTGTTGCAAAAAAAACTTATGTTAGGTACACTGTTTTACAATGGGAGATTACAACTTGAAATCTTCTACTGAATAATGGCTTCTGTCTATTAAAAAATGCTTAAGTTTATTCATTAAAGTGTTTAAATTATCTGTCTTGAGGTCAGATGGAAGTCTCTTATAAAAGATGGTACTTATTGTATGTGGA
Source organism: Schistocerca cancellata (assembly GCF_023864275.1). Taxonomy (NCBI): domain Eukaryota; kingdom Metazoa; phylum Arthropoda; class Insecta; order Orthoptera; family Acrididae; genus Schistocerca; species Schistocerca cancellata. Next base: position 331,687,095 of record NC_064627.1, on the reverse strand, counting down.
CTATAGTCTGCAGCCTGATTTTTACTTGCAATTCTGTGAAAATATTTCCTTCCCCGTGTATTGTACCTATGTACATAACTGTTTGTTACTATATATTCTGGATTTTGTTTCACCAACATTATTATCTGCAGGATGTATATAGAGTAGATGGCTAGTTTTTTATATTTTGTGACAATTTCTCCACAAGGTTATCTCCTGTTTACCTCAGCTATCACTCTTACAGCCTTTTTTTCTTTTTTTATATATACTGTGCTCCACCCCTTTCCCCTTATCCCCCCCCCTCCCACTGCCTTCTCCTTACATCCACCACCCAGTTTGTTCTCTCATCATGCACAGCTGCTCACAGTCTGGCCTTACAGTCTGCCCTTGGCAACCAGAGACTGTGGCCACATCTATGTGAGTTGCTTTTGCACGAGTGTGTGTGTGTGTGTGTGTGTGTGTGTGTGTGTGTGTGTGTGTGTGTGTGTGTGTGAATGTGTGTGTTTTGTAATTCTGATGGATCCCTTTTTGGTGAAAAGCTTTGTTTGACAGTCTTTTTGTTGTGCCTATCTGCAACTCAACACAGCCACTATATGGTGAGTAGCAACTGTCCTTTTCATAACATTGTCAATTTTCCATCCTGGATTCTCCATTGCTTGATCTTCAAATACTTTGTTACAGATGGTTTACAGGCTACCAGCAGTGAGCATCATCATTTTTGTTACACAGATACAGTAGACAAAGTATAATTACAATTATGCAGACTTGACTGGAGACTGATTGCTTAAGATTTTTGTTGATTACCGTTCTGAGGGCTTTTCGAGTTGTTGATGTACAGCTTCAGATTATTCATCACCTTGATGGCCACAAAGGTTGTGTGTCACATAGTAACAATCATTAACAATTTGTTTCTAGACCTGCCTGTCTTCTGTGATCTATAAGCAAGTCATTTATCAGCCCATGATGAAAATTTTCAAACCAGACAGTATAAATGATAAAGTTAACTATTTCTTAAATATATTCCCACAATGGCTACGAAATCTTTCATGATGGAGTCCTTGGATAAAACTTCTTGGTTAACAAGCTGCACCATAATATTCAATACACTGGCTGCGCATTTAGCAATGCATGGAAGGATGCACTTGTTAAAAAAAGAACACAGAGGAAGAGTTCTTATAGTTCACCATCTGATGTAAATGGTGGCACAGAAAGTGATACTGGACAGCAATATCAAACACAGCCTATGGACACAGAGATTGCCACCTCAGCATGTGCCATCTCTGTAATGTAAACCAGCCAATTAGATGCTGTCCTCTGGGCATAAAAGTGGGAGCCCTGCCGGATTCATGACAGTCAGACTTAGCTGCTGCTGATGATGATGGAAGCACTCTTCAAAAGCTTTGTATTTTATCTGAATTTGAGGCAGCAAGTTAAATGGGAACTTTTTATCCATATTCTTATAGCATTCTGAATCTTTGTTTCCTTCTACAACAGATAAATCTCAGCTGTATCACCAGACTCTATAATTTTTTTTATAGACAGCATCATCTTTAAACCAATAGACTATGACTCACAGTCATAACAACAAATGGCATCATACACGAAAAATACGACTGACCCATGTTCCAGCTGTACACCTTGTTTACTTGAAATGTGCAATAAGCAATCACATATCTGCTATTAATATTCTCTAGACCTACAACTGCTTTCACTGTATCACCAGGATACTGCACAATTTTAGCAGTGATCCCACCGTTTCCATGAGAAGCTGCATCATTCTTCGTAAGTGTAAAATTCAGAACACACCCACAAAACATGGACGGCCCTTGTTGAATCACTTGCCTTCTGACTTTACTACTAGTAGTAACTTCCTTATTATCCATGGCCTTATACACCATCAGCCGAGAATGCCTAAATCACCTCTGATAATGTGGCATCTCCATTTGCCACCCAATGCTGTTGCAAGTGCAGCTGCACAATGACTGATGCTGTCTTTCCAGATTCATTACACGTATAGCCTCACAGCAGCTTTCAGCCTTATCATCTTCCAGCCACAAGTAAAATCACATGCAACTCTAAGTAGAAATAGAGAGTCGTGCAAGTGCCACAACCAAAGTGATGTCAGCGCAGTATTGCACAATTGCAGATCAAATGCTGCAGCTCACTGAGAAAAAAAATTCAAGTTTCTGGTGATGTTACCTTCTACTATAAAAAATGAAATGAATTACCTTCCTTTCCTTATCTCCCATGAAATCAAAAAAATAAATAAATAAAGTAAAGTAAAATAAAATAAAAAAATAGAAATACATACTAAACATTGATCTTGCCAAAAGCCGAGAAGAGATTCTTCCTGGTGTTGTAGCACTCAATGGCACCTTGGGATACTCTCTCTGAGAGGCACCTCTGGGCATCTCTGTGAGCTGCAGTGCATGATGTGCACATGCGCAGTACTGTGCTGACGTCAGTTTGGATGTGACGCTCGCATGACTCTCTAGTTCTGCTTAGAGTTGCAAGCCATTTTATTTTCAATCAAGATGATAAGGCGAAAGGCCGCAGTGAGGCTATATGTGTAATGAATCTAGAAAGATGGTGTCAGTCATCATGCAGCTGTGTGTGCAACAGCACTGGATGGTGAATGGAGACACCAAGTTGTAGGAGGAGATGTAAGTGTTCTTGGCTGGTGGCGTATATTACCACTGATGATACAGAAGTTTCTACGAGTAGTAAAGTTGGAGCACAAGTGATTCAGCAAGGGCCATCCAAGTTTTGTGGATGTGTTCTGAACTTTACAGTTATGAAAAATGATGCAGCTTCTCATGGAAATGGTTGGATCATTGCTGCAATTGTGCAGTATGCTGGTGATACAGTGAAAGCAATTGCAGATCTGGAGAGTTTTAAAGCAGAGATGTGACTGCTCATTGCACATTTCAAGTAAATGAGGCGTACAACTAGAACATGGGTCAGTTGTATTTTATGTGTACAATGCCCTTTGTTGTCATGACCAGGTATCATTGTAAAATTAAGAAATTTAAATAGAATCAAATATAAAGAAAGCATAACATCTAGCACTAAAGTACAATGGGCAAGGAAGAGCCAGCTCTGTACGTAATCTGTAGCAGCACTCATTTAGAATGAAGCACTAACTGGGTATACAGTGTGAATACTGGTTTATTGCTATTAAATGAAGCAGCATGGGCATCTAACAATAACACCCCAAATCCAGACAGCTCAAACACAAAAGTCATTACCTTTTGTTCTGAGTTTATGTATTCTCTATATTGATACTGGTTCATCACTCAGTTGCATCCTGCTAGAGGGAAATTCCCGAGGATGTGTATTCCATCCAAGTATGGAGCACTAGAGAAGGCATAACAGCTGCTTTTACTGTGTGATGCAATCCTTGAGGTGGGGAGAGAGTCAGAGAGGGCAGTCAAAGCTGACTGCAGGGGTGTGGACAGTTAGTCTAGGTGGAGATGAGGTGGAAGACACTGCTTTCTGCAGTGATCGTCAGTGCAAACTGTGTCATAGTCCCGGTGGTCGTCCTCTGACCTCAAGACCCAAGTGGTTTTGATTCTGTGTATTGAAACTAGTTTGAACTTGTTTTGGAGAGGGATATCAAATGCAGGGTCATCCCTCTACAGGACCTTGTAAGGGCCGGAGTAAGGTGGCTGAAATGATGACCACATAGTGTCATCATGTAATCTCATATATGCGCACATCGTCAAATATTTGTGTACAAAAACTTTGGGAAATTAATGATACTGTGGAGGAGGCATCCTAATGGTTGATATATATTGCCTGACTCATTGAACCATTGCTGGCAGTTCAACTCTGTCAGATGGTGTCAAAGCATTGATGAATTCGTCTGGGAGGTTTAATGTTTTACCGTATAGGATTTCTGCCAGCAAAGCCTGAAGGTGCTCTTTGAAAGCACTGTGAACAGCATGAAGAAGCCATGGAAGGGCCTCTGACCAATGTCTGCCATCATACAACAGCAATGCCAGAGTTTGCAGAGCCACTGCTCCATCAACCCATTGCTGTATGGGTGATAAGTGGTGGTGCAAAGACATTGTACTCCACAAAGGCTGCATAATGCTTTGAAGAGTGCTGACTGCCTTGGTCTGTAATTATGGTGGCAGGACAACCAATACATGAGATCCAAAAACATGAACAAAAAGCCTTAGCTGTTACCTCAGCCATGATATCTGGTATAGGGACTGCCTGGACCCAACGCATTAAGCAATTGATAGTCGATAAAATAAACTTACATCCACAAGAATCAGGCAGCTGGCTGACCAAATCCAAGTGTATGCTGCTAACAGTTCTCAGTGCTCATTTGTGCCGGGACTCCATAAGTTTCTGAGAAAAGGATCACAACAATTGTTGGACAGCAATGACTAGTTGTTGCAGCACTGCATTGATAGCCATATCACTTGTGTCAGTAGTGATAGTCAAGGGAACGTCACTTACAGGATGTGCTACAGTCACAGCCTGCTGGATGGACAGTTTGATGTTATCAAAATCCCTAAGCATTTCTGCAGTCCACATTAGCATCTGGCTACCAAGTTTGTTTTTGCCTGCCAGTACATCCATGAGAGGAGTTAGAATTGCCACAGCCTGGAATAGGTGTCGCCTATAAAAGTTGATCATTCCCACAAATCACCTTAATTCTCAGCTGGTTCATGGTTGAAGTAGAGCTCGAAACACTGTTGTTTTTTCTGTGGTAGGTCAGATCCCAGAAGCATTGACCATGTGACCTAAAAATATGGCTTCTTCCTGGAATAATTGTCACTTGTTCATATTTGTCTCAATGCCATGATGATCAAGGGTGTCGAACACAGAGTCAAGACATACCTCATGATCTGCCAGAGATGGCAAAAAATTCAAAATGTCATTGAGGTATGAATAAAAAAATGAAAATATCTTAAAATGTTATTGACATCCACATCTACATCTATCCTCTGCAAACAACCATGAGGTGCATGGCAGAGGGTACCAGTTATTAGTTTCGTCCTAGCACAGAAAAAATGATTGTTTGAAATGTCTCTGTGCATGATGCAGTAATTATTATAATCTTATTTTCATGACCCCATGTGAGTGATTTGTAGTGTACACCTATATCAAGAAACCTATATATATCAAGAAACCTATATAAGAAACGACAGCACTGCAAGTAAATATAGTAGTAATTTTATGAGATGTATGAATGTGATAATGTGAAAATATGTGTAGAAGTATACAGTTGCAGTATGTCATATATCACGAGGCTGAACTAAGGTGGAGCACTACCAAATAATCAAGAGGCTGAAACCCAACTACTGTGAGTGCTAACTACTCATGAAAGTATCAAACACCTGATTTACATTGAACTTTTTTTGCACATTTGTTACTTGTATAAACACTATTTTATGCTCATTGTACATGACATAGTATTGATGATACAAACTGTATACCTCGGCATATGAAATGGTTATCCTTTATAGGATGAACATAACCTCTGTGTAATGCAATGGTATGAAAGACACTCAAAAACAAAATGCAAAAACACACAAAACCTGCCTGCAGAGTGTTAAGTGTGCATGTAAGATATGTGGGCGTGCAGGTAATGAACTAAAAAAATGACAGTACTTCGTGTAACATGAATTATCTGTGCTGGACAATGTCATAGAAGAGGCAAGAAACTTATCTTACCGGCGGATGTCAGAAGTATATTCCCACTGAATAAGTGTGAGCAATGAGGTGAAATACTTTCCTCGGGCTGCTTATATCATAGAGGATAACTTCAATGCCTGAAAAATAAAGGCTATGCCCATACCGGCCCGGGTTATCGCCTCATGAAAAGAGAAATAAGCTCAGACACTGTGCACCTCCGTATGACATCAGTGAAAAGTATATATAATAATAATAATAATTTTGTACCTTAGATAACATTGGCATAAAAACAAAAGAGGTAAAAAGATGCTCTTCAGTTTTTTAATTGATTTAGATTTGTCTGTCTGTGTATATATGTGATAGCGGGCAGATGTACTGCGACTTCCGCCAAATTGATATTGTTAAAAAATGTGTATTCCAATTGTTCATTAAAAAGTTTTATCAAGATAGCAGAACTGATTTGTATTTTCATGGCGATGATACCCATCTGTTCATCTCTCTGCGATGCACTAAGAATCCTGCATCAAGAGGATCAATGCTAACAAGAAGAATTCGTGTGAGCAGAGGAGGGGTGATCCGGGACCATTATTGTCATACCAATCTCCGTGCACAATAGCGGTAACAAGAAAAGGATGTATGTAAATTTACAAATGTTAAATGCTGAATATTTGTATTGAATATTGAGGGTCTATTTATATTAGAGCCAGTTAAAGTTCACTCAGGATAGGTGTATCTTCCAATTTTTTTTTAAATCATTCTTTCAAAATTTCCATTTTAATTATTCAATAGTCTTACAATGCCTTAAATAAAATTCAAACATGTAATTAGAGGTGTCCATGACTAGATGGAAATCCTCAGCAAAATTTTGGTGCTAAGACTTATCAGCCTCAATAATTTCTTGTTAACATTTTTTAAATGCCTTTATTATATATTTTATATCTCTTCCAAATGTTTTAGTGCTTTGAAAGTTTTAATAACTGTGGTACATTCACAGAAAATCCTTTTCTAAATCTCCTGTAAAAAGAAACTAGCACTAGAAATGCTTTTAGCTACCGATGATTTTTTGATGTTGAGCAACGCACCATTGCATGAATAGGTTCCAGATTCTACCTTATTTGCTGAATATCTATGACATGATCCAGGAGGTGACATTTTGGAAATAAATTATCATTCCTATTTTCGTTAATTTTGCAGGAACATTATCCAATAACTGACAGTTTTCTGACCAAGATGATAAATACCAGTATGCACTTGCAATTTTTATGTGAGCTGTCATATGTAAACTCTTACATACTTTGTATACTGAAGTATCAGCATTTTTCTCTTCAAAGTAGTGCCTTTACCAGTGGTCAGATCATTTTTATCCTGTGCAAGCATAAGGAGTATGAAGCAGTTCAGTGATATTTAGTCATTAATGTAAATAATTTATGTGTAACTCAAAAAATAAAGGAAAGATAACTGTGTAACTATATGATGTGTGGCGCATAGGCACACAGCACCCAAATACACACTACCACAGCCATGGTGACACTGATTATTGAATATTCATTACCGAGAACAGTTTCCCAAGCTGATGTATGTTGGGAGGCATTGAGGAAGGATGCATGAGGTAATAAGAGAGTAGTAAGGTAGTGGAAGGCAGGAGCAGGAAAGACAGATGACTGAGCAGCTGCACAAGAAGACTAAAGGTGTTCTGAGGGGTAGAGCACATAAGATATATATATATATATATATATATATATATATAATAGAGGGAAACATTCCACGTGGGAAAAATATATTTAAAAAAGATGATGAGACTTACCAAACAAAAGCGCTGGCAGGTCGATAGACACACAAACAAACACAAACATACACACAAAATTCTAGCTTTCGCAACCAACGGTTGCCTCGTCACGAAAGAGGGAAGGAGAAGGAAAGACAAAAGGATATGGGTTTTAAGGGAGAGGGTAAGGAGTCATTCCAATCCCGGGAGCGGAAAGACTTACCTTAGGGGGAAAAAAGGACAGGTATACACTCGCACACACACACATATCCATCCACATATACACAGACACAAGCAGACATTTGTAAAGGCAAAGAGTTTGGGCAGAGATGTCAGTCGGGACGGAAGTACAGAGGCAAAGATGATGTTGAAAGACAGGTGAAGTATGAGCGGCGGCAGATTGAAATTAGAAATTAGCGGAGATTGAGGCCTGGCGGATAGCAAGAAGAGAGGATATGCTGAAGGGCAAGTTCCCATCTCTGGAGTTCTGACAGGTTGGTGTTAGTGGGAAGTATCCAGATAACCCGGACGGTGTAACACTGTGCCAAGATGTGCTGGCCGTGCACCAAGGCATGTTTAGCCACAGGGTGATCCTCATTACCAACAAACACTGTCTGACTGTGTCCATTCATGCGAATGGACAGTTTGTTGCTGGTCATTCCCACATAGAACGCTTCACAGTGCAGGCAGGTCAGTTGGTAAATCACATGGGTGCTTTCACACGTGGCTCTGCCTTTGATCGTGTACACCTTCCGGGTTACAGGACTGGAATAGGTGGTGGTGGGAGGGTGCATGGGACAGGTTTTACACCGGGGGCGGTTACAGGGGTAGGAGCCAGAGGGTAGGGAAGGTGGTTTGGGGATTTCATAGGGATGAACTAAGAGGTTACGAAGGTTAGGTGGATGGCGGAAAGACACTCTTGGTGGAGTGGGGAGGATTTCATGAAGGATGGATCTCATTTCAGGGCAGGATTTGAGGAAGTCGTATCCCTGCTGGAGAGCCACATTCAGAATCTGATCCAGTCCCGGAAAGTATCCTGTCACAAGTGGGGCACTTTTGGGGTTCTTCTGTGGAAGGTTCCGGGGTTGAGGAGATGAGGAAGTGGCTCTGGTTATTTGCTTCTGTACCAGGTCGGGAGGGTAGTTACGGGATGCAAAAGCTATTTTCAGGTTGTTGGTGTAATGGTTCAAGGATTCCGGACTGGAGCAGATTCGTTTGCCACAAAGACCTAGGCTGTAGGGAAGGGACCGTTTGATGTGGAAGGGTGGCAGCTGTCATAATGGAGGTACTGTTGCTTGTTGGTGGGTTTGATGTGGACGTACGTGTGAAGCTGGCCATTGGACCAACAAGCAACAGTACCTCCATTATGACAGCTGCCACCCATTCCACATCAAACGGTCCCTTCCCTACTGCCTAGGTCTTCGTGGCAAACGAATCTGCTCCAGTCCGGAATCCTTGAACCATTACACCAACAACCTGAAAATAGCTTTTGCATCCCGTAACTACCCTCCCGACCTAGTACAGAAGCAAATAACCAGAGCCACTTCCTCATCTCCTCAACCCTGGAACCTTCCACAGAAGAACCCCAAAAGTGCCCCACTTGTGACAGGATACTTTCCGGGACTGGATCAGATTCTGAATGTGGCTCTCCAGCAGGGATACGACTTTCTCAAATCCTGCCCTGAAATGAGATCCATCCTTCATGAAATCCTCCCCACTCCACCAAGAGTGTCTTTCCGCCATCCACCTAACCTTCGTAACCTCTTAGTTCATCCCTATGAAATCCCCAAACCACCTTCCCTACCCTCTGGCTCCTACCCCTGTAACCGCCCCCGGCGTAAAACCTGTCCCATGCACCCTCCCACCACCACCTATTCCAGTCCTGTAAGCCGGAAGGTGTACACGATCAAAGGCAGAGCTACGTGTGAAAGCACCCACGTGATTTACCAACTGACCTGCCTACACTGTGAAGCGTTCTATGTGGGAATGACCAGCAACAAACTGTCCATTCGCATGAATGGACACAGTCAGACAGTGTTTGTTGGTAATGAGGATCACCCTGTGGCTAAACATTCCTTGGTGCATGGCCAGCACATCTTGGCACAGTGTTACACCGTCCGGGTTATCTGGATACTTCCCACTAACACCAACCTGTCAGAACTCCGGAGATGGGAACTTGCCCTTCAGCATATCCTCTCTTCTCGCTATCCGCCAGGCCTCAATCTCCGCTAATTTCTAATTTCAATCTGCGGCCGCTCATACCTCACCTGTCTTTCAACATCATCTTTGCCTCTGTACTTCCGTCCCGACTGACATCTCTGCCCAAATTCTTGGCCTTTACAAATGTCTGCTTGTGTCTGTGTATATGCGGATGGATATGTGTGTGTGTGCGAGTGTATACCTGTCCTTTTTTCCCCCTAAGGTAAGTCTTTCCGCTCCCGGGATTGGAATGACTCCTTACCCTCTCCCTTAAAACCCATATCCTTTTGTCTTTCCTTCTCCTTCCCTCTTTCCTGACGAGGCAACCGTTGGTTGCGAAAGCTAGAATTTTGTGTGTATGTTTGTGTTTGTTTGTGTGTCTATCGACCTGCCAGCGCTTTTGTTTGGCAAGTATATATATATATATATATATATATATATATATATATATATATATATATATATATATATTTAAAAAGAAAGATGATGAGACTTACCCAACAAAAGCGCTGGCAGGTCGATAGACACACAAATAAACACAAACATACACACAAAACTCTAGCTTTCGCAACCAACGGTTGCCTCGTCAGGAAAGAGGGAAGGAGAAGGAAAGACAAAAGGATATGGGTTTTAAGGGAGAGGGTAAGGAGTCATTCCAATCCCGGGAGGGGAAAGACTTACCTTAGGGGGAAAAAAGGACAGGTATACACTCGCACACACACACATATCCATCCATACATACAAGACACAAGCAGACATTTTTTCAGACATTATATATATATATATATATATATATATATATATATATATATATATATATAGAGAGAGAGAGAGAGAGAGAGAGAGAGAGAGAGAGAGAGAGAGAGAGAGAGAGGAAAGAGGGGGGGGGGGAGATGAATGTGGGATTGGAGATGTAGACAGGGAGGGGAAGAGACAAGGTGAGAGATGTGAAAAGGGGAAGATAGAGAGGATTGTGGGGGGGGGGGGGGGGGGTAAGGAGAGAGAACGCCTGCATGGTGAAGCTTGGGAGTTGGTGGCAGGGGGGGGGGGGGGGAGGGTGACGGGAGAAGGCAGTACATGGAAGCAGCTTAGAGGAGATTTAATCTCAGAGGATTGCAAGAACAACAGAAATGTGGGAGAGATAACTCTCACCTGTCTAGATCAGGGAAACTTGTAGTAGAAGAGGGTATTCAAATGGCATGCACAGTGAAACAGTTGTTTGGAGTCATCTGTGATGCAGTGTTTAGCATGTTCAGAAACTGTGTGCTCAATTTTGCCACAGTTTCATGGTGCTCATTCATGTGAGCAGACAGTTGATTACCTGTCATGCCTGCATAGAATGCTGAACAACAACTGATATATGACATAGCTGCTTTCACATGTGATCCAACCATTTATTGGGTAGGAAATGACTGTGGTTGGACTGCAGGAAGAGGTGGCAGACAGGTGTATGAGACAGGTCTTGCACCTGGGTCATGCACACGGGAATGACCCACACTGTGCAAGACTGAGAGAAGAATGGAATAGGGATGGACACGGTCATTCTGTAGGCTGGGTGGGTTTCGGAACATTACTTTCACTGACGTGGGTTGAAGGAAACGATTCATCCACTATTCAGTGAGTTGTTATCTTTACTCCTATTTTAGTTACATTCTACCAGGGCTTTGTATTACCATATTACTTGTTAAGGCAATGTACAGAATAAGTTTCCAAAAACTTATATCCTTTCTTAGTAAAACTCAACTTACATTCCTGCTAATTTTCCTTAATGATGGGATCTACAGAAAAAGTGCATAGTCTGAATTAGAAAGGAATTGGAAGTTCATGATTAAGGAAAAAGATTTCCATTTCATAAAATAAAAATCATTTGCTGTTTCATAACATATCTCACTGAATTGGAATCATTGGGGAGTAAGCTTCAATTGGTTTTATCTTAAGCTCAATTGATTTGTGATTGCACCAAATCTAAATATCATCAGCATCATCAGTTTTCTGTCAAAAGGCAGGTTTTCACATCATAGTCCTCCAGGCTGTACAGTCGTCTGCCATCCTCTTTGTGTCTGCATAATTTCCTCTTCCCTTTATGTTGTTTATCACCTTTTATCTCCTTCTTCCTCTAAGTCTTCTCCCACAAACCAGTCCTTACAAAGCATCTGCCAGTAAGCACTACCTTCTCAATGAATGTCCCAACCAGTTCTTTACCCTTATCTTACAACCTTCAGCAGACATCTTCTCTCACCAACCCTATCCAATACTCTTTCATTACTTACTCTTTCGATCTAGCTTATTCTCTCCCTTCTCCTCCACATCCAAATCTCAAATGATTCTAACCTTTTTTAATCCTTTCATCTCAGTGTCCATGTTTCTGCCCCATACAGTGACACACTCCAGACGAAACATTTGCCAAGCCATTTCCTTAGACCTATATCTAATTTGCCACATAAGACTCCTCTTTCTGTTGAATGCCTCCTTCACTATGGCAATTCGAGTTTACATCTCCTGGTGACATCTCAAGCCATCAGTTATTGTGCTTCCAAGATATTTCAATTCATTTACTTGGCGAATGGCAGATTGTCCTATTTTAATAGTAGACAGTCTGCATCTTGTACTGATGACCACACTCTTCGTTTTTGCTGTGTTTATTTGCATTCCATATTCCACACAAGCTTCATTCAGATCTTTCAACTTGTTATTCATTGTCTGCTCACCTTCTGCCACTAATATCATGTCATCAGCAAATCTTATACATTCTATGCTCTTTCCACCAATACATATTCCTCTTTTCCCATCTAAGCCTTTTGCAATAATCTTTTCAAGGTATGCATTAAACAACAGTGGGGAAAGGCAACAACCTGGTCTGACACCTCGTCCAGTGCTGCTTCCTTCTGACATTTCATTTCCAATCATTATCCTTACTTTCTGGTGTAAATATAGATTCTGTATCAGTCATCTCTCTTTCCAATCTACTCCTTTCTTCTTCAAAATATCCTTCAGCTTGTTCCACTGAATTCTGTCAAAAGCCTTTTCTAAATATACGAAAACAGCAAAGATTTCTCTACCTTTTTCCATATATCTTTCCCCTATAGTTTGTAACAGACCAATAGCATCTCTTGTTCCTTTTCCACTTTTAAATCCGAACTGCTCCTCTGTAATCCCTCTATCCAGCTTGCCATATAGCCTTCTGTTCAACACTCCCAGCAAGACTTTAGCTGCATGAGAAATTAGACTGATGGTCCTATGCTCTTCACATTTTTTAGTGTTTCTCTTTTTCTCTATTGGTATCATAACTGTTGCAAGGAAGTCCTCAGGCCATTCCCCTTTGTCATATATCTTGTTACAGAGGTAGACTATTTCTTTTCTTGCCTTGTTTCCTAGACTTTTCAACAGTTCTGCTGGCATATCATTGATTCCACATGCCTTGCTATCCTTCATCTACTTCAGCAGCTTTTCCACTTCTGCTTCCAAGATGGTGAATCCCTTTCCATCTTCCGGCACATATTGCTCCTCTACAACCTTTATTTCACTTTGTATTTCATCTTCCTTCTACAGACATTCAATATATTCTTCCCATCTTTTCAAAACCTCCTGTGGTTCTTCTGCTAGAGTACCATCTGCTCTTTCTGTTTCCATGTTATTCTTCTATCTTTTACATTAAAAATCTATCTCACTAGCCAGTCTACGCATCATTTCATACCATCCCTCTTTCTCCATTTTCTCTATTTTGTAGCATTTCTGTTTCATCCATTTTCCCCTTGCTTCTTCAGTTTCTCTTCTTAATTCATTATTCAGTTTCCTGTACCTCTTTTTGTCTTCTTCAATTTCTACATTTTTTCACTTTCTCTGCTCTTTCATCTTTTTCAACATGTTTTCTGTTATCCATTCTTTCCTGGTACTTTGGGATACTCCAATTCCTATTACTTCTTTGGCAGAGTTCATGAGCCCTTCCCTCATTTTTATCCATTTGTCAGTAACACTTTCATTGTCCAGCCCTGTTAGCTGAGTGGTCAGCGCGAAAGAATGTCATACCTAATGGCCTGGGTTCGATTCCTGGCCGGGTCAGAGATTTTCTCTGCTCAGGGACTGGGTGTTATGTTGTCCTTATCATCAACACGCAATTCGCCGATGTGACCTCAACTCGAAAGACTTGCACCAGGCAACCAGTCTACATGATAGGAGGCCTTAGCCACATGGCATTTTTTAACACTTTCATCAACACTACCTCTTTCCCATTTTCCCATAAATCTGTTTTCCAAATCTGATGCCTTTCCTACCTCTCTGAGTCTTTCTATATTTAGTCTTTCTTTTACTTTATCTCTCCTGACTTTTTTCAACTTCACTTGTATTTCTCCCACTACTAGGTTGTGGTCTGAATTTATTTCTGCTCCTAGATAAGCTTTGGCATTCTTCAAACAGTTCCTAAACCTTTTTTGTATTGGGATGTAGTCCAACTGATATCTTTTCCTATTCAAATTTGATATGTATGTGTAACCTCTCCTTTTGGGGTGTTCAAATAATGTGTTATCCAATGCTAATGAATTTTCTTTACAGAAACTAATTTGTCATTCAACTCTCTTACTTCTTATTCCAAATCCAAATTTTCCTACTGTATCTTAATCTCTTCCTTCACCCACCACTGCATTCCAGTCACCCATGATGATAATGCAGGCACTACTATTTTCTTTCTTGATGAGTTCTCGTATTTTCTCATAATATTCTTCGACTCCCTCATCTCTATGTTGGCTGGTTGGCTTATATACCTGTATTAACACCAAATCTTTTGAACTACCCTTCAGTCGTATCATCAGCAGTTTTCATCAAGATATTGTACCTTCATTACCTTATTTTTCAGCTTTTGCCCTATCAATATTCCTACTCCGTTTACACCCTCTTGATTTCTCCTGAGTAAAAGGGCTTATAATCTCCACTTTCTATCTCCCCATTCTCTCCCCATCTCATTTCACACAAACCAAGGGCATCTAATCTGTTCCTTTTCATCTCCTGTTTTGCATTCTCTAGCTTTCCTGCTTGCAGCAGTGTCCTCACATTCCATGTTCCAATCCTTATCTTTCATTCCTTCACTGTCCCTTTATTCCTTTTGAATGTGTCTACCCACAATGTGTTCCCCTCCCAGAGATCTCAATGAGAGGAAGTTTTATCTCCAGAATCTTTCACACGGAGAGACATACCTCCTCAGGGGACACCACCTTAACGTAGCACTGTCTGTGTGGGTGAGGAGGTTTATGTGCTCTGGATCTGGAGGGCTATGCCAGCAGTAGCTTAGCTATCACAAGGGTCACCCAAGCTGGACAGGCCAAATGGGAGGAGCCAGACAAAGTGTGTCGCACAACAGCCTGTTGCTTTCCTTTTCCTATCCCAAACCTGTGCTTACCATGTCCTTTTCCTGTCATTTCCTGTTACAGGTATAAGACCTCAACAGCAACGACAGTGGAGAAAGAGTCTTTCAGAACTGAGAAACTGGTGGAAAGAGGCACCTTTTCTCTTTGGGTACGAAAAGAGTAGAAGTAGTGACTGTACCCCAGAGGGGCAGCTACAGACAGTGTCAGACTCATAATGAGTGGCTGATTTTAGATTGGGCATACTACTCCCTATGTGGAAAGTAACAGGAAACTACCACATTAAATTCCCATGCAGTACATGGTATGTCTCTCCATGTGAAAAGAATCTAAATACAGTCAGGTTAAACTGAAATGTGGTATTACACCGAAAAGGAGAAAGTGGACATTGGCAACACTGTTACTGAATCATTCATAATATTTGTGTACTTAGGGCATTTGAAACAAATAAGGATATGGACACTGAAAAAATAAGCAGGCGAATACCAATAGCATGCAGATTGGAAAATTGAATGCTGAACCCAAAATTAAATTCCTAATATTTCTGAAACAGTGCCTGTCTAATCATGTGATTGCCAGTTACAATTTATGGCACTATAACAAATATAGTGTCTGGCTGACCACTTTATAATAACAGGTGATGCAGACACTCTGTAACACACTAAAATCTCCATTTCATATGTTTTAGGAAGAAGGCAAGGTAACACACAAAAGCTTAAAACCTCTCCACACTAGTCACATTGTCATTTAAAATAATGGTCAGGTTCTGTGGAAGACACAGATCAGCCTCCATCTCAGAAAATAAAACACACATATTAAAGTAGGGTTATTGAAACTATGTTCAACACATTTCACACACTACTGACTTCTCCCACCACTTGAGAAAACCAAGGGGAATTTCCCACTCTTAACCATGTAAGAGCTAGTTCTTTCAGCTCAGTGTAGCCAAAAAGGGAATCCTTGAGTGCTGGTAAGGTGAAGGTGAGGAGGAGCAGACTGACAAGCACCAGGGAAGTGTTACAGGACCAAATGTGCTCAGAGCATATAAATTCAGCAGTTCAGAAACACTGATTTTTATGTAGACTCATAGTGATATCCCTGAAGATGTGAAATGTAATAAAAAGTAAATGCATAATCCACAATTACAAAATATCTGATCTACCTTCTGTTTCTTTCACACAGTCTAAGTGAAATAGTCACCAAGGGTGTAAAATAAGACAAAAATGTAAATACATTTGCATAAGGTAATCTTAATGGCTCTCTAGCATTGTTTACGGGTGATATTGTAGCTCCTAAAGCAATGGTCTCATGTGAAAATTGTAGAAACTTCAATAAGATTTACACTGCACTAATGCTTGGAGCCACAACTGGTTGCTGACTATAAACATCACCAATGCAGTTTTACTCTTTGCAACCATGTCATACTATTGCAGTAACAACACAAACAAAAAACCAGTGCCCACATGAAGGGCAATACAAAATTCCTTTTCTTATCCAACATTCATGAGTAAAGAAGTCAACACACACACACACACGTCTGCAGTCTCAGACAACTGAAACCACACTGCAAGCAGCAGCACCAGTGCATGATGGGAGTGGCGACTGTGTGGGGGTAAGGAGGAGGCTTGGGTGTGGAGGGGGAGGGATAGTATGGCGGGAGTGGTGGACAGTGAAGTACTGCAGTTTAGACAGAGGGCAGGAGAGAAGGTGCGGAGAGTGGGTGGGGGGTAAGTACCAGAAAGGTGAGAAATAAAAAGAAATTAAAAGACTGGGTGTGGTGGTGAGATGATGGCTGTGTAATGCTGGGATGGGAACAGGCAGGGGGCTGGATGGGTGAGGACAGAGGCTGACAAAGGTTGAGGTTAGGAGGGTTACCGGAACATAGGATGTATTGCAGGGAAAGTTCCCACCTGCGTGATTCAGAAAAGCTGATGTTGTGGATATGGCACAGGCTGTGAAGCAGTCATTGAGATGAGGGATATTTGTTTGGCAGCATGTTCAGCAACAGGGTGGTCCACTTGTTTTTTGGCCACAGTTTGTGGGTGGCCAATCATGAGGTCAGACAACTTGTTGGTTGTCATGCCTACATAGAATGCAGCACAGTGTGCGCAGCTTAGCTTGTAAATCACATGACTGGTTTCACAGGTAGCCCTGCCTTTGATGGGATAGGTGATAGAGACTGGACTGCAGTACATGGTGGTGAGAGGATGTATGGGACAGGTCTCACATCTAGGTCTATTACAGGGGCATGAGCTATGAGGTAAGGGATTGGGAGCAAGGGTTGTATAAGGATGGATGAGTATATTGTGTAGGTTCAGTGGACAGCAGAATACCACTGTAGGGGGGGGGGGGGGGGGAGAGTATAGTGGGCAGGAGATTTATCATTTCAGGACAGGACATGTGGTAATCAAAACCCTGGTGGAGAATGTAACTCATTTGATCCAGTCCTGGATGGTACTGAGTTACGAGGGGAATGCTCCTCAGTGGCCGGACTGTGGGACTTTGGAGGTGGTGGGAGACTGGAAAGATAAGGCATGGGAGTTTTGTTTTTGTACATGGTTGGGAGGATAATTATGGTCAGTGAAGGCTTCAGTGAAATGATCATTATATTTTGAGACGGACTGCTCGTCACTGCAGATGTGACAATGATGGGTGACTAGGCTGCACGGAAGGCGCTTCTTGCTTTTGGAATGGGTGGCAACTGTCAAAGTGGAGGTATTGCTGGTGCTCAGTAGGTTTGATATGGATGGAAGTACTGATGTAGCTATCTCTGAGGTGGAGGTCAACATCTAGGAAGGTGGCCCGTTGGGTTGAGTAGGACCAGGTAAAGCAAATGGGGGACAAGTTGGTGAGGTTCTGGAGGAATGTGGATAGGGTGTCCTCACCTTCAATCCAGATAGCAAAGATGTCATCAGTGAATCTAAACCAGGTTAGTAGATTTGATATGGATGGAGGTACTGGTGTAGCTATCTCTGAGGTGGAGGTCAACATCTAGGAAGGTGGCCTGTTGGGTTGAGTACAACCAGGTAAAGCAAATGGGGGACAAGTTGGTGAGGTTCTGGGTAAATTTAGATAGGGTGTCCTCACCTTCAATCCAGATAGCAAAGATGTCATCAGTGAATCTAAACCAAGTTTGGGATTCTAGGTTTTTAGGAAGGATTCCTCTAGATGGCCCAGGAATAGGTTGGCATAAGATGGTGGCATGCGGTTGCCCATAGCCATATCCTAGATTTATTTGTAGGTAATGCCTTCAAAGGAGAAGTAATTGTGGGTAAGGATATAGTTGGTCATGGCGACTAGGAAGGAGGTTGATGGTAGTGTTCAATAGCAGTAAGGCCATGGGCATTAGGAATGTTAGGGTACAAGTAGGTGGCATTAATGGTGACGAGCAGGGCACCGTGTGGTAAAGGGACAGGAACTGTGGAGAGTCGGTGGAGGAAATGGTTGGTATCTTTTATATGGGAAGATAGGTTCCGGGTAATAGGTTGAAGGTGTTGGTCTACGAGACCAGAGATTCCCTCAGGGGGGGGCATAGTAATTGGCCACAATAGGTCATCCTGGGTGGTTGGGTTTATGGACTTCAGGAAGCATGTAGAAGGTGGGAGTGTGGGGAGTGGAGGGGTAAGTAGAGAGATGGACTCTGGGGAGATGTTCTGGAATGGACCTAAGGATTTGAGTAGTGACTGGAGAGCCTGTTGGATTACTGGAATGGGGTCCCTGTGGCATGGTTTGTAGGTGGAAGTATCTGACAGCTGACGGAGTCCTTCCACCATGTAATCCTTGCGGTTCAAAACAACGGTGGTGGAGCCTTTGTCTGCAGATAGGATTAAAAGGATGGGATCAGTTTTTAGATGGTGGATTGTGGTTATTTCTGTGGATGTAAGGTTATTTTGCATGTTGAGGGATTTGAGGAATGATGGTGAGGCAAGGTTTGAGGTTAAGAAATTCTGGAAAGTTAACAGGTGGTGATTTTGAGGCAGTGGATGTGGATCACAGTTGGATAGAGGAGTGAACTGAGTTAGGCAAGGTTCCATATTGGTCTTTGGTTGAGTCTGATTGCTCAGGTTGGTGGCAAAAATGTGTTTCCACTGTAGGGGCTGGGAGAAGGAGAGAAGGTCTTTAACAAGTCCTGCAGGACTGAATTTGGGAGTGGGGCAAAAGGTGAAGCCTTTGGAGAGTACTGATATTTCTGTGGGACTAAGGCTTCTGGAGGAAAGGTTCATGACTGTGTTGCACATCTGTTTAGGTTCTGGGTTCTGTGTGGTGGTGGGAGAGAGTTTTGGAGGGTGGGGTAAGTGTAGTAGGTCTGTGAGACAGGGTTTGTCAGCTCTGAGCCGATGTGGGGGAAGTTTGGAGGTTGTTGTAGGGGTGGTGGGGAGTGGTACTCCGAGGCGGGAGTAGGAAGTGAGCAGGATGGAGAGCTTTTTGAGATAGTGCTGAGCATGTTGCTCAAGTTCCCGCAGGGCAAGAGTTTTTGATGTGTGTTATGGGTTCCATAAAATTTGGAAAACCCAGAATCCTAAACCCCTCACCTGGTTCAGATTCATTGATGACATCTTTGCTATCTGGATTGAAGGTGAGGATACCCTATCCACATTGTGTAACATGTAACTTTATGGTTCCATATACACTGAAGTGATGAAATCATGGGTACCTCCTAATATCATCTGGGACCCTTTGCCAAGTGCAGTGCAGCTTTTTGATGTGACAGGGACTCAACAAGCTGTTGGAATTCCTTTGCAGAAATACTGAGCCATGCTACCTCTATAGCCATCCATAACTGGGAAAGTGTTGCTGGTGCAGGATTTTGTGCATGAACTAACCTCTCAGTTATGTCCCATAAATGTTCGATGGGATTCGTGTTGGGCAATCTGGGTGGTGAAATCATTCATTTAAATTGTTCAGAATGTTCTTCAAATCAGTCATGAACAGTTGGGGTCTGGTGACATGGTAAATGGTCATCCATAAAACTTCCATCATGATTTGGTAATATGAAGTCCGTGAATGGGTGAAAATGATCTCCAAGTGCCCGAACATAACCATTTTCAATCAGTGATCAGTTCAGTTGGATCAGAGGAGCCAGACTATTCCATGTAAACAAAGCCCACATCATTATGGAGGAAAAAGCTTGCACAGCGCCTTGTTGACAACTTGGGTCACATGGCTTCATGGGGTTCTGCACCACACTTAAACACTACCATCAGTTCTTACCTACTTAAATTGGGACTGAAATTGGGACTCATCTGACCAGACCACAGTTTTCTAGTCATCTAGGGCCCAACCAATATGATCATGAGCCCAGGTGAGGCACTGCAGGTGATGTCATGCCGTTTGCAAAGGCACTCGCATCAGTTGTCTGCTGTCATAGCCCACTAATGCCAAATTTCACCACTCTGTCCAAACGGACACATTTGTCATACATCCCACATAGATTTATGTGGTTATTTTATGCAGTGTTGCTTGTCTGTAGCATTGACAACCCCATCCAAACGTTGCTGCTCTCAGTCATTGAGTGAAGGCCATCAACAACTGTGACATCTGTGGCAAGAGATGACGTCTGATATTTGGTATTCTCAGTGCACTCTTTATGATGAGGACCTCAGAATACTGAATTCCTGAATGATTTCTGAAATGGAATGTCCCGTATGTCTAGCTCCAACTATCATTCCACACAGCCCATTAAATCATACAGAGCAGCCATAATTACCAAAGAAAGCTTTTCATATGAATCATATGAGTACATATGACAGCTCCACCAATGCACTGACCTTTTATATCTTGTGTATGTGATACCACCACCATCATACATGCATATCGCTATCCCATGACTTCTGTCTCTGCAACATTCATGGAAGATAAGAAGCTAGGTATTCCTTTCTTAATGACTCAATACTGTTGGAGCTTTGCAAATATTCAAAAGTGCCAACAGTACACTGTCTGTAAGATAGGAACACCTAAAATCTTAAACACTGGTACTATGCTTATGAACCTACAAAGTAACAGAATATGTGGTAAATGTGTGTTCTTTTAAATGGCATAAAGATGGTCAATGTAGATTAGCTTTGACCATAATAAAAGATAATTCATATTTTTGTATGTTTAAAGTGAATTTCTACAAACAAGTGGAAGAACTTCAAGAGCAATTCCAAAAGCTTGCCCAAACATCATTTTTTAATGCTAATATAAAGTATAACAAACCCACTAAGAGAGACAGAGAAGTCACACAATCAGTTGGCAAATTACTGTATTTAGTGCAGCTAAAGACAACAACTGGACAAACAAGAAAAATAAAAGAACAGAAGAAGAACTGGTTTGGTATGCTTTTGGCACACTATAAAGACTTTTCAGAATGAAGATTAAAGAGTGTCTAAAATGGAATGTTAATATTTTGAATGTGTTACAATTTTTGAGTTATGACACTCAGAGATATGTGTTCAAAGTGAATTACCAGTAAAAACAGAAAGTTTTTCAGTAAACCATTGAGAGATGCATGTTGGAAATTACTAGGAGAGACAAGGAAACAAACAAATGGATAAATTAACAGACCAGAGGGAAAGACATACTTATGGATGCAATGAAAATTAAATGGAGCTGGCATGGCGTACAGCCATGTGAATACGTGGAAGACAGCAAAATAAATTCTTCGCTGGATTTCAGGAGAAAAGTAAAGACTGAGATGATCACCTAATGGAATCTACACCCACATCTACACTTAGCAAACCTTCTTACAATGTGTGGTGGATGATACTTCTGGTGCCTTATAATTTCTTCCCTTTCCTGTTCCATTTATAAACAATATGTGAGAAGAGCAACAGTCAGTAGGCTACTGTGTCAGCTCTAATTTCTCAGATTTTTCCATCGTTGGAATGTACATTTTCAGAATTAGGTAATGATAAACTTCTCTGAGGTGCACACTACATCTCTTGTACCATTTGCCGTTGAAGTTTGATGAGTATTTCGGTAAGACTGTTGCTTACTAAATGAATCCATGACAAAACAATCCCTCTTCATTGGATCTTCTCTACTTCTTCTATGAATCCAGTCTGGTAAGAGTTCCAGATTGATGAGCAATACTAAAAAATCAGTCTTAACAGTGTTTTATAATCCATTTCTTTCATGAATGAATTACGTTTTCTTAAGATACTGCCAAGAAACCTCAGTCTGGCATCTGCCTTTCCTACAGTTAGTTTTATCTCACATTCCACTTTACATTACTCCAGATGGCTACTAATGGATATTTGATGGTTGTTGTTGTTTGTAGGGATTTATCACCTCTCGCTTAACCAAACACTAATGGGTATCTTTATCTATTTATGGGATTTTTTTTTTTTTTTTTTTACATTTATTTACATTCAGGGTAATCTGATAGTCCCAGTACCAAATACTGATCCTCTGCATGTCTTCCTTATTTCACTACAATTTTCTGGTGTTGTAACTTTCACATACACAACAGCATCATCTGTGAATAGCTTCACAGAGCTCTCAATGTTATCCACTAGATAATTTGCTTTTAACTTTCAGAATGTCATCTTGTCAAAAATTAAGTTTTGAGTTTTTACTTGCTAAAAAGTTCTGAATCAAGACAGTCTGGTATGCTGTAAGCTCATATTTTCTTCACTAAATGGCACTGCAGAACTGTATAAAATTAACTCCAGAAAATAAAGGGCACAGCAGCAATCTGTGTGCAATTACAGGGTGCATACGTGGACAAGGAAACAAAATTCCCGGATTTTTCCCGTTTAAAAATACACTTTCTCCCGGATGAAAATACACTTTCTCCGTGCTAAGTGACAGCACTGTAAAACTTATCAGTCCTATGGTTTTATATGCGGGAGTAGAATTTACCAGTACTTTAGAAAACGAAACTCAAAAGGGGTCAAACACGTTTTGGAAGACCTTTGACGTGCAGCAACATGTACGCTGCATATTTTCGTATTACGAAGGTATAAATTTGAACTCCACCAAACACCGCATGTTACTTTCCGAAACATTGAAATCGAGATTATGATGGGCTTTTGTAAGACAGTCATAGCTCCCGTCACGTGATCTCGCCAGCTGATGGCAGCATATGACACATGATGTAGTGAGCCAATAGCAAGATGCCAAGATCACTCTTAAGTAGCGCGAACACACGAATAAGAAAAGTTAATGGTTTAAATTAATGAAATATGTGAATGCTCCACAGCATTCACATATAATATTAGTCTCGAAGATTAATAAGCTGGAAAAGAAGCTAAGCTTCCACATATAATGTTGTATCTTAAAGTGTAACACGTGCAAAAAAGGTCATCACACAAATGTGCCAGTAAAATGACGTAAATGTCTGATCTTTTGGGCTTGAAATTCTTCTAAATGGTCGTCCTCAAAGAGTTGATTTTTAAATGAGAGTCAAACGCTTTTTGATTTAACAAATTCATCGTACAATCTTGCACATAGTTCATCTTGCGTAAAAGGAAATCTGCTTTGAATGTAACGCTTTTCAAACCACCATTCACAATATTTTCCCGTGACCTGTTAGAAATAGGTTCGTTTCAGCAATTGGAAGAGAATGCCAAATAAGAGGCATCACCACGCTTGCGCAGCTAAGATGATGCAGGAAGCCCATATGTTCGTATGTGTAAAACATTAAAAGATCTTACATATGGCATACAAGAAACAAAACATCAGATGATACTTCAAGAGCGTCGAAATTTCGAGAACCATCCTAAAACACAATTCGGCTTAACATGCACACTCGTATGTAAATTTTCTTGGAGTACTGTTACTGTATTATCTCATGTTTGGTTCTTTATTATGGCATAATGCCATACGTGCACTTGAAATGCAGCGAACAGTTGAAACTAGCCAATAGTGTGAAATTAAACACTTCGTTTCAAATAAATTGACTGCCTCAGCTGAAAAGATTAACTGTAAGCCAAATCTCTTTACCAAACCGCAAAAATAACTTCATTGTTCTGTCAGAAAGGTGGAAATAAAATCTGAAACTAATAACATATTTCAGCCTTCCGTAGTTATGCGAACGTATTTTAATTCATTTGATAGCTCCCGGCCACAAAAATCCATTTTGTTATCATTTAATGTGAGAGCAATAAACGAAGAGGAAACAAAAGGTCACGTGGACGCTCCCCACCTCAACTCAGACTGCTCTGTGCATCAGCCCCAGATTTACTATATTTCTGAACTGAGGCAATATTAAGCAGTAGCACCCAGCCACACTTCTGTAACCAGAAGTGGGAGAAGATGCTACTCATACGCGACTTAACTGCGCATGCTCAAGAGCCCGCCCGCAACAACTCAAACGAATCTAATTTAAACGGTTGTCACGTCACACTCATCGGAGGCAGTTTGTTGTTATAAAGCATTGCATAGTCTTCCTAAAGCCTTTGACACACTTTGCTGTTGGCAGACACTTGTATGAGCAATGTTTTGTTGTTGTATACGGTGCATTTCCTTTGCAACTTAAGTTTTATTTTCGTTTTCTTTTTTCTCTCGTTCATGTTTTGTTGCTGCAGTATAATTCTGCAGTAGCGGGATACAGTGATATCCTTTGTTAGAGTATTGGTTCTTACCAGTCAAAATCACAAAAATTTAACTGAAAGCTAAAGCAATGAAAAATTCCCGGAATTCTAAACAATTCCCGGGTTTTTCCCGATTTTCTCCCAGAGGAAAGAACTCCCGGGTTTTTCCCGGATCTCCTGGTTGTCCCGGGTCATATACACACTGAATTATCTACAGTTCGTTGGATTTTTGGTTGCAAAATCACGCTGATTCCCACAGAAAAGATTTTCATTCAGCAAAAAGGTCAAATACACAATATAAAATTTATTCCTAATTCTATAACAGATATTCAGTGACCCAGTGATGGAGGCCTATAATTACATGCATTTGTCTGATGACCATTCTAAAAAATAGGAATGGTTTCCAGTGATTTGGTGTGTGGGTTAATGACATCAAAAAACCTTCAAGTGCATCATTGATGTGTGTATAATTAATGACCATAATGCATTGAAAAGCCTAGAAGAGATCTTTAATCATATGTCAAGTGGCTAATGACATGATATGAGGGTAATCCCAAAAGTAAGGTCTCTTATTTTTTTTTTATAAGTACATAGACCTGTTTAATTCTACAATGGTTTGCATTGGATTACAGCTTGAATATTTAGCTATTTTTTGACATAATCACCATTTGTGTTGAAGCATTTTTGTATACACTGTGGCAGTTTTTGTATGCCCATGTCATACCAGCTCGCCGCCATGCTGTTCAAAAAGTTATGAACCTCTTCTTTCACCTCACCATCGGAGCAGAATTGCTTTCCGGCCAAATGTTCTTTTAACCTAGGGAACAGGTGATAGTCACTGGGCACCAAGTCAGGACAATAGGGTGGGTGGGTGATTATGTTTCACAGAAACTGTTGCAGGAGAGCAGCGGTTAGCCGAGCGATGTGTGGACGAGCGTTGTCATGGAGAACATGTATGCCCTTGCTCAATGTTCCTTTTCTCCAGTTCTGAATTGCCTATTTGAGTTTTTTCAGTGTCTGACAGTACCTGTCAGTGTTAATTGTGGTCCCAGTGATACTGCTCCAACGACGAGGTCAAAGAAGAGGTTCACAACTTTTTGAACAGCATGACAGTGAGCTGGTATGACATGGGCATACAAAAACGCCACAGCATCTACAAAAATGCATCGACAAAATGGTCATTACGTCGAAAAATAGCTAAATGTTCAAGCTGTAAACTGATGTAAACCATTGTAGAATTAAACAGGTCTATGTACTCATAAAAAATAGGAGACCTTACTTTTGTGATTACCCTTGTATGTTATGTGAAACTAGAGATATGTAGGAGTGTGTGTAGTATGAAAATGAATACAAATTAGAAAAATTATTATTCCTGTTTGCTTGTAAGTAGTTATTTTCAATACAACCAAATATAATTTTTTATAAAAACACTAACCAATAATATGGTGTACTATTAAAAAAAATTATAATAAAAACCACACTTTATTTTGTTAAAACAAGTGTGACTGTCAACATAGCAGAATGCAACATAATACTACCAACAGGCCACTAGCTACTAACTGAAACTGATGTTTGTACTCTCCAAGCAAGCACCTAAATTCTCAGGAAACAGAGGACACACATAAGTAATGACTTTTTATCTTGTTTAATTACCATATCCTCAATATCTGTCCCATATACTTTTTATTTAATATTTTCCAAATAAGATCAGTCATGATTTGTCTGGAAACAAGATTAGCTGGGATTTTTAATGATTCTTTTATTACAAATAAGCAAAATTCACAATTTTGTACTTTCAGAAAACCCAAAAGTGTGAAATTCTGTCAGTGTGTGTCCTGATTAGATCACAAGTTATTGTTATTATATTAGGTGCTGTATGTAGCAATATAATACAACACTATTCTCTACTAAATATTACCAATTGCTTTTCCTTGTACAAATCACAAATCATGATTTTAGCACACTAATGTCAAATGACACGCAACATACTTTACGGTTAAGTAATTTTGTAATGAAAATCATAATTATCTTCACAAACTCCTGTAAATATATAAAATATCCATTATCAGCTGTGTACTCCAAAAAGAGAAAAAATCAAACAGAATTTTAAGTTTTACAGATGTTGTTATAGACTGCTTATAAAAAATTCTTTAGGAAATCATTTACATATATAAAAGTGAACATATTGATGTGTGTATCTATGTGTAGTGGTGGGGGTGAAATGGGTTCATTTCTCCTGATGTCTAGGTTTCCCTGCATGACCAGGACATTGTGTGGGTCGAATAGGGATGCATTTCTGGGACTATGCATGTGAATAGGCAAGGCTGAAGAGAGAGAGAAAGAGAAGGCTGAAATGGGTAGAGAAAAGGGGATTGGGAGATGGACAGAAAGACAGGGAGAGGAGGAAGTCCACAGAGAGAGTTGGGAGGAGGGCAAGGACAGAGGGCAGGGGAGGAGGAAGTGATCAGAGGAATGGGGAGGGAGAATTGGTCAGGGAGAGGAGGAAAAGGGAAGAGAGGGGGAGAAGGGGATGGACAAGGAGATGGGGAGGAGATATACAGAGAGAGAGAGAGAGAGAGAGAGAGGGGAGATGGAGATTGTCAGAGAGGAGAGGAGGAGGAGGGCATGGACAGAATGAGGGGAGGAGGAAATGGACATAGAGGTGGGGAGGAAGAGATGGAGAGAGTAAGGTGGACTATGAGACACAGAGAGGGGGGTAGAAGTGATGTTCAGAGAAGGGGAGGGGGAGGTGAACAGAGAGAAAGAGAGGAGGGGATGGTCATATAGGGGGAGAAGTAGTACAGAGATAGAGAAAAGAAGAGGTGGTCAGATAGAGGGAGGAGGAGACAGACAGAGGTAGGGGAGGAGGGCATGGATAGAGAGACAGAGAGGAGGAGATTTACTGAGAGAGGAGGGAGGAGGAGATGGTCAGACATATGGGGAGGAGGATATGGATAGAGATGGGGGGAGGGGACAGATTGAGAGAAGAAGGGAGAAAATGAGCAGAGAGGAGGAGATAATCAGAGAGGAGGGGTGATACAGACAGAAAGAGGGGAGGCAGAGATAGAAAGAAAGAGGGGGAGGAGAAGACTGGCAGAGTGTGAGGGCAAGAGGAGATGGACAGAGATGAGGGAGGAGTGCATGTACAGAGAGGGGAAAGAGGTAATTTACAGAGAGGGGGAGTGGGTACAGACAGAAAGAGGGAAGGAGGAGTTGGCCAAAAAGATGGGGAGGAGGAGATCGGCAGTGTGAGAGGGGAGGAAGTGATGGACAGAGATATGGGGAGGAGCAGTTGGACAATGATAGGGGGAGGAGGACATGGACAGAGAGGATTAGGAGGTGATGTAAGGAGAGAGGGGATGGAGGAGATGACCAGAGAGAGGGTAGGAAGAGGTGAACAGAGATAGGGGAGGATTACATGGACAGAAAGGGAGAGGAGGTAATGTACAGAGTGGGGGAGTGTGTACAGACAGAAAGAGGGGAGGGGGAGATGGCCAGAAAGAGGGGGGAGGGGGAGATTGGTGGAGTGAGAGGGGAGGAGGGGATGTACAGAAATATAGAGAGGAGGAGGTGGACAGAGATAGGGTGAGGAGAACATGGACAGAGAGGAGCAGGAGATGATATAAAGAGAGATGGGGTGGAGGAGAATACCTGAGAGAGGAGAGGAGGAGATGAACAGAGAGAGGTGGTAGAGGAGATGATGAGAGTGAGGGGGAGAAAGAAATGGACAGAGAGCAGACAAGGAGAGGAGGAAATGGACAGAGAGAGGGGGATGAAGGACACAGTCAGAAAGAGGGGGGGGGAGGTGGCAAGAGAGAGAGAGGGGGAGAAGGATATAGCCTGAGAGGGAGAGGAGGAGATGGACAGAGAGAGGATGGAGGAGGATATGGGTAGACAGAACAAGAGAAGGTGATGGACAGAGACAGGGGTGTGAAGGAGATGGCTGGAAAGAAGAGGAAGGAGAAAATGGGAAGAGAGAGAAAGAGAGAGGAAGAGGGGAGGAAAAGATGATGGACAGAAAGAGGGTGGTGGAGGTGATAACCAGAGAGAGGGGGAGGAGGAGATGGGGGAGAGGGGAAGGAAGAGATGGATGTAGAGCAGGTGGATGAGGATATGAACAGAGGGAGGGAGAGGCAGAGATGTGCAAACAGGGGGATGATGAGAAGGACAGTGATAGGGAGAGGAGGATGAGGGAGGGAAAGGAGGAAATGGATGAAAATGGGGAAGAAATGGGCAGAGTGATGAGGAGGGGAGGAGGAGATGACAGACAGAAAGAAGATGAAAGAGGAAACAAGCAGAGAGAGAGAGAGGGATGAGGAGATAAATAGAGAGGGAAAGGAAGAGATACATGGAGAGGTGATGGAAGAAGGTGGTGGAAAGAGAGACATAGGAGGAGGAGATTGACAGAGAGAACCTGGAGGAGGAGTTGTGTGCAGTATATGTGCCTTATGCATGTGCAGGCAACGCCACAGGCAAAAGGTTCTAGTTACTTTCATAAGTGGAGAACAGCTTAACAGGTGACACTATTGCTGTGTGATTATTTTTGTGCATTAGTCTCGACAAGAGACTGATCGGAAATATATCGTTAAAGTGATGTTACTGGCTGATAGGCAAGATTATTCTCTCACTTTATATAAAGAAAAAGTAATTTGTTGCTGTTTTGATTAAGAATGACAAATATGAATAGGAGCCTTTCCAATTAAGTCTCTTTGGTCATAAACATTTTACAAACTTATATATTACCACTGAAGAAACAATAGTGAGTAACTGACTCTGTGTGCATCTGATGCACATTGCCATTCTTGTTAAGGTCCTGTCTATGTCGGAAAGTACTTCTTGAGGCAAGAATTCAGTTGATAGAAATGGAACAGTATTTTACAATACAAACTTTTGCCAAGAAAAAAATCATTGCTCAGTTGAATGTAGAATATGAATATGTAGATTGACACCAGCCAGTCATTGCTCCAATTTTCAGTTCCCTTTATGATTTCCAGCACTTTGATACAGAATTCTGGCATTGAAACCTCCCTATAAACAATAGTGAATCACCTGCAAACATTGTCACGTAACCTCTGATATCCCACACTGGCTCTGTAACCTCCCTGTAAACAACAGTGAATCACCTGCAAACATTGTCATGGAGCTTCTGACACTCCAGTTACACTAGTTTTTATTCTTTTGCTGGTATGCAGCAATTACAACTTTTTTTTACCTTGTTCTTACCGAATATTCTTTCAGCTATATTTTTATTGTAAACAACTGGAAATTTATCATTTCCATGGTAATAGCAAGTTCACTGAGACAAATATGGCAACTGACAAAAAGTCTGAAAAATTGGAAGCCAGTTATGTGGTATTGTTTCTTCACTGGTGATATATTATATACATTATTAAGGTGTACTTGCAAGTTTCATAATGCACATTACCAACCGGTGACAGTATGTAACCTCGCAGGAGCCTCCGCAACTCTGTGTTCTGGTGTTGGAGTTGCTGAGTTTCTACGTTCAGCCGATGGCGCTCTGAAAATAAACCAAAGATGTTTTGAAACTGGGAAGAAAATGACTTTTTGTGAGCATATTGGTAATTATGTTTCTTGCTGCTGCATATTCTAAATTTAGGTTAAGCAATAAAACACCTCTATATATACTGAAAGATCGCTGGATGGTTATCTTAGCAAATTGTTAAGCTGATCACATGGGCAAATAAAAAGTCATACATAGTGCTTGTCTGTGATTGTGAAATGAATATACATGCAAATGCATACAAATGATTTACTTTGAATCTGTTGTATGCCTGTTCAACTATCATCTATATTAAGTCTAGTATGGGTAATATTGGACTCTTGATCAGTGTGCTTGTTTGGTGTTGTTTGGTGAATTCCTATTCACATGCGTGCTCACATGATTTCTGTGAGAGTGAAGTTTTATCATTGCAGAAAGTGACCCCATCAATCCTGTCACACTTTGGCTGTGAAACTACATGAGTTAAGTCACTGGTGTTGTTTTCTTACTGCTAAATATCAGGAATAAATGCCGATTTATGGTCAGAGATGTTATCTATGTTTACATCTACACAGATACTCTGCAAATCACACTTAAGTGGGGTTCATTGAACCAATTTCACAATAGTTCTCTTTTATTCCACTCTTCAATAGGGTACAGAAAAAACAATGCCTGTATGTTCCAGTGTGAGCTCTGATTTCTCTTAGTTTATTATGATGATCATTTCTCCCTGTGTAGGTTGGCATCCACAAAATATTTTCGCATTTGAGGAGAAAGTTGGTGACTGAAATTTCGTGAGAAGATTATGCCGCAACAAAATAGCCTTTGTTTTAATGGTGTCCATCCCAAATCCTGTATCACGTCTATGACACTTTCTCCCCAATTTCGTGATAATACAAAATGTGCTGCTCTTCATTAAACTTTCTCGATGTACTTCGTTAATCTGATAAAGATCCCAGACCACACAGCAGTACTCCAAAAGAGGATGGACAAGGATAGTATAGGCAGTCTCTTTAGTAGATTTGTTGCAACTTCTAAGTGTTCTGCCAATAAAATACAGTCTTTGGTTTTCCTTCCCCACAACATTTTCTGTGTTTTCTTTCAAATTTAAATTGTTCATAATTGCAATTCCTAGGTATTTAGTTGAATATATGGCCTTTAGATTAGACTGATTTATTGTGTAACTAATGTTTAGCGGATTTCTTTTAGCATTCATGTGGATGGCCTCACACTTTTCATTGTGTAAGGTCAATTGCCAAGTTCTGAACATTCAGATATCTTTTCTAAAACATTTTGCAATTTGTTTTGATCTTCTGATGTATTTACTAGATGATAAATGACAGCATTATCTGCAAACAACCTAAGAGAGCTGCTCAGATTGTCTCCTAAATCATTTATATAGATAAGGAACAGCAAAGGATCTATAACACTATCTCAGGGAATGCCAGAAATCGCTTCTGTTTTACTCGATGCATTTCTATGAACTGTGATCTCTATGACAGGAAATCACAAATCAGGCCACATAACTGAGATGATATTCCATAAGCACACAATTTCACTATGCTGCTTGTGTGGTACAATGTCAAAAGCCTTTTGGAAATCTGGAAATACTCAATCAATTTGAAATCCCTTGACAATAGCACTCAGCACTTCGGGTGTGTAAAGAGCAAGTTGTGTTTCACAAGAATGATGTTTTCTAAATACATGTTGACTGTGTGTAAATAGACCATTCTCTTCAAGGTAATTCATAATGGTCAAACACAACATACACTTTGTGATCAAAAGTATCTGGATGTCCCCCCCCCCCCCCCCCAAAAAAAAAAACCAAAAACATACTTTTTTCATATTAAGTGCATTGTGCTGTCACCTACGGCCAGGTACTCTATATCAGTGACCTCAGTAGTCATTAGACGTCATGAAGGAGCAGAATGGGGTGCTCTGTGGAACTCATGGACTTCGAACGTGGTCAGGTGATTGGGTCTCACTTGTGCCATATGTCTGTACGTGACATTTCCACACTCCTAAGCATCCCTAGGTCCACTGTTTCCAAAGTGATAGTGAAGTGGATGTGTGAAGGGACACATACAGCACAAAAGCCTACAGGACTGGCCTGCACAGAGTACTGACGTGAATCCTATAGAACACCTTTGGGATGTTTGGAATGCTGACTTCGTGCTGGGTCTCACCGACCAACATTGATACCTCTCGTCAGTGCAGCACTCCATGAAGAATGAGCTGCCATTTCCCAAGAAACCTCACAGCACCTGATTGAATGTATGCCTGCAAAAGTGGAAGCTGTCATCAAGGCTAAGTGTGGGCCAACATCATATTGAATTCCAGCATTATTGATGGAGGGTGCCACGAATTTGTGTCATTTTCAGCTAGGTGTGCGGATACTTTTGATGACATAGTGTAAGTTCCAAAATCCCGCTGCATATCAACATTAATGATATGGACCTGTAATTTAGTGAATTACTCCTATTACCTTTCTTGAATATTGGATGACCTGTGCAACTTTCCAGTCTTTGGGTACGGAACTTTTCTCAAGCAAGCAGTTGTATATGATTGCTAAGTGTGGGGCTCTTGCTTATTTTTGGAGGATTTGGGGGCTACAATATTCAATCTTGCTATGACAACCATGTGTTCATTAATCCCTGTATCTGTTTTGATGCTCATTATTGACTCATGATTATTGGTTGGTAAGTGATCAAGTGTATTTTCACAACTGTTAGCTCTTTGCCTGGGCTCATGAACTAACTGCTCGAAATAATTTTCAGAGAATGTGTTAAGCACAATTTTGGATGATGTTTTATGTGTATCTCTGGAATTAAACATTTATTTTCACCAACATATTGAGCATAATTCAAAGTCACTATCAACTATAATTGTATGAGTTGGGTGTGTGTTTGATATTAAACTCAGGTTTTTTTTGAACCCTTCAGCAATTGTATAATCTGAGATGGGAAGTCGATAAAAGGATCCAATTATTATTTTATTCTGGTTGCCAAGAATGACCTATGCCCATACTAACAGGAACTATCAGCTTCAATTTTGTTTCAAGATAAAATACTTCTCACAGTAACAAACATGCCACGGTGAACTGTGTTTCAGGACACCATTGTGTTCTTTCCAAAATCTTTGGCTGAATTAATCTATGGCTTTAGCCAGCTTTCAGTGGCTATAATGATTTGAGCATCAGTGCTTTCAACTAGTGCTTGGAGCTCTGGTACTTTCCCTACATGGCTAGGACAATTTACGACTGTTACATCGGTGGCTCCTGTATCTACATTCTTCCTACGTTCAATCTGCACCCTTTGTGACTGAAGCCCCTTTTGTATTTCCCCAAGATCCTCTAACCTAAAAATCTGCCCAGCCCACACCACATAGCCGTTGCTACCTGTGTAGCAGACTCCTGCGTGTCGTGGACTCCTGACCTATGTGGCAGCCCCTGATACGGAAGTTTGTCAAAGGGAATTGTAATTTCAGGATCTCTCTTCGAAGAAGAGAGCCAAATCTGAGCCAAATCTGAGAGCCGAATTAGATTCATGGGCTGACATAGCCCCTGTCAATTGAGACACACATGGATGTTATGGCAATGCAGCATTTTCAGCAACCACGCACCACACAAATCTGATTGAGGTTGAAAAATTTCCACAAGCCCCTGTCCTCCTTGTTTGTGCTGCATGATTGACTGGCTTGTTCACAATGTTGAGTATTGTGCCACCTGTGTAATAAGAAAGGTCATGTTGCATCTATGTGCCATAATCGCTCAACTTCCACTGTGCCTCTCACATCTCAACCTATGGACATTAGTGTTGTTAGTCAAGTACATAAAGATATTACAGCTGTTACTAACAAACTGATCATCTGTGTGCATGTTAATGGGACCCCTTATGACTCCAAATTGGTATGCACACAGTGACCTCGCTATTGAATTTTAATACTTATCTCCGTCCTGGTTCTACACCACTGTTGGCTACATCATGCTGTCTTGTCAGTTACAATAGACAGCAGATTTCTATTCTTGGCCAGTTTACTGTGGATAGAACATACAAGGTGGTGGTTTGAACAGTGATATTTCTGGTGGTGGACACTGCATGTGATTTTATTGGTTTGGATGCTTCAAGGGCTTTTGGATTTACAGTCTCCAATTCCATTCATTTTGTGTCAGATCTTGTGCCTTAACAAGAGCTCTGTGATTTGTGCAAGGTATATTCTGCCTTTTTCTTAATGGGACTCATAAAAGCTACTGATTATGTAGTGCACATCACTCTCAAATCTATGGCGCAACCCCATTTTTTCTGTGCCAGGTTTGTACCACTTGCACATCGTGCTCAGTGAAGGAAGAAATTAGACAGGCTGATAGCTTTAGGCATCATGGAAACTGTTTCATCCAATCAATGGGCTACACTGTCAAGAAACTGATGAGCAAACTCCTTGTTTGTGGAGACTTTAAGGTGATGGTTAATTTGTAGTTTATGGTTGATACACACCCCATTCTTTGCCTGCATGAACTTTAAGACAAAGTTGGCATGTGGACAATATCTTTCAAAACTGAATTTGTTAGAATCAGATCAGCTTCTTGTTGTTAATATCCCATACAGCTCTACAGGTACAACCAATTCGTTTTTGGCATTGCAAATGTGCTGGCTATTTTTCAATGCTATTTGAGGCAACTTACCCAATGGATTTCTTGCTGTATCAATTACCTCAACAACATTGTCATTTCTGGTCCCATCACTGAGGACTATCTTTGTCACCTTTGTCTTTTGTTTCAGACCTTGAGTGATGCTGATCTCAAGTGCAATTTGGAAAAGTCATGTTTCTCCCAATCCTCTATAGAACACTTGGGACATAATATTTCTTGTTGGGGGTTTCAGCCAACAAACAGTCACATAATGGCTATTGTGGCCTTTTTGGCACCCTATGTATGTGAAGAAGCATTCTTAGACAAAGTTGGGTATTACCGTAAGTTCCTTCCAAAGGCAGCTTCAGTTGCCTATCCTCCAAATCAACTGCTTAAGAAAGATACAGTGGTTGAATGGATGTCCGCCTGTGACCATGCATTCAAGACAATGAAGAATGATTTGTGTTCTCCTCTGTACTCGGCCACCTATCAGCCCAGGCTCTAGCTTTTGCTTTCAAAGGATGCATTGCAATATGGTGTGGGGCTGTGTTGTCACAACAATGTGCAGGTGGTTCAGAACAGCCCATTGCTTTTGTGTGAAAAATGCTTTATGATCCACAGAAGAATTGCTATTGAATAGACAGAGACAGAGGCACTTGTTATTACTTATGTTATTAAGAAGTTTCATATGTTTCTCTACAGTGTTAAGTTTATTTGGTGACTGATAACGAGCTGTTAGTGTCTCTCTTTCGTTCGCAGGTTTGACTCCTGCCTCGGGCATGGATGTGTGTGATGTCCTTAGGTTAGTTAGGTTTAAGTAGTTCTAAGTTCTAGGGGACTGATGACCTCAGATGTTAAGTCCCATAGTGCTCAGAGCCATTTGAACCATTTGTCTCTCTTTAGACCCATGACACACTTGCTGGACAAGATAGCCCTGTTCCTTAGTAGATATAATTACGAGATCCATTTCTACCCAATGATTCAGCATTCAAATGTAGATGCTCTTTCATGTTTACTGATGGGATTTGACCCTGGTTCCAATGAGGAAGAAGTACTAGGTTTTTATCTCAACAAGGAAGCTTGGTGGACAGTGGGTGGATTACCTATTACCAGTTCTCCCATTGCTCAAGCTGTTGCTATCAACTGTGTTCTCTATCAAGTGTGACACTATGTTCAACAAAGATAGCCTGAGTGACCTTACGCTTGTGCATCAGATCCTACCCATAGTCATTTTCTGTTATGGCTCACACTTACTCTTGTCAGTGGCATTATATGTTGTCCACAGAAAATGCTGTTCCATGGTGGTCATTGCAGCATCTCTCCAGCACAACATCCTTCATCTTCTGCATCAGGATCATTGGGAGCACCTCATACACAAAGATGCTGGCTCACCACCACATATACTGCCCTGTAATTGCTCACTAGATTGAACATTTCATTACTGCTTGTTCTAAACATTCAAGTCAAGTCATCAGGCCCTCCCCAGCAATGTTATTCACCATAGCATGACTGAGCGATCACAGACTTGGGAGCATGTCCATACCAATGTTGCCAGCTCCTTGTCAGATCCAGATTGGTTGGCAGTCGTCAACACTTACTCTCAGTTTCCATATGTCATCAACTGCCACTCCACCACAGCAGAGGCAAAGGTGTGAGCCCTCACTCAGCTATTCTCTTCCCCGCACCATGATAACTGATAGAGGTTCACAATCCATCATTCAGGCTTCACAATTTTTTGCACACCATGGTATTTGCCATGGTCATACATGGTCATACACCCTCATTCCAATGCCTCATCCACACTTTTAAGATGCAAATGAAGAAGTGTATTGATGTTTCCCCCATGGGAGAGGCTCTCACATGCTTTCCTAGTTCCTACAGGTCCACCTCCATGTCGAGAAGAGCGTATGGCAGGGCTACTGCATGGTCACCAGCCATGCCCAGTGCTGAATTTCCTGCTTTCTACACTGAGACCTCCCAAGGCCCTCTAACAATGAACTGCACACATGGACTCCTGTTTGTGTTCATACATTTGGTCACCATGAGTGTTGGATGCTGGCAGTCATCTGCAGCCTACATGGTCAGCAAGTCTTCACATAGCAAATGGAAGAGCGGCTGGTGACCGACAACCACAAATGACTTCTCTCCCATGTGGAGGCCCAGCCCCAACACCACCTCACACATGTACGAGGTTGTCTGATCTTCCAGCTTCCAGTACTCCTTCCTCACATCCAACCTTAATGACCCTTCCTTTGGTCCTTGATTGTTTCCAGACATTCAGAAGTTCATCAGGAACTGAGCATGGATGGTGCTACGTGGGGGTGCTGCATAGAACAGTAAGTGCCACTTCTGCAGAAGCCAGTTCCAGCATTGGCACTGCCAGCAGCCAGTATCCCACCTGCGGGCATCTGCCCACAGTGATGCTGTCACTGTCTGCATCACTTTCAGCCCTATTCTCCCATACAAGCCGACAGAGAGCTATTTGCACCACAGAGTGTGTTCACTGGTAGTCTACAGAAGACATGGACTCAACTTCTTGAGAACCAAGAGCTGGCTTGTGTTACAGGGGGAGGGAAATGATGGTGCCTCTGGTTTACAGGCACACCAAAGAAAAATAAAAGAGTTTTAGTAACCTGCAGTTACCACTTCAGTTGCGCTGGCACTTCTCCATCTATCAAAGTCCAACAGTGTGCAAGGCACCAGCCCATCATGTGTTATTCACTAAGCCTACCCTGGCACACAGTGGGTAAGCTTGGTCACCAGGAGGTGGCACTTTCAGACAATGCTGACAGCCATGCGTCAAGAGTGGTGTGTGCAGCCACCACCCAGCACCACCACATGGAAATTTCACATGTCATTCTATTTTAACTTTAAGTAGAGTAGCTTCTGTCCCATTCTATTATAATTTATGCTCTAGTTAACTTCACTCTGTCACGGGTTATTGTATGTCCAATTGATACTTACCAAGCTCTGTACAAGGATGATGTTATGAATGTGTTTTGTTTTTAACATTAAAATGATTGTGTTTTTACTGGTATTCTTGGTGATGTGTATTACTAAAAATAATGCATTTTGGAATGATCTTTACTGCAAGCAATGTTAGTTTCACAGTGTGCTTAATGTTTTGCAGTTCAAGACTTAAAACATTTAATATATTTCATGTGAGTTGAATCTGTAGTGTTCATGGTTTCACCTTGGTCTGAGGGCGATCTTATAGACTGAAAATAGTGTCCAGAATTAAAAATAAGAACTTATTGGAATCTGGACTGCTTTTTATTAAAATTTGAACAACAGGGCCTTTGGGAGGCTATACTTTATAGAAGCCATGTCCCCACATCTATGCATCATGGAGCTAACTGGCATTTTAGGGCAAAGCCTTATGTGTAACTACTATCTGTTTGACATCATCACCAAGTATCAACATTTCTGTAAACATTGAGTGTCATTACTTAAATAATAATAATAATAATAATAATAATAATAATTTTATTGTCATTCGGCCATTACAGCAATAGACAACGTCATATACATACTAAAATACAATTAATAATTTGAAAGAAACAACAGGTTTCTTGTTAACATTATAGTATTATATTACAGTTGATAAATTCTCTTATGTCATAGAATGGGTGGAGGACTAGCCAGTCATGAATTGTTTGTTTGAATAATTGTTCAGGTAATTCTTGAACAGATTGAGGAAGATTATTAAATAATTTGTACCCCATGATTTCGTAGCTGTTGAGTGACTTTGACAATCTGTGGTAGGGAATATAGAGGCACCTATTCCTTCTTGTATTGTGGCTGTGTACATTTTCTCTGGTTTTTGTTTCTGGTAATTTCTTCTTCGTATAAATTAGAACATAGTATATGTACAAGTTTATAACAGTCATGATTTTCTGTTCACAAAACAATGGTTTGCAGTGTGCCTTATATGCAGAACCAGTAATTATCCTAATAGCTTTTTTTTGCAGTATTAATATGTCATGTACACTGCTAGAGTTCCCCCACAAAATAATTCCATATGTTATTATACTTTGAAAGAAGGAAAAGTAGGATGTTCTAACATATTTTTCAGGAACACAATCCATAAGTCGCCTTAACAGGTAAATAACTCTTGACAATTTACCACTAATATATTGTACATGTTGACCCCAAGATAATTTATCATCAATGTATACCCCCAAAAATTTGACATAACTTGGATCATCTGACAGAAGCTTGTCTCTAAGACTACAGACCATCTGCTGTGTTTTGTTTTCATTCAGGAGGAATCCATTTGCCTTGAACCAATAGGATGCTTGGTCAATTGTCTTTTCTGCACAAGTTTTAAGGCTATTGAAATCCTCACTAGCATGAAGAAATGTTGTATCATCTGCATACAACACAGTGGTGGACTTGACAAACGACGGCAGATCATTTATCATTATCAGGAACAAAAAGGGGCTCAGCACAGATCCCTGCGGAACACCTACCTTGACTTGCTCTATACTCGACATTTCTCTCCCTACACAAACAACTTGCTTACGATTCTGAAGATATGATTTTATTAATTTAAGGCTGTTATGTCTAATGCCATAGAATTCCAGTTTTTCTAGGAGTGGCTTATGCTTTACACAGTCAAAAGCTTTGCTTAGATCACAAAATGTGAGTTGAGCATAGCCCTTATCCTCAAACACTTGATGTAAGTATTTGACTACAAAGTCTATAGCATCCACAGTAGACTACTTTTTCCTAAAACCATACTGAGATTCATTAATTATTCCTAATTTTTCAAAATAGACAGATAGCTGTTGGTAAATTACACATTCCAGTATTTTAGAAAAAGCTGGGACTATGGAGATTGGTCTGTAACTGGAAGGTGAGTCCATATCTCCCTTTTTATATATTGGAATTACCCTAGCCACTTTGAGTTCTTCGGGAAAATATCCTTCAGATATGCATTTATTTATACAGAATGTTAAGGGGTACACAATATAGTCTATTACTTTCTTTAGTAAATTACAGGATATGTCATATATATCTACACTGTCTGAAGATTTCATCCGTTTTACAATGCTTAGGACATGACTAGGTGAGACCTCGGAGAACATAAACGTACCTGTGTCTGTTGGTGTTCTGCAAACATTTTTAGAAAGTAACTCTGATGAACTGATATCAGGTTTGATTATAGTATTTCCTACATTTTCAACAGATTTAATAAAGAAATCATTGAACTTTTGGGGACTTATATTAATTTTTTTGCTTCTCACATCTTTAGCAACACCATTTATTAATTTCCATGCAGCTTTGCACTTATTTGTGGAATTATCAATGGTATTGAAATTATGTGCTTTTTTGGCTTCCACGATGGCTTTTTTATACTCATTCCTGCATTTTATATAGGCTAATCTGGCATGTTCTGTTTTCTGATTGCTACATATATTGTGCAACACCATAACTTGGTTTTTCATATTTGATAATTG
The DNA here is from genome assembly GCF_023864275.1 of Schistocerca cancellata. Lineage (NCBI taxonomy): Eukaryota > Metazoa > Arthropoda > Insecta > Orthoptera > Acrididae > Schistocerca > Schistocerca cancellata. The sequence goes on along the minus strand of NC_064627.1, from coordinate 331,647,039 downwards.
TTTAGTGAACCATGAATTTTGTCTGTTTGTAGCCCTGTTTGTAAAGCCTTTGTCAGTTAATTTGCATTTCTTTATGGGGATGTTGTCATTAAATTGTGCCAGAAATGTTTTAAAAAATCTCTCAAATAATAGTTTCCCTGACAAATCAGCACTAAGACTATAACTTGTGTCACCATGACATTGGTTGAACCAGTCTCTCTCAGCAAGGGACTTACAGAGCTGAACAATTTTGTCATCTGTGACAGGCCTGGTGATTATAACTTTTGGGACAGGCTTAGGAAAATTACTATTATCAATACAGAACCTACTTGTATAGTTTAAAGATACAGAGTCATGATCTGAAAATGGAAACGCTGTAACAGTACATGTTTCTTCTGTAGTTTTAAAGTTGACAAAAATATTGTCAAGACATGCTTTATCTCTTGTGGGCCTGTTATTGATTGAGTGCAAATTGCACTGTCTTAGAAGGTTTTTCAACTCAGTCACAGTACGTTTATGTGTTGTTATATCAAAATCTGCATTCAGATCTCCACCAATTACTATGTCATAATGCAACCATCTGGTCCCTCTAAGTACATCTAACAGCATGTCCAATTTTTCTAGAAATACATTGATGATACCCTTAGGTGACCTGTAAAGGGATACTATTACTAACTTAAGACTGTCCATAACTATACCAGTGGCTTCAAAGTTCTGTTCCTCACATAAATAATCTAGGTCCAACTTAACAATGGAGCAGCTGAATGACTGATTAATATATATTGCCACACCACCTCTTATATGCAGTTTTCTACAGTAACTATTTGCTACATTATAGTTATCAAGTTTGACAACTGGAAGTACACTCTCAGTAACCCAATGTTCACTCAGACAGAAAATATCAAATTTGTTATCTAGTCCAAAACTGTTTACAATATATTCTTTATCTATTAGTCCTTGAACATTCAGATAGCAAATTTTAAGATCATAATTGTTGTTTATTTTAGACTGACCGTTTTGGTGAGGTGTTATGAAATTTGTTACACTACTTATCTCGTGGGCTTCTTCATCTTGCTGCCTTCCACTAAAAAATCATTTAGACGGACAGGAGGTGCTGTTTTCCGTCTACCCGTAACACTTGATGGTGCTTCTCCTGCTGCAATTCTCATTTCTCCTTTTAGAGGCACTATAGTTACTGTTGCTGGTGAAACTTCTGCTGTTGATGCTACTGTTACTTCCTTTTCCGCTGCTGCTACTGATAATGCCACTAGTGACTGTGACGCTTTACATGTTTCTTCCTCATATGCTGTTAGTGCACTTTTCTTTTCTGTTGTCATTGGCAGAAAACCTGTTGCAGGTAGTGCTATTTTTACACAGGCATCCACTCCTGCTGTCTTTATCACCTGGAGAATTTCTTTGGCCAGCACTTTCTTGCCTAGGTTGTTTCTGTGCAGTCCATGTCTAGTAAAATGCTCTCTTACTGAACTCGTTGCTTCAATGAAAGTTGTGTGCACAAAACCACTACAAATCTTCCTGAATTTCCGATTTGTCGCGATGATTTCTAATTCTGTAATCCATTATTGTGCAATATACTTAAATGTTTCATTTAGGCTATTCTGTCGCAGAGCCTTTAATTACGAGATTACGAGCTACACCTTGATATACCCACAGAATACTTTTGTTGTTTAGCTCTGCCTGGCTTTCATTTGTGGGGTCATTTATAGGTTTCTTTCAAATAATTCTTTACTAAAGAGTGGATCAATAGAAACACTGGTCTTACATTTCATAAAAATGGTTCTAAATACCTATGAGAGAGATAAATTAAGCTGTGGGATATTCTTAAATTTATTCATGGCATTTGATTTAATCAGCCAGGACTTCCTGATTTTGAAGTTACAGCAAAGAAAATTAAATAATTTCATAAATTCACATTAGAACTGAAGCACTTTTTTAATAACATGTCTTCTACAATATTGAAAAATATATGAATGTGCAAACATAAAGGGGAAATTATCTATGTACATCTAAGTAAAATGATTGTATTTATAGGTAACCTTGTTAATAACTAAAGTAGCCATACCTGTGAAACAGTATTGTGTTTAATTTGGTGTGTGTGTGTGTGTTTGTTTGTGTGTGTGTGTGTGTGTGGGTTGGTGGGTGGGTGTGGGTGTGAGTGTGTGTGTGTGTGCGTGCGCGTGCATGCACATGTGGATTTTGGGGGGAGGGGTGGGAAATGGCAGGTGAGTATACAATATTTTAAAGTATTTGTGTACATCCATACAATGTACACTGTTAGGGAGTAAATAGATAAAAAAGTTGGAGTAAATAGATAAAAAAGTTAAAAATTACAAACTGCCATAATCACAAAAACTGCCAATTGGTTCATGACCTCACTGTTAATTTGTACTATTTTTTCTCAGTTTTTTATTCTTTATTTTGATGTTAAAAGAAATAATTATCAGGGCTACTTTCAAATTTTCTATTCCACTCATTGCTGAAGTTTATGTGCAAACAGTATGATGTGATCAGCAAACCAAAAGTGGTCCGGATTTGTAGTATAAGTTGCAACTTTTGACAGCTGAGGTTCATTAACTATTAACTACCCTCAAATGGACTGGAAATGAAAAATTGGAAGTGATATGTAGTGAAAGTATAGTGGGTGAGACTAAAGCCATGCATGATTAAATACTGGTTGTCATAGGTAGAAGAAGTAGGTCTCTTTTAGGATAAATCCCAACAACAGCATCTCAAATGTAAAGAATTTCTTCATCACTTTCAAAAACTCTGTAATAAGCACTCATAAGATAGACTCTGACATACCAAAAAGCCACCTACTGGATGTCCTAAAGAAAAAGACACCAGTGGAACAAGCAACATTGGGCATTTCACAGACATAACAATCCATCATTAGACAATGCAGTCAATAAAAATAAAATACACTAATTTGAAGTTCAGTTCCAATTTTTGAACTATGTTGTAGTTTGTGCAGCTGAGCATTGGTGAAGGGACACAGAAACCTGATATTTACTTTATAATCATATGAAAGGATAGACTCTTCCTGTAGGACAGTTTCGAAGACTGGAGAATCAGGCACTAAAACCAGAAAAGGAACTTTGTTTAAACTGAGACATAACCTTGATACTATCAGTGAAACAAACACTTTGAAATATCAGCTACTGACTTAATGGAGCTTATTGTCAACAAGGAATTAATCATTTGTTTGTTTTTATCAACTAGTGGTGGTGGTGGGGGGTGGGGGATATTTTTTTAAATAAATTAACAGAAGTTCTAGATAAATACTCAACAACAAAAGATAAGACAATTTGGTGTAGGTACATACGTACAAAAACAAATGTCATAGATGAAACTAGCAGCAGGGTAACTACAGTGTCAGCTTTAGTAATGGAACATGTGGTCATAAATATGGAATGCGAAGAGTGTGATGTATGGGTAAACGATCTTGGACTATCAGACAGTTTCTGACAAATAATAACTATAAAATCAGGTATGGGTAAAAATCCCTAAGTGGGAGGCCTATAAAACACTTTGATCACAAGTGAAAACATAATATTTTGTATGTGAAATTGCAAACTGAAGTTAGTTTGAAGTGCATAGAGAAATAAATGTAAATGCAAAATAATCTAAGTTTTTATTTTTTATTTTATTTTTCATGTCTAATTCTGTAGAATCAAACTGAGATATAAATTTCCATGGTCATGGAGTGAGTCAGTGTATGAAATTAACAACAGAAAAATTAATAATAAATAAAATAAAATATTCAAAAATCGTATGCCAACATAAAGCTGTTGAGTATTTATTAGTACTGTCAACAATTTTAACACAGGAATTTTCTTATATTTTTTCCAGAAACTTCCCAACAGAACAGATATGAGCAGAGGAGGTGTGGGACAAATGTAGGTTGGATTTGTGTTTTGTACTAACTTTCTGAAAGCAGCTAATTATTGGGAATAAGTTCACACTGTTAGCAACATATGGTATTAAAGAAAACGTATATTGAGAGGCCAATGTCAGAACTCCCAGACTACTGAAAAGAGGTCAATATTTTTTGTGATGGACTATCATCTATTGCATTTAGTGTTCTAAGGGTAAATATAGAAGCATTCAATTGAAATGGGCGTTCTACAACAGCTTCCCATCTACACTATGTGATCAAAAGTATCCAGACACTCCAAAAACATACCTTTTTACTATTAGGTGCATTGTGCCGCCACCTACTGCCAGGTAATCCATATCAGTCACCTCAGTAGTCATTAGACATCGTGAGAGAGCAGAATGGGGTGTTCTGCGGAACTCGGGGACTTTGAACGTGGTCAGGTAATTGGGTGTTACTTGTGTCATACATCTGTATGTGAGTTTTCCACACTCCTAATTATCTGTAGGTCCACTGTTTCTGCTGTGATATTGAAGTGGAAACGTGAAGGGACATGTACAGCACAAAAGCATACAGGCCGATCTCGTCTGTTGATTGACAGAGACCACCAACAGTTGAAGAGGGTTGTGATGTGTGACACTCAGACATCTATCCAGCCTATCACACAGGAATTCTAAACTGCATCAGGATCCACTGCAAGTACTATGACAGTAAACGAGAGGTGAGAAAACTGGGATTTCATGGTCAAGTGGCTGTTCATAAGCCACACATCACACTGGTAAATACCAAAAGATGCTTTGCTTGGTGTAAGGAGTGTAAACATTGAACAACTGAACAGTGGAAATATGTGTGAAGTGATGAATCATGGCACAAAATGTGGCATTCTGATGGCAGGGTGTGGGTATAGTGAATGCCCAGTGAAAATCATCTGCCAGCGTGTGTAGTGCCAACAATAAAATTCTGAGGCAGTGGTGTTATGGTGTGGTTACATTTTTCATGGCGGGGGCTTGCACCACTTGCTGTTTTGCATGGCACTATCGCAGCACAGATGTTCATCCAGATGTTTGAATCACCTTCTTGCTTCCCACTGTTGAAGAGTAATTCGGAGATGGCGACTGCGCCTTTCAATATGATCGATCACCTGTTCATGATGCACAGCTTGTGGCAGTGTGGTTACACAACAATAACATCCCTGTAATGGACTGGCCTGCACAGAGTCCTGACCTGAATCCTATAGAACACCTTTGGGATGTTTTGGAATGCCGCCTTCATGCCAGGCCAACATCAATACCTCTCCTCAGTGCAGCACTCCGTGAAGAATGGGCTGCCATTCCCCAAGAAACCTTCCAGCACCTGATTGAACATATGTCTGTGAGAGTGGAAGCTGTCATCAAGACTAAGTGTGGGCCAAAACTTTATTGAATCCCAACATTACCGATGGATGGTGCAATGAATTTGTAAGTCATTTTCAGCCAGGTGTCTGGATACTTTTGATCTCATAGTTTATTTGAACACCTAGGAATATGAATTGCTCAGATTCATGAATCATATGCACATTATAAGCAACCAAAATGTCAGTTTAGCTGTATTGTGTGTTAGAAATAGTAAAAATTGAGTCTTACTGTGATTTAGCATCAATTTATTTTCTAAAAGCAATGAACACATGTCTCGAACTGCACTACTTGATACACTGCCCACATTGAACTCAATATCCTTTACTACCAAGCTACTGTTATCAGCAAACAGAAATATTTTAGCAGAAAGCAGTATTAAATGAGAAATCTAAGAATATATTACAGCCTCCAATGGATTACTTCTGCAAGGATCAGGCAGACGAGACTGGATTATTTACAGATGCACAGACGCATTTAAGCAGTCATTCTTCCCAGCTCCTTACTCAAATAGAACAGGAACAAAGCCTAATATGGGGTCAATGGGAATTTCCTGCACTATGCACTTCATAATGGTTTGTAGAGTATGGATGTTGATGAAAATGTAGAAATTTGAATATATGAAGGCTATTCATAAATTAACCTCCAATTGACTATTAAAAAAGAAAAATAGAAAATTTGTTTTGTATACAATCTGTTGTTACATGTTGACATTACTCTTCAACTTAGTCACCATCCAAATTCAAACATTTGTCAAACTTTGACTCCAGCTTCTTTATCACTTTGTTGCAATGCACTTTTATGCATTCATGTCCACCACACATATTCCTTATCAGACGATCTTGTGCTACAGCAGATGACATGTCACCAGACAGAAGAAAGATGCATTGCAAACTGTATGCATCCAAGGAGAAGAGTTTTGTCTGCCATATGCCTCTTTCCTGCAGCTCTTGGGTTTTCTGCTAAAGCATGCTACAGAAAGTATTGCCAACTGGCACTTCCCACTCTGACACCAAATACTCCACATGATGGGTGCAGCTATTAAATGCTTCTTTGGTGTTAAGTTTATGTTCAAGTTATTTCATTATCAGAACTTAATGGCTTCTGTAGGGTTACGAGCTAGACACACAACCGATGAAGACATCAATGACAAGCTCATTTTTTTGTGTCTATAAACCAGACAGAACTGCTGGCTCCCATGACCAAGGAGAACTAGGGGGTGAGATTGGTACAATACTTCAGGGTAACATTATTCAGCACTGACCTCACTGTCTCATGTCCTGAGTGTGGAGTATCCACCTCATCAAGCCCATTAAATTACAGTGAATGTACCATGATCTGACCTCTTTTTCTGAACTATACAACCACTACAGTGCCACACATGAATCCATTAAAGACCAAAATTCCCAAATGTGTTAGATTAGCCTCACCCACAGTACCTCAGGTTTTTTTATTTGTGATTATATTTTGCCTTGACCACAGTGTTAGATTAGATACACTCATGGTACCTCTAAGTTCATTTATTTGTATTTGCATATTTCCTTTACCACTGTGTTAGATTAGCCCCATTTAACATATCTCAAAAACATTTTAAGATGTTTCTCATGTTGCCTAAAAAACTGTGTAAACTGATTCCCCACCCAATGCATTCTCTATTAATTGTGCCTCTTACCTTTCCAATAAAGGGGCTGTTTAGCATTTGGATGTCTTTGTTACATTGTTCTCATGCTTTAACTATTTGTTTTACCCTCCACATCTAGCAAACATGTGGTATCTGCCTATCATGTTAAGTGAGGGACACGATTCCCACAATTTCATTGAAGTATGGTACCAGATGGTGTTTCAGCCAGTTGAGATCAGCTTTGAACCCACCCAAGCCTTCATGTTAAGGAAGAGATGAAAGCTGCTTAATGCCATGTCCAGACTATAGGGAGAATGTTGAGAAATCTACCAGCCAAAAAGGCGGTTTTTCCTTTGTTCAGTTCACAGTATGGGGTCATGATAAGGAGAATGATTGTTTTGGTAATAATCCCAGGCAGTTTGTTTTGGATTAAACTTCAAAGTTTTGTAAGAGCATTACAATAAACTTGTGATGTTGCAGTATTCTCACATGTTACTCTCATGAAATCTGCTGTGAAATTTCCTTTGCAATTCAAATAAACTGTAACCTTCATTTTGCTGTTTGACAGCAGCTGCTTGAATTTTTGTGGGTTATTGGGAGAATGAGTGTGGATCCTCTGTTTGGACTGTTCTTTAGTTTCAGACATCACTTATAGCACCCATGCCCCATTCTGTCACAATTCTGTTCAGAATTCCTCACTCTCTTCATGATAGTGCTAAAGGAATGCCAAAGCCAAACCCATTCTTTCAGTCTTATGAGCATCTGTAAGACATTTCAAGGTGCATCTAACACAAAGCTTGTGGTAATGTAACCTCTCAGTGACAATGTTAAAGAGGGTTGCACTTGACACCTGGAGCACATCTTCAGAAAATTCAGAAATTGTGAATCAACATCTCGCATGCACAAGTTCATTAAAATGTTGCATAAGTTCATAAGTCACATATGAATATCTTCTCAGACCACTTTCATCATGCATATCTGTGTGGCCAACCATGAATTTTCTGCACAGCTCCCTCACAACACCCCATTCTCATACCCATATCACTATTGACAATGAATTTCAATGTTGTTGATTCCCTCTACCAGCTGGAAGCAAATGACAGAATGTACCTCACAACTGGTGAGTGGTGCTATAAGATTGTTCATTTCAGATACTTGCTGCTTACATACTGACTGATGCAACATTACCTTCAAAATCTTATTTTGCAACCACAGAAGCACAGTGAAGCTACAAGCATTTCTTTATTTTTAGTAGCCAATCAACAACTGTGATATATTACTCATTCAAATAATTATAGTATTTTGTGGGAAGTATTATATATTTGAATATTATATTCTTTTTCTCTGCTATCAGATTTTTTGTTTGGTAATTAACTGTTGTAAATATATCCAAATTTTTAAAAAAATGTTGCTTTATTTTGGAGTAGAAATACAAATTGCTACACATAGCCATTTTTTGTGGTATGCAAATTTGATACAGTGTTTTCTACAGCTATGAATTAATAAACATGAAACCATTCAACAACAAGGACAAAAGAGAGAGAGAGAGAGAGAGAGAGAGAGAGAGAGGGAGAGGGAGAGAGAGAGAGAGAGAATCAGTGATTGAAACAAGTTGGAAAACAATTAAAACAGCTTTATACTGTGCCTTCCAAATAAATGTGTAAAACATCACTGAAGTTCACCTGATGGGAAGCTCAATAAAGTATGTCAAACTGTGTAGTTGAATTTTTAATAACTGTACCTCTCAATACACAATGATATTTTTGCAGCCCTGTGTATAAACAGTCCCATAACTGTATTGCTTTTGGAGAAAAAATGTTTTCAAACTTCTTCCAATATGCTGTTACATCATCTGTTGACAAGAGCCTTGACACAGTATCTCTTTTCCTTGATAAACGTGACTCAAGATTAACATATGTTCTGAAACAAAATATAGGATGAACATTATTGTTTGCTAGTATCACCTGGTATCCATATTAATATTTTTTAATAAACTTACTGTTGTCTTTTGCTGCTAAAATCACTTATAAATTCTCTAAGGGCTTTCAGAACATACACAGGATTTATTTTCACGTGATGTGTTAATACACAATCCATTGTTCTATCCTTTTGTAATGCCATCTCCTCAATAGTAGGAGGTGATGCTGTAAACAGATTTGTGTACAGAAATTAAAGAGTTCAAGAGTTGTAGCACAAAATGATGCTAAGTCTAGTATTCTACAATGAAACTCTAATGACTTAACAAATTTGTCCATCTTTAATCAGAAGATATGCAGTTACGTAACTATATTACACAGGTGACAGCTAATGCTTTGCTGTAATCACTCACATTTCATGGGCTTTTGTTCAGGGGTGGGCTGTGTTTCAACATGCTGTGCACTACCAGAGTGAGATTCCTCTGATATCTGTTCATCCATACTTTGCACTGATGCCACAGACTCACTAGGTGGCACAGCTGTTTCTCCAGACTCTTGACTGAAAATACAGTTATTGTTTTACACTCATATTCAACAATATAAGATTTTCTGGGATAACTGTCCTATGAAATTATATCAGCACGAACTCAAAACTTTTTTAACAAACAGAATGCGCAAGGTAAACATATGAAAGACAACATAGAAGCAGTCCAAAAGAAAGAGATTTTAGTTGTAATGAGGTGGAATGAGGTAAATTATACATAAAAATGAAAAAAATACAGAAATTTAATTTTTACGCTGTATAAACAATAAATTATTCTTATACTTTGTTACAACAACTAAATTTAACAAAGTACATTAGAAGAAAGCAATTATTCTGAAAAAAACTGCTCCTTTCCAATTATATTAAATAATTGATATTTTAGCTTAGTAATTACTTCATTATTCTGGCATTTTTCAAAAAAGTTAACTACATCCGTAACAACAGAAAACTGTTAATGATACATTTCTACTCATCATGCAGCTTAATAATAATCTCTGCAACTTGCCACTTAACAGTTAAAACTTTTAAATCTTTGAATACAAATATTCAGATAATATGTAGAAGGAATGACTAATGAATTTTTTAATCTATTTTGAACTGAATGGGAAACCCATTCCCTTCATTTACACACAATGGTAGTTTGTTGAATACCATGGCACCAAGCAGGGCAGGCCTTAGCCATCCAGGTGCCCCAGGCGAGTCGTCCAGTTGGCGCCCTTTATTGTATAAATAGCGAACCTGGCAGTGCTTTGCAACACGGTATTTGACTGTTTTCTAGAAATGGTCTTAAGTGGTTAATGGCGTCATCTTATGATCATAACATGGTTTTTTCCATCATAAATTTGAGTATTTTATTTTTTTAAATGGAAATGAAATCCAAATAATCTGAAAGCCCGCTAAGACGCTCCATGTGAGTCTTGTGTAGCCTGTGACGCCAGTCCAGCATGCTGCTGTCGCTGCCGTAACAGTCAGTATAGCAGTGATATATTGTTTGGGCATTCACGTTTTGGGAAATTGTCTAAAAATATTGCATAGTACTGCACTGTACATCTACAAAAACTCCAGAAAATTGTTTTTGTGTGTTCCAAACAAAGAAAAGATGCGTAAAATGTGGTTGAAACAGGCTCGTATATCCCAAATATTTCTTTTCTTTTCTGAAGCACCCCTGTACTAAAGCGAACAAAACAAAACAAAAATTATTCAAATTGGTCAAGCCATTTCTTTGTTTTGGTGAGACTAACATACAACAATTGATTTTTATATATAGGAGGTAATATGTATAACGAAAAAACACTAATTTTGAATTGGGTACCATATTTTTATTGAATTTAATATAACTGTAAGCCATAAACCTATATTTTCTGTCAGTCATCTGAACACAAAACATATTACGCCTAATGAAAAACAATTATAAACAACTAAAATTTTACTTTTCTCGCTTTTCTGTCGGCAAAGTCTCTGATCAGATTAGCAAAGTCCAGGTTTTCTGCAACTTCATTTTCAATGGACAGTGAGGCCAAACTGGTTAGTCTTGTTTGAGACATTGTAGACCGCAAGTACGTTTTTATCAACTTCAGTTTGGAAAAACTGTGTTCGCCGCTTGCGACAGTCACTGGTATTGTTAGCAAAATATGTAACATTATCCAGATGTTGGGATATAACTCTTGAAGATTATGCTTTTTTATGAAGTTTAAGGCTTCAATAGGCGTTGCCTGGCTGTCTTCGAGATAGTGTTGCAGGCCTAAAATTTCGTCGCACAGCAAATTTCCATCAATATCTGACTTCATGTTGACAGTTAACTTTTCTTGTAATTTAGAACAGCATTGTATTAGTTCTTCTTTATTTTGATTTTTTTTAATGTCAAACAAGAAACTCCACGTCGCAGAAAATTCTTGCATCTGTTCAAATCTTTCTTTCATGGATATGTGCATGGTGTCCAACAGTGCATTGAAAAACTCTACTTTAAACTTCTTTTTTGGGTCAGTTATTTGATCATCAACAGCCTCTTCACCCGGCCTGCGTTTAATACGTCTTAATCGCATTTGTGGTTTAAATGATGGCTGCGTATCAAGATCCGAAGCCAGTTCAGTTGCTGTTACAATAGCTTGTTCGAAACCTGTTTGTCTATATGTTTCCAAATAAGAGCAACATTTGTCAAGGATTCCCATAAACTCGACAAAGTTGCTTTACTCACAACGTTAATTTGAAACAGAACATCATACCATGTCACGAGAGAAACAATGAAGCTGAAGTCTTTTAATTGTCCTCCTAGTGTTGTCGCTTCGTGTGACACCGCAGCATCACTTTGTTCAGTAGCATCGGCCAAGGAAACCAAAGCGTCATAACGGACCACTTTGACGCTATCAATTCGAGCTTCCCAGCGTGTGTCACTTACATTTTTCAGGGTGTATATCTTCAAATGTTCGGTCAAAATTTTCCATCTATTTACCGATCCAGCAAATAGATTAAACATTTTTTGTAACATTCCGAACAGTGTCACGGATTTTACTGATGATTTTGCCACATCACACAATACCAAATTATAACTACGGCATCCACATGGCACAAAAAAAGCTAGTGGATTTAACTTCTTAATTCTGTTCTGGACGCCTTTATTTTTCCCCTTCATGTTCACGCCATTATCGTAGCCCTGTCCTCTGCAGTCATTAATGTTAAGGTCAAGATCACTCAATGTTTTTAAAATGCTTTCTGTGAGACCTTCACCGGTTGTATCATCTATTTGCAGAAATGAGATGAAATGTTCTTTTACACTTGCGCCATCCTCTGTTATGTCGGCGCATCTTAAAGTTATCGAAAGTTGTTCTTTGTGGCTTATATCTGGAGTACAGTCAGCTATGATTGCATAATACTTTGAACCCTTTATGCGGGATACGATTGTAGACATAACGTGTGATGCCATGAGTTCTATTAATTCATTTTGTATATTTTTGCTGCAATAATGGTCAGCCAAATCACCACTCAATGCCAGTTTGACGTGCTCTTCCATGATTGGATCAAACTTTGCCAATAACTGTACAAGACCTAAGAATTTTCCATTATTTGGGGTAAATAATTTATCTGATAACCCTCTGAATGCCGTATTATTTTCAGCCAAATACAAAGTAATGTGCATCAATCTTTGAAGCACATTGCTCCATCGTAAACTTTCTTTAGAAATTAGCTTTTGTTCTTCCTTGTCAATAGTTAATCCAGCTTTAAACCTGATTTCAGCTTCAGTCCATTGAGTAAATGCTTTTTTGTGGTTAGGACTATTTTCATGCAGTTTCAGAGCTTCACTTAAATGTTTCCAATTTCTGAAACCCACAGTGGTAGTCAAATTAGTAGTTAATTTTAAATCAAACAGTCGACAACAAAAGCAAAAGACACTGTTGTTTGATACAGAATAAACTAGCCACCGTCGTCTGATAGTTTCTTCGTTTGATAGTTTTCTTGTGTAATGAGTTGAAGAGAAATGACGCCCATTTTCATCTTTTGGAAAGTTATTTAGACATACTTGTGAGGGTCCACATATTATAATGCGATCTATATCTCTAGCATTAAGTACTTTTGGCCACGTACCTACATCAGAAACATTGTATTCTTTTATTGCAAGAACGTTGATACTTTCATCAACCACAGATGTCATGTGTTGATTTTGACTTGGAGAAATATCAGAGGATTCATGCAAAGAGGTACTGTGCTGGTCAATTTGATCACCTTCAATAGGTGATTGTATATTTTTTGTGTATAATTGTTCACAGTCTGAAGAAATATTTGCTGATACATGGACTTTTGATTCAATATCTGAAGTATTTGCCTTAGAATTTCCTTTAAGGTACTTATAAATATTTATGTGCTTTTTAGTTTCTTCAAGAACGTTTTCTTTTTCAGCTTTTCTTTTCCGATTTTCTGAACCAGAAAGCTTTTTTTTTAATCATTTCCTTCTCTTCTGGCATGATTTAATAATTTGACAAATTATTGCTTGGACACTGCTCTATTTCGCGACCACAATATTCGATCTATAACAAATAAAGAAATTCACCTATCAGTAGACGTAACTAGAAAAAAACCTGAACTGAAAGATAAAAATGTTTTTCACACTTACCAGAAAATTAAAATGTTGACACAGTCACGACACTCGTTTCACTCACAATTATTCAGCCACGAAAACATGACCGGTGCCTCCGACTCTTACTGACAATTACTGACATGCGGGTGCAAATTGTAGCGCTGCCAACATATGCAGTCTAACAAACATTGTGTGGCGCTGTATTATTTCAGTACGTTAGGGGAGAATTCTCTATGAATGAAGTGCACGCATTGCATGATCTATTAATTAATGTACATGAGTCATTAAGTCACAAATATTCGATATAAATACATTCGTATTAATTAAATCATAATGTAATGTATATTTCACAGTCTGTATTTTCTTTTATTTGGAGCGACCGGTAGTTTCTGTTGTGAACGAGAGGTGGTGCGGCTGCATGGGCTCTTCCTTGTTGCAGTTCTTGAAACAAATAAGAGAGGCGCTTTGGTAGAGCCCGTGCTAGCCCGCGTCAAAAATGGATGGTTGCAGACAATACGAAGATTGCATTCAGCATGATATCTCTTCTGCTACCCCGAATTCATCGCGCATTCGTGAGATTAGTGATGTATGTTGAATGAGACTGAATAATATTTTAGTTTCGCGAAATGGGTGATTGTAAATTGTAATTTTTTTTTTTTTTACATGCGTTTAGTACGTGGCGCCCCTTGGGCCCCGGTGCCCTGGGCGACCGCCCGGGTCGCCCCACCCTAAAGCCGGCGCTGGCACCAAGCATATAACTCCACACTGAATGCTGCAAAAGGAGGCAAATTCTACATACAAATTCTTTTTATTGCTTGCATTGTGATTGATGTGCAGCTGAAATTGGATATTTTGTGTGAAAAAGCCATCAACAATTAAATGTATTGAGAAGTATGAAATGTAGCAAGATGGACTTACTCCATTCATTACCATTCTACTTTTTTTAAATAGCTAATTTCTTTCTCTTATCTTTTGACAGTTTCCAAGCACACAAGCAATGTTTATGTTAGTATATCTAAAACTGCCAAATTACTATTCATACAATATTTTGTATAACCTTATTATTCATATTACAATTTGAACCTGGTGAGTCTAATGCCATGTTTCCTTTTGAGAGAAATCAGTAATTGAAATTGTTCCCATGCTAGGTTATCCAGCAAATGTGGAGAACAATGAACTGTTTATTCACAAAAGCCCTAGCTCATTAGAAAGCTCTAATTTCCCTCTACCCCATAACTAGTTTATTTTGTCTGAGAACACAATAATTAAAAATATATCTATACTAGAAGTTCAGGCACACCCAAATTTGCTGTCATTATTTGAACCATTAAGCTTGTTTAATTTCCAGATTTGATATTATTCTCTCATTGCCCCAATTCTTCCAATTCAGATAATGCAATGCTAATCAAAACAAATCACTAAGAATTTGACTAAATTAGAGAAATTATGCACCTGAAAATTTTACTACAAAATAGGTTATCCACCAACTAGGGCGTACAGTGAATCAGTCAAATGGTACTTTGAACTTTATTACTTTTAAAATTAGCCTATCTATCATACAGTTGGACTCAATACAATGATGCCATTCTTTACTATACAATAAACTAAAATGTAATTACTAATGTTTAAGCACATTCATATGCCTGTCTTTATGTATTCACGATGTTGATATTGAGGATAAGGGTTAGAGAAAATGATGAGTGTACTGCAAAAATGAGAGGTAATTTGGCCCACTGCATGTGAATGGGAAAAATGATAGAGCAACAGGAAGGGGTACTGTATACAGAAAAATGCTGAAAGAATGTTCAGAAAATAACACAAAAGAGATAGCCACTAACTATACTATAAACACTAAAGAAAATCAAAATAGATTGTTGAAACACATGCTGAACCCACTGGGCAGAACAGGTAATTAGGATTTTGGAAAGGGCCAAATAAGGTTGGGGTCAAATTCACCTTCTAATTGTAATTTATTGTGAATTAATAACATATTTACAACCAAAGCGGCACATAGCCGAACCTTTACCAAATGCAACTCTTTCACGGCTGAAGGTCTCCAAACAAAAAACCTTAAAAAACAACAAGATAAAAAAATCCAATTAAAATAGCAATAAAATAATTAAAAAAACATCTGTCACAGCTAGGTAGAAAGCCTCAAAGTAAAGCAGATAGAACAAACAGATGCAAGGTGCAATACTAATGGCTGAAGGCCACAATTAAGTTTCAAAATTTTAAAATACTATAGACTTTTAAAGGCAGAAGGCCACAATGTTTAAAAACAAGAGATCTTAAAAATCAACAAGATAAAAATGCAATTAAAAAAGGCAAATAAAATACACTACTGGCAATTAAAATTGCTATACCATGAAGATGATGTGCTACAGATGCAAAATTTAACCAACAGGAAGAAGATGCTGTGATATGCAAATGATTAGCCTTTCAGAGCATTCACACAAAGTTGGCGCTGGTGGTGACACCTACAACATGCTGACATGAAGAAAGTTTCCAACCGATTTCTCATACACAATCAGCAGTTGACCGGCATTGCCTGGTGAAACGTTGTTGTGATGCCTAGAGTGAGGAGGAGAAATGTGTACCATCACATTTCCACTTTGATGAAGGTCGGATTGTAGCGTACCGCGATTGCGGTTTATCGTATAACGACATTGCTGCTCGCGTTGGTCGAGATCCAATGACAGTTAGCACAATATGGAATATGAGGTTTCAGGAGGGTAATATGGAATGCCATGCTGGATCCCAACAGCCTTGTATCACTAGCAGTCGAGATGACAGGCATCTTATCTGTGTGGCTGTAGTGGATCGTGCAGCCACGTCTCGATCCCTGAGTCAACAGATGGGGCCGTTTACAAGACAACAACCATCAGCATGAACAGTTCAACGATGTTTGCAGCAGCATGGACTATCAGCTCAGAGACCATGGCTGCGGTTACCATTGACGCTGCATCACAGACAGGAGCACCTGTACTCAACGACAAACCTGGGTGCATGAATGGCAAAACGTCATTTTTTTTTTTGATGAATCCAGGTTCTGTTTACAGCATCATGATGGTCACATCTGTGTTTGGCAACATCATGGTGAAAGCACACTGGAAGCGTGTATTCGTCATCGCCATACTGGCATACCACCTGGCGTGATGGTTTGGGGTTACACGTCTCGGTCACCCCTTGTTTTCATTGATGGCGTTTTGAACAGTGGACATTACATTTCAGATGTCTTACAACCCGTGGCTCTACCCTTCATTCGATCCCTGCGAAACCCTACATTTCAGCAGGATAATGCACGACCGCATGTTGCAGGTCCTTTACGGGACCTTCTGGATACAGAAAATGTTCAACTGCTGCCCTGGCCAGCACATTCTCCAGATCTCTCACCAATTGAAAACGTCTGGTCAATGGTGGCTGAGCAACTGGCTCATCACAATACGCCAGTCACTACTCTTGATGAACTGTGGTATCGTGTTGAAGCTGCATGGCAGCTGTACCTGTACACACCATCCAAGCTCTGTTTGATTCAATGCCCCAGTGTATCAAGGCCATTTTTATGGTCAGAATTGGTTGTTCTGGCTAATGATTTCTCAGGATCTATGCATCCAAATTGCGTGAAAATGTAGTCACATGTCAGTTCTATTATAATATATTTGTTCAATGGAAAAAAAAAAAAAATATCACAGCTAAGTAGAAAGCCTCAAGGCAAAGCAGCTGGAGCAAACATTTGCAAGGTGCAATACTAATGGCTGAAGGCCACAATTAACATTCAAAATTTTAAAATATATTACCATAATCTTTTAAAGGCAGAAGACCGCAGTGTTTAAGTTTGAAAGAAAATTTTAAGAATAAGGTTACAAGACTGAAAGCTCACAATTAATTTGCAAAATTTTTAAGAAAAAAGAAAAAATAGACATAAGTCTTAAATTTTAGGTAGCTGAAAACAGATAAATAAACACCGGTGGGAAAAACAGTAAAGACAAAGGCACTCAGAAGCCTCCAGGGGGTCGATCTGCCCTTTTTCACTTAGGTGAAACAGGTGGTGAGCCCAGCTACACTTGATTCGTCGGAACCCAACCAAGGGACAGGCATGGACCGACTGACCAAACGACTTGCGTGCCACCAATTGGTACATAAGAACTCAAATACAAAATGTTACCAATCTAATTACCCACAATCAAATATGTACAAACCTCCCCAACAGTGAACCACTGAAACAAACCACAATATGAATGGACAAGGCTTGGGTACTTAAAACAGCACTCAGCTTTGATGTCCTGGGTCGGTGAACCCCAAAGCTCATAGCGATTGGACAGCTCCACACATGCTCTGGCGGTGCGCAGAGACCGCCAGTGGACCCAGCCAACTGCACCACATGGAGATAACTTCCCTTGTCCACAACAACCAATCAACTCACTCAGAATGCTGACAACATCTAAAATAGTCATCAGTGCAACTAACTCCAACCACACACACAACCTGACAAACATTTGCACGAAGACCTGAACGACACCCAAAAGTAATTAAGAACACATGAAGACACATCAGGAGTTGATGCACACACACACAGCTGACTCATGAACGATCAGCGAGCCAAAACGCGTCGTCCGGTGGGATGACTGACCGACGATCCACGAAGACCATGGCCCAGCTCAAGTGATGCATAGTGGCAATGGTCAGGTGAGCCATGTCGGCACAGACCTCACTGCTCCAACCTGACTGCACTTGTGCCGCATTGCAACTCCCGACTGGCAGGTCTGGACTGTGCTCCAGACACGTCCCGAATGACTGGCAGCCCGAACTCGTGACGTGAACTGCGTAGTGGCAATGGTCAAAGTCAGCCATGTCGGCACACACCTCACTGCTCCAACCCAACTGCACTAGTGCCGCATTTGCAACTCCTCGAATGGTAGGTCCGGACTGCACTCCAGACATGTCCCAACCGACTGGCAGCCCGAACTCATGAAGTGAATTCCCTTATGACAGACAACGACTGGAAAGACATAGCAGTCGAGCACAGACACTACGAGAGGGGATATATCGATACGTGCTGCTAGCGCTGGACACAGTCAGGTAAAGCAGCAAGTCAGTTACAGTAATAATTTAAATTAATGTAGTGAGGTGGAAATACATTAAAAACAGGGTGTAAAATAGATGATGGCGGGAACATGTGCCATGCATGGCTCAACTGTGACAAAATGGAATGAGATATATAAATACAGAGAAGTAGTATTCAATAACAAGTTCTTGATAAACAGTCAAAAACAAGTGCCAAACAAAGAGGGAAGATAGTAGCAAAGAAATGAATTGGTGCTAAATAATGAAAATAGGTCATTATACACTTAAGAGAAAACATCAAACAATGTAGACTGATTCTCAGTCAAAACATATTACCAAATAAAGAGAAGAAGGTGGCAAACTGATGACAAAATAAAGATAACAGATTATCCAATAAAGATAACAGATTATCCAGTATGGAAAAAAAATCACTCTATAAAGAAAAAAGATAACCAAACAAAAAAAAGTTGATGAACAGACAAAGAGGCTTGCTAAAGAGGTAAAAAAAGATAGCCATGTACAGATAAAGGGCACTGAACATGAAAAAATCACTGATGATGCAGAAATGATCACCAAATGATGAAAGAAAGTGAAGAATTCATATTACATATTTAAAAAAGGAATAGTTGTTAAACATATTGTTAATATTGCAAATAAATGTGCCACTGTGTGGCTATACAGTAGCCATACAACAAAGACTGTTGTATGAGGAAGAAGAATGTTCAACAATGGAAATGAGAACTGGTAGTATATCTTTGAAGACTCTGGGACACATCACTCTGCAATGCGGTACTGAAACTTGCAAAACCACTAAACTTAAGGTCAAGTTCTAGAGCAAGTTGCCTACAAGCAGGCATACTGGGGCCACAATCCAAGATGTTGGCAAGCCCCGCCCCTCTTTATCAATCAATGACATCACCATCATGTGACAAACCATGTCCATGTTTCTCTCTCACTCTTCTTCTATCCAGCCAATCACAGTGCAGTATTGAAAGGGGGAGCCAGTCAGAATGTAACTGTTAAATTATGTAAGCTTTCTTTCAATTGTGTAAAAATGGTGACAAATTCAAATACATGCAGTAAATCTGAAAAAAAACTGCATTACTTTTACTTGAATAGGTGCCACAGTCGCAGATATTTCCATAAAATAGTGTTATGTTCAAAGCTACTCACATCTGAATTATGCTCAAGTATTCATGCATGCACCCAGCCACCCACATGCACACATTCACACACACACACACACACACACACACACACACACACACACACACACCACCACCACCACCACCACCACCACCATTGAGCAAGGGCAATGATGGACAATTGACTGGACGCTATTGACTGTAGTAGTAGTTTTATTCATCTGTAGATCTTTTTTGGTAGGATATTGGGCATGCCTTAGTATTGCATTAAGACGACCAAACTTCAATTTTTCTTTTATGTGTCCAGAAACCAGTCACTGTCTTTTAGCCCACGTGCAGGGCTTCTTTCTTGCCCAGCCATAAATCATTGAGGTTGCATCTGCAGGGATAGTTTCAATAAGCCAGGACGTGCTACATGTTTTGCACAGCAACATAATCACATCTGTCATCACCCATTTTACCCTGATCTCACCTTCTCATTTAATTTTTTTTTTCACCAGGCTCACCCCCATTCTTATGCAGTTCAATGTCCTCCCATGTTTTCTGGTTTGTTCTGGAGCCTTTAATCACTACCTGTGCTGCAAGATAATCAGGTGGTGGTTCTTCAATGATTGTTTTTAAGAATCTTTTACAAGTTCTCAGTCATCCAGGCTTACACTCAGTACCAAAGAGAGAATGTTGATCATCAAATCTTTGTCTGAGCATCTCTATGAATTAGTGACATGATCTTAGGATTTAGGACTCGCAAGACCAGCTCTGTAAAGCTTTGGTAGGGGTAAAGATTTCATACATTCTGTTGTTACTTAACATGTTCCATTATAGCTTTTGTTGGCTTTCTTCATGTGGGCTGATCTGGTCCATATTGGAGAGCCATATTCCGCTATAGAGAAGCATAGCACTTGTACAGTGGTTCTCAGAATAGTAGGTACTGCTGCTCATTTGCTGTTAATGAATTTCCACAAAATGTTATTTCTGGAGGCTATATTTTTACGGATATTTTCACAGTGGTGTTTATATGGAAGAGATCTATCCAGCATTACACCTAGATAGCTTGGTTTATCTTTGTGCTCCAATGTGGTATTATTCCAGGAAACAGTGAGCTTTTGCAAGGGAGTTACTTTGATAACAGTCTGACAAAACTTTGAATGCTTTCTCCAGATTCTGTTCTATATCCTCAAATGTCCTCCTCTGTGCTGTGATTGCCAGGTCATCTGCATATAAGATATACTTGATGTGATTAGGTACTGGCTGATCGATAGTGTATAATATAGTTAATAAGGGAGAGGGCCAGAATGTTTACCTGTTCCAGTCCATTATTTTAATTTCTCATTGGCTCTTCTTTCCATCAAGAATTATGTAAAATTGTCTACTTTGCAAGAGAGATTCAATGACCATGACAAAACAGTAATCTCTGAGTTTGTTATAGTGTTTCTGGAAGAGAAGTATCATATGTAGAGCAGAGGTCAACCAATGTTAGCCCTGTAACCTTTTTATTTTCATACCCTTCCTCTATATGTTCTGTTAGGTACAGAATTTGGTTGCTGCATAATTTGCCAGGTCTAAAACCAGCTTGTTGACAGATAAGTCTCAGATCCATAGTGTCTGCCACTTGGTTCAAAATGAGTATCTCATACAATATGTACTGGTGACAAAGAAGAGATATACGTCAGTAATTCTATGGTGAGTTTGGTTCCTTCTTAGACTTCAGCAGAGTCCCTATCCTTGCATTTCTCCACATCTTGGGGATCTTATAAGTATTGCAGCAGTTGTTGAGAAGCTGCAGGATATACATTTTGGTGCCCAGGCCAAAATGTTGGATCTCCTCCGTGCACATATCATCCACCCCAGCCTTTTTCCATTTTTCACATTATTGAGGCCCTCATTGAGTTCTTTCATTGTTAAAGACACTGAGAATGTAGGACCCTGTTGGTTTTCACTTTCTGATGTTTTTCATTGTACTTTCCATTCAAGTGGAGCTGATGGGGCACTTTGTTGTGTGTTACTTAAGGAGGCTGTCTAGAGCCTTTTGGATCACACCCGAGCGTTGTGATAAGATTCCAGGCTATTCTGTTGCTATGTTGTCATGTGCATCCTCTGCAAGGTCTTTTTCTATCTATTTAACCTCACTTCACATACCATTTCCATAAGCACTGTACAGCAATGGTCATTCTGATATAGTTTATTGTAATTAGTGAGAAGTTTCTTAGATCTGTTACAAAAGCCTGGGATGAAATGCTGCCTGCAGCCTTGTGATATGTGTTCTTTCAAGATTCTTTATAATATTTTTACAAATGCCTGGTAATTTTCACTGTAAGGATGAGGTCCACAATGGTTTTGTCAAGTTCCTCCTGAAAAGATGCCCATTTGGCCTTCCTCAAGTTAAATCTTCTGCAGAATGGCACTGTAGTTATCTTAATTGTGGCATACAACTGTCTGTGCTGGGTCCAAGGACTGGGCTGATAAATCTTTCTACTACAGCAGTCTTGGATGTCAGAGATGGTGATATCGTTATCGGTCAAGATCAGATTACATGCATCATAAAACCCTTAAAATATCCATGCAAATATGCATGAAATTGCTTAAAAATGCATGAAAAGCATCGAAATATGCAATATCAAAGTAGATAAAAACATGGTAGTTACTGTGTGCATTATATCTCAAAGTCAAACCTGTGCACCTCAATTACAGGGAAGTCCGCCCCCTCATAGCTGAGTGGTCAGTGCAACAGAATATCAATCCTAAGGGCCCGGGTTCGATTCCTGGCTGGGTCAGAGATTTTCTCTGCTCAGGGACTGGGTGTTGTGTTGTCCTAATCATCATCATTTCATCCTCATCAACACGCAAGTTGCCAAAGTGGCGTCAAATCTAAAGACTTGCTCCTAGCGAACGGTCTACGTGACGGAAGGCCTTGGTCACACGAAATTTATTTTAATCATGGGGAAGAGTGCTGGCCATGCAAAAAATCAGTACATTTAGAATGTTGATATGATTTTCTGAATACTTTCTGTTAGGGGTTAGGAAGGGGGCTTTTCTGGGATTATTTTCTAAAAATTTGCCAAATGGGGCACATACCATGTTTCAAGAATTGTTCCTTCTTTGCTATTATTGTCGGTAACAAGCAGATGCAACACAAGTGAGTCACAGAGAAACAGTCAATATTTACAGGATAACTTTGAGATAAATCACATGCATAGGAGCCCTCTCAGAAGTTCTGAAATATTTTATTTAAAAAACAACATTCAATCATTAATTTTTTTAACAGCATTAGCTTTTAATTAATGCTATTGGACAAAAGCATCATTTACAATTTATTTTACATTTTTCTTCTATTGTAAACATAAATGACCAAGTACTGTTCCAAATGTTCGGTAGTAAGATTGTGTCTACCATCACTCAAAACATTTTTATAAGCAGAAAAGGACCATTCTACATCAACTGAGGTAAATGGGCAGTATTTGAAATTGGGTGCTATGTTGGCACTTATTGTTTCTGGTAAAAGTTCACACATCCCATTAATAAAACTATCAATTTGGCATAAGGATTCAAAGCCTGGGTTATTGTTTAAAATGTTTTCAAAATCTTCTTTAAGTTTCCTTGGGAACACCTCTGGCAATGAGGAGTTCACTAGAATAATTTTATTCATTAACAGAATACATTCATTCAATGCCAAACTTTTAGTTTCAACATTTTCAGTACTTGCAGGTATATGGGAAAAATTAGTACTAATCACAGCAATGTCTGTTTTAATACTGGAAACATTAAAAGCTTCCTTTCACTGGCAAACTGCCAAAGCCTCTGCACTATCAAAATGGTCTCGAAATGTTCATTGTAAAACAACACAGCTCTGACCCACATTCCCCAATGAGTTACCACTGGTTCAGGAGGTAAAGGCACATTTGGTAGTTTTTATTTGCAGTTCTTGATGCAAGCAGGAGCCTCCAGAAACACTTTCTTTGTGGATGAAATCAGTTTATTTATATTCACAAATGGCGAATGTACTTCTTCAGCAAGGCAATGTACTCAATGAGCAAAGCACATCACATGAATCAAATTGGGATAAAATACTTGGAGGGTTTTCCAGCTTTGATCATATAGGGAGCATCATCTGAAATAAACATGGACACCCTTCCATCTGCAGAAGATTCTGGAAATATTTTTCTAATACCCTCATTCACAAATCAGGCAACTGTAGAATGATTTACTTTTCAAAGTTCTTTGCAGGCCACTAAATAGGCAGAAGGAGGCTCTTCTTTTATATCACCAACAATTAAATTTGTAATGCAATGGGCCACAAGTGTCTGTGGTTTCGTCAACTGAAATCCAGATAATGCTGTCCTTGAGTTCATTGCATATTTCTTCCAGAACATTTATGTAAATTGTCGGTATGTAATTTCCATGCAATGTTGATTCATCTGGTATATCGTGATTTAAGCAGTATTTGCAGAGGAAGCCTTTGAAGATAGGGTTTGTAAGTTTGTGAAGAGAAATATTGCTTGCAATAAAGGCTTCACATAGATCCATGTTAAACCGACTTTTTTGGTTACCTTTGGACAAATCTTTGCTAGTGCAACTTACAGTTGTCATGGTCCTTCATGGTCCTTTCTTCCGAATTCCTGTGATATGACATTTTGGTCTACTTGAAACTTTTTTTTTTTCCACAAAATGTTTTTCTAACAAACTCGACACTATAAAACAATTCCATCACATGTAAATGTTCCAGGATGGTCAGCTATTCACAAAATAACATTTCTTTTTTCAGGTGGCATGGTGCACAACATGTTAATATGTTCAACTGTGTACAAGTAAGTAAAAAGCTAAACTGATACAATGGATGTGCAACTAAAAGCTTGCGTAGTTTAATTTAATTGTTGCCAACGCATACGGTATGACAGCGGAGGGAATTAACTGGGCATGCGAGCATAAGACCAGTGACTCTGTCTGCCTGTTCCTGTTCCTCTTCTGTAATGATTTCGCTAGGCAGTAGCCTCTCAGTTAGCAATTGCACGCAGTTCTAGATAATGGTCAATCTGTGAGACATCAAACCTAGATGAAGCTAGAGATCATCCATCTATATTTTTTAAGTATTGTAAACACAGAGTGGAAATATGCATCATCACTAGTTTTTAGTTTAAATATGCAGTAACTGGTGAAAAGGAGCCAAATATACAAATGCATATGCAACATGCAAGTGCATTTAATCCAGTCACTAGTTATCGAGGTTACAGTTACACTTCCATATTTTACTCATAAAAGAGTTTTGGGGTCATTAAGGACAGTGAGACCACTTGCGTCTGCTCACACCTCCTGTAGGTGTCCATTCTCATCTATTTCACTGAAGCTCCAGTTGATGCTGTGGCAATTGAAATCTCCTATGAATATGGTATTTTAGTTGTTAAAAGTTCTTAGTGGTGAGAAAGTGTATTTTTCCCCTGGAGGTTTGTACACAGATGTGACTGTGAAGTTTCCACTTTCGATAATTTGTATTTCAATGCCACTATATGTGGTTTCAGCGACAGCTATCATGATCACGTCTGGTCTAGTTAATATGGCTCTGCATGTTTGGGTTATGGTGCTTCCATATCTAGACACATTTTTTGCACTTTTGGTGCTTTTCCTTCTCTGCTTCTGTGAGTTTCTTGAATGCATAATACATCCCACATATGTGTTTGGCAGTGTGTCAATAAGATGGTTTGCTGGTTCCTTGTAATTCCCTTCATGTTTACGCTCACAATCGTCAGAGCTGTCTCTGAGAGTTGCCTATTTTGCTTCTGATTTGTCTTGAAGATAGGTTACTTGATGGTGGAAACGCTGGCATTCCCTGATCTATTTTCTGCTTTCCCACTTCAAAAATGCTCCATTGGCCTCCTACCTTGTCCCCCACAACAACAAAAATTAAGTAATTCATTCATACAGACATTTACATACTTACATGTGTACTATGACAAAGATGGAACAGGTGGTCGTGATCTTATAGTAGGAATAATCCCAGAATTTGGGTGAAATAATTTAGGGAAACCATGGAAAATCTAGATCAGAATGGCTGGAAGAAGATTTGAGCCTCCACCCTCCCAAAGACAAGACCACTCTGTTTAAAACTGTGCTGCCTCATTTGTTTTATCTTCTTCTTCTTCTTCTTGTGGGGTTTCTACAGCTGTTGCCGCATCCCACATCTGTCAACAAATGCTTTGATTTTGTCATTCTTCCTCATCCTCTCCCACTCCTCTTCTCTCCATTGCTTCTGGGTTACCTCTCAGCCACACTTTCTGTGGTATTCCTCTTCTTCTCCTTCCAGGAGGTTGCCATTAAAGTGCTCTCTTGGGTCATCTGTCTTAATACATTCTTTTGACATGCTAGATGTCTTTCTTCTATTTTATCCATAACACTGTACTGAGTCTGTGTCCTTTCTCATTTCTTACAAGCTCAAGTTGGAAAATTCCACAGGTTCTTCCAAGTGGTCCAGTTCTAAATCTCTAAGACTCTTTTCATTTCTTTCTGTGAGTTCCCAGTACTCATTCCCATAGCTTATTATTCATTCCATGATGGATTTGTATAAATAAATTTTTACTCTTAAACTCATTTTTGAGACCCAAAGTATAGGATTTAATTTTTGGATATCTGCCCTTCCCTGCCTGATATGATGCTGGATAGCTCCATCACATCTTCCATCACACATTAATATACTATCCAGACATTTAAACTCTACACAATATAATAAGATGTCCATCAATGTCCAGGTTATTTCTCTGTTGCCCACAACATAGATATTCCATATTCTCAAAATTAATTTTCAATCCCCACTTTTTATACTCTTCTACCAACTTCCCAAGCATGAAAGGTATATCCTCTTCATAATTTGCTCCAATGACCTGATCATCAGCACAGAAAAGTGTGTACATACATTGGTTCTCTACTTCAATATCCATGCCCATGCACTTTCTACACCACTGGTTCAGTGCTTTCTGCACATGGTCTCTCTCACAATTTCTTTCCCTACTTTAATTATACATTCTGCTGACTTGTAGAGGTTTATAAAACTTCTTACATAAAGTTTTGGCAGTTCACTAACCACCGCACCTCGAACAATAGCTTTAGTGGCACTGTGTTATATGCTTTCTCAAGATCTATGAAGACTTAATGACTGCTTAGATTCCTTTCCAACATCTTCTCCATGTTATGTCTTAGGGTAAAAATGTTATCTACACATGACCTGCCTCTTCTAAAGCCACTTTGTTCTTTCACTTCATTTATAAACTTCTTAATTCTTGATTTTAAAATCCTCCCATACAGCCAGCTAATTGCACTTGTGACACTTATGCCATGATAATTGCTACAGTCCCTTGCTTCCTTTTTTATGTATGGGTCTTTAATATGCTAAGTTTTACTCTGAAAGAATTTCCTCCCCATCCCACATACATTTATTAAATAATTTGCTTAACATTGAAAAATCCAGGATGAAATGTAACAGTATTATGAAAAAGATAGTTGACACTCCCTGTATAGAGGAGATGCTGTCACAGAAAGCCACAACAAAAAGACAGTCATAATGTGAGCTTTCTGACAGTCTTTTTGCTGTGCTTATCAGTGACTTAGCATATTCCCTATATGGAGAGTAGCAACTAACCTTTTCATAATATTGTTAAATAACTTGCTTAGATATTCATATAAAACGTTTGGGCCATACCTCAGTAATTCTGCTGATTTCTCAATTTCCATTTGTGTAGGCACCTTCTGCACCTCTTCCGTAGTTATTTTCTCTACCTTTTCACCCTCCTGGTTCAAATGCATATTTCCCTATACTCTGTCCTTTCTTCTATTAACAGTCCTTTGAAATGATTCCCCCACTCTATTGGATTAATAATCAGCAGGCATGCTCTTTCTTTCGCTTCTTTCCTCAGCCCTCTAATCATTTCCATGCTGCTGCCACTTTTGTGCCCCACTTGCATTGGTCAACTTCCTAATACTTATCCTCCCACATATAATTTTTCCTTTTTCAGATGTCCTTTTTTACTCCTCTATTCATTCTCACATACAAGACTCTATCATGTTTGTCCTGTCTTCTCATCCAATTACCATACAACATCTTTTTTAGGTTCACTTGTTCTCCAATGCTTTGAGTTCACCATTGTGGGCACCACTTTCTTTCTGTCCCAGTGTTTCAAATGTTGCTTTATATATGCATTTTTTAATTCATTGGTACCTATGTTCTGCCATTTCTTTTTCCTAAGTGCCTCTGTTTGTTTGATACCTGTAATTTATAAAGAAATTGTACAGACTCTTGTTTTAAGCTATCTAAGTTGTATCTCATAGTATCTACTGTTTTATTTTATCTGTAGTGTACAATATTGTTTTACAATAAGTTACTAAATAATGTGAAAGGCTAATGCTATAATGCTCATTCATTTCTCAATCCCAGCCACTGCACACACTATGTGCACTATTAAGTGACATGAGGACCACTGTGTGTATTGCAACTTCCCATATGCTAGCTTGAAAAAGTGAGTCAGCATGCCTCTATAACAAGTGTGACAAGCTCAGAAATATGGTAGGATATTAATACCACACAATGTATAGCTTCTGGGAATTTTTGCAGAAAAGATAAAAAGCAGGAAAAATATAGTGTGAAAGTGTTCTGTGGAATGATAAATTTTTACTAACATTATTATTATTTATCTGTCTCACATTTTTTTACCAAATTCCTACTCTGTGTTATCTAAGTAAGCCTTCAATCCTTCAATATGTTAAGCAATACATTCCATATGTATTGCTTAACATATACTTTTTAACTGCCTTTTTAAATAAGTTTGTTTTAGCAATTTACTTAATCTCATAGGGCAATTTATTGCATAGTTTTATTCCTTGGTAGAAAATGCTGTTTAGAGTTTTAACAATATTATGAAAAGAATAGACTGCTATTCACCATAAAGATGACACACACTGAGTTGCAGGCAGGCACAATTAAAACATTGTTATACATTGAGCTTTCAGCCAAAGCTTTCTTCAGAAATGAAAATACACACACATTCCCAGAAGCAGGCACACCTCATGAACACATGACTGCTATCTCTGGCCACTGAGGCCAGGAAGCAACTCTCTCATTGAACAAAAGCAGCAATCTGCAGAGGTGTGGAGCAGGGGCAGGGATAACGGGGTCAAAGTGAGTGGGGTACATGCTGTCTACCTACAGACCTACAGGGACTAAATGGCAGCACAAGAAGGCTGCCAGGCACAGTGTCAGCAGACTGTGGCTATGGGGGATGGAGCAAGGAGGGGAAGCGGAAGTGGAAAAGTAGAGGAGTGCAGATGGGGAAAAAATCAGCAGGTGCATTGGCACAGAGCAGTGTACAATGGGGATGAGAGGGTGTGAAATGGGAGGAAGTGATAGGACACAAAAGGTGCAAACTGATTGGTGGAGGGTGTGGAGCAGCAGGTTACCATAGGTTGAGTCCAGGATAAATTTGGAGGCAGAGAATGTGTTGTATGGATAGCTTCCAACTGCAAGCTCAGAAAAACTTTTGGTAGAGGGAAGGATGGGTTGTGAAGCAGCCATTAAAATTAAGATGTGATGTTCAGCTGCATGCTGTGCCACAGGGTGGTCCTTATTGCTCTTGGCCCAACTTGGCAGTGGCCATCCATCCTAGTGGACAGTTGGCTGGTAGTTGTACCAACATAAGCAGCTGTTAAATGGTTATAGCAGAGCTTGTCTATGACATCACTGGTTTCACAGATGGCCCAGCCTCTGATGGGGTAGCATAAGCCTGTGACTGGAGTGGAATAGAAAGTGCTGGGTGGGTGGACTGGGCATGTCTTCCACAGGTACATGATTCCTGTGGCAAGAGGTTGCAATGCACCCACTGATCTTTCATTTCCTCCGCAAGAACCTCCCTATGCTGCATCTGGCAGCCTTGTCCTGCTGCCATACAGCCTTTGCAGGTTCCATAAGGCAGCACTCACCTCTTCTCTCCCTTTACACGTACCCTGCTATTCCCTTCACTTCCACATCCCACTCCAGATTGCTGCTTTCATTCCATGTGACAGCTGCATTCTGGCTTCAGCAGCCAGAGATAGTGGTCATGTAAGCATGACGTATGCCTGCTTGTGTGAATGTATGCGTGTTTTATTTTTCAAAGGAGACTTTGGCCAAATGTTCAATTTGTAACAGTCTTTTACTTGTGCCTGTCTGGAGCTATATGTGTCATCTTTATAGTGAGTTCCAATCTATCCTTTTTCATAATGCTGTTGATTTTCCAACAAGAACTTTCCATTCTTTGTTTTTAGTTTTGTGTTTATTTTCCATTAATAAACATAAGTTAGATCTAGATCCTGTTTCATGGTCGTGGGCAGAGTTGTTTGTGGAGTAATTATCAATGTTATTTTTTATGTTTTCAGCTAACTGGTAAGGATACTCACTTGGTGCAGTTAAAATCCATTGTTTTGAACAGATCTTAACAATGAGCTTGACTATAATTTTTGGTTATTATTCTTATTGCACTTTTCCACAGTGTGAAAATTGTGTTCATATTTTGTGTATTTGTTCCCCAGAAAATAAGGCTGTAGCTAAGAACTGTGTGTACATATCAATAGTATATGAATAAAAGATGCTAACTATTACATACAGATGACAGGCTATAAGCATATAAAATGCTGATGACATCTTGTTTACAAGTAATTTTGTGTCAACACCATTTCAATTGAGAGTCCCTATTCACATCTAGAAATTTTGCAATTGTTACACAGTCTATAGAGATACCATCTACATTTAATTTTAACAGCATCATTTTTTCTCTTCAAACAGAAATTCAGGGCATTAGTTCTTTTGTGTTCAATATCACTTTATTGCTTAACGACAATTTGTAAAACTCTTTGAGATTGTCACTTGTTTTCTCTTCAGGGAGTTCTCATGTTTCCTCAGTGACCTTAATATTGCTATCATCAGCAAAGAAAATTTTTCTCCCATTGCTAATACCACTGGGAAATTCAGTGATGTATATTAGAAACAGTGTTGGTCTTGATATGTTGTCCTGAGGAATGTATTTTGGTTCTGATAAATGTTTTACTAAAAGTTTACAATTACGTGTTATCTGTACTCTTTGTAACCTGTCTGCTAGTTGTGATCAGAACCAGTCTTGGGCTATCTTTCTTGTTCTTAATGCTTCTGGCTTATTTAATAGAATCTTCTGGTCAACAATATGAAAAGCCATAAACAGAACTAATTATATGTCTGTGGCACACTCATCTTGTCAAGAGCATCAAGTACCACTGTTGTGAATTATAGTATGGCTGATTCGCAGTTCAGAAACCAAACTGTGATCCACTTAAAAGGTTGTATTTATTCAAGTAATCCATTAACCTGTCTTTCAAAATGGATTCTACTATTTTTGAGAATAGTGACAGCAAGGAAATGGGCTGGTAATTTTCTGTCTTCTGTATTATCTTCCTTTAGCAGACGTACAGCTCTTGACTGTTTTAAATATTGTGGGAATTTCCCTAATGCAAAGGATTCATTTATTGTATTTGTTATGGGAGGTTGTATACTCTCTGTACACATGTAGTACACACACTGGTACTTCATCTAATGACAGATTTTTTATTTTTTTAGTTTTTGCATAGTTCATGCTCTGTGATTGGTAGTAACACCATTGTACTTAGTGGATAATTATTTACTTGTGTTATATTTTTGCAAATTTTTGTTGTAACTTCTCTCCAATACTTAAAAAATTGTCATTCACAAATTTTGCTAATCAGTATGTTATTGTGCCTTCATTTATCTCTCCCTGTTTCCTTTTTTATGACATCCAGACTGCTTTGCTTTTAGACTCTGTATTCTATGTTATTTTGTCATTAAATGACTTATTTCTGCAGAAATCAGCACCTTCCTGAACATTGTTTTATACTTACAACAGTCGTTTACGAACCCTGGGAGAATGATGGTCAGTTTACAACCAGACAGCCAATACTGATGACAATGGCTCTGACTATGCAGCAACAATGACAAGCTACTGCAGTTACTGTTCCAGGTTTTAAAACCTGCCACGAAGCAGAGTCAGTAGAAAAAAATGTGATAGCATTAGTCAACCAGCAAATTATATCTTGTTGGCATATGCATTATGTTTCGGTTTTCCCATATTCACAAGGAAAATGACCTTGGAGGAATGAAAACTCCAGAATACCCACATTATCAAGAAAACTTAATCATGGACGTGTATGTTAAATTTTAGCAACAGGGAATAGATTTGCATACTCAAAGAACTCTGCATTTCTGTGCTATGGCTGAACATAATCTTGCTGTAATTTTTTTCTTTAAATTGCACACAATAATCCATGTCTTGGACACTGACTTGCCTGCTTCTGCTGTGATAAGATAGTGCCCAGCTAGATGCTACCTCAAACAAACAGTGCAGTCTGCTATGCATCTAACTGCTGCAATTATACAAACTGCTTACACAAGTTTTGTGGGCAGCTATTTCAACTGATGGAATGTTCTGAATCACAACTGCAATTGAGTCTTTCACTTTATTTTTGACAATGTTTAGAAACTTTAAGCAATAATCTTTGTTTCATGAATCTATCTTCTCTAAACATTCAGCCTCCTTAAGCCTGGATTACACTGGAGCTAACACAAGCAAATGAGCATTCACAGACAATTTGCCAGTGTTCACTACCATTCAATTGTACCTGTGGACAAGCATCTACATTAGGGAGAATGGAAGAGAACATGAGATAATACAAATTATGGATGCTATGTGACTTTGTACATAAGCATAAAATGTGTGGCTTAAGTGCACTTAAAAGTTAACTGCAGTTCCACCATTCCTTAGCATTATTTCAAAACTTTGAATGTATGTCAGCTGATACTTTTTGCAGGCTTCTCATCACAACTGAGAAGGAAATTTAAAATTTATACAATAGCATTTACCCTCTGATTATTAACACATTAATTATGATTTTGTATTTCAGAACCTGCTGTATTTCAAAATGTTTGCAGTGATACATGCAAAGCGCTTCAAAGATTTTGTTGAAGTATGTACAAGGAAGATAAGGCCAAAATGTAATTAATGCATTGTGAAATACACATATGACCTGTCACACACACTAAATTCTGTTACATAGATTTTTACCCATAATATTTTTCCCCTTGGCATTTATGCTATGAATATCTTGGATTCCATAAGCAGCTACAACATGGTTTACTTAGTTTAGGAACAATATATTGTATTCATACCACTCCATCACTCACACAACTTGTATTTGTAACAACAGAAGTAGAAAAGCTAGGTGATGAAAGATCTCTGTACTCTTGGTTAGGTGGGTTATGGAGCCCCTCAGGAACATAGTGGCGAGGGCGGGGAAGAAGTCCAATGTTCACTCAGTGTGCTTGCCGGGGAGCCTTGTCCGGGATGTGGAAGAGGCTCTTCCAGCCGCTTGCGTGCAGGGTGTAGCCAGCTGCAGATTGTTGCACATGTCGGCACCAATGATGCCTGTTGTTGGGGTTCTGAGGAAATCCTTGGGTCCTTTCGATGGCTGGCTAAATTAGTGAAGGCAGCCTCCAGCTCATGGGGAGTGGAAGCCAAGCTGACGATCTGCAGCATCGTACCCAGGGAGGACCGAGGTCCTCTGGTTTGGAGTCAAGTGGAGAATCTAAACCAGAGGCTACGTCGACTCTGTGATGAAAATGATTGTAGATTCCTTGACCTACATTATGGGGTGGAAGGTTGTAGGATGCCCCTCGATAGATCAGGGGTGCACTACACACAGGAAGCAGCTACATGGGTAGCACAGTACTTGTGGTGTGCACATGGTTTTTTTTTAGATTAGGTTCCGCACCACAGGAAACAAACTGTTGGCCTGAAAAATTACCAGTTCATGTCAATGATGTGGGTCTGCCAATTGTAAAAATTGTTAGTTCACTTAAACAGGTCATTCCAAAGGATTTAAATATGCTGAATCTCATGTTAGTAAATTGTCGAAGTGTCTGCAGCAAGATCCCTGAGTTACTCTCCAAAATAAACAGTAGCAATGCCAATATTGTATTAAGTATCGAAAGCTGGTTGAAACCAGACATAAAAAGCAGCAAAATTTTGAACTCGGATTGGACAATGTTTAGGAAGGATAGGACTGATGCTATGGGAGGTGATGTGTTCATTGCAGTTAAAAGCTGTTTAAATGCCATTGAGATCGATACTGGGTCGGACTGTGAAATAGTCTGGATAAAGCTGTCAATCAGACAAGAATTGACCATTGTATTAGGATGTTTTTATAGACCACCAGCATCCACAACAAATGTTGCAGAACATTTCAGGGAAAGTCTTGAGTACATAGGCAATAAATATCCAAATTATCAATTAGTTATAGGTGGAGTCTTTAATTTGGCATCCATTGACTGGGAAAATTACACGTTTATCACAGGGGGCAGAAGCCAAGATTCATGTGAAATTATTCTAGGAG
The DNA here is from genome assembly GCF_023864275.1 of Schistocerca cancellata. NCBI lineage: Eukaryota > Metazoa > Arthropoda > Insecta > Orthoptera > Acrididae > Schistocerca > Schistocerca cancellata. The sequence goes on along the minus strand of NC_064627.1, from coordinate 331,612,976 downwards.
TGCTCTCAACATACGACTTTGAGCAGTTGGTTAGAAAACCAACTCAAGATGGGAACGTATTAGATATTTTGGCGACAAACGGGGCTGATCATTTTGAGGAAGTTAATCTAGAAGAAGGTTTTAGTGACCATAATGTCGTTGTAGCTTCTACGTCAGTGGAAGTTGCAAAACAAAACAAAGAAACAGCATAGATTTTTCTTCTTTGGGAAAGCAAATGAAAGTGTCATTAATGAATATCTTCATAGTCAGCTCCAAGCATTCACCACGGGACACAAAGATATTGAGAATCTTTGGTTGGAATTTAAAGGTATTGTCCACAATTTGCTAGAGAATAAAAAATGTGCCTAGCAAAAATATAGGGGAGAGAAAGGATCCACCTTGGTACAACAAACATACTAGGAAGTTGCTGAGAAAGCAGAGAATTTTGCAAAGTCGTTTTAAACCTAGTCACTGCCCCGCTGACAAACAGAAATTAAGTGAAATGAAAGCAGCTGCCAGAAGGACAATGAGAGATTCTTTTAACAAATGGAGATTCTAAAAATAACCCAAAAAAATTTTGGTCACATGTCAAATCTGTGAACACTACAAATAATTCAATACCTTCTCTTGCTGACAGTACGGGTAATGTAACTGATGATGATATACAGAAGGCCAAAATACTAAACCTAGCTTTCAAAAACTCATTTACAGCAGAGGACTGCTGCACCATTCCCCCTTTCAATTATAGAACAAATGCAAGGATGGCTGACATAGTGTTTAGTGTATCTAGGACTGTAAAAAAGTTAAGATCCTTAGACGCCGGGAAGGCATCTGCCCCAGACGGTATCCACGTAAGATTATATGTTGACTATGCTACAAATATAACACCATTCTTATTCATGATCTATCAGAGATCATTAGAACAGCGGAAAGTTCCACGGGACTGGAAGAAGACCCAAGTCATATATATCTATAAAAAGGATGCACATAATTACTGGCCAATTTCACTGACATCGATTTGTTGTACAATTATGGAACACATTTGCGTTCATACATAATGACCTTTGTAGACCCTGAGAAGCTAATCAGCAGAAACCAGCAGTTTTAGGAAACAGCGGTCATGCGAGACACAGTTGGCCCTCTTTGTGCATGATATACAAGAGGCTCTAGATACCATCTCCCAGGTTGATGCCATATTTCTCGACTTTCGAGAAGCATTCGACTCAGTTCCGTACTGTTGCTTGCTCCAAAAAGTGCGCGCTTACAGTCTATTGAATGACATATGCAGTTGGATAGAAAGTTTTCTAACAGACAGGAGGCAGTATGTTGTCCTGAATGGGGTGACTTCCACAGAAACAAGTGTAACTTCAGGTGTGCCCCAGGGCAGCGTAATAGGTCCACTACTTTTTATGATTTACATAAACGATCTGGTTGATGGTATTGGCAGTGGCATTAGACTGTTTGCCGATGATGCTGTAGTCTACAGGAAAGTAGTATCACATGAAAGTTGTGAACAAATCAATGAGGATTTGCAGAAAATTAATGTGTGGTGTAATGGCTGGCAGTTATCTCTCAATATTAGTAAGTATATCCTACTGCATATAGCAAGGTGAAAATCCCCATTAATGTATGAGTACAAAATAAATGCCCAGTCTTTGGAAGTGGTAACATCCGTTAGGTATCTGGGTGTCACTATTCAAAATGTTCTCAAATGGAATGATCAGATTACACAAGTAATGGGTAAGGCAAGCTCTAGATTGCAGTTTATTGGTAGAACCCTGAAGCGATGCATTCCTTAACAAAGGAAATAGCTTACAATATGTTAGTTTGTCCAGTCTTAGAGTATTGTTCATCTGTATGGGACCCTTACCAGTTGGGTCTTATTCAAGAGATTGAGAAGGTCCAAAGAAGAGTGGCAAGATTTGCGACTGGTACATTTAGCCATCATGAGAGCACTACAAATCTCATAGAAAGTTTGAAGTGGGACACACTTCCAGGTAGAAGGCGTGCTAAACGGAAGGGGCTGCTCGCTAAATTCCGAAATCTGATCTTCACTGAGGATGTAGAGCATATATTATTGCCACCAACTTTCAAATCGCACAATGATCACCATTCAAAGGTAAGGTGAAATTAGAGCTCGTACTGAGGCGTTCAAACAGTTGTTTTCCCCTCGCGCAATCCGTGAGTGGAACACAGGGGGGGGAGGGGGGGGGGGGGGGGGGAAGGCATTGGATGTGAAGTGTGCCCTCCACCACACACCACTTGGTGGCTAGAGGAGTATATATGTAGATGTAGATGTAAATATAGTGTAAAAGTAGATAGGGTGTGAACTTCCTTTAATGCTTCATTAATGACCAGCAACCACTGTAACACATGGGTGCACTAGGAAATGCAAACTGTACATGCCCAAGGTCACCTACTGTTTAAACCAGAGAGAATTCTTGTTCACTTACAGTCATTCGCTTTTGTAAACTAGGCTTAGAATCCTTATAATTCCAACTCTGAGTAAACTTCTTCCTCTACAGTTCTATGTATAATGTCTGGGTGCCTCACTCATGTGGACTTCATGATGTCTGTACATAACATGCATTCTCTAGCAAATAAACATCAGTATCTTGAAACTAGTTTGAGCGGTTCACTAGCATTAGCTTTCTGTAACATAAAATTTAATGCATTCTGCTTCCTCCACTTGGGACTGGAGGTGACAACTGACAAAAGAGGAGAATGTAACACTTTTTTGCCTGTCATAGTATATCTGGAAACTGACAGGAACTTGGGAGTTTCACAGGAGATATTAAATTCTATGAATATGCATACTGCAGTTTCTGCAAGTTCCTGGAGAGAGGACAGTGACTGTGCCCATCTCACAGAAAATTACACCAATATTTGACAAGCAGGGCAACTCTCTGTAAAAGAAGAAGAAGAAGAAGTATCTCTTCTTCTATTTATGAAGTCTATCATTTGTTATACATGTTCCTCTCATTGTCATGTCTATAAATGCTAGCAAATTCAGCAGTTTGTTATAATGTTGTGTAACACAACAACATATGGAAAAATTTGTTACAATTTTCTGTAACATGAAAAATAAATAAATGAATGGTTTATTTATCCATAATAACTTAACAGTAATGGACATAGTCTGTTTACAAACACAAGAACATTAAAAAAAAGTTTTGGAAGTAAAGATAAATTATACACAATAACATTAAAAATCCTTGATGGAGTACAAACATTTATCATTTAAGAGTTGCTTTAATTTTGTCTTAAATATGTTTCCTTTTAACAATCTTATATTATTTGGCCCTCTGATATAAAAATTTCTTTCAGTGCAGAAAATTGTCTATGATCTGCTGCACTTTTATTACTATATTTTATACGGTAATCCTTTCTTTTTCTTGTATTATAATTATGGATTTCATTATTTATTACACTATGCTTCATATTTCCTTTTACAAATGGTATAGTTCTGAGAACATATGAATGCACTGTTGGGATGTTATACTTAATGAAATATTCTCTATAGGACTGAAGCTTACTATTATTAGCTATTATCCTAACTGCTCTTTTCTGGGCTCTAAAATCCTAACTACATATACTATTGGTGCCCCACCCCAAATCTCAACACCATATTGCTGGTGGGAGTGTACAATTCCAAAACACATTTGTCTTAAATCAGATTGTGCTATTATGTTAGAAAGGCGTTTTAGCAGGCTCGTGTTACAGGAGATCTTTTTTATACTTGTAGCTGATGTGCTCCTTCCATGTAAGATGTTTGTCTACTATAATACCCAGGAATTTATGTTTATCAATTGTTTCAACTAATAGCTCTGTTCTGTATCACCTGTCTTGATACATAATTTACAAGAAACTCCATCAGAATTGTCTTGTCCTTATTTAGTGCAAATTTGTTTTTGGTGAGTGATGTTGCAGTAAAATGAAAACTCATTCTGCTAGTAATAATATTTATAGTTACATAATACTATAGTTTAATTAGCTGAGGAAATATTATTTTATATAAAGTAACTCAGTGAATATTTTCATGTGAATTAATTTTCAATTTTATTGTTGCTGTCCATAACAAACACAGTGTATCAATATACAGGGTGTTACAAAAAGGTACGGCCAAACTTTCAGGAAACATTCCTCACACTAAAATAAAGAAAAGATGTTATGTGGACATGTGTCCGGAAACGCTTAATTTCCATGTTAGAGCTCATTTTAGTTTCGTCAGTATTTACTGTACTTTCTCGATTCACCGCCAGTTGGCCCAATTGGAGGAAGGTAATGTTGAGTTCGGTGCTTGTGTTGACATGCGACTCATTGCTCTACAGTACTAGCATCAAGCACATCAGTACGTAGCATCAACAGGTTAGTGTTCATCACGAACGTGATTTTGCAGTCAGTGCGTTAACAAATGCGGAGTTGGCAGATACCCATTTGATGTTTGGATTAGCATGGGCCAATAGCTGTGGCGTGGTATGTTTGTATTGAGACAGATTTCCAGAATGAAGGTGTCCCGACAGGGAGACGCTCAAAGCAATTGATCGGCGTCTTAGGGAGCACGGAACATTCCAGCCTATGACTCGCGACTGGGGAAGACCTAGAACGATGAGGACACCTGCAATGGACGAGGCAATTCTTCGTGCAGTTGACGATAACCCTAATGTCAGCATCAGAGAAGTTGCTGCTGTACAAGGTAACGTTGACCACGTCACTGTATGGAGAGTGCTACGGGAGAACCAGTTGTTTCTGTACCATGTACAGCATGTGCAGGCACTATCAGCAGCTGATTGGCCTCCACGGGTACACTTCTGCGAATGGTTCATCCAACAATGTGTCAGTCCTCATTACAGTGCAAATGTTCACTTTATGGCTGAGGCTTCATTCCAACGTAATCAAATTGTAAATTTTCACAATCAACATGTGTGGGCTGACGAGAATCCGCACGCAATTGTGCAATCACGTCATCAACACAGATTTTCTGTGAACGTTTGGGCAGGCATTGTTGGTGATGTCTTGATTGGGCCCCATGTTCTTCCACCTATGCTCAATGGAGCATGTTATCATGATTTCATACCGGATACTCTACCTGTGCTGCTAGAACATGTGCCTTTACAAGTATGACACAACATGTGGTTCATGCACGATGGAGCTCCTGCACATTTCAGTCAAAGTGTTCGTACGCTTCTCAACAACAGATTCGGTGACCGATGGATTTGTAGAGGCCGACCAATTCCATGGCCTCCATGCTCTCCTGACCTCAACCCTCTTGACTTTCATTTATGGGGGCATTTGAAAGCTCTTGTCTATGCAACCCCGGTACCAAATATAGAGACTCTTCGTGCTCGTATTGTGGATGGCTGTGATACAATACGCCATTCTCCAGGGCTGCATCAGCGCATCAGGGATTCCATGCGATGGAGGATGGATGCATGTATCCTTGCTAACGGAGGACATTTTGAACATTTCCTGTAACAAAGTGTTTGAAGTCACACTGGTACGTTCTGTTGCTGTGTGTTTCCATTCCATGATTAATGTGATTTGAAGAGAAGTAATAAAATGAGCTCTAACATGGAAAGTAAGCATTTCCGGACACATGTCCACATAACATATTTTCTTTTGTTGTGTGTGAGGAATGTTTCCTGAAAGTTTGGCCATACCTTTTTGTAACACCCTGTATAAAAGATTGTTAAACACAACATTTATACAGTCTATTACCACCACTCAAAGGAAATATCAGATTATTCTCAATCTGAGACCCTAATTCAGCTGTGCCTAGTGTTGGATACAAAAAATGTCACCAGGTTTTGTCAAAGGGGAAGATGTAATTCAAGAAATATGCACTTTAATTTCCCATTAGACCCATTTCTCAAGCACTATGGTGATTGAGAGAGCTATTACAAAAGGAGATGACAGACCAAGCGGGAGGAGAAGATGAAGACATTAATCAAGATAAAACTATTTATGACAGCTGAAGATAGAGATATTGAAGGAGAAGAAGCAGATGATTACAATGAGGAAAATGACATACATGACTCGAAAATAAACCCCAACAAATAGCCAACAATTATTGACTATGTCCCCTGGAATAACCCAAATGAATTGGTAGAACAGTTACTGTTTTTGCTAGCTTTGAAAGCATAGGCAATAATTCACTTCACAGTAAAATAATATCTATTGGAAGGGTACTTCAAGAAGCATCAATTATTGTTTGTGGTTGATGAAGGCTCTCTAAAAATAATTAAATGTAAGACTCAATTGCACAATGGGAAGCTGCTTATGAGAAAATTCCATTGTTTGAAAGACATATCAAAAGGTACATTTTGCAAATTTAAAAGATCTGGAAACAGTTTACATAATTATTGTGTGAGATTATGCATTATAGAACAGTATGCTTTGTATCTTGGGAACAGATTGTAAGAAATCATATTCAGTTTCAAAGGAGAATTGGACATGCAGCAAAATTATAGGTAAATATTACAGGCCACCTTCAAAGATGGTGACAGCTTAGCAGATACACATGTGTTCATTTAACAATGTACTGTTTGCAACAGGTGATAGTCTAAAAAGTGTTGAAGATGAACAAAGAATATGTGTTATAAATGTATGTTACCACTGTGTGACAGCATTATATGTCAAATGGTTTGTGTTGCAACACAAAGTTAACCCTGAATTTAATGTGCCAATATGTGTGAAAAATGTAGAAACAGACATTAAGTGTGATTCATTGTAATAAAAATGTAAAAAAACTATAACAAAATTTAAATACGTAGAATTTTTGTTTTTTTGTTCCATTCCATGCATAATATGCAATAATATAGAAGCCTCATTCAAGTATAGTTGCTCATGTGTTTTTGTTGTTGGAAATACAAGCTACATCAGAATGCAGCTTTGTTGCTTTAGTGAATACACAGTGTACTAATGAGGTGGAATTTTATGGGCTATGTATTTTTGGTGAAAAATACAGAGCAGCTCTCAGATAGTATTTGACATAAAGGCCTTTTAGTGATGTAAAGGGCAGAGATAGATGAAATTTACTGATGAGGCAGAATTATAGGAGCTTACTTTCTTGGACAGTGGAAATACTGTTACTGTGGTGTATAAAGCACAGAGATGACAAAGAGGTGGATGTGGAAATATTGCACATAATTCTTGATGAAATTCGGTGGTGAGGTAGAGATGGTGATCAGACAGACGGATGTGGAAATACTCACACATGTGAGATGAAATTTAATTTAATGATGAGACAGCGCAGAATTTCCAGGGATGAAACGTTATGCTCTCTCTCTCTCTCTCTCTCTCTCTCTCTCTCTGTGTGTGTGTGTGTGTGTGTGTGTGTGTGTGTGTGTGCGCGCGCGCGCGTGTGCGTACGAAATTGAGAGGCAAATGTCTCTGAAAATGTAGCCACTCAACATAACTAACTTCAGACACATGGCCAATTCAATGGAAGCTTATGCAATTTCTTCAGAAGCACTGCATATTTTTGGAATTGGCACCAGTTTTAAGTAATTGATTGCCTTATTTTAATACACACTGATGGCAATACAGAGGCAAATGTCTTTCAACATAACACTGTTTTATGCAAATAGTAATTGTAATACTACACTGATAAATACAGAGTACACATATCTACAGAATTCAAATGCAAATATGTTTGAAACTAACCTATTTTACACAAATATCTTTTATTCTGAAGCCTACGGAAATGAAGGTTGTGTAAGTCTTTGCATAAGTAATGCATATCTTCCTGCAGAATTCTAATTGTATGTAATTTCATATGTAATTTGAGTAACTAAATACCTCATTTAAATACTATGCTGAGACTTGCTGCAGAAGGGGAGCGGTATGAAGAGGGAAAGACAGAGGGTGTACACAGCACATCTGGGCTAGTTCCCACCATCCTGCATTTTTGAAATGTCCCACCAATGTCCACTTGCATTTTTGAACTCCCTGCCACGTGATATCTTGGATTTTTCTGTGGACTGAACCAGAGTCCAAGACTGTGAATCACAAAACTTCCACAGTTTTTTTTTTTTTTTCTTTTTTGCAGCTTCACTACTGCAGCACCTACAGACAGCTGGCATGTATAAACATACAGCAAAAAAATTGTTTATAAGGAGTGGAGAAAATGCAAATCCAATATATATATTATAAATGTGAAAGTTTGTGTGTGAGTATGTTTATTACCCCTTCACGCTGAAATGACTGGATGGATCTGGAAGAAATTTGGAATGAAATTAGCTTATTCCTTGAATTAACACACAGACTACTTTTAAAAGTGTGCAGTAAAAGATATTTATTGATTTGAAGAACATACTGTGGAACAATAATTACGCTTAGAAAAAGCTATTTACTCTGTGACTTCTAAACTGTATCATATTTGTGAAGATGCTTTCATTGTTTGATATGTTCTACATAATACAATTCAATGTAATAAATACAAGGCTGATACAATACTCAAAAGTATTTAATTCATACATCCACATAAGCCCACTGAATTTTAGCTGCTGCGCATCAGGTGTACCTTACAGTTCCTGAGGCACTTGAAGACTCGCAACCAGGGCCAGCTCTAGAGAGGTATGGTGGAGGGGGGCTTAAACTGTACCACTGCCCAAGTGGCAGGTTTTTGAGGGTGGTAAAATCTTAAATTCTAATGTGGTTCCAAAAGGAGGAAGGAAACAAGAAAGTGAAGGGTTTAGATAAATGAATAAATGTGAGAATAAGTTGTAAATAGAAATCATTCATAATATCTAGTGTCTTACTGGAAATTGTCTACAGTATTGTGAAACAAGTGACAAAGGAAGTGCTGGAGTTAGTAATGTCGGATGCATCTTTCAAAATAGTAACAACTGCAACTGGCAGTGTTGGCGACTTTATTTCTACTATGCACATACCCAACACTTGAAATGTACCTAAGTCAGATTGAAAGTCCCTACAGAAGCAAAAACTTCACAATCAAGAAATCAAGATAAATGTCAGCATATGATGGCCTAATAATTCCTTAAATAACTGTATGGGTATCACTGAGAAAAACACTTTGTAAAAAAAAGAAAAAATAATTAAATATACACAGCCTATTACATGTCATAGTCCTTCAAAACCAGACATGTTTAAATGTGGAAAGATGTACAACATCCTTCCCCCATCACTCCCTCGCCTTTGGATCTGCCATTAATACATTTGCCTTGCTCTTCTTCTCACCAGCCTCTAAATTAAATTTGTATGCTTTGTCTGTAACTTCTTTTTAAGTTTTTCATCATTCCCTTTTCTTCTAGGTGTTGAAGGCATAATCAACTTGTGGTATTAATACTTGAGATAATATAGAAAAAAAACATCAGTCCTTATTTTGGAGCTGAATCAACTAAAATGCATGACCTGTTTATCAAGTTTTGTTGTATTTCACACTGTTTGCATTCCAAGAGCTTTATTTAGCATATAAGTATTACTTTTCACTACAGTTAATGAAACTGCTTTGAAAACTGCTTGTTTCGAGCCATAAATCATGATTGCAGCATACTGGAAAGCATATCTTCTCGATATTCAACCATAACCATTTTTCTTTTATGCTCTGTGGACACACTAAATAGACACTGGGGATTTGTACACTTTTTTACAACAAATACAGCATTTATGTGTGAGCCACTCACTATCCTGTGACCTTTCACTTTGTAAACAGATACCATCAACAACACAGTATTCAGGTGTCCTTGTTCCTACAGGTCTTGCACTGCCTGCTCAGGGAACGAGAAAAAGTAAAACAGATTTTAGTTACATCCTCTGTATGTGACATACCTTAATTTTGGTTGCATAATTAATTTTTTAGTTATAACTGAAAGCGTATTACACAACAAACATGTCACTTCTGTTCCACTGACTGGTGCTCTGGTATTGAAGACATATTCACATCACAGGGACATGTGGAGTAAATGTGGTACGTGAAAACAAGATGTCATGGATAAGTATCATTGTGAAAAATGTTGACTACTGGTACACCTGAAAATGGAAAGAGGGGGAAGGCCGGGTAGGTGGGTAGGAAGGGATGCATAAGGAGGGTGCAGGAGCACTTAAAAATTCCACACATAGGGGCAAAATCACTTGAGTCAACCTTGTTCACAATAGTGGAGCCATTTAAGTATATAAATGCTGTATGACAAAGAGACATTATGCCTTTGCACATAAAACGTGGTAAGCTTTTAGTGAGGCTGGATTTAATTATGATATGCCAGCAGGCTCCAGCTCTCAGCTGATTTACAACTACAGAGCAGCAAATTAAGTATCTTTTCCTGTGTTTTCATTGTAGTATTTTTATTAAATTCCATGTGTGTATTTCTGTTTAAGAGGTTTAATCTCACCTATTTGTAAGTGTAAATTCATTCAGTCCATAGCAAAGCAGTTGCTCATTTGTTTTGTTTTAAAAACAATCATTCATTTGTGATTCTTGAAGTTTTCCCAGCGGACATAATGTTCCATCATCTTTCAGGCGTGCATTCGGGACAGCGACAATTCTTCTTGGAATATATATAAATAGGCACACGCAAACGCCATGAACTCAGTCTCTGACTCGCCTTGAAGATGGCTGGGAGGTTTCCAGCTGAAATATCACAAGAAGAATTGTCACTGTCCCGAGTGCACGTCCGAAAGATGATGGAACAAGCTTTCATTTGTTTAGTGGAAAAGTCAGTCGGCTCCAGCTCTCAGCTGATTTACAACTAGAGAGCAGCAAATTGTTTATCTTTTTCTGTGTTTTTTTTCATAGTATATTTATCAAATTTTATGCATATTTTTCTGTTTAAGAGGGTTAACCTCGTGTTTTTGTAAGTCTAAATTTATTCAGTCTGTAGTGAAGTAGTTGCTCAGTGAACACCCAGCTACATAGCTCATTACTGTATCAGTGCCCATCAGTGACACATCAAGAGGATAGCAAGTCACATATCTACAGTTATCTACTTTTATAGTCCAGTTCTTTAGTCAGTCTTGCTAGGATGACCAGGATGTGTGCATGTTGTATGCAGACGCAGGAGGACCTGGCTGCAGTTCGTGAACAACTGAATCTGCTTTTGGCTAGTCAGTCACCTTCAAGCTGCTGCCTTGGGGTGTAGCAGTGATGGAGAATCTGATGTGTCGCATGGGCCACCTCAGGTGTCACTTGTTTTGCTTGTGGGCTCTGTTTCCAATGCACCTCCTAGTGCACCAGACTTGGTGGATCCACCCCCACAGGAGAGTGAGTGGCAGGTGGTAATGTATTCACATCACTCAAGGTGGAAGGCCAATGTGGATGGCCTTGCCCACTTACTCTGTAAGTGGACACGTGGCCACTCCTTGAGAGGGTCTGAGCAGGCACACAGAGAGAGGGGTTTACTTGTTATTGAGAGCTCAAATGTTAGACATTTTATGGAGCCCACTGGGCAGATAGCATTCAGGGCTGGAAAGAAAGTCAATGTGCATTCAGTATGTCTGCACGGGGCCTCATTCGAAATCCAGAGGCGGCTTTGCCAATGGTCGTTGAGCATGCAGGGTGCAGTCGTCTGCAAGCTGTGGCTCATGTTGGCACCAATGACACCTGTCACATGGATTCTGAGGTGATCCTCAGTTCTTACAGGAGGCTGGCAGAGGTAGTAAAGACTGTTGGCCTCGAGCATGGGGTACGAGCAGAGCTCGTAATTTGCAGCGTTGTTTCCAGAGTTGATTGGGGTCCTTTGGTTTGGAATCAAGTGAATGGGCTCAACCAAGTGAATGGGTTCAACCAAAGGCTTCATCGACTCTGTGATGATCTTGGCTGCAGATTTCTAGATGTGTGTCATCGTTTGGGGATTTGTAGGACCTCCCTTGATAAGTCAGGTATGCACTACACAAAGAAAGCAGCAACTCAGGTAGACGAGTACTTGTGGAGGGCACATGAGGGTTTTTTAGGCTAGGCAGTAGTTTGAGGTGCTCTGATGAACACTTGCCAGTCAATATGCAGCAAGGGTACTCAAATGGTGTTCAGAATAAAGACACTTTAACTGTCACAACTTTATCAGTAAATTGTCAAGGTATTCATAATAAAGTTTCCGAATTTACAGCCCTCCTGGAAAGTTCTCACACTCAAATTATTCTTGGCATTGGAAACTGGCTGAAACCTGAAATGGAAAGCTCTGAGATTTTAGTGAGTCCTGGAACGTGTATCAGAAAGGCAGATTAGAGGCCACAGGAGGAGGAGTGTTCATTGCAGTTGCCAAAACTACTGTCTCTACTGAGGTCAAAGTTGAGTGTGGTAGTGGAGACATCTGGACACATATAACAGATGTAGATGAAACCAGACTTTGTAGCCACAAATAGACTGGACCTTGTCAACAATGTCGGTATACAAAATGGGGTTAGTGATCACGATGTCATTACAGCAACTATGGTTACGAAACTTAATAAATCAGTCAAGAAAGTTACCAGAATGTTTCTGCTAGATAGAGCAGATAAGCAGTAATTAGCATCTCAGTTACACAGTGAACTGGCCTCACTTAGTTCCAGTGAAATGGTTGTGGAGGATTTATGGACAAAGTTTAAGTTATTAGAAATCATAGTCTGGAGAGTTATGTGCCTAGTAAGTGGATAAAGGATGGAAAAGACCCACCATGGTTTAAAAACAAAATTGGGTGGATGTTGAGGAAGCAGAGGCTGTTGCACTCTCAGTTCAAAAAGGAGTGCACAAATGATGACAAGCAGCAAAGGTTAGTGAGATTCACGCGTCTGTGAAAAGATATATGCGTAAAGCATACAAGTATTACTGTCACACCTTAGCAGAGGATCTGGCAGGGAACCTGAGAAAATTCTGGTCTTATGTAAAATTGCTAAGTGGGTCTAAGGGTTCCATTCAGTCCCTTCTTGACCAGTCTGGTGTGGCAGTTGAAGATGAGTACTCTACAGCATTGACAGCACAAAGATCCAAGCAACTGGAAAAAAAGCAAAGGTGACTTCAGTACTTAAGGAGGGTAAAAGAACAGACCTACAAAATTACAAATGAATATCCTTAGCTTTTGCTTGCTGCAGAACCCTTGAACGTATTCTCTGTTCAAATATAATAAACTTCCTTGAGACTGAGAAGCTTATGTCCATGAATCAGAATGGTTTTAGAAAGCATCACTCATGCAAAACTCAGATTGCCCTCTTATCACATGGTATACTGAGAACTATGCATGAAGGACAACAGGTAAATTCCATATTTCTAGATTTCCGGAATGCATTTGGTACGGGTTCCCAACTGCAGGCTGTTAACGAAGGACCGAGCATATGGTTTAAGTTCACAGATATTTGAGCAGCTCAAAGACTTCTTAAATAATAGAATCCAGTATGTTGTCCTTGACACTGATGTTCATCACAAACAAGGGTATTGTCAGTGTGATAGGGCCACTGTTGTTCTTTATGTAGATAAATGGTTTAGCAGACAAGATGGGCAGGAATCTGTAGTTGTTTGTTGATGATTCTGTGGTGTACAGTAAGGTGTTGAAGCTGTAGGAAGATACCAGATGACTTAGGAAAAATTTACAATTGTGTGATGAATGGCAGCTAGCCCTAAATGTGGAAAAATGTAAGTTAATATGGATGAGGAGGAAGATCAGACATGTAATGTTCGGATATAGTATTACTTGTGTCCTGCTTGACACAGTCATATTGTTTACATATCTGACCATAATGCTGCAAAGTGATTTGAGATGGAATTAGCATGTGAGAACTGAGGCCGGAAAGGTGAATGGTCAACTTCAGTTTATTGGGAGAATTTTAGGAAAGAGTGGTTCCCCTGTAAGGGAGACCACATATAGGATGCTGGTGTGAAAACCCGCAGGTTGCAGCTAGTGAGATCATATTTCAAAGTTTAGATGCAGTGCTATAAATTACTGTAATTTTGGTTAGGTTTAGCATACATGAAGACTGTTATTGTTTATCAAGGACAGAAAATTAGCTCACAACAATGAATTGATGATACAGCAGTGGCAAGCAAAAGTGAAAAGGAAATGACTGACTGATTTTTATTTGGTCCCATGTCATTACATCATGTACAGAGTGTATACTTGTACATCTTAACTTAATCCAATATCTTTAAATATTTAGCCTATGTATTACAATATAAAACATCAAATTGGCAATAATTATGGAAACATTGCATATATTTTCCTCTCAATTAATATTTAGGCTTAAAGTTATTTACTTATATTTTAACTATAGAAAAAATAAACAATGGTATATTTCTCAGATTTCCTTTATTTCTTATCACATGAATGAACATCTGCATTTTTTTTTTCTAGCAATGTACTGCATCCGATTTATGAAATTATTGTTCTGTATATGTACATCTAGCAAAATATTGATATTTTCAGCTAATGGAAGGCAGCTGTGGATGAGTCACTTTCTTTATTATTCAAGACAGCACTAGTGACCAATTTTTTTGCAATACAAAAATTATTTTGTATTATTGCTGCTGGAGTTACCCCAAACAGTATTTCACACTGTAAACATGGTTCAATAAGTGCTTGGCACACTGTACAAATAAGCTGATTGTCAGCATAATGGTAAAGCTGTTTCATCATAAATGATACAGTGCCTAATTTACAGCAGATGTTGTCTATAGATTGTCTCCATTGGAGCTTATTGTCACACGTAATTCCCAAAAATTTTATAGAGTGAACTTCTTCCAGTGTTGTTTCATCTACGAATATATCTACAAGGTATTCCTTTTATTGCTACTCACTATATAAAGGACACATTGAGTTGAAAGCAGTCTTGTTTCATCTATGAACATATCTACATAGTCTTCCTTTTTGTAATTTTGATTAATCAGAATAAGTTAAAAAATAATTTTCCCAAGAAGCCTCAGGAAGAAAAAGTTGGTTGTCTTATAATCAGTGTTATCTGACACTCAGGTATATATAGTACATTCCTGTTGTAGAGCTGTAGCAGTAATTTTTTGAAGAGCTGTAATACATCCTTTACTTGATTTTTGTAAATATTATTATTGCCACCTATAACATATAAACTTTTCTATTGCCCAGTGTTTTACTGTCATTTTGTAGCTCACAAATAAAGAATTAGTGGTCAACTTGCAAACAACACACAAATATTATTTAGAAGTTTGCAGAACACCTAACAGTAAAGCAGTACAAAAGAAGTTGAACATGAACCGGTATTACTTTGACTTTTAAATATGTTACAAAAACTATTTATGTATATTTTTAAGAGAGACAGAGGGAGGGGGGAGGGAGGGAAAGAGAAGCCCAGTGTACGCAATAGCAAACATAAAAAGAAACACACTAAGTGAAAACTGACCTGTACATACTGTCAATTTTCTCAGAAGTAACTTCCTCACTTTTCTTTTCATCTGCTTTAAGATCACTACATATTGGACAGAAAGTGTATGGCAAGAAGAATTCCTTCATCAGCATAATGTCTTCTTTCTTGGTCACACCTAGTGCCTGTCAAAAAGCAAAGAATTATATCTATCTAATAATTAGTTCTCTATTAGCAAAAAATTAACTACATCTACTGCAAAGCCATCTTTTCTTCCCATTAAATTCGAACAGTATTTCCAAAATTACTCAAATACCAATTTGAATTAGAGTGTGGACTCTACATTGTTGTATTCAATCATGTGTGTAAACAAATGAGATCTTAGACTACCTGAGGAACAAGCCCCGCTTTCCTTTTGTTGGGCTCGTAGCTTACACCCTTGTGCTGTGCCCCTGCAGTAGCTAAAGTGACATAACAGTCATAAGGATCATCAAACACTTCTGGTGTTGTGAGGGTCATACTCCAACTCTGTCATGTTCAAAAGTTTGTCCATTGCCCCCTTTCAAGACATGAAAAACAAAAGCTCAACACAAAGTAAAACAGAGTGCACTAAGCATTCAGTAGTAGCTACGTACAATTATGTAAGGAGGGCGGCAGGTCAACTTGGTAGTTCAGGTCTGACCTCTACTGTTATCTTAAGCAACCTATGTGAAAAACACCAGTGCAGTAATTCATGTCTCATGTCTACTTACAGAAGATGTAACTTCAATCTGCTGAATTTAAAATTATATTAAGAAAAAAATTATAGTAGCATAATAAAAGGCAGTCATTTTGGGAGATAATACGCAAATACAAAAGAAACACTGTAATGGTATTCATAGCAGGCACTCCTGCTGGTGAACCATGTATGAATGCCTTATGAACTAACTCACATGTCAAATTCCCACAACCTCTCTCTTTCCATTCCAAACACCGTAGAGCAATAAAATTTCAAGCTGCTATGGATTTTCAAAACAGTGGATACTTTTGTGAAAATAAATTATTTCAATCCTATTTCTGACACACAAAATGTTTCAGAAATTATAAACCATTTTAATGTCTTGATCGAAGTAATAACAACAATCCTGATGACCTGTTTCAGCTGATCTCAGTCATCTTAAGATCTCTTAAAGGACAGAAAAAAGAAAAAAAACTAACCACAGACTGTTATTATTATGCAAAACAATTTGGATTAAACAAGAAGGGAGAAACACAAAACGTACTCGTAAAATTCTCATTACTGTAGTAATGAGTCATAAGCAGTGTATGCAAACATGCAGTGTCATTTGGACAGCTGTGCTTACCTCTGCACTGTACTTAAAAGCAGAAGATATTGACCATAATTATCATTTTGGTGAAAATTCTAGAACTTAGGTTCCTCAGACTGTCCTGAACAACAACACATAAGCATTATAAATGTGTTATATGAAACTTGACATTATCATGATGCAGATATGTGACCTAACTGTTCAATTCAAGCTATATTTGTCTCAATTGCAAATTATGGTAGAACAGAAAATTCTTACTTGTACTCTGTGTTAAATAAGTAAGATAAATAGAATATAAAACAATTAGAAGTGAACATACAATAAAAAATTAATTACATAAGTAACACATATTAACCATTGTATACATGTTATGCCATACAACTTGCTGTATGTGTCACATCTGCATTTGATTGCAAGACAACAGTAGTCAAGTATGACTACAGGAAGGAGAGTGACTCCTGCTGGCTATGCGAACTTGTCAATGCATGCAGCAACATCCACAGGCCATTCTCTATTTCATTTTGCATCTTGTATATTAATATTGCTTGTCTTTCTACAAATTTACACCTTTGACTGTACATATTTTATGTACCAAACATAAATCTTGCTTCCTAGCTTCTTTCCCTAACACTTTTCATTAATGTTTAATTATGCGGATGTTTATTCTTTTCATCACAATTGTTAACTTTTTACCACTCTATCATTCTGCCACATGCATTACTTTACTGCATGGTTAATTCAATAATGTACCTGTGCTGTAATTAGTGCTTTCTAATAGACAGGAGCTTGCCTTCTTTAAAGATAGTGTAGAAACACAGCATTTGTACAGCAATGTAATAAACCAAACTCCCATAGTTTAGTACACCATACATTGCCCTAGTAAACAATTTGATACAGTTCATATCCATTACATAGAGTCTTGCCTCAGTCTTTGTAAAACAATGTGTCTAATTGTTTGTAATGTAAATGACTGTCACATTTATAATCTTTAGTACAAAATGGAATGGAGTAATTTGTGACAATAATAGGAATTGTGACAAGTGAAGTTATTATAATGTTTAAATTGTTTAAATGTTTAAAATTAAGAGTTTGTAATATTGACTGTTAAAAATACTCATAATGTAACTTTTGGAAGACAAAGTGTGTATTTGATAAAACAAATTATGTTTATGATTTCTGCCATGTGGAACATTGTGATTCAATAATTTTATATGTCGTCATTGTAAACTAATTAAAATATTTTTTGTCATAAGGTTCAAAATGGTTCAAATGGCTCTGAGCACTATGGGACTTAACTTCTGAGGTCATCGGTCCCCTAGAACTTAGAACTACTTAAACCTAACTAACCTAAGGACATCACACACAGCCACGCCCGAGGCAGGATTCGAAACTGTGACCGTAGTGGTCATGCGGTTCCGGACTGTAGTGCCTAGAACTGCTCGGCCACTCCGGCCAGCTTGTCATAAGGCTGAAAGCTGTTGGCATAGTTATAATGATATACATGTAGCAGCAACTTTGGGCACATGGTGGTTACTTTTTGAGAGGCATTTTGCAGCAGCTGTTGTTTTAGTAGTGTAAGGTGATGGTTAGCCACTTAGATATTGATTAACAAAAGATGCTAATTTTCCATTGGGGAGAAGACACTAAAAGCCTTCTGGAAGGATGATGGAACATGTAAACATTCTGGAGTTGGATGATTGTGTGGGTAGGTAGAATTTAACACATCATGGTAGCAGAAGAGGGAAAAATACAGTAAAAGGGGGAACGATGGTCTGGTCTTCAAATGCTAATAAAAACTTCTCCCATCCTGAAATTTTATGTTACTTTAAGTGCAACAAAGTGAGGAAAGTGAAAAATTAAATAATATTTTCTCCCCTCCACCTGAGTTATTTTGGGATTTACATAGAGCCCTCTGGATGAGGGATGTCAAGATACAGGGCCTCCAAGTACTGAGTCACTGGTGTGTTCATATTCTAAGAAAAATTTCTTCCCAATGCTCTGTAGAGAGGGCCAGTTTTGGAGTAGACAGGGAAAGATAAATAAGAAATAGACGGAAAAACAGATGTCCTGGTTGGTGTGTTTCAAATCCACATGTCGTCTCATCCTCCTCAACTTGCGGCCAAAGTCATTCTGGAAAATACGGGGAAGGGAGAGTGTGAGAGAGACAGAGGGATGCAGAGTTTTATGCCTTGTAATGATAGGATGTTTCAGAATCTAACAAGCTTTATCCACTTCCTTTTAATGTGAAAGTAATACTTGCGAAATAATGGGGATGGCAAACAAAAGAGCCAGAGGACAGAAAATGTTATGTCAGACAGGAAAGATTACTGTTGGTTTCTTTCAAATTTAACTAATTTTGCTTTTCCCACATCTAAGTACACTCCTGGAAATGGAAAAAAGAACACATTGACACCGGTGTGTCAGACCCACCATACTTGCTCCGGACACTGCGAGAGGGCTGTACAAGCAATGATCACACGCACGGCACAGCGGACACACCAAGAACCACGGTGTTGGCCGTCGAATGGCGCTAGCTGCGCAGCATTTGTGCACCGCCGCCGTCAGTTTCAGCCAGTTTGCCATGGCATACGGAGCTCCATCGCAGTCTTTAACACTGGTAGCATGCCGCGACAGCGTGGACGTGAACCGTATGTGCAGTTGACGGACTTTGAGCGAGGGCATATAGTGGGCATGCGGGAGGCCGGATGGACGTACCGCCGAATTGCTCAACACGTGGGGCGTGAGGTCTCCACAGTACATCGATGTTGTCGGCAGTGGTTGGCGGAAGGTGCACGTGCCCGTCGACCTGGGACCGGACCGCAGGGACGCACGGATGCACGCCAAGACCGTAGGATCCTACGCAGTGCCGTAGGGGACCGCACCGCCACTTCCCAGCAAATTAGGGACACTGTTGCTCCTGGGGTATTGGCGAGGACCATTTGCAACGTCTCCATGAAGCTGGGCTACGATCCCGCACACTGTTAGGCTGTCTTCCGCTCACGCCCCAACATCGTGCAGCCCGCCTCCAGTGGTGTCGCGACAGGCGTGAATGGAGGGACGAATGGAGACGTGTCGTCTTCAGCGATGAGAGTCGCTTCTGCCTTGGTGCCAATGATGGTCGTATGCATGTTTGGCGCCGTGCAGGTGAGCGCCACAATCAGGACTGCATACGACCGAGGCACACAGGGCCAACACCCGGCATCATGGTGTGGGGAGCGATCTCCTACACTGGCCGTACACCACTGGTGATCGTCGAGGGGACACTGAATAGTGCACGGTACATCCAAACCGTCATCGAACCCATCGTTCTACCATTCCTAGACCGGCAAGGGAACTTGCTGTTCCAACAGGACAATGCGCGTCCGCATGTATCCCGTGCCACCCAACGTGCTCTAGAAGGTGTAAGTCAACTACCCTGGCCAGCAAGATCTCCGGATCTGTCCCCCATTGAGCATGTTTGGGACTGGATGAAGCGTCGTCTCACGCGGTCTGCACGTCCAGCACGAACGCTGGTCCAACTGAGGCGCCAGGTGGAAATGGCATGGCAAGCTGTTCCACAGGACTACATCCAGCATCTCTACGATCGTCTCCATGGGAGAATAGCAGCCTGCATTGCTGCGAAAGGTGGATATACACTGTACTAGTGCCGACATTGTGCATGCTCTGTTGCCTGTGTCTATGTGCCTGTGGTTCTGTCAGTGTGATCATGTGATGTATCTGACCCCAGGAATGTGTCAATAAAGTTTCCCCTTCCTGGGACAATGAATTCACGGTGTTCTTATTTCAATTTCCAGGAGTGTATTACAGACAACTGACAACCTGACTTGTGCGAGTTATTCTTGGACACACTGACAGTGGTCTTTATGTTGTGTATGCAGAAACTACGAAGTGCTGACGGACACCCAGCACAGTGAACAAAGTATGAGTGCTGATGACTGTGGTGAATATGCCTTCATGAGTGGATAAAGTTCTCCCTCATTCTCAGGAAGTTGGTACCTAGGTCATGTTAGGTCACATTCTGTTGCTTTCAAGTTTTCTCACTTTTATCAGTAAGATCTTAGATACAATAAGGGATCTTCTTAAGGATTAGATGGCAGTGGGTTTAACATAATCATCACTGGATGTTCATTCCCACTGTGCTGTATTCTTTGCTCCATTTGTCACCAATGTTCAAAATAATACATGGTAATTAAGAGAGAAGAACAGTTCTTGGGTATGTCTGCAAGTTATTTGAGAAAATCCACCATCTTTGCTCTCATAATATGCAATGGCCTTGTTATTTTCTCCCCACATTAGTGTTTCCTACAACTTAAGAATTAATGTGTAGGGGACCTCAACTTGCTGTGTCACATTTCACTCATCACTTGTTGTCATGATCTTGCCCTGGCATTGTTCAAGATTTGTCTGCTAATTAATCATGTCTCATGAAATAATATGCTAAGCATCCCAACATTCTCATCCAAGACACTATACACGAGAAGATATTTCTATCATTACTACTTGGGCTGTGATTTAATAATTACCCTAATTTATAAAGTGGCAGGGAAGGAAGCTGGTCTGGAGGAGCATACAGAAATTAATATTCCATTTTGTCTAATCTATTGGAAGACTGTTACATCCAATGGGTGCTGAGCAGAAGTACTCAGCTTAATTTTCTTATTGGGGTGCATACTGAAAGTAGAGTAGGAACAGGCACCAAAATGTGATGGTTAGCTACTTTCACATTGACTAACAAAATGTATAATCTGTGCATCATGCCAGTGACACTTTGTTCAGTGTGGCACACAAATTTTGCACTGGAGAGATGGCACCAAAAGCCTCCTGGAATGAATAAGGGACATGTTAGTGTTTTAGTTCAGCTAATTTCCTTTCTTCCTCACTCCATGTGCGACTGCAGTTGGATGACTGTGTGGGTACATACAATTTAATGCATCATGATGGCAGAGGAAAAAAATGTAGTGAGAGTGGGAATGATGGATTGGTTTTCAGATGGTAGCAATAATATTACATTACTTTGAGAGTGACAAAGATGTGCCTTGTCTGAGGAAGACGTCAAACATTAACAAAATCTCTCCCCTCCACCTGAGGTATTTTGGGAGTGAGAGAGAGGTCTTTGGGTAGGGGAGGTGTCAAAACATAGGACCACCAAGGACAGAATCATTGGCAAGTTTGAATTCTAATGAAAAGTCCTCCTCACCATTGGTAGAGAGAGCTGATTTTGGACTTCAGAGGGAAACACAGAATGAGAAAGGGACAGAAAAATGGATGTCCTGCATGGCCCTCAGTTGGCATGTTTCAAATCTGCTGGTCATCTCATCCTCCTCTATCTGTGGCTGACTATCATTCTGCAAAAGACAAGGGAGGCAATGTAGAAGAGAAGACAGAGGGATGCAGAGCTGTAAGCCTGGTAATGACTGGGCACTTCAGGATCTAACAAGTTTTACCCATTTCCTTTGGGTCTAAAAGTAAGACTTTTGAAAAAGTGAGGGTGGTAAATGGGAGAGTTAGTTATGGATTCAGACAATGATAGATACTTTTATGTAAGGTGGGAAAGATTATAACTGAAATCTTTCAAATTTAAAGAATTTTGTTTTCCCCACTCCTATGATTGCAGAATGACCTGATTTGCATGAGTGATGCTCAGACAGATGAAGAGTGGCCTTTACATTGAGTATGCAGGAACTATGGAGTGCTGACAGACAGACAGCATGGCAGATGCAGTATGACAGCTCATGGCTCTGGTGAGTGTGCCTTAGCGTGTAGATAAAGTCCTCCATCATTCTCAGGAAGATGGTATTTAGGTCATGTTCTGTTGCTTTTGAATTTTGCTCACTTGTTTCAGTCAGTTCTTGGGTATGATCAGAGTTATTTTTATGTATTAAATGATGGTGGGTTCCATAAAAATCATCACTGGATATCCATGACCTTATCATTTTCTACCCACATGAGTATATGCTGTATCTTTACTGAAGTAATGTGTTAGAGGACTACAATTAGATATGTAACATTTCACTAAATATTCATTGCCTGTAATGTTGCCCTGGGGTTATTCAATATCTGTCTACTAATTAACCATGTCTTCCAAAATAAAGACCATTTGTCATGTTAAAGCAAACCATTGTTCTTCTTCAAGCCATCTTCCACCACCTGCCTGCAAGATCATATATCTGTTGTGCAAGAATTCCAACCTGGCCATGATTTAATCACTCACCCTAATTTGTGAAGTGGTAGGGAAGGAAGCTGGGCTGGTAGACCATACTGAAATTAATATTCCATTTTAGCTATCCTAATGTAAGCTTTCTTTAAAACCATTGAATGCATGATAGAAGTACTCATAGCTTAATTGTCCTACTAGGATGGATACTGAAGGTAGAGCAGTGGGTTTACAGTAGTAATTCAACATTGGCTGAATGGCAGTTGTAGTAAGTTGTATTATGGCAGTAGAAGTTGTATTATGAGTTTTGAAAGTAATGGAGGTAGTTGATGAAGACATTTCATGAAGAAAATGAACAGGTGATTGATACATAAAGCTGAACTTCTCATTTTGAAAAAGTTACCATTCCTGAAACAAAAGTTTAGATACCAACTTATTGGTACTTCAGTGTCTCACACTATTTGCATGTCAGCTATGGAGAACTTTCAACAACAAATTACACTAGGCAAGTAAAAATTATGAATGTGACGTTATCCATTTTGATAACAGTAATAATAATCACAAATATACTTTTTGCAAGATCTGAGGTATATGCAGTCAGTGAACCTAAAATTTTGTATTTTATTACTGCATTCTCATGTCTTGTTTAAGAACAAAGAATGTTACAGTATACACTACTTAAGACATCGATTGTAACTAAGTTTTTTACAGTATATTCAATTTTCATTCTCTTATATTCTGCATATTTTTATGTATTACAAGTTCTGGTGTTCTTTTCTGTCCTTTCTAGAGCTGATGACAATTGTCAAACAATTGAAACCAGTAATCTGTAGTATATTGTGACCAAGACAAATCAAAGTTGTATAATTTTAATTATTTATTCATCTGATGATCATCTCACAATGATGTAGGATTTGTCATCATAACACAATTAAAGTAAATAGCTCTAATATACATAAACAGAAAACAGATAAGAATCTTTTACAAGGATAGTACAGGTGTGGCTGTGGCCTTGCTGAAGACAATTACTTGAAATTATTTAGAAAAACCACTGACAATCTATATCTGTATGGCTGGACAGAGCAAACACCATCCTCCAGAACTGGAGTCAGTGTCTTAACAATTGCACTGCCTCATTCGATTGGTCCCTATAGTACAATGTTCTAATCCCACACAATATGTACCAGATAACTTATAATACAAAACAAATTTTTGTACTCCACCACTGCAAACTCCATGGACTCCCACTGATGATTGAGGACCAAGAACATTAACATCTCCATCAGATGAATTTGCAATTGTGAACAATGACTACCATTGGCTGTAGAATGGAATGAGGCCAATGAAAATTTGTGCCAAATCAGGACTCGAATTCGGATTTCCTGCTTATCGCAAGCATTTGCCTTACCATTTGGCTATCTATGCATGACTCACAGCCAGACTCAAACTTCCTTATGTCATCAGCCATGCGTTTTAGTCTGGCTGTGAGTCATCCACAGATAGGCAAATAGTAAGGTGCCCACTCACAATAAGCAGGAAATCAGGTTCGAGTCCCAGCCTGTCACCAATTTTCATTGTTGTCATTCCATTTTACAGCCAACAGTAGTCATTATTCACAATTGCGAATTCATCTGATGTGTTTCATAATGGCTGTGGTTGCCGCATGTCATCAGAATAACACAGGCACTGCAATATTGTATTAACATCTCCATGACCTCCCTTCAGTCCACACGGAAAAATTTTAAGCATCCACCCATGTGCATGTGCATGAGAGTCTTAGCAACTGTGATGGAAGACTGTGTGATGTAAGCCTATGGAGGCTTCCAACTGGAAAAATGGGCAGTCATGAGTAATCATCAAATTAAAATACAGATGTAAATGAAATGCACAAATTCATTGTTGAGTAATCAACAATTTGACATCATGATGTGTGAAGTCACAGCATGTATTGTCAAACACTTTTCAATGCAATTCAGAGAATTTTATGCTGCAGCACTATACCCCTAAATTCAGGAACCATACATCACTTCTTTCTGGAAACTGCTTAAGAACCCCATTACAGAAGGATACTGTCAGCTTTGAACAGTGTAATTTTTTATGATCACTAAGACATTAACAAGGCAAGGATTCTAAATTATGTCTCAGCAGAAAGCAATATCCATTTAGGAATATTTGTGTAACTATTCTGATGTCAAGGTCAAGGTCAAGGCCAATGCCAGTGACAAAGCTAATGCCACATATATATATTCAGATCACAAATATACCATGCTCTATCAAGGAAATTGAAACTGTAGTTAATTCTCTCAAAAGCAATATGTCCCCTGTATTCAAAATACCATGAGTGAGTTATTAACATCCTGTTCTTCACACACATTCAGTCACAAATGCAATACATCACTTTCACGGAGTATAGCCTCAGACAGACTGAAATATGCTGTTGTCTGATTCTGTAAAATAATTGCCATAAGACAAATATTAAGAATTATCAACCAATCACACTGCCTACTTACTTCACTGAGGTAGTGGAAAAAATTATACCTGCATGTATAAAAATACACTTATGCTAATTTTGATTTTGAAAGAGTCTTTCCACAGAACATGACACTTTTCAATACAAAAATCAAATTACACAACATTTAAATGATAATATAATGCTGATTGGAATTTTCTGAGATTTGTCAAAAGCATTTGATTGTACACAGTATTCTTGTAGAGAAGCTAAATATTATGGTATCAGAAATATTGCTGGTGACTGGTCACCTACCTATAAAACTAAAAGAAGACTGTGCCATTAATAAATTCAGGGCATGTATATAACAAAACAGCATCTTCAGAAAAGGAATAATTGCCATAGGGCGAAGCATACAGTGGAAAATCTGCAATGGGATAACATTATGAATTAGGATAGATTGCAATACACCACACAGAGGTGACACTGAATAGCATAGGCACATTTAAAAGTAGATGGTTAGATTTTTAGTATTGTGTGACAAAGTCTTGCATCAGAATGAGAAACACACATATACAACCTACACATGAAAAGCCACTGTCATGACACTGTGACCAACTGCAGTGAGTAGCAACGTCAGCTGGGTTGGGTAGTGGGGACACAGAAGAGGCATGGTGCTGGATGGGGGAGGGACAGCAGGGTAGCGGTGGGGAAAGATGCTGTAGCATTACTTGTGCATGGGTGCACAAGAATGAGGTAGGGACAGAATTGTTGGCTGTTAGGTGCTCTACTGGAAGAGCTGTGATGGGTAGAAATAGCAGAGGAGAGGAACAGAGAAAGGGAAATGACTGTGTAGGTGAGCTGGAGGAATAGAAGGCGTGTGTGAGACTGGAGTGTCATGGAAGGAGGTGAGAACTGGCAAAGGCTGTGGCAAGGGGTTATGAAAGTGAAGGATATTTTGCAGGGAGTTCCACATGTTCAGTTCAGAAAAGCTGGTGTTAGTGAGAAGGATCCAGAGGGCACAGGCTGTCATGACAGTGTTGTGCAGCATGTTCAGCACTTGGATAGGTGAAGGACCCAGCAGTTGTTGAGAGTTTCAGAGGGAGCATTAGGCAGCAGCTGACTAGAACAGGGGGAGGGGGGAGGTGGGGGGGACGACACAGTAGAAGATGAATGGGTAGCTTTGGGTGACGAAATAGTGAAGGCAGCAGATAAAAAGACAACGTCCAGTAGAAATCCTTGGATAACACAAGAGATATTTAATTTAACTGATGAAATAAGAAAATTTTAAAAAAGCAGCAAATGAAGCAGGTGATGGGGAATACAAATGTTTAAAAAATCTGATTGACAGTAAGTGCAAAATGTCTAAGCAGGAATGGCTAGAGGACAAATGTAAGGATATTGAAGCACATTTCACTACGGGAAAGATAGATACCGCCAACAGGAAAATTTAAGTGCCTTTTGGGGAAACAAGAAGCAGGTGTATGAATATCAGGAGCTCAGATGACAAATCAGTCCTAAGTAAATAAGGGAAAGCTGGGGTGGAAGTATTATATAGAGAGCCTATACAAGGGAGATGAGCTTGAAAGCAATATTATAGAAAGGGAAGTGGACATAGATGAAGATAAGATGGGAGATATGATACTGCGAGCAGAATTTGGCAGAGCTCTGAAAGAACTAAGTCGAAACAAGGCCCTGGGAGTAGAAGATATTCCGTCAGAACTACTGTACCCTTGGGTGAGCCAGCCATGACTAAACTCTTCCATCTGGTGTGCAAGATGTATGAGACAGGTAGAATACCCTCAGACTTCAAGAAGAATGTAGTAATTCCAGTTCAAAAGAAAGTGGTTGCTGACAGGTGTGGTGATTAGTGAACTATAGGTTTAATAAGTCATGGTTGCAAAATACTAACATGAGTCCTTTACAGAAGAGTGAAAAACTGGTAGAAGCTGAACTCAGGGAAGATTGGATTTCGGAGAAATGTAGGAACATGTAAGACAATACTGACCCTACAACTTGTCTTAGAAGATAGGTTAAGGAAAGGCAACCCTACATTTATACCATTTGTAGACTTAGAGAAAGGTTTTGACAGTGTTGACTGGAACACTCTCTTTGAAATTCTGAAGGTAGCAGGAGTAAAATATAGGACCCAAAGATTATTTACAACTTGTACAGAAACTGGATGAGCTTGAAAGCAATATTATAGAAAGGGAAGTGGACATAGTTGAAGATATGAAAGGGAGGCAGTGGTTGAAAATGGAGTGAGACAGGGTTGGAGCCTGTCATCGATGTCATTCAATATGTACACTGAACAAGCAGTAAAGGAACCTAAAGAAAAGTTTAGAGTAGAAATTAAAGTTTAGGCAAAATAAATAAAAACTTTGAGGTTTGCTGATGACATTGTAATTCTGTCAGAGATGGCAAAGGACATGGAAGAGCAGTTCAACAGAATGGACAGTATTTTGAAGGGAGGATATAAGATTCTACATCAACAAAAGCAAAACAAGGATAACGGAATATTGTCAAATTAAAACAGGTGATCTAAGGGAATCAAATTAGGAGATGAGAAACTTAAAGTAGTGAATCAGTTTTGTTATTTGGGCAGCAAAATAACTGATGATGGGCAAGGTGAGAGGATATAAAATGTAGACTGGCAATGGCAAGAAAAGCATTTCTGAACAAGAGAAATTTGCTAACACCGAATATAGATTTAAGTGTTAGGAAGTCTTTCCTGAAGGTATTTATCTGGTGTGTAGCCATATGTGGAAGGGAAACATGGATGATAAGAAGAAAATAGAAGGTCTTGAAACGTGATGCTACAGAAGAATACTGAAGATTAGATGGGTAGATTACATAGTTAATGAGGATGTACTGAATAGAATTGGGAAGACAAGCAAATTGGGGCATAAAATGACTAGAAGAAAGGATTGGTTGATTGGACCCATTCTGAGACATCAAGGGATCACCAATTTAATACTAGAGAGAAGTGTGGGGATAAAAATCATAGAAGGAGACCCAGGGATGAATATAGTAAGCAGAGTCAGAAAGTTGTAGGTTGCACTAGTTATTCAGAGATGAAGAGGCTTGTAGAGGATAGAGTAGCATGGGGAGCAGTGTCAAACCAGTCTTCAGACTGAAGACCACAACACAACATTATGGCTGTCACATGAATGGGGCAGGATCATATTACAGGCCAGGTCTTGAAGATGAGGGGAAAGGAGGGGAAGTCTCTCTCTCTCTCTCTCTCTCTCTCTCTCTCTCTCTCTCTCTCTCTATCCCTCTCTCTCTCTCTCTAGCTATTGAGAGCACTTGCTTCCTCACAGTAGGTTGGAAATGGAATACCACTGTGAGACAAGTGGGGATGATAATGAGGACATTATTTCTCATTTAAGGGCATGATGAAAAGTAGTCAAAATTGTTTCAGAGAAGTTGATTCAGTTGCTGGTACTGCCACATGAGTTATGAGGGCACCATTCCATTGCTGTCAGCCAGTGGACACATGGAGTAGCAGGTAACTATGGAGCTAAGGCATGGAGGAGTTGTTTCTGGACAAGATGATAAACGCTATTTTAATCTCAGTGAGACATCCAGCAAATTTTGTAGTGACTAGTCATTACTTCTGATGCGACGACTTCAGGTGGCACAACTGTATGGAAAAGACTTCTTGGTGTGAAATGGGTAATGGCTGTCAAAACTGAGGCTGATGGTCTGTAGGTTTGGTGTGGACAGAGGTACTCATGGAGCCATCTGTGAGGTGGATGTCAGTGGTGAGGAAAATGGTTTGTTGGACTGAGGAGGATCATGTGAAGTGGATAGGAATAAAGTGCAGACGTTCTGGAATAATGTGGATAGAGGGTCATTACCCTCAGTCCAGATCATGAGAATGTCATCAATTAATCTAAACCTGATGAGGGCTATGGGCTTCAGGTTGGCTCAGAAGGAACCCTCCAGGTGACCCATAAATAGATTGACACAGAATGGTGCCTTGTGGGTGCTCAGATTTGTTTGTAGGTGATGACTTCAAGGGAGAGATTACTGTGGGTGAGGATATAGTTGGGTGAGGTGACTGGAAATGACGTTTCAGGTACTGGGAAAGGTAGTATTCAATAGTGGCAAGGCCAAAGGTACTGCCATATAACAGTATGAAGATCCAGCTAAGTAGCATTAAAGAAAGGAGGAATAAAGGAAAACTCATCAAACGCTATTGCTTGAAGTTTATTGTGTTGCACTGGATGTGGAAAATGAGGCAAGGAAGTAATGCTGTTGGAAGAATTTGTTTCTTCAGTCTTCAAGTCTTGTCATGAAAGCCTAGTTTGAAGTCTCTTGAGAGTGTTAAAAATTTGCACGAACATTAGAGAAAAATTTGTTTAGAAAGGCATGGATTAACAGAGCAACAGGCTGGTGTTAGGGCACAAAATTTGTGGGGATCAGCAAACCCACTATAAATATTTGACAAGAGTGTCTACCTTCCAAAATTGCACCTAAGCCTTTGCAAAAATTACATGTTGATTGTGTGGGACTGCTCCCACATTCTAGAGAGGATAACTGGTATGTCCCTGTTTGTTTAGATGTGTTCAGGCACTTCTGTTGGTTGCTTCTCACTTGTAATATTACTGGCCAAGGGTCTATAAAGTATTTTCAAGGTATATTTGGTACTTTTGGGCCTTGTCGCATGCTGGTTTCTGATAATGCTACAACCATTAAATCCAATGCATTTTGCAATTTCTGCTTTGAAGTAGGGGTGATTCACAGTACAAATCCTTCCCTGGCAAATGGGTGAATCATAATTTCAGGGCAGCCTAGATCATTTTACACCATAGCAGTTATACCCAGTGGGTAGTTGCTTATCTTTGCTAGGGCACACCTTAAATATTGCCATGCTCAGAGCTCACAAGGCCTTGTCAGCTACCTTGATTTTGCATTTAAACCTAATTCATTGCTTGACAACTTGTAGTCACTTAATGATTTGCTTCCAGAGAAGGTGGATGCTGCACAGATCTGTGCTGATTGGAAGTGCACCTGTAATAACATGAGACTAGTCATGAGAATATGGAAAAATGTTTTAATGCTGGAAGACAGACAATCTTATCGAAATGAGAGGATCTTGTGTAGGTGAAAAACTTTGATGTGACAGGTCATGTGGCAGACAAAATAACGGGGAAACTTTTGCCCGTGTTTGTGAGACCTGCCCAAATGTTATGTTTTTAGAATGAAACAATGGAAAATCCATGATGTACAGTAACAACATTATGAGAAGGAAAGTTGCTACTCACCTGAGTTGCAACTCAGCATCTCCGCTATATGGTGTTTTTAGAATGCATGTATCTCAAGTTAAGCCTTATGTGGAAGAGGATGAACCTAAATACAAATGCACCCTAGTGATGACTGATGTAATGTTTTAAAGTGCACAATAGTGATTTCTGCTTCATGTATTAGGTGGGTGAAGTTGAATTACTCCACATCATGATCTTTTTTTTTTCTTTTTGTTTTGAAAATGATACCATATCAACCAAAGACAAAGAGCTGTTTCCTCACAAACGTACATTGTAAGATGGAGCTGAGAATTTGTGGTTAATGTGCAAATGTGAGTTTTCAGTCACCATTCATTTCCCATGGGCTTGAGTTCGGCAGGGAAGGATGTGCCAATCATAAGTCATCACAAGTTTTGGGTGACTTGAATTCCCTCTTCAACGCATACTGCAACATGGCACTGTGAGCAGCACGAGTATGGTGCTGCCTAGTTGCAGCTGTTTCTTACTGGGCACACAGGTGGAG
Source organism: Schistocerca cancellata (assembly GCF_023864275.1). Lineage (NCBI taxonomy): Eukaryota > Metazoa > Arthropoda > Insecta > Orthoptera > Acrididae > Schistocerca > Schistocerca cancellata. Next base: position 331,582,057 of record NC_064627.1, on the reverse strand, counting down.
TGATCTTCTGGATTCAGCCTTTGTCCTAGAAGTATCAATGATTCAGCTTGTTCTTCCTGCAGAAGGCCACTCACTGTACCACTGCAGTCACCTAGTTGGCCCATATTGGTGTCAGTGGTGGTTACTATCAATGTGTAAAGAAAGTTTGTACGCTTGTGTCCGAATTTGTAAGATGCCACTGAATGGCTTAGCTGATGTTTCTGTGCATCCGCTGTGGCTGACTAATATATGTAAATAGGAGCTGGTGGTATCTTATTGCAATCAATGTTCACTAGGTTGTAGCTGCCTGAAGTTACTTGGGAGTAACCCATTTTGAAAACTGAGAACAATGCCAAATTGCAAAGTTCAGGCAAATAATGTTATCTCTGCTGCTAGTAGAACTATTTATTCCAGGGATGGATAATAGCATGTTGTTTGTTAGTTTGGTGTATTGTAATATGCGTTCACTTAAAATATTTCATGTTTAAAAGGATGGATTCTCTAAATTTTTTTTTTAAGAGTTTGTGTAATGAGGTCACAAAATTCTGTCTTATTGTAATTGTGTGAGAAATTAACATTTACTGGGGATTTTGGGATTTGAAAATTAGAATAAAGAAATTGTTCATGAGGGCTTTAAAATTATTTTAAAGAAATCTGTTCGCTGGATGTTCAAACTGTAATATGGGCAACATGTTTTAAAGGACTATGTAACACCCACTTCATCACTAGAACTGTTACACATTGGAGGGAGGTGGCATCAACAGTGATATGAATGGCGCCATATTGATAGGAACTCTTGTAGAGGAAATGGTTGGTGTCTTTTATACAGGAGGTTAGGTTACGCGCAGTAGGCCAAAGGTGTTGGGCAATAAGGGCAGAGATTCTCTCTCTGAGGGAGCTGTATCCACCAACAGTGGGGTATCCTGGGTGGTTGGTGCCACGCGGAGTGAGTGCACAGTCTGAGGCACTATGTCACAGATTGCATGGCCCCTCCTGCCGGAAGTTTGAGTGCTCCCTCGGGCATAGGTGTGAGTGTTGTTCTTAGTGTAAGTTAGTTTAAGTTAGTTAAAGTATTGTGTAAGTCTAGGGACCGATGACCTCAGCAGTTTGGACCCTTAGGAATTCACACACATTTGAACACATTTTTTTGTGGTTGGGTTTATGTATTTTAGGAAGCATTTATACGGTAGGAGTCTGGTGAATGTGGACATGAGGAAGGAGACTGACTTAGAGGAGAGGTTCTGGGATGGACCTAGAAATCTGAGGGATTAGAGACCACATTGCATTTCCGGACTGTCTCCTCCTTACCCCTACCACCCAGATTGCTTCGGCCATCATATGCAGTTGCTCAAAATCTGACCATGACTGTGGCCATGTGCATGTGAGTTGTGTTTATGTGAATGTGTCTGTGTATTTGGTCTAATTCTGAAGAAGGCTTTTCAGCTGAAATCTTACTTGTTTAGCAGTTTTTTTATTGTGCTTGTCTGTGACTCAACATGTCCACTATATGGTGATCAGCAAGCTGTCCTTTCATAAAACTGTAGTTATTAAAGATACAGTTATTCAATATTTCATAGCCATCCTTTTCAGGATTCAACTAGTGGTTGAGTCTTGGGCTATATATGTAACTGGAGCATGACCAATATCCCTGAGAATCGATCACCATGTGAATTCCACAATTTCTTAAATATTCCAAGTAAGCATAAAAAGGAGCACAAACAAATAACACAAACATGAACATATATCCTGCAACCAGTTACACATGAACAGTATATGGGGCATTGAAAGAACTAATGGTGGATTCATTCACTACTTATACACAGCTATCAAAATCTTTCAAAGCCAACTCCTATAGTTACATAGGTAACTTGTTCCTTATTGTCCACTCACATTGAATACTGTAGTTGTTTTCATGAACTATCAGGAGTTCAAAGGAAGATATGAAAATTCACATCTAAGTTTTTCATGAATTCCAGTAAATAAAAACTATAACAATAATTATCACTATCATCAATCATTTACTATTTATTGCTATCTAAAGGCTTCCTTGAGACTTTTTCCATGCATTACAATCTTCAGCTATCTGCATCCACGTGGGTCCTGAATGTAATAGTAGTTTACACACCCTGCTTTAGATCGTAGCCTCAGTCAGTTATTATCTCCTGGAATCCAGGAAAGAAATTCCTTGGGCCATCTACTAATGAAAAATTCAGGATGGAGTAAGTACAGTATTATGGAAAGCATAGATTGCTACTCATTGTATAGAGGAGATGTTGAGCTGCAAACAGGAACAACAAAAAGACTGCTACACACATGAGCTTTTGGACAAAAGGACTTCTTCTGGTGTAGAAAACACACACACATTCATGCAGTCACAACTCACATAAATGTGACCATTGAGGCCAGAGGAAAGCGGTAATTGTGAATAACTATCTTGAGGTTCAAGCTCACTCTTATATCCATATCTGCTTACAATAAATTTGTTTATGGCTTGAGGGCAACTACATAGTGAAGGTTACCAGTGACTCAACATCAGATATCAGAAAAATATGCAGATAATTTTAAAGGAATACCTCAAACAGAGTCACAAAACAGAAAATAAAAAACAGCTAAAATGAAAGAACCCCGAAGCAACCACTCTGAACAGCCTACTAAAAATCCGTAAGCAGGGCATAACAAGCTGGCCAGTTGTAAATTTCAGTAGTGCACATATATATCACATAGTCAGAGAAATGACTACATATTTATGGAAACATTATGTACACATGAACAGCAATAACATACACAATAACAAAGAGCTGGTACAAAAAATCACACACATCAACACGTTCAAATCACTCAAATTAACATCATTCGAAATCATGTCAATGTACACCAGTATCCCAATGACAGTATCACCATCATCAAATAACACAAAAGAAAAATATTTTGAAACCCTACATACAAGAAACAACAAACATCCTAAAATAATCACAGAGCAAAACTGCTTCTCATTTGACATCCAGTTCACTTCCAATGAGACAGACTCCCCACAAGGTCACCAGTCTGCAGACTCTTAGTCAAATCTTTCTTAACCACACCAAGAACATATTATTTGAAGGCGTAGTGAAACTGAAGCAATACAAAACAGAATATTGGCGTCACTATGTAGATAACGCAACATCTTCTAGATGAAACATCCAGTTCTGTCCAACAACAATACAATGATATAATCTCAGTTCACTCAAAAATAAATTTTATCATAGAAACAGCAATGACAAAAAGTTAAATTTCCTTGACCTCATAATATACAGGCACAACAACCAACACCAATTTACTATATACAGAATACACACAAGAACTCAAGGCATCCTGTAACAGGCAAACAGGCAGATTCCAATTCATGTTGCACAAACTGATTATAACACCATTCAATGACAAAAACTACAAAAATGAACCACAGACAATCTAACAAATAGCTGTTAAGAATGGATATGGCACATGCAAGGTAAACAGACTGAACCACAAGGTTAAAGCAAAGATAAAAATGATACCTAGCACATAAAAACAAATAGGTCGTCACCAACATACAAACACAGGCACACTGGATATAAACCTACAGAGCACAAACACATAGAATATAAATACAGAGAAAACGCACACACACACACACACACACACACACACACACACACACACACACACACACACTCTTAGAGAGAGAGAGAGAGAGAGAGAGAGAATACACACACACATGAACAAGAAGCACTCAAAACAATAGACAATAGATTGATTAATTGAGAGAGTATGGGACCAAACGGTGAGGTCATCAGTCGCATGAATCCAAAGGGGGTTACATAAGAAAGAGAGTCTGCTAAAAGTGAACAGATTCAGTCAGAGGAGTCAAATTATAAAAGAATGAACATTAAACATACACAGTATAAGCATAACAGGTGTAACCAAATCTAAAAACTGGGAAAAGGGGGGATAGTCATGGGGCCACAGACTATGAGACTGCAAAAGGAGTTCGAATCACAACCAACCCGCTCCTGTTCCAAGACAAAAGGAGAACCTTATATCTGGAACTAAGAACCACTTTCATGGGGTAAACGAAGGACCAAGTCAACCATCCATGGATCATCTGCCAATATTAAATTTAAGGAAGCAGGAAGAGTATACTTAGCATGAAGCGTCGAATGAAGGGAACATGTCACCAATATGTGAGATATCATCAGCCTGATGCCACAACCACATTGTGGGGGTGGTCATTATGTAGGAGGAAACAATGGGTGAGCCGGGTATGGCTAATGCGAAAATGACATAAAACAGCGGACTTCTCCTGAGAGGGGCAGAAAGAAATGCCCCTAACTGCAGTAGACTCCTTGATTGTGCGGAGTTTATTACTATGAGCAGTGGTGTTCCAGATGGCATCCCACTGTTGGGCAAAGAGAGATTTGACGCAGATATGCATATCTGCAGCTAGAATCGTGAAAGGAAAATGGGGGTAAGTATCTACTTCTCTAGCCAAATGGTCAGCCAATTCATTCCCTGGGATTCCCACATGACTCGGGACCCAGAGAAAGATGACTGAAACGGTGGCACGCTCAAGGGCAGAGAGAAGGTCATGGATGGCAGAAACCAAGGTGTGACGAGAGTAGCATCGATCGATAGCCTGAAGGCTGCTCATTGAGTCGGAACAAATTAAAACACTATGTAGGGAGGCCTGAGAAACAAAAAGGAGGTCCCTGTAAATGGCTAGAAGCTCTGCCACAAATACACTACATGATCCTGGCAACAAATGGTGCTTGAAGAGGATAGGAGACCTGAGCGTATCCCACCTTATCAGTAGTTTTAGAACGATCAGTGTAAAAGATGGTGGCACCCTCGAACTCTGCAAGAATGGCACATACAAGATGCCCCGGTAAACCATAGGAGCAACAGAGACCTTAGGACCCTGGAAGAGATTGGTCCTAATCCGTGGTCTAGGCACCATCTAAAGAGGGGGGGGGGGGGGGGGGGAGGTGTGTACAGGTGGAAATACGTACGTCACAGACCAGTGAGTGCAGATGGAGATCCCAGCAGAGCGTAGTGAGAAGCAGGCCAATTGACAATCCCACCCACAGGTGGGTTTTAGGTGGGAGACATCCCTCATTGGTGAACACTACAGGGTATACAGGATGGTCAGGGAATTGGCGAATGGTGACTGCATAAGAAACAATGAGTTGGCTCTGTCAGATGTGTAGAGGGGGAATCCCTGCTTCTCTGAGGAGACCATCAACAGGACTAGTGCAAAAGGCACCAATATCCAGACGCACCCCACAGTGATGGACAGGGTCAAGGAGTTTCGAAGTGGAATGAGTTGCTGAGCCATAAACCTGACTACCATAATCATGTCTGGACAAAACCAGAGCACAGTAAAGATAAGGAAGAGTGGAACGGTCTACACCTCAAGATGTGTTGGCCAGGAGGCAGAGAGCATTAAGATTCGACATGCATGTAGTCTTTAGGTGATGAATGTGGGGCAGTCATGTCAGCTTGTTATCAAAAATAAGGCCCAAGAAAGGGGACTGTGTCACATCAAGGAGTTGCTTGCCTAAATAAAGTTCTGGATCAGGGTGTACTGTAGGTCGATGACAAAAATGCATAACCCGGGTTCTGGAGGAGGAAAACTGGAAGCCATGGGCTGTGGCCCATGTAGAGGCCTTGGAGCCGGCGCTCAGCAGATGCTATTGAGTGGGAGCTGCACCAGATGCAAAAATTGTTAACCTACAATGCCGGGATAACCAGAGACCCAACAGAGGTCACAAGCCCATTTATGGAAATAAGGAAGAGCATGATACTTAGCACAGAACCCTGTGGGACACCATTCTCCTGAGTCTGAGGGGTGCTGAGTGAAGTGCCAACTCAAACCCGGAAGAGCCAGTAAGATAAAAACTTGTGGATAAAAATCAGAAGGGGACCACGAAAGCCCCAGTCATGGAGGACAGCTAAAATGTGATGGCGCAAAGCCACGTCATACACCTTATATAGGTCAAAGAACATGGCAACAAGGTGCTGGCGGTGAGTAAAAACCTGTTGGATGGCTGATTCCGATTGGAGTAAATGGTCAGTTGGAGATCGACCTGCCCAGGAGCCACATTGATATGGTGACAAAAGGCCCCAAGATTCGAGAACCCAACATAATCTGGAGCTGACCATCCTTTCAACCAGTTTACAAAGCACATTCATAAAGCTAATGGGGCAGTAGCTGTTGAGAGACACTGGGATTTTCCCGGGCTTAAGGATGGGGATAACTATGCTGTCTTGTCATTGTGACAGAAAAGCACCTGTGAGCCAGATATAATTGAAGACCCTGAAGAGCTGTTGCTGCTGGGGAACATCCAAGTGTTGAATCATCTGATTGTGAATGGAGTCTGGCCCTGTGGCTGGATCTCATGAAGAGCTATGAGACTGCACCAATTCTCATTCAGTGAAAGGAGCATTGTAGGGCTCAACATGGTGCAGGATGAAATGGAGGGGAGTCTGTTCAACTCTGTGTTTCTGCTGGAGAAAGGCAGGAGGATAGGAAGTGGATGACGATGCAATCACAAAGTGTGTCGCAAGGTGTTCTGCGAGGACCAATGGATCAGTGCACAGAGCTCCTTGAATGTGCAGACCCTGGACAGTTGACTGTTGCTGGTGGCCCAAAACACTATGGGCCTTCGACCAAACCTGCAATAAAGAGGCATATGTCTCCAGGGAGGAAACATAGCGCTCCCAGCATTCCTTTTTATTCTGCTTAATAATGTAACAAGCCTTAGCATGAAGACGCTTAAAAGTAAGGAGGTTGGTGTTACTTAAATCACTGCAGCGCCCATTGGTGGCCCTGGACAGCGACTGTGACGTCCTTAGTCCACCACGGTACTGGGCGATGACGAGGGGGCCCAGTGGATAGGGGTACAGTAGTGCCAGCAGCATGAAGAAGAGCAGCAGAGATGCCTTGCATGACTACATCAATGGAATTCGAGAGGGAGGTGTCAAAGTGGACAGCAGACATGTATAAAAACAAATTGGCACTGCAGAAGGACCAACGTGGGGGCCTGCCTGCCATGTGGCAGCAGGGGAACGATAGTGTCACTGGGAAGTGGCCTCTGACACAAAGATCAACTTGGGATGACCAATGTAGGGAAGCCATGAGGGCAGGGGAAGAGATTGCGAGATGGATAGCAGAGAAGGTGCCATGAGTGGCCCTGAAGTGGGTAGGGGAACTATCATTGAGGAGACACAAATCGAAGTCCATGATAAGTTGGTCAATTAGGATACCCGCAGCCATTGATGTAACACTCCCCCACAGTGGATGGTGGGCATTGAAATCCCTGAGGAGAAAAGGGGCGGGAGTTGCTGATTAAGGTAGATAGTGTAACATATGCAAGTGGCCTGCCTGCAGGGAGATAGACATTGCAAATGGTGATTGCCAGAGCCATTTGCACTCTAGCTGCCATCACTTCCAAGATGGTACATAGGGGGATCCAGTCACTAAGGACATCGGAGCAAACCAAAGTGCAGACCACACCAGATGCTATCCCAGGGTCAGCACAGTTCCAACAGAATGCCCGATAATCACATAAAATGGGAGAGTGGTTATCACAGAAATGCATTTCTTGGAGAACAAGACAGAATGCAGAACAAGAGGAGACAAGATGTTGCATTTCTGGTAGGTGATGATAGTAGCCATTGCAGGTCCACTGGATGATCATGCAGTGTGAGTCCGAGGTAGGTGTGAAGGAACTGAGGAGAAGGTCAGGTCACTTGGTCAGCAGTTGTCGCCGACAAGGATGGGGTGACATCCATAAATAAGATGTCAGACTCAGGTTGCGAGAGGGGAGTTGGCACCTCCGGGGGCAATGAGGATGCCTTCTCTTGGGATTTGTGTTTCTTCTTCTTCTCTTTCTGAGGTGTAGGAGGACAGGACACAGGGGGAGTACAGGTGTCTGCAAGGTCAGGAACCAAAAGAGAGCAGGCAACCTTGGGGCCCACAGATGGTGCACCTCATGGCTGAGTGGTGGTAACGATCTTCTGGCCTGAGAGACACCAGAGAGAGGGTTCCTGGGAGGGAGCTCAATCACCGACAGATGCTGAAGAAGGGGGGGCACTTCTTCGGATGTGGTGGGGTGGGGAGGACGACTCTCTGACTCGAGGTCGTGAGTCCAGCAAGGGAAGAGGAGGGGAGAGTGGGGTAGGGCTGGGGTAAGGACAAGTGAGTAGGAGGAGGAGACGAGGAGGAGGAGGAAGAAAGGAAGTGACACAGGCAAAAGTTGAAGATAGTTACACCAGCTGTAGTCTCTCAGACTTTTGGCGAGCCTCAGTGTAAGAAAGGCAATCTAGGGACTTATATTCTTGTATCTTCTTTACTCTCTTGTAAGCCAGGCAATCTGGTGAGCGAGGGAAGTGGCGGTCAGCACAATTAACACACACAGGCAGTGGAACACAGGGGTTCCCTCATGGATGGGGTGGCCACAGTTACCATACAAAGGGTCCACAGTACAGTGGGAAGACATATGCCCAAAACGCAAGCACTGAAAGCACAACATAGGCGGAGGGATGTACAGCTGAACATCACATCTGTAGCACATAACCTTGACCTTCTCTGGGAGGGTATCCCACTCGAAAGCCAGGATGAAGTCGCCAGTATCGGTGTGGTTGTCTATGTGACCCTTCTGCACACGTCGAACAAAATGAACACCATGCTGCTCCATATTAACCCGGAGTTCCTCATCAGTTTGCAGGTAGAGATCCTTATGAAAAATGACTCCCTGGACCATATCCAGAGATTGGTGAGGAGTGATAGACACCGGGACATTGCCAAGACAATCACAGGCACAGAGCTGTGGATTGGGTGGCAGAAGAACCTTTGATCAACAGGGAGCCTGATCGCATCTTACTAATAGACTCCACTTCACCAAATTTGTACTCGATATTTTCCACGAACAACAATGGCTTTGTGGTGGTGAATATGTCCCCATCCATCCTAGTGCAGATGAGGTAATGGGGAAAAGGTTTCAGCCCAAGACGGTGAGCCTGGCCCCACTCCCATGGCGTAACCAGGGAAGGGAGGCTGCCGGGTCATACGAGGCAGCATTTAAGGATCCTTCACCATTTGAAGAGACGGCCCAGTGAGAAAGGCCAGCATCCACCCTGATACCACCCACTCCAACCAGGGGCTCTCCCCATGGGCACCACCCAGCCACAGTAAGGGCCGTCTGGTATGGCGGCCATTGCCAGGAGTTCCAATGCTCCAAGAAGATAAGCAACCACTCTTTGGCATACACAGAGAGGGAACAGCTCAGGTATCAGTAGTGTTATCCCTTTGTTGTCAGGGGGCTCAGCCATATGGGTACATAACAGCCCCACCACAGGGACTGGCTACATGTGCTGGTGACCTAGCAGGGTGGAAGGGGGCTACAGTGGGCAAGGGAGAGGGGAAGGGAGAGGGGAAGGGAGAGGGGAGAGGAATTCACACCATAGATGCTAGGGACGGAGTTCTTCCCCATAAGGCACACACTAAAAATAGGAAATTTTGAGATGGAGGTCAAACCTCAAGTGGGGACCAAAACATCAAAAGGGTGAAAGAACCAGTAAAAAAAACTAAACTGCAACCAATGCAGGAAACCAGGGGAATAGCCAGGTTGACATAAAGCAGAACACAGAGAGAGGGGTAGGAAGTGGCAATGGAGAAGGAGTGAGGATAGGGAGGGAAGGGGCAGGGAGAAGGAAAAGCAGTTAGGGAATGAAGAATGAGCTGCAATAGCTTGGGGCCCTGTGTGCGCCATGCACAAACTCACAAAAGGACCATGAGCCCCCTGGGGGGAAAACAATAAACAAATGGTACACTCTCACAACAAAGCAGCTTATAGGATAGGCAAGATACAAAATAAGGACAGAAAATAGCCTACAGAACAGGTAACTCAATTCAGGGAAAACTATGAACAATTAATACTAACACAGATGAACTCAATACACCTGATATTTACCAGTTCACATGTTAAGACAGTTTACATTGGACAGATAACATTAGGGATCCAGAACACAGATGAGTAACAGCTGTCATTTTACATCTGCAGAATGCCTTATTGATATGGGCCACTGTAGTAGCCCCAGAATTTTACGAAAGTCTGGAGATTCTTGTGTTCCAGCTGTTTTGAACAGGGCATAAGGATGAGCATGGGATACTGCACCCATTTATTGTTTGTGCAGGCAAAACTGGAAGGAAGATAATTCGTTGGCGCTGGCAAGTGTTCAGTGCGACCTGCCAAGAATAAGCAAATACAGCCTGGAAGCTCTGTGGCTGGCTGCAAAGTGTAATGTAGCATTGTATTGTTAAAAAACAAATGGAGAGACTTGAAATAGTGACTGTTTAGTAGATGTTGAACTGCTGTTGAGAGTACGTGGGCTGGACATGGATAGTCTGCCACAATAAAAGCTTATTTATTAATTATGTTCAAAAATGTGTAATTAACTGATTCTGCCGGTAATGTGTGGTCTTACGTCACAAAGTTTAGTTGTTTTTTTGTACAAAGTGGAAATAAATATGTTCTGGTGCATTGAATGATATTCCAAGAGTAGCGTATTTTTTAAATAAGAAGAGAGAGAGTGAGAGAAAATTTCCCTTCTTAGCAGTGAAACCTTTGGAGAAGCATCTGGTGCTAGCAGAAGAGATCAGTGCTGCAAGAAAGCAGAACCAGCATTCTTCAACAAGTAAGTCCACGAAAATGCTTAAGCTGTATAGAGAGAGCTTAACATTACACCGGGCCACCGCAAGAACGTGGCGACCGTAAAGAAAGGACCTGAGAAAGAAAGGAAAATATTAAAAAAAAAAAACAGTGAGGCTGAAGAGCAATTCCACAATGCTTATCCAGAAATATTGTGTTGTAAATGGTGAAATGATTAAAGGAATCAAGAAAATCGCACAACGCTGCAGTTAGTTTCAAATCGCCGAAGCCACCGTCTACAAACGCTGACGCCGCCATCCACCAACGCCGATGCCACCGTACACCAACTCCAATGTCGCATCACACCAACGCCGATGCAGTCGTCCACAAAAGCCGATGCCACCATACATCGATGCTGACGCCGCCTTCCACCGCCACTGGGTGAGCTACTACTGACCTTTGATAGTTTGTGAAGTGTGGGGGGTTGTGGAAATAAGTGAGTGTACTTTTAATGATAACTAGATTAGAGGCAAAACAAAACACAATGGAAAAAGAACATCAACCTGTAGAGTCTGTTGGGGCTATGGGAATTGAAAAACAGGGGCCAGATTTAGGCGAATTAATGAGGTTTATCAAAGCACAGTCTGAATCACAACACAGAACACAAAACAGGACGAACTGAAGACAGAATTAAACTCTAAGTTAGATTTGCAAAACACAAAACTAGAGACTCAACTTAATATCCTAAGTAATCAGATGCAAGAATGGAAAAAAATTGTCTGTTACCCTGAGTGGACAGACAAATATTTTATTTAAGGATTTAGAACAAAGTAATGAAGCTCATCTAAAAGGGTTAGTTCAAAAATTAGAATATGATATAGACTGTAAATGTAGTAATTTGGAAAAATATGACTCTTTGAAAAATGTATGTAATGTCACATCTGATGTGGTTGAACAAGAATTAACTACGCTAAAAACCAATGTCCAGAAACAAGATAAGTTGCTCCCCCTAGTACAGGTGCAAATTTCAGGGGTCAAATCACGGGTGGAAACTGTAGAACAGAACTTAAAAAAAAAGTTAATGACTGCAGAACTTATAAATTTGAATGGCTTAGAACAACAAGTAGAAGAATTAATAGGACGAAAAGTTGAAGAGAAACTAGGTGTTGATATCTCTTCGCCTATAGTAACTTCCGATTTAGATAATACGAAGAAAGACTTAGAAACTTTGAGGAAAGAATTCAAGCTTGTGCAGGAGAAACTAGAGAAAGGCACAGTTTCCCAAAATATTATATTAAATAAGGACATGATAACTGATTTGCAATGGGGATAAAATTCAGGCTTATTGAGACAGTTTCCTAAATTCAAATCAGACAGGGAGGTTCACCCCACCTATTTCTTAAAACGGTTTAACCAAGCCATACCTAAATGTTGGGAGGATGCTAAGAAAATAGAGTTTGTGGTAGGTTATTTGGAGCATGAAGCTTCAGAATGGGGCACAGTAAATATTGAAAACTTCACATCCTGAGAAGATTTTCAGAGAAAGGAGCAAAAAGCTACTGATCACCAAGCAATTCAGGAAAGAGTTGGTAGAAACTTCCATAGGAGCACCCAACAAAAGGTAGATAAATACAATGCAACCGCAACTGACCCAGAATACCATGTAGATGACTTAGTATTAGTAAAACAACACCTTCAAAATACAGCACTGAAAAAAGAAACATACAATTTTTTTATGAAATACGTAGGACCTTATCGTATTCAATCAATAGTACAACAAAAAATCCTATATTTAGTAGATCCTGTGACAGGAGAGGAAAAGGGAATGTATAATGTTAAGGATATAAAATGATATGTACAAAACCCCCAGGGACGTTGACATTCTGAGTCAACGGGCAGAGTGATGTCATCCAGTTCCCGAGTTGGGTTCGGTGTTACTTCCACATTAGTTTCCTACACCAAACTCCCTTCAAATCTTTGACCATCCTATAATCTATTTATAGCCCTTAAGCTATCCTATCACTTTAGTATTAAAAGAGACCAATTATGACTACACGATTATGACTAATTTAAGGAGTCACAATAAACAGTAACCTCTGAGCATGAGATAATACTAACAGGGTAATATTCTAACAGGAGATATAATATGATGGTGCTGTTTAGGAAGAATGATACCTAGATGACATAAACTGAACATGTGTATGAAATATAGAATGAAGTGACTAACTGAATAACTATTTGATTATAGTGTATATAATTTCTATTTTTATAGAATGTTTTATATTTTTTGTAAAGTGCGGTGTGATTTATATCTAATTTTGAAAGGGGTGGGTAGCATAGGCACAGACACGACCTACACACCAAGCCCTTCATACAACCCTTGCAAACAAGTGTGACTGGTTCTTCATCATTTGCCGTTTCATAGGAGTTGCTAAGATCTTTTCTTTGGGGACTTCAAAGGTGACGGTGAGAATGTCCATTCTGCAGGAGATGCCAAACATCATACCTCCTCTGACTTCTCACTTAAGTACCAGTGAAGTGATGATCCTAGGGAAGGGGGGTGGGAAGGGTTTCCTGACTTTGGGGCTGTCTTCTTTCTTTCTTCGATCTTAGCAACCAATTCTTTTATTTCCTTTCTTACTTCTCTTAAGAGTACCAATCTATCTTTCCCTCTGTCCACAGTCATATACTTCTATCGCTGCAGTCCTTCTCTTTTTCGTGATTTCTATAAATCTTCAACTAAGAACCTTAGTGGGCCGAAGAATCAGGACGGACGATCACACTTCCACACTCAAACAATTAAATACAAAGACGCAGACAAGTAATACACAGGGAGATGTAACAACCATCACAGATAAGGGGGGAAGTAGTGCTCAGGAAGGACTGGAGCACATGTGCTAAGTAATGACGGTTGCACATCTCAAGTGAAATGGTATAGTAAGCTTAAGCTAAAGGAACAAGGGGGGACGAAGTGTATATCCACCTGTGTTCATAGCTATAGTAGTACAAAGTAATATGAAGGAAGATAAAAAGAAATAGATATTAAGCCAGAGGTATCGAGTCAAATAAGTTTTTGATGAATAATAGGATTGTGCAGACCGAATAGCCCGAAGAAAAGAAATAAAGTTACAACCATGGATGAAACGTATTTAGTTATTAAGGCTATAAAAGTGAGCTGTAAGCAATGAACAAGTGAAGAATTTAAGCAGGTAGGCTGAAGGACTCGAGGGGAGGAAAGGAGAGGTAGATAGATATTTTACCAAGAAATTTTAAATAAAATAGTGTGCAGAGGAGTATGAAAGAGGCAAGACTATGAATCATTGTTAGAGAAAATAGGGAGGGCACATCCGATATAGATGAAATGAGAGAAAGAGAGGCAGGTAGGCAGACCCAGAGGAGGCTGACCTATACTGTGTGGGCAGGGGCACCAAAAAGGGGATTGACCTGAACCATGGTTTAGTATAAATGGAAGGGGCGTACCTACCCAAGGACGAGGAAGATGATGTGTTCATAGTACCAACCCTTACATAGATTGGAACCCAAAGGGAAAGGGTGCTATAGTGACCTGAGATTGTAGTGGAAAGTTTCTCCTGGTAAATTTGAATTCTAAAATTTTTTGAATAGAAAAGACAATTCCTGCACAAGGAGATAGAAAAAAGAGAAAACCCCCAGTACAATTAATTTTTTTCAGACCCGGAAAACTGGTGGTTATCATTGCAACAGCTTCTTTAAAAAAAGTAAACACTATACTCAGAATAACACCTGAAATTTGAAACTGGCTAAGGGGAGCGATTTATTTTGGCTCAATCCTGGAAGCAAAAGTAGATAATACTATTGGTAATAGCTAAAACTTGTTGTACTATTAGGTTATCATACTACTATGTCTATGAAAGATATTACCAACAGCTTAATGAAATACCAGAGATGGAAGAGAGTTTTTGTACCTAATGTTTTTATGTAGTACAAAATAACAAGATAAGTGTTAAGAAAAATTTATTAAAATATACATTGTGTGCAAAATAACAAGTGTTCGAGCTAAGGGGAGGGATATGTAGCGACCCCAGAATTTTACGAAAGTCTGGAGACTCTTGTGTTCCAGCCATTTCGAACAAGCGTTATTTTAAAGCAAGGCATAGGGATGAGCATAGTATGCTGCACCTATTTATTGTTCGTGCAGGCAAAACTGGAAGGGAGATAATTCATCGGCACTGGCAAGTGTTCAGCGCAACCTGCCAAGAATAAGCAAATACAGCCCGAAAGCTCCGTGGCCGGCTGCAAAGAGTAATGTAGCATTGTATTGTTAAAACAAAAATGGAGAGACTCGAAATAGTGACTGTTTAGTAGACGTTGAACTGCTGTTGAGAGTACGTGGACTGGACATGGATAGTCAGCAAAGATAAAAGCTTATGTATTAATTGTGTTCAAAAATGTGTAATTAACTGATCTTGGGTGCCCGGTAATGTGTGGGCTTACATCATAAAGTTTAGTTGTTTTTTTGTACAAAGTGAAAATAAATATGTTCTGGTGTATTGAATGATATCCTAAGAGTAGAGTACTTTTTAAATAAGAAGAGAGAGAGCGAGAGAGTGAAAATTTCCCCTTCCTAGCAGTGAAATCTTCAGAGAAGCATAAGGTGCTAGCAGAAGACATCAGCGCTGCAAGAAAAATGGTTCAAATGGCTCTGAGCACTATGGGACCTAACATCTGAGGTCATCAGTCCCCTAGAACTTAGAACTACTTAAACCTAACTAACCTAAGGACATCACACACATCCATGCCCGAGGCAGGATTCGAACCTGCAACCGTAGCATTCGCGCGGTGCTGCAAGAAAGCAGAACAAGCATTCTTCAACAAGTAAGTCCACGAAAACACTTAAGCTGTATAGAGAGAACTTAACATTACACTGGGCCACTGCACCACAGACCAACAGACATCAACCAGTGGCCAAAAAATTCTCCAATTAAGCAACAGCTTCCTACAGAAACTAACAATTGAAGAAAACTTCCAAATACAGGAAGCTATGGTAGAAGAAATAATAAACAAATACACAGCTCTCTTCAATGTAATTCTGTTCTCTATCCCCAAATAATTTTCAGATGACCCGAGCCCAACATGACACATAATCACTCAGTCAAAAAACACACACACACCTCAAAGCCTATGGCCAAAACGAGTTTCATAACTACCCCATGAACACATGCAACTGTATTTAACTGTTCAACAACTTTTCACCATCCTGTTTTATATCTTGCAAAGAATGGGTCAGTGCAAGTTAAAATGCTGTTTCACAATGAAGACAACATAGAACCATGTAGAAGTAAGTGTAAACATATTGCATATACAAACATGGACAAAATCTTTTATAAAGAGTAAAGTAATATAAACCACAACAGTTTACATTTGAGACATAATTGTTGATGTAAATAAGTATTCTATTTTAATTTCCCTATGGCTGTAGATAAAAAACTATAAAAGAGTAACAGTTACACTGCAAATTACAGAAAGCTACAAAACCATAGTAAGTGTTAAGGTAGAATATTTTTCTGTTTTCAGTTTGTGAATACTTTACTTAAAACTGAAAGTATTCAAACACTAACACAGAATGTTAACAAATACAGATATGTAATTTTGTTCAATAATCTTCTCCATTATGAAGCGGATACTTCTGAAAGTATTCATTTAATGCAATCAAAACTGCAATGCAAGTTAATTAGTAAGTTGAACAAATAGAAAACTCACATTTACCCACAATATAGCTACTATCATACCTCACATAATTATCTTGACCATCAGATGAGAAGTTCTAAACTGACTCTTTGTTTTACAGTAGGATTGTGTATGTGAATAAATTATCATACACAGGAAAAAAATGAATAAAATAAATAAAATGATTTATAAACTAATGTATTTGTTCAACATTTGGCACAAAATCCAAAGTATGATACATGGAACATATGATTAACTAACTAACTAACTAAGGATTTGTCACCATGAGATGGCCTGAATTTTAATAGATGAAAGCAGCACATGCCATTTGCAGAAAAGTGTCCAACATACAAGGAAAAAGTGTCTACATTACCAAACTACAATTTATGGAATTCCATCATGCTGGACTAATTGGATACAGCAACTTGTGTTAACCAGTCTGATATAGAAGCACCAAAAGTTGCAAGAGGCACTTTTTATTTAATTGATGACTAGTTTCTGGTTACCTGAATGTGTTTTCAGATCATCCAAACAGAAAAAACAGTATTTTCCAGAATAGCATAAAAACCATCTCAAGATTATACATACGCATGACACAGTCTATTTTAACAATGAACAGCGACAGAGTTAGATGTTTACTCTGTCATTGTCCATGGTCAAACTTGACTTTGCTACAAAAATATGTATGTATATGCATAATCTTGGCACATTTTTATACATTATTTCAGAAAGTATCATTTTGTCTGTCTGGATTACTTGAAAATGGGTTCAGGAAACCTGAAACTAGTCATCAATCAAATAAAAAGTGAATCTTGCACCTGTGACTGTTTCTTTATCGAAAAAACTGTAAAGATTTTTAAGTAGTTAACTGAATAATTTCTCTTTCTGTCAAATATTGCATTACGTATGATATGAACTGTAACTATGAATAAAACAAGTTGCTCAGAAAATCTGCAGGCATGAAAAGTGTATAAATTACCATAAAGGAAGTAGTGCATTGATTACAGGAGAATTCTGCACATATGAGAATAAAATAATGTTTGGATATGGTCACATGTATGTGCCAAGTGCAGAACATAATTTATTGTAGCTTATAATTTATCTTGTATATGTCAGAATTTAACAATCATACTTACACTGAACACATTATCAAGCTTTACTAATGTCTTCCCATCTTTTCTGTGTAGAAATAGTAATTTATTCAGGCATTCTTCAATCAAAAATTGAGACTCATCTGCAATTTTCTGTAGAATGTGCTTGAGCAACATATTGGTTTTATCATCAGAAGTGTCAATATCAGCGTGTATCTTCTTTTGTACATCAGCATCCATACATTCAACTGAAATAAGACACACTCTCCCCTTGAGTTTTAAATACAAGAAACAGTATTTAAGAGACATTTAATAACAGCATATTCAATAGTAGCATCATGGAAATAGCTATTTCCTGAAAGAAAAAGTACGTTATAAAGTATAAAATGGCCTTAATGTTAGTTTAATGCACACTTATACACAGTTCAGTGCTGTGAAAAACATGAGTGATAATGCCAGATTACAATTAATTCTTTAAATTTTTTAAGTACTTCACACTGTATTTGCACAGCTGTACTGCTTCGAGAATTTCCGCGTAAATTCTAGAACCACTCGACCTTCTACCATCTCGAACATATGATATTTTAAGAAAATAAGTGTGAGAGAATGTACATACTGCACAACACATGTTTGTGTGTGCAGGCTGGAAAGCAGTCACGAGCACAAGGTAGACACGATGGTCGAACAGCATCAAAAAGTGTTTGTCACTCGCACCACAGAAGCCATATTGGAAGAACAAGGAGTGTTTATGTATCTTATGGTGTTTTATATTGTTGACTATTGTAACGAGATAAAGGAAGAACAGTTGAAAAATTGTTAATTATACTTCATGTGTTGGGCTTGCTAGGAGCAAGACCTGTTCATAAATTATGTGGTTGTAAAAACTATGTTATTGCAGATATATTTCATTGAGTCTAATGTGAGACGAATCAGCTGACTTATAAACATTTGAATATTGCATTATTCTTTGGAGAAGAAGGTTTTGCAGATCGACAGAGCTGCCAATTCAGAGAAGAAGATCGGCTGTGCAGATCAAGTAAGTCAATCAATGTGAGAGAGGTGTGAATTTTGCTTGCAATCCAATGTCACACCGCTTCTTATCATCACACATTATTAGACAACCTATGTCTCTTTGATAATGGAATAGTCCATAATTAGATGGATTGCAGCTGCTGACTATAGTAAATTGTGAGACATCATATTCTACATGTGTTTAATTGTTCATTCAACAGTTCTTTAAATCCAAAGGCATCAGCAGTAGGTGACAGCAACATTGCAGTGTCTAGAGCTTAAAGTTCCTGCATTAAAATCTCAGTTATTAACTGCCACAGTGCTCGCACTGAAGTCCCAGAACTCAAGTCTCTCCTAGAAATTGTTCCAAAAATTGACAGCTGGCTGAAATACAAAGTACAAAATAGGGAAATTTTCAAAATATGTATATAGGAAGATAGATTAGACTCCCTTTGTTGGGGGAATATTTACAGTGACAAGCAGAAACATTACATCTAGTAAGCTCCAAAATGAATCCAACTGCAAAATAATATGAACAGTAATTGACGTTAGTGGGCACCAGCTGATAACTAAAGGCCACAAGATTCAGACACATTGGCTGTGTGAATGTTATAACAGTTTAGACTTTGTATTGAATACCAACACTGTTTGCCTTTCATCAGATACTACAATTCAATTCTGCACACTCAAATGTCAGCAAATAAAACCCAGAAATGAAGAAATACACCTCAGAATACTATCTATGACACATAAAATTTTATACTGTTCAATATATATTCTCATGAATTGAAAAATGAAAGAAACGAGACTGAGGTACAGTAATTAAAACCATGTTTGCAAACAGTTACACATCTAAAGGTGATAGCTTGAGATGCAGTCTAATTGTGGCTAATATCTAATTCATTTTGACAATGAGCACATCTTGTATTAAAAAAATAATAATAAATTTTAAAAAAGTAAAAAAAATCAACCAAACTACTTAAGAATGCATAATCTGACAAATTATTTAACTTCAAACTTGAGCATATTTAAAAAGTTATTGCCTTTTGATACATTATATCTCATTGAAAAACTTAGAACATGGAGTAAAGCACAATGTATTTTAGATTATGTCAAAACTGTTGGACTGGGATAACATTTAAGTGTTGAATACACAAATTGCACCTTGAATCAGAATTCCAAAAAACATTTAATTCATAGAAATACTACTACCAATACCATGTTTGGATTTTTGTAATGCTGGAAAAAAAAGCAAAACTTTAAATGTCATACTAAGAGAAATGTCCACTCCAAATTGTAGCTTCATCTTTAAGAGTATCAACAACAACCACCTAGATCAAGTTCCTTGAAAAATTGAGAAGACAAGGGCAAATTATAAAATATAATCATTTTGAAAAAGTAAGAGTATTACATTAAAGTAACCAACAGCTGTTTCAACAACTATTAGTAATCTGCGTAAAGAAGTCAGAATGTAAAAATTCTGTCAGTTTTAGAAAAGCACGAAACGTTTATCACATAAAATAGGAGGTAGTTAGTTGTCAGGTGTGTTAGAGGAAAGAAAAGGAGATGTTGTATTGTTGCACATTGCTGGTGCTTATGTTGCAGTTTATGATGTTAGAATATATATGTGGAACAAGAAGAACCAAGAAACAAAGGAGATGATTGAAACTAGAATGTGTCTAAGTTTACTGCACTTAAAAAAAAATCCTTTATGTAAATTCCCGAAAAACTGCAACTATGAAACTCGAGATATTAATTACACAGTTTTGACTTTTACTTTTCCACTAAGCCCAAAGCTAAGTATGTTATCCTCCCTCATTTTCTTGACAAAAATGGAGTTTGTAGTTCTTAGACTTAAGAGGAGATCAAGATGTTTATTAATATCCTAAACGTGTTTGTGTTGTGATGCGATCCTCAGTCCAGAGACTGGATTACTACCCTATCCTGTGCTAGCTTCTTCATCTTGAAGTACCTACTGCAACCTACATCCTTCTCAATCTGCTTGTGTATTCATCTTTTGGTATCCCTCTATGATTTTTACCCTCCATGCTGCCCTCCAATGCTAAACTGGATGCCTCAGAACACGTCTACCAACCTATCCCTTCTTCTAGGCAAGTTGTGCCACAAATTCCTCTTCTCCCCAATTCTATTTAGTACCTCCTCATTAGTTACGTGGTCTGTCCATCTATATTCAGCATTATCAGTAGCACCACATATTGAAAGCCTCTATTCTCTTCTTGTCTAAAGTATTTATTGTCCATTTTTCACTTCCATACATGGCCACACTCCATACAAATACTTTCAAAAAAGACTTGTGACATTTGGCTGCTTTATTTTATCATTGATTGTCCTTGGTGTCTATGTACTGAATTGTGATACTGGCTGAAAAATGGGGTGTGAAATTCAACACTGATTACTTTAAATGATGTAGTCGACAAGTGCACAGTTGTGTTTCACAGTTCTTTACTTTCACTGTTTCACAATCCCCAATTATTACACAGTTATATGGCCAGTGGACTATTGTTTAACTTTCAATAAGCCTCCTTAATAGTTTGCAGGAAAAATCCACATACTGCTACAATAGTTTACTGTTGAACACCTACTAGCAGTAACAACCTAACCACACAGTACACAATCTTTCAAATAAATTTAACAGACACTGTCACTGTTTTAACACATGGCCTATTTTTGTTACACTTATTGTATGGTTAAGTTGAGGCATTGTTGTCATTCTAACCAACACAAGTTTCTTGTGTGAAACTCAGCCATAGACTGACTGTCTTGTGACCAAAAATTGGGCCCTTACATATCCTCACAAAAATAATTGTTTGGAGTTAAATTTACAGAAATTACAATTAAAACTTAACTCCTTCAATTAATTGAATACACTGAAAAATTGGTTCTTTTTAACAGTTTCCTCTACTACATGAGTCAGGTCGAATTATTTTTTTAAATCATGAAATTAACAAATATCGTTACACAAACAATACTTTTGACAAAACTGTTAATTTCTTTGGAATTAATTACGGGCTGGCTTTGCTAACATGTTTTCAAATAGAGCCAAATAGATCCTTTAAAAATACTATTAGTCATTCCTCCAAATGTTTATATTTAGTAAAGAATTTATATTTGTTTATAAGTCAACAATAGAATTTATGTTACAAAACAATTACTGATTTCACCCTATAACAAAAAATACTATCTAGGCATAGTCATAATAAATTAGAAAATCAATTACATGCATAAAACTAACCACAAAACTAGATCTGGTGTTATATTCTTTAAAACTGAGATCCAACCTTTCTCATTTATGAAAATGTGGATCATACATATGTATGTTAATGGTAATAAGTTAAAAGTGAAAAAAAAAAAAAAAACAAATTTAAGCAAATTTAAGGAGGCAGATGGCAAAACAAGAGGAAAAGTAAAACTATCCCAGCTTGCTTCATCACAGACTACCTGACACTTAAATCTATACTCGATGTTATCAAATTTCTCTTCTTCAGAAATGCTTTCCTTGCCATTGCCAGTCTACATTTTATATCCTCTCTATTTCAACCATCATCAGTTATTTGCTTCCCAAATAGCAAAACTCCTTTACTACTTTAAGTGTCTCATTTCCTAATCTAATTCCCTCAGCATCACCTGATTTAATTAGACTACATTCCATGAACCATGAACCATGGACCTTGCCGCTGGTGGGGAGGCTTGCGTGCCTCAGCGATACAGATGGCCGTACCGTAGGTGCAACCACAACGGAGGGGTATCTGTTGAGAGACCAGACAAACATGTGGTTCCTGAAGAGGGGCAGCAGCCTTTTCAGTAGTTGCAGGGGCAACAGTCTGGATGATTGACTGATCTGGCCTTGTAACATTAACCAAAACGGCCTTGCTGTGCTGGTACTGCGAACGGCTGAAAGCAAGGGGAAACTACGGCCGTAATTTTTCCCGAGGACATGCAGCTCTACTGTATGATTAAATGATGATGGCGTCCTCTTGGGTAAAATATTCCGGAGGTAAAATAGTCCCCCATTCGGATCTCCGGGCGGGGACTACTCAGGAGGACGTCGTTATCAGGAGAAAGAAAACTGGCGTTCTACGGATCGGAGCGTGGAATGTCAGATCCCTTAATCGGGCAGGTAGGTTAGAAAATTTAAAAAGGGAAATGGATAGGTTAAAGTTAGATATAGTGGGAATTAGTGAAGTTCGGTGGCAGGAGGAACAAGACTTTTGGTCAGGTGATTACAGGGTTATAAATACAAAATCAAATAGGGGTAATGCAGGAGTAGGTTTAATAATGAATAAAAAAATAGGAGTGCGGGTTAGCTACTACAAACAGCATAGTGAATGCATTATTGTGGCCAAGATAGACACAAAGTCCATGCCTACTACAGTAGTACAAGTTTATATGCCAACTACCTCTGCAGATGATGAAGAAATAGATGAAATGTATGACGAGATAAAAGAAATTATTCAGGTAGTGAAGGGAGACGAAAATTTAATAGTTATGGGTGACTGGAATTCGTCAGTAGGAAAAGGGAGAGAAGGAAACATAGTAGGTGAATATGGATTGGGGGGAAGGAATGAAAGAGGAAGCTGCCTTGTAGAATTTTGCACAGAGCATAACTTAATCATAGCCAACACTTGGTTCAAGAATCATAAAAGAAGGTTGTATACCTGGAAGAATCCTGGAGATACTAAAAGGAATCAGATAGATTATATAATGGTAAGACAGAGATTTAGGAACCAGGTTTTAAATTGTAAGACATTTCCTGGGGCAGATGTGGATTCTGACCACAATCTATTGGTTATGAACTGCAGATTGAAACTGAAGAAACTGCAAAAAGGTGGGAATTTAAGGAGATGGGACCTGGATAAACTGAAAGAACCAGAGGTTGTAGAGAGTTTCAGGGAGAGCATAAGGGAACAATTGACAGGAATGGGGGAAAGAAATACAGTAGAAGAAGAATGGGTAGCTCTGAGGGATGAAGTAGTGAAGGCAGCAGAGGATCAAGTAGGTAAAAAGACGAGGGCTAATAGAAATCCTTGGGTAACAGAAGAAATATTGAATTTAATCGATGAAAGGAGAAAATATAAAAATGCAGTAAATGAAGCAGGCAAAAAGGAATACAAACGTCTCAAAAATGAGATCGACAGGAAGTGCAAAATGGCTAAGCAGGGATGGCTAGAGGACAAATGTAAGGATGTAGAGGCTTGTCTCACTAGGGGTAAGATAGATACTGCCTACAGGAAAATTAAAGAGACCTTTGGAGAGAAGAGAACCACTTGTATGAATATCAAGAGCTCAGATGGCAACCCAGTTCTAAGCAAAGAAGGGAAGGCAGAAAGGTGGAAGGAGTATATAGAGGGTTTGTACAAGGGCGATGTACTTGAGGACAATATTATGGAAATGGAAGAGGATGTAGATGAAGACGAAATGGGAGATAAGATACTGCGTGAAGAGTTTGACAGAGCACTGAAAGACCTGAGTCGAAACAAGGCCCCGGGAGTAGACAACATTCCATTTGAACTACTGATGGCCTCGGGAGAGCCAGTCATGACAAAACTCTACCATCTGGTGAGCACGATGTATGAGACAGGCGAAATACCCTCAGACTTTAAAAAGAATATAATAATTTCAATCCCAAAGAAAGCAGGTGTTGACAGATGTGAAAATTACCGAACTATCAGTTTAATAAGTCACAGCTGCAAAATACTAACGCGAATTCTTTACAGACGAATGGAAAAACTGGTAGAAGCCGACCTCGGGGAAGATCAGTTCGGATTCTGTAGAAATGTTGGAACACGTGAGGCAATACTGACCTTACGACTTATCTTAGAAGAAAGATTAAGAAAAGGCAAACCTACGTTTCTAGCATTTGTAGACTTAGAGAAAGCTTTTGACAATGTTAACTGGAATACTCTCTTTCAAATTCTGAAGATGGCAGGGGTAAAATACAGGGAGCGAAAGGCTATTTACAGTTTGTACAGAAACCAGATGGCAGTGATAAGAGTCGAGGGGCATGAAAGGGAAGCAGTGGTTGGGAAAGGAGTAAGACAGGGCTGTAGCCTCTCCCCGATGTTATTCAATCTGTATATTGAGCAAGCAGTAAAGGAAACAAAAGAAAAATTCGGAGTAGGTATTAAAATTCATGGAGAAGAAGTAAAAACTTTGAGGTTCGCCGATGACATTGTAATTCTGTCAGAGACAGCAAAGGACTTGGAAGAGCAGTTGAACGGAATGGACAGTGTCTTGAAAGGAGGATATAAGATGAACATCAACAAAAGCAAAACGAGGATAATGGAATGTAGTCAAATTAAGTCGGGTGATGCTGAGGGAATTAGATTAGGAAATGAGAAACTTAAAGTAGTAAAGGAGTTTTGCTATTTAGGGAGTAAAATAACCGATGATGTTCGAAGTAGAGAGGATATAAAATGTAGACTGGCAATGGCAAGGAAAGCGTTTCTCAAGAAGAGGAATTTGTTAACATCGAGTATAGATTTAAGTGTCAGGAAGTCGTTTCTGAAAGTATTTGTATGGAGTGTAGCCATGTATGGAAGTGAAACATGGACGATAACTAGTTTGGACAAGAAGAGAATAGAAGCTTTCGAAATGTGGTGCTACAGAAGAATGCTCAAGATTAGATGGGTAGATCATATAACTAATGAGGAGGTATTGAATAGGACTGGGGAGAAGAGGAGTTTGTGGCACAACTTGACTAGAAGAAGGGATCGGTTGGTAGGACATGTTTTGAGGCATCAAGGGATCACAAATTTAGCATTGGAGGGCAGTGTGGAGGGTAAAAATCGTAGAGGGAGACCAAGAGATGAATACACTAAGCAGATTCAGAAGGATGTAGGTTGCAGTAGATACTGGGAGATGAAGAAGCTTGCACAGGATAGAGTAGCATGGAGAGCTGCATCAAACCAGTCTCAGGACTGAAGACCACAACAACAACAACATTCCATTATCCTCGTTTTGCTTTTGTTGATGTTTATCTTATATCCTCTCAAGAACTTTCCATTCTGTTCAACTGCTCTTCCAGGTCCTGTGCTGTCTCTGACAGAATTACAATGTTATTGGCAAACCGCAAAGTTTTTATTTCTTCTCCATGGATTATAATTCCTACTCCAAATTTTTCTTTTGTTTCCTTTACTGCTTGCTCAATATACAGATTGAGTAACATCGGGGATAGGCTACAACCCTGTCTCACTCCCTTCCCAACCACTGCTTCCCTTTCATCCCCCTCGCCTCTTATAACTGCCATCTGGTTTCTGTACAAATTGTAAATAGCCTTTCCCTCCCTGTATTTGACCCCTGCCATCTTCAGAATTTGAAGGACAAACTGCAAAGATCTAGTTCAGGTCTGAGAAATGCAGAACAATTAAGCTTAAAATTAGAAGCTGATACAAACTATGGTGTAGGTAAACACATGCCAACTAAAGTAATAAGAGACCACAAAGACACCCCTTTGTTTACTGGCATCATTTGGTGAATATTGTGAAAACAAAGACCAGTACTTATAAATAAAAGAGGCTGCAGTGAAACTGACAGAAGTTATTAATAATGCACCCATCTGTAAGAAGGGTTTTGTGTGAAGTCTACAATTATTTCTAAAATAAGACGTTGCTGAAAGGAAATGTTAGGATGTTCTGGTCTTATGTAAAGTCATTGAATGGACCCAAAGTTTCCATTCCATCTCACATGACTCAGTTATTGGACTAGAGGTGGCAGACAGAAAGCAGAAATATTAAATTACATATCTAAAAAGGTATTTATACATGAAGATTCCACTATAACTTTGTTTGACCACTGCACTGACTCATAAGTGAGAGGTGTTGATATAAGCACTTATTGTATTGTTGGGGTTGGGGACTAAAAGCGAAAAAGCCATAAGGCCTGTAAGGAATTTCAGTTGTAATTTACACTGAATACACCCCAACATTAATTTATTTCCTAAAGCCGTCAGCACATGGGCCATGCTTCTTGTCAACATTGAGCATGGCAAGATAAAGAGTGATGCTAAATGCAAAGAAACAATGTGAGTTTTGCATAGAGTACATATGTCTCAATGTGGTACATGCAATCACAGCATGCTCCAGTGACAGGCGATGGCTGTATCTGACTCGCAAATCACACTGTTTACAAAATGGATGGGTTGTAAAATTCCTATGCCAGCTCTATTAAAATGCTCATTTCCTCCATTGGCCATATGCTAGTCATGTTGTTTTGTCTGTAGTGAACATGAATAAAAACAACAATACCCATGAACATGCTGTAAGGCAAGAACGAAAGTACCACATCCAGTCAGTAAGGACTCTGGCTTACAAAAGTTCTATTACAAATAGGTAGATACAAATTTACAACAGTGTTCCACATAGCATAAAAGTTATTTAATCGATCTCCATTTTTAGAAAACCCTTATTTGACCACTGTTCCTGATCAGTAGCAGAATATTTACAACATTTAAAACATGAAACCTAAAGCAAGGAAGTTCAAAATATCTTAGCAAGTAGTACAAGCTGTCTTGATTAAGCCATTCAAACAAGTGCTCTCAGAAAGAGCATATTCATATTTACAGAACACTGGATATTATAGAATATACTTTTATTAAACTAATAGGAAAGTATTAGAACCTACTAGAAAATACAAAGGTCAGTAAAAAAAATGGATCAACTGAGATGTGATCTAGCAAAACACCTGGTGTCTTATTATTCTATGATGCTAATCATTGCACTACAGAAATCATTTCTGTTTCACTCTCATACTTTGCCCTTACCTTCTTCTGAAAGCTTTAATCATAGATATGTTATGAATGTTATTAATTGACATTTAGTTATAACTAACTTTACTAAGAACAATGCATTTTTGATGGCTCCTCAATGTGATGTCATCTTCAAATAGCATACAATTACAATATGCAAGCTACAATAGTTCTTTAACCAAGAATACAGGGTTTCCCTTCATTTTATTGCATAAAAGCACACAATTAACAATATGTCTTCAAAAGGTCCTCAGTTTGCTGGTCCTAAGAAATGGCATGTACATGTATGGGCTTCAAATGCAAGCCATTATGACAACTCTGCACTGAAGAGAGATGGTTGGTATATGACATAGGCAGCCATCTTCCATTTCAATGGTCTACATTCAAACAGATGTTTAGAATATCTGACATGATAGATATTGCTCTGTACATTCAGAAAGACCCTCCAACATACTTTTTCCATGCTACAACATCAGAAACTAAGCACACTCAACCCTCGAATGCATGGCCGATGTGCCAACAGCTTCACTCATATTTATTTAGAAGCCCTTACGTAGTGAATAGTCCAGAGAATGGATGGCCAGGATTACAGATCAACTGCGTGACACAAGCCTGTTGAAGATTCTACCCCAAAACTAAGTAGAAATTTATAGCATTCTTGGAGGAAACGATCTCTCAAAGAATCAGCATCAGCATTCAAATTTGATATATTGCAAACAGCAGATGAAGGTGAACAATTTGATTTCATCTTCCTAGATTTCCAAAAGTTGTCTGGCATCATATTGTATTGTCAACTGCTAACTAAAATATGAGTGTGCAGAGTATATTCAAAGATATGTGGCTGGCTTGATGAAACTTTAACTAACAGAACCCCATAAGTTATATTGGATGGCAAATGATTAAAGTAACTTATGGCTTGTCCCAAAGAATCAAAATATGACTCCTAACATTTTGAACACAATATCCAGTAGGATCAGCATCACTATCAGACTGACTGCTGATGACGGAGTTGTCTACAGCAAAGCACCACTGGTGGGCAATTGTAAGGACACATAGAAAGATTTTGACACAATTTCCACTTGACATAATAGTCACTTAAATGCAAGATTAGTGTATAATAACAATAATAAACCCTGATACTATCTGATTACAAGCTTAGTGGTGAACATCTGGAGCTTGTCACATAATTTAAGCAGTTAGTGATAATAAACTAAGTGATCTAAATGGCACAAACATATAAAATCAGCATCAGGAGAGATTAATGGATGAACTGGATTTGTTGCATGAGTTATGGGAGAGTTCATTCCATCTGTAAAGGAAATTATATATCAGAGTATTATATATCTTACATAAATGTCATTAGTTAGACAGCAATACTGTTCATTATCTGTTACTACTGTTCATAAATGGTATTTTTAAAAATACTTTGCGTATTGGGAGAGTGGAATTCAGGAAAACAGGCATGGCTTTGATACTCCAGGCAGAAAAAAACTGACACCAACCATTGTTTTGCAACCACCTAAAAAATAATGCCACTAATTTACATTATTTTCGTGTAATATAAAAGAGCATTTTGCATGTCCGAGAAATGCCACTGCCTTAAGATATTCTTTTTCACCAGCTGCATATATCTATCTACTTTTCTCATTGTTGGAATACAAGGATGAGAAAAGAAAATAAGGAGAGATGAAAAAATTAAAAAAGTAACATGTGCATCTATAACAATAGTTAAAGCCCAGAGTTATATTCCGTATACAAACCTTCTCACAAATCTTTCAGAAAATTATATAAAATTATGGTCCTGTATAAAATAAATCCATATATCATAAGTTTCTAACCAATAAACTTCTGAGGTGTTATGTATTACTCCCAAACTCCTTGAGGACACTGGGTGCAGTGTCTGATTGGAACTAGGTGAATCAATTCAAATTGAAGGTATTCATCTGGCACTGACAACCAACCATGATGCCAAGCCAGCCTGGCTTAATTAATAAATAGTACTGAATTTATCATGTTGTCTGTTTTGGATATTAAAGCTAACATTGCAAACTATGTTAGCGATACACAAAGCAAAACTCAGGAAAATGAAGACAATACAAAAGGATGACAATGATGCTAGTGTCCACTGCATTACATGCTGTGCTAAAAGAGGTAGAAAATTTGTGAGGTAAGGGACACATGGCTTCATGTGAGGTAGAATTTTGTATTTCTGATCACTGTAATGTTTTAGACAGCAACCAACAACTGCAAGGGAATGAGATCTACGTTTTTGAAGTGTGACTGCGCTTTGCTGTAATGATTACATAAAAGAAACATTGTAATTGAGCTATGTATTACTGTAAATGACCAGATAGTATTTTTATCCTATTGATGATGGGCACAGTACAAAGATGATATAATCTGTCTTGTAGACAGTCAGAGAATAGTCAACAGATGTACTGTATCATGCATACAGTAAATGTGTTACTTATTTAAAATATGTTCATTATTTTACATCCTGAGCATCAAATTATTTGAAAAATAATCAAAGTGAGAGAACAAAGAAATGTACACCGTCCAGTCACATTAATGTGACCATATGTCAAAAGCCTGAATGACACCTTCAGCAGCATGGAGATATGTGGGAAGAGCATCATTGTGGTCTGGAAGGTACCAACAGGGATGTGGAGCTATAGTGACTCTAATGCCGTGGCTAGCTGCACCGGATTTCTCGGTTGAGGATCCATGGTGGTAACAGCCAAATCAACTTTATCTCACAGATTCTCAATTGAGTTTATATCTAGGGATTTCAGTGGCCAGAAGGGTATAGTAAACTCATCCTGATGTTCTTTGAACCATGCATCATGCACACTGCAAGCTGAGTAACATGTTGCACTGTGCTGTTGGTAGATACCACTGTGCCCAGGAAAAACAAACTGCATCTAGGGGTGGGCATGGTCCCCAAGGACAGAAGCATACTTGTGTTGACCTATTGTGCCTTCCAGACTGATGAGATCACCCATGGAACACCACAAAAACATTCTCCAGGCCATAACACTCCTTCCTCTGCCCTGAACCCTTCTCATTATTGTTGAAGGTAATTGCTTTCAGATCTTTCATCTCATAGACAGCAATGGTTGTCTGTCATCACTAAGTGGATGTCTAGTTGTGATATGGTGTGAAAATTCTAGGCTTCATTACCAATGAACAGAAGTCAGCATGGGTGCATGAACCAGGTATCTGCTGTGGACACCCATAGAGAGCTTTTTGATGAACAATTATTGGAGAACACTATTGGTAGCTCCTTGGTTCACCTGGGTGGTCAGCTGCTCAACAGTTGCACATCTCTACAGCCATCATTCACTCCTGTCACCTATGGTGTGGGGTGCACCACGGTTGCCTTGACACTGGTTTGGATAGCAACATTTTTCCTTGCACAGTATACTTTTTCCACAGAAGCATGCAAATAGTTTACAAATTTAGCTGTTTCAGAAATGGTTTCACCCTAGGCTCATAAGCAAATGGGTCAGGCCCCTTTGGAGGTCAGATAAATTGCTCCATATTCGCATTATGACAATGACTGCACTATTTTCCACATCCCACTGTCATACTTTATGTGTTCTCCACTGCTAGTGCTATACCACTTACTGATTGCGAGTAGTTATTGCACATTGATGTTAAACATAGGCAGTGGCATTTTAATGTGACTGGACCATGTATTTAAGCACATACTGTTTTCGGCAATATTAATTCAAACTCATCATACCACAATTAAGTATAGTCATCTGTAACTTGATAATTAAAAATACCTTCTTAAAGAGAAGAACATGAATCTGCTGTTTATGAAAAAATACTTTAAAAATGAAATGAAAAAAAAAATACTTTTGCAATTTATTTTACATTTTTGCTATAAAAAAGAAACAAAATATATTTGAACTCATGTGAAGTCTGATGCAATTAAAATACAATCTGACTTACAACCAGAGCATAAACTGCAAAGTACACCACATTGTGATGACCATGAGATGAAATGATAAAGGAAGCAGGAGAGAATTATGCAAGAAAATAAAACCAAATCATTGGTATAAGAGTGAGACATTCAATTTTTAGTGGATATTGAGAAATCTTCACATTCACAGGAATTCTATTTATTACCCCAATTCAGAAACACATGGAGAAACTTCATCAAAACGGTATTGTGAATACCACAAGAGTGGTACCTCCCTGATGTTAATGTGCATTGTTAAGTGTATTACTGATTGTAGTTGACAGAATAAGGGAAAAACAAACCAATAATAATAATAATAATAAAAGGGAAAAGAATAGGCCTCCGGTATGTTCTGCCAGTCGTAAAATC
Source organism: Schistocerca cancellata (assembly GCF_023864275.1). Classification (NCBI taxonomy): domain Eukaryota; kingdom Metazoa; phylum Arthropoda; class Insecta; order Orthoptera; family Acrididae; genus Schistocerca; species Schistocerca cancellata. Next base: position 331,550,503 of record NC_064627.1, on the reverse strand, counting down.
CCATGGAGGCCCGGGAAAAGAATAGGCCTCCGGTATGTTCTGCCAGTCGTAAAAAGTGACGAAAAGAACAAACCACTAATAGGGCTGACTCCCCTTTTAGTGTGATTAGTTGGTTCATGACAAAACTAAAGAAGCCTCGGACAAGCGCCATCATGGTCGGGGACGACGCTTGAACCCTATGCCCGCCCACAATGGTAACGACACTGTTAGCCAACTGGAAATAGATTTAAATACAAATAGAGGTGTTTTGCAGGATATTCTTCCTGCAACCACCCTAGAAGGAAAACAAAGACAGAGGATGATATGGTCAGATGAAGTTAACCGACACCTCATGTTCTGTTATTACCAAGTAACAAACCTAGGAACCAATACAACTGGATACAGATCACAAGTATACACAAAATTTATTACCAGATACCCAGAACTAAAATTTTTAACAGAACAATGACTAGCTGATCAGATCTGTGTAATAATCAAAAATAACAGGATACCCCAGTCAGAATTAGAAAACATCAAACAACAAGTACAACAAATACTGGAACAAAATGTGCAATCAGAAGAAGAAGAAGAAAATACAGTAATGGACTCAAACATCCCAGAGCAAACAAACAAAGGACAACATGCATCAATTAAACAATCAGAGGAAAACGAAATCTTAAGACAGCCACCAGAACAAGCACAAATAGAACACAAAGTGACACACATGTTAGATATAGAAGAAAAATTTCAGCTGACATATATAGAATACAAAGACACAAATACAGACATTAGACCATTATTGCATAGACCGCCAAACAACCCACAAGTCGAAACAATAATAAAAACTATCAACACAATCATACACAACAAAATAAATGAAAACACAACTATGGAAGAGTTACAACTACTGGTTTATATCGGAGCACTCACTACACTAAATATACACACTAGGCAGAGATCAGAACCAACCAACACACAGAAGAAACCCACAAAACCAGCATGGCAACACAGGCTACAGATCAGAATAGAAAAACTGAGAAAAGACATCGGACAGCTAACACAATTTATAAGAAATGAAATGTCAGAAAAAAAATGAAAAAGGTTAGGTAAAATCTCACAACAGGAAGCGATAGAGCAATTAGATGAAAAGAAGCAGAAATTACAAGCATTGGCCAAACGACTTATCAGATACAAAAAAAGTGAAAATAGAAGGAAACAAAACCAAACATTCAACACAAACCAAAATAAATTTTACCAGACAATAGATAACACACACATTAAAATAGACAATCCACCAAACATAACAGACATGGAACACTTCTGGAGCAACATATGGTCAAACCCGGTACAACATAACAGGCATGCACAGTGGATACAAGCAGAAACAGACACATACAAGATGATACCACAAATGCCTGAAGTGATAATTTTGCAACATGAAGTCACCCAAGCAATTAATTCTACTCACAATTGGAAAGCCCCTGGAAAAGATAAAATAGCAAATTTCTGGCTAAAGAAGTTCACCTCAACACATTCACATCTAACTAAATTATTTAACAGTTACATTGCAGACCCATACACATTCCCTGATACACTTACACAAGGAATAACTAAAGATCAAGCAGACACAGCAAACCCAGCTAAATATCGCCCCATAACATGCCTACCAACAATATACAAAATATTAACTTCAGTCATTACACAGAAATTAATGAAACATACAACACAGAACAAAATTATAAATGAAGAACAAAAAGGCTGTTGCAAAGGAGCACGAGGATGTAAAGAGCAACTGATAATAGATGCAGAGGTGACATATCAAGCTAAAACTAAACAAAGGTCACTACACTACGAATACATTGATTACCAAAAAGCTTTTGATAGTGTACCCCACTCATGGTTACTACAGATATTGGAAATATACAAAGTAGATCCTAAATTGATACAGTTCCTAAACATAGTAATGAAAAATTGGAAAACCACACTTAATATCCAAACAAATTCAAATAATATCACATCACAGCCAATACAGATTAAGCGTGGAATATAACAAGGAGACTCATTAACTCCTTTCTGGTTCTGCCTTGCTCTGAACCCACTATCCAACATGCTAAATAATACAAATTATGGATACAATATTACTGGAACATACCCACACAAAATCACACATTTGCTATACATGGATGATCTAAAACTACTGGCAGCAACAAATCAACAACTCAGCCAATTACTAAAGATAACAGAAGTATTCAGCAATGATATAAATATGGCTTTTGGAACAGACAAATGTAAGAAAAATAGCATAGTCAACAGAAAACACACTGAACAAGAAGATTACATATAGAATAACCACAGTGACTCCATAGAAGTGATGGAAAAAACAGATGCCTATAAATATCTAGGATACAGACAAAAAATAGGAATAGATAATACAAATATTAAAGAAGAACTAAAAGAAAAATACAGACAAAGACTAACAAAAATACTGAAAACAGAATTGACAGCAAGAAACAAGACAAAAGCTATAAATACTTATGCTATACCAATATTGACCTACTCATTTGGACTAGTGAACTGGACTAACACAGACCTAGAAGCACTCAATACACTTACTCAATCACAATGCCACAAATATAGAATACATCACATACATTCAGCAACTGAAAGATTCACATTAAGCAGAAAGGAAGGAGGAAGGGGATTTATCGACATAAAAACCTACATTATGGACAGGTAGACAATTTAAGAAAATTCTTTCTAGAACGAGCAGAAACTAGCAAAATACACAAAGCAATCACTCAGATAAATACATCGGCTACACCACTTCAATTTCATAACCACTTCTACAACCCTCTAGATCACATAATATCAACAGATACAAAGAAAGTAAATTGGAAAAAGGAAACACTACATGGCAAGCACCTGTATCATCTAACAGAGCCACACATCGATCAAGACGCATCCAACACATGGCTAAGAAAAGGCAATATATACAGTGAGACAGAAGGATTCATGATTGCAATACAGGATCAAACAATAAACACCAGATATTACAGTAAGCATATTATTAAAGATCCCAATACCACAACAGATAAATGCAGACTTTGCAAACAACAAATAGAAACAGTAGATCACATCACAAGTGGATGTACAATACTAGCAAATATAGAATACCCCAGAAGACATGACAATGTAGCAAAAATAATACATCAACAGCTTGCCTTACAACATAAACTTATAAAACAACATGTTCCCACATACAAGTATGCACCACAAAATATACTGGAGAATGATGAATACAAATTATACTGGAACAGAACCATTATAACAGATAAAACAACACCACATAACAAACCTGACATCATACTCACCAATAAAAAGAAGAAATTAACACAACTAATCGAAATATCCATACCCAATACAACAAATATACAAAAGAAAACAGGAGAAAAAATTGAAAAATACATCCAACTGGCTGAGGAAGTCAAGGGCATGTGGCATCAGGATAAAGTTGACATTATACCAATTATACTATCAACTACAGGAGTCATACCACACAATATCCACCAGTACATCAATGCAATACAGCTGCATCCAAACTTATATATACAACTACAGAAATCCGTAATTATTGATACATGTTCAATCACCCGAAAGTTCCTAAATGCAATGTAACATATACTGTACAGTTAAAAGGAAGTCACGCTCGATGAAGGTCCGCGTCACTTTCCATTTTTAACCAGACCTAAGGTCTGAGAAAGGAAAGAAGATGATGATAATAATAATAATAATAATAATAAAAATAATAATAATAATAATCCTGGTTCCGTACATAAATGTAATTAAAACTATTAAACAAATATGAATGTGAAATAATATGAATGATGAAGAAATAAAATATGATAATAAAGAGCTATGAAAGGAATTAAAAATGATAATCAATAATAAAACAACACGAGTAAGGAGTTAAAAAATGAAATTAAAATCTCTTGTCAAATGGAAGTGTAGTTTGGACTTGAACTAAATGGATGAGTTCAGTTTCTGTACTTGTGAATGTCAGGAACAAAAGGATCAGTTACAGAAAGATAGCAAACAAAGAACAGAATATCTAACTAAATTCAAAGTTCAGTTCTCTTAATACATTACTCATAATAACGACAATTTCTGAGAAGAAATCTACAACAACAGAGATGTTTTTAGAAGAGAATTTATTGAATCTGTTATGAAAGTAATGCAATAATTTAATGAAACTGTTGAGAAAATAATGTAACAGTTAAAAAAGAAGCAGGACAAGTGCTTTTCAGTTTTTGAAGACAAAACAGGAACTGATAAAAATGAACTCTAACCTCTAAAACTGCTGGTCAAGGCAAAGACAAAATAATCAGTGAACTAAAAAGTGAAGAAAATTGAGACTTTTTGCAGTATCTGGTAAAAGGTGTGCCAGAGGATGAAGAACTATCCAACGATGTAGAAAAAGCTGACAGAGAACCTACTTGTAATACCAGAGATTGATGGGATGTATTTCAAATGAGAATAGAGTAGCCTTATGGCTAACTTTTATGTGGGTCTTTAAGACAAAGGATACTGCTCACCTACTAATATTTGTGAGAATATTCACAGATGCATGGCCCTTCTCTTTGGAATATAAACAGAAATTAAGTTTTGATACTAGTCAGTTACAGGTAGAAACAAGTAGGTAATGTAACTCTTTTTATAAATTTCCTTCACTTTATGTCTGTGGTCACAAATTTTTTGTCATCCGACTACCGGTTTCAGTCTATAACGAGCATCTTCAGATCTGTACCATCACTACTGATGTCAAGAAGATCTTTGTGATATACATTCCAATCAGAATTGAGAATTTTTTTATATCAACATCTGGTTTCTGTCAGCTCTCTGTCCTTTGTACAATGTGGGCATTATTACCATTTACAAGTGAGACTAGTTCTGTGGCTTTCCAATGGGTGTTACTGTAGTTAACCAGTACTTATTAACAATTCCTTCTTTTGATATGACATGACTAATGCTATCCTCTGTAATTAATGCAGAAGATCTTTTTCCTCTCTGAAATCAGAATGTTATTTATTGAGAATGTGGATGGAATACTCCATCCTAAAACAAACACATATGCAAGTCCCAAGTTGTCTGGTACCCTAGTAGCCACTTTCTGTGTGTAGTATATACACCATGTAGTAAGAGGAGTCCTAAAATTCTCCACCTGACAGCAGAAGTCAAAAAATTCACAGCCAAAGAAGATCGTAACAGGATCATCTGAGCCTCTGGCTTGCAATTTCCACTTGGCCCAAAATCAGAGGATTGTGATCCGTTCTGGGAGAAATGCAGCAAAACACTACCTCAGCTTGTCCCAGCCTTTCAGGAAGACTGGCCCAGTCATAACAGAAAATGAGTCCTCCACTGGCTCACATCTACTTCTATTGCAATGGTCAATACCTCAAACCATTTTTAAGGTTTAAGAGACAGCTTTATATCTACTATCCACTTTTGCTTCCAGCCAGAAGTTTTCAACTCTGCCTCTGTTTGCCATTCACACTCAAATGAATGTGGACTAATGAGGTAAAGCATACCCAAAGGCTATCAGAGATTTCACACACAGGCGTAGGCACCAGAAGTGCCACAGCATTTGCTTTAGGTGCCTAAACATGAATTACTCGACACTTGTCATTTGGGCAATTGAAGTTAATATAGCAGCTACTCTTTATCCAAATATTTATTTATAAAATAGAAAGAAACATTCCACATGGGAAAAATATATTAAAAACAAAGATTCCATGACATACCAAATGGGAAAGCGCTGGTAGATAGGCACAATAAAAAAACACACAAACACACACACAAAATTTCGAGCTTTCGCAACTCCCGGTTGCTTCGTCAGGAAAGAGGGAAGGAGAGGGAAAGATGAAAGGACGTGGGTTTTAAGGGAGAGGGTAAGGAGTCATTCCAATCCCGGGAGCAGTAAGACTTACCTTAGGGGGAAAAAAGGACAGGTATACACTCGCACACACACACACACACACACACACACACACACACACACACACATCCATCCACACATATACAGACACAAGCAGACATATTTAAAGGCAAAGAGTTTGGGCAGAGATGTCAGTCGAGGCGGAAGTGCAGAGGCAAAGATGTTGTTGAATGACAGGTGAGGTATGAGTGGTGGCAACTTGAAATTAGTGGAGATTGAGGCCTGGTGGATAACGGGAAGAGAGGATATATTGAAGGGCAAGTTCCCATCTCCGGAGTTCGGATAGGTTGGTGTTAGTGGGAAGTATCCAGATAACCCGGACAGTGTAACACTGTCCCAAGATGTGCTGGCCATGCACCAAGGCATGTTTAGCCACAGGGTGATCCTCATTACCAACAAACACTGTCTGCCTGTGTCCATTCATGCGAATGGACAGTTTGTTGCTGGTCATTCCCACATAGAAAGCACCACAGTGTAGGCAGGTCAGTTGGTAAATCACGTGGGTGCTTTCACACATGGCTGTGCCTTTGATCGTGTACATCTTCCGTGTTACAGGACTGGAGTAGGTGGTGGTGGGAGGGTGCATGGGACAGGTTTTACATCGGGGACGGTTACAAGGGTAGGAGCCAGAGGGTAGGGAAGGTGGTTTGGGGATTTCATAGGGATGAACCAAGAGGTTACGAAGGTTAGGTGGACAGCGGAAAGACACTCTTGGTGGAGTGGGGAGGATTTCATGAAGGATGACCTGACCTGACGGGTTATCTGGATACTTCCCACTAATACCAACCTACCCGAACCCCGGAGATGGGAACTTGCCCTTCAATATATCCTCTCTTCTCGTTATCCACCAGGCCTCAATCTCCGCTAATTTCAAGTTGCTGCCACTCATACCTCACCTGTCATTCAACAACATCTTTGCCTCTGCACTTCTGCCTCGACTGACATCTCTGCCCAAACTCTTTGCCTTTAAATATGTCTGCTTGTGTCTGTATATGTGTGGATGGATATGTGTGTGTGTGCGAGTATATACCTGTCCTTTTTTCCCCCTAAGGTAAGTCTTTCCACTCCTGGGATTGGAATGACTCCTTACCCTCTCCCTTAAAACCCACATCCTTTCATCTTTCCCTCTCCTTCCCTCTTTCCTGACGAAGCTACCAGGGGTCGCGAAAGCTCGAAATTTTGTGTGTGTGTTTGTGTGTTTTTTTATTGTGCCTATCTACCAGCGCTTTCCCGTTTGGTAAGTCATGGAATCTTTGTTTCAAATATTTATTTAATTTCACTACACATGGCATCTATCTTTTCTGCAGCAAGGATGCTTCTGCAGCTTTACATTTCTCATTGGTTGTTTCAACTTAACCAGGTCCCATCCATAATCTTATTTTCCAGCCTTTCAACAATTTCTTCAGCTGTAATCTACATTTCATGACTAATAAACTATGGCCACAGCCTAAATCTGCTTCTAGAAATGTTTTGTATCTTAAAATCTGGTCTGTTAAATCTGCATAACCACTTTTTTCTATCAGTCTTAAGAATAAATAATTGAATTTAGTGGCAAGTGCAACTTGAAGCAACTATCCTTCTGATCTCAGAAAATGGACCTCATTTTTATTAGTGATACAATGTTTCCTTTTTATAGCACTCCAGATTCTTGTTTGCCAGTTTCAGTGAATTTCTACTTTTTAATATTTTTCATGCACAAAGTATGCTTTAAGTGAGTGTTTTTTAAATCTACAGATACTGAGCAGCTGTTGGAAAAACAAAATATAATTAATGCAACTTTCCATATGTACACAATGACAATATAAAATTAGAAATACAATTCAAAAATTTAAATCCAAGTTTCCATTATTTGAAAGAGAATATAATATAGAAAGAAGTTTGTAGTGGTGTCACTCGATGTTACTAAGAAAACCATGTACCTGGCACAACATTATTGTTGACTGCTACTACCCACTCACAGTCATCCCCAGGGGGCATGGCAGAGTGCGATGGCAGTTTGTGGGCAGACATCAAGGAAGACAGACTCTGGAAGGAAGAATGCCATGGGACCGCATGCTGCACAAAAACAGCAGCAGCATATGCAATGGTCAGCACAGGACACAGCCAGATTAATGCAGACATCATCAAGCTGGACTAGCAGGTTGTGCCTTTGTATTGGTGTCCACAAGAAGACAGCAGTTCATAGTCAGGACACATTTGTGATTGGGAAGCAGGAATAGTCGTCAGAGTTTGGACAACTAGATTATGGTGTTGCAGTGTGTGTCAGGATAGGTGCAGTTCACTTCATTGACTTTGTTGTTGTATGAAAGCACAGCAAGACCATGATGAATTTGATTATGCCAAAAACTGTTAATAATTTTACATGGCATGGTCATAGTGGCATAGAGTGTAACATTTTTTGTTGTGAAATTGTAAATATGGTGAGGCCCTTGTTTGATGACAGTGAACTACAATAATGATTGTGTCTTTTGTTCATCTGTATTTTCTGATACTGTGTCTTTGCTTATCTGCTTTTTCTTAAGCAATATGAAAAAAACATATGAAATTTTTGAGGAATTGGCTACAAAACAGTTTGTAACATAGAATTTAATACTTTCAGAATGACAGCAGAGATGGAATTCTTCTGACACAGGGAGGAGAATGTTTCAGTTTAATTCTGATGGAAAAGTAATGCTATATATAACACATTGTAAGCCAAGTATGAGACTAGTCCACTATCTTTCTGTGCATGGACCAAAATTCTACATACCTTGATAGATCTGGTAAGAGCACAATGACCAGTTACGACACGTGAACTCGGCACACCAGAACATATACTATGGTAATGTCCCCTAGTTGAAGACATAGCAAGGGCTGCTAGACAGGCATTATGAGATTAAGTTTCTTATGGCATAATTAGAATAAAAGGGGACTCTAACACCTTAAACTTTATAGCTGATGCTGTCTCAGAAAAGGCAAGGCATAACTATAGCCGACAGACCCCACGGCAGAGATAAGCAAGGCCTGTATGCAATGCTAGGTGACAAGAGAGAACCCCAGTAGCACTACAGTCACTTGATCCAGAAGTGAAAGAGTGAAGGGAAGTGGCCACAGCATACTTTTCAAGACTGAAAGAATAAGTGAAATATGAGAGATCAACTCATATCTGTTGCCATGATACCTGGAGGCAACAAACTATCACTGGACCCAACATGTTGGCTGATCTAGTAGGGCACATAGAGGGAAATTAGATAAAATAGTTAATTGTTTGTGTGTGTGTGTGTGTGCGTGTGTGTGTGTGTGTGTGTGTGTGTGTGTGTGTGTGTGTGTGTTTATGCCTGCCCATCTCAGAATACAGCAAAGAGAAATAATGAACCAATGCAAGACATTTGGCTATTTAAGTGTTCTTCAAGGATCACTTGCCCTTACATCATCATATGAGCTCATAGCAGAAGTATTACTAGTAGTATTAGTATTAGTAACATAATTTTCAGTAGCAGTAGTTACTGAAGTAAAATGAAAGTGGTGGTGGTAGTAATAGCAACTTTTTTTATAATTGTATTAGTTATAGTGTTTGTTATTGTAGTAGTAGCATACGATTTTGTAACGGTACTCATAGCAGTAGGTACTAAGGAGACTTTGAATGCCACAAAATGGTAAAAAATCACATTTTCAGTTTTTAAGCTTCTAAAATAAGTTGAAATTTTCTGCTTAAAATGGTGCAATCTTTGTTAAGAAATTCTAATTGGATGTATTTTTATTTCTTTTTCAAAATTATATATGCGCTCAGGAGGTTCCAGCTTGTGATGTGTCCATATTTGAATCTTCACATTTCCAAAAACATCTGATGTAGAAGTCTGTGGATATTTCACTCTTATGTTGTAAAAACATTGTTATTTCCACTGGTACCATTGTGTTGGCAACTAGTTGTGTTTATAGTTCAGGGTTTGATCTGTGAGTTTCTGTTTTGAGTCGAGAGTTTTGATTGTCCCTCATTTGGAGGTTGTTATCTGTCTTCTTTTTACTTTTAGTGCTGAGTGCCACAGTTTCTATGATACCTAGGAGTGAATCATTATTTAAAAAGAATCGATTTACAGATGACGTCTGTGTAAGTGATTCGCCTTCAGCATCTGTTGATGACAGTGAAAGTTCTAATGTTTAACAAGAAAAAAGTCACTTGGAACAATAGATAATCTTTTTGAGTCATATGTTGGAACAGAAAAAATGTACTGGCATAGTGTGTTGGAAAGGGTGTTTGCAGTAGTGAAGAATCTAACAAATCGTGGATTTCCCCTACGTGGACATTTTGAAAGATTCCGTTCATTACATAATGGTCAATTTATGATGTCTTTTGAACTTATAGCCAAGTTTGATCCTTTTCTCGCAGAGCACATTGAATGATATGGAAATCCAGGGCAGGGACATACAAGTTATCTTTCTTCAATAATCTGTGATGAAATAATAGAGTTTCTTTCTAAACAAATAAAAAGAATTATCATAATTGAAATAAAACAGGCAAATATTTCTCTATAATAGTACATTCCACTGTGGACATTTCACATATTGATCAATTATCTTTCATATTTAGATATATGAATGAGAATGGTGAACCTGTTGAACGTTTCCTTCCATTTTACCAAACCCGGGACACAAATCCAAAAACTTGGCTGAAGCCGTACTAAAAGTCCCGTCTACAAATTCCATTGATATTACTGACTGTAGAGGCCAGTCGTATGACAATAATAGCAATATGTCAGGAACCTACACTGGTTTGCAGGCATGCATTAAAGAATGAAATCCAAAAGCGCATTATGTGCCTTGTGCAGCTCATTCTTTGAATTTAGTCAGCACTAGTGCTGCAACCAGTTGTCGGGAAGCATGATCATTTTTCAACGTAGTAATTTTTTCTCTGCATCTACACAGTGCTGGGATAAACTTCTTGCTTTCATGAAACCAGGAAGCAAAATGGTAAAAAGTTTATCAAAACCAAGTTGGTCAGCAAGAGAGGAAGCGTGTGTGTTAGTCTATATGAAAACTGGGAAGGCGTTATCAATGCCCTCACACATATTGCCATTAATACATTTGAAAAACTACTTTTAGCTTAGTTGAATCAACTTGGCAGACTAGAAACAGTATTCATGATGACAGTTTGGAAGGGAATACTCCAGAGATTTAATAGTGTAAATGTGAAATTGCGAAGTGTAAATACTGATAGTGCATGAATTGTATGAATCACTTGTAGGAGTTATTGCATCTGCTCATGGAATGTTCGACTATTATGAAAATAAATCTTTGCAAATCGTGACTGATATACACTATGAATCCATCTATAAAAGATCACGAAAATGCAAACTTCATGATAATGAAGAAGTGGACTCTTAAGTTTTTCTGACACTGTTGCACTCCTACACAGTTTTCAGTAACCTTAAGAACAGTTCACCTGACAATATTGCTGAACATGCAGCAAAACTCCAAGCATAATATGACACAGTTAGAGCCTTCCTTCCCTATTGAATGTGTACATTTTGCAGCACTTTTGAAATCTTCTGAGATTAGTGATATACCGGTTGAAAACAGTAAATTTTTATGGAAAGAGAGTTTACAATCCGTGTTTCTGAATGTTGACATTGCTTTTGGAATATTTCTATGTATGGCACTTACAAACTGTTCAGCAGAACGCTCATTTTCAGCTCTTAAAAGACTGAAATCATACCTACATTCCACTTTGTCTGAGGAGAGATTGAATGTCTTGTCCATTCTTCACATCGAAGCCAACCTCATAACTGTTAACCATCTGAACTATGATGATACGATCAATGAATTTTCTGCCATCAAAGCCAGACGCAAACTTTGCTGACTGGTAGTTTTAAAAATTTAAGATCATAATGTGATTTTTATTATAACTTAGAGGACTTTCAATGGATTTGCAAACTACGTATTACCTGTTTATTTTACAGTTGCCAAAGACAGAACGCATAAAGAAACCTCGTTATGTGTGGATGTGGCCAAAGGCACCCAACAATACTTAACAATATCTGAATGTCCCAGCCCACTTGGCACTGTACAGTCAAGTCATACTGATACTGCAGTATATTACAATTGATGCGTATTCTTGGCGTCTGCTGAAATGTATAGTTATCATGAAAATGTACATTATTGGAGAGCACGCTCAGATGAAAAAGTTTAAATAAATAACGTAGTTCAGTTCTGTCAATAAATACCTAAAAGCTTTGCTAATATCGTTAAAAAGAACTATGGTGAGACAACAGCTGCAATACAAAACTGTCCAGCCCGTACATGGATTGAAGGTATTGTGTACACTTTTATGCAGCATCTAGCTACACAGAGCCTAATGCTTTACACGTTAACTATTAGATTATAAAACAAATTTGATTTTTCCACACTAGCCTGTAAAATTATGTAATAGCCAATTTAATCTGTGTCTGTTTGTCTGTATTTAGTTATTAGTTCATGCACCGAAATCTCTGTTTCATTTTCATTTTTTACGCTTTCATACAGATCCGTGTATTAATACCAAACGTGTCCTATTTTTTCTGATACACATTCAAGTTATTAGATCATAAAATGACATTTTAATTTTGAATGCATTTCTGTAAAAGTGCGTATTAATTTCTAATGTATGACACATTCACTTCAATTTTTAGGTCGTAACACAACTTTTTTAATTTCATTTTCAACAGTTTCGTGTAAAAGAACATATTAAAATTAAAAGTGAATGTATAACAAAAATTTGTTGTCTCCAACACACTCTGCTGAATTTTTAGGCCATAAAAGAAAAGTTATTTTCCATATGTTCATTTCTGCTGTCTTTCAACAGAGGAATGTGTTAACACAATGCAGTTTTAAGTTCGTTTTATCCACTGCCATAAACCAAGTACAGTTCAGGAACCATATTACACTTTGACTGAGCATGACTAGGCCTTCAGAACAACGAATAGCAGAGTACGGAAGCAGCTCACAGCGCTCCCAACCAAAATGGCAGTTGTGAAGTGATCAGGTAATAGGGTTATAGTTATTATTTAAAACATGTATTTTTTTTTTTTTTGGGGGGGGGGGTGCATATAATATGGTGTGCCTAGGGGTGCAAAATTTTTAAATCCACCACTGCCAGCATCAGCTGTGCCAGTGTGAGAATCAACATCGACTCTCCTCCCGGGTCCATAGCAAGCTACACTTTCAATGCAAGATGACAACACGTAATAATTTTCTGCGTTACCAGGTCTTCAGCACCTGAAAAAAGTGCAAGTAAGCAAGACTCTGTATGCAGCTGAATTTAATACAAAAACAGCAAGGGCAGCAAGAAATTTCTAGGTGAAGTAGAAGAACCAGAAAATGACCCTGGTCACTTCTGATAATAGAGTAATAGATACTAGTGAATTCTCATAACATATCGCATTTTCTGGCATTTGATTAATAGTTTTACATGTATGTTTATCTCACAAACCACTAAACCAATACCATTCAAATTTTCAGAAATGTGATGAAACAGTATAAAAAGGACATTGAACTAGAGTGATGATAATAACTGGCTTATTCTCTGAATCAGGGACACTTTTGTTAAATTTTTCCCAATAAAAATGGCTTAACAGTAAAAAATTCATAAATATTATACCGACAAAAAAGACATTGGTTATAGTTCAATGAACTAATGATATATGCTGAAAACAGCTGCCAAAATTTCAAAGTTCTCAGTATCACAGCTCCAGAGGAGAAAAGTACATAAAGTTAGCAAATTTAACATTGGCAAGATATGGCATTCCAACACCCCTTATGATAACTGTAAAATCAGTCATGATAATCTGAAATAATGAAAACCCATGGCTCTTTTTCTGCCACAGTAAAAGAAAACCTTATTGGGCTTGGAAAGAGATGCCATAGGTAAACCACATATAGACTAGTGAAATGTTAGATTGAGAGTAGGAGAAATAAATAAATATAAGAGAAAAATAATATTACCTATGCACTAAACAAATTTCAATGATCAGAAGGGAAAAAAAATTAATGAAAAGAAAAATAAATAGACTAACATGAGAATTCACTCATAAGTAATACTATACGCAATGGTCTATTGTTGTTACCAAGAAAGAAGCTATATTGTTCTCTTGTGTTGTGACTGATCATTAAATTGAACATGGGTAGAAATAAGATCTCCATTCATTTTGAAGCCTTCTTGTACAGTCATTCTGGACCGAACCTAAACTATATTTTTAAATAATTTATGATGTATTTCAAAGTTCTGTTGTGTAATATTGTTGTTCATAAGGAGATAAGCATATCATATTTCTTTTTGGGCAGCACATTGTTTCAATCTCTTTGTATCATTAGATTCCTGAAATTATTATTATTGAAACTGAAATTGTGTGAAAAGGCTCTGGTGTTGTAATGTATTACTTAATAAATGAAATAGTAATTTAAACCCACACTTGCACAACCTCTAGCCAAACTGTACTCCACCCAAACCTGTACCACAATTTGGTAGCAGTATGTGGTTATGCACTAGGCCCGAGGGTGCCCACAGAAGTGTCCATTTGACGGAGGGCCCTTACAAGCAATGTGGCAAAGTTAACCCAAAAGCCATATGGTGAGGTAGCAGCTGAACGTAAGTAAGGAAATTCATTTGGCTCTGAATACTTAAACAGGCTGCAGGTTCAGGCTACTCATTATGTCAACAGGGTAAACAATTAAATATTTTAACTAAGGAAGGATCAAGCAAGGAGGTGCTAAATGAACTATAATGTAGGTTGGGAATGGTAGACGTCACTATAAGTGAAATGTTGTCAGCATCATCTCTGCAAGGCAGTACAATGCATTTGAATGTGATACAAAGAGACAATGTTAATCAGGTAGGGGGGGGGGGGGATACAGGCACCAAGGTTTGAAAATAGTAGCTTGTTTTGAAATAATCTGTGACCTTATGAGAATCTTTCAGTCTCTCCTTATGGGCATGGCATGGGATGTCATCCAGTGACTGCAATGGATAAAAAGGAATACCAGGCCAGATCCCCTCCTAAGTCAATATTATCATTTTCTTGGTGTTAAATAGTGCCTCACTACACTGGTTGCTGTTCTTATAGTGTTTGTAATACTTGTTTTTTTATTGTAGTTGGGTGGTTGTCATTCCCTCTTTTTTGGTAGGTGTGGCAGCTGGTTTGAAGGGGTGGTCTGTGCCATGAAATTGCATGACAACATTTCTTGCCCTCTCTGCTGGTCATGCCAGCATGGTTTAGGCACACAAGTCTCACCAGAGGGCATGTGCGGAAGCAATTTCACAGAGGCAGCACTGACTTGAAGCATGTTCTGGCTGCACGACACAGCAGAGGGGCACTCTACAGCACAGTCAGTAAACAGTGGCATTGCCTTGCTACAGTACCTGAGGCCATTATGGACAGCAGCTGACACATTTTGGGGCAGTGTCTGGTCCTTGTATGGGGCACTTGTCACACTTGTTACGTTCAGAGAATCTGGTCCACAGAGTCATTGTGCAATGCAGATTTCAGTAAGAAGTGTAAGTCAACAGTAAGGAATCATCTTGAGACAGTGCCATAGGCCATTGTGCATCAATGGTGGACTAGTTGTGGAGTAGTGTCAGTGCCTTGTTGAGATGCTGGTCAGACTTGCTTACCATTGGCATGATTGGCCAAGGCAATGGTTGCAGTCACACACGTGAGGCATGGAATAGTGGGCTGATATTACATGGCAGCCAACAATCAAGACTAACCCTGAAGAGGAGACCATTGTGGAACCGAGAGTAGTGCAGAAACAGGAGCAGTGTATTGCAACAGTGATCATGGGGAAAGGCCAACTGTAATGCAGACATCATCATGCTGTGGCAGCAGATGGCATCTTCAATTTGGTGTCTAGGAGGAGACAGCAGCTTGTAGTCAGTGATAAACAATGGCGGAGAAGTTGGTTACAGCAAGACAGTGCAGGGCACAAAGTGACACAAGCTATTGTGAGGCCTCTTTGCTATGGGAAACATGGGTAGCTGTCAGTGTTTCGCCAAATAGATCACAGTGTGGTGGTGTGCAACAGGATAGGTGAAGTTGGCACTATCAAGTGTTTTGTATAGTATGGCCATGGTGACAAAGAATGTTACTGAATGGTGGGCTCCATGTGGTTCCCAAGTTGTGCAGTGATCATAAACCATAAAATTACCAAATAAGCAGCAACCAGTCACTAAATCATGTTTCCTTTATTTACTTTTGCAAATCAATTTCAACTGATTAACAGCCATCATCGGTGCTACAAAAACAAGAATAAAAATAAAAATAATTAATAACAGTGACCAAATGAATAAATGTACACAAAGCAACGTAAAACCAATGAAATGTATATAGATGCATTAAACTATTTAGAATTCACATAGAAATTTACCTTTCAATGAAAATGTGCCCTGAGTAATAACACTGTCTTAAGCAGATGTCAAACATAAAGTGATACATTGAGAATTGACTATGACAACGAGAAACCATAAGGGGGGTGCTGCAAAGCAAACCCATCCTCTATGTGAAAAGATACAGCTAAAATAAAAATGAGAAGAAGAAATGACATACAAAGTGAGGTAAAATATAATGATAAAATACTGAAATATTTACAAAAATGGATATAGTGACAAAGATTTTGTCAACCACATAGTACAGTTTTATATGCCAAGAAGCGATTGTACAAATTAGTGAAAAAGCAACAAACATAGGTGAAAGGCACACCATAGAAAAAATTTTAAAAAGTTTTAAAATAATTTATCATATTATCGAAGAGCAAAAGTTAATCACAATGCCAAAACGTAAAACGGTGTTCGTATCCATCTAGCATACATTTAATGATATTCAGGAAGATTGGTATTTTTTTTTTATTTAATTATTTTTTATTTTTTATTTTTTATTTTTTTTTTTGCCTCCGGCAGATGGTGCCACATTGCTGAATGCACATGTAAAGTAAACTAAGTTGAGATAAGAAAATTACAAACATGAACGAAACAAACATATTAAAGAAACAAGACCAAATGCAGAAATAAAGTGCTAGCACACTTCATACATGGGAAAATTAACACAGGAGGATGAGGACCCATAAGAGGGTGGCAGGTGCTGGGCAGATGCGACAGGGAGTGGGGAAAGGCCGAGGAGGGGTATACAAAAGGACTTGGGGGAGAGAGGGGATATGGTTTGGAGTTATGTCTCATGATATGCGAGCACACTGTAAGAGCCCCTACGAGTTTTCAATTCATCCTATCGAGCCTGTGTAATTTTCCCACGTATGAAGTGTTCTAGCACTTTATTTCTGCATTTGGTCTTGTTTCTTTAATACAATTGTTTCATTCATGTCTGTAATTTTTTATCTCAACTTAGTTTAATTTACATGTGCATTCAGCAATGTGGCGCCATCTGCCGGAGGCAAAAAAAAAAAAAAAAAAAAAAAAAATACCAATCTTCCTGAATATCATTAAATGTATGCTAGATGGATACGAACACCGTTTTATGTTTTGGCATTGTGATTAACTTTTGCTCTTCGATAATATGATAAATTATTTTAAAACTTTTTAAAATTTTTTCTATGGTGTGCCTTTCACCTATGTTTGTTGCTTTTTCACTAATTTGTACAATCGCTTCTTGGCATATAAAACTGTACTATGTGGTTGACAAAATCTTTGTCACTATATCCATTTTTGTAAATATTTCAGTATTTTATCATTATATTTTACCTCACTTTGTATGTCATTTCTTCTTCTCATTTTTATTTTAGCTGTATCTTTTCACAGTGAATGCTTAGCATTACTCACTAACCTTGACCACCCTTCGCCAACTGATCAAATCAAAAGGACCAGGCAATCTCACCCATGGGGTCATTCTGCCCCATGGCAATGCAAAGCCTCATATGGCAAACACAGTCGCAGCACTCCTGCAGAGATTCAAATGGTAGGTTTCGGCCACCCTCCATACAGTCCAGACCTCTCTCCCTGTGATTCCGCCATTTTTGGTCCCCTTAAAAAGGATCTGAGTGGCAAAACAATTCACCTCAGACAATGACGTCCAGCTGTACGTGCGGAACTGGTTAACATCACAGCCCCAAGAATTTTATGAGACAGCCATTCATTGCCTTGTGTCACAATGGGACAAGTGTCTCAACAGCCAGGGTCAATACTTCTAACATACAGATACTGGTTTCTGTAATTATGCCTCCAGCTCATTTCTTTTTGTACAACCCTTATAGTTCAATAAAGTGAACACTAATATAAGCCCCTGCTTGCACGACCCCTAGCCAAACTTCATTCCACAGAAAACTTATACCACATGACTTACACAATTTATGAGCAACAAGCAGCTATAAAAATTGTTTCTCTAGTAATGTATTTTATAATATAATATTTACTGCTGCTATACTATATTTTTGATGTCTGGGTAAATCTGTATGTACCAATAAGAGCAACAGTACTGAAAAGGCTTGCATATGCATTAAACTCATGAAACTTTATTAAATGTAAGGTATAGCAGCTCAGATTCCAAAGATTGTTTTGAAGCTTTACCAGGTAGAGTCCTTTTGAAGGTTGTATGCTGTTCCCTTCCTGTGACCTTTAAACTGACTTACCCAGCCAGTTATAGGGGGAACCTAAAGTTTAGTGTGGATTCTGAAACATGATGCAGCTCAGCATTTTTCATGCCAACTAATATTTCCAGAGGTGTAAGAAGTGATAAGTGATAGATAAAAGACCTAGGATTGGCCAGGGATTGAACACAACTCATTTGTACATGTAGTCCGTCACATTACCACTGGGCCACCAAGCCAGTATTAATAAAACAAAATTGTTTGCAAAAAACTAATCAGGTAGTTATCAAAATGAAAAAATCTAATTTCACCAAAAGAAAATATTTACATTACAAAATGGCGAATCCATTTCATAACACCCAGCCCAGCTGCAGGTTGCCTATCTAATGCCTTCCAGGAGCAACAAAAATTTGATTTTCAATACTTCATATACAAGTAAAATTCTCAACCTTTCAATGGCTATCTCCACCACCATTGTCAGGAGTGAAACCACTGACTGCCATGGCTGTCACAGTTTTCCACTTACATAGGCACAACTGCAGCCTCTGCCACCTATCAGTGAGGCCGAAATGACACCTGCAGGAAGTGAGTAGGACAGTCTGAAGAAGTTCCGAATGACACCAGATGGCATGAGGGGCTGGCACCACATTTGAAACTGCCACTCCTGTTACCCTACAAGTGTCAATAATCTGTCTTTTCTTCCTTTTGATATCCAAAGCCCGCCCACATGTCCTACTAATTGCGTACCCCTGGTCTCTGTTAAAATTATTGCTGTTCAGTCTAATCGTGCCTGCTCCTTTATAATGGAATCCCAATATGTTGATGCACAAGCCAGTACATTCACACTTTCAAACCATATTTTTTGTTCACTTCCCAGGCAATCCTCAGCTAAGGCCAACTTATCAAACTCCTTTTCTTTAATAAGTTGCTTTTGCTCAATTAAACTCTTTGCATTTGTGCAAATTGTCAGACCTATATAGATGCTGCCAAATTCACAAGGGAACCATACGTCCCCAGGCACATGAAGAGCTATGTCATCTTTAACAGGGCACTGCATATCTTGTATCTTGGAAGCAGGTCAGAATGCTGGTCTCAGTCCAAGTCTCCACATCACACATCCTAACTTGCTGCTCGTTACCCCACGGTATGGAAGGAAAGCATATGGCTTCACCGCTCCTGCTGATTCACAAGGCCTCCTCGTTTGGTGGCACCTGAAAGTGTCAGCAATGTCTCTCGTACTATAACCATTCTTCCTGAAAATGTTTCTCAACTGATGCAATTCAAACTGTAGGAGATTTCTGACAGAAATAACTTCTGCTCAGTGTACTAATGAGTTCAGGACTGCTTTCTTGTATGAGGATGGAGAAAATTATTGACATTCAAGTATCGATCAGTGTGCATCAGTTTCTCATACATTGAATGACCAAGCTGCCTTCCTGCCTCCCTGTCAACTAGAACATCCAAGGACAGTAGCTTGGCAGCTACCTACTGGTAAACTTAATGATGGAATGGACACCATTCATATGATTAACCAACTGCTGGAGTGCATTTTCACTGTGAGGCCATATCAGAAAAGTGTCAATGGCATACCTTAGGAAGCAAGATGGATGCAATGCCATAGAGTTCACAGCCCGTTCCTCAGAGTACTCCATGAAGAAATTTGTGACTGCTGGAGACAGTGGGGATCCCATTGCTGTGCCATCCATTGTTTCAAAATATCATGATACAGGAATTATGTTGCCATTAGAAAATGATGGAACAACTTGACAATTACAGGTGGAAACTGTTGGGCCGAATGATTCAGTGTGCCTCATTCTGACCATGCCAGGCCTAGCAGTCAGTGGTTTTACTCCTGATGGTGATGGCAGAGATAGCTGCCAAAAGCTTGAGAATTTTATTCAAATTGATATGTCTCAAAAATAGAGACAATTTTACTCAGACATGATGTTGCAAAAGACTCTTAGGACAATATTTGAAATAGTTATTGACCAATTTAAGAATTTAAATTACTGTCATAATCTGCTAATTAAGAGGTACAATCTTATGTTACAGGTTTAACACTGTGAGACAAATATTACAATTAGGAACTGTGTGTATGTCTTGAACCAGCATAAATGATCACACACAATTATCCAGACCACATTCATCCAGTACTTGAGGATGAGAGCACTCAGTGAGTTGCAACAAACTTTATAAATAACTTCAAACTTCTAAAAACATCTTCTTGCTACACTGCCTCCCTCTTCCCTCCCCCATCCCCACCCCAAAAAAATAAAATAAAATAAATGATGATAAAAGTAAAAAAAGTTTATAGGTTACTACATTCTTGCTGTGCAGTAAAACTACTGCAAGAGGCATGACAGTTTCATTTATTACTTCTTTACTACTGAGTTCACAATACATTTTGCAGATGGTATCTAGATATACAACTGAATGTACTGGACAATCATATCATTGTACAACACATAGTTCATAGGATATGATAGCATACACAATGAGATGTGTGTAAATTAGCTTTTGCTTAAAACAGAGTGCAAATGATCTAACTATACTCATGCAGTGTTTGATGATGAGAGCACTTAGCAATTTACAACAAAATTTAAACACCATATTTTTAAAACTTTTCTTGGTTATGTACTTAATATCAAATATGTAACACATTAACTCATTGGTAAAGTAATCAGAAGTTTGGAGCCGTTTTCTACATTTGAGTTTCATTCTTTAAAGAATCAGGGGTTTACTGGTTTTTGTGTCTGTGATTTTTCAGTTTAGTGCCCTAAATTTAACAATGGCTTGTGAAAAATGTGTGCCTCAGTGGCCAATTTGCAAAGTACTGCACTATAAATCTCTGGGTATGGGATTCAAGGCCTCAGATCATCCATGATTTCTTTCCATCACTTACCACTTATTGCATCTCTGGTAATGATTTCTATATGAGAAATATGCTGTGCTGCTCCATGGTTCTGAGTCAATTTTAAACTGTAGGTCCTCCCTATACTAGGCTCAGAAAGCCACTTCAAAAGTTACAGGAAGGCAAGTGCATATCATTTCAAATGGTCCACGACTTTTAAAATTCTGTAGTGTTCAAAGTAATCTTTAGGTTGATGATAGTTTTTGCTTTGTTAAAAGATTTTTGTATCTAATTATGCCAAACCATTTCCAACTTTGAAAAATGTGAAACTAAAAACAAAATTGTATACTTACCTTATACGATAGTCACTTATCTCACATCTAACCAGAAACTGATTTTAAACTGATCTACAATCATGGAACATAACTGGAACAAAGAGTCTGAAGCAGTATCTCTCTGATGCATAATTCTTAACTTGGTACACTTTTAATAACATCAACAAATAATAAAATGTAAAATAGCTATGTTTACGGAAAACATGCACACATAAAATGAAGAAATAATGGTGAATACCTTTTTTCTCAGTAAGATTGTCAACAGCTTTTACTGCTGATCGATATGAAGGTAAATCAGTTTTCTTCATTTTTGGAAAGTCTGGGGGAACCCATGTCAGTCCCAAAAGTTCTTCATGAATAAATTTGTCTGCTGCCAGAATCTGATGAAAAAGTAAGCAACATTCAGTATGTGCTTAAAAAAGTTCATTATACATGCTTGGGTTAATACTATATAAAGGTGTAGTGAATAATAATGATTATAATTATTATCGTCTCCTCACATTTTGCAGTTTAGCTTATATATTACCTCATAATATGTAAACAAAACCTATGTACTAGAATCAGGCATTACAATTCAAGCTTTGCTATAGCTGTGTGTGGCAAAACAAAACTGATGCCACTTTAACAGCCTTTTATAATGTGTTATTTTGTCTCAGTACTGTAAGGAAATACTAGCAGTGAGTACACAACAAATTCCAAGCTGGCATTCAAATATAGTGTTATTACAAAGAAAAGTTTAGATGCTTTCAAAATTAAAGTGTCTTACGTGGACTGGCACCAAATGATGCATTCAGTTGCATTTTCCAGACCCTTTAAGTCAAATTTGATGGAAATTTTCCACTAAACCCAAGGGATATCAAACTGCCAAATCAAAATGCACACAGAAAACTGTCAAAACAAAGAGGTACTATACTCCTACACTAGCTAAAATAAAATGCTTTGTCCAAATACTAAATGGTAAGATCAAAGTAGCTAAAGATAATGATACTGCAGTTATGTACTGATCAAAAGAATCTGCAGAAAGGGAGTACAAAAATCAAAGAAGGAAAGCAGTTCCATATTTATTGAATAGGCTCACGATCCTTGCAGGCAGCATGGGATCTGGTTAACTAACAAAGCAAGAGGCCCACCTCTTGCTCTAATTCTTGCAGTCCAAATTAATTAAGTGAATATTTTATAAAGGTAATGGAGAACACAGTACATGAAATTTCTGACTTTAAAATAGATCATGCAGTTGCTGTGAAATCTGTGAATAAATGCAGCATGGGCGTTTGAAAGAAAGAGTATCAAAAGGACATAATAAAAATGGTGAGAAACAACAAACCATTAGAGTGTCCTGATATTTACAGCATGTTCTATATTACATTAAAAACTATAATCTGTGAAACTGCACAACGACTGACAAATGTAATAAATAAATGCTTCCATACTGGGGAATTTCCAGAATTCGTAAAAGTAGCAGCCACAGTACAAGATTACAAAGAAGGTAATCCATATGAAGTGTCATGCTAGAAACCCATGCCTATAACACCAGCATTAGCTAAGGTGATGAAGTCCATATTGAAACATCAATTATTAAGTTGTTTTGAAGGAAGTAAACTCATGAAGGAACAATTTATGTTCCCTTCTATACTCCTAACCAAGGGGCATGCATGCCTAAGTGGTATGCTAGTTAAGAAAAATGACAATGACGGAGTGTGCTGGAAGAGCTGCAAGGGCTGGTTCCTGCATATTAATCCAAAAGGTAATGACTACGGTAAAATTCATGAGCTGATTCCTCTTAATCAAGGAGGGCACTTCTCGGGATGGAGGCCCTGGACCAAGCAGATTGTGAATGGCTTACAGCCTTTGTTCAGCATTGTCTGGCAGCATGGGAACACCTACTTCAATGGCGCACTTGGCAGCAAAGGGGTGCCAAAATGGCCACTGCACTTTGCACTATTTGCGGTACACTGCATGCAGTATTCCAATTACTGATTCCGGGAGGATGACCAGGAAAAGAGTCCATAGCACTGGTACTTTGAGAGCTTAGTAAGGCATTTTATTGTCTCCCACATAAGGCCCTGTTTGGCATCAGGCTTTGTGCACCCATAGTCAATAGAAGCACTTCAAGAGATGCAGCTCAGTGAGGTGGCATGGAAAAATGCAGTAGCACTCCACTTGTTAAATAAACTGTGACAGAACACTAACACCAAGTGAAGGATAAGAATTCTGCCTTTCACACACACCCCGATGGATGGAGGTACAGTGCTCACCATGACGTTGCAAAGGTATTGGTCACAGTTGGGCCATGTAGCCGTGGAGCCGCTGCATAAAACCTGGTATGGTGCTATCAGGAGGGAGTGGGGTTGCTTCAAAAAATCGCCAGGAATGGCAAGTGGCTGTCCATATGCCACCTTGGCAGCAGCAATTCCCAGGCCAGTTTTGTGTGTGATCTGCAGGCCTAGAAGCACCAGGGTTAGGGCGGCAGACCATCCAGAAGAATAATATGTGAAGTGGGCTTTAAGAGCATGGTGAAACTACTGCACCATACTTTTAGCTGCAAGGTGGTAGCTGGTGGTATGGTGGAAATTGGAGGGATGGGTGGCTGTCAGAGAGCAGGAGGAGGCCATCGTGAAGTGGTGCCCGCAATCTGTAGTGATGTTGCGTGGGCAACCAAAGCAGGACATCCATATTGAAACGAAGGCTGCAGCCACAGTTTTGGCTGAAATGTCTGTGAGAGAGGTGGCCTCCAGCCTGTGAGTAAATCTGTCAATAATTGTCAGCAGATATCAATATCCATTGTAGGAGAGTATTGGGCCAATAATGTCGTGGTGAATGTACATGAACCAGCGTTGTGTTGCAGAAAAGGCGGATTCAGGAGAGTGGATGTGCCATCTGACCTTGGGGTGCTGGAATGGAACCCAGGACTGGGCCCATTTGCTGCAGTCACTTTGGATGCCTGTCCAGATGAATCATTGTCTCATGAGAGTGGCGGAAGCGTGGACACTTGGGTGTGCTATGCAATGGATGTGGTCATATGTTGATTTTCAGAAGGCAGGTGGAGGAAGGGGTAGAGGCGAATGTTGGGGCCATCAGGTTGTGAAGGACCCATGAGGATGTTGCATCAGATCTGGAGCCAGATATGGATCTTAGCTGGATGCTGAGACTAGAGTCTGCATTCGAAAGGGTGTGGACCAGGTCCAGGTCCCCCTCTTGAGCAGTGGCCTGGGCATAAGTGTTGGATAATGGTGCAGGAGTGGCTAAGGCAATCTGCCACAATGTTATCGATGGCAGTGACCTTGTGGATATCAGTAATGAATTGTGTGATACACTCCTGTTGTATAAACTGTCAAGATGAGCTCTGTCAATGTCTTTCCTGCAAAAACCAGAGGCAAGGGGGCAATGGTCTGTGAAGATCATAAAGACGCATCCCTTGACTGAAGATCGGAAATGGCAGACAGCTTCATGGATTTCAAGCAGCTTTTGGTCGTATGTGCTCCAGCAGCAGTGCTTAACACAGAGTTTGGACAAAAAGAATGCAAGCAGTTGCCAGGTGCTGTCCATGTGTATTTGGAGGACGGCACCGACAGCCATCTGGCTCACTTCTGCCACTATCACGAGAGGGTCATTGGGATGACGATGGGCCAAAAAGGCCACAATGGTGAGCCCCCCCCCCCCCCCCCCCCCCCCGCCCATTTTTCTATTAAAAAAAAAAAAAAAAAAAAACAAAAAAAAAACACCCTCTCAATCATCACCTGGGGAAAAAAAACCTCTCAATCATTACCTGAGTCCAAGGGACCAGCTTGTTCCCCTTGTTTTTATTGTCTCGCAGTACTGTAGTAAGAGGCTCTTTGGTGGCAGCAGCGTCCTTAAGGTGGTGATGGAAGAAGGTGACCATGCCAATCAAATGCCAGAGGCCTCTGAGGGTAGTAGGGTGTGGAAACTCCACCACTGCCTGTATTGTCTCCGGGAGGGGGCGAGGGACTAAGTGCCTGAGAAATTCGAACTCACTCACCCGAAAAACAAATTCTGTCATGCCGAGGATCACTCCAGCTTTCTGCAGATGGGAAAAACTTTTGTATAGGTGATGATGATGCTCAGTAGCATCTCTGAAATAAATGAGTATATCATATAGGTAGGTGAAACTCCCAGGGCACCCTGGAGGATGTTGCCCAAACATCACTGCCATATTTGTGCAACACTGCAGAGGCTGAATGTCGTGAATGCACTCTCAGACAGGCTGAATGGTGTGATTATTACTGTTTCCTCAATGTCCTCTGGGGCAACTAGGCTTTGTGTGCTCACAATATGGCGCCATTGTAGATGTGAAGGAGTGGGACCAGATAGTGGTCAGGGGTGGTGTGAATGTTGAGTTTACAGTAATCACCACAAGGGCATTAGGAACTGTTCTCCTTGGGGGCAAGGTGAAGAGCCAAAGCCCAGTGGCTTTTGGAAAGGTGAAGTAGACTGTCAGTGAGCTCCTTTTGTGCAATTTTGTGCTTGTGAGGAGGAAGGGACAACAGTAGATGCAATGTAATGCATAGCATCATGCTGGACGTTATGGGGGCATTGGATGGCTGGATGAGGAGGGAGAATTCTCCAAGGAGCATAGTATATGGGTCTGAAACTGCACATGTTGAGGTGGGAGTTGCAGTGGGCGGTCCTACCAGAGGTGCCATCAACTAAATGGCTATTCGCTACATTGGCCAGTAGGCTGTAATGACCATGGAACGCCTACTGCTGGTAGCTGCTGGGGTTTGGGGATCAGGAGCACTGAGGCCTGCAGCCAGGTTCATCCTCACCAAACCTCTGGTGGTATCAGCAAGCTGTGCCTAGTTCACAGTGGTTGTGGTTGTCAGGGGAGCAGTTGGAACTACGCCGGTTGTGTGACCGTTTTTGTCTGGGCTGGCATCACATGTGTGAGGGTGGTCAGCGCCTGGAGGTGGGTGCATGAGGTGTAGGCAGGCAACACTGGCAATAACTGCTGCCATCTCAGAGCTCAGGCGCACCAGAAAATGGTAAAGGATGGGGACCTGCGTGCTGAGCAGAGGGTCATTAGTGGCAGAGGGAGTGAGTGATGTCGCATACTTTGTGGCTCAGAGAGGGATGGGTGAAAAGCCAGCTGGAGATGCAGGGTGGTAGCCAGCATTCCATACTGCAGCCATTGGAGGGGGGGGGGGGGGGGGGAGAGGAGTTATGGTTTTGAACAGTTTATTGGCAAAGACAGTTGTGTCGCCTAACGATAAGTGGGTGTATGAGGCCAGGGCAGCCTGTATGGAGTCCAGAAGGCGCAGAAGCCAACAGTTTATGAGCAGGGCCTTTGGGGAGGATGTGCGGTTCGGTGAGTGCTCAGATGTGATGTAGCAACAGGGAGAGGAGGGAGTGGCACACATCATCACACTGCTTGGACAATAACGAATTACGTGACAGTTGGAGCTCTCAGGACACGAAGCTGGCTATGATGCAAATAAACAATGTTTTCAGCCTTCAGTTGCAAGGTAATTTTACTCGTTTACCTAGGTTTCCATTCCAGTAATGGAATCTTCTTCAGAACCTATAAATTAAACCACATATGGACATATATTAGTCACTAAAATGCATTATCAGTCTAATGATTGAATAATGAAGAAATTGTGATACTTACAACAATGAAATTATTTTGTGAGCCAAACACTGGCCATGTCACAGATTAAAAATTAAAACATTAAAGACGCATAATCATAAGATTATATCAGTCAAAATTAAAACCATTAGGGCGAACGTAGACGGAGCTGCGCCGGCCATAAATCAGGACCACACGTAAGCGGCTCGAAAACTAGGCGTCGTGAGCCGTTACGCGGCGAGGCTCGGCCGCGGCCAAGCGCATGCGCAAGCGCAAGCGCAGGGGCGAGAGACAAACTGTCTCAAAATTACTTAGAGCAAATATACATATAAACAAAATGTAACTGAAAGCTGTCTTACAATTGGACATACCTATCTATTGGTATAGCAACATTAAACAATTTACCTGAGAACAAACTACAAAGCCAAGGTATATATTTTTTTTTTTTTTTTTTTTTTTTATATATATATATTATAGTAAGAGGGGGTAGCCCCGCTACAGTAACTAACAATTAGTGTCAAAACCATGCGTGCTGAGCATAAAATGTCTTTAACATAAAAAGGCCTTAGCAACTATGTGTCATTACCAAGCATATAAGGAAATACAAAGACACACATGTACAATCACATTATAATAAAGGGACAAAGCAGATAGGGAAACAGCATCGGCCATTCGAGGCAGACTGTGGGTCAACTTCACTGAAGTAAAGGTTGAAATCCTTCGAAATAACTTCTATTCTTTAATTGCAGCTGATCATTAAGTAAGTTGTCCCTATCAATACTAAGATGTTTAAAAATTTGCAATTCTTCGAGGGTGTCTAGCCTGCATCCCTTTACTTCATTATGCAAAAGCTCTGCGTCTTTTAGAGGCTTAGGAGCATGCGCCTTTTGGACCAGATGTTCAGCAAATGTAGATCCTCGAGTTCCATCACCGCTTTTTGTCGGCAGGTGCTCTTTAAACCTAACAGACAGGGCCCTTCCTGTCTGGCCAATGTAATAAGAAGGACATTCAGCACACGTGATTTTATATACACCTGACAGCGATGATTTATCATTACCTTTATCCAGAGAATGAACTAGGTTCTTTTTTAGGTTGTTAGTGGTAGAGTATGAAACTTTACACCCTAGGTTTTTTAATAAACGACCTACCTTATAGGATATGTTACCTATAAAGGGAACTGATATGTATTTCGTTGCCTGGTGTTGATTGTGAGTATCTGAACTGGAAAGGGTGGTAGTCTTCTTTCGTGTTTTTTTATTGAACAACTGTCTCACTATACTGGGATTATATCCATTATTCTGAGCGATGTTTTCGAGGACTTTTAATTTGTTTTGTAAGTTGATTGGCGAAAGCGGAATGGAAAGAGCTCGATGGATACTCGAGTGAAAAAAGGCCATTTTTTTTTTGGGCCTGAGGATGGGTGGAATCAGCTGGGATGATGATGTCGGAATAGGTTGCTTTCCGAAAAATTTTGAAATCTATTTTGTTGCCAATAATGGATAGCGTCAGATCGAGATAGTCTAAGGTCCTATCAGCTGTCTGATTTTCTTGTGTGAAACTGATTTTTTCATGTAGGTTATTGAAAGTGGTAAATAACAGTTCTAGCTCTTCATGGGAACCTTCAAACACAAACAGCAAGTCATCTACATATCTCGCATAGAATATTATATTATTTGCCAAATCTGGATAATTCCGAAAAAACATCTGCTCTATTGAGTTTATAAAAATATCTGACATGATACCAGCTAACGGGCTGCCCATAGCTAGACCACAGGGTTGCGAATATATTTTATTATTGAAATAGAAATAATTGTACTTGAGGGTGGTGCGTAACAGAACCATTAGTTCATCGATCTCAGGGGCCGATAATTTTTTATGGTATCGCAAATTGGTTTCTATAATGTCCATCGTCTGTTCAACAGGCACATTGGTGTATAAATTTTTAATATCAAATGATACGAGTTTTGTGATGTCAGAACAGGCTAAAGTTTTAAGTTTGTTGGCCACGTCTACCGAATTTTTGACGGAGAAATTTTTTTCAAACACAAAATTCTCTTTCAATTTACGGTGCAGGAACCTAGCTAGTTTGTGGTATGCACTTTTGGTACTGTCAACGATCGGCCGGATGGGATGGGAAATTTTATGAACCTTAAACTGGCTTCTCAAAATAGGTGGTTTCGGATTCATGTTTATAAGGCATTTTTTATAAAACTCGCCGATTAACTTTTTTGTACCGCTAAGAGCTGACCTTATCTCTTTTTGGATCAGGGTGTGGGGTCCACCTCGATTGGCACGATGCCATTTTCCTCAAAAAACATTTCCGTTTTACGGATGTATTCGCTTTTGTGGGCGATAATTAGGGAATTGCCTTTATCGGCCTTAGTTATCAGTGCTTCATTATTTTTAAGCTTAAGATTAATGCTCTTCAACGTTTGATGTACAGTAGAAACAGGATTTTGAACAGAGTAATCTTTTTGGACAATTTTACAGGCGTCATAAGCTATTCTTGTTTGCGCATTTTTTGCTATTTTAGAACAATCAAGCCCAACTTTGAGGTCGACAATTAAATTTTCTACACTTTGAGAAGTACATTTAGGTTGTACATTAAACTTGAAACCTTTACATAAAAGCTCGTTCTCAGCTTTGGAGAAACAAATATTAGTCTTATTCACTACGCGTTCGTAACATTGGGTTAGGGCGGCCGCCCCTTTACATGTGTTATGAACGCCAGAAACCTCAACACATTTTAATAATTTGGCTAGCTTTCTTTCATGTCTAACACTAATTTCGGTTTTACGGTTTGCTAACCATAAACTAATATGCATCCAAAACGAATCAATTTGAAAATTATAGGTAGTCTTAAAAATTTTTGAAAGTTCAAGATACAGTTCATAAGCTTCTTCATTCAGGCTGTCTTTCTTGGAGTACAAGTCAGCACTTCTTTCATTTAAAATCTGGTGTACGAGTTTCCTTTTAAGACCAGGGGACTTATTACAAACTTTGTTATTAATATAGCCTTTTACAAAATCAGGTACTACATTTGACAGCTTGCATTGCTTAATGAAAGATATTGCCATACCTGTTTTCAGTATTTTATACACTATGTCCATATATCTGTTAGCTGCTTTACTTGCCTCGGCAGGTACAAATTTACAAATCTTTAACATATTGCAGCGTGTCAGCAACTGTGAAATGTACAGCAAATAAACAATGTTTTCAGCCTTCAGTTGCAAGGTAATTTTACTCGTTTACCTAGGTTTCGATTCCAGTAATGGAATCTTCTTCAGAACCTATAAATTAAACCACATGTGGAATCGAAACCTAGGTAAACGAGTAAAATTACCTTGCAACTGAAGGCTGAAAACATTGTTTATTTGCTGTACATTTCACAGTTGCTGATACGCTGCAATATGTTAAAGATCTGGCTATGATGCTTTCTTTTAGTTTATTGTAGCTGCCAGAAGGGGGGGGGAGGGGGGGTGAAATAACATCCCAGACTTGGGCGGCAGTGGTCACGTCGAGGTGGCTGAGAACCATCCCTAATTTCATTTCATTGCTTATGATAGAGTAACCTGCAAAAACTGCCTCGATGGAAGCCACCCATAGGTGTTGAAGAAGAGAAAATGAGCAGCAGCATGACTGTGGGGGGGGGGGGGGGGGGGCTGTTGCAGAGTTGGCTTGTGCTGGGCGCACTGCCCATTGGTCAGCTGAGTCAAGTGGTTCTGTAGTGCTGACAGTTGTGTGTGGAGTTCTGACACATCTGAAGTGCTCATAGGTGTTGGTGTGGGAGGGGTACGCGGTGCTGCTGGCTACAGAGTCTGTTGGGCATGACTGCCATAGGGGTGGGAACATATGGCAGTGACATTGCAACTTAATCATGAAGGCACTGTGTCACGGTATGTGAGATGATGCTGGCAAGAAATGTTGTGGAGAAGAAGATAGGCAGTAAATTCACGGCAAGGACCACACAATACAGTCTCCACCTTGTGTTGTTGTGGGAAGGGATGTTCAGTACACCGCACGATAACACTGTGGCTTGTCCGTGCACACATCTGTTAGCTGCGGGAGGGGCACAGTGGTGCTCACAGTCTGATAGCGTACACAGAGGGGTGTGGGGAAGAGTGCAGAAGGGGAATGATTGTGTGTGCGAAGGGAGAGCATGTGTGGAGGGGTGCTAGAGGGGAGCAGTGATGCATGAAGAGAAGTGGTGTGCATGGAGGGGTGTGGGAGGGTGGAAAAGGCCAGGGGCAGGTGGGGGTGAGAGGAGGACACATGCGGCAGTAATGAGACTTAGCACTTTGGCTTAGAAGGCACCAGTGAAGGAACAATTTATGTTCCCTTCTATATTCCTAAGGGACATACATGCCTAAACAGTGTGCTAGTTAAGAAAAATGACAGGGAGTGCTGGAAGGGCCATAAGGGCTTAACCCAAAAGTTAATGACTTCAGTAAAATTCAACAAGCTATAACTTAATCAAGGAGGCACAGTACAGCTTTCAGAAGGGCAGGTCAATGACAACAGCAGAATGTGACTTAGTTACATATACAAGTCAGGGTTTTGAAGGAAAAGAGTCCATAGCACTGGTACTTTGAGAGGCATTTTATTGTTTCCCACATAAGGCCCTGTTTGGTAAGCTAAAATCATATGGTACTGGAGGAGCCATTGTACAAACTCTTGTTAATGACATAAGCTCCAACCTTGCAGATTGCAAATGATAGGAGACCGTCCTCAATAGGGGGGTATTCATACAGACTAGCAAGCAAGTAGAAGTCCTATTCAGTGATGCTGAAGTATGATTTATCATGAACAGGATGAAAATTGAGAAGATAAAATTCAGAGGATGATATACAACCTCAGAAATATTGGAGTATTAGGTGATACAGCAGCCATTAAACTTTTATTTATTTTAAATGATGGAAACTCCAAGTATGAATATCAACAATGTAGTTAAAGATAGATTGCTACTTAGCATAAAGAAGATACCAACTCTGGCTGCTTGGACGTGAATGTGATTTAGGGAAACAATGGAGAACCACAATCAGGATGGCCAGACCAAGCCACCCCACCCTCCTGAATAGGATGTCAGTGCCTTGTTCAGCTGGTCCCTGTTGTACAATGTTCCTTGATTTACTCACAATTCTGAAGGTTGCAGGGGTAAAATGCAGGGAGCGAAAGGCTATTTACAGTTTGTACAGAAACCAGATGGCAGTTATAAGAGTCGAGGGACATGAAAGGGAAGCAGTGGTTGGGAAGGGAGTGAGACAGGGTTGTAGCCTCTCCCCGATGTTATTCAATCTGTATATTGAGCAAGCAGTAAAGGAAACAAAAGAAAAATTCGGAGTAGGTATTAAAATTCATGGAGAAGAAGTAAAAACTTTGAGGTTCGCCGATGACATTGTAATTCTGTCAGAGACAGCAAAGGACTTGGAAGAGCAGTTGAACGGAATGGACAGTGTCTTGAAAGGAGGATATAAGATGAACATCAACAAAAGCAAAACGAGGATAATGGAATGTAGTCGAATTAAGTCGGGTGATGCTGAGGGAATTAGATTAGGAAATGAGACACTTAAAGTAGTAAAGGAGTTTTGCTATTTAGGGAGTAAAATAACCGATGATGGTCGAAGTAGAGAGGATATAAAATGTAGACTGGCAATGGCAAGGAAAGCGTTTCTCAAGAAGAGGAATTTGTTAACATCGAGTATAGATTTAAGTGTCAGGAAGTCGTTTCTGAAAGTATTTGTATGGAGTGTAGCCATGTATGGAAGTGAAACATGGACGATAACTAGTTTGGACAAGAAGAGAATAGAAGCTTTCGAAATGTGGTGCTACAGAAGAATGCTGAAGATAAGGTGGGTAGATCACGTAACTAATGAGGAGGTATTGAATAGGATTGGGGAGAAGAGAAGTTTGTGGCACAACTTGACTAGAAGAAGGGATCGGTTGGTAGGACATGTTTGGAGGCATCAAGGGATCACAAACTTAGCATTGGAGGGCAGTGTGGAGGGTAAAAATCGTAGAGGGAGACCAAGAGATGAATACACTAAGCAGATTCAGAAGGATGTAGGTTGCAGTAGATACTGGGAGATGAAGAAGCTTGCACAGGATAGAGTAGCATGGAGAGCTGCATCAAACCAGTCTCAGGACTGAAGACCACAACAACAACAACAACAATATCATAATACAAACATAGTTCCTTTCTTCATTGCTGCACACATTAAGGACACCCATTGGTGACTCCTGGACTGTAAAGATGCTGCTATGCACCTTGTACTAATTCCAGTCCATTCAGCAGGCTGACCCCATGCCCACACACATTCCACTATGCTCCTCAGTCCACCAGAGAAACTGAGTCAGCATCTTCCCCATGAGTGAAATGTTGAATTCAAAAGAATGACTAGACATTATTATCAAGCACTTTATATCTTGACATGATTTCCTTGCAAAAGCAGTAAACCATGGTCATGTAGTGAAATGCAAAAATCTGTTGTACTTATCCCATTTCATTACTACCCACTGTCCTGAGCCCACTAAGTAATCTTCAATTGTGCAGTATGCATTACATATGAAGGATGTTTTAGCTGCCTTTTTAAACAAAAGTGTTTTAGAAATCTTTTTCTTTTCCTTGGGCAAATTATTATACA
The DNA here is from genome assembly GCF_023864275.1 of Schistocerca cancellata. Classification (NCBI taxonomy): domain Eukaryota; kingdom Metazoa; phylum Arthropoda; class Insecta; order Orthoptera; family Acrididae; genus Schistocerca; species Schistocerca cancellata. The sequence continues at coordinate 331,516,581 of NC_064627.1, read as the reverse complement.
ATGTTATTCCTTGATAGAAAATGCTGGTTTGTAAATTAAAACTGGCTCTAGTTCAATGATTATGTATATAAGTATTAGTGAAATACCAGGGGATTTCAAGAAGTAAAAGGACTTTTGAGAAAAGAAATATTTATTCTAATGAAAATTGAAACATACATTATTTTTCTATATAGCCTCCCTGCACTTCAATGCACTTTGTCCAACACTTCACAAATTTTTTGATTCTGTTGGAAAAAAAAACCTGTAACCAATTTCACACCACATGAATAACCTCGGCATCAGTTGTAAATCTTCTTCCCCGAGCACTTCCTTCAATGATCCAAACATATGGAAATTGCTTGGAGCCAAGCCAGCACCATACGGCAGGTGTTCCATCAATTGGAATCCCAACTCCTTTACAGTTTTGGCCATCCATTCACCAGAATGTGATGAGTGTTATCTCATGCAGGATGAAACCTTTTTGCAGTTTTCTGCAATGTTTGGATTTAATTGCAGGTCTCAGTTTAGTTCAAAACATGTCACAACAGTTCTCATTGTTCATAGTTTCACCTCTTGGGGTGAAATGAATGGCTACCATACCTTCCATGTCTCAGAATAGTGTTAGCATAATCTTACCTACTGATGGTTGACAGTTAAATTTCTTAACTTCTGGTGGTGATGGGAGTTTCCAGAACATGCTCGCAGCCTTACTTTCAGGTTCCTGATGATGCACCCATGTTTTGTTTACATTAACAATTTGCTGTAAAAACCATTTCCTTCCCACCGATAATGGTCCAAATGTTTATGAGAGATGTCCCTTCTATGTGCCTAATGCTGCGCTGACAATTCTTTTGTTACCCACTTTGCACACACTTTCCGAAAATTCAGCCTGTCGTGTAAGATAGAATATGCTGAACTATGACTGATATGTAAAAGTATACTGGCACATTGTATAGAATTGTTGCGGATGACAATATTTCAGCTCTGGATACTTGACTTCCTCTCATACCACACTATTGACAGATGGATTCACTTGGTGCTGTAAGGATATCCAATTTTTAACAAGCTCTATACAGTGAGTCTGACTACTACATCTAGTTATTGCTCTTATGGCCTTTTCTGTACTTTACAAATGGTGCCCATGTTTCATATCTTTGATCTCCTGAAAAGAACCCCACAGCTAGGAACTGAGTGCACATGGATATAGAACACTGTCATGGGCACGCATGTTGATGGTGGCAGTATAATGTACAAGGTATAAAAGGGGAAGTGCACTGGCAGAGCTGTCATTTGAAATGGAGTGATTCATGTAAAAATGTTTCCAACAGGATTATGACTGTATGACAGGAATTAACAGACTTTAACACAGAATTATACTTGGAGCTAGAGGCATGGGACATTCCATTTCAGAGATTGCTAGAGAATTCAATATTTCACAATCCATAAGCATGTGCAAAGAATCCCAAATTTCAGGCATTAACTCTCACCATAGACGATGCTGTGACTAACGGGCTTCACTTAATAACCAAGAGCAGTGACATTTGTGTAGAGTCATCAGTGCTAACAGACAAGCAATACTGTGTGAAATAACTGCTGGGATCAATGTGGGACATACAACGAATGTATCTGATAGAGCAGTGTGGTGAAATATGGCGTTAATGGGCTATGGCAGCAGATAACTTATATGAGTGCTAACAGCACATTTCCTGCTGTATGTGACCATATCAGTTGCGCCCTAGATGACTGGTAAACAATGTCCTGGTCAGACTAGTTCCGATTTCAGTTGGTGAGAGCCAATGGTAGGCCGTAGATGACTGGTAAACCATGTCCTGGTCAAACTAGTTCTGATTTCAGTTGGTGAGAGCCAATGATAGGCCATAAACTCAACTCAATACCTAGGTATTACAATTACGAACAACTTAAATTGGAAGGAACACATAGAAAATGTTGTGGGGAAGGCTAACTAAAGACTGCGTTTTATTGGCAGGACACTTAGAAAATGTAACAGATCTACTAAGGAGACTGCCTACACCATACTTGACTGTCCTCTTTTAGAATACTGCTGCACAGTGTGGGATCCTTACCAGATAGGACTGATGGAGTACATCGAAAACTTTCAAAGAATGGCAGCACATTTTGTATTATCGTGAAATATGGGAGAGAGCGTCACAGAAATCATACAGGATTTGGGCTGGACATCAAGAAAAGAAAGGCATTTTTTGTTGCAATGGACTCTTGCCATGAAATTCCAATCACCAACTTTCTCATCCGAATGCGAAAATATTTTGTTGACACCAACCTACATATGGAGGAATGATCACCAAGATAAAATAAGGGAAATCAGAGCTTGTACGGAAAGATATAGGTGTTCATTCTCTTTCTGCGCACTATACAATAGTGGAATAATAGAGAACTGTGAAGGTGGTTCAATGAACCCTCTGCCAGGCACTTAAATGTGATTTTCAGAGTATCCTTGTAGATGAAGACTTGTGCACAGACCCCACAAAGCCAAGGTCCCAAATTGTCAACATCCCACTGAGCAAGCTGACGATGCCTCCACAATGGTGTAGACTGTGTTTACATGGAATGAACTGCGTTCTCTGGTCCAACTGAACCAATCATTGACAGCAAATGGTTATTTTTGGCTACTTGGAGACCATTTGCAGCCATTCATGTACTTCATGTTCTGAAATAATGATTAAATTTTTGTGCATGACAAAGTGCCTTGTCACCACATCACAGTTGTTCAAGACTAGTTTGAAAAACATTATGGACAATTTGTGTGAATGGTTTTGCCATCCAGACTGCCCGACATGAATCCCATAGAACATTTGCAGGACACTATTGAGAGGTCAGTTGGTACACAAGATCCTGCACCACCAACACTATCACAGCTATAGATGGCTGTAGAGACAGTATGGCTCAATATTTCTGTAGGGGACTTTCAACAACTTGAGTCCAGCTCACATCGAGTTGCTCCACTACGCCGGGTAAAAGGAGGCTCAACACAATATCAGGAGGTATCCCTTGACTTATGTCACCACAAGTCATGAGCTGTTACAAACTGATGCTAAAACTGTAATACCATAACATGTTGATGATCTTTTTAACAGAATAATTGTGTATTTGTTCAGTCTTAGTTGACAATCAATGTTCATCTCTAAAAACTTTGTGTTTATTACACAATCTACAGATTTATCATCTATGTTTAATGTGACAGGGTTGTTTCCCTTCTTTATGCTGGAGTGCATATTGTTTGTCTTCATTATTTCCAAAAAATTTAATACATACTGCCCAAATGTAATCATCCTTGAGGGTTCATTTACTTTCTCTCGTAGGAGCACCGATTTTTTTATCAGTGACTATGATGTTGCTGTCATCAGCAAAGAGAACTTTTCTCTGTGTCTTATACTATCTGGAAAGTCATTGATATATATTAAAAGCAGAATGTTGGAGGTAATGGTGACATATAGACCTGATCTCTTTGAGAACGTCCACATCAAAACTGAAATAAGTGATCATGACACAGTTGTTGCAACAATGATTACCAAATTACAAAGAACAACCAAAATGAGCAGAAATATATATATCTTCAGTAAACTAGATAAAAAATCGGTAGTGTTATATCTCAATGAGGAACTTGAAACTTTCAGCACAGAGCAGGGGTATGCAGAGTAACTACGGCTGAAGTTTAAAAGTATAAGTGATCATGCACTGGATAGATACGTAACCAGTAGAACAGTTCATAATGGGAGTGACCCTCCACTGTATACAATCACTACAAAGAAACTTCTAAAGAAATAGAGGTTACTGCATAATAAGTATAAAACAAGGTGAAGAGATGTTGAATGAAACACATTTGGCTGTCATGAGAACAATGCAAGTTGCCTTCAGTGACTACAATAGCAGAATACTATCAAATGGTCTTTCAGAAAACAAAAAGAAATTCTCTTAGTATGCAAAGGCTGTGAGTGGTACCAAAGTTAGTATCTAGTCCCTAGCAAATGAGACAGGAACTGAAAATGAAAGACTTAACTCCATTTTCAAATGTTCCTTTACAAAGGAAATCCCAGGAGAATTGTCTCAATTTAATCCTCACACCACTGAGTAGGTGGGTGAATAAAGTATTATTGTCAGTTGTGTTGAGAAACAGTTGAAATTATTAAAACTGAACAAAGCTCCAGTACCTGAAGGAATCCCTGTCACATTCTATACTGAATTTTTGGCTGAGTTAGCCCCTCTTCTAACTATAATCTATTGTATATCTCTCAAACAAAAAACCATGGACTTTTCATGGAAAAAGTGCAAGTCACAACCATCTACAAGAAGTATAACAGAAGTGGTCCACAAAACTACCACCCAATATCCTTAACAGCTATTTACTAGAATCTTAGAACATATTATGACCTCAAACATAATGAGATATCTTGAACAGAATAATCTCCTCCATGCCAACCAGCACGGATTCCAAAAACATCGAACATGTGAAACCCCACTCACACTCTTCTCACGTCACATACTGAAAGCTTTGGATCAAGGCACCCAGGTAGGTGCAGTGTTTCTTGAGTTCTGAAAAACATTTGACTCAATATTGCACCTACCATTATTGTCAAAATTATGATCATATGGGGTATCAAGTAAATGAAATTTAGAACTGGATTGAAGACTTTTTGGTAGAGAGGACACAGCATGTTATCTTGGATGGAGAGTAATCATCATATGTAGAAGAAACTTGGTGTTTGCCCCAGAGAAGTGTGTTGGGACCCGTGCTGTTCAAATTGTATATTAATTACTTTGCAAACAATTAATAGGAAAATCAAGCTTTTTGCCAATGATACAGTTCTCTATAAAGAAGTACTATCTGAAAGAAGTTGCATAAATATTCGGTCAGATCTTGATAAGATTTTGAAGTGATGCAGAGATTGGCAACTTGCTCTAAATGTTCAGAAATCTAAAATTTTGCACTTTACAAAATGAAAAATATAATATCCTATTATTTTAATAGGAATGAGTCACTGATGGGATATGAAATGGAATGATCACATAGTTTCAGTCGTGGGTAAACCAGATAGAAGACTTCTGTTTATTGGTAGAATACCAGGGAAATGCAATTAGTGCATGAAGGAGATTGCTTACAAATCGCTTGTGTGACTGGTTCTAGAATATTGCTCAAGTGTGTGGGACCCTTTCCAGTTATAACTAATAGGGAATGTTGAACATATACAGAGGGGCAGCATGAATGGTCACAGATGATTTGATCCATGGGAGAATGCCACAAAGATACTAAAGAAACTGAGTTGGCAGACTTGAAGATAAACCTAAACTATCCTGAAAAAGTCCACTAACAAAGTTTCAAGAACTGGCTATAAGTGATGACTCTAGGCTTTAAATGACAATTCTAAGAATATACTGCAACCCACTGTGTATCACTCACATAGGGATCGTCAGGATAAGATAAGAATGGTTACAGCATGGACAAGGGCATTCAAACAGTTTTTCTTCCTACACTCCATATGTGAATGGAATGGGAAGAAACCGTAATAACTGGTACAATAGGATGTATCCCCTGCCATGCATGTCACAGTGGTTATCAAGACATCAAGAGGTTGCAGTTGTGAAGTAAGTCCCGTTGCTTTTCACAATATATATAAATGACCTAGTAGATAGTTCCATGCGGCTTTTCACAGATGATGCTGTAGTATACAGAGAAGTTGCAGAATTAGAAAATTGCAGCGAAATGCAGGAAAATCTGCAGTGGATAGGCACTTGGTGCAGTGAGTGGCAACTGACCCTTAACATAGACAAATGTAATGTATTGCGAGTACACAGAAAGAAGGATCCTTTATTCTATGATTATATGATAGTGGAACAAGCACTGGTAGCAGTTACTTCTGTAAAATATCTGGGAGTATGCGTGTGGAACGATTTGAAGTGGAATGATCATATAAAATTAATTGTTGGTAAGGCGGGTGCCAGGTTGAGATTCATTGGGAGAGTCCTTAGTAAATGTAGTACATCAACAAAGGAGGTGGCTTACAAAACACTCATTTGATCTATGCTTGAGTATTGCTCATCAGTGTGGGATCCATACCAGGTCGGGTTGACGGAGGAGATAGAGGAGATCCAAAGAAGAGCAGCACGTTTTGTCACAGTGTTATTTGGTAAGCGTGATAGCGTTACGGAGATGTTTAGCAAACTGAAGTGGCAGACTCTGCAAGAGAGGCACTCTGCATCATGGTGTAGCTTGCTGTCCAGGTTTTGAGAGGGTGCGTTTCTGGATGAGGTATCGAATATATTGCTTCCCTCTACTTATACCTCCTGAGGAGATCACGAATGTAAAATTAGAGATATTCGAGCACGCACAGAGGCTTTCCGGCAGTCGCTCTTCCCGCGAACCATACGCGACTGGAACAGGAAAGGGAAGTAATGACAGTGGCACGTAAAGTGCCCTTCGTCACACACCATTGGGTGGCTTTCGGAGTATAAATGTAGATGTAGATGAAGACATAGACGAAATAACAGCAAGCTTTGTATATCCCTGCCTTACTTTCTCCTTCACAGAATTTTTTAAATGACTACTAAACTGATCTAGCACACTAAGGCATCTTTCCTTCTCTCCCATTCTCTGTTAATCCATAATTTCGTACTGGCCTTGTCCATCCAGTCCTCATTGTGCATGTGAACAACATCACTTGGTGGTATTGCAGAAAGTTTTGATATTGTGTTGCACCTGAAAATGATAATTGGATTAAGTTTAATACCATCTGCACAACATGAAAGGACAACAGTTTAGTGCATTTTTTCATGTCCACTTGTTTTTATGGTTACAGTTTCAGCACCTTTCGTGACAACAGTTCTGTCACTCAGCACATAATATGTCAAAGGGGTTTCGTCCACATCCACTATATGGCTTAGTTCCACAGTGGTTTTCTTTTAATGTTGAATAATAAAGTGATGGGAAGATAATTTTTCCTTTCATACCCTTGTAGCATTTCCTGAGAAATTTTTGTTTCGGTTCACATGGTAAATCCATGACACTTCATAAACCTGTAGCACCAGTCAACCCCACCCTTAAAATGTGTTGAGTTCTGCTGTAGCACTAGCTTACAAGCATGCATTTGCATCATTTTTGTATTAATTCCAATATCATTTTGATGGTGTTCTTGAATCCATTTTAATATATCATCTTCTAGTATTGGTCATTTTGCTTTCAGTCCTCAATTTGCAAATTTAGGCTTCCTCATTTTTATCAGTTCTTCTCTACTAGCTTGGCAATCACGAATGGTTTCTTCTGTAGGTGGAGGACTGAAATGCAACTCAGTTGCTCTGTTTCTGAGTTCTTCTACATAAGCTATTAACATCAACTTATAGCCCACATCATATGAAAAAAACTTTTTTTCCATTACAAAACTAGCTACTAACAAAAATATTGTACTGTTAGTGATTACACAGGTCACTTTCAATTCAAGTTCACTGGCATTGTAGACTGCAATGACGCATCATAGGCTAGATGGTGATTTGAGTTTGTGATGGTGGAGCAAGGGGGAAACAGTATTAGCAAGATTGTGAATCCCTGCAACTCACATTCGTCCCATTGGTGCAGCCAGCTGAATCCAATCTTGGCATTTACAGATAGGTTCCCTGCAGACATTTTTAAAATTGGCGGGAATTTTAAATCAAACTCTGAATGTTTTTGTATTAAATTTGAATGAATTTTGGAGACAATTTTTTAAGGAAAAAAGTATGCCTTGTAGTCCATAAAATACAGTACTAAATTCACTGTCAATACCTATGTTAATTTTCCACATATTATTATGTTAGTTTTGTGGGCTGAGCCTCTTACCAGGACTACAGTTGATTTGTTAATAAAAGTGTCCACATTACCTCTAGGTGTGCAGTACATACACACAATAATAAATTTCTTATCGATATCTAGCTTTGTTATTTCATTGGCTGCATATTGAAAATGTTTATTTACACTAATATACCTAAAAACAAAGATGATGTGACTTGCCAAATGAAAGTGCTGGCAGGTCGACAGACACACAAACGAACACAAACATACACACAAAATTCAAGCTTTCGCAACAAAGTGTTGCCTCATCAGGAAAGAGGGAAGGAGAGGGAAAGACGAAAGGATGTGGGTTTTAAGGGAGAGGGTAAGGAGTCATTCCAGTCCCGGGAGCGGAAAGACTTATCTTAGGGGGAAAAAGGGATGGGTATACACACGCACACACACACACACATATCCATCCACACATATACAGACACAAGCAGACATACTAATTGTGATTAGATGTTCCCCAGTTTTAAAACGTGTGCCATCTCTGATATAGATACATGATTCCCCACCCTTTTAAGTAGTTCTAGTAGTAACTTGCACATTCATATGATGATAGCACTATATGCTGCAGTTCATGATCTCTACACCAGATGATCTGTAATGGATACTACCATATTGTTCAAAGTCTGTGATTTAACTCCAAGCTGTTGTATTTAAAATTTCCTTGGTTTCTCTACATTCCAGTGTGGTACATCCTGTTTTCTTCAGGGCTTTTTCATTAATATCTTGTTAACCTGACAACAGCACACTAAACATGTTAAGTTGCAAACTTTTACAGGTCTGTACCTCTTGAGGAACTAAAAAGTATTATATCAGAACAGTACTTACTAATAGTGTAGCACACAATGTTCCACAGCAATGTCAGCTATGGACTGTTGCTATGGGCCATTCTGCAGGCTGTACGAATGCGCTTTTATTGCAAAAAGAAAGCAATGAGGATCATTACCTCAAGCAAAAAAAAACAGACCCTTAAAATCAGTTTTTTTTCCAGATTAGGAGATCTGACTGTTTACAGCCAACCATCTCATTGAGGCAAAGATAAATCATGACATACATAGAAAGAGAAATCAAGTTTATTGACACAGCACTCACATTAAAGACAGTACAGACAGGCCAACAAAGAGATACAAAACATTTCCCTAATGGTGTCGCTAAAATTATTTATTATACTCCCTAAGGATATTTAGTCATTACCAATGGAGAAATTAAGAACCAAAATTTAGTGTAAATTAAAAGACTAAACTTTGTACAGCACTGAAGACATCATCTCTGATGATAGAACTGTTGTCTAGCTGACCTGAAGCTCAGTGCCATGACAGCTTCACTACTTAATTACACTATATTCTAGTCCACTCCCACAAACCATGAACCTAGCTGTTGGTGGGTAGCTTGCATGCCTTAGTGATACAGGTAGCCTTCCTCACAGGTGCAACCACAAATGAGGGGTATCTGTTGAGAAGCCAGACAAACAGGCACGTACTCAAGAGGATGTCTTCATCAGGAGAAACAAAACTGGTATTCTGTGGATCAGAGCGTGGAATGTTAGATCTCTTAACAGGGCAGATAGGTCGGAAAATTTAGAAAAAAATGGATCAGTTGAATTTAGATATAGTGGGAGTTAGTGAAATTCATTGGCTGGAGGAACAGGACTTCTGGCCAGGTGAATAGAGGGTTATAAATACCTAATCAAATAGAGGTAATGAAGGACTAAGTTTAATAATGAATAAGAAAATATGACTGTGAGTAAGCTACTATGAACAGCATAGTGAACGCATTGGTGGCCAAGTTAGACATGAAGCTCACACTGACCACAGTAGTAGAAATTTATATGACACCTAGCTCCGCAGGTGATGAAATTGAAGAAATGTATGACAAGAGAAAAGAAATTATTCAGATGGTTAAGGGAGACAAAAATTTAGTTGCGATGGCAGACTGGAATTTGATAGAAGAAAGAGAAGAAAGTATAGTAGGTGATTATGGGCTGGGGAAAAGGATGAAAGAGGAATCTGCCTGGTACAGTTTTGAACAGAGCATAATTTAACCATTGCTAACACTTGGTTTAAGAATCACAAAAGAAGATTGAATATGTGAAAGAAACCTGGGGACACTGGAAGGTTTCTGACTGATCATATAATGGTAGGACAAGGATTCAGGAACAAGGTTTTAAATTGTAAGACTTTCCAGGGGCAGATGTGGATTCTGACCCCCAATTTATTGGTTATGAACTGTAGATTAGAACTGAAGAAATTGGGAAAAGGTAGAAAATTAAGGATATGGGTCCTGGATAAGTTGAAAGAATCAGAGGCTGCTGAGAGTTTCAAAGGAGCCTTAGGCAACAGTTGACTAGAACAGGGAAAAGGAATACAGTAGAAGATGAACTAATAGTTTTAAGAAATGAAATACTGAAGGCATTAGAGGATCAAATCAGTGAAAAGACAAGGCTTAGTAGGAATTCTTAGATAACACAAAAGACACTAAATTTAACTGATGAAAGAATAAAATATAAAAATGCTGCAGATGAAGCAGACACAAGGGATTTTTTTTTCTGACTGCCATGAATTCCTCTCCTGTGCCAACCTCTTCATATCAGAGTAACACTTGCAACCTATGTCCTCAATTATTTGCTGGATGTATTCCAGCTCTGTCTTCCTGTACATTTAAAAAATCAGATTGACAATAAGTGCAAAATGGCTAAGCAGGAGTGGCTAGAGGACAAATGTAAGGATTTTGAAGCATATTTCACTAGGGGAAAGATAAATACCACCAACTGGAAAATTTAAGAAGCTTTCAAGGAAAAAAGAAGCAGATGTATGAATATCAAGAGCTCAGGTGAGAAACCAGTCCTAATCAAAGAAGGGAAAGCTGGAAGGTGGAAGGAGTATATAAAGCATCTATACAAGGGAGATTAACTTGAAGGCAATATTATAGAAAGGGAAGTGGATGTAGATGAAGATTACATGGGAGGTAACTGCATGAAGAATTTGACCAAGGTCTGAAAGATCTAAGTTGAAACAAGGTCCTGGGAGTAGATGATATTCTGTCAAAGCTATGGATAGCCTTGGGAGAGTCAGCTATGATAAAGTTCTTCCATCTGATATGCAAGATGTATGAGAGAGGCAAAATACCCTCTGACTTCAAGAAGAATATAATACTTTCAGTTCCAAGGAGAGTAGTGGCTGACAGTTGTGAAAATTACTGCACTATAAGTTTAATAATTCACAGTTGCAAAATACTATCACGAATTCTTTACAGATGAATGGAAAAAGTGGTAGAAATTGACCTCGGCAAAGAACAATTCGGATTCCAGAGAAATGTAAGAGCATGTGAGGCAACACCAGCCCTAAACCTTACTCTTAGAAGATACGTTAAGGAAATGCAAACCTACATTTATAGCATTTGTAGACCAAGAGAAAGCTTTTGAGAATGTTGACTGGTATACCCTCTTTGAAATTCTGAAGGTAGCAATGGTAAAACACAGGGAGCGAAAGACTATTTACAGTAATAGGAGTCAAGTGGCGTGAAAGGGAAGCAATGGTTGAGAAGGGGGTGAGACAGGTTTCTAGCCTATCCCTGATGTTATTCAGTCTGTACAGAGACAGCAAAGGACTGGGAAGAGCAGTTTAATGGAGTGGACATTGTCTTGAAAGGAAGATATAAGATGAGCATCAACAAAAGAAAAACAAGGATAATGGAATGTAACTGAATTAAATCAGGTGATGCTAAGTAAATTAAATTAGGAAATGAAACACTTAAGGTAGTAGATAGGTTTTGGTATTTGGGGAGAAAAATAACTGATAATGACCAAAGTAGAGAAGATATAAAATATAGTCTGGCAATGGCAAGAAAACATTTCAGAGGAAGAGAAATTTGTTAACATTGAATATAGATTTAAGTGTTTGCAAGTCTTTTCTGAAAATATTTGTTTGGAGGGTAACCGAGTATGGAAGTCAAACATAGACGATAAACAGTTTAACAAAAAGAGAATAGAAGCTTTCAAAATTGATGCTACAGAAGAACTAATGAGGATGTACTGAACAGAATTGGAGAGACAAGAAATTTATGGCACAACTTGACCAAACGAATGGATCAGTTGATAGTATATATCTAAGACATCAGGGGATCACCAATTTAGTACTGGAGAGAATTGGGGGGGGGGGGGGGGGGTAAAAATTGTAGGGGGAGGCCAAGAGATAAATACAGTAAGCAGAATCAGAAAGATGTATGTCACAATAGTTATTTGGAGATGAAGAGGTTCACACAGAATAGAGCAGCAGGGAGACCTGCATCAAACCAGTCTTCAGACTGAAGTTCACAACAATGTGTTCTAGTACTGATTTTATAGTTGTGTTATTATTTTAAAGTATTCTGTAATCTAGCTACTAACTTTGATATGTTGTGTAGTATCCATAGTAGTAACACTTGACACTGTCTGTCCAGCCATGGCACATGAACAACGCAGAATTGGTAATACATTAGTAATAATATTGTCAATAAAAAACAAGCAATATGGGAAAGCACAAATTTCAAATGAAAATACACTCCTGGAAATTGAAATAAGAACACCATGAATTCATTGTCCCAGGAAGGGGAAACTTTATTGACACATTCCTGGGGTCAGATACATCACATGACCACACTGACAGAACCACAGGCACATAGACACAGGCAACAGAGCATGCACAATGTCGGCACTAGTACAGTGTATATCCACCTTTCGCAGCAATGCAGGCTGCTATTCTCCCATGGAGACGATCGTAGAGATGCTGGATGTAGTCCTGTGGAACGGCTTGCCATGCCATTTCCACCTGGCGCCTCAGTTGGACCAGCGTTCGTGCTGGACGTGCAGACCGCGTGAGACGACGCTTCATCCAGTCCCAAATATGCTCAATGGGGGACAGATCCGGAGATCTTGCTGGCCAGGGTAGTTGACTTACACCTTCTAGAGCACGTTGGGTGGCACGGGATACATGCGGACGTGCATTGTCCTGTTGGAACAGCAAGTTCCCTTGCCAGTCTAGGAATGGTAGAACGATGGGTTCGATAACGGTTTGGATGTACCATGCACTATTCAGTGTCCCCTCGACGATCACCAGTGGTGTACGGCCAGTGTAGGAGATCGCTCCCCACACCATGATGCCGGGTGGTGGCCCTGTGTGCCTCAGTCATATGCAGTCCTGAGTGTGGCGCTCACCTGCACGGCACCAAACACGCATACGACCATCATTGGCACCAAGGCAAAAGCGACTCTCATCGCTGAAGACGACACGTCTCGATTCGTCCCTCCATTCACGCCTGTCGCGATACCACTGGAGGTGGGCTGCACAATGTTGGGGCATGAGCGGAAGATGGCCTAACGGTGTGCGGGACCGTAGCCCAGCTTCATGGAGACGGTTGCGAATGGTCCTCGCCGATACCCCAGGAGCAACAGTGTCCCTAATTTGCTGGGAAGTGGCGGTGCGGTCCCCTACGGCACTGCGTAGGATCCTACGGTCTTGGCATGCATCCGTGCATCGCTGCGGTCCGGTCCCAGGTCGACGGGCACGTGCACCTTCCGCCGACCACTGGCGACAACATCGATGTACTGTGGAGACCTCACGCCCCACGTGATGAGCAATTCGGCGGTACGTCCACCCGGCCTCCCGCATGCCCACTATACGCCCTCGCTCAAAGTCCGTCAACTGCTCATACGGTTCACGTCCACACTGTCGTGGAATGCTACCAGTGTTAAAGACTGCGATGGAGCTCCGTATGCCACGGCAAACTGGCTGACACTGACGGCGGCGGTGCACAAATGCTGCGCAGCTAGCGCCATTCGACGGCCAACACCGCGGTTCCTGGTGTGTCCGCTGTGCCGTGCGTGTGATCATTGCTTGTACAGCCCTCTCACAGTGTCCGGAGCAAGTATGGTGGGTCTGACACACCGGTGTCAATGTGTTCTTTTTTCCATTTCCAGGAGTGTAGGTCACACAGAACCTGACATCAACAGACAGAGATGTAAAACATATTACAAAAATAATGCATGGAGCTAGTAATGAGCTATAACAAATAAGATAGATTCCAAACAATATTCTGTTACTGGGAAAAGCACAAGCAACTTGGGTGGTGTAAAACTGAAAGTATAGTGAACTACGGCCTGGAGTCTTTTGTGGTAGAATCCATGTACAAAATTTTGTTGTTGAAGAGGCTCTTTGTATTTATTTGTGATGTTGGAGAATACTACTTCCAGACTGCATGACTGCTTTTGTCAGTTTCATCCTACTACATTATCATCAACTATTTGAGGGCTCTTATAAACTCAGTCAATTTATATTGTAAAATGGATTACAAACAATGAGTATTTTTCTCAAAATAAGAGCAGATTTGAGACTATGCACTTAGAAGTTTCATAAATTATTTATAATATTTCACAAGCATAATTTTAAGTTTCTGCAATTTGTATATGGAACTTGTTAATTATGTCTATATACTTAACATATTTTTTTTATTTTGCTACAACTAATCTGACCTATCCATTGTGATGAAGTTTGTACTGTATGTGCACACCCAAGAGGGTAAAAGAACCAGGCTAAAAATTAGGGCCAGGTAAACTGGTATAATGTGGAATAAATTCTTAAATAAAATTTAGTCATTTTGTAATTTTTACAAACATTAAAACACAATTTACAGGAATCGTTAATGAACTTTCATTTTATGAACTATTTTTTGAGATGATAAATCACTTGACAGTTTAGAGCAGAACTGACAACTGTCGTGTTAAGTGCAGAACCTTTGTCTGAATTTATAAATAAACAGTGCCAATTACCTGAAGTGTCATTGTGTCAGAGAAGACCAAATAAGCTTTTCCTTGATTTATGATTCATGATTTGTCAGATGCATTAATGCACTACAAATAAAAGGTTGCTGAGACACAAGGACAAAATAAAAGGGATTAATAATGTGCAACAAAGTATTTTATTCTTCTATGTGCATTGCTAGTAAACTTAATTCAATTTGAAACACTAAATTGTTACTTGATTGTAAACTCCACATATAATTATAATTACAGTCATTATGATAGGAGATTTGTCATTTCCATGTGTCTCTAATTTAGCTATAATAATATAAGAATACTGAATCTCAACATTAGATATCAACTGAAGATGGAGTAAGTATTGTGTAAGATGTCTTTCATTCTAGCTGGTATTGTTATCAGTCACAGCTTATACTGAAGTTCATCAAAGTTTATTGCAGATCAATGTCTTAGATGATACTGAACATTGCTAGTATATAGAACTGTCTAAACAGGAAAGTCCAAATTAATGACTGCCAGACATGAGATTAGTTAGCTTTCATCATACAGGGAGGCATTTTTCACAAGACTAATTTTACCACAGCATGACAGCAAATGAAAATATGTTGACATACTGATTTTTCATTAACATCCTGCTGTTAGTACTGCCATGTCATAACATAAAATACTTAAAGTAGAAGAATATTAAAATAACTAATGTTTAGGTCATGTAAGACTGGCCTTCCGTATGGCATAAAACTGATTTAGCATGGGTAGGGTCAGGGTTGGAGGTGGTTCATGACATCACATTCCTATTGGTGTCATAAGACCACTGATGTCAATTTTCTGAGTTTTTATTGGCACTAACTTACCACTGACTGGTAGTAGAAGAGTGGGAGGAACTAAACAGGAGACTATTTATCAATAACAGTGTTTGCAGTGGAAGCCCACTGAGAATTGGCAACAAGGCAGTTGGGTCCTTGTTTTCCAGCTATTAGTACAGAAGAGCAATGCCAGTTCTTTGTGCATTATTTATTTAGCTGGTCACTGCCCATTGATCATACTTAGCTCACTGTATAGGAATCACTGGTTACCAATAAGCTTGAAGCTTGATAGCTCAGACCGAATAAAGATTTCAATGTATGTGCATCCACAACTCTGTAGGGTGCCCAAAATCACAATGGTGCCTGTCTAGTAGCGATCTCTTGTGCCACCCAATCAAACATAGCATCTGTCATGCAAGTGCTGACATGATTCACAGTTTTTCCGTTGTAGGTGGTGCTACACTTACAATAAATCCAATATGTGTCTGCAATGTTCAGAGCTTTTACAACATTCTTAATGAAACTTACCAAGGATTTTGTGTGGCCATTTTGGAAAGCTGTTTTGGTGCCTTCTCAGCAAAGCACACTACCTGCATAAAAATTTATAAGGTAAGTGCCCAGTCAGGAGCTGTTCTTCTATTTCATTTTTTCTGTTGAGCTTCTTGTTGGATCTTGTAGCTATTCTTACTGTTTTGCAAATGTATCTACTTTCTTGGCAGGCATTATTGAGCTATCTCAATTCTTGTAAGCAAGCAGTTACAAGCTGATAACATTCAAACAAAAATGTTCTCA
Source organism: Schistocerca cancellata (assembly GCF_023864275.1). NCBI lineage: Eukaryota > Metazoa > Arthropoda > Insecta > Orthoptera > Acrididae > Schistocerca > Schistocerca cancellata. The sequence continues at coordinate 331,500,374 of NC_064627.1, read as the reverse complement.
GGCTTCTAGGTGTATCAAGTGGTTAAAATGACACAAGCTTTTGACCAAACACTCCTTGGCCATTGTCAAGTGGAAGTGACTGCTGGAATGTCTTTACATACTTAAGTTGCCAGCTGTTATGTAACTGGTGCCTCTGGTAGCACCATATACAGACATATGTTGCCTCTGTTTTTGCTGTTTCCGCTTCAGCTTACAGTCAGTAGATCCTGCTTTGTTCCACATTACACACTGTTTGTCAGACATAACATTATCCACACTCAAAGGGTATTTAATAAACCCCTGGCAGTCTGAGAAATGTTTGTGATTCTACTGTTGTGTGGCTAGGGTAAGATTAGTCACCTTTTGAAGAGACTCAAAATTAAATCAATCTTCAGGCCTCTTACTGAGACTAGTAAAAGATATGGAACATCTCAGAACGACTAAGGTTTGCAAAACAACATGTGAGTGAGGATAATCTTATGTCAGATAGACAGTGCAGATTGGAAAAACACTGGAAGGAGCACAAAAGATACTATTGCCTATATTAGCCTCAAAAATCTGCTCTAGCTGCTTTGGAAAATGGATGGTGGATCAAGATTACTCACACCACTTTCATGGCTCGCCCAAATGGACTTTGGTACAGTGTAATTAAAGAAGTCATTGAAATAAAAGTTATTAACAACACCCTTAATAAAGATGGCAGCCTATAGCTTAGTGCTGCACAGCATTCAGCCATAGCATGCAGAAAAGTCAACTTATGCCCACATACAGTGATTGCTTGGTCATCAGTTTCATCAATGCTGGTAGTCTGGGTACATGCAGAAGTACCAGAAGCCCTACATGGAATGCATGTGAAAGAATTCATGTAGGTGGCATGTTTAATGGGATTATATGTCCACAGCTCATCATCAATGTTAAGCACCACAGCTTCTACACTGCAGGGTTCTGGGTTCTGTTCCTGACCAGGACAGAGAGTTGCAGGGATGGGCATTTGTATTGTCCTAATTGCATGATTTCATCTTTTTGATGCACAAGTTACCAAAGTGGCATCAAACAAAAAGACTAATATCAGCCAGTCAAACAGTCAGAGACGGGGTCTCCTGGCCAATAACGCAATACAACCATTTCACTTTCATGAGATGAAATGGGTCTCCTGATTCAGATGGCAGCATGCTTGTGTGACCAACCCCAGGTCACCTTATTTCAATCCTACTGAGCACATACCTAATGCTGTCAAGCAAGGTGAGCATGCCCTGGATCCAGTTCTGACTAATCTCTGTGAGTTGTTGGTCACAGTCCAGTGGTCATCAACCAGGGTGAATCTCCAAACATTTTCAGTTTGGAATTCATATCACAATGCTTTGGCATTATCCTCTGTGTGAAAGGGGTCTTTACACACTGTTAGATAGGTGTCTGTAACTCAACATTTCATGAGTGTAGGCAAAATGATATTTTTATGAAACTGTACACTTTTCCAAGGATAAGTACTATTCATAATGTTCTTCTAGATGTGTTCATTATAATTAACTGAAATGGTAATGAAAAGTCCTAGTTGAAAGTAAAGCTAATGAGTCACTGAAGGCACACAAACAAGGCTAGGAACTTCACTAGCTTTCAGATGAATCCTTTTTCAGAGTGATAGTGAATATATGCACACATACATACATATAAGTGCATGTGTAGACACACAAACAAAGACACACACACACATACATTATTCCATTATTCCATCTGACTACAAGGTGCCAACACTGTAGCTTGACTGTGGTAGGGGGGTTGTGTGGGATGGAATGGGCAATGCAAGAAAGGAGCAGAGAGTAGAAGGGAGGGTTGAGGAAGGGTGTCTGATGACTGGGAGGGAGAGCCTGCAGGTACAAAGGACAGGAATGAAGCACTGGTGAGCTCGTTCTGGCTGTAGGCAGTGGAAGTTGTGCACAGCACATGATGACATGGTAGAGAGGATTGGGAGGGGGGATTAGAGCAGAAGGAGGGAAGACTGTGGGGAAAAGAGTGTGGGTGCAGAATGAATGCAGTTAGGGTTCTGCTGCAGAACTGGAGGTGTGTGTGTGTGTGTGTGTGTGTGTATGTGTGTGTGTGTGTGTGTGTGTGTGTGTGTGCACGCGCATGTCTGGACATACGTACATGCATAAGTATGTATACACTACAGGTCACAAAAAGTGCTCTGTTGAAAGCTATCAAAGATTTCAGTCTTATTTATGTGCTTTTTGACAAAACCATTACCTCTGCTACTCAACACAAAATTATGAAAATAATAGATTGGTACTCACCATACAGGGGAAATTTTGAGTTACAGATGGGCACAACAAAAAGCCTGCTATATGAGGTCTGTTCAAAAGAGTATGAAACTTTGTCCACAAAATTTTTCTACTCTTACCTTTTACTTATTGTGCTTGGTCTCCTTAAAAATTCTCACCTCCACAATTGATATTCTGCTCCCAATGCTGTTTTCAGTTCCAGAAGCAGTGTTGGTATGCCTCCTGCTGGATGGCATGAAACAGTGTCTGTTAATTACCTTTTATCTCATCTAGCAGGATCTTCAACTTTGGAAATAAAAAAATGTCCGCAGGGGCCAGTCTGGAGAGTACGAAGGATGAGGCATCACAGTAATTTAATTTTTTGTGCAATAGTCATGTACCAATAGGGATGAATGTGCAGATGTATTAGCATGATGCAGGAGCCATAATTGTCTTGTCACATTTCAGGACTTTTCCTTCTTACATTTTCTTACAAGCATCGCAACATGTCCAATAGTACCATCGATCAACAGTTTGTTCCTCTTGCATGAATTCCTTCAAAGTCAAAGAAAACTTTAAGCATGGCTCTGACACTTGACCTGCCTGAAGTGCTTTTCTTGACCACAGAGAACCTTTCTTGACCCACTGTGAAGACTGAACCTTTGTCTCACCATCATAACCAGATACCCACATTTCATCACCAATTATGATTCTCATAAGGAACATTTCATTTGGGCAATACAAAAGCTCTTCGTAGATTGTAAGGTGAAGGTATTTCTGGTCTTGACTCATGAGCTGTGGGACAAACCTGGCAGAAACACAATGTATTCCAAGGTGCTGTGTCAGGATTTCATGACATGATCCAACTGAAATTTTACATTCTTCTGCAACCTCTCTGACAGGTTGCACAGTTTTGTTGATGTCCCTGACATGAGCAACATTGGTAGATGTCGAAGGACATCCTGAGCAAGGGTCATCTTGATCTTCATCCAGCCATTCTTAAATCATTAGAACCATTTGTTGACATTGAGTATGACTTAAGCACTCATCACCATAGGTTTCCTACATCATTTTGTGTCTCTCTGTAATTGTTTTCTTGAGTTTCACACAAATATTAATGCACACACATTGCTCCTCTAACTCTGCCATCTCAAAATATGCCAACTATGCGACACAACATTCTACTCAATACAGCAATGAACAATAACTAATAGACAGACAACAATGAAACTTCCAGCAATAGGTGTTTGTAGGGGTGCCAACTACACTCCACTCCAACATGTCATTGGCATGAAATTATGAATGTTCTATAATTTTTTGAGCAGACCTCAAACATGTGAGCTTTCAGCCAAAAGGTATTCTTCTAATGTAGAAAACACACACACACATATTAACATGAGCATAACACATACACACATGGCAACTGTCTCTGCTCACTGAGGCCTCAGTAACCAGACAGTGGTGTGTGTGTGTGTGTGTGTGTGTGTGTGTGTGTGTGTGTGTGTGTGTGTGTGTGTGTCTGTGCGCGCAAAAGTTGTGCTTGCATTAATGTGTGTGTGTTTTCTAGGTTAGAAGAAGGCCTTTTGGCTGAACGCTCAGATGTATAGCAGTCTTTCTCTTGTGCCTTTCTGTGACTGAACATTTCCTCTAGATGGTGAGTAGCACTCCATCCTTTTCATAATATTGTCATATTCCATCCTAGATTTTTCATTGACTGAGCTCTATTACTAAGTGAGTTTTACCTTTACTCCTTAAATTAACTAAAATGCATCACATTTCTTGCATAATCTCTGGTCTCAAAAAATTTTACTGTCTTTTGCCTTGCCTATTACAATATTCCAATTTTCTAAGTATTTTTCTCCTTTCACAAATTGTATTACTCCCTCAATTTTCTTATTTAGCCATTCTATTTCACAATCATCACAATGTGGCACAGGCCTCCAAACTTTTACAGTGACATTACATTACATTAATAGTTGCTCCATAGATCATGGATATGACATTTCATAATGATGTGGAAGATGTCAGTTTAACATTAGTTTCCTTTATATGATACAATTCTTTTTACAGCTACTACTTTATATATCAAAATTCATCTATTGAATAGAAGCAGTTGTCATTCAGAACGTCTTTCAATTTAATTTAACATTCTGGTTGGCTAACTGTCTGACTTTTAATGCTGTTTGGCAAATGACCAAAGATTTTTGTGGCAGCATAATTCACCCCTTTCTGTGCCAAAGTATAGTGCCAAAGAATAAGGAAGATCATCCTTTCTTCTAGTGTTGTAACTATGCACTTTGCTATTATTTTTTAATTGGGATGGGTTATTAAAAACAAAATTCATAAGTGAATAAAGGTATTTTGAAGTTACTGTGAATATCCTGTGTTCCTTAAATAAATGTCAGCAAGATGATCTTGGGTGGTCTCCAGGTATTATTCTAATTACATGGTTTTGTGAAATGAATACTTCTTCTCTTAGTGAACAACTACTCCAAAATATGATGCCATATGAAAGCAGTGAATGAAAATAGTCATAGTAGGTTAATTTACTGATTTGTTTATCATCAACATTTGCACTAACACTAACAGCATAAGCACCTGAACCTAACCGTTTCAGCAGATCATCAATGTGTTTCTTCCAATTCAAATTCTCATCAATGCACACACCCAGAAACTTTGAATATTCTGCCTTAGCAACAGACTTCTGTTCATAATCTATATTTATCAATGGCATTATGCCATTTACTGTTCAGAACTGTATATACTATGTTTTCTCAAAATTGAGTGAGAGTACATTTGCAGAGAATCACTTAATAATTTCCTGAAAAATATTATTTACAATTTCCTCAGCTAATTCTTGTTTGTTGGGTGTGATTACTATACTTGTATCATCAGCAAAAAGAACTAGCTTTGCATCTTCATGATTGCAGTGTGGCAAGTCCTTAATATACAGTACTGGCCATTAAAATTGCTACACCACGAAGATGAGCTGCTACATACACGAAATTTAACCGACAGGAAGAAGATGCTGTGATATGCAAATGATTAGCTTTTCAGAGCATTCACACAAGGTTGCCGCTGGTGGTGACACCTACAACATGCTGACATGAGGAAAGTTTCCAACCGATTTCTCATACACAAACAGCAGTTGACTGGCGTTGCCTGGTGAAATGTTTTTGTGATGCCTTGTGTAAGGAGGAGAAATGCGTACCATCACGTTTCCTACTTTGATAAAGGTCGGATTGTAGCCTATCACAATTGCTGTTTATTGTACCACGACATTGCTGCTCGCGTTGGTTGAGATCCAATGACTATTAGCAGAATATGGAATCGGTGAGTTCAGGAGGGTAATAAGGAATGCCGTGCTGGATCCCAATGGCCTCATATCACTAGCAGTCAAAATGACAGGCATCTTATCTGCATGGCTGCAACAGATTGTGCAGCCACGTCTCAATCCCTGAGTCAACAGATGGGGACGTTTGCAAGACAACAACCATCTGCACGAACAGTCCAACGACAGAGATCAGCTCGGAGACCATGGCTGTGGTTACCCTTGATGCTGCATCACAGACAGGAGCATCTGCAATGGTGTACTCAATGGTGAACCTGGGTGCACAAATGGCAAAACATCATTTTTTCAGATGAATCCAGGTTCTGTGTACAGCATCATGATGGTTGCATCCAAGTTTGGCGACTGAACGCACATTGGAAGCGTGTATTTGTCATACAGTGTGACAGTATGGGTGCCATTGGTTACATGTCTCGGTCACCTCTTGTTCGCATTGATGGCACTTTGAACAGTGGTCGTTACATTTCAGATGTGTTACGACCTGTGGCTCTACCCTTCATTCAATCCCTGCGAAACCCTACATTTCAGCAGGATAATCCACGACCTCATGTTGCAGGTACTGTACAGGCCTTTCTGGATACAGAAAATGTTCAACTGCTGCCCTGGTCAGCACGTTCTCCAGATCTCTCACCAATTGAAAACGTCTGGTCAATGGTGGCCAAGCAACTGGCATGTCACAATATGCCAGTCACTACTTTTGATGAACTGTGGTATCGTGTTGAAGTTGCATGGGTAGCTGTACCTGTACATGCCATCCAAGCTCTGTTTGACTCAATGCCCAGGCATATCAAGGCCGTTATTATGGCCAGAGGTGGTTGTTCTGGGTACTGATTTATCAGGATCTATGCACCCAAATTGCGTGAAAATGTAATCACATGTCAGTTCTAGTATAATATATTTGTCTGATGAATACTCGTTTATCATCTGCATTTCTTCTTGGTGTAGCAATTTTAATGGCCAGTAGTGTATATTAAGAACTATAAGGGACCCAAGACTGAACCCTGTGGAACATTATTCTTGACACCTCCCCAGTTAGAGGACTCTTGTTGATTTTTGCAGACTATCTGTACTATCAATTTCAACCTTCTGAATTCTTCCAGTTAAATATGATCTAAACCATTTGTGCAATGTCCCACTCATACCATAATCCTTAAGCTTATGTACAAGAATATCATGATTCACTCGGTCAAAAGCCTTGTAGAGTCACAAAATATCCATAGTGTTCTGTTATTCAGCGCATTTAATATCTGATCAGCGAAAGCACAAATAGCAATTTCTGTTGAAAAGCCTTTCTCAAAACCAAACTGGCATTTTGTTAGTACTTAATTTTTACAAATATGTGGAACTTCTCTTGAATACATTACTTTTTCAAAAATTGTGTATGAAGCCGTCAGAAGTGAGATTGGGTAATAGTTGTTAGCATCAGACCTATCCCCTTTTTTATGTGATGGTCTAACAATAGCATGTTTCACTCTACCCAAAAAATGCCCTGTTTCACTAAGCTACTAAGTATGTGGCTGAGAATCCTACTTATTTCTTGGGAACAAGCTTTTAGTGCTCTGTTGGAAATGCCATTAATTCCATGCTAGCTTTTACTTTCGAGTTTGGGGCCTATGATATTGCTTGAAAGCAGGAATGAAGCCAACATTTAAACGGTTCGTTGCAGATGCTATTTTTACCAGGTCACACTCAACATTGTAGCCCTGATCCCTATCAATACCGTACCCAGTTCCACCCACTATCACAACATGATCCCACTTTGTAAAACCCTACATCATCTATAACTTGGCTAATACATGCACTGGGCTTGAAAGGACTTGTGACTTGATATCTGTCACATAACTTTTCCTGCAAGATCTGGCCCACGCCTTTTTCATGCTAGTAAGAACAGAAGTTTCCTTCTACTTTGTACTGTTTTTGAAACAGTTGGCAATGACTTTAGCGCAAACCATAGCAAAAATAACTATGTGACATCAGTGCACACAACAACTTGACTTGCTTTCCACGATGATGTGTCACTCATGTTGTTACTATAGTTGCCTAAGCAGCAGTCTTGGTAATCTATCCATTTCACTTCACTAATACTATGCTGATTTTAAGGGTACCATAAACATTTAAACTTTATGTTTACTATGTTAAGATACATAAGACATTAGCTTTAGCTATTTTCTTAGTGACAACTCTCTTCTGAAAAGCCCATAGACTTTACATCCACAGTTTCCACAATGGTTGAGATCATGAGTTTACAACAGAAGATTGAATATCCCGCAGATAGTCTTTAGATAGTCTTTCAGTGTCTTTAATGGAATAGATTATGTTGCTCACCTTCTTCACATATGTGCCATTAATAATTTTTAATACTTTCATATTTCAGTGTAGTTCCCTATTCCAAATGTAAGTGTATGCCTTGAACCTCTATCTGCAGTCAGTCCCTCTTCCCAAAACGCCATTCTTAAAATGAATTAAATGAGACATCTTCTTGCTAAAATATCTGCTTAAAAGATATCCATTCCAGATTTTGTGGAATAAATCTGGACCTCTACATAACTTACTGGGCTGTCTTCATCAACCTCATCAGACTGCAAAATGAAGTTACGTATTTCAACTGAATACTATATCTTTCCATTACTTCTGGATGTCATGCATAATTTTATAGCCTTTCTAATTCCAATAAAGATGAGCCAACAACAAAAAATTCCTATTCATATTGGAAATATACTGGCACTATGTTTACTCAGAAATATGAGGGGTACACAAGAAAAACTGAACTGATGTTTTGGGCAGAATATTTGTAGTACTGCGTTCAGCTTCTAGGAGCATATAGAGCTGCCATTCCTCAGTCAGTATGTGAAGTGTGATTTGCTAAAGGAGGTTATGTCTGACTTGTGTGACTTTTTAGTGGCTCTTGTTTTGTGTGCTCATTGACTTTGTAATGGCTGATTCTCATCAACAGCTCACAGACATATAGATTTGCTTCTTGTGTAGAATAACTGGCGCAGAAAGCCTTGAAATGTTGAAAACATCCAAGAATGACTATGTCATCGGAAAAACTCAAGTCCTTGATTGATGACAGATCTCAGTCTGGTCATCCTTCCACTGCCAAACTGAAGAACAAATTCCAAAACCGTCCTGGAAGTTTGACAACAGACCATTTAAGATATAGTAGAGCTGTTGTGAGTGAATCAGAACTCAGTTCAGTGAATTTTAATAGAAGATTTTGTGAGGAAAAGGATGGCTACCAAATTTGTGACTCAACTGTTGACTGCTGAAGAAAAGAAGTTTCATGTGAAAGCAGTCTGTGGTTGAAACAAGAGTTCCAAAATGATCCAATCTTTTATTACAAAGCCACCATGAATCATGGTGCTATGGTTATGACCCCAATATGAACTAATAGTCAAGCCCAAGTCCAAATTTAAGTTCACCTCACCTCAAAAAACTCTGTCGGGGAAAAAAAAAAAGAAAAGTTGTCTCATACCTCTTTTGATGTGCAAGGAGTTGTCCATTTGGAGTTTTCTATGCAAGCTCAGACTGTTATTTATGCTTTCTAACCGGATGTTCTGAAAAGATTCTACAACAATTTGCAGCAGAAGAGGCCCAATTTGTGGCAGTCAGGTGACCGGTTTTCCCAAATCAGTAATGTCTTGGTTCACACAGCTCTATCTGTTTATGACCAAAAATGGAATGAGTATTGTGCCCCATCTCCTCTGTTCACCCAACTTTGTTGTTCACAGATGAAATGGAGAGATGAAGGAATGTGTTTTGCTGATGTTGATGAGGTGGGGGAGGGGAAAGGGATTTGAAAAAAGTTTTGAAAAAAATTAGACAAGTGCATCATGTTAGTGGCAACTGAAGGTATTTTGTTTAAAAATTTAAGAACTACATTTTTTTAAAATTTCTGTTTCTTTTGGGTGTTCCCTTGACAACTTCCTTTGCTGATACCATTCAACAGTTGCTTTGATAATCAGTGTTCTTGTTCTGGATGCAAATGGTTCATCTACGCCTCAAGCAATTCACATTACTGTGAACAGCTAATGAATAACTGGACCCTTGTCATTGAAGGCTGTGTCATCCAATCATCCAATGTTCAGTGGGAATAACAGGAATCTGTAGTCAACATTCAAGGCAATAGCCATGAGGCAAAGATTATGTGAGCAAGCACCATTCAGCATAGTTAAATTTGTTTAGTTATTTGCTTGTTCAATGGTTCACCATTGTGACCTCTGGATAGGGAATGGAACAAGTCAGTTTTAAAATTATAGTACACTTTTTTGGTGAAAAACTGACAAGATGCTGCCCATTTGCAAGATTGTTATAAAAAAATGGCTCTGAGCACTATGGGACTTAACATCTATGGTCATCAGTCCCCTAGAACTTAGAACTACTTAAACCTAACTAACCTAAGGACATCACACAACACCCAGTCATCACGAGGCAGAGAAAATCCCTGACCCCGCCGGGAATCGAACCCGGGAACCCGGGCGCGGGAATCGAAAATGCTACCGCACGACCACGAGCTGCGGACGAGCAAGATTGCTAATTTTTTCAGTGATTTATACTAAACTATGTTCAATCTCCCCCTCCTTCTCTCTCTCTCTCTCTCTCTCTCTCAAACACACACACACACACACACACACACACACACACACACACACACACACACACACACACAGAGTGAGAGAGAGAGAGAGAGAGAGAGAGAGAGAGAGAGAGAGAGAGAGACATTCTCTATCAGACTCTGGGAAAGTAATCTAAGATTTTTATGACTGAATAATTCATCCTCTCTTTCTTTCTTGCCACACATTTTTACATGTTTGTCACTACTCTATGTGCTAGAACTAACATTGAGTGCAGAATAATGTAAGTAAGCTCTCTTTCTAGTATTATTTTCCTGATTGTAACTGCTTTTTTTTCAAATTGTGATATTGTATTGTGTTGTATTGTATTGTCTGTCAACCGGGGACCTAGAGACTACGGAGAGGCGCCGTCCCCACCGCAGCCGCAGTGGTCCACAACCCCACGATAATACCACAGTCCACTTCACCCCTCCGCTGCCCCACACCAAACCCAGAGTTATTGTGCGGTTCGGCCCCCAGTGGAACCCCCAGGGAATGCCCCACACCAGACGAGTGGAGCCCCTATGTTTGCGTGTTAGAGTAATGATGATGTACACAGACGTGGAGATATTGTTTGCACAGCAATCGCCAACATAGTGTAACTGAGGCAGAATAAGGGGGACCAGCCTGCATTTGCTGAAGCAGATGGAAAACTGCCTAAAAACCACCCACAGACTGGCCAGTTCAACGGACCTCGACACAAATCCTCCGGGCACTCCTTTCCACCCAGAAAAATTGTGATAAGTTGTTTCCATCATATAAGGGGGTGAATAAGCATCCTACAAGCAGTTGTGGAGTGGTCATCACATATTGTTCCTTGTTGCAGCACAAAAGCATGACATACTTTCGGTATCCATTTCAGAGGTCACCACACAGTTTGTGACATCACTGAAATGCTCACTGACACCAATATTATGGCAGTGCAGCAGCAGCCTATTTAGGTCACCTAACCAGCACTGCAGCAACCACACTACATAACATTGGCACCAGCAGCCACAAAATAATGATGTATTGTAGCAGCCATCTAGTAGCCATATCAGCACTGCAGCAACCACAACTACTAAACAAAATGTCAACAAGATGATATTAACATTGGCTCAGTCAGCCAGTGGATCATCCACTTGGCCACTGTGTTGCCACTTGACCTTTAAGGGGTATCAGCCAATGGAATCCAGAGTTTGGTGCCACCACATACGAATCCGATTAACCAATACTTCCAGCACCATGGGCACAGTCACCATGTCGTGTAGCACTTGCAGAGGATCTGACAGTTAGGAAACATCAGCTGCAGCTGGTACCTATCACAGTGCTGCGTAAGACATTGACAGCCTAGCTGTTGCAGATTAGGTTCTCAAGGTGTACTGCCACTTAAGACATACACACCTCCACCACACCTTGTCTGCATGGTTCAAGGTTTGATAGTGGACTGCACCCACAGAATGTGAGTGCCTACTTGTCTCCATCACAGTATGGATATTATACACTACATTTATGTACTTTTCTATTCCCAGAAATGTTGCTTCATGCAGCCTTCAAAACACCAATTTCCGACCAGACAGTATGCACCAAAGCTGAAAATTTAAGGATACAACAAATGAAGATTTATTTGAGCCCTTAAATGGTCTCAATTTCTTTATTGTATTTGCATGTTCAGTTCTTTTGTTATTGTCTATAGAGCAAATGTGAACCTACATTTCTTGCCCCAGCTGGCAGACCTCACTAACCATGAGGCCAATTTTCAAGGATGGCTTTGTTGTGGCTCTCTTAAATAGTTTCTTTTTATACATTGAGTATAAAGAGTCTGATACAATGTGGGTGTTCCTGCTGAGGTTATATCATCTCCTTTCCTTGACATATGAACTTTGGCCTCCATGACCATTGTTCTTTCCTACCCATCCAGTAGAGGTCTTTACCCTCGCAGCCACTACACCTTATTGCAAACGGTTTCTTCCTCAATGATGATTTACTCCAGAATATGAACTCATAAGACAATGTTAAATGAAAACAGGAAAAGTATGTCAGCTTACTGAAATTTTCACTTCCAAGTAATGCCAAGTTGGAAGCTTAGGTATTAAAGAAGATCTGTAACACTTAAGTTACAGTTGAAGTTCTTATTAACATAAACACCTAACAATTTACAATTTTCTTGTCTTTGGGACTATTTATTTATGAAATGACACAAATCAAGTATTCATGACAGTTTTGTGTATCATGAACATACAATTGAGATAACTGAATATTTTATTCATAATTTTAACTAATGAAGTCTAAGACTTTTTATTGCAATCTTTGTAAAGGTAATAACTGCAACATATGAACATCAATTTTTTAACAGTTTAATATTTAATCTAACACATTTTAGAAATACAAACATTCAGCTAACATCTCTGAACAGGCTTTTGAATTTTGTCAGTACAATTCATATCTGCCCTACACAAATATGGTGACATGCAAATAAATTGATAGAAAACAAACCTTTTGTAAGAGTTTTGTGGCTTTCTCCTGATTCATATCCCATAACTGGTGATACCTGGTATCATTTATTTGAGAAAGGTAATCAGTTCGTTCATCTAACTTCATTAATTTGTCATGAAGTTTTATAATATCATTTCTTAAATGATCAGATTCATTTTTTGTGATATTTTCAATTTCAGCAATATTTTTCTTCAGAGAATTCACCATTCCTTGCAGCCTAGATTGAAGTAAAACATGTTAAGATAAACATTATTGCATGAAAGAAGAACCAAGAGTAATTTTTCTGGACAGAGAACTCAGTTTTTAATTTTATTATTACAATCTGCACTGAAAACAAAGTTCATGCAGCTACAGAGTCTGTTTCTATAGATCCTAATTTGATGAAAAACTATCATGGATGTGGAATGAATTCATGTACACAGAAACATGAAGAAGTAGTGGCCAGAAACTATTACAGCTAGCTGTATTAACAATTTATTATTAAAGTAGTGCACTCAGTTCATGGATAGACAGGTATTGTACTGTACAGATAGCCATAATACAATTACCCAGAATGTCACTAGTTTTAAAACTGATGCCACTTTTTATGTCAAAGTAAGTAGATACTGTTTATCTATTATTGCTCCCTCTACCCATTTGACTTTGAAGTATTACCATAACAGTCAAAATGTTTCATACCCCAAGTGTTGCTTATTTAGTGCAGCAGTTTCCACTTAACATGCCTATGGTGTGCTCAACTGATACAGATATTCCAAGACTCACACTTGTTTATCACTTACCTGTATCTGATTTTGGTGACAGTTCAATGGCAGCATTATTGGCTCATTCTCTCATATGCTTTATAGTCAAAAGGTGTATAGATGGATTTCAAGTATTTAGCCTTTTATTTGACATTTATATCTGGAGGGGGGGGGGGGGGGTAGTGCCAGATAAGGAGCACCCAGACAAAACATGAGGCATTCCCTCTCCACAGGCATCCCCTAAGCCAGTTGCTAAATTGACTGGTTTTATATTGTATGGAAACAGCCACTAAAATGTCAGATGTCAGCAGGATGCTTTTGTTACACTTTATAGACATTAGCATTGTTAGCAACCAATCTAATACTGCTGCTGAATCTTTGTGATAACTTACATTTTTTAAAAATATAATAGAGAAGTTCTGGTAGAATGAAAGTAATTTAAAAGTAAAGGAGACCACTGACTGAACAGCAGAAGTGTTGAGTCATCAAGAAACACACACTGACTTCTCATTAGCTTTAGGAATAAATCCTTTGTCAAACTAGAGTACAAATTTACACTCAACACACACACACACACACACACACACACACACACACACACACATGAAGACATACACCTGTACCACTACATTTGTGATAGTACACTAACACTTGCTTGCAGGCCATTCTCAGGATTAGGGCCTCTTCACAGGAAAAGACCCAGGGGATAGAAATGCCACTGTTGCATTAGTCTTGATACCAGTTCCAAACCAACTTATGTCAATTTGCTAACCATCAAATGACCTTTTTCTGTCAATGTCAAAGCTTGATCCAGTTTTTGGAACAGTTTACTGTTTCTGTGGATAGTGTTCAATCCTTAAGCAACAAAACTGATGACTTAAGCATTTTGTTGACCAGTGAACTCAGTGATATCTCAGTAGTATGCCTAACAGAGCACTGGCTCTGCACTGATGTAGTTAAGTTAATCTCACTACAAAATTTCAAATGTGTGAACACTACTTCAGATCAAATGATGGACGTGGTGGGGTTGCCATCTTTGTAAAACAACTCAAGGTTACTTGAACAAGCTAAATGCCCTCCTTAGTAAAGAAAAGTGGACAGAGATGTATGTAGCCAATGATGTCAACATGAAATTCAACATATTTCTTGACACAATGATCCATCACTTTGAAGAGGCTTTTCCACAAAAACCAGTAAGAATAAATAATAATAAGAGAAACAAGACTTGGATTACACCAGCTATAAAAATCTCTTGCAAACATAAAAGAATACTCCACATGTTATGTAAACAAAGTAGTGACTCCCCCCAACTAACAGAATACTATAAAAACTACACATATATCCTAAGAAGAATGATAAGACAGGCAAAAAGGATGCAAAATGATGAGTACATTGACAAATCCAGCAATAAAGTAAAAGCAATGTTGAATATTTAAAAAAAAGAAAGAGGGGAAATCAAAGCTACACACACAAACATAGAAATCAAACTCAACACTAAATCTATATCTAATCCCAAAGTTGTGGTGAACTCTTTCAACAAATTCTTTATGAGCATAGCTGAAAAATTGGTCAAAAACAATCATAACACAAACTACCAGCCAGCAAACCAAAAATATCACACATGTGCAGAGTCAATTTTCATTACCAAAGTCACTGAAAATGATGTTGCAAAAGCCCTCAGAGAGTTAAAAAATTCATATTCAGCTGGAATTGATGGTATCTCAGCAGCTGTCATCAAAAATTGTGTATACACAATTGCTGAACCATTAACTCATGTCTGTGACTGTTCTTCCCAGGTAGGTACTTTCCCTGAAGCTCTGAAACTTTCTAAAGTAATTCCTGTCTTCAAAAAAGGTGATAATAAAGATATGAATAGCTACAGGCCTATCTCAATCTCATCCTGCTTTTTGAAAAAATAATGTACAAAAAACTGATGGACTTCATTGAAAAAAAAAGATTTACTAAGTTAAGCTCAACATGGGTTCAGAAGCAACACATCTACTGAAATTGCAGTATATGATTGCATATATACGCTATCAGATCTGTTAGATAAAAAACAACCCATAACAGGCATATTTCTGGATCTGTCAAAGGCTTTTGACACTGTTGACCACAAAATATTGCTGAAAAAAATAGAACATTATGGTATCAGAGGAATTGCTAACAAATGGATTGCTTCATTCTTAACCAATCAGATGCAGAGAGTCAGTATGAAATACACTAATAGACATACCAACTCAATAACCGAAATCCTATCAGGTAATAAAACTGTAAATCAAGGTGTACCATAGGGCTCAGTATTGGGACCTCTATTTTCCCTCCTGTATATTAATGACTTGAGCCAGTATGTAGATGCACACAAAACAATAATATTTGCTGATGACACAATTGTACTCCTCAAAGGGGAGAAAACAGAGGCTGTGCAAAAAGCTGTGAACTTGGCCACTGAACAACTCAGCATCTGGGCTAAAATCAACAGATTAACTATCAACACCAAAAAGACTGCTTCCTTGAACTTTCACACAACACAAAATACAAATTCCTCTCAGCCACTTGTCACTGTAAATAACCAGCCAATACATACTAACACTGTTTTCAAATTCCTGGGACTGTGGGTTCGAGATGACCTGAAATGGAATACACATACAGGAAAGGTAAATGCCAGAATTAGTACTGGCTGTTATGCATTGAGTGTACTAAACTCATGTGCTAGCTTGAGGTCGGAAGGAGTGGCCATGTGGTTCTAGGTGCTACAGTCTGAAGCTGAGTGACTGCTACGGTCGCAGGTTCAAATCCTGCCTCGGGCATGGATGTGTGTGATGTCCTTAGGTTAGTTAGGTTCAATTAGTTCTAAGTTCTAGGCGACTGATGACCTCAGAAGTTAAGTCGCATAGTGTTCAGAGGCATTTGAACCAAATTTATATATATTTTTTTTTCTTTTTTTTTTTTTCTAGCCTGAAAACATTAACCAGCGAGTGCTACACTTACATACAGGCCCACCTAAAATATGGTGTGATATTCTGGGGAAATTCTCCAACTGCCCATTCAAAATCCAGAAGAGAACAATGAGGATTATTACTGGGAGCAAACCCAGAGACTCCTGCAAACCCATATTCAGAAAGTTGGAAATCCTTACACTAGCTTGCCTATACATTCTCGAGACTTTAAAATTTTTCAGAAACCACATATTGCCAACTGACTCCAGAGTCATAAAACATAATTAAATACATAAACACAAAACCAGGAAAATCTCAAATCTGCATGTTTTACATAAAAATACTCAACTGTGTAAAAAGGGAGCTTTCCACATGGGCCTCCAACCGTTCAACAATCTTCACACTATTAGTAAGTCCATTGAAGACAACATAAAATTTAACAAAGCCGTGAAGTCATATTTGTTGTGTCACTGTTTTTTACTCTATAAATGAATACCTAGAACAGTAATCTGCTATTTATGTTAAATTGAAAACATTGAGCAATAGAGTGAAGTAAATTTAACCAATCTTTGCAATATAATACATTAGGATACTATATGTTAACAATGTTAACTGATATTTCCTGACATCTGTAACACACTGTGTACCATCAGATCACATGGAATAAATAAATAAATCCTGCTTTTTCAGTTATCACTGTGCACATTTTTCTCCATGGTTATATATTTAGACATGGAACCTAAGACCTTGTTTAATGGCATTGTAGCTTCATATGAACAAACCCAACAAATTCCCAGGTCTGGTAAGCCTGTGTAGGGATCAACAGAGTGACTGGCAATAATTAACTGACATGTGAAATTTAAGATACCAGCAATCTGACAAATTTAATTCATCAGTCACACAAATAAATATAACAGAAGCTAAAGCTTTAAAATAACATCCTCTGAATCATCTTTCAGCTCCTTGCACTTGAGCAGGAAGGTTTGTTTTGATATGATGAGACATTCAAACGTGGTTCATGTTTCTTTTATATCAATCAAAAGTAATAATATATTTACTCATCAGCCAACAACATACCAAAACATGGAGCATTTGGTGACAATGAAGGAGATAAATCTAGTTGACCCACACAGATATACAGGAGATTGGCAATGAAATTAGAATTTTTGCTTATTTCCAGTAGTTGTTCACTTCATTGACAGTGTATCCAGACACAGCTGTTGAGACGGTGTAGCAAATGACTTCATTCACCCAACCAGGAACAAATTTCCATTGATCCATGGACCAATCCCAGTGATACTGCACCCATTGCTATCATAATTCATGATGTCACTGGCTCAACATGGAACACATAGGTGTCATCTGCTGTAGAGCCCCACGTTCAACAATGTACATGAAACAGTGCCTTCACCAGCATTGTAATCTGTCATCTGATCTGCCTATGCTGCTTTTGTTAGCAGCAAGCTTTTGACCCCCATCTTCTATGACATCCAAGTCCTTGTCATCTACTTGTGGTTTCAGTCTTGCTTCAACTACTTCTCATAGATGTACAATAGTAGCATGTGACTAACCAACCAGTTTCACCATTTCAGAAATATTCAATTTGCCAGAACAATTTGCCCTTTGTCAAAGCCACTTATATCAATGGATTTTCCCATTACAGAATTTATCATCGCTAGAATGATTCATAATTTATTTTTGTTCCACCTATATATTTTCCTCACCACATAATGCGCCCAGAACATCACCATGTGGCCTCCAGTGTTGCTGTGGGCAGGGGTTATAATGTTTCGACTCATTGCAGATGTCAACTATCCCATGAAAACCTACTTACAAAGTATCATGAACCAGTTTAATGTGAGAAATCTAAGGATATATCACAGCCTCGACATATCTTTCCCACAGGGATCATGAAGAAAAGATTAAACTAATTACAGCATACAAAGAGGCATTTAAGATATCTTTATTCCTGCTCCACACATGAATGGGATAGGAAGAAACCCTTATATGTGGTACAAAGAAACACCCTATCTCAGGCACTTCACAGTGTATTGCAGACTATTAATGTAAATGTAGATACAGAAGGCAATTTATCAAAAAGGCATCTTCAATTATGTCAAGGAAGATCAAATAGAAGATGTGCCAAGCAACAACATTTTTTGGAAATACCTTTTACCCATCACAAATAAACAAGTCAGGAGAACCATAATATAGCACATAATTTTTAATACCTAATCCTATGTGCTTAAGTCTTTGTTGTTTAGTGATGACTTCAACTCTAGTTTATTACCTGATGGTTTGCAGTTTTGCCAAGACACTTATTTATGTTGCGAACCAGACTTTTACAGTTAAGTAAAACCAGAGATCCCGTAAGATCTTGTAATATTGTCTTGAATACAAAACAACAAACAATTTCAGATCCACTGAAAATATCACTGCATTTTACTTTAAACGCATATCTTGGGATCACACTGACTCCCTTTCTGTTTTGAGTGGACAAAAGGGAGAGGGCAGCACTTAATCACTATAAATAGACTTTCTGATCATCATTTATAGACAACAGCACACTCAGGAGTGGATGACTTTGCAAAATATGTTGTAGTGATTCAAGAATTTCGTTGTAAATTCTAGAACCACTCGGCCTTCTACCATCTTGAACACAGGATATTTTAGATGTGAGTGTGGGATGATAGAATCCTACTTACACATGTCTGTGGTGCAGGTTTAAATTCAGTTGCAGGAAGAATGTAGACGCAGTGGTTGAATGGCACCAACAAGTACCTGTCGAGCAGTCCATGGATGTTTAGTGAGTGCATACGAGAGGACCATGGAATATTTATGTAGCTCTGTGATAATAGTGTCAGTGACTATTGTTAGTGAAAAAAGAACAGTTGAGAAGGTACCCTTAAAAAAACTCTTAATTCAGCCTTGGTAGAGGCAAGGCCTATTTTATGACTCATGTGAAATAGAGTCATGGTTATTAAGCCAGTCCTTTAATAAATGTAATTAAATTTGTTTCTCACGTTGGACAGAGAAAGTGACTTATTGGAAGTCATATATGTATGTGGAAAGTAAGAATTTTATTCTGCATGAAAGTTAAATATACTTAAGGTGTTGCCAAAAGGGCAAAGTTTTAGAAGAAAGGCCTATAAAAAAAGTCGCCACAAAACGTTAGAATGTGGCAACCAGTGAGAAAAGACTGAAAAAAAAAACAGGAATTCTAAGACCAAAAAACAAGGAAATAAGCTGTTGTGTGTTGCCATAGGAACTAAACCAGATATGACAAAGAATCTACTATGAGACATCGGAACATGCTCAAGTATTCAAAGGAGCAAAATTTTGAATTGAGAAATAGAGAAGAAGATTCCAGTGTGTTTCTCTAAGAAGAAATATGCCTAGAACACTTCAATTAAGAAGATTTGGTGTGGGGAGTGTAGAATTCTCACACACATAGCGGTGACGCAGACGCGGAAACCAACAACTGACACCGCATGCACCAGTTGCTGTTCACTGGTGCTGACCTGCCTCCACATCCGCTCACTGATGCACTGCAAATTCTCAGCTGAGTGCAAAACAGAACTACATTGTTTTGGTACAATGTGGTACAAACTGTTGAGTGAACTTTATTAATGTAGTTATCATACTTAAAGATACTTGAATGCTTACAAGATCTAAAGCTTGCAAGAATATGGATAACATAAAACAAGTTGAGGAAACTCAAGAACCAGCTATGGCAATGAAAGTTAGTAGAGCTGTGCCAGACTGGGTTGACTCAGTAAATTTAATCAAAGCACAAAGTGCAGCTTCAACTGCTCAAAGTGCTACTTTAAGTAAAGAACTAAGTGAAAAACTAGACTCAGTACATTCTCAAATAAATCTCAATTAAATGCCCAAACAACAAATCTAGGTTTGTTAAATGTCAAGGTTGACTCACAAAGCAAAGAATTTAGTATTCTATGCAAAGGTATAGATGCTTTAAATAGTGAATTCGGCGCCCTAAATAGTAAAGTAGAAAATCTGAAATTAGATTTAAAGAATGAATTGACTAGTTCCTTGACCATTCATGTGAATCAAATAGTTACTGACTTTAGCCAAAAGCAGAATGATAATTTTCAGAATTTGATGAAAAGGTTAGAATTGAATATTGAAGACAAATATAATAGTGTAGAATCAGAGTTTAATGAAAAGTGAGGATCCTTTGAAAATTTGTGCAGTGTTAAATTTAATGCTGTAAAGCAACGGTTGAGTACTGTGAAAGAGTGTTGATAAGCAGGATAATTTAATACCAATAATTCAATTGCAAATTAAAGGTGTTAATACATGAGTAGATAATGTGTAAACGAACTTCAAAGAGACTCTGATATCATAAATCTAAGTAGTTGGGAGGAACAGGTTGAAGAAATTATAGATCAAAAAGTTACCAAAAGAGTAACATCCAGAAAAGTATCTCCTATTCTATCTTCTGAACTTAGTGATACCAAGAAAGTTATAGATGACCTGTGGACAGAACTCAAGCTTTTCGCGGATAAAGTAGACAAAAGGGTAACTTCACCTAATGTGGTATTATCTAGTGAAGTGATGACTGATCTGCAATTGGGTGGGGGGTCTAATTCAGGGTCATCCAGGCAATTCCCCAAATTTAAGCCCAATGGAGATGTACACCCAACCCATTTCTTGAAAAGGTTTAACCAAGCTTTACCAAAAAATTGGGAAGACTCTAAAGAGGTTGAACTTGCTTTGGCTTTCCTTCTAGGAGAAGCCTCAGAATGGGGAACCATGTATATTGAGAATTTCTCTTCTTGGGGAGACCTCCAAAAGAAGTTTAAAGGGAAATACTGGTCTGCCAGTGCACAAGAAAAGTTAATATCAGATCCATGGGACCCAGGTGGAGTCATATATCCCTCAGTGATGTTAACATTCTGAGTTAATGGATGGAGTGACGATGGTCGGATCCCGAGTTGTTTTCGGTGTTTCTTCCAAAATAGTTTTCCTGCACTGAATTCCCTTAAAACCTTAAACTGCTCTGTCATCTATTCCTAACACCTATAACTATCCTGTAACATTATTACTTAGATAACCAGATATGACCACAAAATAGAGACTGATTTCAGATAAACACTGATCAGAGAAACACTGAACAGAAGTGATATCTAGAAAATATAAATTGAATAGAGAATTATACTTATGGATAATATAATATGAGGTGACTAATGAAACAACTATGATAACAGAGTGTATAAATTTTCTATTTTGTATAGAATATTTTATACCTTTTATGAGATGTGATGTAAATGGGAGGGTTTGTACAGGTTTCGAAAGGGGTGGGTATTGTAAATAAAAGCATGGTTTCCAGGAGCAAATAAATCATGGCTAACACAGAACACACATCACACCTTTAAGACAACCCTTGCAAACAAGCGTGCCGGATACTTCACTATTTTCCATTTCCGTAGGGTTGCTAAGATATCATCCGGGGATCTTAAGGGTGAAGGTGGGAATGTCCTTTCTGTAGGGGACTATTTGACAGAAAACCTCCTCCAATGTCTCAATCAGGTACCTCAGGAGTAGGGATCCTGGGAAAGGGGGGTGGGAACGGTTTTCTGTCTTTGGGACTATCTTCTTTCACTTCTTATATCTTAGCAACCATACCCTTTTTTTTCCTCACTTGAGGACTATCTATTTTTCCCTCTTTCCATATTCACAAACTTCTATCACTGAATTCCTTGCTTGTTTCCATGGTTTCTAATAACCTATATCTATAGAGGGAAACATTCCACGTGGGAAAAATATATCTAAAAACAAAGATGATGTGACTTACCAAACAAAAGCGCTGGCAATTTGATAAACACACAAACATACACACAAAATTGAAGCTTTTGCAACCAACAGTTGCTTCATCAGGAAAGAGGGAAGGAAAGACGAAAGGATGTAGGTTTTAAGGGAGAGGGTAAGGAGTCATTCCAATCCTGGGAGCGGAAAGACTTATCTTAGGGGGAAAAAAGGACAGGTATACACTCGCACACACAACCATATCCAACCGCACATACACAGACACAAGCAGACATTTTACATTGATCCTTGTAACCATTGATGCCACTTCCTTACACACAAATACCTTCATGTCCAGGGCCTCGCTGCGGTGGACCACTTCGTTCCATGCTGATCACCTGCTACCCTACCTAAAACCTCTTTTCTCATTACCTTAGCAAGATTCATCCTAACCCACAACTTCTTCACTTTTGAAGGCCAGACATACCAACAATTAAAGGGAACAGCCATGGGTACCAGGATGGCCCTCTCGTACGCCAACCTATTTATGGGCCACTTAGAGGAAACATTTTGTTGATTTTACATTGTGTCTGTGTATGTGTGGTTGGATATGGGTGTGTGTGCGAGTGTATACCTGTCCTTTTTTCCCCCTAAGGTAAATCTTTCCACTCCCGGGATTGGAATGACTCCTTACCCTCTCCCTTAAAACATACATCCTTTCGTCTTTCCCTCTCTTTCCCTCTTTCCTGATGAAGCAACCGTTGGTTGCGAAAGCTTGAATTTTGTGTGTATGTTTGTGTTTGTTTGTGTGTCTATCAACCTGCCAGAACTTTCATTTGGTAAGTCACATCTTCTTTGTTTTTAGATATATTTTTCCCACGTGGAATGTTTCCCTGTTGGCATGTTGACAGACTGATAGATACACAAACAAACACAAACACACACACACAAAATTCAAGTTTTCGCAACCAACGGTTGCTTTGTCAGGAAAGAGGGAAGGAGAGGGAAAGACGAAAGGATGTGGGTATTAAGGGAGAGGGTAAGGAGTCATTCCAATCCCGGGAGCGGAAAGACTTACCTTAGGGGGGAAAAAAGGACAGGTATACACTCGCACACACACACACACATATCCATCCGCACATATACAGACAGAAGCAGACATTTGTAAAGGCAAAGAGTTTGGGCAGAGATGTCAGTTGAGGTGGAAGTAAGGAGGCAAAGAAGTTGTTGAATGACAGGTGAGGTATGAGCGGCTGCAACTTGAAATTAGCGGAGGTTGAGGCCTGGTGAGTAATGTGAAGAGAGGATATACCGAAGGGCAAGTTCCTAACTCCGGAGTTCTGACCGGTTGGTGTAAGTGGGAAGTATCCAGATAAGGTTGCTTCATCAGGAAAGAGGGAAGGGGAGGGAAAGATGAAAGGATGTGAGTTTTAAGGGAGAGGGTAAGGAGTCATTCCAATCCCGGGAGCGGAAAGACTTACCTTAAGGGGAAAAAAGGACACGTATACACTCGCGCACACACACACACACACACACACACACACACACACACACACACACACACACACATCCATCGGCACAAATACAGACACAGGCAGACATATGTAAATGCACAGAGGTTGGGCAGAGATGTCAGTCGAGGTGGAAGTACAGAGGCAAAGATGTTGTTGAATGACAGGTGATCTACGAGGGGCAGAAACTTGAAATTAGTGGAGGTTGAGGCCTGGTGGGTAAGGGGAAGAGAGAATATATTAAAGGGCAAGCTCCCATCTCCAGAGTTCTGATAGGTTGGTGTCACCGGGAAGTATCCAGATAACCCAGACGGTGTAACACTGTGCCAGAATGTGCTGACCGTGCACCAAGGCAAATTTTGCCACAGGGTGAGCCTCATTACCAACAAACACTGTCTGCCTGTGTCTGTTCATGTGAATGGACAGTTTGTTGCTGATCATTCCCACACAGAAGGCTTCACAGTATAGGCAGGTCAGTTGGTAAATCACGTGGGTGCTTTCACAAGTGGCTCTGCTTTTGATTGTGTGCACCTTCCGGTTTACTGGACTGGAGTATGTGGTGGTGGGAGGGTGCATGGGACAAGTTTTACACCGGGGATGGTTACAAGGGTAGGAGCCAGAGGGTAGGGAAGGTGGTTAGGGGATTTTGTATGGATGAACTAAGAGGTTATGAAGGTTAGGTGGACGGCAGAAAGATATTCTTGGTGAAGTGGGGAGGATTTCATGAAGGATGGGTCTCATTTCAGGGCAGGATTTGAGGAAGTTGTATCCCTGCTGGAGAGCCACATTCAGAGTCTGATCCAGTCTCGGAAAGTATCCTGTCACAAGTGGGGCACTTTTGGGGTTCTTCTGTGGGAGGTTATGGGTTTGAGGGGATGAGGAAGTGGCTCTGGTTATTTGCTGCTGCACCAGGTCGGGAGGGTAGTTGCAGGATGCGAAAGCTGTTTTCAGGTTATTGGTGCAATGGTTCAGGGATTCGGGACTGGAGCAGATTCAGTTGCCACAAAGACCTAAGACCATTTGATATGGAATGGGTAGCAGCTGTCACAATGGAGGTACTGTTGCTTGTTGGTGGGTTTGATGTGGACGGATGTGTGAAGCTGGCCATTGGACAGATGGAGGTCAACAACAAGGAAAGTAGCATGGGATTCGGAGTAGGAACAGGTGAATCTGATGGAACCAAAGGTGTTGAGGTTGGAGAGGAAATTCTGGAGTTCTTCTTCACTGTGACTCCAGATCATGAAGATGTCATCAATAAATATGTACCAAACTTATGGTTGGCAGGCTTGGGTAACCAAGAAGGTTTCCTCTAAGTGACCCATAAATATGGTGGCATATGAGGGGGCCATCCTGGTACCCATGGCTCTTCCCTTTAATTGTTGGTATGTCTGGCCTTCAAAAGTTAAGAAGTTGTGGGTTAGAATGAAACTTGCTACGGTAATGAGGAAAGAGGTTTTAGGTAGGGTAGCAGGTGATCAGCGTGAAAGGAAGTGCTCCACCGCAGCGAGGCCCTGGACATGCAGGTATTTGTGTATAAGGAAGTGGCATCAATGGTTACAAGGATGGTTTCCGGGGGTAACAGATTGGGTAAAGATTCCAGGCGTTCAAGAAAGTGGTTGGTGTCTGATGAAGGATGGGAGACTGCATGTAATGGGTTGAAGGTGTTGATCTGCATAGGCAAAGATACGTTCTGTGGGGGCTTGGTAACCAGCTACAATGGGGGTTGAGGGTGTTGATCTGCATTGGCAGAGATACGTTCTGTGGGGGCTTGGTAACCAGTTACAATGGGGTGGCTGGGATGTTTGGGTTTGTGAATTTTAGGAAGTAGGTAGAAGGTAGGGGTGCGGGGTGTCGGTGGGGTCAGGAGGTTGATGGAGTCAGGTGAAAGGTTTTGTAGGGGGCCTAAGGTTCTGAGGATTCCTTGAAGCTCTGCTTGGACATTAGGAATGGGATTACCTTGGCTAACTTTGTATGTAGTGTTGTCTGAAAGCTGACACAGTCCCTCATTACTCCCAACGATCAAGTACCATGGTCGTGTAACCCTTGTCAGCCGGAAGAATGACAATGGATTGGTCAGCCTTCAGATCATGGATAGCCTGGATTTCAGCTGTGGTGATGTTGGGAGCAGGATTAAGGTTTTTCAAGAAAGATTGAGAGGCAAGGCTGGAAGTGCAAAAATCCTGGAAGGTTTGGGGAGGGTGATTTTGAGGAAGAGGAGGTGGGTCCCACTGTGACAGAGGATGGAACTGTCCCAGGCAGGGTTCAATTTGGATAGTGTCTTGGGGAGTTGGATCATTAGGAGTAGGATTAGGATTATTTTTCTTCATGGCAAAGTGATATTTCCAGCAGAGAGTATGAGTGTAGGACAGTAAATCTTTGACGAGGGCTGTTTGTTTGACTCTGGGAGTAGGGCTGAAGGTGAGGCCTTTGGATAGGAGAAAGGTTTGGTTTGGGAGAGAGGTTTGTAGGAAAGGTTAACTACTGAATTGGGGTGTTGTGGTTCCAGATTGTGTTGACTAGAATTTTGAGGTTTTGGTGGGAGTGGAGCTGGAAGTGGGAGATTGAGTAGATGGGAGAGACTGGGTCTGTGTGCAATGAGAGGAGGTTGAGGTTTGATGGAAAGGTTGTGGAGGGTGAGTAAGTTGCCTTTCCGGAGGTGGGAACCAAGAGATTGGATAGTTTTTTGAGGTGGAGGGTGGCATGCTGTTCTAATTTGTGGTTGGCCTGTAGAAGGAAGCTCTGAACAGCCAGTGTGGATGTGGGAGAGGAAAGATTGAGGACTTTGATTAGAGATAGGAGTTGATGGGTGTGTTCATTGGCTGAGTTGATGTGTAGGTGAAGGATTAGGCAGTTGAGGGCTATGGATTGTTCAGTTTGGAACTAGTATAGGAACTGATGGAAAGAAGGTTTATAGCCAGAGATGGGAACTTTAAGTGTGAGGCCTTTGGGGTTAATGCCAAATTCTATTTTCACTTTAGCCTCATGTTACACTTTTCACCTTCTGATACCACGTCACCCTCATAACATACCCACAACAACCCCATTAAGTTTTATTTACATTCCCTCCACAAACATGCCTTCACCCTACCCAGATTACGCTCCCATATTTTATTTACTCAGGCTTGTCTGACATTTGGCTAGGTGCTACAGTCTGGATTCATACAACCGCTACGGTCGCAGGTTCAAATCCTGCCTCGGGCATGGATGTGTGTGATGTCCTTAGGTAAGTTAGGTTTAAGTAGTTCTAAGTTCTAGGGGACTGACGACCTCAGAAGTTAAGTCCCATACTGCTCAGAGCCATTTGGAACAGTTCCGTCCTCCGTCACAGCGGGACCCACATCCTCTTCCTCAAAATCACCCTCCCCAAATCTTCCAGGAATTTTTCACTTCCAGCCTTGCCTCTCAATCTTTCTTGAAAAACCTTAATCCTACTCCCAACATCACCACAGCTGAAGCCCAGGCTATCCATGATCTGAAGGCTGACCAATCCATCCATTCTTCCGGCTGACACGGGTTCCACAACAATGGTACTTGATTGTCGGGAGTATGTAATGAGGGACTGCGTCAGCTTTCAGACTACACTACATACAAAGTTAGCCAAGGTAATCCCATTCCTGATGTCCAGGCAGAGCTTCAAGGAATCCTCAGAACCTTAGGTCCCCTACAAAACCCTTCACCTGACTCCATCAACCTCCTGACCCCACCGACACCACGCACCCCTACCTTCTACCTACTTCCTAAAATTCACAAACCCAAACATCCCTGCCGCCCCATTGTAGCTGGTTACCAAGCATCCACAGAACGTATCTCTGTCTACGTAGATCAGCACCTTCAACCCATTACATGCAGTCTCCCATCCTTCATCAAAACACCAACCACTTTCTCGAACGCCTGGAATCCTTACCCAATCTGTTACCCCCAGAAACCATCCTTGTAACCATTGATGCCACTTCCTTATACACAAATACCCACACGTCCAGGGCCTCACTGCGGTGGAGCCCTTCCTTTCATGCCGATCACCTGCTATCCTACCTAAAACCTCTTTCCTCATTACCTTAGCAAGCTTCATCCTGACCCACAACTTCTTCACTTTTGAAGGTCAGACATACCAACAATTAAAGGGAACAGCCATGGGTACCAGGAGGGCCCCCTCGTATGCCAACCTATTTATGGGTCGCTTAGAGGACTCACTTCTTAAATGT
Source organism: Schistocerca cancellata (assembly GCF_023864275.1). Taxonomy (NCBI): domain Eukaryota; kingdom Metazoa; phylum Arthropoda; class Insecta; order Orthoptera; family Acrididae; genus Schistocerca; species Schistocerca cancellata. The sequence continues at coordinate 331,472,545 of NC_064627.1, read as the reverse complement.
GGTAAACTGGAAAACTTGAAAATGGAAATGAAACGAATGGATATTGATGTACTGGGAGTCTCAGAAATGAGATGGCCAAATGCTGGCGACTTTTGGTCAGGGGATTACAGAATCATACACACTGGAACAGCACAAGACAATCCTGGGATTGCAGGAGTGGGAATTATCCTCAGTAAAGAGATGGGGTTAAGAGTAAAAGGATTTGTTCAACATAGTGAGAGGATAATTTATGTCCAATTGGAAACTAAACCAAGAGACACAATCATAATCCAAGTATACATGCCAACTATGAGGCACGAGGAGGATGAAATCGACATGATGTATGACCACCTTGAAGAAGTAATTGGCAGAATTAAAGGAGCTGAAAACCTTGGCATCATGGGAGATATGAATGCCGTTGTCGGGGAAGGTAAAGAAGAGGATGTGGCAGGGAATTTTGGATTAGGATTAAGAAATAAAAGTGGGGATGAACTTGTAGAATTCTGGCAAAGAAATAAACTTTGCATTACAAATACCTTCTTTAATCATCATCCAAGAAGAAGATATACTTGGAAAATGCCTGGTGACATTAACAGATATCAAATTGACTTCATGTTAGTGAAGCAAAGATTTAAAAACCAAGTTAAGGATAGCAGATCATATCCAGGCTGTGATGTGGAAAGTGACCATATACTTGTTATGATGATGACTGAACTAAAATTCAAGAACATTAAAAAAAGAAGTACATGTAAATGGGATTTGACAAACCTGAAAAACGAAAATACACTGAAGCACTATCAACTAGAAACAGACAAGAAAACAAATATACAGAGCTGGAATGACATCCAAAGCAGCTGGGAAAAAATAAAAACTGGTATTTTAGAAGCAGCAGAAGAAGTAATAGGAAAAGAAAGGACAGAGAAAAGGAAGGAATGGATCACTAATGACCTACTAAATATGATGGAAGAAAGAAGGAAATTAAAAAATTCTGTGAAGAAGGAAGACCAAGAGAAATACAAGAGTCTGAAAAATAGAATCAACAGAGAGGCAAAACAAGCAAGAGAAAAATACCTTGATGATCTCTGTATTTCAGTTGAGAACAACATGAGCAAGGGAAGTATCGACCAGGCCTATAAATGTGTGAGACATTGCTTTGGAGACAGAAGAAACAAGTGTAGGGCTGTGATGGATGAAAATGGTAATATGTTGGATGATGATGATGAAGCTGCAAGAAGATGGAAACAATATATAGGAAAACTGTACAGCGGACCAGACCTGTCTGAAAACATCATGGAAGAAGAAACAGAAGTAGATGCACACAACATAGGTGAACCTATATTAAAGGAAGAGTTTGAACTAGCTCTGACAAAATTTAAAAACAACAAATCGCCTGGTATAGACAATATCCCAGCCGAACTTCTGAAATCTGGAGGAGCAAAACTGAATCAGGAGTTGTATAATCTTGTTTTCAACATGTACGAGCAGGGTAAAATTCCTACAGACTTTGAGAAAAACATTATGATCCCCATTCCAAAGAAGGCAAATGCTACAAGATGTGAAAATTATAGGACGCTCAGCCTAGTTATGCACGCCTCTAAAATATTAACCTCAATTATCCTAAAATGCATAGAACAAAAAGTCGAAGTTACACTCTCCGAAGACCAGTTTGGATTCCGGAAAGATAGAGGAACCAGAGAAGCAATATTTGCTCTAAAACTAATAATAGAGAAACGACTAAGAACCTGAAAACATACATAGCTTTCGTAGATGTAGAGAAAGCCTTTGATAATGTTAAATGGGATAAGATGTTTGAGGTACTCAAAAAAGTAGGAATAGACCATAAAGATAGAAAAATGGTATGGAACCTGTACAAAAACGAGACAGTAGTTATCCGTGGACGGACAAAACAAGAAGAGGTGGAGATATGGAAAGGTGTCCGACAAGGTTGCACACTATCCCCTGTTATCTTTAACGTATATATTGAAGAGGTGCTGAAAAAAGTAAGGGAAAATTCACAGACAGGTGTAGTAATTCATGGCCAACGAATAGATATGATAAGAAATGCCGATGATATAGCTGTCCTGGCTGAAAGTGAAGAAGATCTTGTAGTCCTACTGAATAGAATGGATAAAGTTATGGGTGAAGAATATAATATGAGAATTAATAAAGCAGAAACAAAAGTAATGGCTTGCGACAAAGAAGATCAAGTGAAAGTCCAAGTTCATGTAGGTAATGAACTGCTTGAACAAGTTGATAAATTTACTTATCTGGACACTAATATTACCAGGGATGGAAAGAGCAAGGCAGAAGTGAGAAGTAGAATAGCTCAAGCAAAGGCTGCTTTTAACAAGAAGAAAAACATATTAACATCTAAGAGCATCAGCCTTGAAATCAGGAAAAGATTTTTGAAATCATATGTGTGGAGTGTGGCATGCTATGGGTGTGAAACATGGACTCTCGGGACAGAGGAGGACCAGAAGCTAAATTCTTTTGAAATGTGGTGCTATAGATGCATGTTCAATATAAAATGAATTGACAAGGTCACAAATGAAGTGGTTCTGGAAAGAGCAGGTGAGAAGAGAAGCTTCTCGAGTTTCATTGTTAAAAGAAGAGTGCAATTTACAGGCCATCTATTAAGACATAAAGGACTCCTGAACACAATCATAAAGGGATATGTCAAGGGAAAAATACCAAGAGGAAGACCACGACTGAGGTACATGGATCAAATCGTGAAAGATGTGGGATGTAACACCTATAAAGAAATGAAGAGGAAAGCTGAAAGATGCACAGAATGGAGACAAGCTGCCATTGTAGATGTTGCAAACCAATCCTTGGATTGACCACTACAGAAGAAGAGAAGAGGAAGCCTTCTTGGTTAGCCAAGCCTGCCAATCCAAAGTTTGGTACAGATTTATTGATGACATCTTCATGATCTGGAGTCACAGTGAAGAAGAACTCCAGAATTTCCTCTCCAACCTCAACACCTTTGGTTCCATCAGATTCACCTGGTCCTACTCCGAATCCCATGCTACTTTCCTCATTGTTGACCTCCATCTGTCCAATTGCCAGCTTCACACATCACACCAAACCCACCAACAAGCAACAATACCTCCATTATGACAGATGCCACCCATTCCATACCAAATGGTCTTAGGTCTTTGTGGCAAACGAATCTGCACCAGTCCTGAATCACTGAACCATTGCACCAATAATCTGAAAACAGCTTTCGCGTCCCGCAACTACCCTCCCGACCTGGTACAGAAGCAAATAACCAGAGCCACTTCCTCATCCCCTCAAACCCATAACCTCCCACAGAAGAACCCCAAAAGTGCCCCACTTGTGACAGGATACTTTCCGGGACTGGATCAGATTCTGAATGTGGCTCTCCAGCAGGGATAAGACTTCCTCAAATCCTGCCCTGAAATGAGATCCATCCTTCATGAAATCCTCCCCACTCCACCAAGAGTGTCTTTCCGCCGTCCACCTAACCTTCGTAACCTCTTAGTTCATCCCTATGAAATCCCCAAACCACCTTCCCTACCCTCTGGCTCCTACCCTTGTAACCGCCCCCGGTGTAAAACCTGTCCCATGCACCCTCCCACCACCACATACTCCAGTCCTGTAACCCGGAAGGTGTACACGATCAAAGGCAGAGCCACTTGTGAAAGCACCCACGTGATCTATCAACTGACCTGCCTACACTGTGACGCATTCTATGTGGGAATGACCAGCAACAAACTGTCCATTCACATGAATGGACACAGGCAGACAGTGTTTGTTGGTAATGAGGATCACCCTGTGGCTAAACATGCCTTGTTGCACGGCCAGCACATCTTGGCGCAGTGTTACACCGTCCGGGTTATCTGGATACTTCCCACTAACACCAACCTATCCGAACTCCGGAGATGGGAACTTGCTCTTCAATATATCCTCTCTTCCCGTTATCCACCAGGCCTCAATCTCTGCTAATTTCAAGTTGCCGCCACTCATACCTCACCTGTCATTCAACAACATCTTTGCCTCTCCACTTCTGCCTCGACTGACATCTCTGCCCAAACTCTTTGTCTTTAAATATGTCTGCTTGTGTCTGTATATGTGTGGATGGATATGTGTGTGTGTGTGATTGTATATCCATCCTTTTTTCCCCCTAAGGTAAGTCTTTCTGCTCCCGGGACTGGAATGACTCTTTATCCTCTCCCTTAAAACCCACATCCTTTCGTCTTTCCCTCTCCTTCCCTCTTTCCTGATGAGGCAACAGTTTGTTGCGAAAGCTTGAATTTTGTGTGTATGTTTGTGTTAGTTTGTGTGTCTGTCGACCTGCCAGCGCTTTTTTTATATATATATAAAGCTGTGATGATTCCATATTGCATATGTAGATAAGAACTATGATGGTTCTACATTGTTTTATATATATTAAAAAACAAAGATGCTGTGACTTACCAAACGAGAAAGTACAATAAGAAACACACAAACACACACACAAATTTCAAGCTTTCGCAACCCATGGTTGCTTCATCAGGAAAGAGGGAAGGAGAGGGAAAGATGAAAGGATGTGGGTTTTAAGGGAGAGGATAAGGAATCATTCCAATCGCTAGAGCGGAAAGACTTACCTTAGGGGGAAAAAGGGACAGGTATACACTCGCACACACACACACACACACACACACACACACATATGCATCTGCACATATACAGACACAAGCAGACATATGTAAAGGCAAAGAGTTTGGGCATAGATGTCATTCGAGGTGGAAGTACAGAGGCAAAGATGTAGTTGAGTGACCAGTGATGTACAAGGGGCGGCAACATGAAATTAGAGGAGGTTGAGGCCTGGTGGGTAACAGGAAGAGAGGATATATTGAAGGGAAAGTTCCCATCTGCGGAGTTCTGATAGGTTGGTGTCAGTGGGAAGTATCCAGATAACCCAGACAGTGTAACACTTGCCAAAATGTGCTGGCCGTGCAACAAGGCATGTTTAGCCACAGGGTGATCCTCATTACCAACAAACACTGTCTGCCTGTGTCTGTTAATACGAATGGACAGTTTGTTGCTTGTCATTCCCACATAGAAGGCTTCACAGTGTAGGCAGGTCAGTTGGTAAATCACGTGGGTGCTTTCACACGTGGTAACCTTCCAGGTTACAGGACTGGAGTAGGTGGTGGTGGGAGGGTGCATGGGACAGGTTTCACACCGGGGGCAGTTACAAGGGTAGGAGCCAGAGGGTAGGGAAGGTGGTTTGGGGATATCATAGGGATATATATATATTAGTGGCAATGTACCCATGTGCAAAGAGGGAGACAAAAGCATGTGAGTTTTGGGATAGCTATAAAGCAGTAATGAGCAGGAGATAGACAAGGAAGAGATGTAAGCAAAGAAAGAAAAAGAAAGCAGAAGTGGCATTACTCATGCTGATCATTAGGAAATGTCAGTTTAATAAATACTCTGACAAATTGTAGGATAGAGGGACTTGAATAGTATACATAGACATAATATCTACTAAGAGTATAGAAGTTGAGAAGTAGAGGTGGACTCTAGGGAGTAAATGAATCAGTAAAAAGTGAATGCAAAGTGTAAAACTGATTTTTATTGTTACCCGAAAATACTTAATTGTAGTATACACAGGATTGTGTACTAGGGTAATGAACAATGAGGCCTACTCAGAAAGGATAACGAGGGCATTCCCAGCATTTTCTAAATATGTAGGGCAGGCTTCTCTACATGGTGATAGGATGACCTGTGGCGTAAAAAATAGGAATCTTTTATAAAGGGGCATACCTACCAGAATGGAAAGAGGAAGTGCTCTCACAAAGGCCAGCCCATAAGCAAGGTATAGGTACTGATCCAAGGAGAAGGGGACAGTATCATGACAAAAGCCATAAATTTTATAGGGAAAGTTTGAATTCTATGCACAACTAGCATTATTATGTTTCATGTAAGTTTAATAGTGTCAAAAAGAACACTTTCATTTTGCCCAGAGTTCCTCCAAACTACAAATAATAGTAAAAATAGTATATACTAAGGAAAAGTAGTACAAGAAATGATAATGGAAAGTAGATCACTCATGTGTCATGAACACCTGGAGTTTATGATTGGAAGTATAGAAAAAAAAAGAGTCCACTCAATTCTTAAATATTAGAAGAGCTTATTAGAACCTCATATCTTAATATCAAAGTGAAGTAAGAACAGAATAAAGAAATGCTCAGCTAAAAATTGTTCTAGAGAGAAAAAAAGATTATGTTGAAGTGAAAGATGTATGTATAAACATGTATAAGGAAAGTATATTGTTAGGATATGAAACAATGTTATGAGTGATGTTATTTACATAATGATTATGTATAAAATATCACGTGTCCAATCTGAGGGATGGGATATGTAGTGATTCGAGAATTTCGGTGTAAATTCCAGAACCATTCCCCCGGCCTTCTACCATCTTGAACACATGACATTTTAGATGTGAGTGTGGGATGATAGAATCCTACCTACTGTACATCACATGTCTGTGTGTGCAGGATGAAATTCAGTTGCAGGAAAAATGCAGACACAGTGGTCAAACGGCACCGACAAGTACCTGTCGGGCAGTCCATGGATGTTTCATGAGTGTGCACAAGAGGACCATGGAGTATTTATGTAACTCTGTGATAATAGTGTCAGTGACTATTGTCAGTGAAAAAAAAACAGTAGAGAAGATACTCTTGAGAAAACACTTGTCTTAGCCTGGTTGAAGGGAAGATGTGTATTTAGATTCATGTTGAGAATGGACATGGTGTTAAGCCAACTTTCTCTTTTATGTATATTAGTTTGTTTCTGACGTTTGGAGACATGAGAGACTTACAAAACAGTATGTGTTTACGTGAAGAGCGAGATTTGTAATATGTCTGAAGTTTAATATAAATCATTAATTGGGGGAAATTAAAATTTGTATGTCTACTTATTTTTATAAGTAGAAAGTGTCTTAAGAAATTCCTGTACCTAGCAACATACTTCAAAGAAGAAGAGAGAAGAGAGTTTGCAGCAGCAGGCTAGCCAGCAATGGAGTTCGGTCGAGCATCTCAAGTAAGTCATCTCATAAAAGAAGGGGAAGTTAGTATATCTACTTCACACTGAAATCATTGTTCAAAGTGTTAGAACGAGACAGATAATGACTGTACAGGTGCTGACAGATTGAGTACGGGAGTCCTTTATTTTCAATAAAAGAAAAGGGAAATCTTTTTTAAATGCGTGAGCTATGGATCGCAATGGATCTTCACAAAGCAGTACACGGGCCTTGGGTTGGCATCACATCAGATTTTTCCAGTTTGTGCCACTATCCCACAGTTTGTTCACGTGCTCAATGAACAAACAAACTTTCTGCTGACAGGATGATGCTTAGGGAAGAGTTGCTTGCCTAGGCAGAGCTCCTACAGCAACCAATCAGAAAGGTCCAGGAGATCATGTGTGAGCGCCCACCATGCCGAGCTGCGTGGACGAGGTGGGTGGATCGCCCTCTTTTACTGACAGGCCCCCGACAAGATCAGACACATTGGCCGGTTGCCTCTGTGCACTTTTAGAGCCCCAGTTCAATCTGTTTGTGCCTTAGGGCCGCTAAACTCACATAATGTACCCCGGCTAGGTCAATCAGTAAATATTTTCTCAATAAACGGGAGGCAGTTTGCCGACCGGAGTTGCAAAATTAACACTTGTTCTTTTTTAGACCCCACTTCCAGCTCAGCCACATCCTGACATGCCCAACTGGTGTCAGAAGTGGGATCTGACCCACCATGCGGTCTAACAAGTATTGAAATTACGGCTAGATGCCGGGACATTTTCTTTGACCTGGGGGCCATGCAGTAAATTAACTTCTTGTGGTGCTGGAAGCACCAATACAACACTGCATTATTACATGCAGCTGTCCCTGTTGCCATCGCATTGGCCCTGGTGGCCCATTTTATTTCAGCATTAATGCACGCGATACTGCGACATCGCTGCGCGTTGACCATCACGCTGCCAGCTGAGATGCTGTCAGCCAGATGCCACTGTATCAGATGCTGTTGGGGCAGCACTTCTCACCACCACTGTAGCGGCACTGCACAGCCTGCAGTCAACGCCCGGCTGCTGCTTCTTCTGCCTACGCTGCCTTTGCCGCTGCCGCCAACGTCACTGCCTCCAGCATAATGAAGTAGTGTAAGTCGCGAGCAATTGCAGTAGCCTGGCCTCGTTATCTTTGTAGCAATTCCTTGAGTTGTTTGTGAAGTCATTTTGTAAACATGCCTGATACCCATTCAAATAAGCAAGCAGGAGCTGCTGCCGAAATTCCTGGCACAGAAACTGTCGCTATGTTAGAAGAACAGATAGTTGCTATGTTAGAATAACAGATAAGATGGAATTGCAAGAGCAGTGCAATGCGCTTGTGGCGGAAAGCAAGAAAAAAGTTACAATTGAACAAGCAGCTGCAAGTGCTAGTCGCACCTCTGCAGTTAGCACAGTTCCACCTATGTCCACTCTTGTTGGCAGTTTCCCTGCTATAAATTTCATCAAGACTTTCGCGGGTAAAACTAACGAAAATGTAACAACATTTTTGTAGTGTGTCAAAGATGTAGGTAGGACTTGTGGCTGGTCTGATAGTTTCTTTTTGAGTGTGCTGAAGCTGAAACTAGTAGGAGACGCTCGAACATATGTTGAGTCAGTCAACGCTCTGTGAGATACTATCACTTTTGAAGCCTTGGCTAAAGGGTTAACAGAGTGCTATTCCAATAAGAGAGGTGTCAGTTATTATCGGGATTTGCTGTCTACCTTACGACAGAAAACCAATGTAGATTTAGAAGTATTTGCTGATCGAATCTGCACGGTATCATGTTGCACTTACACTGGCACAACTGCCAGGCCCGTAATGAAGTTTTTATAGAGGAAGCAGAAGCAACGGCTATAGATGTGTTCATTTGAGGGATTAACCTGTAAACCGGGGCAGAAGTGAAAATGGCTTCCCCTACTACATTGCACAAAGCTATACGAATTGCACTGCTACGTGAGGAAGCAGGGAGATTTGTTTCAAACCCATCGTGAAGTAACAAGTCGTGGCGCGTGTTTCATAATGATGCAAAATGTCAGCGCTGCGGGAACTTTAATCATACTGCCACACACTGCTGTGCACCATGTTGTGGCAGATGCCACAAGATCAGACATACTAATGCCACATGCCCCCAAAACAACGTAACCAGACAAAGGCAGCAAAGTGTTCCACAAACAAACAGGCAACAGGGTAGTTACCAACAGTGAAATGGTCGGGGGGGAGGGGGGGGGGGGGGGGGGGGGGCAGGCTCAGCTACCAACCCTCATCCCCGATAAAAGTAATGAAACCGGTGTATAAAAAACAGCAGAAAGATGAGGTGGCAAATGTTTTGCTAGAGGGTAAACTCAGGGGTAGAACAATTAGTGTGTTAGTTTGACCCCTATCATGATAAGCGGAGGTTAAAACTGCCCCGCTATCACATTACTGGATTGGGTGGGGGGCCGATCATTCCTTCTGGGTCATCTTTTGCTAGTTTTCTGTTAAGTAAAAAACATTCCTTAAACATTCACAGACACCTCATCCACATGATACATATACACTGTCATACTCACCCCTCCCTGAAAGGGAGAGTATAAACTCTACTACAGGAGATGTATTAAAAGGGTTCTCAGCTGCACTTGTTTTGTTTGCATTTCTGGTGGTTAAACCCTCTATCTGGTTATCGCTTTTGCATCTACTCACTTTATTTGGAGAGAATTATTCATTAAATACTTCTCACTGGGAAAACCTGTTACAGTTCACGCAGAACATGCTTTTCAACATAGTGTGCAATGTGCTGTCTAGGGTAGCTGCAGCGATCTGAACAGTCACCCCGGAAATAAAAACTCCGTAGATAAAGGGCCTACAGAATTTTCGGAAAAATGTTATCACTTACAAAATGTAATTACCGCCATTCTCTACCTGTGTGTAACCTTCTCTGTAAAGGAAACAAGCAATCATGTACTTTATCGCATGGTTAAGTGCTTCCATCAACACGCTTAACTGTTTATCTGCATCTAGGGGCTAAGAAACCTTTCACCTCAACAGATTGACTCTCATTGATACCGCACCAATATTCTAGGTGAAGACCCATAAATATCTACATATAAAACAAAAAAACACACAAATAACATGTAGGCGCTGTTGATCCCCTTTCAGTCACACTTCTTACATAGCCGCGGGCTTATTCCGCTGACTAATTCACTCAGTCAGATTGTGAAATTGCCGTGTCAGTCTTCTACACATGATCGCTGACTATAGGTACTTGTCAGCAATGCTAACAACCCTCTTTTGGCTACTTGCTATTGTATAAAGACCCGTGACCGCTCACTTACTGGCCAGTTCAGTATTAACAGTGAAGTTGCATCCGCCTCATCGGAACATACTACTCTCTGACTCCGATGCGCGGTAAATATTAACCAAACACTATTACACACTGCTGTGATATATTTTGTCATCATTACTACATACAGTCACCTAGAGATATTCTCAAACGTTCTCTCTCTTCTGAATGGAGGACACTACTACACTCTGTCCTTTCATCGGCCACTTCGGCGGTGTCACTCATAATCTATTGGAGTTGTTGAATAACTACCAGGAGAATATTGACCAGACATTACACCATGAGATGCTGTGCTTTATTGATTCTTTTTACTGGAGCTGTCAGTCTCCCACCCTTTAATAATCATCCATCATCGTCAGACATCAAGTTTGAACGTTTGAACAACTTGCTAAACACCCCCCATCAAGCGGTAATACGTGCCGATATAAAACTAACCTCCATTAAGGAAGAAGAGCTAGCTTTACAACAACTTATCAATTGCCTATTGGCCTGTGAACCTTTACTTGAACAATCAGGGCAGACTTCCACCTTACGCACTCTGTGGGATTTAAAGCAAGCACTGCTAAACACTCAAGAACAACTACAAAGCATCTTTGACACTGTGCCCCTAGCTCGGGTGAAGAGAGCCTGGTTCAATGCCGCAGGTGCAATACTCAAAACCATCTTTGGTACACCTGATCATGCTGATGCTAACCACTGGGACCAAACCCTTTGCTAAGTAACTTTTACTACTAACCAAAATCAGGACGTACTGGTCCACCAGCAATTATGCCTCACCCATATTGAAGACAGTTTATTAGCTGCTACTAGGCAAATTCATGTTGTGGCAACTGACCTTGTACACTGGTATGAAACATTCAGGAATGTTATCCAACGGGACCTTGAGATTTTACATCATACCATAACTAATGTGACCTACACTTTGGAGATAAGGAGAGCACTACAGATCTTACTATACAACACTCATGCCATTCAGTTACGTATTAGCACCTTCCACACTATTACTCTGCTACGACTACAGCATAAGCTTAGCCCTACGTAAATACCTGCAGAAATGTTCCCGCAAACTCTGGCTAATGTTCCATTTCATCTGGCATTGCCAATGCAAATGCTTTACCCCGTATGGGAATCTTCGCTACCCCATTATTATGCGGCAGCTACAGTACATCTTGTGCAAACTTCTCAAGGACTGTGCACACAGATTTCTCTACCCATCACGTGTGCCAACTGCGAGTTTGAATGCTACTGATTACACACCTTTCTGGTTACTTGGGTTGCCCTATGAAAACAAGTTACTTGGCAAACTAATGCTATCTTAGCTATTAGCAAAGATCGCCAAAGACATTCTGTCATGCAGCTGACTGACCTCCATCAGTGCCTTCACACTAATTACTATATATGTTCAAACTTATCCATTCATACTGGAACTAAGGACTGTGAGGTGGCCTTGTTTTTAGCGAAAACAACCCCCCCCCCTTTGTCCTCGCATGTTATCGACCTTGCGTGAGCCTTGGTTTAAACCAGTAGGGGGTAGTTAATTACATTTTGTACCTCAAACATCTACAATCGCACTAGAAAACAGTGGATTACTGTTCAACATGTCCACCCGTGATTTAATAACACCTACTGTCAAACTGTCAGCACACCTAACACAAGTGAAAAATTTGAGCCTCAGACCCCTTTCACTTTATTTACCTGAGGTATCCATGGTACTACCATCACCCGATAGTGTACCCAGGCTACCCAACAAGTTCAATGCTCGATTACTTCAGTCAATTGACGAATTACTAGCTCACGAAAAGGGCCAAATTGCCCTGGATCGAGCTGTTGCTCACATAGCTACCTGACGGACACAGAAACAATTGTATATAGTTACTCTGCCTAGTGCCCTGATTGTTCCAACTCTGATTGTTGCAGGAGCTGTTCTCTGGTGCCTGTATAAGAAAGGATATTGTAAACACATTAAGTCAACACAACCAACTCACCCCGAGGCACAGTCCGAGGGTGAATTTCGACAAGAGCAATGTTAGGCATGGTCTACCATAGTGAAATACACTCTTTAACTGAAATAAAGTTTGTATTGTCTAATGTTCATTTACTATTATTGTTATCATGTATCAATGTATCAATGTATCTAATCATCTAAACTATTGGGTAAAGATACTAGAGATGACCACTGAATGTAGGAAACCTTAGTTTATTTGCTACTGAAGCCCACCCCTGCAAACTTTACTGATACAATCCCTCGGGGAGTGTTTCAGTACCTGCCCACACAATAAGCAGCTGCCACCCTCCTTCCCGCCGTCCCCATCTGAGGGAACGACCAATGCTACGGGGCGCCCTGTCCTGCCTCGCTCTCCGTCAATGGCACATGGGCCACCCCATCACAGCACCGCATCTGACCCAAAGATTCTCACTCTGTTTGATTGTCTATATTCTATGTCTATATTATACGTGGAAGATATACCATCAACAGTTAGAACTTTATTGTGTTTAACCAACTGCAATCAGTGTCCCTACACACAAGCAAATGCATTTTATGTTACATTATGAACATGTTTTAACTTTCTATTATCTGTATATGAAGCAATTTTTTAGGTTGTTAGTGTTTAAATAAGTCTTTAATTATTATTTTGAAGCTATTGACCATAGAAACTACCTCTCAGTTTGAGAATTTCAATGTTTTATCTAATTATTTACCATTTTCATATTCTGTTTATGTTAACTATGTTTGTCAAGTGAATACTTTTATTTTGTAGAATTAACTAATTTGTTACAATTACTGCCTTCATATTTTAGTTTATATTCTGAAACTGATTCCACTATGTAGCAATGAGTTTAATGTTTGCCAAACAACACAAACAATTACACATTTCTAGAGGTGCCTGTAACCTTCAAAAGATCAGTGCTGATTCAGTTCAGCCATCATCTACACTTCTGCTACACCAAGTTTAGCATTGCAAGTATATATGATTAACAGAATCTGTAATACTTCATTCCAATGTTATGAAACTTTTGACATACTTTTAACTTTTTGTGCTATGATTTGCATTCTGATACAGTAATGATGATGGGAAATCATCATACTGAATTATGTGTGATAAGATCAATGTCTCTAAATGTTATATGATTTTGATCACCAAACTCACAACAATCTTCCTGTATAATACCATTTTAAAAAATAAATAAATAAAAAAATAAAAAAGGACTTTCTTTTTATGTTGTACAAGCACTCCAATATACATAGATGTTTTTGTAAAACTTAGATTCACCCCACCCCATTTTTGCAAATGTTAGCACACCCAACCAAGGGAGCAAATTGTTTTCTTTTATCAACAAGCAACAACTAATTTTCACCATAAAACCTTGCTCCCGCAGAAGGGGAAGGACATGTACAGATCCTTGGTATATTTCAAGAGGGACTGTTTGTCACTACAGAAGTGACAGCCACAGGTGGCTAGCCAATATGGAAGGGACTTCTTGGTATGGAATGGGTGGCAGCTGTCGAAGTGGAGGTATTAGTGGTGATTGATAAGTTTGATATGGACAGAGGTACAAATGTAGCCATCCTTGATATGAATGTCAACATTGAGGAAGGTGACTTGTTGGATTTAGGAGGACTAGCTGAAGGAAATAGGGGAGAATTTGTTGAGATTCGGGAGGCATGTGGATAGAGTGCCCTTACCTTTTGTCAAATCTTGAAGATGTCATCAGTGAATCTGAGCAAAGTGAGGGCTTTGGGATCCTGGGTGGTTATGAATGATTGCTGAAGACAGCTAAGAATAGGCTAGCATAGGATGGTGCCATGTAGGTGCCCATTGCTGTCTCCAAATATACCAAGGGTCTCAAAGAGGCCTTCAGACTGAAATTACACACCCAACCTTAATCAGAAACAGATCTCCTGTGCTTTATCTCTCTCATCGTGTACCACCTCCCACACACCCACCATCCAGCACAAAGGAGCACTCTTCTCATGACTCAGCACCAGTGTTCCAATTACCTCTCATCGTGCCCTGAAATGAGGAGCATCCTATCTAATACCTTCCCACCACTTCCACAGTGGAATTCCACTGCCCACTGAACCGATGCAATATCCTTGTCCATCCAAACCCCATCCCTGTTCCCAGCCCCTTGCCTCATGGCTTATACCTTTGCATTAGTCCTAGATCCAAGACTTGTCCCGTACTCCTCCAACAGCCACCTACCACAGTCCAAAGGTATCTCCTATCCCATCAAAAGTGGGCCTATCTGTGAAAGCAGCCACATGATGTAAAACCTTAGATGCAACCACTGTGTTGCTTTCTGCAAGTGCAGGACAACTAAAAAGCTGTCTATCCACATGAATGGCCTCTGACAAACTGTGAACAAGAGTCAGCAGGACCACCGAGTTGCTGAACAGCTGCCCAAAATTATGTTTCACTTCGATGACTGCATCACAGCTTGTGCCATGTAGATCCTTCCTCCCAGAAATCAACTTTTCTGAACTGCACAGGTGGGAACTCTTCCTGCAATGTATCCTATGCTCCTGTAACTCTCTGGCCTCAACCTTTGCTAATCCCTGTACTCCATGTACTTGTACTCTTCCCTACTCCCAGTCCAGCACTACAAAGCCGTCTATTTTGTCAAATGCACCCACTTGTTGTTTCACTTTCTTTTCTTCTCTCCTTTTCCACTGCCTTACGCCCCCCCCCCCATCCCTTCCCCCCTCCCCCAAACCACCAGATTGCATCTAGCAGCCCTACCCTGTCACCACCACATCTCCACATGCTATCTGAAGTAGCCCAGCACCTAGCCCCACCACTAGCCTGATTCCTCTTCCTCCCATCCTATGCCAGATTGCTGCTCCCATCAGGCACAGTTGCTGTCCATAGTCTAGCCAGGGACAGTGGTCATATGTGTGTGATCTGTGTGAACATGTGTTTTTCTCTTTTAGAAGAAGGGCTTTTGGTCAAAAGCTTACATGTATAGCAGTCTTTTCATTGTGCCTGTCTGTGACTCATTGTCTCTTTATTGTGAGTGGCAATCTATCCTTTTCACAGTATTGTCATCTGTTTTGTGAGTGTTAGTAGATTGGGATATTGGTACATAAAATTATTTAATCTTACTCTCATGAGATACTACATGGCACCACCTTCAAACAGTCACAAAGAGAAGCTGTCTCCAGATAATGGCTACATTTTACAACCCATTAGATTTTTTTGGAACATTGCCAAACCGATTTTTCAGGAAACTTTGTCACAAGGTTAAGTATGGGAAGCAACTTTGTCTTCAGACTTGGAACATAGATGGTTTCTGAACTTCACCATTTGTCCTTGACACATATTCTGAGATGTATAGGTCAAACCAAAAAAATAAATTCACTAAAATTCATGTGGTTTGTGATGACTTTCAAAGAGCATATGGAGCCATTTTGTATGTAAAAACTACTGGCAACTGTCACTCAATACTCAATACAATATACACTGTAGCTAGAGTAGACTAACATCAATTAATAAATTGACATTAACCAGGTTGGAATTATTCACAACAAAGTACATGCTTATCTCCTTCATTACTTTTGCTAACAAAGATCAACAATGCTATGATGTAGAGTGAGCTGGCCTTTGTACTTGGATGAATGAAGAAAAATCCAAGAAACAGAAAACTTTTGTCTGCAGTTGATTTACAGAAATCCTTAGTTGCATGACATCCTAATAGAGATACTTCATCTACATCTACGTGATTACTCTACTATTCACAATAAAGTGCCTGGCAGAGGGTTCAATGAACCATGTTTCAAGCTGTCTCTCTACCATTCCATTCTTGAATGGTCTGCAGGAAAAACAAGCACTTAAATTTTTCTGTGAGAGGCCAGGTTTCTCTTAATTTATCAAGATGATCATTTCTCCCTATGTAGGTGGGTGCCAAAAGAATGTTTCCGCAATCGGAGGAGGAAACTGGTGATTGAAATTTCATGAGAAGATCCTGTTGCAATGAAAAACACCTTTGTTTTAATGATTGCCACTCCAATTCACGCATCCTGTCTTTGGCACTATCTCCCCTATTTTGTGGTAATACAAAACGAGCCACCCCACTTTGAACTTTTTCAGTGTCATCTGTCAGTCCCACCTGATGCAAAGCCCACACTGTACAGCAATACTCCAGAATAGGAAATCAGAACTCTGAACAACATTTCACATGTGTACTATGAACAGTCCAGCTCACTGTCTCAGAATTAGGGTGGACTGAACCACATTGGTTATCAAAAGACAGAGAATCAAGTAATAGCCATTATTCAGTAAATTATGAACTAATGTTTCTTTTGGTCATAAATCTACTGTTGCTTGAAATGATTCCATGATTATCTGTACCCACCAATTTCTTGGTTAATGGCACTAATATACAGTTTCAGCCTCAAGCAATTTACATCTAGAGCACTTGAAAATGGCTTACAGCTAAAATTGTACCAATAAACCAAGCAATTGATACTTGCAAGTAATCATGAATTCATTTCAAAAATATGCTGATACAAACTCTTATGCAAAGGAACATATAATGATCCAATAATGATCTGGTTATAAGTAAATTAATAAATGTAAACTTGGAAGGAAAATAGCAACAATAATGAAAATTCCATTCATTACTGAAATAACACACAGAGCTATCTAAAAAATAATGACAGGAGTGCAATATTAATTAAAGTTAAAAATTACCAACAATTTTGATAGCTGTAGTACCAAAAACACTCTTACTTGTTAATCTGGCGTTTCTGCTGGCACTTCAGTATGATATTTTCATCTACTCGTTTTTTTAGAATTAGGTAGTTGTAATCAAGTTTCTCACTGTTGAGCAAGCATGAGGCTTTAATTTGTTCCAACTCCTGCTGCAATATCTGTAGATATAAATTAACAAAAGAAGATAAAAAATTAAAACAAAACTGAAATAGCGGAAGTCAAAGTAAATATTTTGTTGGAATATATTCTATTAGCTCGTATTTGATGTATTACTTTTTTCCCAGTCCAAAGCCACACACAATGTTTAATAGATAATTTCCAACAAAACATGATTATAAACAATTAAACATAAAAAACGTTACTTACTAAGCAGCAGAAGATGTAAACATGAACAAAAGACCACAATACTGTCAACTTTTAAAAGCCCAGTTTTTCTATGACTGAATTGAGAGGTGAGACTTTAGAAACATTAACTCCTACTCCAAATCTTTCTTTTGTTTCCTTTACTGCTTGCTTTATATACTGATTGAGTAACCCCAGGGATAGGCTGCAACCCTGTCTCACTGCCTTCTCAACCACTGCTTCCCCTTCATGCCCCTCAACTCTTATAACTGCCATCTGGTTTCTGTACAAATTGTAAATAGCCTTCCGCTCCCTGTATTTTACCCCACCCACCTTCAGAATTTGAAAGAGAGTATTCCAGTCAACATTGTCAGAATCCTTAACTTATCTTCTAAGATGGATTGTAGTGTCAGTATTGTCTCCCGTGTTCCAGCATTTCTACGGAAACCACACTGGTCTTTCCCGAGGTTGTCTTCCACCAATTTTTCTATTTGTCTGTAAAGAATTTGTGTTAGTATTTTGCAACTGTGACTTGTTAAACTGATAGTTCAGTAATTTTCACACCTGTCAACACCTGCTTTCTTTGGAATTGGAATTATTATATTCTTCTTGAAGATTGGAGGGTATTTCACCTGTCTGATACATCTTGCTCACCAGATGGTAGAGTTTTGTCATGGCTGTCTCTCCAAAGGCTATCAGTAGTTCTAATGGGCTGTTGTCTATTCCAGGGGCCTTATTTCATCTTAGGTCTTTCAGTGCTCTTGCAAGCTCTTCTCCCATTTCATCTTCATCAGAGAAGGCCACCCAAAGTTATTGAAAATAAACATACTGTGGTCACAGTTCAGTCGAGAGATAAAGTTTGTTTCAAATGGGAAATTCTGACTGGTTTGCATCCAGCAAAGAAACATGTATACCTTATAAAGATGAAATATTTGTAATATTGAGTTGAAGTATTTGCATAGATTCAAAAAGCAAAATGAATGTCTCTCTCTATTAATGCACCACTGTATCCAGTCTTCTGATTATGAGTAGCTAGTTGTAAGGGAGAAAGAGGAGGAGTGGAGAAGTGTAAACTGAAGAGGTAGAAGGGAAAGAAGAATAAAAAAGACTTTATGCTTGTTTCATTAAATATCACAAAATATGAACATGAAGAACATGTAAATCAGTTAATGCTACAGATTTTTAAAACAGATATCTATCACTTCTATAACATAAAAGACTTTCCAAAGTTAGTGCATTTTAGCTCACTGCTCATCATAAAAATGTTGTTGTAGTATTTGGATGCTGTCTTTGTTATTTACATCAAAAAGAAAAGTTGGCTGAACAGCTAACTGACTGTTGACAGTTCAGACCAGTAAATAGTATAATGTCTAGTACAAAGAATGATTAAGTAAGATTTATCAATTTAAGGAACAAGCAAAAGGTGCCTTTCATAATTTATACAGATACCAGAAGATGCTGGAACAAGTTGCCACATACAGTCATAGTTCAAACTATGGTTCATATTCTGATCAAGTACTTGTACATATACCTTTCAGTGTTCAGCATTGTAGCTACAATGATGAATATTCAGATTTTAAGTTAAATGGTGGTAGTGTTTGGATGAAATGGTTCAATCTGTTCTATTTGATTGCTAAGACTGTGAATGAACACTTCTGTAACAAACAGGGAACATAAGTTGCAAAAAAGAACTGGAAATTCATTCAGCAAAGCTTTTTCATACATGGCATGAAGAGTTTCAGGAAGCTGAAATAAAACATAGGTATCACTGTCATTTTACTGATGCATTTAGAGGAGTTGCACAAGCTAACTGCAATTTAACTATTGACCTAATTATAAATATCCAATGTATGTCACAACTTGAGCAATTATGATGCTCATTTTTTAACACAAACATATGTTACAGTGTGATGATACATTGCGATAAGGAAGTAAAAATAAATCTGGGACATGTTTTACTGATACCATTGAACATGAAGATAAATAAGTCATTTTCAGAGAAGCATTGCTGTAATCCACAACAAGAGACATTGCAATATAAGATTCCAATTTTCTGACTGATTTAACTATTTAGCATGTTCTCTAGAAAAGTGATTTATGAACATATGATCTCAGAATAGCAACAAATTAATTTGCAAATGAAAGAGAGTTTGATTTAGTTAATCAGAAAGGTACATTTCTATTCAAATATGTGAGTCATGAGTGTGTTTTATTAGAAGATCATTTACCTCCAAGCATGAAATTTAAAAGTTTATTAACACGTAAAACTACTGCAGAAGGTCAATAACCAAGAGCTTGCAATGTATAGCATTTATTCAAGTATGAAACAGTAGGAGAGTATTCCAAACTGTGTTTGAAAATTAATGTACTAGTGCTCGTAGGTATTCAAAAACTTCTGTAGCCTCCAACTTAAAACAGGATCCTACACATTTCATAGCTTCACATGGCATATCATGGGATGTGCTACTGAAAAGCACTGCCTGTTTCCATTTGGCTGGCTGCTTGAATTGTGCAAAATCCAGATATCTGGGACATTTTGAAGTGAAAGTGATCTAAAGTTGGACTGTATCAGAATGTGAGGGCAGGCATACTTGTCATCACAGTTCTGGTCTAACAGCTCTGAGTGCCACAAGGAATGATCAGTCTATTATGTACAAAGCACTTCATAGTGCCTTCACATCTGTCACTGCCATCCAAGAACAAGTAATGGGCACCTACAACATTCTGTGTCATCCTCCAGCATTGGTCTGAGACTATCAGCAGCCAAAGTAAGGAATTACCATCTAAAACAAAGGCTGATACAACACAAATAGCTGTGTTTGGAAGGTGCTGTGATAGGGAAGCATGGGTTGCTGAAGAATGGTATTGCACTGTGTTCAGCAATGAACTCCAGTTCTGCACTGTAATCATCATTATAACGATCATCATTGAGTATGGTGGCAACCTGGGGGGAGGTCCCTATCTTATAATGTCTTAGAGAGACCTAACAGTGTTACTCCTGGTGGGGAAAGCAATTTGGTACAACTTCAGGTCATGGCTCTGAGATGAAGCATTACATTTTAAGCACTACATAAACCACTCTGTGTGAAAGGAAAATTTAAAAACCAAAGAGTTATTTTTGTCTTCATAATCAATGTGAATATTTGTTGAAGAAGCCAAGCTTCTGGCAACATGCAGAATTTCTCCTCTATGTTGTTTACGACAAATCAAAGTATATAATTTCAATTGTCCTATAATAGCTTTTGCACCTTTTTCCTGTGTGAGCTTGGAGAAATCAGAAGTAAGTATACACATTACTATTTGCTGCCAATAACTGACATGTTTAATTACTTCAGAACCAAATAGTTCCCCATTTCCTTCATCACAAATGAAAGGTACATTGAACTTTTATGAGTTTCCATGGCCGACAATGAAAGTTGGAAGCAGATTGTTCGATGCTGAGACAGCCGAACACTACTCGTGTTCTAACATTAACTATTCTTTAATTGAAGTCAAAAACCCCTGAGATTAATTTGTTGATCATTTTCTTTATCTTACGTATTTTTCTGCATAAGAACTATTCTCAACTGAGTGGTCATGCGTCACTCAACAATGATGTCACCCACCACACTCACTGGCCTGATGCGGCCCCATTTTCATTTTTCTGGAAGTGGTATATTTAAATGATAATGATCTCTGTTTTTCAGAACTATATATTTATTTGTGCTTCACAGTGCTTTCATGAAAAGAATTTGCTCACCATCATTGGGATGTGTATTCCGGTCATGATAATTAACTTATGTGAAGTTTTATATAGTTCGCAACATTTTGTAAAGTCGCTTATTGAGGAATTTTTCAATCAAATATCTCAGTATCTAAGAAAGGCACATTTTAGAGTGACTGAGTGAACTCAGATGGCGCAATGATCAACATATGGTACCTGCCTCTATGAACTGTCTGCTTGATGTTGAGGTACTCCTATGGCCAGCAAGATCCAATGATCTGTCACTGAGAGAACATGTGTGGGACCAGCTGGGACATCAGCTCTGTCCCAGTGCCAATATTTGAGATATCAAGGACCAGATACAACAGTTGTGAGCCAGCTTGAGTCACAAGAGAACTCAATGGCTTTATGATAGCTACCCTAACTTGCATACAGGCCTCAGGAGGTGCAATGTCATATATCTAAGTAGACTCTTACTACCAGATTCTTTATAAATTTGGTTCAGTTGTGTAATCGCTGAAATGTCATCACATATCCTCAACACATGAAACTTCATTATATTTCCTGCTCCCTTTATGGGTGCTTCACTTTCTTTGTTGGGCAATGTACAACCTCAGCAGAGCATTTCCCAGTTTTTTTGACCCTGGTAGGAGAACAGATTTTGTCACATTCTGCTAAATACTCAACTAAGGAGACAATGCCTTGTTTTCCCATCTTGCAAGATTTAAAATGTAGCCAATAAGAAGAAATAGCCTGGAGCTTTATCTGAAGAATTAGATGAATGAGAAACTAATTAAAATCCTTACACATGCATTTTCACCATTACGGCCACTGAATGGATGGACGATTATCCTTCTGAAATAACACCTTCTTGTGGACTGAGCTTGCTTATATTTCAACCAATTCCCATTTTAAAAAAGTTTTGCATCACCCTGGTTCACAGAACTGCTGAAGACAGATGTTGAATGTCGATACAGTATCACAGACAGAGTCCCATTGACTGTTCAGAGATGTCACTAAACCCACCAAAAGATGTAAACAACCATGCATGAGCAGCACCTATTAGATGAAGGGGGTCCGACAGCTGATCAGTTCCAGTCATTCCACCAGGAAGGAAGTACATGGCTCGTGTTGTCTGTAGTTCAACCATGCCTAGACGGTCAATACTGTGGTCTGATTGCATCTGCATTGTTACTTTGTGCCAGGAAGGACTCTCAACAAGGAAAGTGTCCAGGCATCTTGGAGTAAACCAAAGTGATGTTGTTCGGACATGGAGGAGATACAGAGATACAGAGAGACAGGAACTGTCGATGACATGCCTCGCTCAGGCCACCCAAGGGCAGTGGATGACCACTACCTATGGATTCAGGCTAGGAACCCTGACAGCAGTGCCACCATGTTGAATAATGCTTTTCATGCAGCCACTGGACGTCATGTTATGACTCAAACTGTGTGCAATAGGCTGCATGAGGCGCAACTTCACTCCCGATGTCCATGGCAAGGTCCATCTTTGCAACCACCACACCATGCAGCACGGTACAGATGGACCAAATAACATGCCGAATGGACCGCTCAGGATTGGCATCAGGTTCTCTTCACTGTTGAGTGTCGCATGTGCCTTCAACCAGACAATCATCAGAGATGTGTTTGGAGGCAACCCGGTCAGGCTGAATGCCTTAACACACTGTGCAGCAAGGTGGAGGTTCCCTGCTATTTTGGGGTGGCATTACATGATGCTGATGTATGCTGCTGGTGGTCACGGAAGGCATTGTAATGACTGTATGATACGTGAATGTCATTCTCCGACCAAAAGTGCAACCATATCAGCAGCATATTGGCGAGGCCTTTGTCTTTATGGATGACAATTTATACGCCTACTGTGTACATCTATTGAATGACTTCCTTCAGGATAACGAGATCGCTCGACTAGAGTGGCCAGCATGTTCTTCAGATATGAACACTATTGCACATGCTTGGGATAGATTGAAAAGAGACCACTTTGAGGGATCATCGCTGTTGAGGAGTGGGACAATCTGGACCAGCAGTGCATTTATGAACTTGTGGATAGTATGCCATGACAAATACAGGCATGCATCAATGCACAAGGATGTGCGACTGGGTATTAGAGGTACCAGTGTGTACAGCAATCTGGACCATCATATCTGAAGATCTCACTGTATGGTGGTACAACATGCAATGTGTGGTTTTCATGAGCAATAAAAAGTGCAGCAATGATGATTATGTTGATCTCTATTCCAATTTTCTGTGCAGGTTCCGAATTCTCAGAACTGAGGTGATGCAAATTTTTGCTGTGTGTATTTAGATTATACAATGATAATACCAACAACACAGTCTCTATCATCTTCCCATACAAGAATTCATGCCTTCTTTAATGAACTCTCACCACACTTTGTCCACTGTTACTGTCCTATTCCTTCCATAATTTATTGTGATATTTCAACTGTAAGATGAAGTTAATACCAATATTCATATTAAACAGGTTTCAACTTTTCCACTGAACCTGTATAAATGCTTAGTATGTAGTTATAGATAAAAAAACAGCTGAGTATTGTAAGAGGAATAGAAATGGCTTTTTCCCTACTTTTTCCACTAGTTTGTGTATTATCCTGGTTTATAATGCATTAATAAAAAAATTATATAATTCCTGTAATTCACTATGTGACGAGATTACTATTACTTGTAACTGGTTGTTAGAATACTTTACAGGAGTATCATGCAATGGCTGCTTCTGTCTGTTAATGTGTAACTTCATTCATTCCATATTCCTGAAGGATCTCCTTCATTATGGGATTTTTCGAGTGAATGAATGGAAAAAATGAACTTACTTGATCCTTGCAGTGTAATGTTGAATTAGAGTCTCATTCACAGTCACAAATCTGCTAGAAATTCTTGTGAATTGGATATAAAAACTGCCATATTTTGCATTAGGTTTGGATCAAAATCCTGCAATCCTAAGACATATCTTTTTCAGGGGCAATTATTTGTGTTGGATGTAGTTTACTTTTTCAGCTGAGATACCTACAGCATCAATCATATTGCTACCATTCATCATATGGATTCATGAAAATCCATGTGCACTCATTATTAACTGTCCAGCTGGAATGCAGTTCATCCTGTGTACTTCTGCAACCGTGTTGCAGCTTATTAATACACGAATACATATTTTTCAATGACAGCACAAATTCTGCTTGACCTCCATCAATTACATGCCTAATCAATCATTTCAATGAAAATTTTTCATCATAGCACATTGTGACTCATTCTCACAGCAGGTGAGTCTGAGTGGTCTGCTATCCCTAAAGAAGAAACTATTTGTTTGGAAAGTTGGGATAGTTTTTTGTATTTTGTATGACTGTATTGGCAGTACATCCTGAGGCTAAATTTCAGTTAAATATTGTTTTATTGTAATTTTGTAGGTTCCTCCAGTGAATCTTCCTTTTGGAAAATATTCATTTTCTTCTGCCTTCCACATGCAAAATCACAGTGATCACTGTGCACTGCATTCATTTCAAACTTTTGACCATAGTTTTGCAAGACTAATGCAAACCATACTGCCACAGTTTGATAAAAATTCCCATTCTTTTGTGGAAATTTACTTGACTTCCACCCTGGGAATTTTCATCCTATAATTCGAACAAATTTGAAATGTGGTACAAAAAATAAAAAATTAACATAGGCCCTAATAAAAATGCAATATTTATTACCTGTATGTCTGTTTCTAATTTTATCTTTGACTCTCTATAATTTTCTTCGTGTTCAA
Organism: Schistocerca cancellata; assembly: GCF_023864275.1. Lineage (NCBI taxonomy): Eukaryota > Metazoa > Arthropoda > Insecta > Orthoptera > Acrididae > Schistocerca > Schistocerca cancellata. The sequence continues at coordinate 331,447,660 of NC_064627.1, read as the reverse complement.
GATCAATTTTTCTCATTTCCTCTTCAAATTCAGCAACTTGTTGAAATTTCTTTTCCATGTTTTCTACTTCTTCCGTTTCACGTTCACTGTACAAGGGATCCCACCTCTTCTTATTAGTATCAAGTAGCTGTTTCCTTTCAATTTCAATGGCTTGCTGTAAAGTAACATGAGTAAATACAATCAACAATATGAACTGAATGGAACAGAATTCCATTATTGTAGTAACCTTAGAGGTCATCTGAGTTATTAAAAGTAGTGTCAACAATGTTACATACACAATAAATAATCAAGAGTGGTGACATTTTGCGAGTCAGTGTATTTCTGACCTTGATATTTATAACATATTTACAACATTAAAATAACAATACATTATATTACTGTTAACTGAGAGCTCACATCCAAATACTAGAAGTACAAAAACATGTTACCAATTTCTTGATCTCTACTAAAAATACATCACTTTCATAAGGATTCAGTTCTAATACAAAAACTTTGATTTTTCTGGTTGTTCTATGATAATATTTGTTTACAAAGTACTTCCAAGTTTTCTTATGGTTACAGAGGAGTAATACCAGGTCAAGTTTGTTCCAGTACTACACTTATGGCACATTCATACAGTTGGCATCTACAATGGTTCTCCTTGATATGCAAAATAATCTGCAATGAGGACAGAGTCATATTCTTTAGTTTTCTGAAACTAGGTCTGAACTTCATGATTCACACAGTCAAAAACCTTTGCGAGATCACAAAATATCCCAATGGATGATGGTTGGTTATTCAATTCATTTAATATATGATCAGTGAAAGCATATACAGTATTTTCTGTTGAAAAGTCTATCTGAAAAGCAAACTGACATTTTGTTAGTACTTCATTTTTACAAATATGTGATGCTACTTTTGAATACATTACTTTTTCAAGAATTTTGGACAAAGCTGTCAGAAGAGTGAGACTGAATGGTAGTTGTTAGCATTAGACCTATCACCTTTTTTATGCAACGGTTTACCATTAGCATATTTCAGTATATCTGGAAAATGGCTTGTTTCAATGAGCTACGACATATGTGGCTGAGAATCCTACTTATCAGTTGGGAACAAGCTTTTAGTACTCTGTTGGAAATGCCGTCAATTCCATGTGAGTGAATTTATTATTTTTCTAATTCCAGTAGGAGATGTGGGTTGAATTTCAATTTTATCAAATTGTGTAGGTATTACCTCTTCCATACACTGCCTTGCATTTTCTAATGAATAGCTGGATCCTATTTTCTCTACAACACTTAAAAAATGATTATTAATAATATTTTCTACTTCTGACTTTTTGTTAACAAACTTTTTTGATAGAAATACAATCTTCCTGTGCTCTCAGATGTCCCCTTTCCCTTTCAACAATATTCCAAATTGTTTTAATTTTATTAGCAGATGTGCTAATCTCAGACATAATGCACATATGTCTGGACTACTTCATAACTTTTCTTAATACAGTGCAGTAAGCAGTTTTTATAATGTTTTACTGTTTCTGGATCATTACTCCTCCTAGCTGTAAGATACATTTGCCTTTTCTGTTTACAAGATATTTTTATCCCTTTAGTAAGCCATGGTTTATAAGATGGTTATATTTCACTGTTTTCCTAGGGAAAGTGTTTTCAAATATGCTCACAAAGGTATCATGAAATAGGTTAAATTTTAAATAGATACACACATGTATACTTATGCATGATAACAACCAGTTTATGTATTTTTAAGTGTGTAAGTGTATCCAATAAAGCAAATAAATTGACCAAGAACAAATAATAAAATCTTAATAAGCTTTCAGGCATATTAAGTGGTTCACAAAGTATCATAATGTGATTAAAAACCAAGAATACGTTGTTAAATGAAATTGTTGCAGGGACATGTATTCACACAAGCTGTAATAATTTTTTTAATATTTGAAAGGGCAAAAGAAAGATCTGTGTCCACAGGAAACTCAGGTCTGTTGTAACAAATAAATTAATGACATACTGCAAAGATAACTTTCCCCTCTGCACTATCTTTGTTTAACTATTCTGGACTGAAGTGCAAACTTGCCTGATCTCACATTTGAATGTTATATTCTCACAGTCCTGCAGTTTTATTTACTAGCATTTCATCAAATTCCCTCAATTTTTACTTTCCATCATCTTGCTATATTTTTCTCCCCTCTTAAAATTACAATTAGTAACATAAACACATGTATATGACTCTCTCAAGACAATTTCCAATACAGTCATTGAATCTCTTAAATTTTCATATGCGCTCACTAAACAATTTTTAACAAGTGACTTCTGGTAGCTATGTTCTACTTACCAGTTTTCAGCAACAGTTTTGTGGGATATAAGTGTGTGACTCTTAAACATGCTTCTCACAAAGAAGAAAACAGTCTCTGTCCTGCTTTATATTGTTGTGGGCTTTTTTATTTGTGACCCGTGTGTCATTATGGAACATTTATTTTTTTTATTTTGCATCTTAACAATTAGAGTGCCAACCATATAAACCAGCTGCTGTTTGGAATGTGAAACATAACAGCTAGGACCTTTCTGTGTCTTTAAAGTTCATTACCACCACATTCTCTCTCATATTAATTAATTTAAAAGCTAGTAATACATCAAGAACAATCCTGAAGATGGCCAAATATGCACAACATAAGTAATACTATACTTTGGGAACTGTGAAATGAAATAAACCTGTATTCCTCAGGCCTCAGGTAGAGACTATAATTGGTAGGCATGTCTGAAACCATACCATTTTATTTATTAATTTTTTTTTTATTTACATGTCAAGTTCCGTAGGTCTAAATTGAGGAGCAAATCTCCAAGGTCATGAACCATGTCAGTACATGAAATTGCAAAATAAAAGTAATAACAGATAAAAATAAATGTTTATGAACCCTAAAAAAGTCAGTCCATCAGCTTAAGTAAACACAATCAACAATGCAACAAGACTCAGCTTAATTTTTCAAGGAACTCCTAGACAGAATATAAGGAATGCCCCATGAGGAAACTCTTCAGTTTTGATTTGAAAGTGCGTCGATTATTGCTAAGATTTTTGAATTCAAGTGGCAGTTTATTGAAAATGGATGCAGCAGTATACTGCACACCTTTATGCACAATAGTTAAAGAAGTCCAATCCAAATGCAGGTTTGATTCCTGCCAAGCTTTAACCATGTGAAAGTTGCTTATTCTTGGGAATAAGATAATATTCTTAACGAGAAATGACAGTAAGGAATATATCTATATTGAGAGGCCAATGTCAAAATCCCCAGACTTGTGAACAGGGATGAACTTACCCAACTTAATGCCCAAATTGTCCGTTTCTGAGTCAAAAATATCCTTTTAGAATGGGAAGAGTTACCCCAAAATATAATACCACATGACATAAGCGAATGAAAAGAAGCAAAGTAGACTAATTTTTGTGTTGAATGATCACTAACTTCAGATACCGTTCGAATAGTAAAAATGGCAGTATTAAGTCATTGAACAAGATCCTGAACGTGGGCTTTCCACAAAAGCTTACTGTCTATCTGAATACCTAGAAATTTGGACTGTTCAGTATCACTAATCAACGAACATACTGTGCAACTAAAATGTCAGATTTTGTTGAATTGTGTGTTAGAAACTGTAAAAATTTAGTCTTACTGTGATTTAGCATTAGTTTATTTTCTACATGCCATGCACTTACGTCATGAACTGCACTATTTTAAACCAAACATCCTTTACTACCAAGTTAGTGTCATCTGCAAACAGAAATATTTTAGAGTTATCCGTAATACTAGACAGCATTTCATTTACATAAATAAGGAAAAGGAGTGGCCCCAACACATACCTGGGGCACCCCTTCCTCCCCCCCCCACTTGACTGTACCCTTCTCAGACCCCACATCTCAGCCATTCTCAATAATGTAAATAATGACCTTTTGCCGTCTGCTGCTAAAGTAAGAGGCAAAACAGTTGTGAGCTACTCCCTTATTCCATAATGATCCAACTTCTGGAGCAACTTTATGAAATCAAAAAATATGCCAAGTGTTTGAAACCTGTTGTTTAACCCATGCAGTACCTCACAGAGAAAAGATAATATAGCACTTTCAGTTGCTAAATGACTTCTAAAGCTGTACTGTACATATGATAGCAAATCGTGTGGTATAAAATGATCAATTATCCTTACATACACAGCCTTTTCAATAACTTTGGCAAACACTGATGACATAGAAATAGGTCTAACATTATCTACATTATCCTTTTCCCCCTTTTTATGGAGCGGCTTTACTACTGATTACTTCAGTCATTCAGGAAACAGACCATTCCTAGAGGAAAAATTACAAATATGGCTAAATACAGGGCTAACATGTGCAGCACAGTACTTTAATAATCTGCTAAACACTCCTTTAGAACCATGAGAGTCCTTAGCCTTCAGTGATTTAACTAGTGACTCAATCTCCCTCTTGTCTGTATCACCGAGGAGTATTTCAGACATCAATCTCGGAAAGGCATTTGCCAAGAAAGTTATATGATTCCCTGTAGAAATTAAATTTTTACTTAATTCATCAGCAACGCTCAGAAAATGATTGTTAAATATCATACATATATCTGATTTATCAGTAATAGAAATATTTTTACTGCTAACTGACTTTATATCTTCAACCTTCTGCCACTTACCAGACACTTCCTTCACAGCTGACCATATGGTTTTAATTGTATCCTGTGAATTAGCTACTCTATTTGCATACCACTAACTCTTTGCCTTCCTAATAACATTTTAAGCATCTTACAATACTGTTTGTAATGGGCTACTGTAGCTTGATTGTGACTACTTCTAACATTTTGATATAATTCCCACTTTGTTCTACAAGGTATCCTTATCCCACTATTGAGCCACTTGGGCTGCCTATTACTGCTAGTATCCTGTTTAGAATGTTCTAATGGAAAGCAACTCTCAAAGAGTGTGAGAAATGTGTTATGGAAAGCATTATATTTGTCATCTATGTTATTGGCACTATTAACATCCTGCCACTTTTGTTCCTTGACAAAGTTTAGAAAACTCTCTGTTGCTGTTGGATTAACTTTCCTACATAGTTCGTCATTAAATGTGACATTTGTTTGAGTGCTAAAGCCTTTTAGTGTTAAAATTTGTGCATCATGGTCTGAAAGGTGGGGTGTATTTTTTCCTCTTCTCCCGCTGATGTATTATTTTGTAAGGTTTGTGGTGAGTCTTATACCAGCAGTAGCGGAAAGTTGCATCCCTTTTTTATATAACTGGGCAATATTTTGCTGACCCTAATACACTGCCAGACGAAAGTAGTATTACCTTTAATCTCTCTTCTCAGAGTAGATGTTGGGTGGTCTCGATCCTTCTGTGCCACTCCTTGTCAATCCAACTGCGGTGAAGATTCCTGGAATACTTCCTCAAGTTCTCTCTACTGTGCTACTAAATAAATAGCCACACTTCTCACAAACAGGGGTATATTTTGCCCAACATTTTCAGTATTTATTTTAACAACATAACAAACAATTGCTATGATAATACCACTGTCTTGAGTACATTCAAAAACATCCATACATGAATACTTTAGGACCTGAGAGAGCAACCCAGATAAATAACTACTGCTGTTCAATTGTTCAATATGCCCTTGCTGGTGCATCATTTACTCCATGGCTCTCGGACTCAGGTACTTGCTGCACCATGGCACAAATGAATCCCGGACGACCAGTGGTTGTAATACCATTTTTGCTGGTCCCCTTCTCGCCAGCTCCACCACTGCTCCATATTTACTGCATACAAGAAAGGAAAACACACAGTTTCCCACTACATTTATCCTTATTCAACTTACGGTACTCACAAGCATCTCTTGTCAACGGCTTTCCAATGGTGTGTTGGGATGTTTCCAAATATCCCGAAACACTACATATTCTGCCTTTCAGACAAGAGACCTCATGCTGAAGTTTCTAGTTACATACACATTTTTGTTAACAATTCTATTTTATTATCCTGCTCTTACATCTTAAAGCTGCCTTTACATAATCTCTCCAACATAACTTTTTATAATCATTAATGATCACTTGTGACTATGTCCACTTCATTAATTAACTACTTTGTTCCTGTTCGGCAGATTTATTGATTTTCTTCATACTTGTAATATTATTTCTCGTATCTTATTACTTTCTTTAATACTATGGCTAGCTTTTCTAGATCATCTGAAGTATCTGACAAACGTGCATAGTAATAGAAACATATTACTTGTCATTAATATTGTTCTTAAGTTCCATTTAATTTGTGATCCTCTCGAACTCATAACCAATTAATCATTTTCGTTTTTTTGATTTAAGACAGTTTTATGATCTATCTGCTGGATACTTGTGAGACATTTATTCTGACACACTTAAGCATCATAATATTATTCATTTTTAAATAGATAATGCAATAATAACCTTCTTTACATAGATAGCTCATCTTTCATTATTATATTGATCATAAATTTTCTGAGTTTCCATTGTATTGACATCTAAGTCTTCTCTTTTTAGAGAACTTAACTTCTTTAACATCCCACCTTCCAAGAGTATAGACTTGTACTGCAAAGCCTTTGTGTGCAGTAATGTGGAGGTGTAAATTATCTCCACCACTGCACTCAAATCCTTTCACCTCTCTACTATAAACCATTTGGAAAAACCTCTTGTTATTTATTACCTATTTTAAGAATAATCTATGGATTATCCTTTTAACAAAACATATTCCCCCTTCCACCTAAGACCACTTCTGCGTCTTAGTAGAGTAAAATATATCTATTTCATTCAGTGTGGTAGTGCCCCATATCAATTCCTTTTCTACTATGGTACAGGTCAATCCCTTTCTTGGTGCCCCTGCCTGCACAGTATAGATCAGCCTTTCTTAGGTCCACCTATCTGCCTTTTAATCATCATTCCTAATTAGAGTGTACACTCCACATTTCAGACATATTTATGTCTTCCATTACTTTTTCTTCTACTTTCTCCAATATTACTTTGAAGTTCCCTTTTGATTTCCATGACTTGACTCTATTTCAGGTGTTAAGTCTTTTGCTTACTACCTTTTCCATATCTTAACTCATCTATTGACAACACTACATGTCTAAGTATTCTTAATTGCACTCTATTCTTTCTTTTGTTCTCTCTTTTCTTAAAACCCAAGCTTCAGCTAGATTACCAATTCAGAAACCTACAGTTTCTACTGCCATCTTCTATTAATCCATTTCTGTACCTGTACTCTATCTTTCTATTTGTCATCCAATTATTGTAGTCACATCAAATACTATTTAGTACTTGGTTGCTTGTCCTCTCTCCCCTCCTGATTTATGATGTGACTAAATATATACAAATACAAACACACACAATTTTTTTAAGTTTATTTAGTGAATTGTTGGATTATATTTCTTTAGTTTGTCGGCATTATATAAACCTTTCTCCTGACCAGTATGTGGGTCAGTTAAATAGTATGCTTTCAGGTGTGGACTATCCATGATCTTAAATGGTCCTGCTGTGAACAGTTTCATTACTGCTTACTCTACAATAATTGGATTCTTTCATCTGCATTAAGGAATTAGGAAAGGATTGTTATTCCTATTCCCCGTATTTCAGACATTCACTGAATAATTTTCATTTCTTTCATTATTTAGTGTGTTTAAACCTTCAATAAACGTTAATAACTCATTCACAGTTTTCCACCCTCTGTACAATATTCCTTGTCGAGCTTGGTATGGTAGACGTCTAATGAGTACTTTTACTAAGTGCATTTCATCTGTTGGATCATCTAATTACTTCAATTTCATCAAATATCATTCTATGTACTTTTTAAATGTGCCCCATGAATTATTGTATGGAGTAGGGTCTAATAACTTTAACTTTTCCTGAGTACTTGAAGACCAGTACTTCCTCTTAAAGCTTTGCTCAAAATCTTTCCAAGACACAAACTCTTCTGCATTAGCATTTCCCCATTCCACCGCATTTTCCCATTAAATATCCTGATGTGAAATCTATTTTCTTTAAGTCATCCCAATTTTTAGGTAAAGATCTGGCAAACCCTCATAAAAAATAAATTGGGTGTACATCACTGTCTAGTCCATACTTTGGAAACTGCTTTGCTAAATTAAACCCATTTCCGATAGATAAACCCTCTATTACATGTTTAGTTACTCTTGTCATAGTTTCAGGTTTACTGTTTTATATTTTTTTTATTATTGTCTATTGCTTTCCATATTCTATCAAGTTCTTAGTTACTGTTAATTGTACCTTCTCCAGAAGTGATTGTGTCATTATTTATTTATGTTTTGTCTTTTACTTCTTTTTCTATGAATAACTGTAAACATTTTACCAAAGGTTTCATAACATCAGTTGTTCCTATTACAGCATTTTTCTGTATGGATGTGATACTCTTATTTGCATCTGAAATACTAGCTCATACCGCTTGGAATCAGGAATTCATATTATCTACATAACCTGTCCACTGTCGGGTTGTTATTCTATGTATACTTTCTTGTAAATCATCTGTTAACACTTGTTTAACTACTTGTTGTACGTCTATTGGCACTGATTATTGTAATTCATTTACTCTAGAATTTATTTCCATTATTTTAATGTTTTGATCATTAATTTGTGGGTTAAAGTTAGTTTCTAAGTTAGCTTTAACCTCTTGTATTTTATGGTTGAGTATGTCATTGACTTATTCAGTAACTTGTTTCTTAATTGACTCAACTAATTCTACTTGTTATACTCTCTGTCCTTCCCTGCCCTCCTCTGCTTGTTCTATAATTATACCTTCTAGTATGACCTTATCCTTCTCTACTTGTTCTTTAATTATACCTTCCAGTATTGATCTTAACTCCTCACTTTGCATTGCCATCTTTCTCGTGATTGACTATTTATTACCAATTGACAATATAATATTGAACCCTATATTCACAGAAATTCTCTACATTTTTTAAATGTTCACGGCTCACACTTCTGCGGAACTGTGAACTACATGCTGGTTGTAGAACAGCCGAAGCCGGCGCTGAAGTTGAAGCCAACGTCTGCTCTCATGCTGCGTGCTGCCACTGACTGGACAATACAGTACCCCATACTCGCATAACTGCTCACCACTCTGCATTGATAACTCCTGCCAGAATGACGTCCGCCGTATCCGTTATTCCATGGAAACAACTCTGTTAAGTTTTGAACTAATTCCAAGCACTCACTGCTTGTAATATGGGTGTCTACCGCCACTGTCTTCTTCTTGTTTTTTCTGTTTCAGATATCCAACAGTAAACTATACTTTCCATTCATTATCTGTTTACTAATCTTTCTCAGACAATTCATTCAAAAGAAGCTCTGAATTATTTTTGACTTCTTGTGACGTGGGTTATAAGGAACTGTTGTTGATCGCTGGTTGCCAGGGGCAACTTCTCTGTCTTCTATTCTTTAGAGTCAGAATTCTGACTCAGATAAATTTTCTGCACTTACGTGCTGGTGCATTATCCATTCATGTTTTCCAGGGTCGCCACATGGGGTGTATTTTTCCCTCTCCTCCTGCTGATGTATATTTTGTAGGGTTTGTGGTGAGTCTTATACCAGCACTGGCTGATATAACTGAGCAATATTTTGCCGACCCTAATACACTGCCAGATGAAAATAGTATTACCTTTATCCTCTCTTCTCAGAGTAGTTGTTTGGTGGTCTGGATCCTTCCGTGATACCTCCCTGTCGATTCAACTGTGGTGAAGATTCCTGGAATGCTTCCTCAAGTTCTCTCTACTGCACTACTAAATAAATAGTCATGCTTCTCACAAACAGGGTTATATTTTGCCCAACATTTTCAGTATTTCTTTTAACAACATAACAAACAATTGCCACAGTAATACCAGTCTCTTGAGTACATTCATAATGTCCATAAATGCATACTTTAGGACCTGAGAGAGTAACACAGATAAACAACTACTGCTGTTCAACTGTTCATTACGCCCTTGTTGGTGCATCATTTACTCCATGGCTCTCGGACTCAGGCACTTGCTGCACCATGGCACAAATGACTCCCGGACGACCAGTGATTGTAATACCATTTTTACTGGTCCCCTTCTCGCCAGCTCCACCACTGCTCCACATTCACTGCACACAAGAAAGGAAAACAAACAGTTTCCCTTTCCCACTACATTTATCCTTATTCAACTTATGGTACTCACAAGCATCTCTTGTTGACAGCTTTCCAGTGGTGTGTTGGGATGTTTACAAATATCCCAAAACACTACAAAGACCATTCACTCTTTTACTAACAGAATGCCCATCCAGTAATGAAGAATGAATACAAATATTGTCTACAGCTGTGCTGCTGTTTCCCTGCACCCTCATTCTAAAAAACACAGTCTGCATCAGATCATATGAATTTATGAGCTCTACAAACATTCTTTTTCTTGCACCATCATATACAAATACATTATACCATTTTCTTAAAAATGGAAATGCACTAGGAAAAAATTATATTTGATATTTACAAATAATCCACTAAAATGTAATATGTATTGTTATACTTACATATGTGATTATTTTCATTATGCAAGAGACTGATCTATAATGAGATTCATGTACTGCGTAATGTCATTTTATTTTATGATGCATACAATGTCATTTACTGTTCTGATGTCTGTCAAAATTAATTGTATTTTTTTTTAATTTTCTTTTTTTTAACAATCATGTCACTGTAGCAAAATGTATATGAAGCCAATGTCGTAACACCGTTGAGCACCCAGTTTTGCTCTAAGTTTTGTGGTGACCTCAGTGCCAATCTGATTTGTAAATATGTAATCAGTTCTTTCTTAAAGGCATGAAATTTGCCGACTTTGTACAGTTGTACCATGGCTTGTCTTATTGCTGGAATGACTTCAACACAGAAATAAACTATGCTGAAACTCAAAACCACATGTGTCATGAATTAATGTGGACATCAATAACCACTAGGTCAGTCTTCGTTATACCAGGACTTCAACTTATTTCTTTTCTACAGCAACAAACCAAATCTATGAAGCAGATAAGTTAAGTATTTGATCCCAGCCAAAACAGTAAACATTTCAAATGCTAGCCACTTTAAGGCTGACTGACACTCAGAATATAGTGAAGACCAATGGAGCCCATTAATATACATGATTTCATATTAAAAGTGGGAGAAATCACACCCCCATCATATGACAGGATCAGCAGTCTGCCACAATTTTCACATCCTGTCAATTGGCGGGACTAGCAAACTGTTAATAGGAACATCTTAACAATCTGCTTGAGCACCTTCAACAATGTTATTCAAATAGTGAAATACAAAACTATTGATATTTTTGTGCATTTTTTGACCCATTACGTGGGGGTAGGCCATCTAGTCATTTGTCAAAAAACATACTAGATGCAAGGAATCCACAGCTTCCTCAATTTAACACAATCTTGCAGGGTAGTGTTGTAACTATGCTCTTCACACACACACTCATTAGTAATCCAATCTTCAGCATTCTTCTGTAGCAAACTTTTCAGAAGATTCCCTTTTTTTATTGTCTGAACTGTATTTCACTCTTGAATACTGTGCACATAAACTACACTCCAGATACTAAAATTCATATCAGATGTTAATGAGGTCATTGACAAAATATTAGTATCCCATTAAAAGAGCAAACAGATCATTTTGGGGCACTGTAGGTGGTGTAGAACTGGTGCCAGGTGCAATGTGATCGTCAATTGTTGACTTAAGTCCTGGCAGTGAAGTGCTGTACAGCAGAAGATTTGTGCAATTAGTAATTCTGTGTAACTTCACTATTTCACAAAAGTATTAGTTGAGTATAATCTAACTGACAGTTATTGCAATTTATTGCTACTGTATAGTGGGCTGTGAACTAAACTCCACTTTCTTTCTGTGGCAATAAACACTTGCAACTATTAAAACATTTTCATCAGTCAAAACTAAATATTAAATAATATGCTGTTACTAACTGTGTGAATGTAATGTTTAGCAAATAATTTTAATCATTTTTTGCATATGAAGTTACCTTCTATGAATAATTTTCATTTGCATTTATAAGGAAATTTTATTTCAGCTGTTGAATATTTAAGCTTAAAAGATATGATACATATAAATTACATGCCACAACAGTTCCTAATTAATTCTCATTTTTAAATATTTTGTCAAAAATTTATTTCATAAATTCCTTGGGTGTTATCTATCTTTGAACAAAGCTTTCTAATTGAATACTTTCAATATCACAATGGACAAGCATGCAGACTGTTGCAGAAACATCAGATATGGCACTCATTGTGAGGTACATCAGTGATACTTTCCGTGGGATGTTGTAATACAACTTATATGGTATGAAAAACAGGACAGGACGATGTTGCTGAGACAACAAAATAAAGCTTACCACATTTAAAAGAACATAAAATTTCCAAGATTGGTGATGTTTTACAAAAGCTCAAAATTTATAGCAGATTTCAATGTGAAATGGTTTTAATTATTTCCACAACAAAACTCTGTCTCAAAATCAAACAGAAAATCCAAAGAAATTCTGGTCTTATATAAAGAACATGTCATATATGAAGAACACCAGCAGCATGACAAAATCAGTAACTTAAGTGTGATAGCAATAATAATGTTATCAGTTAGAGTGCCATTAAAATGTAGGTACAGGTTTCTGATTATCCATCACTAAAGAAGACAAAGTTAATATTCCAGAATTCGAATCCAAACAGTTACAAAAATATATGACTTAGAAGTACATATCCCTAGTGTAAAGAAGCATCTAAATCACTTAATAAAGGTAAGTCTTCAGTCCAGTTGTATATCAATTGGGTTCCTTCAGAGTTTGCTGATACAATATCTCCGTTTATAGCAACCATATACAACCATTCACTCAAAGAAAGATTGGAAAGTTGCACAAGCTACACCGATACTCAAGAAAGGGAATAGCAGTAATCCACAGAATTTATGACTTTATCACAAACACCAAGTTGAAGTAAAATTTTGGAATTTATTAAGTGTTCGAACATTATGAATTACCACAAAGAAAATGATCTATTGACATATAGCATGCTTTCAGAAAATATTGTTCTTGTGAAACACAACTGGTTTCCTTCTTCATATGGAGTAACAAGTGCTATTGGCAGGGGATCTCAAACTGATTCCATATTTCTAAAATTCCTGAGGGCATTTGACCTCATTCCTCACAACCAACTACTAATCAGATTGCATGCCTATAGAGTACTGTCCCAGATTTGTGAGTGGATTCATGTTTTCCTGTCAGAAAGCTCACAGTTCCTAGTAACTGATGGAAAGTCATTGAGTAAAACAGAAGTGATATATGGCTTTTGCAAAGAAGTGTTATAGGTTCTCTGTAGTTTCTAATTTATAATAATGATTTAGAAGATAGTCTGAGAAGTTCTCCTAAATTGTTTGCAGATGATGTCAGTTACCATCTTGTAAAGTCATCATCACAAGATTAAAACCAATTGCAAAATGATTTGGACATATCTGTGTGGTACAAAAAATGGCAACTGATTCTACATAAATAATGAAAAGCCTAAAGTTATTCATATGAGTACTAAAAGAAATCTATGAAATTTTGGTTACAACAGCAAATTGCACAAATCTAAAAGCTTTTATTTCAGCTAAATGCATAGGGATTACAGTTATAAACAACTTAAATTGGAATCATCACCCACCTAGATAATATTATGTGGAAGGCAAACCAATGGCTTTGTTTTATTGGCAGAACACTTAGAAAACACAACATGTCTACTAAAGAGACTGCTTCACTACAATTGTCCATCCTCTTCTGAGGCACTGCAGCGTGGTATGGGATACTTGCCAGACAGAATTGATGGAGGGAAGCAAAAAAGTTAAAAAAAGGGCAACTCTTTTTGTATTCTAAAAGGATAGGGGAAAGTGAGTCACAGATATGATAAGTGATGTGGGGTGGAAATCATTAAAACAGAACCATTTTTATGTGTGACAAGATCTTTCCACGGAATAAATGATCACCAACTTTATCCTCCAAATGTGAAATTCTTTGTTGCCATCCACTAACATTGGGAAAAATGATCATCATAACAAAATAAGAGAAATCAGAGCTTGCGTGGAAAGATTTAAGTGTTCTATTGTTCTTGCTTGTTGTTTGATAGTGAAATGGTGCACAAAAAGTCTGAAGATTATTCAACAAACCCTCTGCCAGGCACTTAACTGTGAATAGCATAGTAGTCACACAGATGTAGAAGCGCATACAAATAATGCTGACTATTTTCTTAACAGAAGGAAAGATTACCCAACTCATCTCACATTTAGAAACCGTATTTGAATTTTTATTGTGAGAAATTTCTAGCAGCAGATATCAGAATTTGACAGTGACAGGATGTGGTTCACTGTTCTATGATTTTGCTGCTTCTGTTGACTGGGATCCAATGATTGTGATGATTTGGTTTGTTTGCTGCAAGACCAGTATTCACATGGACACTGTGGCAATGTCTGGAGCAGCACCACAAATTAGAGAAGGGAAATCTTACTCCTGAACTGATTCAAAGTGCTAGATCCAGTCACAAAGTGAATGACTGGTAACTTGCAGAAAAGTAATGGTAGCTCTTCAGATCAGGAAATCCTCTCCAGTGACATCAGTGTATGGAACGAAAATTCTGGGGCAGACTGTGCAACAGCATCCCACCCGCATGGTGAATTAATTGCTATGGAATAGACTATTCTGCAAAAAAATATGCTTCATACAATATGTTTATTTATGTGCTTATATACTTATTGTTGTGAATAGCTTTTGTCAGACATGAAAAGAATAGAAAGCAAAGAAAAGTCACCCTCTTAGTACACTACATTAATGCAGAAAAAATTTCCAACTCTTTCTTTCTCCTTCTGATGTGAGAAGACAGCTTGAAAGAGCCATATCAGCCCATTCAACACTTTATCAGGAGAGATGATGTTCTGCAAAGCATAAGCTCTTGGCTCCCTACCACTTCTGACACAGCATGGCGTGGACTGCAGTTGACTCAAGAGTCACGCGCTCTTGGTTCTGTCACTGATTCAGCTTCCGCCAGCTGCTCACTGCTCCGTACTCTGTGTAGAGTGAATCATAGGGTGGTTCAGGAGTCACCTTGTTCTCTGTGTTCATCACTCACTCACTGATTCAGCTTACAGTGCTCTTGGCTTGTTCACTGATTCGGCTCACAGTTCAGTTCAAATCTTCAACTCACCACTCTCCATCAAAGTTCATCTAGCCATGGATATTGTTCATACGATAACAATAATAGTATGTATATTACATTATTAAATTTCACATGTGTGTTACTGCATTTACATATAATACAATACAATGTGAACTTATTTTAAGTTTATGCTATTTAAAAAGTGTATCTCAATAGTACGTATTTTAATTTTTCCACATTATGTATTTTTCAGAGCTGCAAGATATAAGTCACCCATGTTGTCTTCACACAGGGGAGTTTTAAATGATATATGGTACCATTTACCAAACTGGATAAAGCCATTTCTACCATCAATAGCTTCCTGTTCTTTTGGTTCATTATCAAACCTGAAGACACTCTTAAGTTCAGTTGTTCAACAACAGCTCTGGAATGGTGTGGATCAGGAAGCCCACCAAGATCCCAAAGGAGGCAGTCCATTAAAGTTATATTCATATAATTAAGATGCTTTGAATTATTAATATTTTAAAATTTGTGATTTGTAAAACTTAATAGAATTAAATTCTGACACTAGGTTAAAAAATAAATTAACTAAAAAAAACTGAATTTCCTGAGATTTCCCTGAGATTTTATGAAGTTCCTGAAATTCCCTGATCCCTGATTTTTCCAAGTCAAATGTAATTCCCTGAAATTTCCACATTTTCCAGAAGAATTGCCACCCTGTATAGTGGTTTAGTACAGTATACAGATTAAATTTTATGATGTTTTTGTCTCATGCTAATATATATCTTAACTTATTTGAGTTCCCTGAAGAATGGGATCTACAGAACATAATGGGTGAATGAATGAATAAAAACTTTGTCAATGACAAATTGCTTCAAACCCAATAGCAAATGTCAGGAAGTGAGCTATATGCCACGGACATCTGGAGTCTGGTACCTCACAAAAAGCCACTATTCTTGACAACACAGAAACTGGACAGTAGCTGACTGGAGGCATATAGTGTGGCCTGAATACGCACAATTATGCCTGTTTTCAGATGACACAAGACATAGAGTGCACCAACAGCTCAATGAAGTGCTGAAAATGCAGTATGTGGAACCCGTAGTTCACCCAGAGATGGTTCTGCGATGTTTTGGGTGTGTTTTTTGTACCATGATTCTGAGAACAATAGGTGCTTATATTGTTTACACAACGGCACACTATACCCTCAAGCCACACGCTGTGGCAGTAGGACTTCAATGTATGCAATCTGGCAATCTGTGCTGCTGCATGAGAGGCAACCATGACAATGGGCACAGTGTGCCCTCTGCTACTCCAGACAGTGCCACAGTATCTGTGTGGATACTTGTCTTGCAGCAAACAAACCAATCCTCAAGTGAAAGTATAAACATGGCTATATAATCCTGCATAGACAAGTAAACAATATGTTTGCCCCCTTGGGCACTAAATGTGTGTGCCATTGAGATCCAGCTTGGTGTTGAATATGGGCATCTTGAACCTAATGCTTCCATATTTACATGACAATCATTGGATCTTAATCTACACAAGCAGCAAAATCATGGAACAACGCACCATATCCTGCCACTGTTAAATTCTGACATCTGCTGCTAGACACTTCCCATTCTTACATTAGACATAACATGACAGATTCACAAACAACAAACATTCAAATGCAATTTCTAAATGAGAGATCAGCTGTGTGATCTTTCCTTCCATTCAAAAACCAGTGTCATTCATACTTGCTTCTACAGCTACATGACTACTACACAATTTACACTCAAGTGCCTGAGGGTTCATCAAATCACCTTCACAATTATTCTTTACTGCTATATTGTTGAACAATGCACAAGAAAAATAGCAAACTTAAATCTTTAAGCTGTGATTTCTGTTATTTTATCATGTAGGTGGATATCAACAACAAAAATATCAGCATTCACAGGAGAAAGTTGGTGGTTGTTTAAGCTCTCAAAAGTTCTAGCCCCCATTAAAAATGCCTTTATTTTAATGAATGCTTCCCCACATCACTTACCATATCTGTGACACTCCCTCCCCTATTTTGTTATAAGACAAAACAAGTAACCTTTCTGAATTTTTTGATGCCCTCCATCAGTCCTATCAAGTAAGGATGCCATACCATGCTACAATTCTCCAGAAGAGACAGTGTTTTTAGTAGACCTGTTGCATCTTCTAAGTGTTCTGTAAGCAAAACACAGCCTTTGGTTCACCTTCTGCACAACATTATCTAGGCATGAGATGATTCCAATTTATTTGTTATTCTAATCCCTAGGCATTTAGTGAACTGAAAGCTTTGAAATGCAATATATTCCTTTTAGAATTCATATAAATGATGTCACACTTTTCATTATTTTTGTAGAGTCAATTGTCACTTTTCACACTGTGGCAGTTCCACCTGCTTTATTTATCTCTTCATTTGTTGACCTTGATGTCAACGTACTGTGTTGCTATGCTGGCTGAAAAATGGGGTTTGTAATTTGGACACTGACCACTGTAAATAATTTAGCTGACAGATGCACAGTTGCATTTCACTGTCTTACTTTCACATTTCACAATGTACACATTTATATGGCCAGTGCACTATTGTTTAACTTTCCATAAGCCTCAGCAATAGTTTGCAGGTGAACATCCACATACTGCTACAATAGTTTCCTGTTGAACATCTACGAGCAGTAAAACCTAACCACAAAGTTCATAGTTCTTGAAGAATAATCAGGTATGCATGGAAACATACAATGTCATTGTTTTTATACATGGCCTATTGGTGTAACACTTATTTCATGGTTAAGTTGATGCATTGTTGTTGTTCTAACCAACACAGGTTCCTTGTCTGAAATTTGGCCATCGACTGACTGTTTCATGACCGAAGACCGGGCCCTCGTATATCCTCTCAATAATAGGTGCTGAAACTACACATTGTTCTAAGTCAAATTCACAGAAATTACAATTAAAACTTAACTCATTAAATTAACTGAATACATCGAAAAATTGCGTCTTTTTAACATCTTCTTCTACTGCAAGAGTTAGGCCAAATTATTTGTTTAAATCATGAAATTAACAAGTATAGTTACACAAACAATACTTTTGATGAAACTGTTAATTGCTTTGGAATTAATGAAGGTCTGGCTTCGCTAACATGTTTTCTAATAGAGACAAATAAATGCTTTAAGTATACTATTAGTTGTTCTTCCAAATGTTTATAACTAGTACAGAATTTATATTTGTTTATATGTGAAGAATAGAATTAAGTTATGAAACAATTACTACTTTCACCCTATAACAAAAGATACTAACTAGGAATAGTCAAAATAAATCATAAAATCAATTACATACACAAAACTAAGCACAAAATTAGATCTGGTGTTATAGTCTTTAAAACCGAGGGCCAACCTTCCTCTTTTTTTGAAAATGCAGATTATATTCATGTATGTTAATGGTTAATTATTAGAAGTAAAAAAGTGAATTTAAGGAGGCAGATGGCAAAACAAGAGGGGAATTAAAATTATCCCAGTTTGCTTCATCACAACATGACCAGATACCTTGTCTGTTAAATCTTCAAATTTAACACATATTTTGGACAACACAACAACACATATAAGTCACTGAGTAAGTTGACCTGTGTACAAGTCGGCATTCGATTAAACACTGAGTCTCAGTCTAGCAGCCACTGCTCAGCTGGCTGCTTAGGTAGCGCAGCTGCTGCATGGCTGGCAGACAGCGCCGCACGTAGAGGACGTGCGTAATTGCGCGGCGGCACTTTGAATAATCGGCGAGTCACAACACTTTTCCCCCTTTGAAATTGTTGCACTGGTCTTGATGGAGGTGTCCTGGAGATGGCTAACATCCATAGGCGTTGTTTGACTCGCCGTAAAGTCTCGAGGAGGAGACTTCCCGTACGGACGGAAGTGTCCCCGATGATAACGGGTCGAGATGACAGGAGACATAGGGGTCAAATCTGCTGGGGCCCCATGCACCAATCTGCCCGTTGTGGCAAGTCCAGTTGATATCACAGGAGACATGGGCAATGTGTCGGCGTCCGTTGGAGGAGGAGGCAACTAGATGTACTCTGACAGAGGATGGTCCTCCGGTTCCTGCATGGGCATGTCTCCTGGTGGCATCCGTTCTGGTGCTGGCATCGCGATGACGGTGAGAGGGCTGCGTTGTGAGTATTGAGAGATGCCAAGATCCCGAGCATCAGGTAGAGCTAAAGGTGGTGTGGCGGCATTCGGAACAGGCGTTGCTGGCACCCGAGGCCGAAGCTGGTCTGAATGACGCACTGCAACACCCGTGTCCGTCTGGATTTCATACAGCCATCTGCCACGGTGTCTTAAGATGCGGCCCGGGCTCCATTTTGGCCGCCTGCCTTATCCCCGTACCCAGACGAGGTCATCGGCGGTGAACCGGCCAAGTGAAGGCACCTGCGGCCGTGAGGTGGGAGGCCGCAGAAGATGAAGTAGCGTGAGGGGCTGTCAGCCATGTAAGAGCTCAGCTGGTCTGTGATCGCCCATGGGGGTGAAACGGTAAGACGCCAGGAACTGGAGAAGCGCATCATCAGCAGCAGAAGAAGTCAGAAGTTTCCGCATCTGAGCCTTAGATGTGTGGACCAGTCGTTCAGCCTCACCGTTGGATTGTGGATGGAATGGCGGGGCCATGACATGCGTAACGCCGTGACGAGCACAAAAATCCGCAAAGTCGGAAGAGGCAAATTGCAGACCATTATCAGTAACAAGAGTAGAGGGGAGGCCTTCCAAAGAAAAAATGCGGGCGAGAGCACTAGTGGTTGCCGCGGTAGTAGGTGACGTGCAACGGACAATGAAAGGAAAGTTAGAGTAGGCGTCAATTACGAGGAGCCAATAAGTACCTAAAAAGGGTCCCACAAAGTCAGCATGAATGCGCCCCCAGGGCTTCTCAGGCGAAGGCCAAGGTGACAAAGATGACTTCGGGGCAGCGGCCTGTGCCACACAAGGGCCGCAGGCAGCGACCATGTGTGCTATTTCAGAGTCGATGCCAGGCCAGTACACATGACGGCGCGCCAGAGATTTTGTGCGAGACACACCCCAGTGCCCCTGATGAAGGAGGCGCAAGACCGAAGCACGCAAAGATGCAGGTACCACAACACGTGGCGAAGCATTGTCAGTGGAGAGGAGGATAACACCATCCCTAGCCGTGAGGTGGTAGCGCAAAGTGTAGTAGTTCCGCAATGGATCTGAAGTCTTAGCAGACGGGCGATCTGGCCAACCCTTCTGAATACAGCGTAAAACCCAGGAGAGGGTAGGGTCAGAACCCATAGCAGCCGCCAGCCTGTCCCCAGTGATGGGGAACCTGTCCACAACCCGCTGCTCGGCAACATCCAGGTGGAAACACAAAAGTTCGTCCCTATCGAATGCCTGATCAGGACCCATGGGAAGGCAAGACAAAGCATTAGCATTCACATGTTGAGCCGTTGGCCGGAAATGAATCTCATAATTGAAACGGGACAAGTAAAGAGCCCAACGCTGGAGGCGGTGTGCAGCCTTGTCGGAAAGTGACGTTGATGGATGAAACAAGGAAGCAAGTGGTTTGTGATCCGTAACAAGATGAAATTTTGAGCCATAGAGAAAAACACCAAACTTATGAAGAGCATAAATGATGGCCAAAGCTTCTTTCTCAATTTGAGAATACTTCTGTTGGGCATCCGTGAGCGTTTTGGAGGCATAAGCGATGGGTTGTTCCGAACCGTCAGAAAAACGGTGCGCAAAGACTGCACCGACCCCGTATTGAGAGGCGTCTGTGGCAAGAACAAGATGTTGACCAGGTCGATAAGTAGCCAGACACGGGGCCTGTTTCAGCATAGTCTTTAATTTCCGGAAAGCCGCATCACATGACGCGGACCAGTGAAAAGGCATGTTTTTATGCAACAGGCGATGCAACGGCTGAGCCACCGATGCCGCAGACGGTAAAAACTTGTGATAGTATGCTATTTTCCCCAAGAAGGCCTGTAGTTCCTCAACAGATGTAGGGCGAGGAAGGGCATCGATCGCAGCAACAGTGTGTTGAAGCAGACGAATACCATCCCGAGAGAGTTGAAACCCCAAGTACGTGATAGATGCCTGAAAAAATTGTGATTTCTGAAGATTACACTTAAGACCAGCAGTCTGTAAGACATTAAAAAGTGTGTAGAGATTTTGAAGATGTTCTTCAGTGGTGGAGCCCGTAACAACAATGTCGTCCATGTAATTGATACACCCTGGGACAGGGAGCAATAATTGTTCCAAGAATCGCTGAAAGAGAGCAGGGGTGCTAGCAACCCTGAATGGCAAGCGTTGGATTGATAGAGGCCGAAAGGCGTGTTAAGGACCAGAAACTGCCGGGAAGCAGCATCGAGAGGAAGTTGATGATAAGCTTCCGACAGGTCAATTTTAGAAAAAATACTGTCCTCCAGCGAGTTTAGTGAACAGTTCTTCAGGACGGGGCATAGGGTAAGTATCGATGAGGCATTGAGCATTTACAGTGGCTTTGAAATCGCCACAGAGACGAATATCACCATTGGGCTTAGCAACTACAACGACAGGAGAGGACCACTCACTGGAAGTGACAGGAAGCAAGACCCCTGAAGCAGTGAGACGATCCAACTCCCGTTTTACCTGATCACGAAGGGCCACAGGAATGGGCTGAGCCTGAAAAAACTTAGGCCGAGCAGTGGGTTTGTGCGTGATATGAGCTTCAAAGTCGTTTGCACGGCGTAACCCAGGAGAAAAAAGGGACGAAAATGTCGTCAACAGGGAATCCAGTTGAGCATAAGGAATAGCGTCAGAGACAATATTGACAGAGTCATCTATGGACAACCCAAAAACGTGAAAGGCTTCGAAACCAAAAAGATTTTCTGCATTTCTCTGGTCGACCACAAATATGGGAACAGTGCAAACAACGGATTTGTAAGATACCTCAGCATTAAACTGTCCCAAGAGAGAAATCTTCTGTTTATTGTACGTCCGTAATTGCCGAGTGACAGGGGACAGGAGTGGAGAACCCAGCTGAAGATACATCTGAGAATTAATTATAGTGGCAGCAGAACTGGTATCCACTTGCATGTGAACATCTCGACCAAGGATTTGGACAGTGAGGAATAACTTCCGTGAAAGGGAAGAAGTGCAATTGACAGACAACACAGAATCAGAATCAGCATCATGTTCATGAACATCATGTATGTGGTCAGATTTACAAACGGAAGACACATGACCTTTCTTTTTGCAATTGTGACACACAGCCCAACGTTGGGGACAATCCTCGCGTGAATGTTTCGTAAAACACCGCGGACATGAAGGAAGTTGCCGGGGATTTTGCTGCAGTTTCTTAGTGGGTTGTTTATGGCTAGGACGAGGCTGCGCATGGGAGCGTACTGCGGCCACATTGGCCGGCGGGGACGCGCCGCACGCGTCGTCAACAGCGCACAGAGGTTGTATTTCCCCGACGTCACCCCACGCTTCTATTTGCGCCCCAGCGGCGCGAGAAATCTCAAAAGACTGTGCAATGGAGAGAACTTCATCTAGAGTCAGATTTGCCAACTGAAGGGCACGTTGCCAAACTTCTTTGTCGGGCGCCGACCGGATAGTAGCATCCCGTACCATGGAATCGGCATAGGATTCTTTGTGAACGTCAGTAACAAATTGACACTTTCGACTGAGGCCGTGAAGTTCAGCAGCCCAAGTGCGATACGACTGATTTGGTTGTTTTTGACAATGATAAAAGGCAACACGAGAGGCTACCACATGCGTTTGCTTTTGAAAATAGACAGACAGAAGGGAGCATATTTCAGCAAAGGACAAAGGACAAAGAAGCCAATTGCAACAACAACCGATACATTTGAGGTGAAATCCAGGAAAGGAACAGAGACTTACATGGTTGTTCATCCGTGACATGAAATGCCAAGAAGTGCTGTCGAAGACGTTTTTCATAATCAGACCAGTCTTCCGCCGTCTTGTCGTAAGGTGGAAAAGGAGGTACAGCCAACGACGAGAAACGCCCCGCATTTGATGCCACGACGAAATCGCAAATTGCCGCTGTTAGAAGCATTTGCTGTTCAAGGAGATTTTGCAAGAGCTGCTCGACAGTAGCCATGGAACCCTGTGAGTCAACGGTGAAAAGGAAAAATCCCATCCTCGTCGCCAATTGTTAAATCTTCAAATTTAACACATATTTCGGACAACACAACAACACATATAAGTCACTGAGTAAGTTGACCTGTGTACAAGTCGGCATTCGATTAAACACTGAGTCTCAGTCTAGCGGCCACTGCTCGGCTGGCCGCTTAGGTGGCGCAGCTGCTGCATGGCTGGCAGACAGCGCTGCACGTAGAGGACGTGTGTAATTGTGCGGTGGCACTTTGAATAATCGGCTAGTCACAACATTGTCTAAACAATTTTGCAATTGATTTTGGGCTTGTGATAACTTTACAAGATGGTAACTGAGAGCCTCATTTGAAAACAATCTAGAACTGCTCATATTGTCTTCTAAGTCATTATTAAAGACTATAAACAATAGGGGACCTACAACACTCCCTTGCAAAA
Organism: Schistocerca cancellata; assembly: GCF_023864275.1. Taxonomy (NCBI): domain Eukaryota; kingdom Metazoa; phylum Arthropoda; class Insecta; order Orthoptera; family Acrididae; genus Schistocerca; species Schistocerca cancellata. The sequence continues at coordinate 331,423,918 of NC_064627.1, read as the reverse complement.
TCCTTTTTTATATGCATGGTATGTGCCAATGGATCATTTTCTTCAACATAATTCATAATGTTTGAACACAGAATTTGTTCCCAAATTGTACTGCAACTTAAGTGTCTGTGATATTTGTCTGGAATTCAGTGGATTACGCCTATTCCCCTTCTCGAGTATTGTTGTGAACTGCACAAGATTCCAGTCTTTAGGTACAGATATTCCATCAAGTGAGTGGTTGTACATTGTTGCTATGTATGGAGCTATTATATCAGCAAACTCTGTTAGGAACCTAGCTGATATACAATCTGGACAAGAAGGCTTGCCTTTAGTACGTGATTTAAGCTGCCTTGTTACATAACAATATCTACTTCTAAGTTACTCATGTTGGCAGCTACACTGGTGTCCAACATTAAAGCAGCAAACAGAATTTTGCAAGGTTGCATTTATTTTGCCACAAAACAGTATCACAATTGATAGTAAAGTTGAAACAATGTGAAGAATACAGAATATAAACCGCTGCAACATGCATAATGGTAAACAAAAATGTTCTTCAGTTTTTCCAACTTAACGGATTTGCACACACATTCTGACAACTGGTTAATGTGCTCAGTATTGGGTGTGATCACCTCTGGTAGCATGGTAGCAATACAAGCCTGACATGATGGAGCATGCTGTGAACGATGTCACTGGTCTCATGTTGAGGAAATAATGCCTATTCTTTCTGCAGAGCTGCTTGCAGTCTTGGACAGTGGTTGATGGATGCTGACATAATGCAAGCCATCTCTCTAGTGCATACCAGACATGCTCTATGGGATTCAAATCAGGAGCATGAGCAGGCAATGCCATGCGTGCAGTACCTTCCATTTCCAAGAAAACATCAACCATCCATGCTCAATGAGGTCAAGCATTATAATCCATCAATACAAAGTTTGGGCCCACAGCATCTCGCAACAACCACGAATGAGATCCCAAGATCTCATCACAATACCTTACAGCAGTTAAATCTTGACAATTGATGCTTACAATTTCATGAAGGGGGTTTGAGTGATCAGCATAATCCCTGCCCACACCATTAAGGATGCTCCTCGATATTGATCTCTTTCTATAATGTTTGGGTCCAAAAATCATGTTCCATATTCCCTCCAGGAGTGAATCCATTGAGAATCACTCTCAAGACTAAATCGGGACTCATCTGTGAAAACAACTTTGGCCCACTCTTCAAGCGTCCAGGTGGCATGCTGATGACTCCACTCTAGATATTCCCTTCTGTGAAGATGCATCAGAAGTAGACATACAGTAGGTCTCCAACAATAAAGGCCACCCTGCAGAAGCCTTCTGCCCACCCTTTGCCTCGATATAACACATCCAATGGATGCTGCGAGCTCACGTGACTGTTGTGCGGTACTAAGGTGGTACTGTCATACCCTTACAGCCAAATAGCAGTCCTCTCTTCTGAAGTCACATATGGTTGGCTTTGCCCTTGTCTTCGGTATACAGTTTCAGTCTCTATAAACTGTCACTGCATATAAGAAACAACAGAATTATTTATGTTTAAGCTATCAGGCCATAACAGTTTGCGACTGTCGTGCTTCCTTTCTTTCTATGACCCTCTGCCACAGAGAGTCTGGTAGGCATCTTTTCTGTGCCATATTGCACCATCTATGACTGTATACACAGTGATTGTGGATATGGGGCTACCTGGCGAACTCTACCTAGTTTCATAGGTGCCCTGACATCGTCACTGGCATGGTTGTCTGTTGTCCAGAATGCCATCTTCCATGTAGAACACAATTGTACAGACATCTGGTTGACAGTTTGTATGATTATATTGTGAATTAAACACAGGATGGGGAAATAGCAGATAGTTGCTTTAATTTTGGACATCAGTGTATTCTTGTTCAAATTTACAATATTTACTTCATCTTCTTTGGTGAAGGATTTTGGAAAACTGTGTTTGATAACTTCACTGTAGTGGCACTGTTATTTGTACCATTACCATTGTTATCATGCAGTAAAGGAACTGATTGTGTCTTGCCACTGGTGTACTTTAGATACAACCAGAATCTCTTTGAATTTTCTTTCTGATTTCAACTCAATGATGCACTGTGGAAATAATTAAAAGCATCACGCTGAAGTCCTTGCTAAATTTTGATATCCTGTAAAATATTGCTCATCTTGGGGATTTTTCATTCTTTTAAATTTGGCATGTTTTTTTCGTTGCTTCTGCAGAATTGTTGTGACCTACTTTGTGTACCCCAGAGGATCAGTTACATCTCTTATTAATTTATTTGGTATAAATCTCTCAACTGCTGTTGATAACATTTCTTTGAATTTAGGCCAAATCTGGTCCACTCTTACATAGTTAGTAGGGAATGGAAGGATCAGAGACTTTCTCTTAGGAATGCATTATATAAATTTTTATCTGCATTTTTAAATAGATATATTTTGCATTTACTTGTGGTGGATTTAGATGTTATGGTATTCAGTCCCCCAACAAAGATCTTGTGGCCATAATCCCTGTATCCATCATGATGCTCTCTATTTCTTCATTACTATTTCTTGCTATGAGGTCAAGCAAATTTTCGCACCTATTTACATTTCAGGTGGACTCCTGAACTAATTGTACAAAATAAGTTTTTGAGAAAACATCTAGTACACTGTTTTATGCCTGCTGACAACTTTAAAAATGTATTTTCATCAACATATTGAGAGCAGACTGAATCACAACCAACTATGATTGTTTGAGTGGCATACCAGTTCGAAATGAGACTGAAATTTCTTTTGAATCTCTCAGCAACTGTATCATTTGAGATGAGGAGGTCAGTAAATGAAACTAGTGATTAATTTATTCTATTGTCAAGTATAACCTCTACACATACAACTCACAGAAACTATTTCAGTTTCACTACAAGATAAGCTCCTTCTAACAGCATCAAATATGCAACCATCAACAGTATTTAATCCATCCTTACTAAACATCACTAGGTTTTTTGTAACAAAAATCAACTGAATTTATCTCCAGCTTTAGCCAGCTTTCAGTTCAAAGTGACGCACATCATTAGTAGCAACATGAGCTACCACCTGCAATTGACTGTACACTGCTCTTCATGGCATCCAGAAACACCCATTCCACATTTGGGATGACTCACCAGGCATGCACAAGCAGTACACACATGCATACTGGACTTCTTCCCTTCTTTAGTAGTTATACTCCTAAAGGGACTGTTACACACCTAACATTGTAGCCCCCAACTACCAGTAATCCCAGTCTCTGTGAATACATGGATCTAGTTGTCGAGAGGCTTCCTATGAAACACGACATGCGATTGCATCTGGCTCAGGATCTTTGTGCAGTTTTACCAAAATGCTGATCATTTGCATACCAAGCATGTAGTACACTCCATGTCAATTTGATGTTTGTTGAATGCCATCTACATGGCATTGGAGCTGTAATGGCCATTTGTTATTATATAAAGGGGGAAATAAGTGTCTCCTGTTACGACTCACAAAGTCAGGAAACTGAATGGTTCTTGGCGTATGGTCATTCTTTCATATATTTTGTGTTTTCTGCTCTGAAAATAAATTTCTTCTCTGTCTCATCTGTGAAACAAAAATCCCTTGGCTCTGAAATCTTGATACTCATTATTCTTTTTCATAGTTGCAGTTAGCTAAACAACAGCCTTTCAGATTTTAGTAAGATAGATACTTCACCCATCAGCCATCGTTACAAGAGAGGCTTGGTTTTAAAAATATTACCCTCCAGTCAAATGTAATACCACTTATGGAAAGTACATTTATACACTAATTGACTTCCAGGAATTGCTAAAAATAAAATGGATGCACTCATTTGCATAAACATTAATTTCATATTTACATACCTCAATTAGCCTTAGTTCTTGCCGATATGCACGTCTCATCACATTAACCTGATTGTCAATTCGCTCTGCCAGAGTGACAATGTCATCTTTTTGTTTCTTTTGATCTTCATGAAATCGGATATCTGCTTGTTTCAATTCATGACGCAGCTCTTCTATTAGCATGTTTTTTTGCTCGATGAGTTCCCTACACTTTACTGTTAACAAGAAAGAATATTTCAAAAGGAGAAATAGAATTAAGAGCACAAGAATAATAACACCAGTGTCTGTCTTATCAAAAGATCTTATACTTTCAAGTTCTTTAAAATATAATTAAATATATCTTTTCATTATACGGAAAAGAATAGTTAAAATGAAACAATAAATAAATAAAGATAGCAAAGAAGTCTGTTCACAAGCCAGCTTGAAACTAATGGAGGTAGTATCAAAGTATGAAAGATTCACTAAATTTTATAATGCGGGATTCCTGTTTTCAAGAAATAGGAATATTTTGCGGACAATACAACCACACAAATATATGAAAAAGGATATGGTACTATCAGGTGATGTCATAGAAGCAGAGGTGTGTGCAGTAATCAAAACATTTAAAAATAAAAAAGCAATTGGTCTGGAAAAAATGTCAGCTGAAGGTCTCAAATATGGAAATCTGGACTTATTTGCCACCTTACTAAACTGGGCAATACCTTTCAGCAAACATGGCAACTTCCAGAAGACTAGAGGAGTAGCATCATCATCAGACTACTAAAGAAAGGAAATCTAACCAAATGCTCCAACTGGAGAAATATCATGCCTCTCTCAGTGACAGGAAAAATCTTTGCCTTCTGATTGAAAACAGGCTGTGTAGACTGCTCCACGTAATTGCTACTGCATTCACAAGGAATATTATAAATCCCTGGTACTCTCAAGCTGTGAATATCTTCAACAAGTTTCATTTTCCTGGGTGGCTGCAAAATTAGTCTGATTCCTTGCCTATTTAGAAGTCTATCTATATCACTAGTTGTTGCATTGCAGAATGGAAGCTACTTTATGTGTTGGTCTTCCTGGCTTGGTGAATGGTATTACATCTGTGTTTTGTTGACAGAATACTCATTCCTTCTGAATAGCTTTGATAGATGGTTAATCTCGGAGCTGAGGTGCTCTAAAATAGGCCTGGCTCTGAGTATTAGGGTGTTCAACACAGTTCTTTCCTGAGCTGGATGATGAAAGCTACACCTGCTGGTTTCTGATACACAAAATGGTCAAGTTGTCCATCTTCTTGGGACTTTATCCAAATTTGAAGTGGCAAGTTAACCGAGAACATTTTATCTGATTATGGAAATGTTGGTTAACCCGTGCCAGCTGATGGGCAGCAACACTTGTGGTCAAGCACAATAATTTACCCTAGCATAACATTGATATTTCAGTCAGATTCTTTCATCTTTTCAGCACTTTGCTACCTTGGTGAAATCACACTACTTCTTGTTTATTAACAATATCCAAATTTTGAGGAAAATAAAGAAACATGACTGTCTGTAAAAGAAATATAATAAAATAAAACTCTTTGAACTTTTTCAGTATGTTGGTTGCAATAGGAATGAAATGTGGGTCCATTTTCTTGCCAAATAACTTAGTAAGAACCTCTTTGAATAACACCTAGCTCTCCCTCTCATTCAGTCATTTTTAATTCAAAGTTGGAATTGAACATAATTTTTCAGTGGCAGGTCCAACAACCCAGGCTTGAGGTCTGGCATTCAATATATTAAAATGTAGCCAACCGTCACATCCAACAGAACTGGGAAATGCTGAGAGAAGATGTTTTTCACATAATATCAGTGCACATTCTGAAAAACCAAAAAGCATGAAGGGCATGGTGGGTGTTGGGAGTCACACACATACATAAATAGCAGTGGGATACCAACAATACTTCACAGTCTGCGTAAACTGATGTTGGAGAGGGGAAGAAAGGAAATGGATAGGGTCTCTGCTGTCAGCTGCATTGGGACATTACATGGAAACAGAGGCGACGAGTGACAATGTGTACCAGACTGGGATTCAAACATGGGATCCCCTGCTTTCTAGGCAGGTACATTAATCACTGGACCATCTATGACTCAGCATTGTTGCAACTGTGCGAACTATTTCGGCATGCCTCACAGTTGAACCACACTCACATCAAGTGCCACCTAGCAGCATTCCCTGTCCATTTCCTCCAAGTTCACTACTCTAAGATTCCCACAAGAGGTCGGATGTATTTGTGCATCCACACTGAAGAAGGTGGATCAATTGCCCAGATAGGCGTATCAAGTATTTTCTGCATAATGTCCAAAAGAACAGACACTACACAGAATCTGCAGCGATGATACGTTACACATAAATTGAAGATGGAGAGGGGCAAAAAGCAAAGGAAAGGGAAGGGATCACCCATCGCTGCTGATTCTGCATAGTTTTCTAATGCAGCTGGCAGCAGTGATCTCCTCCCTTTCCATTCCTTTCTTCTCCCCTCCACCTTCAATTTACATGTAATGCATCACAGATGCGGATTCTGTGTGGCTTTCGTTCTTTTGAACATGTCTGAAAGAGCAGACACCTTGCATTCATATACTTCACGGTCTGGGTGGAGACTAGGCAGCAAGTGCATATGACAGCACAGTCTGTCATTAAAATAGTCTACATAAAATGCAAAAGATCTTATACTTTCAAGTTCTTTAAAATATAATTAAATATATCTTTTCATTATACAGAAAAGAATAGTTGAAATGAAAAAATAAATAAATAAAGATAGCAAAGAAGTCTGTTCACAAGCCAGCTGCAAACTAATGGAGGTAGTATCAAAGTATGAAAGATTCACTGAGTTTTATAATGTGGCATCCCTGTTTTCAAGAAATAGAATAATTTTCTAATGCAGCTGGCAGCAGTGATCACCTCCCTTTCCATTCCTTTCTTCTCCTCTCCACCTTCAATTTACATGTAATGTATCACAGATGCAGATTCTGTGTGGCTTCTGTTCTTTTGGACATGTCTGAAAGAGCAGACACCTTGCATTCACATACTTCACAGTCTGGTTGGAGACTAGGCAGCAAGTGCATATGACAGCACAGTCAGTCGTTAAAATATTCTACATAAAATGCAAATAATGTTTTGGCTCAACATCCACACACACCAGTAACAGAAAAATCAACACATTGAGTAAAATAGATAAATATGAAGTTCCCTTGTTTTTATATACATGCTAGAATCATTTAATTTAGGCAACAATTTTGCAGGTCAGTGAATAATATGAATCTGCAGGTATGCTAATGTTATCTGAATCATTCCTGATTACCTTTGGGCAGTGCATGAAGTTTTCAGTAACACCCATGGATGTATATTACTGTAGAACCCCTACCAAAATTTATGCTCATTTGTGAAGAGTGACACTGGGAGAGCTCATATGAAACAGGGACCAAAGCAAACAATGGCAACATGGAAGCAGAAGTGTTAAAACTCTGAATTCAAATGTTCCTTCACAAAGGAACATCAAGTTATGTTGCCACCATTCAGCTGACATAAGCTTGCAAAGGTGCATGACACAACAAACAATTGTAAAGGTGTTGTAAAACAGCTGAAATTACTAAAACTCTGTTCAGCCAAAGGGTTCAACAAAATCCTTGTTAGGTTATATTACAGAATTTGCAACTGAATTACTTCCACTTGTGTCCATATTCTACTAAAGATTCCTAGAGCCAAGAACTTGTGATAACTGTTGTTTAGCTACCACTGCAAGCAATAGAGTCCAGAGTTTTGAAAAATACAGCTTAAAAAATTATGTTTCCATTAGGTACATTTTGCAAGTGATAAAGGACCTCTAGGAAGCTAAGGAGGCCAAAACTGCTAGGAATTAAAATGTAAATGCATCAAATATTCAGTAATGGGAGAGCTAATAGCATGTGTTTATACTCTTTTAAGTGTCATTTATGAACACTGGAAGCTTAGAAACATCCCAATGAATGGAGAAGGGCTCTTGACACACCCCTCTCTACAAAAGGCAGCAGAAATGATCCATGACACTGTTATCATTATGTTACTCTTCTCTACTTAATTCTAAGATATATTGATTGTCAAAACACCATGACCTGGGACAAAATAATCATCTCTAAGGAAATCAGCTTAGACCTGGAAAACAATGGTCACACTAAACCCTTCTCAAGTTCTTCATAAACGATATCTTTAGTGGCAGGTAATTTGGAATGTCATAATAGTTTTGAAAAGCTTTTGATTAGTAACACACTGAAGACTTCTTAATAAATGTTATATCTGATCAGGGTTGCAATTGTACTGACAATTTTTGCAATTGTACTGACAATTTCTTGACAGCACATTACCTTCAACAAAAAAGTCATTTGCATATACAGAAATACTATTGGTGTCCTCTAAGGGTGTGTAAATGGATCATTATTACTCCTGTTACACATTAAGAACAAACTGCAGCTATTTGCTCAGTGAACACTAAATGGAAAAATGATGTACACTTGAATTACACCTCCTTAAGCATTGTACAGAAAGGTGTGCACTATTCAGCAAGTTCATTTTCAATATGCTTCCCAGAGAACTGAAAAAAATGAGTGATAAATCCCAATATTAAAATCCAAGTTGAAAGGTTTCCTTGTGCACACTCCTATTCTGTACAGAAGTCCCTCGTAGTAGTTGAGAATATTTCTCTGTAATGTATTACTTATTTGTATATTCTCTGTTTTTCATGTCTTATTAATTCTCGTTCCATGACCAAGTACTTTGGTGTGCATTGTCCCATGGAACTGGTAAATAAATAAAAATTATTTAGTGGACAGTATTTGTTAACAGTCTCCGATTTTTTGTAGATAATGTAGTGATCTATGTAGAAGTTTTTGCTGACAAAATTTGTAGAAATATCTTGTTATATGTTGCCAAAATATTATCCTGGTACAAATACTGGTAATTTACTCTAAATGTAGTCAGATGTTAAGTTTGTGGAACTCACAAAACAAAAAATTTGTAAGTAACTTTTAACAACATCATTAATTATTTGTTATAAGAGCGCATAATGTTATACAAATACTTGAGAGTAACAATGTCAAAAGACAAGAGGAATGAACACATCTGCTTGCTTGCAGTAAATCAAATGTAAGACACTGATTTATTGGTAGGATACTACGAAACTGCACTTTGTCTGGACAAGGCAGCTTACTCATCAGTTAATGAAACAGGAAGAATCTTCAATGTTATGACATCTTGCACAATAAAAACTATCATCTGCCACACATTTTATTGTGATTTGTAGAGTACAGATGTAGGTATAGTCCATGAAAGCTATGTATTGGTTATAATTTATGTCTTGATTTGTTGAACTGAGGACTCTTCTTCACCACTATACCTAAAACACGTGATATGCAAGTTATTAGGGTTGATCAGATCTATCATAAATGTGTTGTTTAACAAATGTGTAATTAATTACAATAAAATCTCTTTATTATTTTCAGAACAAATTCTTTACTAATTCCTAGTTAGTTATGATAAAAGAAATTATTCAGGTAGTGAAGGGAGACGAAAATTTAATAGTCATGGGAGACTGGAATTCATCACTAGGAAAAGGGAGAGAAGGAAACATAGTAGGTGAATATGGATTGGAGGGAAGAAATGAAAGAGGATGCCGTCTGGTAGAATTTTGCACAGACCATAACTTAATCATAGCTAACACTTGGTTCAAGAATCATAAAAGAAGGTTGTATACATTGGAAGAATCCTGGAGATACTAAAAGGTATCAGATAGATTATACACTCCTGGAAATGGAAAAAAGAACACATTGACACCGGTGTGTCAGACCCACCATACTTGCTCCGGACACTGCGAGAGGGCTGTATAAGCAATGATCACACACACGGCACAGCGGACACACCAGGAACCGCGGTGTTGGCCGTCGAATGGCGCTAGCTGTGCAGCATTTGTGCACCGCCGCCGTCAGTGTCAGCCAGTTTGCCGTGGCATACGGAGCTCCATCACAGTCTTTAACACTGGTAGCATGCCGCGACAGCGTGGACGTGAACCGTATGTGCAGTTGACGGACTTTGAGCGAGGGCGTATAGTGGGCATGCGGGAGGCCGGGTGGACGTACCGCCGAATTGCTCAACACGTGGGGCGTGAGGTCTCCACAGTACATTGATGTTGTCGCCAGTGGTCGGCGGAAGGTGCACGTGCCCGTCGACCTGGGACCGGACCGCAGCAACGCATGGATGCACGCCAAGACCGTAGGATCCTACGCAGTGCCGTAGGGGACCGCACCGCCACTTCCCAGCAATTAGGGACACTGTTGCTCCTGGGGTATCGGCGAGGACCATTCGCAACCGTCTCCATGAAGCTGGGCTACAGTCCCGCACACCGTTAGGCCGCCTTCCGCTCACGCCCCAACATCATGCAGCCCGCCTCCAGTGGTGTCGCGACAGGCGTAAATGGAGGGACGAATGGAGACGTGTCGTCTTCAGCGATGAGAGTCGCTTCTGCCTTGGTGCCAATGATGGTCGTATGTGTGTTTGGCGCCGTGCAGGTGAGCGCCACAATCAGGACTGCATACGACCGAGGCACACAGGGCCAACGCCCGGCATCATGGTGTGGGGAGCGATCTCCTACACTGGCCGTACACCACTGGTGATCGTCGAGGGGACACTGAATAGTGCACGGTACATCCAAACCGTCATCGAACCCATCGTTCTACCATTCCTAGACCGGCAAGGGAACTTGCTGTTCCAACAGGACAATGCACGTCCGCATGTATCCCGTGCCACCCAACGTGCTCTAGAAGGTGTAAGTCAACTACCCTGGCCAGCAAGATCTCCGGATCTGTCCCCCATTGAGCATGTTTGGGATTGGATGAAGCGTCGTCTCACGCGGTCTGCACGTCCAGCACGAACGCTGGTCCAACTGAGGTGCCAGGTGGAAATGGCATGGCAAGCCATTCCACAGGACTACATCCAGCATCTCTACGATCGTCTCCATGGGAAAATAGCAGCCTGCATTGCTGCTAAAGGTGGATATACATTGTACTAGTGCCGACATTGTGCATGCTCTGTTGCCTGTGTATATGGGCCTGTGGTTCTGTCAGTGTGATCATGTGATGTATCTGACCCCAGGAATGTGTCAATAAAGTTTCCCCTTCCTGGACAATGAATTCACGGTGTTCTTATTTCAATTTCCAGGAGTGTATAATGGTAAGACAGAGATTTAGGAATCAGGTTTTAAATTGTAAGACATTTCCAGAGGCAGATGTGGACTCTGACCACAATCTATTGGTTATGAACTGTAGATTAAAACTGAAGAAACTACAAAAAGGTGCTAATTTAAGGAGATGGGACCTGGATAAACTGACTAAACCAGAGCTTCTAGAGAGTTTCAGGGAGAGCATGAGGGAACAATTGACAGGAATGGGGGAAAGAAATACAGTAGAAGAAGAATGGGTAGCTCTGAGGGATGAAGTAGTGAAGGCAGCAGACGATCAACTAGGTAAAAAGACGAGGGCTAATAGAAATCCTTGGCTAACAGAAGAAATATTGAATTTAATTGATGAAAGGAGAAAATATAAAAACGCAATAAATGAAGCAGGCAAATGGGAATACAAACGTCTCAAAAATGAGATCGACAGGAAGTGCAAAATGGCTAAGCAGGGATGGCTAGAGGACAAATGTAAGGATGTAGAGGCTTATCTCACTAGGGGTAAGATAGATGCTGCCTACAGGAAAATTAAAGAGACCTTTGGAGAGAAGAGAACCACTTGTATGAATATCAAGAGCTCAGATGGAAATCCATTTCTAAGCAACGAAGGGAAAGCAGAAAGGTGGAAGGAGTATATAGAGGGTCTATAGAAGGGTGATGTACTTGAGGACAATATTATGGAAATGGAAGAGGATGTAGATGAAGATGAAATGGGAGATACGATACTGCATGAAGAGTTTGACAGAGCACTGAAAGATCTGAGTCGAAACAAGGCCCCGGGAGTAGACAGCATTCCATTGGAACTACTGTCGGCCTTGGGAGAGCCAGTCATGACAAAACTCTACCATCTGGTGAGCAAGATGTATGAGACAGGCGAAATACCCTCAGACTTCAAGTAGAATATAATAATTCCAATCCCAAAGAAAGCAGGTGTTAACAGATGTGAAAATTAGTGAACTATCAGTTTAATAAGTCACAACTGCAAAATACTAACGCGAATTCTTTACAGACGAATGGAAAAACTGGTAGAAGCCGACCTCGGCGAAGATCAGTTTGGATTCCGCAGAAATGTTGGAACACGTGAGGCAATACTGACCCTACAACTTATCTTAGAAAATAGATTAAGGGAAGGCAAACCTACATTTCTAGCATTTGTAAACTTAGAGGAAGCTTTTGACAATGTTGACTGGAATACTCTCTTTCAAATTCTAAAGGTGGCAGGGGTAAAATACAGGGAGCGAAAGGCTATTTACAATTTGTACAGAAACCAGATGGCAGTTATAAGAGTCGAGGGGCATGAAAGGGATGCAGCGGTTGGGAAGGGAGTGAAACAGGGTTGTAGCCTTTCCCCGATGTTATTCAATCTGTATATTGAGCAAGCAGTAAAGGAAACAAAAGAAAAATTTGGAGTAGGTATTAAAGTCCATGGAGAAGAAATAAAAATGTTGAGGTTCGCCGATGACATTGTAATTCTGTCAAAGACAGCAAAGGACTTGGAAGAGCAATTGAACAGAATGGACAGTGTCTTGAAAGGAGGATATAAGATGAACACCAACAAAAGCAAAACAAGGATAACGGAAGGTAGTCAAATTAAGTCAGGTGATGCTGAGGGAATTAGATTAGGAAATGAGACACTTAAAGTAGTAAATGAGTTTTGCTATTTGGGAAGCAAATAACTGATGATGGTTGAAATAGAGAGGATATAAAATGTAGACTGGCAATGGCAAGGAAAATGTTTCTGAAGAAGAGAAATTTGTTAACATCGAGTATAGATTTAAGTGGCAGGAAGTCGTTTCTGATTATGAAAGTATTTGTATGGAGTGTAGCCATGTATGGAAGTGAAACATGGACGATAAATAGTTTGGACAAGAAAAGAATAGAAGCTTTCAAAATGTGGTGCTACAGAAGAATGCTGAAGATTAGATGGGTAGATCACATAACTAATGAGGAGGTATTGAATAGAATTGGGGGGAAATCTGTGGCACAACTTGACAAAAAGAAGGGACCGGTTGGTAGGACATGTTTTGAGGCATCAAGGGATCACAAATTTAGCACTGGAGGGCAGCGTGGAGGGTAAAAATCGTAGAGGGAGACCAAGGGATGAATAGACTAAGCAGATTCAGAAGGACGTAGGTTGCAGTAAGTACTGGGAGATGAAGAATCTTGCACAGGATAGAGTAGCATGGAGAGCTGCATCAAACCAGTCTCAGGACTGAAGACAACAACAACAACATATGAAACGTATGTTGGTAGCAGTAGGATCACTCTGCAGTCAACTTCAAATGCTGTTTCTCTAAACTTTCTCAGAAATGTTTCAAAATAAATCTCTTCTTGCCTCCAAGGATTCACATTTGAATTTCCAAAGCATATCCCTGACATTTGCATGCTGGTCAACTCTACTGTCACAAATCTAGCAGCTTGCCTCTGAATTTCTTTGACGTCTTCTTTCAACTGGAAATGGTGCAGTCCCAAACACTCAAGCAGTCCTCGAGGACAGGTCCTATATGCAGTTTCCTTTATAGATGAACCACACTTTCTTAAAATTCTCCACTTGTAATTCAAAGATAACTCAATTGAAGCATTGGCCTCCTTACAGAATTATTGTGGCAGAGAGTAGACGAACAGAACAACAACAAAAAATATATTTCACATCTAAGAATAAACTTCTCCGTGGAGAAATGAATAGTACATACAGTGCAGTTCTTCCGGTGGCCAAATGCAGAACTACTTGATAGCGATTCACTTTCTATGCACACATGGTGCTGTCCTGTCACTGCACAACACTGCACTTCATGCAAGTGCATGGAGGTTGATGCATATAGGGCACTAAATCAGCCCCCACCCCTGATGAAAGTAGAGCATTGGTATTGAGGAGCCTCGCTGGGAAGTGAACTTGTTGGCTGGAATGGGTCATTCATGCCTTAGAAGGTACTGTACTATGCCACAGCCTGGGAGATGTTTCCAGAATGAAATTTTCACTCTGCAGCAGAGTGTGCACTGATATGAAACTTCCTGGCAAGCCATGTCTCTGCAATACCCTTTCTTCCAGAAGTGCTAGTTCTGCAGCATTGCAGTAGAGCTTCTGTGAAGTTTGGAAGGTAGGAGATGAGGTACTGGCAGCTGTGATGGCACGGTGTGAGTCATGCTTGGGTAGCTCACATGGTAGAGCACTTGCCCATGAAAGGCAAAGGTCCCGAGTTCGAGTCTCGGTCTGGCACACAGTTTTAATCTGTCAGGAAGTTTCATATCAGTGCCCACCCCAAGGCAGATTGAAAATTTCATTCTGGAAACTGTAGTATTGCTTCTACTTTCTCAGTCAGAGGAAGAGATCCCACAGCTGAGATCTTATGACCAAGAAATGTCACTTCTGGCTGCCCAAAAACACAATGGGCTTCATTCAGTATACTCCATATGGTTCTAATTGTCCGAATACCTCACAGGTGTTGATGATGTTGTTCTGGATCAGCAGAGAACACCAGGTCATCATCAAGGTGTATAAAGCAGAATGGTACTCCTTGAAGAATGGGATCTATAAATCTCTCTATCACATCTGAGCTGCATTGTGTAAGTCGAAAATCATACATATGCTCTTGTGTAAGCCAAAAGGTATGATTATGGCAGTCTGTGGTATGTGTTCTGCAGCTACAGGAATCTCGGTGTAAGCTTTTGTACAGTCCAAGACATTGAAAATGGTGGCACCATGTACTTAAAGTGCCTTAACTGTAGTACAAGGTACCTGTTGGCAACAGTTCGAGAGTGAAGCACATGATAGTCACCACATGGGCACCAGACTCCACCTCTCTTGCAACTAAGTGCAATGTCGAGGACCACAGTCTTTTAAATGGTTGTATTATGCCTTCCCATAAAACCAAATCAAATTCAGCCTTCGCAATTACTAAATGGTCCAGAGACAAGTGACTAGGCCTGCATGCCAGAGGGGTCTGTCCATTGTTTTAATATGGCACACTGTACGACATGGTATGCTTCGTGGGGCACCAGGTGGCCTCATCAGATTTGGGTAGTCAGTCAGCAATGCAGTGTACTCACCACCAGAAGCCTGCATCAACTAGGAACTGTGGACTGCTACATTGTCATGGAAGAGGGTGATGGCAAGGCTGGTGATGCTGTCCACCAAGTGGGCATTCACTACTTCAGGGAGTAGCTGGTAGTGCACCAGGAGGTCTGCTCTAATGATAGCCTCTGTGACATATACGATGGTGAAATCCCACGTATGGCACAAGACAAGGTTAAGCTCCAGTTGTTGAGTGCTGTACATTGTGAATGAACAGTTGTTAGTGGCTGCCAGATGGAAGCCAGTTGATGGCCAGAAATGACGCTTGGACATTCAAGGCAGGATGCTCAGATCCAACCCAGTGCCTACTAAGAATTTCATGCCGGAACCTCTGTCTGTGAAAAACAGGCTCTTGAAGGATGACTGGTAATTGGCTGCACCTATTGCCAACCTCCACTTCCATTTGGGTGAGAGCATGGTGATGAATGCCTCTTCGCATGATCACTGAACTGGCGGTGGTACAAACATAGCTGGATGTCACTCAATTAAGTCATGGTGTGGCTGGTAGATCAACTCCTCAAACATCATTGGTATCTTTCTCTATTGTTTCCAGTGGCATCGTATGACAACAATGTGTAGACTTGGGAACACAACATTACAACTTTTGCAGCAAGTGAGTCATGGTCTGTTCACTCTACCAGTGACACTGTTGTTGCACAGTTATCTGGTGCCATGGCTGCACTGATCTGCATGGGTGGAATTGTGTCTCAAATGGGGTCAGTTAGCTCTGAAACAGCATCCAGCAGCACGTCCACTTGTGAGATGACGGCTGCCTTGATATGTGGTGACAAGTGGCTGCTCCATAATATGTGTAGCAAGTTATCCAGTACCATGCCTATGTCAACTTTACTGCAGAGATGGCGCAGGTACTGCAATGGCTTCCAATCACTGATATCTTCTGGTGTTAGCACTTGCCTAATGAATCTCTGTGGGAGGCAGTCACATTTTGTTTCAATTCTGTTTTGACCTTAGAGTACGAGCTCATCTTGGGTGGCACAGTAGTGACTTGTACCTTGGCTGCAAATCTGTCGTCCAATTGACTTACGATAAGGACAAACTTAGTCATGTTGGCCATTTCTCCCACAGAGCAGAAACTTGCCTCCACTTGTGCAAACTAAAGGACAGGATTGTTTGGCCAGAATGGTGGCAGGTGAACTGCAACTCTTGAAAAGGCACACTCTTAGACCATTGCACAATTTACTGAGACTCTGATGCAGTACTGTTCCTCCCCTTCACTTTGCAGTCACCACTTGTCTATTCTTGCAAGAGAAATGCTGCCCGACTCTTGTCTGACATGTTCTATACATAGGAGGAATATATTCAGGAATGGAAGGACAACATATGAGGCTACTCTCACTTACAACTCAAAGATAACTCAATCAAAGCATTTGCCTCATTACAGAATTACAATTTTAAATTTGAGAGCATGCTGGAAAACTTCATAGCACAATATAAGAGAGTAGATGAACAGAACAACAACAGAAAATAAATTTTAAATCTGAGAGTAAACATGCACATAAAGAAATGAATCACACATGCAATGGAGCACTCTTGCTGGCCAGGTGTGGAACTATTCAATAGCAATTCCCTCGGTATGCTCAAGACACTGCACCATCATGGCACAACACTGCATTTCATGTGAGTGCATGGAGGTTGAAGTGCAGGATGCTACAGATTCATCAAACTATTACGTCAACAACAAAAACAGACTTAATTAATATTGATACACTTTATCTAATATATATAATATTTAACTCATGAGCATATTTTGTAAAATATAATCTGTTGGTAATTTTTAAATATGTTTTTATGATGGATTTTTAATAACTTATGTCTGCTGAAAATAAGTTTAGTTGTTGATTTCTTATATAAAGTAATACATCCTACATAAGGTAATCAATATTTTGAAATATAAGGTGAAAATATGAGGGAGTGGGTATTCAAAAAATACAATGGGAAAAAATGTAAAAAGAAATTTCAAATATGGGTCCCAAAATATTAAAATGCACAAAACACTCACAGAGAAAATTTCTTTGGAAATGCTAACAAATACTGAAAGGTCAAGTATTGCATTGAGATGTTCATTAGACATACCTATATCATTATCTACTACTGCACAGGTGTCACCAAAGTATAGGTTCATTTCAACCCTTGTGACTTCTCAGGACTTCATTGCACTTGCTTGAAACTTACATTTTCCTTGCCTTCTTCACCAGTGTTTTTGCAGCAGATAATAGGTTTGGTATATAATAGGTATTGTGTATCATCTTCTTACTTTTCTTGGGGACGTCTTTGTTCCATGACATTCCTTTCATATTCCTTACAAGACGGATAGCTTGCCTTGCTTGCTGACTTATCTCATCATTTCTTACATTTTCCTGTATTATACTCCCCATGTACATGAAACTTCCTGCTGTGTACAGGTTTTTGCATCTAGTACCATGTCCTGTAGGTCTTTTTTTCTTGTTGTGACCAGCTTACACTTCTTTGCTTTAAATTTTTTGCCATATGCTTACACAACTTCTTCCCAAACATACAACTGCTTCTGTACTTCCTCCCTGTTGTTCCCTCACACCATGAAATCATCAGCAAACAACTTTGTTGTCATCCTATCTCCTACTTTTCTTGCTACATTTGTAATTACATCATTCCTCACTGCTATGAAAAGTTAATGTAAATAGTGTATACCGTGTTTCAGTTCATTTCACTTCTTCCTGTTCTCTCTCCTCCTACTCACACAATTTACTCTTCCTTGGAGTTTTATGTTGAGCACAGACTGTTTCTCTATTCATTTCCTCCTTAGTGTCTCTCAAACTTTACTTCTGAATACAATGTCATGTGTTTTCTCTAAATGCTGGAAAACTTATCAGAAGATTTCCCCATTCTCATAGAGGCATTCCTTCAGCTGTCACACTGCGAATATTAAGACCTACTGTGAACTGCCCTCAAACAGTACTGTTCTTCGTTCAATTACTTCTCCATGATTTTCTCTCCAGAACTCTCTCAAAACTGTTTGCACAGTGGCACATAATGCTTCATTCTTCTTGAAGATACATACAACTGTTTCTTCTTCCAGTCTTCTAAAGTTCGCATTTCATTCAATACAGCTCTCTTAGCTCTATACTGTCACTATGTCCCCACCATTTCTTCTGATCTGATCATTTCCATGCTATTTCAATCATTTCAGCCTGAAACTCCTGTACATTCCTCTGCTGCTCCATAAAGATACAGCAAATCTAACTCTTCTACATTCCTCTGCTAGCCCATCACATCATAAAATATAAGGTGCATTCAAAAGAAATGAGCCGGAAGCATAATTACAGAAACCAGTACCTGTATGTTAGAAGTGGCTATTGAGGCACTTGTCCCACTGTGGCACAAGGTGGTGGATGACTGTCTCATAAAATTTCTGGGACTGCGATGTTAACCAGTTTTGCACGTACAGCTGGACGCTGTCATCAGAGGCAAATCATTTGCCCCTCAGAGCCTTTTTAAGTGTACCAAAAATTCATTCCTTCTGAATCACTTCCTGAAGCATAGGACAACAGTGAATGCCCAGCATTACTCACAAACCTTGACCACCCTTCGCCAAGCGATCAAATCAAAACGACCAGGCAATCTCGCCCGAGGGGTTATTCTGCTCCACAACAATGCAAAGTCTCATACGGCCAACACAGTCATGGCAGTCCTGCAGAAATTCAAATGGGATGATCTCGGCCACACTCCATACATTCCGGACCTCTCTCACTGTGATTACACCATTTTTGGTCCCTTTGAAAATGCTCCGAGGGGCAAACAATTCACCTTGGACAATGACATCCAGCTGTAAGTGCAGAACTGGTTAACATCACAGCCCCGGGATTTTTACGAGACAGCCATCCACTGCCTTGTGTCACAGAGGGACAAGTGTCTCAACAGCCAGGGTCAATACTTCTAACATACAGGTACTGGTTTCTGTAATTATGCCTCCGTCTTGTTTCTTTTTGAACTCCCCTTATATGTTGTCCACAGCTCTTTGATATACTACTTCTTTTCTACCTCAATCCCATCTTCATCAATCATTTTTACGGTCTCTGTCAATTCTTTTCTTCTATTTCTGTCATTCTACTCTGTATGTTCTTACGAGGTGTGGCTAGAAAAAAACCGGACTAGTACTGGTGAAACAATAAAACGAATGCAATAAGACTGAAAGTCGCGTGGCCTGTCACGTGACTCTCGCTCCGCCTACTGCTCGAGTTTCATCTGCCTCCTGCACTCAGTCAGCCCGTGGCGTCTGTTTTAAGTAGTTGACGTTTTGTCTGTGTGTCGGAAAATGTTGAGTGTACAGAAAGAACAGCGTGTTAACATCAAATTTTGTTTCAAACTAGGAAAATCTGCAAGTGAAACGTTTGTAATGTTACAACAAGTGTACGGCGATGACTGTTTATCGCGAACACAAGTGTTTGAGTGGTTTAAACGATTTAAAGATGGCCGCGAAGACACCAGTGATGACACTCGCACTGGCAGACCATTGTCAGCAAAAACTGATGCAAACATTGAAAAAATCGGTAAACTTGTTCGACAAGATCGCCGTTTAACAATCAGAGCAGTGTCTGAGTTAACAGGAGTTGACAAGGAAAGTGTTAGGCAGATTCTTCATGAAAGTTTCAACATGAACAAAGTGTGTTCAAAAATGGTTCCAAAGTGTCTCACAGTTGAACAGAAGGAACGCCGAAGAATGATTTGTTCTGACATCCTGGAAAACATTGAAAGTGATCCCACCTTCTTACAAAATGTTATTACTTGCGATGAATCGTGGTTTTTTACTTACGATCCCGAAACTAAACGCCAATTGATGCATTGGAAAACTCCTGGTTCTCCACGACAAAAAAAGCACGAATGTCAAAATCGAAATTCAAGGCAATGATGATTGTTTTTTTTTTTTTACATCAAAGGGATTGTGCACATTGATTGGGTACCAGAGGGACAAACAGTGAATCAGCATTACTACATTAGCGTCCTGGCTACCCTACGTGAGCGAGTACGGAGAAAACGGAACGATTTGTGGAGAAAAAAGTCATGGATCCTTCAACAAGACAATGCCCCAGCTCACAGTGCATTGTCAGTGAAGATGTTTTTGGCAAAACACAACATTCCCATCTTAGATCATCCACGCTACTCACCTAATTTGGCCCCCTGTGACCTTTTTCTTTTCCCTAAAGTCAAGTCAGCTTTGAAAGGAACTAGATTTGAGACTGTTGAAGCAGTAAAAGAAAAAGCAACGGAAGTAATGTATGGACTTACCGAAAATGATCTGCAGCATTGCTATGAACACTGGAAAATTCATATGGAGCGGTGTAGAGACCGAGGAGGAGAGTACATTGAAGGAGATAACATGAAATTGTAAATAATTGTTAATAAATGTTTTTTCCAGCATCAGTCCGGTTTTTTTCTAGCCGCACCTCGTATTTCCTTTACTACTGTAAACTGCGACAAATTTGCCAAGCAGGACAACTTTGCCACTTTTTGAATAAGAATATATTTGGTGCTATATGAAGTTCCTTAATCATCCAATAGAGTTGCCAATACTTTTAATGCACAGGACAAACAATGAACAATAGATATGATGTGCATTTTATGTTTATTCATTTTTTCCTGATCTTTGTCAATTATTTCTCTTTTGGCTTGTTGAACATGCATTTTCTGGTAGTCTACAAAAGTGTCTCATCCTAACAGAAATAAAATTGTGTGGTATATTTATACAATAATATAACTTGACACGGTTGTGGCAGGAAGTTTGGTGAAAATGAGAGAAATTTGCCAATCTACATTTTTTAATTTTTCTAACCTCTATCAGACTTTTTTGTTAATCAAGCATTTTGGGGCTCTGTGCAGGTCATTGAACTGACAAGGCTCATTACAACAAAACTGGGAGCATGCAGGTACAAAAATTTTTGCTGTAAAGAGAATCATAATTTAGCCATTTGTGAACATAACAAAATGAATGACAGATTGACCCAGCATCTTTAGTACTTGGCGTCATTAATGTGGCAGGCCTGAAAATGATGTGATTGGAACATTAGAACCAGTTGCCTCATAAAACAATATCAAAATAATGGTCGTTGTCACAGTATTATTACACTTCATCTACCAGCTGCTGTACCATGCTCCTGAACCCAAGGTGGAATTACATTTATGCTTTTTTTTTCATGTTGGAAGCTGTGAAGCAGTTATCTTGACTGGAGGTGTGGTAAACATGCTTATTACTCCATGGCTATAGTGAAGGAGCAGTAGATCTTAATACTCAGATCTGAGCTAGCTGCAATACAGACAGTATTGAAGCACCTGAGAGCTATGGTTGACATCTGTGAAGTTAAGTACATGGTTAATAGTATGATTCCAGATTTATTTCCAAGCTGTTGTTTCCATTTATGCACAACACGTCAAGTCCTGACTCAGTCATCTTCTTCATATGCTGCAGATTTTGCTGTTATGTGTACTCGTTGCCTGGATTCCAACCAGAGTGTGAACTATTGTTGGTCTCATGCCACTATTTATACCTGAGTTCAATTTCCAATACCAACTAACCCATTGAAGCTCTGTTTTTCAGAGCTCACACTGATATTCTGTGAAAGATGGATTCTCTTACCATTTTCACATTCTGGTAGCCAGTGAGATTTTAGTAAACTAAGCCCCGCACCACAAGCGTTATTTAAATTGAAACTGCCATTCCTCCTTATTAGGTTTTCTGACATCTTTATTTCAAGAGACTTCTTAGTTATGACATCTCTGTGCCATGATACTGGTCTCGTTGTATTTTGTTTCATGATTATATTCAATGCAGTGCTTGGCAATACCTGATTTCATTGGTTTTTTTGTAGGGTATGTCACTGATATTGATTGCATCTCTCCTTGACCCATTCTGGTAGTCTGTCCAACATAAGACATACCACATTCACATGAAATGTGAAACATACCTAGATTCTGGAGACCTTTATCATCTTAAGCATTACAAAGAATACTTTTTATCTTAGTT
The DNA here is from genome assembly GCF_023864275.1 of Schistocerca cancellata. Lineage (NCBI taxonomy): Eukaryota > Metazoa > Arthropoda > Insecta > Orthoptera > Acrididae > Schistocerca > Schistocerca cancellata. Next base: position 331,401,776 of record NC_064627.1, on the reverse strand, counting down.
GAATGGAGTGAAATACCCTGGATGCTACGTTTCCAAAACAGTCAGTCAATCAGTCTTTATACATATTGTGCCAGAATGAGATAGATAAGTTAGATAAGTGATTTTTAGCTTCTCTTCCTCAGTCTCAACCTTTTTCTCAGGCATTCTTGACTTTGGTTGCATTGCCTGTTCAATTTCAAGATCTGAGCACCCAGTCTTTCACAACATAATTAGTGGCTGTTGTAATTCTACAATGAGGCTATCCTTGTCTGAAAGTGTTTCAGCTCCTTGGATCAAAGCCTTCAGCACCAAATTTCTTAGTGAGGGTTGGTGATGGCTTGAGGTATGGAGATATAGAGGTTGTGTCTGCAAGTTTTCTATATACACTGTGACACTGGGATCCACCTGTTCTTTTCTCAATTAACACATCAAGGAAAGATAATTAGCCCTCTTTCTTAGGTTCCATCATAAAATTTACTTTATTACAGATTGAGTTTAACAGTTCCAGGAACTCTTAAAGCTTTTCTGTACCATGTAGTAACATTACAAAAATGTCATCCTTTGTACTGATAGGAAAATGTTTACAGATTCTAGTACCATTGCTTCAAAGTGTTCCATGTATAGGTTTGCCACAAAAGGTGATAAATTACTTATTATCACATCATCAGTTTTTTTCACAATATTTTCCACTGAACAGGAAATAAGTAGATGTCAGAACACACCTAAAATTATCTGTGAAACTTTTTCGCAGTTGGTTCCAAGGAATCAGAAAGTGGAACTCTCATAAAGAGGAAGACTACATCAAAACTGACCAAATATACATATCCTATATCTACAATTGTCTGAGGCAGTGTACAAAGTCATCAGAGTTGCAGATGTGGTGTTCATACTCCACCACATTTTTGCCGAGAACACGTTTCAGGATTCTGCCAACTGATATCTAGGTTAACCAATGTTACTAACTGTGGATCTTAAAGGAATTCCATCCTTGTGTACATTAAGAAGGCCACATGGCCATGGCGACACTCCTAATTTTGAAGACCCTAATAATGGAAACACCAAATTGTCAGAACATCCGGAAGTGCACTATTAATCAATTTTGACGAGAAAACCTGAGAGATCTTAAAGCACATGGCACATGAGTGGACTGTGGTCAAACCAGCCAAGTGATTTAAGAGAAGCTGCAAGTCTGCTAGCTTCAGTCTTTGCATCTAAACAGCTTCACTATTCTGAAGACTACGAGCACAAGAGTGCAAACAACCTAAGGAGTGCAGGAAAACACTCATAAAAATGGAAAAAGTGTAAGTTAAGGCTTATAGTGGTCAGATGATTAAAAAGGCCAATATCATCATCCTGCTATGGAGTATTTATTTGAAGGGAATGTCCGACTTAACACAGAACTTACTGGATGATGAATGTCAGGTAATTGATATTTTTAAGTCAAGTGCAGAGCTCTGAGGTGTCAGCCATGATTTAGGCTCTCTAGAGAAATGTCTTGGTGAAAAAGATCATGAAGTAGCTTCAGATGTAACAGGAATAGTTTGGACAACAATCTCTACTATGTTATTGGGGATAATATCAGGCACATTGGAGGGAATGCTCCACACACTAATGTGAGGATTGTGTCACTCTTTGATTTGATAATCTGAGGATGAAGTGTTCTGTTGAACGCATAAATACACTCCTGGAAATTGAAATAAGAACACCGTGAATTCATTGTCCCAGGAAGGGGAAACTTTATTGACACATTCCTGGGGTCAGATACATCACATGATCACACTGACAGAACCACAGGCACATAGACACAGGCAACAGAGCATGCACAATGTCGGCACTAGTACAGTGTATATCCACCTTTTGCAGCAGTGCAGGCTGCTATTCTCCCATGGAGACGATCGTAGAGATGCTGGATGTAGTCCTGTGGAACGGCTTGCCATGCCATTTCCACCTGGCACCTCAGTTGGACCAGCGTTCGTGCTGGACGTGCAGACCGCGTGAGACGACGCTTCATCCAGTCCCAAACATGCTCAATGGGGGACAGATCCGGAGATCTTGCTGGCCAGGGTAGTTGACTTACACCTTCTAGAGCACGTTGGGTGGCATGGGATACATGCGGACGTGCATTGTCCTGTTGGAACAGCAAGTTCCCTTGCCGGTCTAGGAATGGTAGAACGATGGGTTCGATGACGGTTTGGATGTACCGTGCACTATTCAGTGTCCCCTCGACGATCACCAGTGGTGTACGGCCAGTGTAGGAGATCGCTCCCCACACCATGATGCCGGGTGTTGGCCCTGTGTGCCTCGGTCGTATGCAGTCCTGATTGTGGCGCTCACCTGCACGGCGCCAAACACACATACGACCATCATTGGCACCAAGGCAGAAGCGACTCTCATCGCTGAAGACGACACATCTCCATTTGTCCCTCCATTCACGCCTGTCGCGACACCACTGGAGGCGGGCTGCACGATGTTGGGGCGTGAGCGGAAGGCGGCCTAACGGTGTGCGGGACCGTAGCCCAGCTTCATGGAGACGGTTGCGAATGGTCCTCGCCGATACCCCAGGAGCAACAGTGTCCCTAATTTGCTGGGAAGTGGCGGTGCGGCCCCCTACGGCACTGCGTAGGATCCTACGGTCTTGGCGTGCATCCATGCGTCGCTGCGGTCCGGTCCCAGGTCGACGGGCACGTGCACCTTCCGCCGACCACTGGCGACAACATCGACGTACTGTGGAGACCTCACGCCCCACGTGTTGAGCAATTCGGCAGTACGTCCACCTGGCCTCCCGCATGCCCACTATACGCCCTCTCTCAAAGTCCGTCAACTGCACATACGGTTCACGTCCACGCTGTCGCGGCATGCTACCAGTGTTAAAGACTGCGATGGAGCTCCGTATGCCACGGCAAACTGGCTGACACTGACGGCGGCGGTGCACAAATGCTGCGCAGCTAGCGCCATTCACGGCCAACACCGCGGTTCCTGGTGTGTCCGCTGTGCCGTGCGTGTGATCATTGTTTGTACAGCCCTCTCGCAGTGTCCGGAGCAAGTATGGTGGGTCTGACACACCGGTGTCAATGTGTTCTTTTTTCAATTTCCAGGAGTGTACATAACTTCAGAAGGCATTCAACGGAGCAGGCTGATAAATTCCATCTGTGATCCATGCATCACAGCCTGACACATTCGCACAATACATAGTATAATCCAAACCTGAATATTTTGGTAAAAGTTTACAAGTACAGTTAATTTCCAGAACCCATTCAGTGTAACGAGATCACTGTTTGTCCAATCCCTGTGACTTCAAATATTTTCACTAGGTCTTTTTTAGGGTCCATCTCCCTCCTGCAAAAGATACAGCTGTTAAATAACTATGAACACCATTGCAAGAATCACTGGGGAAACAAAAAAACAGCAGCTAGTACAGCACATATACATTTGCACTTTTCTGTCAGAATATAAGAAGCTTATTAAATAGAAAGTATGAGCTACTCTTATCAGTTGACAAAACTGACAAATCTAAACATATCTCCCTTCATTGAATGTTCTCAAAACCTTTGCAGAAGGTAGCTCACAAAAGTACATTGGACAGGCTCTCTGAAAATGACATTTTAACAACATCTTAGTTTCACTTTCATCATGTTTTTTGCTGATTCCATGAACTCAGTCCTGGCTGAGCTAAAGAAAAAAAAAACTGTGTTGGAATTTTTCTGTGATCTTTCAACATCTTCCTCTCTGTGGATCATAAAATCCTAATAGGGAAACTAAAACAGTGTGACATTAAATACATTTCCCCTGCGTAGATAGAGTCGTTTCTTAACAACCGAAAATAGAGGGCCACATTAACAATAAGGCCAAATTCAGAAGTGGTAATATTAACTGTGGTGTTCCACATGGTTCAGTTATTGTCCTGCTCCTTTTGCAGACATCTGGACAATTAGAAGACTCTTCAAAAACTGTGATGTTTCCTGATGTCACTACTTACAGATGAGAACCGGTTCACTGCAAATAATTCAATCCTTAACCGTATGAAGACTCATACTATGCAATTCCAAACAAATAAAAATATCTTACAGGTGCTATGACTACAGATCAACAGACTCACACTGGATGAGGTTATGTGTGAGAAGTTCTTCAGCACCTAGATGGATAATAAATGGTCGTGATGCCTGCATGTGGATAAGTTAAACAAAAAGCCCTGACATCTCATATACTATGTTGACTTGCAGACAGGATTGACAGTATACTTTCACTCAATACTGCCTTGATGCTGCTACGATCAAAAAACGTTAATTTTACAGAAATATAAAATATTAATATTGTATAAATTTCATAATCAAACGTCTTACCAAAGCTTCTTCAAAGACATAGGGGTTGTTACATTTATGTGCTGACACATGTACTCCCTAATGGTAAAAAAAAAGGAAACCCTGCAATCAGGCCCTGAAGACTACACAAGGTGTGAGGTCAGCACACCACACTCCTGGCTGTTGTAAACATTTCGACCTTGGAGCTGCTACCTGTAAATCAGATAGCCCCACAAGTGGCATCATGAGGAACTGAGTGCACCTCCATCCAGTCTTCCCACCAAAGAAAAATCCCTGACAGTACTGGGAATCGAATTCAGAACTTTTGCATAAGATTCTGTCATGTTGACTACTTGGATACAGAGGCAGTCATTCCATAATGGTACATGTGGTTAATAACAGTAGCCCATTTAGGATGAATTCAGCAATTCACAATCAAAATACTGGAAGTGAAAACAACTGCCATATAGACAATGTAGGGTTCAGAATGGGGTTTTATGCTCTAGGTTCACTGGCAGACATAAGGCAGGATATTGAAAATCCCAGATATTCATAGATAAGAAGAAATATTATCTCATTATCCACTCTTTCTACACTTTATCAAAATATTTGGACTCAAGGATGTCAGTTCCACATAATTTAAATGTTTATATTAAATAGATTTTGTTTTTGCCCATTTATAGACTGTTGACAGTGGTCTGTGTAAAGCTACACAATTTTTTTTGTTAAAACTGTTAGGCAATAACAGCAGCAAAGCAGTTGGAGCGAATGGACAGGTTGTTTATTTTATTTTATTTTATTTTTTTCCATAGCTGATTTTTGCTAATATGCATAAATATACATAAAGTAGTTGCTTTGTCAGTATGAGTAGATTTGTCCTAATGGTAATTTGTTATTGCTGACTACTTCCACCTATTAATGTATATATTGTCATATTCCAAATCTCTGAAGGCCCTCTGTCATGATGGGTTATAGTGTTACACCTCAATGAGGAACTTGAAATTTTCAGCACAGAGCAGGATCAAGTAGAGGAACTATGACTCAAGTTTACAAGAAAAGTTGACCAAGCACTGGATGGATGTGTACCCAGTAGAACAGTTCATAATAGAAGGGAACCTCCTTCATATACAGTCTAAAGAAACAGTGAATACAGCATAATAGGTGTAAAATAAATCATAGGGCCATTGATAGATGCTGAATGAGATGCATTTGGCTGTCAAGAGAGCAAAGCATGATGCCTTGCATGTTTACCACAGCAGGTTATTGTCAAATGATATTACACAAAACCCAAAGAAATTCTAGTCATACATGAAGGCTGTTAATGGCACCAAAGTTAGTGGCTGGTCCCTAGAAAATGAGAGAGGAATGTAACTGAGGGTAGCAAAGCAAAAGCTGAATGCTTAACTCCTTTTATAAATGAATATACATGAGAATTGCACCAATTAAACCCGCATACCACTGAAAAGATGAATGAAATAAGTATTAGTGAAAGTGGTGTTAAGAAACTGTTGCAATCATTAAAATTGAACAAAGCTGCAGGGCCCAATGGAATCCATATCAGATTCTATACTGAATTTGTGGCTGAGTTATAATAGATCCCTTGAACAAAAAACTGTGCTCAGTTCTTGAAAAAAGCACAGGTCACACCCCTCTACAAAAAGGGTAGTGGAAGTCAGCCACAAAATTACCATCCAAAATCCTCGATATCGACTTGTTATAGAATCTTAGAACATATTCTAAACTAAACATAATGAGGTATCTTGAACGGAATGACCTCCTCAATGCCAACCAGCATGGATTCCGAAAACACTGACCATGTAAAACCCAACTTGCACTTTTCTCACAACATACTGAAAGCTTTGGATCAAGACAATCAGATATCACTGCGGTATTTCTTGATTTCCTAAATGCATCTGACTCCATATCACACTTACACTTATTGTCACAAGTACGATCATGTGGGGTATCAAGTGAAATTTGTGACTGGCTTGAGGACTTTTTGATAGGGAGGACACAGCATGTTATCTTGGATGAAGAACAATCGCAGATGTGGATGTAACTTCAGGTGTGCTCAATGGAAGTGTGTTGGGACCCTTGATGTTCATGTTATATATTAATGACCTAGCATACAATATTAATACTAACATCAGGATTTTTGCAAGTGATGCACTTATTTATGATCTAGTACTGTCTGATAGAAGCTGCATAAGTATTCTTGATAAGATTTCAAAGTGGTGCAAAGATTGGTAATTTGCTTTACATGTTCAGAAATGTAAAATTGCACACTTCACAAAATAAAAAAAAAAAAATGTAGTATCCTATGACTGTAATATCAATGAGCCACTACTGGAATCGGCCAACTCATGCAAATATCTGGATGCAACACTTTGGAGGCATATGGAATGGAATGATCACATAGGATAGTTCTGGGTAAAGCAGTTGCTAGACTTCCATTTATTGGCTAACATGGGATGTTGAACATATACAGAGAAGGGCAGCACAAATAGTCACAGGTTTGCCTGATCCATGGCAGAGTGTCACAGAGATACTGAAGGAACTGAACTTGAAGACATTTGACGAGAGACGTAAACCATCTCGAGAAAGCCTATTAAAGTTTCAAGAAGCGGCTTTAAATGATGATTCTAGGAATATATTACAACTCCCCACAGATCGCTCACATACGGATTGTGAAAATAAGATCAGAATAATAATTGCAAGCACAGAGGCATTCTTTCCATGCTCCATACATGAATGGAATGGGAAGAAACCCCAATCACTGGCACAATGGGATGCACCCTCTGCCATGTGCCTTATGTCAGTTTGTCACGTATAGATATAGATAAAGATGTAGATAATGTGTGGAATGAATGAATGAATGAATGAATGAATGGTCTTATTAACATAGAGCTATTCAAAAATAATCTGAAATTATTGCTCATCGGCTGTGTGTGCTAAGAAGTAATTGAAGCTTTAATGACTTAAGTTAATGATGACAGAAGCAGAGAGGATACTAAATGCAGACTGGTAATAACAAGAAAAGATATTTTGATAAAGGAAAGCATGTTACAAAATTTAAGATTAAGCACGTTATTTTTGAAAATATTTGTCTAGACTATAACCTTACATGGAAATGAAACATGGATAATATACAATACAAAGAGGCTGTACACACTGCAAACAAAGACACTGTAGAAGCTTTTGAAGTATCTTGTTATGATAAAATACTGAAGATTAGATCAGATAAGTAACGAAGAAGTACTGAATAAAATCTGAGAGAAAAGCATTTTATCGCAAAAAAGAAGGGACAGGTTGATCAGACACAAAGGCCTCAAGGAATAGTTAATTTTGTGATGGAAGGAAAGTGGAGAGAGGCCAGGGCTTGAAAACAGTAACAAGGCTCAAATGTATGTAGGTTGCGTTAGGCATATTGTGATGAGATTTGAACAGAGGAGATTAGCATGGAGAGATGCATAGCATCAGTTGTCAGACTGAACACTAAAACACAAATAAGTTAACTCTTACTGTTAATTACAATGAACAAAAGCACTTTGTCAACAGTATAAGTCAACACTAACATTTAATTTTATGTGATAACCATAAACTAAGTTTGCACCAATGCATGCAGACTGTACTGGCTCTATGCATTATACAAGCAGCAGCTTCTAATGCTAGGAATTTTATTCCAAAGGAGGCTTATTTGGCTACATACAGTAATCAGCAGTAATATAAAATAAAGTAGCCAAAGCTTTCCCAAACTATCAGTTCACCATAATATCTTTGTGTAAATGAGCAACATGTACTCATGTATAAAAGTGAATTATACTGAATAGTCTTTCGTGTCATTGCGAAAGATCATACAATTTTATTTTGTTTGTTTGTTGGATTGACGTTTTTTCTAACTAATTCCATGTCCCTGAAAGTTCTCACCCTTGATGTATCAAGCATGTGTGTGGGTGCATATCATGTGTACATGTGTGCGTGGCTGTGGGTGTGCACATGAATGGAATAAATATACATTGAGATGATTATATTTAGCAGTTCTTTCCATTTTCATACAAGGAATAATATAAACAGTGAGTAAATTATTAATGAAATCAAATTAGCATCTTCCTCATTAGGAAGATGTAATTCAAGTTTCATAGTCGTAAGCTAATTCTTAATGTTAATTACTATGAAGAGAAGAAATTTACCACCTGTCAACACTTCATCTGATGTGTTAATTATACACTAATTTCCCACAAAGGCACACAGATGGTTGCAGAGCTATGGTTTATATCACAAGTAGCTTCTAATAGTAGTGTTTTATATAGGAACAGATGGTAGATGTGCAAGAAGTGAGTTTTGTTGTAGAGACAGTGTATGTTGTAACAAAAACTTCCTACATTTTTAAATTACATTATATTAATCAGTAGCTATTCCTTCCCTCAGAATCAGTTCAAACAAAATTCTAATGTAAATGGAAAACACATAATAAAAGTTAATCATGTTCAAAAAGCTTGTATGCTGGGTGTCCTACATTATTACAGTCAAACACATAATATTTGTTTAATTTTTTCACAACTAATTTCATTTCCTTGAAAGTTGTCCTTTTCAATGTGATAAGCATATGTGTAGATCCATATTTGCTTTTGTTTGAAAATGTGAAGTACTATAAATAATGCATAAACTATTAAGGATAGTGATTAAGCCCCTTACTTGGATGATTTTAATGTTTATTTGCAGAATTTTAAAGAGATAACTCTGTTTACAAGCATTTTTATTTCAATCTGCCAGACTATGCAATAAATAATAACCTTTCTGTTCTTCCATTGCATGATGAATATCAAGTGGATCCTTTGACACCAGTATAGAGGACCATTTTTGGTCAATTTCTTCAAATTTCTTCAGACTTTTTTCAGCTTCTTCCTCTACAACCTTTGTCCTTTTTCCTCTTGCAATAGTAAGTTCTTCACGATGCTTAACTTCCCGAGAATCACTAGCTACTCGAACATTTGTTACCTGCGACAACACCCCTTTTTAGAACAGGCACTACTACAAAATGTAACAGAAGTGATAGGAATTTTTTGTTTGTTTATTGCAAATTACTGTGTAGTATAATGTTCAAATTCCAAAATCTTCAAGACTCTAAATGAAAATATACCTAATACACACCAGTTCACGTCCTTCCAACAACAGTTTTTCTAGTTGATCTGCACTGTTTTCCACTTGCTCATCAAGCAGTGACTTTCCTTTCTCTTCCTGCACCTCTTCTTCATCAACAATATGTTGCCTGAAACACATAGACTGTTTCAGTAATTACATCTCTCTTCTTAGTTTTATTAACATATTATCCGTGTTGGTATGGGTTGGGGGGGGGGGGGGGGGTGAGGGAGGTAGGTTTGACATGTGCACCTACAGATACAATGCAAAATAATTTTTTACTGTATGACAGGTCAAGTAAATAATACTTATTTGGTGGTAGGTAGCAGCAAAATGGAAGACAAGTGACATTAAAATCTATTTTTCAGACTTTAATGCATTTGTATAATGAATACATCAGTGATAACTGTTATAACCTTTAATCCCCAATAATTGTGTGGATATTCAAACACACTCACTCAGAAACAAAAACTGGTTACATGATAACAACTCAGTATCTCTCATTTGACTGCCGTGCCGTGACATGCGGCCGGCGCCGTTCGTAGCTAGGTGGCGCTCCCGCGTTCAGCCGAGTTGCAGAGCGCCTCTATCGCCATTTGCGTGTACTGTTGTGACGGCACTGTTAAATGTCGTGGCACTGTCACAACACTTTTCCCCCCTTGAAAAAAAAAAAAAAAAAAAAAAAACACTCACTTCCTTGGAGACATGGACAGTGTGGAGACATCCATGGCCTCTTGTGAGGCCCCGAGAAGATCCCGCGGAGAGACACGAGAGTATGGTCGAAAATATCCAGGACGGAAACTCGTGCGTGGAATGTGACTCCAGGACGAGATGATGGGTGAAAACTCTGGAGCAGCATCCATAGGTGTCGTGGACCTGAGGGTGGGCTCCAGCAAGATGAGTCCCGGAGAAGGCAGCGTCGCGACTGAGGCCGGTTCCAGCATACACGGAAGCGGTAGCGATGTCGGCTGCATCAACACGTATGGTAGATCGGCAGCAGCAACAGGACTGGCTTCTTGGGCTGGTGGAGGCGAAGGAAGGGGCGGTGGCACCGGCGTGGCCACCACTCATGGTCGCATCTGGTCATAATGGCAAACAACCATGCCATCGTCCGTACGTATTTCACAAAGCCGGCGGCTGCGAAGAGCCTTGACCACCCCTGGAATCCATTTAGGGCGAGATCCATACCCTCGTTCCCACATGTCGGTGCCCACCGAGTATTTTCCCACACTAGGGGACACAGCACAAGGCCTGACAGGGTGAAGCAGGTGCAGCAGAGTGCGCAGTTGGTGGCCATGCAAGAGTTGAGCAGGGCTGCGATCACCCAGAGGCGTGAAGCGATAAGAACTCAGAAACTGCAGCAGAGCATCATCTGTGGAAAAATCACCAAGGGATTTTTTCATCTGGCTTTTGAAAGTGCGGACAAGGCGCTCGACCTCCCCATTCGACTGCGGATGGAAGGGCGATGATGTAACATGATGAATCCCTTGTCCAGTACAAAAATCATGGAAGGCCTGCAAAGAGAACTGAGGGCCATTGTCCGTGACGATCGTGGATGGAAGACCTTATAGCGCAAAGATTTTGTACAAAGCCACCGTTGTCGCCGCAGTGGTGGGCGACGGACATCGAACAACAAACGGAAACTTTGAGAAGGCGTCAATCAACAGTAGCCAATAAGTACCGAGGAAGGGGCCGGCAAAGTCAGCGTGCACCCGTTCCCATGGCTGCGCCGGTTCAGGACATGGAGAGTGTATTGTACGAGGTGCAGCCAGTTGTTGAGCACACTGACCACACGCAGCAACCATGTGGGCGATGTCCAAATCAATACCGGGCCAATAAACGTGCCTGCGGGCCAGGGACTTAGTCCAAGAAATCCCCCAATGGCCTTCATGCAACAGTTTGAGAACAGCTTTGCGAAGAGAGGCTGGCGCCACGACCCGTGGAGATGCGCCATCTGTGGCCAGAAGAACAACACCATCACGAACAGACAGACGAAGGTGCAAGGCATGGTAGTTGCAAAGGGGATACGATGCCCGGCCCTTGGTCCTGTCCGGCCATCCCCATTGAACAAAACCGATCACCTGACGCAGGACCGGGTCCCGCGCAGTAGCCGACGTGACCTGCGAACCTGTAAGTGGAAAACCCACGACCGCACGGCGTTCTTCCTCATCAATGTGGAAACAGAGTAGTTCATCACGATCGAAAACCAGGTAGGGGACCATTGGCAATCGCAACAATGCTTCAGCATTGGCGTGCTGGGCCGTGGGGCGATAGTGAATCTCATAGTGAAAACGAGAGAAGTATAAGGCCCAACGTTGCAGGCGGTGGGCTGCCTTATCCGGAAGAGACGCCGATGGGCTGAACAGAGAGACCAGCGGCTTGTGGTCGGTGATGAGGTGAAACTTAACCATACAAAAAAACGCTGAACTTTTTTAGAGCATAAATGATAGCGAGCGCCTCCTTTTCAATTTGAGAGTAACACCGTTGCTCATCGTTGAGGGTCTTGGAAGCATAGGCGATGGGTCGTTCCGACCCATCCTCATACTGATGGGCGAGAACAGCCCCTAGGCCCTACTGTAACACGTCAGTCGCCAGAACCAAGGGCTGACCCGAACGGAATGTGGCAAGACAAGGCGCCAACTGTAAATGAGCCTTCAGGCGGACAAAAGCCTGCTCACACTCGTCGGACTAACAGAAAGGGACGTTCTTGCGTAACAGCTGATGCAGAGGATGAGCTACCGCCGCTGCGGATGGAATGAATTTGTGATAATAAGCAATCTTGCCTAGAAACACCTGAAGTTCTTTGACCGTAGACAGCCGGGGTGGAGCGTTAATGATCGCAACGTGCTGTCATAGAGGTTGTATACCCTCACAGGACAAGTGGAAACCAAGATACACTATGGAGGGTTGGAAGAATTGTGACTTGTCCAGATTGCACTTCAACCCAGCCGAATGCAAAACCCGAAACAGTGAATGCAAATTGCGAAGGTGCTCCTCAGTGGAGGCCCCCGTGACAACAATGTCATCCAGATAGTTTATGCAGCCGGGAACGGAAGCCGTGAGCTGTTCCAAAAACAGCTGAAAAATGGCCGGCGCGCTAGCGACGCCAAATGGTAACCGCTGGTACTGATACAACCCACAAGGAGTGTTGATGACGAGAAATTCTTTGGAAGAAGCATCCAATGGCAACTGATGGTACGCCTCCGATAAGTCAAGTTTGGAAAAGAACTGGCCCCCAGCGAGCTTGGTAAATAAGAGGATAAGTGTCAATGAGGCTCTGAGCGTTGACGGTGGCTTTAAAATCACCACACAATCGCAGACTCCCGTTTGGTTTAGAAACCACCATGATTGGCGATGCCCATTCGCTGGAGGTAACAGGAAGGAGAATCCCTGAAGCTGTTAACCTGTCTATCTCAGCCTTGACAGATGCACGCAATGCCACCGGAATAGGGCATGCCCGGAAAAACTTAGGGCGAGCTGTAGGTTTAAGAGTAATGTGGGCTTCAAAATCCTTGGCACGACCCAGACCAGCAGAGAACACGGACGAAATTTCAGAACACAATCCATCCAGCTGTTGATACGGAATATCCTCAGATATGAGGTGCACATCATCAATGGAGAACCCAAGCAACTGGAAAGCATCATAACCGAACAGGTTTTCAGTGCCCGCATGATCCACCACATAAAACGTGAGGGGCCTAACAACAGACTTGTTGGCAGTGGAAGCATCAAACTGGCCAATGATAGGAATTTTCTGTTTATTATAAGTTCTCAGATTTCGCGTAACTGGAGACAAGGGAGGGGAGCCTAACTCCAAATACGTGCGAGAATTAATGAGAGTTATGGCAGAGCCAGTGTCCACTTGCATGCGAATGTCTTTATCCAGAACACGAACAGTAACAAACAACTTATTTGTTTGAGAAAGCACACAGTTAACATCCATGTCCGATGCCTCGTCCTCGTCGACAGGAACTTTAGGGGACTGACACACAGAAGCAATGTGGCCTTTTTTCCTACATGAATTACACGTGGCCCAACGTTTTGGACACGCGGCCCTGTCATGCTGTACGAAACAACGTGGACAAGAAGGAAGTGCGGAACGAACCTGCTTCTGTGGTTGCTGTTTTCGCTGTGAGCGTTGCGGCCCAACGCGACGTTGTTTACACGAGTGAACTGCCTCCACATCTTCGTTCTCCTGTGAAACAGGCAAATTGTCCGTGTCGAAAGTTGACTGTACAGCGCCTACATCACACCACGCGTCTATTTGCGCGCCAGCAGCGTGAGACACTTCAAAAGATTGAGCGATGCTTAGAACTTCCAACAACGACGGGTTTGGCAGTTGTAGGGCACGTTGCTGAACTTCTTTATCAGGAGCAAGCCGTAGAATAGCATCCCTAACCATTGAATCAGCATAAGACTCATGATGAGTGTACGTGACAAACTGACATTTGCTACTCAGACCGTGTAGTTCCGCCGCCCAAGCCCGGTAAGATTGATGGGGCTGTTTACGACACTGGTAGAACACCACGTGGGCGGCAACAACGTGGGTGTTTTGTGATAATAGACAATAAGTCACTTTTCTTGGAAGGGCAGGGAGGCAGGTTCCCGCAGAGGGGCTGACTGAGATAGCAGCTGATAGATCCGTGGGGAAATCCAAGATAGAAATAACGACTTACACATAAGAGCGTCAACAACGCCGAAAGCCAAGAAGTGTTGCCGCAAACGCTTCTCATAATCCTCCCAGTCTTCAGCGGCCTCGTCGTAAGGAGGGAATGGAGGCGGAGAAGAGGAAGACAGACATTGAGTAAGCGACGTCGACAATGCCTGAATAGCAGCCGTCAGCTGTGTTTGTTGTGCCTGAGTAGCAGCCGTCAGCTGTGTTTGTTGTTCAATGAGCGCTTGCATAAGCTGTTCCATGTCTGCCCCGTCACGAACACACAAATCCACAACGCAGTGAAAATATCCGACCTCGTCGCCAAAAAGTGTTATAACTTTTAATCCCCAATAATTGCGTGGATATTCAAACACACTCACTTACAAGGGAACATCCCCATCGCACCCCCCTCAGATTTAGTTATAAGTTGGCACAATGGATAGGCCTTGAAAAACTGAACACAGATCAATCGAGAAAACAGGAAGAAGTTGTGTGGAACTATGAAAAAATAAGCAAAGTATACAAACTGGGTCGTCCATGCGTAAGATAGGCAATATTAAGGGCAATGTGAGATGAGGAGCGCCGTGGTCCTGTGGTTAGCGTGAACAGCTGCGGAACGAGAGGTCCTTGGTTCAAACCTGCCCTCCACTGAAAATTTTGCTTTCTTTATTTTCGCAAAGTTATGATCTGTCCGTTCGTTCATTGATGTCTCTGTTCACTGTAATAAGTTTAGTGTCTGTGTTTTGCGACCGCATTGCAAAACCGTGTGATTAGTTGACGAAAGGACGTGCCTCTCCAATGGGAACCAAAAACATTTGATCGCAAGGTCATAGGTCAACCGATTCCTCGACAGGAAAACACGTCTGATATTTTGTATACGACACTGGTGACAGCATGTGCATCACATGACAGGAATATGTTGTCGACCCACCTAACTAGTACACTTGGCGAATGGGTGAAAAGTTCCCTCTACCTTGCCCGATTTAGGTTTTCTTGTGGATGTAATAATCACTCCAAAAAAAGTGATGAAAACATAAGAGTTTTTCACTTAAACTGAAAATAAAAAGTTAAAATTTTTGGTCGAGGGAAGAGTTGAACCAAGGACATCTCATTCCGCAGCTGTTCACGCTAACCACAGGACCACGGAGCTCCTCACCTTACATTGCCCTTAATATTGCCTATCTTACGCATGGACGACCCAGTTTGTATATTTTGCTTATTTTTTCATAGTTCCACACAATGTCTTCCTGTTTTCTCGATCGATCTGTGTTCAGTTTTTCAAGGCCTATCCACTGTGCCAACTTATAACTAAATCTGAGGGGGGTGCGATGGGGATGTTCCCTTGTTAGAAACAAAAGCTGGTTACATGATAACAACTCAGTATCTCTCATTCGACTGCCGTGCCGTAACATGCGGCCGGCGCCGTTCGTAGCTAGGTGGCGCTCCCACGCTCAGCCGAGTTGCGGAGTGCCTTTATTGCAATTTGCATGTACTGTCGTGGTGGCACTGTTAAATGTCGTGGCACTGTCACAACAATAACTTTATCTGTAAGGGATAAGTGTAGTGTTCCACAATGAAGATAGTCAAACACAGAAAAAATTCTACTTGCCAGGTACCAGCAGTGACAGATACAGACCAAAAATCACACTGTAAGGTCCAACTCTTAGATATGCTGATCATGCAAGCATTTTTAAATTTGCCAGTTAAATTAACTGTGTTTGACGTAATATAGATTAATAGTCAAGGGAGAATTTAAAACCTAAATTTGACTAGTATGAGTCACGAGAATAAGGAAAACTTCTATTTAATGATGTATTAAAAACAATTTTATAAAATAAGAGCTCATGATTGAACTCTCAAATATTTTATCTAATGTTAATAAATAATGTTCTTAACTTGTATAATTCGAAGGAAACTCCTGTTACTCACACTGTTGTGCCTCATATCTGTGACAATTTGTAACTAGCAGCACAAAGTGTAACTGATATCAGACTCTGTGGCATCCACTCCATGGTACAGGGAGTTAGGTGGAATGGATACCTACCAGTAAACCCAATTTTTTAAACAATCGATCTCCCATCTATAAAAAGAGCTTCAGACTTCTGATTACTTCACAATGAGTTTAATGTGTAAAATATTTTATGTTTCATCTATATCTACATCTACATGGATACTCTGCAAATCACATTTAAGTGCCTGGCAGAGGGTTCATCGAACCACCTTCACAATTCTCTATTATTCCAATCTTGTACAGTGCGCGGAAAGAACAAACACCTATATCTTTCCATACGAGCTCTGATTTCCCTTATTTTATCATGGTGATCATTTCTCCCTGTGTAACCCAGTGTCAACAAAATATTTTCACATTTGGAGGAGGAAGTTGATGATTGGAATTACATGAGAAGATTCCGTCACAGCGAAAATGCCTTTCTTTTAATGATGTCCAGCCCAAGCCCTGTATCATTTCAGTGACACTCTCTCCCATATTTCGCAATAATACAAAACATGCTGCCCTTCTTTGAACTTTTTCAGTGTATTCCATCAGTCCTATCTGGTAAGGATCCCACGCCATGCAGGAATAATCTAAAAGAGGACGGACAAGCATAGTATCGGCAGTCTCCTGAGTAGATCTTCTACATTTTCTAAGTGTCCTGCCAATAAAACACAGTTTTTGGTTAGCCTTCCCCACAACATTTTCTATGCATTCCTTCCAATTTCAGTTGTCCGTTGTTGTAATTCCTAGGTATTTAGTTGAATTTATGGCCTTTAGATTTGACTGATTTATCGTGTAACCAAAGTTTAACGAATTCCTTTTAGCACTCATGTGGATGACCTCACACTTTTCATTATTTAGGGTCAACTGCCAATTTTCACACCAGTCAGATATCTTTTCTAAGTTGTTTTGCAATTTGTTTTGATCTTCTATTGTCCTTATTAGAAAATAAATGACAGCGTCATCTGCAAAAAACCTAAGATGGCTGCTCAGATCATCTCCCAAATTGTTTATATAGATAAGGAAGAGCAAAGGGCCTTTAACAATACCTTGGGAAATGCCAGAAATCACTTCTGTTTTACTCAATGACTTTCTGTCAATTACTACGAACTGTGACCTCTCTGACAGGAAATCACAAATCCGGGCACATAACTGAGATGAATTCCATAAGCAAGAAATTTCACTACAAGGCACTTGTGTCATACAGTGTTAAAAGCCTTCCAGAAATGCCGAAACATGGAATCGATCTGAAATCCCTTGTCAATAGCACTCAACACTTCATGTGAATAAAAAGCTGGTTGTGTTTCACAGGAACGATGTTTTCTAAACCCATGTTGACTGTGTGTCAATAGACAGTTTATTCAAGGTAGAAGCATGTCTAAATAAGATTTCAAATTATGTTTACAGTTTGTTGGAAACCACTGAGTGCTCTCACTATCAAACGCTGGATGAGTAGAGTCTATATAATTTTCTCTGTTTTGAACAAAAACTAGTTTTTCATGCATCTCAATGTCTATGACATCATATATCTTGAAATATGTGTCATACAGTGATATAATTTAATAGGTACATTCAGTGGTATATGTGGATACCATCTGCAAATGTGTAGAAACCAGAGTTAGAGTTAGTAGTAATCATTGTAAATCTTGGGAAGACATAAATCAGTAAGCTGACATATTCTGTCTATTTTCATTTAATTATGTCATATGGAATAATGTTCTGGGACAACTCAACTTTAAGAAAGTATTCATGGCTCAAAAATGTGCCATAAGAATAATGTGGGGCCCTCATCCATGATCATTCTGCAGACCTCTGTTTCAGCTTCATGGTATATTTATTCCGTCATGAATTTCCAAGAAGAAAAATGAAATTCATTACTCCACATCAGGGTTTTCTTTAGCAAAAAAGAGGTGCACAATGATATAAAATGTCTGACAAACAACAAAGTAAAATTTGAAAACAAACTGAAAAAGTCTTTCCTTGACAACTCTTTCTATCCTGTAGCAGAATTTCTGGGAATGTGAAAGACTCGTTCCACATCATTACAATGAATCGTACAAATGATCGATGGAGCATGTATGTAAAATACTTGTTCAACATTTTTACAATTAATCATATAAGTGATCAATGGAACAAGACCTCTTAGTACCATGTTACCCTTGTGGAGACGTTCCATCTATATGCTCTCCCTCTGCATTGTGACTACATAACAAATAGTACTACTGCCTTTTTTACCATTAAAAGCTACATTCTCTTAAATAAACATCATGTCTTTCCAGAGGCTGCTGGGCCTTAGCACCTGCAGACAGTGCCCATTTGTGTGTGTGTGTGTGTGTGTGTGAGAGAGAGAGAGAGAGAGAGAGAGAGAGAGAGAGAGAGAGAGAGAGAGAGAGAGAGATAGTTCTACTTCTGATGAAGGACTCTGTACAAAAGCTGAAAATATTTCTGGCATAATCCGTGTCACTTCAGGCAGGGGTTTACCTTCTTAGTCTCAGGTGTTATTGAATTTAACAAATGTTAAAATTCAGGAGTAAGTAAGAAATACGTATCTTTTTGTTTTCTCCAAAAAAAATTCCTGCTCCAAGATACAGGCCACCAAAGATGACACTGCGAACACCATTTTGAAGATGCGAGTTTCGGAATTTTTTTTTAAAAATGCTGTTATCTCTGTAACAGTTCTAGATATTTCGTTAGAGCTTTTTTTATTTGAGAGATAATTGCTTTATGCTTACAATGATATCCTCCGTTTGGACATATCTGTCTAAGTTCTTTAACTGTCATCCTTTGAATATTTTTTATAACTAGTACAAAAATTTTTTTTTCAAAAATGCCAATCCAGAAAAGTTAGATTTTTTTTCTGTTGATTAATACCATGTAGTACTATATTCTCTGTAAAGGAGAGCTTCCACACTTAAGTTGGACAGGTTTTATTTTAAAAAATCATTTTTTTTTTAACTTTCCAGGGTAATGTTAAGTCTTCACTGAAGTAACATTGTTTATTTCTATTGTCTTTGTTGCATTTAGGCCTATTTCCTATCACTTTCTTTGTTGCAATTACTTCTTTTCTCTTTCATTGTTGCAGATATTTCCTAAACTTTGTTGTAGTTCCTTGTCAGTTTCTTTGTCATGGTTGTTCATTATGTTTATGTATTGTTGTTGTTCAGTGCTAATTTGTTTACTGAAGAGGCTTCTAAGACATCTAAGACCATCCAGTGAGTTCTGTGTCTTTGTGAGGAGTTTGCCAGTTGACACAGTTGCACTGTGTTTTGTAAAAAGGACAGTTTGGCATGTCTTCTGACTGGGGCCACAGGAGAGGGTAACGTGCTGACTATTGGCATAAGCATAAAAGAGTGATATATAAGACAAAAAAAAACAAACAACAATGAAGCCAGAAGAAGGTATGAAGAAAACTTCACAGATGGGCCGTTCACATCGTCATACTACGAATCAAGTGAAATAATCCGTTCGGACCCCTGCATCTGCGATAAACGTGCTGAAAAAGGTGTAATGTGCACGGTATGTAAAACTGTGTTCCATTATAAATGTGT
The DNA here is from genome assembly GCF_023864275.1 of Schistocerca cancellata. Classification (NCBI taxonomy): domain Eukaryota; kingdom Metazoa; phylum Arthropoda; class Insecta; order Orthoptera; family Acrididae; genus Schistocerca; species Schistocerca cancellata. Next base: position 331,382,165 of record NC_064627.1, on the reverse strand, counting down.
ACATACAGATCCAAAACGTAAGATATGGTTCTGCTCGAAATGTCTCACAGATGATTTAGTTCACATACTTACGGAAAAAACTGTTGAAACAAAATTACACTTGGAAATGGAAAAAAGAACACATTGACACCGGTGTGTCAGACCCACCATACTTGCTCCAGACACTGCGAGAGGGCTGTACAAGCAATGATCACACGCACGGCACAGCGGACACACCAGGAACCGTGGTGTTGGCCGTCGAATGGCACTAGCTGCGCAGCATTTGTGCACCGCCGCCATCAGTGTCAGCCAGTTTGCCGTGGCATACGGAGCTCCATCGCAGTCTTTAACACTGGTAGCATGCCGCGACAGCGTGGACGTGAACCGTATGTGCAGTTGACGGACTTTGAGCGAGGGCGTATAGTGGGCATGCGGGAGGCCGGGTGGACGTACCGCCGAATTGCTCAACACGTGGGGCGTGAGGTCTCCACAGTACATCGATGTTGTCGCCAGTGGTCGGCGGAAGGTGCACGTGCCCGTTGACCTGGGACCGGACTGCAGCGACGCACGGATGCACGCCAAGACCGTAGGATCCTACGCAGTGCCGTAGGGGACCGCACCGCCACTTCCCAGCAAATTAGGGACACTGTTGCTCCTTGGGTATCGGCGAGGACCATTTGCATCCGTCTCCATGAAGCTGGGCTACGGTCCCACACACCGTTAGGCTATCTTCCGCTCACGCCCCAACATCGTGCAGCCCGCCTCCAGTGGTGTCGCGACAGGCATGAATGGAGGGACAAATGGAGACATGTCGTCTTCAGCGATGAGAGTCGCTTCTGCCTTGGTGCCAATGATGGTCGTATGCATGTTTGGCGCCGTGCAGGTGAGCGCCACAATCAGGACTGCATACGACCGAGGCACACAGGGCCAACACCCGGCATCATGGTGTGGGGAGCGATCTCCTACACTGGCCGTACACCACTGGTGATCATCGAGGGGACACTGAATAGTGCACGGTACATCCAAACCGTCATCGAACCCATCGTTCTACCATTCCTAGACCGGCAAGGGAACTTGCTGTTCCAACAGGACAATGCACGTCCGCATGTATCCCGTGCCACCCAACGTGCTCTACAAGGTGTAAGTCAGCTACCCTGGCCAGCAAGATCTCCGGATCTGTCCCCCATTGAGCATGTTTGGGACTGGATGAAGCGTCGTCTCACGCGGTCTGCACGTCCAGCACGAACGCTGGTCCAACTGAGGCGCCAGGTGGAAATGGCATGGCAAGCCATTCCACAGGACTACATCCAGCATCTCTACGATCGTCTCCATGGGAGAATAGCAGACTGCATTGCTGCGAAAGGTGGATATACACTGTACTAGTGCCGACATTGTGCATGCTTTGTTGCCTGTGTCTATGTGCCTGTGGTTCTGTCAGTGTGATCATGTGATGTATCTGACCCCAGGAATGTGTCAATAAAGTTTCCCCTTCCTGGGACAATGAATTCACGGTGTTCTTATTTCAATTTCCAGGAGTGTATCTCAGTGTCATTGGAGGAGATAAAAGGGTTTAAAACACGACTGTAACAAAGTCACGCAACAGAACACAAGTAAATCGCATGATAAATTTCAATCAGATACCAGAACTTGTATCAACTCTAAAACAAATTATAGCGTGTGTAAAAACTATGAGAGAGGTGGCAAAAATAGCGTCATATGCATTATATGCGAAAGAGAGCTCAATTTACGGTACAAAAAACTCAGTCCGTCGCAAAAAACAGACGAAAACAAAATATCGGAGTGGGAATGTGATACCTGTAACAGCATAGAGTTACCAAATTCACCAAATCCCTTTAAAAAACAATATGACGTCCAAAGTGCATTAAGGGGCTCCGGAAAGGCTCAAAATCATGAAAAGTTCAATTTTTACTTCTTTGCGTTTTCTGAATCTGCAGACTATTACCTTTTAATAGATATATAATTTATTCAATTCCGAAGACTACAACTATTTTTAAATTTTTTTTGAAATGTGTTCTACATGGGCGTGACCCATTGTGGCGCTGTTAAACTGCTGTCAAATGGTGTTATTATTAGCGTCCGTGTTCATCAGGTACATTTTAGTGATGTAAAGTATGTGTTGTGGCTAACCTGTGATGGTTCAATATATATCGCTGGTGTGATTGTCGATTGTTTCATGTTTATTTACTGTGTCGTTATCTCGAAAATATTCGTAATTAATTCTGTTTCTTGAGTCTCTGCTTTGTTGAAGTATAATAGTGTGTAAAAGTAAAGTTATTAGAAATCCTCTGAATGCTTTTAAGAAAAGGAGAAATGTTGGAAAGCCAAAGGTATGTGTTATTACTGTATACAATAAAGACAACAACCAAGTGAGTGAACCCAACCTCTCAAGTACACCTGCCCATAGCAGTCAAAGTGGGAAAGAAAATACTTCACAGAAGAAGCTTGGTTCAATGAGTGAAAACTATGAATGTTTTATGGGCAAATCGGATGTGAATGAAATATTTGATATGTCGGTTCTCAAAGGAATTTTTTCAAACTGTGTAAGATGTATTCATTGTAGTGAAGTTGGTCTGGAACTCTCCATAATAAAGCACGTAGGACTTGCTAGTGAAATACAACTGAAATGTGATAAGTGTTCATACATGACCACCTTTTGGAACAGTGTTGCAGTAACTGCAACTGAAGAAAATGGTAGCAAAATCTACGAACACAACATTAGATTTGTTTATTCCTTGCATTCAGTTGGTAAGGGTGCTACTGCAGGTGCAATTTTCCGTGGCATCATGAATCTTCCAAATCCCCCAACCAAGTTTACGACCTATAATAAATTAATAGGGTCTAAAGTGGAAGATGTCTGTATAGAATCTATGAAGAACGCTGTGGAAGAGGCAGTAATGGAAAATAATGGTAACAGAGATTTGACTGCACCGTTCGATGGTACCTGGCATAAACGGGGACACGCATCTCTTCATGGTGTAGTATCTGCCACCAGTATGTATACAGGGAAAGTTTTAGACGTAGCAGTAATATCAAAGTATTGTAGATGTCCACAAAAATGTAAAGGTTCACATGAAAATAATTGCAAAGCTAACTATAGTGGCAGTAGTGGAGGAATGGAAGTGGCTGGTGTTGCCAGTATATTCCAGCGTTCTGAGGCGTGTGATAAAGTGCGATATGTTAATTACCTTGGTGACGGTGATTCTAAAAGTTTCAAACATGTTCAAGGACTGCAGCCCTATGGTGATGTTATAGTGCAGAAATTTGAGTGTATTGGACACGTACAGAAGCGAATTGGAACAAGACTTCGGCGACTGAAAGCTTCGTACAAAAAACAAAAACTCAGTAATGGTAAAGGGTTGGATGGGAAGGGAAGGTCAACTGACAGTGTAATTGACAAAATACAGAACTATTATGGAATGGCTATTAAGCAAAATACACAAAGTGTCGACGAAATGAAGAAGGCTGTTTGGGCTCTTTTTTTTCATACTTCTTCAACCCATGAAAATCCCCAACATAGCTTGTGTCCCAAAGAAGAAGACAGTTGGTGTAAATATAACAAAGGATTGCTAACTGGTGAAGTGTACACTCATAAGCATAGTCTGCCTCATGCAATAATGGAGGTGATAAATCCTATTTTCAGAGACTTAGCAGCACCTGAACTGTTGAAAAAGTGTATTCACGGAAAAACTCAAAACCCCAATGAAAGTGTAAATAGTGTTATATGGTCGAGAATCCCCAAGACTGTATTTGTTAGAATAGAAACATTTCACTTTGGTGAGTATGATGCTGTTGCGACTTTCAATGATGGCCACATTGTAAGGTGCAAGGTATTTAGAAATATGGGAATGAAGATAGGTTCTAACATGGTACGAGCAATGTTTGCTTTAGACAAGGAACGCCTTCGGGCTGCAGACAGGGCTGTAAAGAGTCTAGAAATACAAGCAAGAGTAAACAGGAGGAGGAACAAGAGGAAGCTGGAGGAGGAGTTTGCAGAGGATGAAAATAATCCATCCTATGGACCTGGAATGCACTAAAAAGTTAATCCAATCTTTGTCGCTCGATTCCCAAAACTTTTATTTTCTCATACTAATTACATGTTTTCTAAGGATCTTCCAAACATATTTGTTTCAAACTTTCAGTAAATGTTACACAGTACCTTCTGCATAATTTAACACAGCCTTTTTCCAAAAAACTGTATATTTTTGAATATATAAATAAAAAATTGCAAAAAAATGTTGTGAATTTTGATTACAATTGAAAAAAATCATCTTTAATAACTGAACTAAAATTTTGTAAAATCCCTGTGTTAAGTTGTAGCCCATATTCCAATAAATAATCTGTAAAAAGTTCAACTTCCTACCTCAAATACTTTGTGAGGAAAGATGTAATTTATAAGCGTTATTTTAACATTGCAAGTATAGGGCGTTCCGGAGCCCCTTAAGTGACGACTCTGCATCAGAAAATGCTACTGCAAACATTCAGATACCTAAACCAGCCATTTCTGCACCCTTGAAAACTCAAAAACTACAACGACATGTACCTATGTCGCAGCAAAAATATTCGTGGTCGCTTGATGAAACTTTGTATTCTAGCCGACAGTCATGGACGCGGAATCACGTGTTAATGAGACAGCAGTTGTGAAAGGCATGAGCTTTGTTAAAATGGGAGCGCCCCTCTCAGAAATAATGAATGCTATCAGATATAAAGAAATTATGGAGTTATCTTCAGGCGACTTTATAGCTCTGCTTGGCGGCTCAAACGATAAATACAGAAACGAAACATCCACAGCTTGCTCAGAATTAAGGAAATAACTGCTTCATATGTCGCACCCAAACGCTCTCTTTGTGACCATTGCCTGCCGCTACGATTTGCCACATTGGTCTTCTGTAAACAAGGAGATCAGAGCTACTAACGATCTTCTTTCTGATATATGCAAGCAATTCAAAAACGTTGATGTTGTTGATATTAGCGACATTGGGCACAGGTTTCACACAGCACACATGGCCTTCACTTGAACAGTCTAGGGCAGGAAATTGTGACCCAGAAATTACTGGAAAAAACAAGAGGCACCTGCAAATATCTGCAACACAAACAGCAATATCAGTAAAATCGCCAAAGCCAGTTGCAGCAAGTACAACACAAATGACGACAGCAGCAGTACCACCACCACCAACAACATCAACAAAAGCAATGACAACAACAACAACAATGGAAGAAACAGCAATAACAATTAAAACTCCATCAACAGCAGAAGAAATATCAGTAGCTGAAGAAAAACCAACATCAGTTACAGCAGCAGCCCCACCTCCAGCAGAAACAGTGTCAGTAAAAAAAGCAAACACAGTCACTGTACGAGAAACCATGTGTCACCGACAGCATCAATAGCAGCAGTCACTGAACTTCCAACAACAGTGGCAGCTAATCAACCCTTCCTGAGGAGGAGCCAAAGGCTAGGTGCAGCTGCTTCACTTAGCAATGTTTTCATGGCACCAAACGAAGAAAAGGAAGAGATTGTGGCAATCAGACTGAAAAATAGCAGGTAAGTGAGAAAAATCAGCAACAAAGCAGCACTTCACCAGGTATTGACAAAATACAAATACTTGCAAAACTTTCAAGATAATGAGTCAAAACATTCAGTGTCTCAAGAATACAGTGTTAGAATTAGAAGTCACCATAAACAACTTTGTAGATATCTCTTGTATTTGTCTATCAGAATTGTTGATGCAGGGTCAGTGAATTAAGTCTAATAAATATAAGCAATTTTGAATTAGCATTTCATTATTGCCGCAGTGTTTGTAAAAATGGTGGAGTATGCATGTACACTAGGGCTGGGCTGCAGTGTAAAGTTAGATATGAAACATACTATCTAAATATGCAGAAACATTTTGAATCATGTGCTATAGAGCTAAAATCTGAGGAGAAGCGTAAGAAACTAATTGTCATATCAATATACAGGTTACCACCAGGTGACAAAAACATATTTTTTAAAAATTTGGGAACAGTGCTAAACATTTTGTATAACAATGAAGTGAACTTATTCCTATGTGGAGATTTTAACATCAACCTGTTAACTGATAATGAAGAAAAAAATACAGCTTTTGAGTATCCTAAACAGCTTTTGCATGAAACCACTCTTCACAGACCCCACTAGAACAACAGAGTCATCTTCGTCCCTATTAGATAATATCTTTACAAATATCGAAAATGACGTTACCGACGCACAAAACGTAAACTTAGGCCTTTCAGACCACAACACACTAGTAACATGCTTCTGTACCTGAGGTGGTTAAATACAAGTGGGAATATAAAAGGCACTTCTACCCAGAAAAGGTTAACATTTTTATTCAATCCTTAGCAAAAGAAACCTGGGAAGATCTATACTCAAATGAATCATTCAATGCATTTTATAATACTTTCATGTCCATATTTGAGATGTGTTTTCCACAAAAGCTGAGAAGAATTAATGTCATGCCAAGCAACAGCAGCCAGTGGATAACACCTGCTATCAGAGTAGCCAGTCAAAAGCTAAAACTTCTCAATCGACTGAGAAAAGACAACCAAGATGAACACTTTGCAGAATATGTTAAGACTTATAAGAAAGTAATTAAAACAGCCAAGACAATGCACAATGACAAAGTAATCATAGGGACAGCAGACAAGTCGAAAGTAAATTGGAATATAGTAAGAAAGGAAACAAACAAAAGTGTTAAAAAGCAAGATGACATTGTATTAAAAAATGATCGTTGTGTGTTACTCAGAAATGGTACTCTAGAAAATTACATAAATGACTATTTCATAAACACTCCAGTCAATCTGAGTAAAAATTTTGCTAGTAATAATAGTAGTACTGACTGGGTTCAAAGAGAGCAAAGTGGTAATTCAATATTGCTATGTCCCACAACTAAATTAGAAGTGGTTAAGATAATAAAAACAATTAAGAATAAAATGTCCTCTGGAATTTACAAGGTACCAGGTTCAGTCATAATTAAATGTGCTAGTGTCATAGCAGAACCACTCTCACATATCATAGACATGTCATTAACAGAAGGGATGTTCCCACAAAGATTAAAAATTTCAAAAATAAAACCATTGTATAAAAAGGGTAATATAAATGAAGTGGGAAACAATAGACCGGTTGCTTTGTTATCTGTATTTTCAAAAATGATAGAGACAGTCATGAAAAATATAATTACAAGATAAATCGAAAAATTTAATCTACTTTCTGTAAACCAAACTTATTTTTGCAAAGGAATGAGTACAGAAACAGCAATTACCCAATTCATCGAAAACATTGTAATGGGACTTGACAGAAATAACAGTACAGCAGGAATAAACTTAGACTTGTCAAAGGCATTCAATACTGTTGATAATGATATCTTGCTAGACAAACTAGTAGCTTTAGGTATACGAGGACTTGTATTAAAATGGTTTGAGTCATATCTCCACAATAGAAAACAGGTAGTAGAAATTACCTCAGTAAACAATAAAAGCCAAGCATTGTGTACAGATTGGACATGCAGACTGTACCAATCGGAGTACCTCAGGGCAGCATTCTAGGACCTCTCTTATTTCTTAGATATATGAATGATAACAAGATCCCAATCAGTGGTACACACATAACTTTGTTTGCTGATGACACAAATATTGTTGTAACAGACATAAATAGCTAATTACCAACATCTGCAACCAGAGTTTTGGAATACATACAAAACTGGTTTGAACTGAACAGTCTAACCTTAAATACTTCAAAAACTAATTATATACTTTACAGGAAAACAAACTCATCGTTATAATGTGAACCTCAAAATTCAAAATAAACAAAAGTGTAGCTGCCACAAAATTCTTAGGTGTCCAAATTAATGAAAATTTAGACTGGAAAGCCCACATTCTCTACCTCACTAACAATTTAAGCTATGATTGCTTTGCATTATGCATAATTAGTACTGTGTGTAGTAGAGAGTTAACAGAACTGTCTACTTTGCTTACATCCATTCTGATATCACCTATGACCTAACCCTCTGGGGTCATTATAAGGCAAACATGAAAACCATCTTCACCTTACAAAAACGAACTGTAAGAATAATTTCAAACAGTACAAGGCTAACACCTTCCAAACAGTTATTTCAACACCTAAACATTCTACCCTTACCATGCCTCTACATAAAAGAAGTGTTGTTAATATAAAAATGAACATTTAAATTATAAAACCAACTCAGATCTTCATTCCTACAGTAGAAGAATGTGCAATGACATCTATATATCAAGAGTAAACAAGGATTTAACACAAAAACAAACCAACATTTACGGTACTGTTTTGTACAACAAACTTCCAACTCAGCTAAAATAAATAAAACCATTGTCTACATTCAAGGAACAATATTTAAATTCTTAATGACGAACTGCTATTATAATATAAATGAATATATGCAGTAACATTGTAGCAAGTAACTGCATTCATTTACTATTTGTTAAAAGTACCATAAGTCAAATGCTTGCCACAGCCTCAATGTTAAATTTTCTGAACAAAAGTGTTAAATCAATTATTTACTTGTAATGTATTTTCTGTAAAAGATCCTTCTCGTACGTCTATATTATTACAGTAGTCAAAGTTGTATTGCCCAAAAATATTGTGATAGGCACAATGAAACATTGCATTATGTAGGAAACCGTACGCCCTGATCTTATTTTTGTTATACCTATCTTCTTTGATGAAATCCATTGTCGCTGGATGAATTAACTACTACTTTTACTACTTTCACAGAATAATGACAATGATAGAGTCTGAAAAGGCGAAGCCTCCCATGGTGCAGATGATGCAGATTTTGCATCAATAGGGGAAGAATTAAATACCCTGAATCAGTCAACTAAAGAGGTAGCTGTTAGTCCTGCTAAGAAACCATGGTCAGTAAAGTTGAGTCACAAGCTCTATGCACGAAAAAAGCACAGAGAAATTAGTAAAGCTATTGATGAATACACTACAGCAAAACTAACTGCAATCTTCAAAGTACAAATTCCATCTTCAGGAGAAAATGAAACAAAGCACTCTTGCAACACTTGCCAGGAATTTTTCACAAATATCAATTCAGCTGTTGAATATTGTGCATCCTACAGTGAAGAGTTGCAAGTTTTAAAAATTGTTCCAGAGACATTTTGAAAGAAAACAATTTTGGACCAAATTCCATCAGTATCAAAGTACATGGTATGCAAATCAAGGAATGTGATGTCTGTAAAAGGAGTATTTGGAAGAATAGATCCCTATTACGGTCATCCTGTACAAGCAGCTCAAGTTCAAATAGTGCAGTCACTTTAACTGGAGGATTAAAGGGACTGTTCTCACCAGAGTGCCAACAAATTACACTATAACTGTAGCAGCTGAAGGTCAAAAAGTTGTGAAAGTGAAGAGGTACATGACTATCAGTGTTAAAGAAACTTCTGCAATTTATAAGAGCAACTATACAACTTCACATATTGGAAGATCAAAATTTTATGCACTACAACTTAAGTGGATAGTTCTACATTGAACTAGAGATGCCTGTTTATGTGTGTACTGTGCGAATTTTGAACTTTATGTGGTATCTTTGAAGAACTTACTGGAGTACATTGCATACGACATGTTGTTTGGGTCTTTAGTAGCCTGTGATGTAAAGCGAGAGACTTGTTTGTTTCCATAATGCAGTGATTGCCCTGGAAAGGGAAGACTATCTTTACAGACACTTGACCTGCTTTAAATGGTTCAAATGGCTCAGAGCACTATGAGACTTAACATCTGAAGTCATCAGTCCCCTAAACCTAACTAACCTAAGGACATCATACAAATCCATGCCTGAGGCAGGATTCGAACCTGCGACCTAGCAGTCGTGCGGTTCCAGACTCATGAGCCTAGAACTGCTCGGCCACTGCTGCCGGCCACTTCGCCTGGAAGAAGTAGCAGATAACTTTGCAGAAATTACATATGCAACATGGGGTGGAAAAATAAACTAATTAAGAAAACTGTTGCTTTTGACAGATTCGTTGATGAACTCGGTAAATGCTCAGAGAAAGCTGTAACACACCATCATCTGAAGAAATTGCAAACACAACACATTGAAGATGTGAAAGAAAGTGTACAGGCTGAAGAACTTTGTTTAGTGCTTCACTGTGATTTTGCTGAGAACTGGTCTGTAATTCTCTCACAAGAAGTACAAGGCTATCATTGGAGTAATGACCAGGTTTCAATTTTTACAAGAGAGACATATTTTCAAAACAAGACCACAAGTGTTGCAGTTATAAGTGGTGACACACGACATGACTCAGCACACGCTTTGCTAGCAATGCACAAAATTATTCAACTGCAAACAGGGGCAGAGAAGGCCATCATTATTTCTGGTGGTGCTCCCAGTCATTTTAAAAATCGTTACCATCTGTTTCAACTGAGTCAGTTGGTTGTGCCAACTGACTGGGTAAACAGTGCTACTGGTCTTGGGAAGGGGCCTTGTGATGGTGAAGGAGGCCTGTTGAAGCACCATGCTACAAAACATAATCTTTCCAGAGCAAATACAGCTGCGATTCAGAATGCTGAGGATTTTATGAAAGTCGTGAAATCTTATACACCCACAGCCCTCATTCTTATGTCCAAAGAGGAAATTGAAGAATTCCATGAGCAGAAAAAAAAGAATGATCCAAACAAACTACTCCTGTGAAAAGAATTCAGAAGACACATTTTTGGGCTCAAAGTGATGGGCGAACTCATACTGCATGCATTTTAAAGAGCAAGAATGAAGAAAATTCATTTGTTCGACCAACACCTCAGAAACAAAAGGATAACATTCAGATTCACAACCTGAGATGGGGGATGTTTGTGGCGTGTTTGTATGACTGTGGCTGGTGGATTGCAGAAATTATAGACACCAGTTATGAGTAAACGAAATTGTAGTGAACTTTATGCTACCACATGCATCAGATGATTGATACAGATTCCTAGTTGAAGGCCAGCAACAGCGCCATCAGTGCTCACTTCCTGTTCACAAAGTTTTGAAGATGGTGAGCGCTCCAGTTCCTATTGGTTCAACAGGAAGGATTCACTCTATATAAAAGAAAGATACTGAAGCAGTGGAACACATTTTTAATTCATTGTCTGGTTAATTTCAGTACAAAACAGAGTGTACAGAACGTGTATAAATTGAAACCTTTAAGTCTTTGGACCTTTCACATACATTTTGGAACCATTTGAAATGCTTGAAAGATTAGTCTCTTACTCATCTTTCAAAACTAATATTATCTTAAATAAGGCTAGTTTCTGATTTTTATGAGCCTGTTACGTGATAATGTTGTAATAAAACAGGTTTTATGTATGGCAAAAATTTCAGTTGTTTATAAAACCTGTTTAACCTAAATATGGAAGCTCTCTTTTTCAGGGAATGTAGAACTATATGGTTCTAACCAACAGAAAAAAATCAAAATTTTATCGATTGGCAGTTTTGAAAAAAAATTTCTATAAAGTGTAAAGAAAAGTTCAGAACACTATAGTAAAAGAACTTTGACATATAAGTCCAAATGAAGGATTTCTTTGTAATCATAAAGCAATTATCTTTCAAATAAAAAACCAACAAAATATCTAGAACTGTTCCAGAGATATAGCATTTTAAATTTTTTTCCAAAATTTTTTCAAAATGGTATGCGCAGTGTCATCTTTGGAGGTCTGTTATCCCAGAACAGAATTTTTTTTGAGAAAACAAAAAATATGTGTTCCTTACTTAGTCCTCCATTTTGACATATGCTAAATGTAATAACATCCGCTACTATGAAGATAAGATTTTTTCGTAGCCTGCCTGACTTAATTGGACAATGCCTTCTGGTGTTCTCCTCTATGACTCAATGCACAATGATATAATGTGGTGAATAGCAGTATATCCTTTCCATATTGTTGTTACTTCATCCTCATCTTTCAATTGTTTGATTTTTTAGTCAGAAAGACATTAAATGGAATTGTCTCTCCTCAGACGTTTTTGCTGAATTACCAGGTGTACTGGTATGAAATGAGCGTTTTTTTGTGAAAATGGAACATTAATTTTGAATTGAAAAGTAAATACATTTTATTCAAAGTACTGACCATTGGTTTCTATACATTTTGACCACCTTTGTGGCAATTTGTGGACACCACGCCAATAGAAATATTCGTCTTTTGAAGCAAAACAATCAGACACCCAATTTTCGACTTCTTCGTAGGAATCGAAGTGTTCCTCAGCCAATGCGTGTCCCATTGATGAAAACAAATGGTAATCGGAAGGGGCCAAGTCTGGTGAATACGGGAGGTGGGGTAGCAGCTCCCAGCCAAGTGTTTTGACTGTATCCTGAACCAGTTTTGCTTTGTGTGCAGGTGCATTGTAGTCTAAAAAAATTACTTTGCCATGTCTTCTGGCCCATTCTGGTCTCTTTTCGATCAATGCACAGTTCAAATTGATCATTTGTTGTCTGTAGCGATTAGTACTCACAGTTTCACTGGGTTTCAGAAGCTCATGATACACAACACCTTACTGATCCCACCAAACACAGAGCATTGTCTTCTTGCCAAATCAGTCTGGTTTTGCAGTAGATGTTGATGGTTGTCCCGGATTAACCCATGATTTTTCCCATTTAGGATTTTAAAATAAATCCATATTTCATCGCCAGTAACAATTCGATGCAAAATTGATTTTCTTTCATGTATTTGAAGCAAAATTTGACAAATGGTTTTTCAGATATCCATTTGTCTTGCATTCAATTCATGTGGCACCCATTTTCCACACTTTTGGATCTTTCCAATAGCTTTCAAACGGCCAGAAATTATTTGTTGTGCAACATTTAGCATTGGTGAAAATTGCTTCTGACTCAAAGTATCATCTTCATCCAATATTGCTTGCAATTCGGCGTCTTCGAACTTTTTTGGTGGTCTTCCACGTTCTTCATTTCTTACATCAAAATCATTATTTCTGAACCATTGAAACCATCTTTTGCATGCTGCTTCTGATAGAGCATGGTCACCATATGCCTCAACAAGCATTCAATGCGACTCTGCAGCACTTTTACTCAAATGAAAACAAAAAATCAATGCTTTCCGCAAATCATCACTTTCTGGTACAAAATTCGACACTGTTAACATGATGAAAACATATGATGTTGTTTGTTCCATGACTTGACGTATACTAAATATCTTTGACAGATGTCATACCAACCAAACAAAAAAATTAATGTTCGTTCACAACAAATGTTCCCTATTGACACATTTGTATCTTAACGCTCATTTCATACCGGTACATCTGGTATAGTCTTCTGAACAGAAATGGTCCCACAAAAATTACAGGCAATACTTCAACTGAAATATTACTGAATACAGAAGGTCATTTGGATAATAGTAATTCTCTGACATGCATTTCACAATCGTTTTCAAACTATGGAGGTAGATGCAGATTGGGTAACATATTATACTGAGCAGTATGTCTGGATTCAAACACAAAACAAACGAAGTTTGATGCTAAATCTATAACAGGATACAAGGTTGGTTATACCAATTGTAGGTATCATGTTTATTTTCATAAAAAAACGGTGTGTATGTAAAATTTAATTTCAAACGATTATGAAAGATAAAACTGTTGATTTTGAAGATGTCAATTAACAGGCTTGAGTTAACCAAGGAAAGAAAGAAGATTAGAGATGATGTCCTGTGGCTGGCACGTTCATTAGAGAGCACAAGTTCAAATTATAAAAGGACAGGGAAGGATATCGGCCATACACTTTAATTAGGAACGATCCTTCCATTTGCCTGGAGCGATCTAAGGAAATCGCGCAAAACCTAAATCTGTGTGGCTAACAGGAATTTGAACAGTCATGCTCCTGAATGCTAGTGTCTTAACAAAAATTTATACAATGATTGTATTATAAGCCACTTGCATTATTGGTTGGGAAGAACTGAGAAGCATGGGATGAAGGCAGAACAACATACAATTTATCTGACAAACAAACCTTGATAAAAAAAACTATGCATATGATGATGGCACCTATAATTATCAAAAACAAACGTGACTGAGAAGGTCCTACTCGTATTGATCAAGATAGATCAACTAGGCTACTCCCAGTACTTTGTTTTCTGTTAAACTGATACAGTTACTTACACTGTTATGACTGATTCCGTTTAGGCATGCTGCTGGAACACGTTGTTAGCATTTTAAAATGTTTGCAGATGTTATTAATCTCATATACTTGTATACTTCTGGCTACAGCATCTCCTTCACGATTAGATTTACAGAACACAATGTGTGAAAGGAAAAATGAGCGACTACAAAGAGGCAATTGTTGTTATGATAAGTATTACTCGTATGCTATTTTGTGCATCCCCAATTATAGAACTATTTCTACCGAAAAATGACAGTACCGTCCTGCTTCAGAAATTTTTACATTATATACAATCATTATTTTCAGGTGGGTTATAAGGTTTTGTAACTCCTAGACTTCACCTGGCATAACACGATTTAATTACACAAGGAGAAAAACACAATGTCTAACACTAGAGAATTTTTAGTTTGTGGAGGAAGAACTGTTACTTCGTAAAACCCAGCTCAGAACTCTTCATTAACGATCCTATCGATTTCCACTTCAGTACTTCCCGCATTTTGTTCGCCTGTTTCCAGTAATATTTCAACTTCGTAGCAAATAATCATAAATCTTAAGGTAAGCCCACATAATTCCTCCATCCTCATGTGCAATCTCGTACGCATGGGAGAAAGAGGACTTGTAAAAAATATGTGGAAAGAACGCATGTACTTGCGAGCATATTCGTGTCCATATGTTGCCTCATCGCACAAGTAGTATGCTTTGGGTTCCCTTCTTTGCTCAGAAGCAACATTTTGTTTGCAGATTTCAGAAAGAGGTCACATCAAGAATTTAGATTTTCTGCTTGACAATAACGTTTCGTTGCCAAGTAACTGGCAGTTTACATGAAAGCCTAAACTAAAATAAAGCATTTCAGGTAAAACTCCTGAATCCGGAAATACTTTAGGAAGGTTCTTAGTCGTTATGTGGAGATTAATTCTCTTTCAAAGCTGCATTTGCATTTTTTTAAACTGGTTACGCAACTTTAATCATGAAAGATATTTGTAGATTAATGTCCTTGGACTTGACAAATTTGAGAATTTCATAGATGCCAGACTCCACTACAATGGAGGTTTTGTTTCCTGTTTCGTATTTTTAGATCATCAGTGCCCTTCATTTCTATTCCTAGTACCTTGTTGACGAACTGCACATAATTTCCTTTGTTCATATGTCAGGCTCCTCAGTTGTGTTATTAAGTCGCCATAGGACGAATCCACAGTTTTCATATACAATTTTCATAAATTTCTGGCTTCTTTGGCTCTGTTTTCCTATTTCAGAACTTATGGTATGCTATTCTTTACAGTAAAACGATTGGAGTCTTTTTACCTAATAGTTTTATTTCCTTGTTTATTCATTTATCTGCTGACAAATTTCTGTGTATGGGTGTTGGCATCATATTGGCTTGCTATGGTAAACTTACGAAATTCATAATACACTCACGCACACAGAGACATTTATAAAAAGAATGAGAATGATAGGATTTTTGTCATATCACATTGGCATTGGAATAAATGGAGTAAATTACGAACTATAATGATTTGTTCATACTTTGTAATTGGTTTATTTATTTATTTATTCATCTAAAAATTCTTTCCAGATTGTGGGACACAGGAAAAACATAAAACAAAACAGTAACACAACACAGTAAAACTACTGTATTATTGCAGTATAAATATACATTTTAGCTTTATTCACAAAAGAGCTTGCACTACTTGCAGTTCTTGCTCTGTCTTGTCTCAAATCATTTGTATCTCAAGTGATCTAAAAATTCTGTAACTTGGATAGGAGCAATGGTCTAATAAGAAAGCCCTTAACGTTTTACAAAAGAGTGTGACAATTGTGACAATCCCGACTTTGAAAGTTAACATTTATGAAAAGAGTGTGAATGATGGGATTTTTATCTTATTTGGAAAATTGTTATAAATTTGTAAACCATTTTTCACTGTGGAAGTTTTGTTGGCTGATGTCCTTACTGACTGAACATGAAATTTTCCTTTTGTCTTGTATCATGCTCACAGATATTGAAATTTTCATTTATGCTTTTAATTTCTTTCTAACATAATTACAGTTTTCTAGTATGTACATACAGGGAAGTGGGAGGATTGACGACTTTTGAAAGACGGGTTTGCAAGAATCTTTTTGTCAAGCATCGTGCATTGCTCTTCCTGTTCTTTTCTGGATTAGGAAAATGAGTGAACTAGGTGGTGCATTACCCCAGAACATAATTCTGTACAGTGGGATGCTTTGGAGTGGTGAAAAGTAGGCAATTTCAGCAGTGCTAAAACATTCTCTAACAGAGAGTAAACATTGACTATAACATGTTTTATTTAGTATTTCATTTATATCATTTGTTTTGTTTTAAAGCCATATGCCTAAAAATTTTGTTTCCAAAGAAGACTAAATTTTGTTGTAGTTTATTGTCTCACTGGTGCTGCATGCATCACCCTTTAAACAGAAATTTAGGACGGTATATTAATAATTTTTACTTATGGTCCATAAGTAAAAATTATTAATATACCGTAATATTGCGTGCAACTGAGGAGGACAGGACTATAAAAGTTGAAGAAATTTAGGATTTTTTTTTCAGAGTTTATCAGTAGCTTATTCCCTTCAAACAATATACTTAACTGTCCTGTAGTTTTATTTTCACGCGTTTGTAGTTGACTTGGGGTGATTCCTGTGATAAGCATGCCTGTGTCATCTGCAAAAAATATTTGTTTGTGACTCAGTGTTTAGGGCTAATTCGTTTATTGGCGAAAAAGAGGATTGGACCAAGGATGGATCCATGAAGGACTCTGCATCTGAGAAACATATCGTAGCATTTCCTTTATTTCATGTTTTATTTGTATTTTCTGTTTTCTGTCATCAAGTACGATGTCAACCATGTTAGTACAATGCCTCTAATGGCATACACTTGGAGCTTGTCCAACAGTATGTTGCTGTCCAGTATGTCAAAGGCTTTATTTAAGTCTACAAAAATGCTAGAGGCACTTGGTTTTTTGTCCATTGTTTGCAGGAAATTGTGTATAAAATCATAGATGGCACTAGTTATTGATTTATTTTTCCTAAATCCACGCTGAGTATCAATGAAAATTTTGTTTTCCTCCTAAAATTCATTAGCATATTATACAGAACATATTCTATGGTTTTACTAATGACTGATAATAAGGCAATTGGTCTCTAGTTTTCTATTTTAGATTCGTCTCCTTTCTTATGACTAGGAACCACTTTAGCAATTTTTAAACAGTCTGGAAATAAGCCTGTCAGAAAAGATGAATTGACTATATCTGCAAGAGACAGTGAATGTTTGTCATACATTGCTTTATGATGAACTCAGGAATATCATCAATTCCAGCGGATACTTTCTTAAGGGGAGTTAGAACAGCAAAAAATTTCACATTTTCAGATTTTATCTCATTATAAAATTTGCAATTTTCCGAATAAAATGATATATAGATCACATGTAAAATCATATGGGAAGTATTTTATTTCATTTTTTAAATATAATTTACACCAGTTGAAAATGTTAAAATTTTTATATGCATTACTTCAATATCTAATAAAAACGGTAATTTTTATATAGAAGGCTGTGGATTACTTTGTTATAAAGGTTAAATCACGAGTCTGAATTAGCAGCACTGTCAAAAACAGTATCGTATCGTTTCATATTATAAACACGCATTGGATGTCGAAGTGCAAACGTTTTTCCGAGGAAAAGTGACGAATGGGTTGGTAAATCTCTCAAAAAGTAAAATATGGCGCCAAAACGAGTGTTTTTAATAAACTTGGGTTTCATGGTAATAGATTTTCGAATAAAGGGGAACACTGTGTTCAAAATGTGGCGAGTGAAGTTACAGACAATGAAATACAGGCAAACTCGTCTGCATCTAGAGAAACACCCATTAGCGCTTCGAAGATTTAAAAAAAACGTTGTGGTACACAATTTTCTCCAAACGAAAGTGACATAAATGATAGATTAGGTTATATTGTGACAGATTTACACATCCTAACAAGGGTGTTAGGCGAATGTTTGTGTTTTAAAATATGTGGAGGGACACTAAGGTATCAAACATACTGGCCAGGAAAGTTATCATTAATTGTGCCAGTTGTAAATATACTCATTCGTTTTGGAATTCTGACAAGTGTAAAGATAATTACTTTGAAGTAAATGTTAGATGGTTTTATGGATTGTTAGCTATTGGCAAAGGACCCACTGTAGCAGAAACAATGTGTGCCATGATGAATATGCCATGCCCATCTTGTAAAATCGACTATTATGGAGGATTTATTGGAGCTGCTATGGAATCTGTTGCATGTGGGTCAATTAAGGGTGCTTCAAATGAAGCTGTTGAAATAAACGATGGTATGACTGACATACCAGTAGCTTTTGATGGCACTTGGCAGGGGCACAGCTATAGTTCTAAGAATTCTGTTGCTATGGTGACCAGAGTGGATACTGGAAACGTAACAGATTTCCAGATATTAACCAAACATTGTTAAAAGTGTAAATCAGGGAATGAAGTAGGGCATATCTGTGACAGAAATTATGAAGGAGGCCTCTGCAGCTATTGAAATTTTTTGTCGATTTGTGAACGAAAGGGGAGTTATTACAAGTTCTTAGATGATGGAGACTCAAAAGCATATAACAGTGTTGTAGCCACTCAACCTTATGGTGAGAAGATTCTCACAAAACTGGAATGTGTTGGTCATGTCCAGAAGAGGATGGGCACCAGGCTGAGGTGGTTGGAACAAACCATAAGAGGCAGGCTGACAGACAAAATGATCGATGAACTACAGCAGTATTATGGGATGAAATAATACTGAGGACTTGTTGAAAATGAAGCACACAGTGTGGGCTACATTCATCCACAGACTGTCAACCGATGAAAAACCAGTACACCATCTTTGCCCACCTGGACCTGATTCATGGTGCAATTACTGCAATGCCCAGCACTCAAACAGTTCATACAGCTATAAACATTCCATCCAAGTAGCAGTCATGGATGTAAAAAATACGTATTTAAAGAGACCTGGCAAATCCTATATTACTGAGGAAGTGTCTGCATGCTCAGACTCAAAATCCCACTGATTCATTCAAAAATCTTACATGGACTCGCTTACTAAAAAATATTTTTGTTGGAATGAAGGCACTAAAGTGGGGGGGGGGGTCAGTGATGCTGTTATTGCTTTTAATGATGGCAAGTAGAGTACTCAGATTTTCACTGGGTGATAACATACATATTCTGAGTCTACTGAACTAAAAGAAGAACATAATGTCATGTATAATTAAAATTGTTTATGGTAACATACAAAATGTATACAAAATTTTAAATGTGTAATCAAAAAACTGTATTTCCGAAATCGGTGGCTGAAATGCAATTATTGTAGTTCAGTAGATTCAGAACATCCGGTTTAATTTCCTGTAAAAGTTTCATGTCAATGGCTACAGGGGTTCCTGAAATACAGGGAAGCCAGTTCACAAAATTTAACATTGTTGTGATGTTGTTGTTGCTGTGGTCTTCAGTCCAGAGACTGGTTTGATGCAGCTCTCCATGCTACTCTATCCTGTGCAAGCCTCTTCATCTCCCAGTGCCTACTGCAGCCTACATCCTTCTGAATCTGCTTAGTGTACTCATCTCTTGGTCTCCCTCTACAATTTTTACACTCCACGCTGCCCTCCAGTACTAAATTGGTGATCCCTTGATGTCTCAGAACAACCAACAGATCCCTTCTTCTAGTCAAGTTGTGCCACAAACTCCTCTTCTCCCCAATTCTATTCAATACCTCCCCATTAGTTATGTGATCTACCCATCTAATCTTCAGCATTCTTCTGTAGCACCACATTTCGAAAGCTTCTATTCTCTTCTTGTCTAAACTATTTATCGTCCATGTTTCACTCCCATACATGGCTATACTCCATACAAATACTTTCAGAAACGACTTCCTCACACTTAAATCAATACTCGATGTTAACAAATTTCTCTTCTTCAGAAACTATTTCCTTGCCATTGCCAGTCTACATTTTATATCCTCTCTACTTCGACCATCAGCTGTTATTTTGCTACCCAAATAGCAAAACTCCTGTACTACTTTAAGTGTCTCATTTCCTAATCTAATTCCCGCAGGATCTCCTGTCTTTATTCGACTACATTCCATTATCCTCGTTTTGCTTTTGTTGGTGTTCATCTTATACCCTCCTTTCAAGACACTGTCCATTCCGTTCAACTGCTCTTCCAACTCCTTTGCTGTCTCTGACAGAATTATTATGTCATCGGCGAACCTCAAAGTTTTTATTTCTTCTCCATGGATCTTAATACCTAAGCCGAACTTTTCTTTCGTTTCCTTTACTGCTTGCTCAATATACAGATTGAATAACATTGGGGAGAGGCTACAACCCTGTCTCACTCCCTTCCCAAACACTTCTTCCCTTTCATGTCCCTCGACTCTTATAACTGCCATCTGCTTTCTGTACAAATCGTAAATAGCCTTTCGCTCCCTGTATTTTACCCCCGTCACCTTCAGAATTTGAAAGAGAGTATTCCAGTCAACATTGTCAAAAGCTTTCTCTAAGTTTACAAATGCTAGAAACGTAGGTTTGGCTTTCCTTAATCTTTCTTCTAAGATAAGTTGTAGGGTCAGTATTGCCTCACATGTTCCAACATTTCTATGGAATCCAAACTGATCTTCCCCGAGGTCGGCTTCTACCAGTTTTCCATTCGTCTGTAAAGAATTCGTGTTAGTATTTTGCAGCTGTGACTTATTAAACTGATATTTCGGTAATTTTCAGATCTGTCAACACCTGCTTTCTTTGGGATTGGAATTATTATATTCTTCTTGAAGTCTGAGGGTATTGCGCCTGTCTCATACATTGTGCTCACCAGATGCTCTACTACCTCTTCCATTTCCATAATATTGTCCTCAAGTACATCGCCCTTGTATAAACCCTCTATATACTCCTTCCACCTTTCTGCCTTCCCTTCGTTGCTTAGAACTGGGTTTCCATCTGAGCTCTTGATTTTCATGCAAGTGGTTCTCTTTTCACCAAAGGCCTCTTTAATTTTCCTGTAGGCAGTATCTATCTTACCCCTCATGAGATAAGCCTCTACACCCTTACATTTGTCCTCTAGCCATCCCTGCTTAGCCATTTTGCACTTCCTGTCGATCTCATTTTTTGAGACGTTTTTATTCCTTTTTGCCTGCTTCGCTTGCTGCATTTTTGTATTTTCTCCTTTCATCAATTAAATTCAGTATCTCTTCTGTTACCCAAGGATTTCTACTAGCCCTCGTCTTTTTACCTACTTGATCCTCTGCTGCCTTCACTATTTCGTTCCTCAACGCTACCCATTCTTCTTCTACCGTATTTCTTTCCCCCAATCCTGTCAGTTGTTCCCTTATGTTCTCCCTGACACTATCTACAACCTCTGGTTCTTTCAGTTTATCCCGGTCCCATCTCCTTAAATTCCCACATTTTGTCGTTTCTTCAGTTTTAATCTACAGTTCATAACTAAACATTGTGGTCAGAGTCCACATCTACCCCTGGAAATGTCTTACAATTTAAAATCTGGTTCCTAAATCTCTGTCTTACCATTATATAATCTATCTGAAATCTGTCAGTATCTCCAGGCTTCTTCCTTGTATACAATCTTCTTTCATGATTCTTGAACCAAGTGTTAGCTATGATTAAGTTATGCTCTGTGCAAAATTCTACCAGGCGTCTTCCTCTTTCATTTCTTAGCCCCAATCCATATTCAGCTATTACGTTTCCTTCTCTTCCTTTTGTTATTGTTGTGATAGGGCGTTCCAACTCCCCTTAAGAGTTGATGCAGCATGGACGATGTCATCTGGAGTTGTTCCACAGACATAGATTGAAGAGGAACATGACAGCACTTTGTTTTTCCTGGTTTCTTTTTTTAATTTAATAGATCAATAATTTAATAATTTTATTAAATTATTTGTGATATCTGCATAGTATCACCTGGGATCAGTTACAGTCTTGTTCCCAAGGTTCAGAGTGACATTTTCCAGTTTGGAGACACTTTATTTGCTTCCATCTTCATTACTTTCCATATTGTATGGCTGTTATTTGCTGATTCTGTCATGAACTTGTTATTCGCTGTCTTTTCGCTGGCAGTCACTCTTTTGTTGATTTGATGGTTTTCTGATTGTAATTATTCAGAAATGGGGCTATTTTATTGTTTTTCCTGTATCTGAGTAGTTCTCTTTTCCTTGCACTTTAGATTTTGATACCTGTTGTTATCCATCTGTTTGCTTCTGGCGTTGTGCCTCATAGTACTTTTGTTTTGAGAGGGAATACAATGTCAAAGTAATCACTGAAGAGGCTAGAGAATTCCTCAATCTTTTGTTGGTGTCATCTATTTGGAAGACTTCCTCCCACCTTTCTCTCAATAATAAGAAATTCATTGTTTCTATATTATGTACACTGAAACTTCTTGCTGTTACAGTTATTTTGTAGTGCTGGGTGTGCAGCAAGTAGCTTTGGAGGGTGATAACTTCAGCTTCATGATCACTAAGGCTTGAACTTATACATTTTGCAGTGCAGTCTGTATTCACAGAAATCTTATCCAGGGCAGTGGTTGTGGTTTTTGTAATTCTTGTTGGGGTCGCTATAGCCTGTTTTCAATTGAAAGCATCCTTGAGGTTGAGCATTGACTCTTATCTTTTGCCGGTTCCAAGAAAATCACTGCTGAAGTCCCCACAGAGCTCCATTGATTTCTTGTCTAGACAGAGCCTGCTTAGTGTGTACTCATGCTTATTTAGGAATGACTCAGAATTTCAATTTGGGGAGGAATAAATACATGCTACAGCTGTATTTGCCTCACTGACGATTTATTTGTGATTGTTTTATGCTGCATGGACTCTTTAATGGACTAGAAAAAAATTTTTAGTAAATATTCTTTAAGATTTGTTTCAAATTTCCACAGTTCTTTCATGTTCATGATCTCTTTTTGTACTTTATTGCATATCTTGATTCCTTGTTAAAACATAGTAGTTTGGGTATTTGCTCTATTCATTCTATGTAGGTGCAACCAATCACTGTATCTGGTTTGATGATCATGTATGGAGCTGTTTGCTGCATATTGCTTGTGATTATTGCTCATCATTCTGATGACTCGTTTTTGCTGTTTGAACAGATTTTCCACATTCTGAACTTTTGCACCCAAAAATATTATGCAATAATTAAGGATTGGAGGTATGTGTGCATAGTATGTAGCTTTTATGCATGAGCTGTTACATAATGTGGTTAATATTGATAAGGCATAGCATGCTGTGCTAGTTCTTTTCGTAAGCACCATGATATGTTCATTTCATTTTAATTGTTGCTCAACATACATACCTAAAAATTTTGTGCCTGATCACACTCTATGGTTTCATTATGTAATTTAAGTTTTTTTGTATTTGGCTGTTTATTTAAATATAAGTTCATTTTATTAATCTTTTTTATATTAAGAGTTACTTTATTGTTATTTGACCAGTTGTGGACCTTTTTAGTTTTTATAAATAAACTGGAAGCAGTCTTGACTGTATAACTTTTTTAATGTTGTGACCAGTTTCGATCTTTTTATAAGATCATCTTCAGACCATGAATGTCTATCAGAGGCAGTGGCACATGGCAACCCTCTTGCTTGTGGCTGGTGGCATACTGGGCTGGTCAATACATCTACATTTAGGGACATAGGTTTATTTTCAATAGTCAGTTGTTGGATCCATTCTTGATTGGGGCCTCTTCTGCCTGACTGTTCTGTTGTCTCCAGTGGAACTGGATCAGTCAGTTCACTGCTTATGTTAATATTTTTCATTAAGTTGCCAAGCCTTTTACACTGCCTCTCTTGTTTAAGTGCGTCCCTTGCTTTGTGAAGCACATTCTCTCCAAATCAAGAGAGAAAACAAAACCCGCTGATCTGCAGAGTTTCTGGTAAAGCCTGTTGCACTTCTGAATTCCCTTGTTTACAGATAAACATCCAATTAGATCATGCTTGTGAGTTAAACTGACAATAATTCTCTGAATAGATGACAATATCCATTGTTTTATTGTCTACAATGTCTCATGTCTTAGTTTATCTCCATTAATATACTACTTTCACATCCAATTGGCCGCTTGAGGTGACTGTTTCCATTGTGAGCATACATTTTGTATATTTTCATAAACATCACAGATAAATCGAATTAAGCACCCTTCTGTACGATCATGACTGGAAAAATTAGTTCTTCGATCAATCACTGTATTCCGATTAACTATACCAGAAATTCACTGTGTTTGGCTCGACAAATAAATTTGTTTTTGCATGTTGAGGCACTCTCGTTTCATGAACTTTTTTGTGTTAATTATTTTTTTGTGTTACCGATGCTGCATTGTCCACAAGTTTCTGATAAACGTTTCGGCATAGGCTGTAATGTCAGCAAGGTCCTGTTGCAGCACATCTCTCACGTGCCTTTATTTGTATATACTCCACGGGAGGTACCGCGGCTGCGCTACTTTCAAAGATATCTTTGGCTTTCTTGAAGTTATCGATAGATATCTCTGTTGTCTAGGTATCGTCACAGTCTAACATAACAGTTGTGATAACCTATCTCATTTTTGTTACTTACTGCGATAGCAGTACGTCAAGTGACCAGCAAGTGACACTTCTGACTATGTGAGTACGAATACAATGATACAAATGAGAGTGTATGTAGTGCCACAAAAATCGACAATAACTAAAAAATGACACTACATTTATCATTCTTTAGTTTCTTAAAGACCTCAGTGATATGAAAATGCAGATTACTGGACTGTTTCTTTACGATTCTCTTGTAACACTTGGATACTTATCGAAAAATGTCACTCTCCTTTAGTAACAAAAAAATGCCAGTGAACACCGGAAGATCTGCCCTTTTACAGTAAGACGTCATAGATCTACCCAAGAACGCGAAGGTTTGTTTTTTACTATCTTTATACTATTCTTGATAAATTTTGAAGGCTTCCTCTAAGTTGAGATTCTGTTGATTATTCAACATTTCACTATGGAATAATTCTAATTTTTCCCATTTTTATATTTTTAGCATGTTTAACTTTTGTGACTACAACTGGGCATGTGGCACCAAAACAGTAGTAGAAGTCAACAGTAAAGCTAACATAGCAAAAGCTGTCATTCTCAAACCATGGTACAAGTGCTTACATGCAAATCAGTCTATTGATATTATCATTATACATAATACTTTTGCTTACATATAGTTTCTTTTTAGTGACAAAGGGCATCTCATTTGCCTCCAATTGAAGTTGCATTGCATGATGGTTGGAGATGGCTGGTTTTAGAACAGATGTACTGTAGGCAAGATGAGTCATGTTTGTTATTATGTTATCCAGACATGTTCCACTGTTGCTAATTTCTCTATTTAGCTAATGGTTAAATGTAGTCAGTTTGAATTAACTGTGTAGGAAATGTAGCTTTTTGGAGTTGGTGTCATTGGTTAATAAGTCGATATTTATATCACCTGTTATTATAGTATTTACATGGCCATTCAACCCAAAAAATAAACTTTCTATGTATATCAGCAAGTCAGATAGATTTTTGAAAAATTTATCCATACATGCCCCAGGTGGCATGTATATAGCATGCCCTGCTGTATTTTCTCCAGCCCATTTTAGATTTATTGCAGAAAATTCTGTGATTCCTTACTTCAGTAACACTGAAATTACCTGCTTTAACAGTGAAGATTGTTACACCACCCCCCAGTCTTGTTTTTCCTGTTAAATGCAAAACAAAATCGTATGGAGAGTGGTTGAGTAAAGCTAATAAGTTTTTCAGTGTACAAATGTTCAGTTATGATTAAGATATCAGGTTTATCAATACATATAATTATATCCAGATCATTGTGCTTGTTTTTAAGACTACAGAAATTATGGTGTATGACATTAAGTTTGAGGTTCTTCTCCTGGACTATACAGGATGATTTACAGCTACCAACTGCCCAGCAGGCTTTACAAGTTTTCCAAGCTTGCCTGCAATAGCGGCTTGTGTGGCAGATTCTAATCTGGTGTGCACTTATTTACACCACTTTGTGAAGGATTCTGTCTGATTTCCACAACAATTAATTTGTTGACAATCATTTTGCATCTTTTATTCATGTGCATAGCGTGAGTTATGTGGAGATCTCTTTCTAGATTGCTGACATTTACCATGGACACATTATGAAATTTCTCACATTCTGTTTTAAGCCTCTCATTTGTCTTGTGCACTTCCAAGTTTACTATATATTGTTCCATTAGATCATATCTCTGTGGAATATTCACGATAATTACTTTAGTTTTAATCAACTTACAGAGTGCCACTTTCATGTGTCTGATAGCGTCATTTGTACCTCCCATGATTACAACACAATCGTTTGATGAAAAAGATTCACTATATTACACTCAGATCTTCACCATAATAGGAGTCCGCTCCCAGTAGCTGAGTAATCAGCACGACAGCATGTCAATTCCCGGCTGGGTCGGAGATTTTCTCCGCTCAGGGACTGGGTCTTGGGTTGTCCTAATCATCATCATTTCATCCCCATCGACGCGCAAGTCGCCAAGTGACGTCAAATCGAAAGACTTGCACCAGGCGAGTGGTCTACCGGACAGGAGGCCCTTGTCACACGCCATTATTATTATTACCATAATAGGAAGAGGTCCTCCAGGTCGAATGTGAGCCACAGCTGTAAAGTACTCCTGGATACTCACGATGCTCTGCGTTATTCTATGACCATGACTGTCTCTGTATATTAGGACCCAACCTTTCTTGTGTTTCTCATGCACCTCGCTTCTTCTATTGTTCTCTTGGGCCAGTTTCTTCCATACACTTTCACGAATTTTACTGTTTTGTCTCGGACAATTTGGTTACATTCACTTAGGTCAGCACATGAGGTTAGGGCTTGTTGTCTGAACATCTTACTGGCAGTTTTTTTGCGGTTTGAAATGTTTCTCTTTATTGCACCAGCTTAAACGCTAAATCTTCCACTATTTCATTAAGAATCTGATACCTGTTTTTAGTAATGAAGGCCGGAAAGCTTTCTTTGGTTTTTGATTTAGGCCTACGGTTGTTGAGCAGGCACTTGCCGATCAACTTCGCTCACCTCTTTATTTAGTACAGAAACCTCACTGTATTTCACTTATTAAGTCTTAAACTAATGGCGAAAATGCGCACTTACAGTCGCAATTTTTTGCGATTATTGTTTTACCTGAGTTTTTGAGGAAACATCAGATAAAATTCTAGCTTGTCATGAATTCGTTTCTTTCTTTCGTTGGTGGGTCAATTTTAGCACATCGAAAATGAAAATTCTATACATCTGTTCCGGTTTCCAACACTTTTTCGCATTTTCTACACTTTTTATCGTCTAAATTAGGGTTTTTACGTAAACTAAGGAACGTTGAACTACTGCTTGCCACCATTTTATCCTTATCTTTCTCACGTGTGTCAATCCTTTTAATGTTTTTTCTTCTGAGGATGAGTGGTAGTTGTTTTCACCAGATAATCAACCTGTTTTCAATATTCGCAATGCCATGTTTCATACTCAGTTTGTGAATTATTGACACTGACAAGTCCCAGAAGCTCTCAGAAATGTGAAGTTGAGTAATATAATGTTTGCGAGTAACAGCACATGAACCAAAATAACCACATTTGCTAGTGTATCTCTTCACCCAATATACAAGTTGTTACCCTTTACACCACAGCAATGTCATAGAGTTTGGAGCTTACTCCTGTGTCACATGTCTCCTGAAACCTTGAAATGCCGATAACTCATTATCTGACATTTAATATCAATAAACTGTATCTTTTCGAGAAATCCTCAATGTGAGAGTGTATTGAGACAGCAATTATTTGTAGGACGTAAGATATAATGTAGTTATAATATAAAACACGCCAAATATGAGCTTGACGAACTCCAACATGGCCTCAGCTAGGTGCTTCAGCGAAAGTATATCTTTGAAAGGAGTGCATCCACAGTACCTCTCGTAACATATACGCAAATAAAGGCAAGTCACATGCATCACGTTGTCCTCCAAATTTGCCCCACATTTTTAAACTGCTGCCTCGTGTCCACCGCTGCATTTTTCACTCTCACACGAGAAGTTTTTTAGTTCAGTTGAGTGAAGCAATATGTATGATACCATTTGTGAGTTGCTAAAAGTAGCCTAATACCTTTATGTACAATATCACTACATGGAAAACATTCAATTGACGCTAAATAGTCACAGTTTACAGGGAGATGTCCTTGATCTTTGTTTCTCCTCGCCATCTTATGCTAAGTTTCCTGTAGTGTGCCAATTTCTTCTTTAATACATCATTTTATGTAGGATATTCATGGGTTTTCTATCAGCAGCCTTTTCTTCTTGAGCCAGGTTCACACACTCAACAAAAGTGTCGGTACAGCTAATGGATACTGCAGTTGCTATGTAGTTCCATGTGTGAACTTCTCAGTTTTTAGTGGCGCTTCTTAAGAAACGTAACTTTTGTCACTCCACAAAATTTCATCTTTGTTTCCTTCCTCCAGTGCTCTCTGATTGCAGTATTTCGAAACATGAGTACTCTGTCACATTTATCATGGAGAAACTGTTCATGTGCTCCATTAGATTTCAGTGTGTTTCCATTTTATTGCAAAAAAAAGTGAAAACAGTGGTAGGCAGGTACACTTTTTCAGCTTGTGGAACTACAAGAACAGTAGCCTGTGTGTGTGTGTGTGTGTGTGTGTGTGTGTGTGTATGTGTGTTAGAGGTGGCAAAAAATAACGTAAATGATAGAAATAACCGGTTACTGAGAAGTAACGGTTACTGCGATAACCGTTCCTCTGATTCTGGCAGTTATTTCAATAACCGTTTAGTGTCAACAGTGCCTCGCGCCATGTGTTGACCGAAGATCGTACTGCGCATTTGGAAGGCGTTCTATAGACCATGGGAATAACTGTGAGACTGCGCGCCATCTGTTGATAAGAACTGTGTACTATTTCGTGGGCCTTCATTACTTTTAGCATAAACAATTAAATAAAGTTAATGTCCGAGCCATGGCTGATAGGAGCTGCAGTACAGGCATTAACAAGTACGGTCGTTCCCTTAAGCCACCGCCTTACGTGTTAATTTAGCTTGGACGGGTAGTAGAAGGAAAGTTACTTAGGAATTCGAGCGACTATGGAAATAACTGTCAGAGACCGGTATTCTCCTCTGGCAGTTATCGTTATTGGCTCATAGTTCTAGTTCTCTGGTAGTTATCGGGCTACCACCACAGATAATCTGGAAGCTGGTAACGGAATAACTGTGTGTCTAGACGTTCCTGACTCGGTGACTCCAGTTAAAGGTCGTAGTTCCAGGTGATATTTCCAGAGAGGATAGTAACTGGAGCGAACAAATATTTTCGTACTGCTACGGAAATAGCCGCTGGCAATCACGAATGACAAATAACATGTCAGAAAGTATAACATAATACAGTGGAATATAATAATTATTATCCTCATCATTTGTCAGGAGATTGTCAAAATATGTGAATATATCACAGTAACTGCTAATATTTACAGAATTGGTACACTGATAGAATAAAACACAGTTACGTACTTTTAATAAATTTATCGTACACAGAATACCCGATCTTGACTGTTGCAACCAAGTGCTGTCAAAACTGAAATATAGCAGAATTTTTACCTAAGCTGGTTTATCAGTCTCTGTTACGATATTCATCTACAGAGTAGAAGGAGGGGTCAATGGAAGCGTCTGATTCCACCCGCCTGCTTCGACGTAAAGGTGTTGTGGTGCGTGAATGTCATTACGGCACGGTGTTTATGAGTTGGTTTGTGTGGGGGGGGGGGGGGGGGCTGTCAATCTATGTTGCAGTGCCGGAATTTGTTGGTGGTAATTAAAATATTTTTTTTCTAGCTGTGATGTTTTGTGTATTTATGATGTATTGAATATGATTTAATTTATGTAGGGATGATTGATTTGTGGACTTTTGGGATTGTGGTTTTATTTTTCGCAGTTGTAGGTGTTGGTTTTTTGGCATCCGTAGCTGTGGTGGACCTATATAGGTCACCGGAAATGACCGATTCCCATTTTCATAGTTGTGTGTGTTGATGTTTTAGTATCATCATCTGAGGTTGACCTATATAGGTCAAGGGAAATGTCTGATTCCAATTTTCGTACTTTTAGTTGTGGGTTTCGGTGTTTTGGTATGGTCACCTATAGTTGACCTATATTGTTCAAGGGAAGTGTCCGATTCCTGCAGATTTTTGTTGGTGTAGCAGAATGCTGTAATTTTTTTTTTGTTCTTCATTTTGTGTTTTGGGATCATGGTGTGTTTTTTTTACTAGCTTGTCCTCACCCTAAAACCCCCAACTTCCCGCAGTTGTCCCATTGGTTTGATTGTATTTTTGGTGGGAAATGTTATTGTATTATTTATATGTATCTTCGTGTTTGTTGCCATGTGTATGTAGTGACGTCATAGACACACTTAAAATAGCCATTTCCGGCATATTGATGACGGGTGGAATCAGACACTTCTGTATCAAATAGTCTTTCAAACACACTGTAAACCGTGCCTTATCTGAAACCAAGTTTTTAATGGTTGCTGACTTGCTGGCAGTTTATTGAAAATGCATGTTCCTGAATATTGGACCCCTTTTGGACCAAGGTAAGTAATTTTAGGTCTTTATGTAGATTGCTGTTCCCATTTCTAGTACTGATATTATGTATTAAGCTATTGGTTGGAAATACTTGTAACAAATTTCATAAAGGAATAAATATACTAGGAAGCGGTGGTTAGAATACAAAGTTCCTTGAACAGGTTCCTACATGATGTTCTTGAATTGATACCACAAACGATTTTTATTACACGCTTTTACATGCGAAAAACTTTTGCTACGTTTGATAAGTTCCCACAGAGTATGCTCCCTTATGAAATAACAGAATGAAAAAATGTGGTATGCCCTTCCCAACTGAATTTATTATCGAGTTGTAGTCCCAGAAATGTAACACTGTCAACCTTTTCGATCTGCATGTCTTCATATGTTATAAACATGCTGTCGCTGGAGAAATCGAGCAGTTTGCAAATCTGACTTGGATTAGCGTACTCACACTTTCCCCAATAGGACTAGCTTTTACAGCACAGGAGTAAACGAATCTGTCACATTACGTATATTTTTTGTTGTATTATAAGGCTGTACACTTTATTCTATTATGTGAGCAGCACAAGAAATTAAGCTTCGAATTTAACCTACAGTACTCAGTTTACATATTACTTCATACTTGAAAACGCACGTTGTTAACATTTTACTTAAACAGTGCTTTGGCGAAGTTCCGCGTACTTTCTGTCGCAGCTGCGAAGATAATATTTCTAATAGCGACCGATAACCTACAAACATATAATATGAAACACTAATAATCGTTCTAACATCAACTAAAATGAACCCGGAGTTAATAAGCTAAGGTTATGACACGATTCATACGACATTCCTGCTATTTCACACTACTCGCAGTTATACTGATAACTAAACTGATGGATTCCAACTATGTCGTTATTTAACTGTCGGAGTTATCGGTATTCGCTAGCGAAAAATAACTTGGCAGTTATTAATAACTGTTAACGATAACGGTTATCAAAGAATAACTGGAACTGTGATAACGGTTACTCCAGAATAACCGTTTGGCCCACCTCTAGTGTGTGTGTGTGTGTGTGTGTGTGTGTGTGTGTGTGTGTGTGTGTGTAAACCAATGACATAGCTCACAATCTTAAAAGATTTTTGGATGCATAAATAAATAATCTTAATATATGTAACCACAAAATTTAGTTGTATGAACTTTTTTATGTGTGAGGCCAAGCATCGTATAAATTGTGGATAGTATGCAGAAAATAGTTCCCAAGCATGATATGGCAGCTGTTAAACCAGAAATTAGTTATTCGAAATGCCTGTATCAACTAATACAATAAGATCCTAAAATCTTGAAAGAGTGGCATGATTATTTTTAGATGCCAGCTGGTGGTTAGCTTGCTACTGGAGACAGCATCCTTGTCTCCAAGTGTTATTTCTTTTGTAAAGCTGTTTGTGCTCCCTGATGTATCCCTGTGCGAAATCTATGTTTGGATAAGACATTTGGGTTTTGTCTTCCTTGTATTTAACTCTTGTCACAGCTCTAATGCCATAACGTCCACTATAACGTTCACATCTGCCCGTATAATTTCAATTGATGAGATATTGAAAGCTGTGCAACTATGTAGAATTTGTGGCGTTCTGTGTGAATGGTAGCTCACATTAGTAGCTTTACACACGGACGTCTTTTGTAGCTTGTTTTCTAGATTTTCGATTTCTGTTTGCTCGGAACTGATCTTGCAATGTACGTGCTACACACATGGTCTCTTTTGCACTCTAGTTCATGCAGCATTTGCCAGAATCCTCTAATGTAGTGCATGTTTCTGCCAACGACCCTAACTCTTTTTGAATTCGAAGTAAGAGTTTCGTCAAGCAAAGCTGTACGAAATTTGATAGTTCATACGGCATATCTAAAAATCGGTTCCTCTATACCATATCTTTGAAAAACTGCACTGGGTCTGGCCACCTTGATGATATGTAATTTTCTGTCATGATTCCCAGCTTTACTCGTTCTTGTTTTCGTTTTGACGAATATTCTTCTAAAAAGGCATGCGTAAATTCATTGGATGTCTTGCACTGGCTACGAGTTCTCTCATTCTCGTCGCTGATTTCTTACTGGAGTGAGCACAAATAGGGCGTTTCTTTAAGAACGTGCAAAAATGTAGCAGGACATACACAATGCTCCATTAAACAATTTGAGGTAGGGAACCTGGGCTCGGAGAAGCCAGCTTGGAGTTATGGAAGCAAACTTGTCTACCACTTTGTCTAGATTTACCGTTTTCCAGCTTATTTACCACGAACATACATACGAGTTTACACGTACTGCGCTGTTTATTTATTTGTACGCTCTCTACGTCCGGCAAGGAGACAAGGAGGACGAGTCTGATTACTAGGCACTCGTAATGCAGGTTTCGTTTACTTTATTTATCCATAAGGTGGCTTTGTTGTATCGTATATACGTTTTTCCATGACAGAACGCGCTATGAATCAACGACAGACCAATTCATTACTCAGTGCTATTCAGAGCTGTACAATACAATACCATGGAGCAGTAGTGGTACAGTTTCGCAGAACTCACTCACATGCACCTTGTGTATGGGGAAGTACATTACAATGCTGTCGCTGCTGAAAGGCTCTACAGGGAAAGATTTCCTGATAGGCATCATCCGTTACGACGAGTATTTATTTCTCTCGATCCATGAATGCGGGAGACTGGTTCACTGGTAATAAGGAACAAGGGACCTGGGAACATGAGGACCACTCGCACACCCAATTTTGAAGTAGATCGCCGATGTCATGCTTGCATTTAAGTTGATGGCCGTCAGGTTCAGTACGTTTTGTAAGAAATGTTACAAATGGTACATTCATTGTGTCAGTGATGGTATTTGCAGTTTACTGTAACTAGCATAAATAAATAGTACACAGTTTGTGATTTTATTACTATTTTCTCTTTAAGTTGGCTTGTCCGACCCCAGATTCCCTACCTCAAATTGTACAGTGGCGCATCCTCTATGTGCTGTTAAATTTTTGCACACTGTTACTGAAACCCCTTGTATAAATATAACTTTAAAACATGGCCAAGATTTCGGTAATGTCTCACTTAAGTCTTTGATCCACAACTTCGAGTGTAGGCAGTTTTCAATGTCCAGAAACAGTGAATATTTATGCATTGACACAAACTGATTCCTAAGCTCCTCCTCGTCCATATCGCAAGATATAGTATCGGCAGCCATGGTGATAATTACTAGCGTATCAAAATCTGACAGCTCGTTCCTGATGAGGCATTATCTTTCAGTAAGATAGCAAATTTCTTGTTTCTCCCTGTTGCGTTCTTCTTCACTCTGAATGGTCACGCACTGGCTCCCATTATTGCTTGTCGAAAATCTGCTACACTCCTCTTTCATGAGAGCACCTAACGTTTCCCTGTTCGTGCTGTTTACTGCTCCATGGTGATGGAAAGTACTTTGAATTGTTCTTCTACCTTCACTACTTAACGCACTCCTCATTCCAGGATATAACCTTTTCAATAACTATAGTGTTGGTGTTAAAGTTCTTCGTATTGGTGTTGACATCTTTTCTTAGTTCCCCTGTTGTACCTTTAGTTTACTGCTATAATGCATCCACTTTTGAATTCACTTCCCGTGTCTTGTCGCCTGTCTACCTATTCAAATTTTTTTCCTGCTCTTCGTATTTCTTTATGTGGTCATCTAACTTCTGGTTAACAGCTCCTATCTGTTCATCTAGTTTTCTATTTAAGTTTTTAAGTTGTTTCTTTCTTAGATTGTGCATTCCATTTTTTGCCCTCTTTTCTTATATCTCGTGTCATGGTTTTCGTTACTTTGTCTTAGTAAATTATCGATTTTCTTAAACTGTTCTTCTTAAATTGTTTGATCTGAAAGCTCTGCGGGTCGAACACAGCAGGTAGAGGTAATGTGGGCTCATGGTAGGCATCACTTCGTGTAACAACTTTGCTGCCTTAATTTCTAGGTTTTCTACTGCAGGTGAAATTTCACATTACTCTTCTCCTCTAAATTCGATCTCAAGTATTTCATCACTACTTTGTTCCTAATCTTGTTCATTAAACATGCTGGTTTCCTGCTGAGATGCTATCTCACATTACTCACAGCTATCTATCACCCAAGTGTTTCCTTGCGGCAGCTCCATATCCGAACAACTGTTTAAAGTTTCTGCAGTAACTAAAATTTATCTTTCTACTTCGCTCATCCATGCTAAACCTCTCGCCCTCATTCTCGTGAATCTTGGCATTCCATAGGAATCCTAGGAAGATGTCATCAAATGCATGTTCATGTGGTGGGTGAAGGAAGCTATCTATGTAAATGGGCACTGCATTGATATGTGCTAATTAATGATCCTACAGAATAATGAATTAGGAATCCAATAATTACTAAGTGAATCAAGAATCACATTTATTTCAGTTTATTGCGAAACTTTCGTAAAACAATTGACCAATAATGGCAATGTTAATATAACAAACCCTTGGCTCATTTGACAAAGGTGTCTGAGGAAAGATTCTAATAATCGCGCAAGTGAAATAATTGCAGTTGTGAAGTTGCAGCATGATTACCGTCAGGTTCACTGAAAACACAGAAGGGAATATGTTGCGCCTGTAGCCAGAGTTGAATGCAGACTGTTCATTCAATCTAAATGGAAGTCTTCAGAGTAAGGCTTGAAATAATCGAAATACTACAAAATAACTTTAGTATCCCTACACATCATCTTGTGACTGTGACTTCATCTCTCCATAGCAAATTTTAGGTGTAGTTGAAGGCTGAAGTGGCTGCAGAATCAGTCATTGGCGGCACCAATAATTTCTATAAGTCCATTGATACATCAACTCTGGTGGCAGCAACTGTCAACGAAGAAATTTGGTGGCAGAGTCTATCGAAGCTTAAGACTCTCGAAGATGATGATCAAGTAAATCCTGATCAAATGTTTACTAAAAGGAAACCTTACATTGCCACATTTTGTGTCTCTTGCTGTATTCACATAGGCTGAGATTTGGATCTTCCAATCGCTGACCAGTAAAAATGTTCCTTAGAACATGCTAGACCCTTCCCTGGGTTATCCTCTAGTCAGTTAACCAATATTGTGAATTCTACCATTTACTACAGAAAAAAGTCATTTCATTCCCTCTCCAACTCTCTCTCTTTCGGGAGGATGACAGTTCAAACCTGTGTCTGGCCATCCTGATTTAGGTTTCTGTGATTTTCCTAAACTGCTTCAGGCAAATGCTGGGATAGTTCCTTTAAAAAGGCACAGCTGATTTCCTTTCCCATCCTACCCTAACCAAGCTTGTGTTCCATCTCTAATGACCTAATTGTCAATGGGTTGTTAAATACTAATCTCCTCCTCCTCTTGTTCCACTCATCTCTGTGAAAAATGAGCCTGATACTCATCGGCACAGTCGAGCTTCTGCGTCCAACCTCTTGTTTATTTACGTTAGCCAAGGCTTGCGAGTCTTAGACCTGTGTAAACATTTGGTACTTGTGAAGTCAAGGCCCAGCAGCGTCTCACGCTTTCAGAGTCTCAAAACTGCGGATTCCCAGTCCATTCCCAAAATGTTTATCTGTCGTTTCCAGTGTTTTCGGGAGGATATCTCAGCTATCTACTTTCGCACACGACAGTGCCTTCTGCTAAAAAGTATTCCTCCTCCTTCCACTCCTAGGTTCTAAAGCAGTCATAGCTGAGGTGAGCCCCCCCCCCCCCCCCCTTGGATGGCGCAACAGGAGAACCTATCCGTGTTTGTCCATGATACTCTGGGCGCCCCAATGCAGCATTACAAAAAGCTGAGCGGTGACCTGCGAGCCATTGACCTGCGTCTCTCCCAGAGTGTCTTTTAGCGAAACAGCTCCAACGGTTGTGGCCTACTTTACTCCCATGGCAGCCAGGGAGCGGCTACACCATCCCACATCTGCATTAAGTCCTCTCATTTAATAAGGGATGCAAATCTGATTAAAAGAGTAGATGACATTAGTCAGTTAGTGACAGTTACTGGTACTTTTATGTATCACACTCCTCAGCGTCGATTAAATACTCCAATCAAGTGGGAGTTTCATCATAATTTCAGATACATTATAGTACTGTTTCTGACAGACTGTCGTGTAATAATAACTTCTGCACATTCTGGTACAAGGGACCCATGGATTCTGGCACCTCGTTACAGAGTTACTTGTCCCAGTTAGCTTTGTACATGTGTTGCAATTAAAATGGTGCAAAACGGGGCAAACGTCGACGGTATGTGCTGTGTGACTTATTTCCATTCGTTCACAGTAACTAGTGTTGACAGCATTAATGTCCTTTTTATTCAGTGCCCCCAAGATTGCATTCAGTGCTGCTCGGTTGTGCCTATTCATTTATCTATTACTATTTACCCTAACTAAATTAAATATGACCAAGGTTTTGTTTCCCAACGTTTTGGTTGTGCATCAACACTGACAAACAGTAGTACTATTGATAGGTTTACTGATGAAGAGTTGGCCAAACTACAATTCGTGTATGGATTCACTGAATGCAGTCGAAGAGTAGCACATCGACACTATGCTGAACTGTTTCTTCACCGACGGTAACCACATTACAGTATTTCGAGTGTTGCGTGTTGTTCGTTTGGGTTACTACAGGCTTCTTTACTGTTGTGAAGGTTGTAACGGCTCCATGTGAGCCTCTTCATGGCCTGACACAACAGTCATATACTCAAAACACACCTGGGTGCCCTTCTGATACTCAAGGAAGGTCAATATAAGATTTATTATTCGGAATTATGTCATATCATCACTCTGAGTAGAGCCTGCAAGTGTGAATACGTGTCGTCTGCTGACATATGTGTGGCCTGTCTGCTGTGGGTTCTGTGAATATGGAGATGCTGTTTAGCCAACCATTGTATTAAGTAGAGTACAACTGCACTGGACCAGAGAGACATAAGTTCCGCATACGTTAGCAGGTCCAGTTAGGTTGGCAAATAGCCACAATGCAGACGACTCTCTGAGCCCTGCCAGCCACCGTGTGTGGACCCTGAAAGAGGGGAGACGGTTAGGCATTCACTGCTGAGACTCTGATAAGTACGGACACTTTGCGTGATGGCTCCTACAGTCATCTTAGTGAGCAGTGAGAGTCAGGTTGGATAAAATTGGTATTTTTATTTTGTATTACTGATCATGGGCCACCATTCCATATAATCGAACCATTAAGTAAAGTGAGTGATTAAGGAGTATTTTTCATGATTTTAAGGAAATAAATGCTGACGTTATGTAAAATTCTTAACTTGTTTTTATCACAGCATCGCCATATTTCCATTACCATTCTAGTTAAGTTATTCAAACTTTCAACTTAAAGTTAGCCAATAAGCAGAAA
This sequence comes from Schistocerca cancellata, assembly GCF_023864275.1. Lineage (NCBI taxonomy): Eukaryota > Metazoa > Arthropoda > Insecta > Orthoptera > Acrididae > Schistocerca > Schistocerca cancellata. Next base: position 331,344,086 of record NC_064627.1, on the reverse strand, counting down.
TTTTGTGTAGTGATGTTTGCTCATGCAAACGGTCGTAGGCATATTCCACAAAAGACGCAGGTGCAATTTTCAAATTGGGGATGCCTGCTAAGGCTTTGGGGAAAGCTAGTATCATGCATAATGGCGACCCTTTAGCAAAGGATCTCGTTCAAGTTAGGGACTCTTTTGTGATGCTGTGAGATTGCTAGGACGTACTAATAAATGATTAAATTTCCACAGGTGTCACAATTCCAGTTTGTGAATAATCAGCATAGCAAATACTGTGTTGCATATACCGTATTGCTTTGTGATTTTATTTGTGTGATTTTGGAGGCAATTTTCTTTATGTTTTATATTAATGTATTTTGGGGAATTTTAAATTACATTGCATGCTACAATAAATGTGTTAGGCTGCATGTAACGACTGTGCTAGGTTGCGTGTAATTATAGCTTGTTCTATGCTATGAAAAATAATTCATTGTCATTCGCGTAGTCATAGTAGGGAATTCGTTTTTCCGTGAGCGCAGCTCTATTAATTAGCTACTTATTGCGAAAGTGTGGTCCCAGTATCCAAAATGGAGACACGTGTGGTCGCTCAAGGAGCGGTGCGAGGATAAATACGTCAGGCGCAGAGGAAGTTACCATTAAGCAGGTAGCTGCAGAGAGAGTAGAGTCAGGCATGGGTGAGACAAACAAGGGGAATATCCCCGATTTCAGTTGCGCTGCAGCAATGCTGAACTTAGAAAATGTGTAGGCTCTCTCCCTGATGAGTAGCGGGACTTTGGACCCAAGCATGAGCATGGACGAAACGGGGGCAATAGCGAGCAGACAAAGTACGTCGGCTGACAGACCCGAATAACATGTGGGTGGCCGAATTGGTCAGAGTGATGAAAGAAAGTATGGAGAAACAGGAAGAAAAAAATACGAAATTTAACTCAAAGCTCGAGGGTATCATGACCGGAGTAATTGCGAGATTTGAGGTGCTACTTAAACAGGTTCGAAAGGACGTTGTAAACGAGGTTATCGAAAAGTCTGAAGTAGTAGGTACTAGATTAAGCACTGTAGAGAAAAAACAGAAAAGAGTTCAGGTCGAAATGAGAACATGTGGAGAAAAATTAGAAAATTGACTCCAAACATTAACAGAAAGACGTAATAGCGAAACAAAAAAAGGTGATCAAACGTACAAAATGCCGTCGAAGCAACGCAAGAAGAGGTAGATGCAAACACTAGATCAATCGTGGATCTTGACGGAAAAGTAGAAGTGGTAAAAGTGCATAATAGGGAGGAAATAAAGGAGGTGAAAGAAGAGTTAAAAAAAACCGCGGAAAAGGTTGTAGATATTATATCGGAGAGAAGTGAGAATCCTGCGAAGCTGAAAGCAATAGATAATGAAGAAATCAAATTATTGAGGAGATTTCAGTACAGCCAAGGCAAGGCCAAGAGGCGAAACGCGATGCTACGAATGAGGTACGCGAACGTGTGGAGAATCTTCTTGCGTGCAGAACCAAAAAGGGAAACCACGTGTGCAAAGGTGCACAAGCCAGTAGCGAGGGATCTGATTCCGTACATGAGGAGGACTACGAAGAAACTAACGAGCCTAGGGGTATAGGGAAATGTCGGTAACCACACAGAAACCCTTGTGTAGGTTCTTACAGGAGGGAAGTGGAAGGGTATGACTACAAACACTTTCTCTCTGTGCGAAAATTCGAAGTCTTCCACAACTCAGTGAACGGAATACACCCACGGGCTTGGCTTGAACAACACCAGTTCTTTCTACCACCCAATTGGGCAGATCAATATAAAATAGAATTTATATGCGGGCATCTCGAGACCGAACCTGCGGTGCAAATGAGACTTGTAGTGCGCACGTGCACAACGATATGCGAGTTTGAGAGCGAGTTGCTCTTGAGACATTGGCCCGAGGCGGCGCAAGGCTGGGTAAAACATAAGATAATGATGTTACCAAATTTAAACCAATCTGGTTTTTCGAGTCCTGCGCGACTGTTCAAACACATTCTGCAGAGCATCCAGTTTCTATATAACCCTTACAGTCCGGGCAAACTGATAAAGCTGTGTATAACGCAACTTCCAACCCAGCTGCGCCATATCGCACTAACCGGACGATGTAAGGACGATTCAGAATCGTTTAAACTGCTCTTACACGAGTTAGAGGACGACATCGGCGAGTGGGAACAGGAAAACGCACAGTTCGCAGAAAGAGACTGTGTAAGGGCGAATTCTAACGGTTGAAGAAGGCATTAGTAAATGCACTTACCTCGCGCATCCAGACTTGAGTCGCGATTTCTACCTCATGACGGGCAGTTGGCATTGATGCGGTTCTGTTTTAGGGAGAAGACGCTAATGATTCGTCGACCTGGAAGCCCGTTTCTTTCGCGAGCACAATGCTGTCGCGAGCAGAAAGAAACTAATCGTTCACGGAACTCGAGGGGCTGGCAGTTGTCTGGGCGCTCAGTAAATTTAGATACTTCTTGTATGGAAGGAAGACGAAGGTATGTACCAACCATCGGCCACTACTATTCCTGATGTTGGCCCATGGCAGGTTATCTCGCTGGGCGCTTTACTTGCAAGAAAACAACTTTACAATCGAGTATATACCAGGTGAAAAGAACCTGATGGCATATGCTCTCTCTCGGCTCCGATAAGTGTAAGACATGGAGTAGATGGTGACCCGGGTGAAAACAATTTCAGCATTTTGTACCTGAAAAATGTCACCTTCGAAAACTTTGTGACAATGTCACTAAAGAACCTCATACTCAAAGAAGTTAAGGAAAAGTGGAGGGACAGAAATCAAGGGTAGAAAACGGGATTCTTTTCCGGAAACGTAGCATAGAAGACACGCCGATGGCTAGTGGTAATACCTGAGGAAATGATCAATAAACTAATGTGGTACACCCACCTAAGCTTTGGGTCACAGAAGAGCATTCAGAAGATACATGAGGCATGCTATTTTAATAATATGCTAAAAATAATACAGCAGGTGATCAGCATGTATAATCCTTGTCAAAGGACCAGGCCACCCACCACATTGTTTGTCACTCTGATGTACCCAATAATTCCAAACAGGTTGCGAGGAGTCGCTGATGTGGACTTGTTCGGCCCAGTAACTCGGACGAAGTCTGGCTACACACACGTTCTCGTAGCTGTGGAGCTGACATCAAAATTTTTCTGCTTTTCTCCACTGAGGAAAGCAATGGGGAAAACCACCCGCGGCGGCACTTATAAAAGAGTTCGCACAGGAGGTCAGGCCGATCAAACAGGTAATCTTGGACAATGGGCCGCAATTCCGATCTAACCATTGGCTGCAAATGTTAAAGCGGACACTTTATCTCATTGTTCCACCCATCATCTAACCCCACAGATTGCATCATGAAAGAGTTGGGGCGACTGTGTAGGCTATACTGTTACCACAAGCACAAGGCGTGCGACATGCATATAAAGGCATTCAAAGAAATTCTGAACAAGTTGCCGAATGCGTCAATGATGTTGCCACTGGTATTAGTATTGAAAAATATGGAGCCTCTGAACTGAATCAAAGAAGTGGTACCACGGTCAAAGGAAAGACAACTCCGATACAAGGAGATCATAGACATAGCTTTGAAAAACATCAAGTATGCTGCTGAAATAAGGCAGAAGTACCAAAGGAAAGTACGAAAAATCGACTTCTATATTTGACAAAAGATGTGGGTTCGGTCACACAAGCTATCAAATAAGGGGAAAACGATCTGCAAAAAATTCCTTAACCTTTATTGTGGACCTTACCAAGTGTGCCGCAGCCCTCACCCCAACACTACCGAAGTCCAGACCCTACGAACAAAGAAACCGAGAGGGCTGCATCACGTGTCCAACATGAAGCCCCTCATAGAATAGCACACAGTGTCAATGTACAAATTATGTAATATAGGTCAATAGCGTTACCTTGTATATTAAATATCATTCATAGATGTTTTGTTGCATAATGTCAACAAGGCAATGTAAGTCGTCTATGATAGAGTAAAAAGTGTAAAAACAAGATTTACAAAGAAGATTATATTTTAAAAGAAAAGATAATACATTTTGTGGAGAGAATTTATGTTGCAGCAAATAAGTCTTCACCAGTGCAAAGAGGAATGAAGCAAGACGCCATATTAAGTGTGCCAGGGGCATGGAAAGGGAACACAAAAACAAGGAAGCCAGAGGATTAAATTACCATACAAATTAAGGTTGTAGAATTCATGGTAGACAATGAAGAGCGTACTTTGTGGTAATGATAGTTCTTTGTGTGTATTTGTTAATGTAGCATTGATGTATTCTGTAATCACTGAATATGCATGGTAAAAGCTATAGTACATGTTGTATGTATTATGTGTGAAAATAGCTTGAAATGTATAGTCATGCATGCGGAAAATGTGACGTCACCGGGGATGCTTTCTGCATAGTTGGTCAAGATTGCCTCTGTGAGTTACGTATATGTGTAAAAGAATATGAAATTTGAGGTGTGAATGACACGAGGGTGTAAAAAAATGACTGGGTTCTTTTCGTACTCGATATTTTAGCTTCCTAACTAGTGCTGATGGGATACACAAAGCATCGATAAACGATTCATGGAATTAAAGTTCAATTTATTTCTTATTTACCATTAAGTAAAAACACTTTAAGTTTGGAAAAAAAATCCCTGTTGTAATGCTATTGAGGGAACAATCAAGAAATGACACTATTGTAAATTAGCGATAGAGTATTTGTTTACTTAATAGTCGGCTTAATCACAAGCCATGGTAAAAATAATTTGAAAGTTAACGCCCATAAGGCACAATATGAAGAATCATTGAGAACAGGTAAATGTTAGAAAATTATTATGAAGGGTGTATTGAGAACAGTGTTCTCCTGAGCGCAGATTCCCATCAAGAAGCAGCTTGCAGCTGTGGAAAGTGGAGGCTGCAGGTGAAGGCAGTTAGCGGTTGATGACAGGGCGAGCGGGCCACGGCTGGAATTCCCTGATTGACGAACGCTGCCTGCGGCCGCCAGAGCGAAAACGTGGGCCTTCCCCACCACTGGGCGGAAGCGGCGGCCACTCCAGACGGTCAAAGCAGCACGAGCAGCACAGGGGCTTGGCGAGAGATAGTGACCCTCAATGCTGAGCGCGCGCACTGATGGTCGACATGCCCCCAAAGCTGAGTGAGTCACATAGAAACATTAATGGTCATGTGCAGTATGTACGAACGACATGTAAGGCGACGTGCTACCAGCTTGACAGCTGTTACCAAATACAATATTGAAGATTGCAGCACCCATAAGAGGCGAACTTGGCTTACCTTATGTCAGGTATTGCGATGTGGTAGGATGGATGAGAGAAGAAGGATGGGTGCACGCAAGGGGTGTGGAACCAGTGATGGCTTGTCAGCAACACCACCACACCCACAATTTCTGCAGCACTGCATCAACAGACATGTCAGACTCACCACCAGAGTCGGGCATGGTGGGACTGCAGGAGAAGGAAAAGGGATTACGCTACCAAGGGGGTGACGTTATGAGTAGTGGCTGTCAGGACAACACTTGCTGAAAAGGCCACACTATAGTTCAATTCTTTTATCTTGGCGGCTCGCGCATGCCCGCCCAGACGCGGGAGATTGCTGCGTTGCCAGTTGCACACGACGAACGCGCCAATAGAAGCAGCGCCATAGTATAGCATAGTTCGCAAGCTTACGTTTAGGGGGGAGCGCGCAGTTCATGAAGTAAAGCCACCACGGCCGCATTAACCCTTTCGCTGCTACAAAGACGTGCTCCCTGCATTCCTTTTGATTGATTGAAGTGCTTTAAAATAAAGCCAAACGCGTCCCGTGTAAATAATACTTTTATTACAGTCGCGAAAGACGGAATATTTCTCAATATTACATACGACATCTATGTCGTACTTAAATTAAATGAGATATTGTTATACAGTAAATTTTATATGAAATTTAGGTATCTTGTCCACATTTCATTCTCAACACTGTGGCAACTAAAATCGACCATACAGAAAGTATACGCTATGGACTTTACCTCTGCAAACTCTTCAAAATTTCGTGCAATGGTTTACTACATTTAATGCTGCATAATAACTGCGTTGAACGTCGAAACAAAATTAAGTCATTTATGGGGGGAAGGTATAAGTCAAGAACACGTGTAAAAATCAAATTTTTGGGCCAAAAATTTTTTGTGAAATCGAATGATAAGTGTGTCAAAGCAGTGGGAACACCATGTGTCTGCACAGGCGAGCAGTGCAGTGATGACAAAATCGCGCACAGCGCGGAATGCGGCGAGCACGTGTCTGCAGCAGCGAAAGGGTTAATGAAGAGACAAAGCACTAGAAATTTCAAAAAATTACATTGAAACGAATATAATTCGTTAAGTAAGGCACTTCGATATTGTTTTTAAATAATGAAAATAAGCACCGCACAAGGTTTGAACTCATAATCTTTCGCGACACTCATCCATGCTCTGCACTGCAGTCGAGATGTGGCTACGTCGTTCTCTGTTCATTGGCTGACTGTGTTTTGTGACGTCAGATGCGCAGAACGAACCTAACCTCGGCCGCCAACATAAATGACGCGCACTTTAGTATGAGGTGTCAGCCAGGTGGGTCCAGACACTCGCAACGCAACAAGTGGCGATAACAGCTGGTTTGCGATCATCCTGCCCCAGAGGTCGACGCTCACCTGAAGCGGAAACGCGTGCCACCATGTCCTGATGTGGCTGTAAACACGAGACACCACAGATCCTGTTGAGCTGCTGCCAAATCGTAAGGGAGAAGCCAAAGGTAAGGAGTTGACCCGCATGACAGAGAGACTGTCTACAGTCCCTAACACCTGCACAACAAGTGTGGCCCCCCGTCCGCCAAGTAGCCTAACGCAGATGTCCTTTGAATGCCCCAAGCCCAATAGTGAAGTGCATAAAAGTGCTCGAAAGTGCCACAGATTTAACAAAGGTAAAGCAGGTGTTTCTTTTACAGTGGAACTGATTTTATACGCATATCATCTTTATGTACGTATTCAGAAATGTACTTAGGTTAATGACAGAGATTGATTTCTTAAAATCTACTTTCAAACTGACCTTTCATTTTCTAACTAAAGAAAATATGGACCCACGTTAAAGAAAGGACTTTACCACATTAATCTGAAGTTCAGTAATGAAACTTAAAAGAATTTCAACAACATTATGTGATAATCTCAGAAATTTCAACCACATTTATTTGCCAGTTAAAAAAAAGGGAAAATATTTATGAAGTGCCAAAGTAAGCTTGGAAATGTTACATTAACTGTGCGTGGTTAAGTTTCTCATGTAACATATTTAAATTTTTCAAGTTTAAAGATTTTATATGTTTTCTCTGCCTTGTAGATTATTCAAAGGAGGACACACTTACGAAAAGATATTAATAATTTGAGTGCCCAAAAGTCGATTATCGATTTGTATACATGTTCTATGAGAATTATGTATTTGTACATGAGTATGTGAAAATTTCTTGAGATTTTGAATGTTTAAAATGTAGAAAATGATCATGACTTTGTTAACAATTTCAAAATTGCACTCACTTACATAACATTTAAAACAGAATGCTTGCCTTGGGTAATAGATGAAATGACTTGTGTTCATCTTAAATGCTAAGTCAATGTTTCCATGATATGTATATATATGTATATATGTAATATATATATTACTGCGTTAGGTTTGTGTCGATATTCACTGAAGGAGAATAATTTGTTAATAGTCAATAATTTCCATATATTATATCCTATATATTAGATGATTAGTATTTTGTGTACTTAAAATTAGTGGTCAATCATATATTTACATGACGCAGCTCTTGCCACTATGACTACTACAAATGTTTCCAAGTGCCCTTCCAAAGCAAGGACACTTACTGCTCATTTTTGTCTCAGAAGGGGAAGGTTATTTAATGGCTCCACGTGAGCCATTACATGTCCTGACACAACAGTGATATACTCAAAACATGCCTGGGTGCCCTTCCGACACTCAGGGAAGATCAATATAAGATTTTTTTTCAGAATTATGTTATATTATCATTTCTAGTAGACTCTGCAAGTGTGAATGTGGGTCATCTGCTGATGTATGCATGGGCTGTCTGCTGTGGGTTCCGTGAATGTGGACATGCTGTTTAGCCAATCATCGTATTAAGTAGTGTGTGACTGCACTGGACCATAAAGACATAAGTTCCCCATGCGTTACCAGATCATGTTAGGTTGGCAAATAGCCGCCGTACAGACTCTCTGAGCCCTTTGGGCCACTGTGTATGGACTCTGGGCGAGGGGAGACAGTTAGGCATTCCCTCCTGACACTCTGATAAGTACGGACGCTCTGCATGATAGCTCTTACAGCCATTTTATTTAGGAGGGATAGGTTGGATAAAATTGCTATTTTTATTTTGTACTACTGACCATGGGCCAGCATTCCATATCATCGCACTATTAAGTAAAGTGACTGCTTAAGGAATATTTTTCATAATTTTAAGGAAATAAATGTTGTTATTATATAAAACTCTTAAATTGGGATTCTTACAACAATGCCATATTTCCATTATCATTCCAATTAAGTATTCCAATAATACTTTCAACTTAAAGTTAACCAATTAGCAGAAATTTTGTGTAGTGATGTTTGCTCATTCAAACGGTCATAGGTGTCATCCACAAAAGACCCAGGTGCCATTTTCAAACTGAGCATGCCTGCCAAGACTTTATGGAAAGCAAGTATCATGCAAGGGGATTGTGGATTGTGATCATGGAAACATGGTGATTGTGGTAACAAACCAAATAAATTGTAATTACATTATTACTCTCTATGAAACCACCAGGGACTTTGGATCTCTTGTACTGGAATACTCTGGTGGTATCCCTGAACAACATCTGAAAGTTTGTTTGTTGAGTTCTGATTGACTCTGTATTCTCATGGTTCATAGTTCAAAGTCCCAGTTGCAGGTTGCCTGTCTAACAGCTTCCAGGCTAACAAACTTTTTTTTAAATATTTCATATAATTATTGATCGAATTTTGAAATTAAAAACCTTGTCACAATATACTCATTATTTTGAAGGTTTTTAACACAGTAAGACAAGTATTACAGTTATTGTTTAAATCTCTTGTTACAGCATTGCTCACGACACGCAGATTGTCCCAACTGTATTCATTTAGTATTTGAGAATGAGAGCACTTAAGGTTCCCAACAGACTTTGCAGGTAATTTCAAACCTTTGCTAAACTTATCTCGCTGATACCACCGACAAAATGATGAATGGAAAAAAGTTTTTCGCTTACTACACTTTTGCTGTCCATATGGACAGACTGCCACACCTGAAATAGAGCTTTAATATATTACTTCTTTCCTATTAACTCTATTAACAACACATTTAGTAGGCAGTATCTACATGAACCACTGAATTTGTCTGCAAAATTACGTATTGTACGACAAATAGCTGAGGAAATTAGACATGATAAACATTGAGATGTGTGAAAAATCTGCTTTTGCTTAAAACAGAGTGTATATTACCCTGACTATAATCGTCCAGTGTTTCATAATGACAGCATTGAACTTCTTTGAACGAACTTTAAATATAATTTCATCCTTTTCCTCAAAAATGGTTCAAAATGGCTCTGAGCACTATGGGACTTAACATCTGAGGTCCTAAGAACATCACACTCATCCATGTCCGAGGCAAGATTCGAACCTGCGACCATAGCAGTAGCATGGTTCCTGACTGAAGCGCCTAGAACCACTCGGCCACCATGGCCGGCAACCTTTTCCTCGCTCTCATGCTTAATATCAAACAGTTAACACATTAGCTCACTAGTAAAATAATCAGACGTTTGAATCAGTTTTATGCATGAGAGTGCCCTTTAAAGGATTGGGCTGGGGTGTTACTGATGTATAATAAGACTTTATTTTACATCATGACTCCCAAGTATTTGAATAGTGAGATTGCTAACATCAGTGGTTCAGTAAATCTACAATGTAATAACTGTAAACTACTCCCTTAACTGAAATGTGGTAAGTTCACTGTTTAACTCACTGCATAAAATGCTAGCCACCCTCTCAAAAGAGCACACTAGTCGCTTGGAGGCGCTGCAAGTGGTGTGAAATTGGTACAGTCAGTCATGCAACCCTCCATCGCTGATGTCAGTCATGGTGGTGAAGTGGTTTTCATATGCCAGTTGGTGAATCCACGCAAAAACATGGAAACATGACAGGATGGCAGAAAGAAATTGTTGTGACTTGACTTGCCACAACAACACAGTGGATGAGGTTATCCTATTTGTTGGTGCCTCAGTGCGGAGTGTTTACAAGGAATGTTGTTTCACCAGCAACTATGTAACACTGTATGAGAATAGTTTTCGTAAGAAAATTCTAATGAACACAGATAGTCAGGCCTTGTCTATGACAGTCGGTTTCAAATGCGACAGGAAATGCTCTTGTCAGTGAATTCAGGTCCATGTCAGCCAGTTTCAGAACGAACGTTGCGAAGGGAACAGGTATGAAACTTGCTAACGACATATAAACTGGATGGTAGCTGCTTGATGATATGTAATGTACTTAAGGGTCCGGGATATTTTAAATGATGCAAGGTGTCGAGTGCACCAATGTTCCAATGAGATATTTAACCCACAGCATGTGAAGGTGCTCTGTAATGATTTGGGTCCACTCATGTTAATGTGAACATGAACCACGATTTTATTTCAACACTCTTGGTAGCCAAATGTAGTCCTTTTGTTAACATCATCATGATGAGTACGCTGTGGACACTCCTGTGAATCTCCCCAGGTTGTTCAGGCAGCAATGGTTGGTATGTGGATGGGGAACACAGGTTTACCAAGCTGAAGGCTGGTCAGCGCCACTAGTCGTCTCCTATTGTAAACTCCTAGTATACTTCAGCGACCATTGTTAGGCATTACAATTGAACATTGTTGGCAATAGGCAGTGGGAATCTTGGTTTTACTGCTCAGGTCACTAGGAAAACTGCCAAATCTCATCCACATTTTTATTGGGGGCTGGAACTTGTGCTACCACTTTGGCGATGCATTGTCAAGACCTCTTAATTCAGGAGAATATAGTTCCTCAAGGCAATATTCTAAGTGTAACACTACTTGCAACAACTATCAATGCCATCTTGTCTACAAGATACCTGATAAAAGCTCGTTGTTTGTGTATGAGTTTGCAATTTTCTATTCTTCATCCAACTTCAGAATCACAACGTGGCAAGTACCATTGTCCATCAGGAGGCTAGGACGATGGACTAATACAACTGGTTTCAGGTTCTCATCAGAGAAAACTGTTTGCGTAAATCTTAACTATCCATGTCAGAGTTGAAAGTGGGATACATTATTTTAAATTTTTATAAATGTTCCATTTAAGGGCTTGATAACCAATGCAAAATTACCTGAGTACTGAAATTTAAAGACCTAAGAAAACACGGTATAAAACCATTTAATATATTGAAATGCATGAGCTTACTCAATAAAAACGCTGGATAATGTCCACCATGAGGGACCAGGCTATCAACAGTCCAGTTTTGAGTCTGTATGCAGAGGCTGTTGTACCACTATTGCCGGCCGCTGTGGCCGAGCGGTTCTAGGCGCTTCAGTCCGGAACTACGCTGTTGCTACAGTGGCAGGTTCGAATCCTGCCTCGGGCATGGCTGTGTGTTATGTCCTTAGATTAGTTAGGTTTAAGTAGTTCTAAGCTCTAAGGGACTGATGACCTCAGATGTTAAGTCCCATAGTGCTTAGAGCCATGTGAACCAATTTCCAAATATGTTGAGGCCTCCTCGTGGTAAGACAGTTCTTTAAAATATTAGCTTTGCCACAGTCATTGGCATTTAGTGTGGTGGACCATCAGAATTGTTCAGGAGCTACCGAAGTGCAACTGGGCAGTTTGGGATCCCTGCTACAGAATGCCTCAAACTTCAGAAAAATGCGCCAAGGGATGGAAAAACCTGTTGCCTCGGCATCTTCAGAAATTTAAAGTGTTTTCTAGTTTGACAGAGTGCAAGAAATCTCTAATTCCAGACTATTTTTCAGAAGTGGGATAATGCACTCAATCATACAGCACCTTTTCTGAGAGAGGCTACATATTTCGCCTCCCAGAACAACTAACAAATGAAGACGCCTAAGTATATCAAGTCTTGAAGGCACTAGAGCAGATGAAACGCCATCATGGTAGAACACTTCCGATCTGCTTCAACTTTTTCAGTGTCCTGGAGATTGAACAATAAATATATTCTGTACAACAGAAAATTCAGATGGTCCAAGCCATCGTACAGAAGATCCCAAGCCATAGAAAGGCGATGGTATTTTGCTGGGTACCAAGATAGTTGGGTTACAGGGAAATGATGTAGCCAACGAAGCAGCCAAAGAAGCAAGTAGGTGGATCTCGATCCACTGTACCAATTTCTCACATGCTATCATCTCACTGTCGAACAGAAGGATCATACGTCAGTAGAAAATCAAGTAGCTATTGGTGTTAAACAAGAAACTGCTATGAATCAAACTTACCATGCAGGTGTGGTGAACCTCATCGCACTCGCACCAGTGGAAATAATGCTCACCAGATTACAAATAAGACAATGTCACTGACACGTATTTTATTCCTCCAGAAGGATAATCCATCAATATGTGAAGCTTGTGGGACACCACATTCAGTACAACAAATGCATGTACATGAGTTTCATATGGCGACACAAGAGCGATCTTCAGGTTGGGTGGAGACCTATCCACTCTTCTATAATGGGGAGTCAAATGACAACTAGACACATGGAAAATAGTAAGTAAACTGTTTATTATTTCGAAAGTAATCTCTATTGCTATTCTTACATTTATTCGACTTTGTGACAAGATGGTCACTGTCTTCATGCAAAAATGTTTATGGTTGCCTATGGAACCATAATTGTTCAAAGGTTTGCACCTCTTTGTCTGAAGCAAGTTAATGGCCATGGATATTTTTCTTCAGGGCTGAAAACATATGGAAATAGCGTGGGGAGTAATCAGGATTGTATGAACGATGTGTAAAGGCTTCCCAGCTAAGCCTCAGCAGCTTACTCGAACTAATCTTTGCAACATGTGGTGATGACTAGTGGCCTCGAGTGTATAGTGCAAGCAGAGTGCATAATCTCCAACAATGTCCCTAGAGTTTATCTTGGTCCTTTGATATGGAGCCAAGTGGAGAGTTTCAAAGAAAGGCTCTGTCGATTTTGTGATGGACTCAGCCGCAGATTTCTGGACCTGCGTTGTAGGATGGAGTATTATAGGTCTCCTCTTGGAAAGTCAGAGGTGCACTACACAAGCGAAGCAGCTACTCAGGTAGCAGAGTACTTGTGTAGTGTACAGGGGATTTTTTTAGGCTACATGGGGTGTCTGAGGTCCTCTGGTGAACGCTCGATATTCGATATGCAGAGATCGAAATCAGACGCAGTACATAGTACAAACATTTCGATTGTGCAAATTTTGAGAGCAAATTGTCGAAGCATTCGCAAAAACGTTCCTGACTTTATTGCGCTCCGGGAAATTCTTAGAACCATGAGCATGCTGAAACCTTAAATAGAAAGGTCTGTAATATTTATCAAGGCATGGAATGTTTATCGAAAAGGCTTTTGGTGTAACTTTTCTCTTAGCTGAAAGCTTTTTAGGCTGCAAAAAAGAATTATAAGAATAATGGAAGGCCTAAATAGGAAGGAAACCCGTATACCACTCTTTGAAAAGCCAGAAATCCTCCCACTTCCATGTATAACTGTGTATGAGGTAACTGTTTTTGTAGAAAAAAAATATTCAATGGTGAATCTTACTCTCTTCCAAACGAATAAAATTTCCACTCTTATAAAATTAGGCAAAAAGAAAACTTCCATATAGAGCCCACTAATACCACCATAAATAACAAAGGAAGCCTGTATTATGGGAAAGTTATTTGTAATAACCTTCCCCCATAAATTAAATCAGTAAAAGACCTGGCAAAGTTTCAAACCAGCTTCTGAGGCATATTTGATTCATCACTGCTTTTATAGCATCTATGAGTTCCTTCAGGAAGTACACGAAAGATCTGCTTCTTTGCCTTAGTGATGTATCATACAAATGTTACTAGAGGCTTAATGATTTACCATGTAAATGTTGCCGTAACACAAATATTAATCTGCCAGTATAGCACATGCTCTTTCTGCTTTTCTGCTTTATAATATCTTCTCTTTATTTTTATACACCCCCCCCCCCCCAAGAACCATGGACCTTGCCGTTGGTGGGGAGGCTTGCGTACCTCAGCGATACAGATGGCAGTACTGTAGGTGCAGCCACAGTGGAGGGGTATATGTTGAGAGGCCAGACAAACGTGTGGTTCCTGAAGAGGGGCAGCAGCCTTTTCAGTAGTTGCAGGGGCAACAGTCTGGATGATTGACTGATCTGGCCTTGTAACACTAACCAAAACGGCCTTGCTGTGCTGGTACTGCGAACGGCTGAAAGCAACGGGAAACTACAGCCGTAATTTTTCCCGAGGGCATGCAGCTTTACTGTATGGTTAAATGATGATGGCGTCCTCTTGGGTAAAATATTCCGGAGGTAAAATAGTCCCCCATTCGGATCTCCGGGCAGGGACTACTCACGAGGACGTTATTATCAGGAGAAAGAAAACTGGCGTTCTACGGATTGGAGCGTGGAATGTCAGATCCATTACACGAGCAGGTAGGTTAGAAAATTTAAAAAGTGAAATGGATAGGTTAAAGTTGGATATAGTAGGAATTAGTGAAGTTCGCCGGCAGGAGCAACAAGACTTTTGGTCAGGCGAATACAGTGTTATAAATACAAAATCAAATAGGGGTAATGCAGGAGTCGGTTTAATAATGAATAAAAAATAGGAGTGCGGTTAAGCTACTACAAACAGCATAGTGAACGCATTATTGTGGCCAAGATAGACACGAAGCCCACGCCTACTACAGTAGTACAAGTTTATATGCCAACTAGCTCTGCAGATGACGAAGAAATTGACGAAATGTATGATGAAATAAAAGAAATAATTCAGATAGTGAAGGGAGACGAAAATTTAATAGTCATGGGTGACTGGAATTCGGTAGTAGGAAAAGGGAGGGAAGGAAACGTAGTAGGTGAATATGGACTGGGGGTAAGAAATGAAAGAGGAAGCCGACTGGTAGAATTTTCCACAGAGCACAACTTAATCATAGCTAACACTTGAATGAGATTTTCACTCTGCAGCGGAGTGTGCGCTGATATGAAACTTCCTGGGAGATTAAAACTGTATGCCTGACCGAGACTCGAACTCGGGACCTTTGCCTTTCGCAAGTGCTCTACCATATGAGCTACCAACTCACGGCCGGTACTCACAGCTTTACTTCTACCAGTAGAGCACTTGCCCGCGAAAGGCAAAGGCAAAGGCAAAGGTCCCGAGTTCGAGTCTCAGTCGGGCACACAGTTTTAATCTGCCAGGAAGTTTCATAGCTAACACTTGGTTCAAGAATCATAAAAGAAGGTTGTGTACATGGAAGAAGCCTGGATATACTGACAGGTTTCAGATAGATTACATAATGGTAAGAAAGAGATTTAGGAACCAGGTTTTAAATTTTAACACATTTCCAGGGGCAGACGTGGACTCTGACCACAATCTATTGCTTACGAACTGTAGATTAAAACTGAAGAAACTGCAAAAAGGTGGGAATTTAAGGAGATGGGACCTGTATAAACTGACTAAACCAGAGGTTGTACAGAGTTTCAGGGAGAGCATATGGGAACAATTGGCAGGAATGGGGGAAAGAAATACAGTAGAAGAAGAATGGGTAGCTTTCAGAGATGAAGTAGTGAAGGCAGCAGAGGATCAAGTAGGTAAAAATACGAGGACTAGTAGAAATCCTTGGGTAACAGAAGAAATATTGAATTTAATTGATGAAAGGAGAAAATATAAAAACGCAGTAAATGAAGTAGGCAAAAAAAGAACACAAACGTCTCAAAAATGAGATTGACAGGAAGTGCAAAATGGCTAAGCAGGGATGGCTCGAGGACAAATGTGTGGATGGTTGGTTGGTTTGTGGGATTAAAGGGACCAGACTGCTACGGTCATCAGTCCCTTTTTCCAAGTACTAAAAAAACACCCACAGAGAATAAAAACGATTAACAGAATAGAGCACAGTCGACACAGAACAAGAGAAACTGAGACAAAGACCAGACAAAACGAACTAAAATCACATAGAGTGTGACGGTGGTTGGCCGACCATAGAAATAAAAAAAAAGGAAAAGCCAACCACTTAAAACACATTAAAAAAAGCAGTTTAAAACCGGAGGCCAGAATCCACACAAAACAATAAGACAAAACAGAAACACTTAGATTAAATGATAAAAACCCCCTGCCCAAATAAAACGTAAAACTAAGTCAGCCGTAGCAGAGTCATCTGTTAAAAGGGCAGGGAGTGTGTCAGGCAGTGCGAACGACTGCCTGAGCACAGCTAAAAGCGGACACTCCAATTAAATATGGACCACAGATAAAACGGAGCCGCAGCGACATAGAGGTGCGTCCTCACGGCGCAATAAGTGGCCATGCATAAGCCGAGTGTGCCCAATGCGCAGCCGGCAGAGGACAACAGACTCCTTGTGGGAGACCCGCTTGGACGACCGCCACACAGTAGTCGTCGCCTTGATCGGACGGAGTTTGTTGGGTGTGGGCAGATTGCGCCATTCAGCGTCCCAAACCGAAAGAACTTCGCGGCGTAAGACTGCCCGCAAAGCAGTATCCGGGAGGCCAATCTCCAGAGATGATTTACTAGTGGCCTCTTTCGCCAGGCGGTCAACATTCTCATTGCCAGGTATCCCAACATGTCCTGGGGTCCACACGAAGACCACAGAGCGGCCGCAACGCGCAAGAGTATGCAGGGACTCATGGATAGCCATCACCAGACGAGAATGAGGGAAACACTGGTCGAGAGCTCGTAAACTGCTCAGGGAATCGCTACAGATAACGAAGGACTCACCTGAGCAAGAGCGGATATACTCTAGGGCACGAAAGATGGCAACCAGCTCAGCAGTGTAAACGCTGCAGCGATCCGGAAAAAACGTTGTTCGGAATGGTCCCCTAGAGTTAGCGCATACCCGACACGACCAGCAACCATCGAACCGTCAGTGTAAACAATTCCAGAGCCCTGATACGTGGCCAGGATGGAATAAAAGCGGCGGCGGAAGGCCTCTGGAGGGACTGAGTCCTTCGAGCCCCGTGCCAAGTCGAACTGAAGGCAAGGGCGAAGAACACACCACGGGGGTGTACGCAGAGGTGCCCGGAAAGGGGGTAGAACATAGAAAAACCCAAGCCCGGAGAGAAGCTCCTTGACACACGGCGATTGGACAACCCGACCGGGGCCGATAGGGTACATGGCGACCCCACCACAACGGACTGGCTACCGTGCTGGATCTCAGGTGCAAAAATGTCCAAGGTCGTCGTCGCAGTTAAAAGCAACACTGCAGAGGGCAGCGTGGTAATCGCACCCAGGGACATATCCTCGCCCAAGAGATGGAAAACGAGCGGGACACCATTGCAACGACGAAAAAGCCAGCTAAAGGTCTCAATGCACGACGGATACAGTGCACCATGTAAGGCGCCCTTCCCCAATTGGCTCGCTCTTCGGAATAATTTAGAAAGATGGAGGTCAAACCCGAGAGGGGACCATCACATAAGGCCGAAACATGTGAGACTCCTTTTAGTCGCCTCTTACGACAGGCAGGAATACTGCGGGCCTATTCTAACCCCCGAACCCGCAGGGGGGAAATGTGTGTATGTTGAGGCTTATCTCACTAGGAGTAAGATAGATACTTCCTACACGAAAATTAAAGAGACCTTTGCAGAAAAGAGAACCACTTGTATGAATATCAAGTGCTCAGATGGAAACCCACTCCTAAGCAAAGAAGGGAAAGCAGCAAGGTGGAAGGAGTATATAGAGGGTCTATACAAGTGCGATGTACTTGAGAACAATATTATGGAAATGGAGAAGGATGTAGATGAAGATGGAATGGGAGATACGATACTGCATGAAGAATTTGACAGAGCACTGAAAGACATGGGTCGAAACAAGGCCCCGGGAGTAGACAACATTCCATTAGAACTACTGAAGGCCTTGGGAGAGCCAGTTCTGACAAAACTCTACCATCTGGTGAGCAAGATATATGAGACAGGCGAAATACCCTCAGACTTCAAGAAGAATATAGTAATTCCAATCCCAAAGAAAGCAGGTGTTGACAGATGTGAAAATTACCGAACAATCAGTTTAATAAGCCACTGCTGCAAAATACTAACACGAATTCTTTACAGAAGAATGGAAAAACTGGTAGAAGCCGACCTCAGGGAAGATCAGTTTGGATTCCATAGAAATGTTGGAACACGTGAGGCAATACTGACCATACGACTTATCTTAGAAGCTAGATTAAGGAAAGGCAAACCCACGTTTCTAGCATTTGTAGACTTAGAGAAAGCTTTTGACAATGTTGGCGGGAATACTCTCTTTCAAACTCTGAAGGTGGCAGGGGTAAAATACAGGGAAAGAATGGCTATTTACAATTTGTACAGAAACCAGATGGCAGTTATAAGAGTCGAGGGACATTACAGGGAAGCAGTTGTTGGGAAGGGAGTGAGACAGGGTTGTAGCCTCTCCCCAATGTTATTCAATCTGTATATTGAGCACGCATTAAAGGAAACAAAAGAAAAATTTGGAGTAGGTATTAAAATCCATGGCGAAGAAATAAAAACTTTGAGGTTCGCCAGTGACATTGTAATTCTGTCAGAGACAGCAAAGGACTTAGAAGAGCAGTTGAACAGAATTGATAGTGTCTTGAAGGGAGGATATAAGATGAACACCAACAAAAGCAAAACGAGGATAATGTAATGTAGTCGAATTAAATCGGGTGATGCTGAGGGAAATAGATTAGGAAATGAGACACTTAAAGTAAAAAAGGAGTTTTGCTATTTGAGGAGCAAAATAATTGATGATGGTCGAAGTACAGAGGATATAAAATATAGACTGGCAATGGCAAGGAAAGCGTTTCTGAAGAAGAGAAATTTGTTGCCATCGAGTATAGATTTAAGTGTACGGAAGTCGTTTCTCAAAGTATTTGTATGGAGCATAGCCATGTATGGAAGTGAAACGTGGATGATAACTAGTTTGGACAAGAAGAGAATAGAAGCTTTAGAAATGTGGTGCTACAGAAGAATGCTGAAGATTAGATGGGTAGATCATATAACTAATGAGGAGGTAATTAAGATGATTGGGGAGAAGAGAAGTTTGTGGCACAACTTCACTAGAAGAAGGGATTGGTTGGTAGGACATATTCTGAGGCTTCAAGGGATCACCAATTTAGTATTGGAGGGCGTGTGGAGGGTAAAAATCGTAGAGGGAGACCAAGAGATGAATACACTAAACAGATTCAGAATGATGTAGGTTGCAGTAGGTACTGGAAGATGAAGAACCTTGCACAGGATAGAGTAGCATGGAGAGCTGCATCAGACCAGTCTCTGGAGTGAAGACCACAACAACAACAACGTTTTTATATAATATTTGCTTTGTATATTGTAACTCAGAGATCATTTAATGTAAAAATAGTGAAATTAATGCAAAGTTAAAGTATTTATATTATGTTTTCTTATAAATTTACTTGTACTACATCAGAATGAACCATTTGTGTACTGTATGACCACCAGGACCAATAAAACTTTACTCCACTTTACTATAATCTACAGATTGGACGCCACAGGAGGGGGAGTGTCCGCTGCTGTTGACAAAAATATTGTTTCTATCGAGATCAGAACTGAGTCTGATTTTGAAGTTATCTGGAGATGAGTAGCAGGCCTAGGTTAAAATTGTTGGATGTTTCAGCCATCCAAGTCTGCCATAAGTTGTAAAATCATTCAAAGAAAGTCTACAGCCAGTAGAGCGGAAATACTCAGATCATGCAGTACTAGTTGCACACAACTTCAACCCACTGAGTATAGACAGGGACGTCTACAGATCGTGCTCTGGACAAGTATGTGCAGAGTAAATTGATTACGGGCAGAAAAGAGCCACCACAGATTAACAAAAAAATTGAGAAATGCTGAGAAAGTAGAGATTGTAGCACTCTTGATTCAGAAAGGAACACACTGATGTCAACAGGCAAAAGTTAGTAAAATTTGTGTCTATGAGAAGAACAATGTGTGAAGCATACAACTTACGACATCGTACCTTAGCAAAAGGTACTGCTGAGGATCCGAGCAAATTTTGGCCTTACGTAAATTCGTGAGGCAGATCGAAGACTTCTACACAGTTACTTGTGGATCAATAGAGTCTAGCGATAGAAGGTAGCAAAAGAAAAGCTTAACTTTCGTGGTTCGTGTTTAATAAATCATTTACACTGGAGGATCATACACTTCTGGCCATTAAAATTGCTACACCAAGAAGAAATGCAGATGATAAACGGGTATTCATTGAACAAATATATTATACTAGAACTGACATGTGATTACATTTTCACGCAATTTGGGTGCATAGATTCTGAGAAATCAGTACCCAGAACAACAACCTCTGGCCGTAATAACGGCCTTGATATTCCTGGGCATTGAGTCAAACAGAGCTTGGATGGCGTGTACAGGTACAGTTGCCCATGCAGCTTCAACACGATACCACAATTCATCAAGAGTAGTGACTGGCATATTGTGACGAGCCAGTAGCTCGGCCACCAATGACCAGAATTTTTCGATTGGTGAGAGATCTGGAGAATGTGCTGGCCACGGCAGCAGTCGAACATTTTCTGTATTCAGAAAGGCCTGTACGGGACCTGCAACATGCGGTCGTGCATTATCCTGCAAAAATGTAGGGTTTTGCACGGATCGAATGAAGGGTAGAGCCACGGGTCGTACACATCTGAAATGTAACGTCCACTGTTCAAAGTGCCGTCAGTGCGAACAGGAGGTGACCGAGACGTGTAACCAATGGCACCCCATACCATCACGCCGGGTCATACGCCTGTATGGCGATGAAGAATACATGCTTCCAATGAGCGTTCACCGCGATGTCGCCAAACACGGATGCGACCATCATGATGCTGTAAACAGAACCTGGATTCATCCGAAAAAATGACGTTTTGCCATTCGTGCACTCACGTTCGTCGTTGAGTACACCATTGCAGGCGCTCCTGTCTGTGATGCAGCGTCAAGGGTAACTGCAGCCATGGTATCCGAGCTGATGATCCATGCTGCTGAAAACGTCGTCGAACTGTTCGTGCAGATGGTTGTTGTCTTGCAAACGTCTCTATCTGTTGACTCAGGGATCGAGACGTGGCTGCATGATCCGTTACAGCCATGCGGATAAGAAGCCTGTCATCTCGACTGCTAATGATACGAGGCCGTTGGGATCCAGCACGGCGTTCCGTATTACCCTCCTGAACCCACCGATTCCATATTCTGCTAACAGTCACTGGATCTCGACCAACGCGAGCAGCAATGTCGCGATACGATAAACCGCAATCGCGATAGGCTACATCCCGACCTTCATCAATGTCGGAAACGTGATGGTACGCATTTCTCCTCCTTACACGAGGCATCACAACAACATTTCACCAGGCAACGCCGGTCAACTGCTGTTTGTGTATGAGAAATCGGTTGGAAACTTTCCTCATGTCAGCACGTTGTAGATGTCACCACCGTCGCCAGCCTTGTGTGAATGCTCTGAAAAGGTAATCATTTGCATATGACAGCGTCTTCTTCCCGTCGGTTAAATTTCGCGTCTGCGGCACGTCATCTTCGTGGTGTAGCAATTTTAATGGCCAAGAGTGTGCAAACATACCATCAATTCTCTGTCGCAAAGACTCTCGTATGGAGAACGCGGTAATAGGCATATGTGGCGTAGGGATATGACCGAAGAGCTGAAAACAAATAAATCGCCTGTCTGGATGGGATATCAGTTCGGTTTTACAGAATACGCTGTGGCATTGGAGAGCTTGCATGGACTGCGGATCTTCTCGCCCATCGCAAAATCCCAAAAGACCCAAAAACAAGAGCAGGTTATTACCATATATAAGGGCAAAAGAACGGACCCTCATTATTACTGACCAGTATCTTTGCCATCGATTTTTTGCAGGGTTCTTGAACGTATTTCGAGCAACGATATAATAAATTTCTTGAGACATAAAAGCTTCTCTCAAACTTTCAGCAGGGATTTACAAACCATCCCTCATGTGAAACTCAGGTTCCCCTTTCCTCACAAAACATTCTGCAAACTATGGATGAAGGGCACTGGGCAAGAGTCCATGTTTCTAAATTTCCAGAAAGCATTTGACACAATGTCCTGCTACAGATTTTTCATGAAGATATGAGAATATGGAATAGATTCCCAGATACTGAGTGGCTCGAAGATTTCTTGTGAACAGACTCTGCTGCTGTTTGCTGACGATGCTATGGTGTACAAGATGGAATCGCCATTGAGTGACTGTGTGAGGATACAAGATAGCTTAGACTGGTGTAATGAGTGGCCACTTGCGCTAAATGTGGAAAAATGTAAGTTAATGCAGATGGATAGGAAAAACAATCTCGTAACAGCTGTAGTTCGCCAACTCTTCATCAGTAAAGCTATCCATAGTACTACTGTTCCTCACTGTTGATGCACAACTAAAACGTTGGAAAACAAAACCCTGGTCATATTTAATTTGATTAGGGTAAATAAGCAGTAGATAAATAAATAGACGCAACCAAGCAGAACTGAATGCAAACATGGGGGCACCGAGTTAAAAGGGAATTAACGCTGTCGACACCAGCTACTGTGAACAAATGGAAATAAGTCACACAGCACATACCATCCACATTTGCACCGTTTTGCGCCTTTTTATTCGCAATACATGCACAAAGCTAACTGGGGCAAGAAACCAAACGAAATATAATTACTTTGTAACGAGCTGCCAGAGTCTGTGGGTCCCTTGTACCAGAAGGTATTGTTACACGACTGTTGGTCGGAAACAGTACTGTTGTATCTGAAATTATGATTGGTATATTTAACCGACACTGAGGAATGTGATATATAAAAGTACTAGTGATTGTCAGTAACTGACTAATGTCATCTACTCATCCAATCGGACTTGCATGCCTTATTAAATGACAGGACTTTGAAAGCAGATGTGGAATGATGTAGCAGCTCCTGGGTTGCCATGGGAGTGAAGGAGGCCCCAACTCTTGGAGCCGTTTCGCCAAAGGACACAGTGGAAGAGACGCAGGTCAATGGCTTGTAGGTCATCACACACCTTTTTGTAATGCCGCACTGCGATGCCCAGAGTATCATGGACAAACATGGATAGGATCTCCTGTGGCGCCGTCCGACACCTCCCCCCCTCCCCCTCGGCACGACTGCTTTACAACCTATGAGTGGAAGGAGGAGGAACACTTTTTAGCAGAGGGCACTATTGTGCGCAGAAGTAGTGTCGTCGTAACTGCCGTCTGCTTCACGTCTGCTGTGCAGCTAGCTACCTTAATTTAAGTATTAACTGTATTTTTCTTACTTGTCACTTCTTCTTCCGTGTGTATTTGCTTTTAGGAACCTTTAATTGTCGGGTGCTATTAATAGTGTTCCATAGATTTCGTGTTTGTTTTGAATACAGTCAGAGAGAGTCCCTTTAGTCAGCCATAGTGCCAGTAGAGTCAGTGTCGTCGTAACTGCCGTCTGCTTCACGTCTGCTGTGCAGCGAGCTACCATAATTTAAGTATTAACTGTATTTTTCTTACTTGTCACTTCTTCTTCCGTGTGTATTTGCTTTTAGGAACTTTTAATTGTCGGGTGCTATTAATAGTGTTCCATAGATTTCGTGTTTGTTTTGAATACAGTCAGAGAGAGTCCCTTTAGTCAGCCATAGTGCCAGTAGTGTCAGTGACGTCGTAACTGCCGTCTGCTTCACGTCTGCTGTGCAGCGAGCTACCTTAATTTAAGTATTAACTGTATTTTTCTTACTTGTCACTTCTTCTTCTGTGTGTATTTGCTTTTAGGAACCTTTAATTGTCGGGTGCTATTAATAGTGTTCCATAGATTTCGTGTTTGTTTTGAATACAGTCAGAGTCCCTTTAGTCAACCATAGTGCCAGTAGCACTAGTGTTTGTTTTCAATACAGTCCATAGACAGGTAGTGCTATTTTCATTGTTTTCTACAAGAAGTGGCTAGCAACCACAGTTTAGTGAATAAACAGCTGCCTTTAGTAAATTAGCAGTCTAGTTAAAGGTTGATTAACTCTCTTCAGTAAATTGATTCCCTAGGATGGATAGGATGTGTGACTGCTGTGTACGGACGCAGGAGGAGCTGGGCACTGTTCGCGAACAGCTGAGCGTGTTGATGGCCGCGGTCAGCCGTCTTCAGGCTGCTACCTCGGAGTGTAGCGGCAGTGGGGAGTCTGGTGCGTCGCAAGGTACACCCCAGGTGTTACATGCTTCACCCACTCTCCCTGCTGTCGAGACATCTTCGCGGGTACCGGGCGCGGTTGGGCCACCCTCTCCCCAAGGGGAGTGGCGGGTTCAGCGGCGTTCGCGGCGCACGAGGCGGAGGGTCAATGTGGAAGCTGGCCGTGTGGCATCACCCACTCTGCCTGTGAGTGGACATGTGGCTGCTCCTTCAGCAAGGTCCGAGCAGGCACACGGGGGGGAGGGGTTTATTAGTTATTGGGAGCTCCAACGTTAGGCGGGTGATGGAGCCCCTTAGGGAAATAGCGGAAAGGTCGGGGAAGAAGGCCAGTGTTTACTCTGTCTGCTTGCCGGGGGGTCTCATCCGAGATGTGGAGGAGGCCCTACCGGTGGCGATAGAGAGCACTGGGTGCATCCGACTGCAAATTGTTGCTCATGTCGGCAACAATGACTCCTGCCGTCTGGGTTCAGAGGTCATCCTCAGTTCGTACAGGCGTCTGGCGGAATTGGTGAAGGCGGAAAGCCTCGCTCGCGGGGTAGAATCAGAGCTAACTATTTGTAGTATCGTTTCCAGAACCGATCGCGGTCTTCTGGTTTGGAGCCGAGTGGAAGGCTTAAACTACAGGCTCAGACAATTCTGCGGAGATCTGGGGTGCAAATTTCTCGACCTTCGCTATCGGGTGGAGAAATGTAGGGTCCCCCTGAATAGGTCAGGCGTGCACTACACGCCGGAAGCGGCTACATGGGTAGCGGAGTACATGTGGAGTGCACATGGGGGTTTTTTAGGTTCGAGAATCCCCTCCCTAGGCCCGACAAGACGCCTCCTGAGACGCGGCAAGGTAGGAGTAGGCAAAATGCAACAGGGAATAACAATATTAATGTGCTAATAGTAAACTGCAGGAGCGTCTATAGAAAGGTCCCAGAACTGCTCTCATTAATAAACGGTCACAACGCCCATATAGTACTAGGGACAGAAAGTTGGCTGAAACCAGACGTAAACAGTAATGAAATCCTAAACTCAGATTGGAATGTATACCGCAGAGACAGGCTGGACAGTGAAGGGGGAGGCGTGTTTATAGCGATAAGAAGTGCAATAGTATCGAAGGAAATTAACGGAGATCCGAAATGTGAAATGATTTGGGTGAAGGTCACGGTTAAAGCAGGCTCAGACGTGGTAATTGGATGTCTTTATAGGCCCCCTGGTTCAGCAGCTGTTGTGGCTGAGCACCTGAAGGATAGTTTGGAAAATATTTCGAGTAGATTTCCCCACCATGTTATAGTTCTGGGTGGAGATTTTAATTTGCTGGATATAGACTGGGAACTCAAACGTTCATAACGGGTGGCAGGGACAAAGAATCCAGTGAAATTTTTTTAAGTGCCTTATCTGAAAACTACCTTGAGCAGTTAAACAGAGAACCGACTCGTGGCGATAACATATTAGACCTTCTGGTGACAAACAGACCCGAACTATTTGAAAAAGTTAACGCAGAACAGGGAATCAGCGATCATAAAGCAGTTACGGCATTGATGATTTTAGCCGTAAATAGGAATATTAAAAAGGGTAGGAAGATTTTTCTGTTTAGAAAAAGTGACAAAAAGCAGATTTCAGAGTACCTGTTGGCTCAACACAAAAGTTTTGTCTCAAGTACAGATAGTGTTGAGGATCGGTGGACGAAGTTCAAAACCGTCGTACATCATGCGTTAGATGAGTATGTGCCAAGCAAGATCGTAAGAGATGGAAAAGAGCCACCGTGGTACAACAACTGAGTTAGGAAACTGCTGCGGAACCAAAGGGAACTTCACAGCAAACATAAACATAGCCAAAGCCTTGCAGACAAACAAAAATTACGTGAAGCAAAATGTAGTGTGAGGAGGGCTATGCGAGAGGCGTTCAATGAATTCGAAAGTGAAGTTCTATGTACTGACTTGGCAGAAAATCCTAAGAAATTTTGGTCTTATGTCAAAGCGGTAGGTGGATCAAAACAAAATGTCCAGACACTCTGTGACCAAAATGGTACTGAAACAGAGGATGACAGACTAAAGGCCGAAATACTAAATGTCTTTTTCCAAAGTTGTTTCACAGAGGAAGATTGCACTGTAGTTCCTTCTCTAGATTGTTGCACAGATGACAAAATGGTAGATATCGAAATAGACGACAGAGGGATAGAGAAACAATTAAAATCGCTCAAAAGAGGAAAGGCCTCTGGACCTGATGGGATACCAGTTCAATTTTACACAGAGTACGCGAATGAACTTGCCCCCCTTCTTGCAGCGGTGTACCGTAGGTCTCTAGAAGAGCGTAGCGTTCCAAAGGATTGGAAAAAGGCACAGGTCATCCCCATTTTCAAGAAGGGACGTCGAACAGATGTGCGGAACTATAGACCTATATCTCTAACGTCGATCAGTTGTAGAATTTTGGAACACGTATTGTGTTCGAGTATAATGACTTTTCTGGAGACTAGAAATCTACTCTGTAGGAATCAGCATGGGTTTCGAAAAAGACGGTCATGTGAAACCCAGCTCGCGCTATTCGTCCATGAGACTCAGAGGGCCACAGATACGGGTTCCCAGGTAGATGCCGTGTTTCTTGACTTCCGCAAGGCGTTCGATACAGTTCCCCACAGTCGTTTAATGAACAAAGTAAGAGCATATGGACTATCAGACCAATTGTGTGATTGGATTGAGGAGTTCCTAGATAACAGGACGCAACATGTCATTCTCAATGGAGAGAAGTCTTCCAAAGTAAGAGTGATTTCAGGTGTGCCGCAGGGGAGTGTCATAGGACCGTTGCTATTCACAATATACACAAATGACCTTGTGGATGACATCGGAAGTTCACTGAGGCTTTTTGCTGATGATGCTGTGGTGTATCGAGAGGTTGTGACAATGGAAAATTGTACTGAAATGCAGGAGGATCTGCAGCGAATTGATGCATGGTGCAGGGAATGGCAATTCAATCTCAATGTAGACAAGTGTAATGTGCTGCGAATACACAGAAAGATAGATCCTTTATCATTTAGCTACAAAATAGCAGGTCAGCAACTGGAAGCAGTTAATACCATAAATTATCTGGGAGTACGCATTAGGAGTGATTTAAAATGGAATGATCATATAATGTTGATCGTCAGTAAAGCAGATGCCAGACTGAGATTCATTGGAAGAATCCTAAGGAAATGCAATCCGAAAACAAAGGAAGTAGGTTACAGTATGCTTGTTCGCCCACTGCTTGAATACTACTCAGCAGTGTGGGATCCATACCAGATAGGGTTGATAGAAGATATAGAGAAGATCCAACGAAGAGCAGCGTGCTTCGTTACAGGATCATTTATTAATCGCGAAAGCGTTACGGAGATGATAGATAAACTCCAGTGGAAGACTCTGTAGGAGAGATGCTCAGTAGCTCTGTACGGGCTTTTGTCAAAGTTTCGAGAACATACCTTCACCGAAGAGTCAAGCAGTATATTGCTCCCTCCTACGTATATCTCGCAAAGAGACCATGAGGATAAAATCAGAGAGATTAGAGCCCACACAGAGGCATACCGACAATCCTTCTTTCCACGAACAATACGAGACTGGAATAGAATGGAGAACTGATAGAGGTACTCAAGGTACTCTCCGCCACACACCGTCAGGTGGCTTGCGGAGTATGGATGTAGATGTAGATGTAGATGTAAATGTAGACAGCTGAGGTAGTCTCCGAAAAACACTGGAAATCACAGATAAACATTTTGAGAATGGGCTGGGTACCTGCAGTGTTGAGAATCAAATGTTTACACAGGCCTAAGACTCGCAGGGCTTGTCTAACATAAATAAAGAAGAGGTTGGGTGCAGAAACTCGACTGTGCCAGTGAGATTCAGGCTCATTTTTCACAAAGATAGATGAAAGAGGAGGAGGAGGAGGAGGAAGAGGAGGAGGAGGAGATTGGTATTTAACAACCCATTGACAATTAGGTCATTAGAGACAGAACACAAGCTTTGGTTATGGAAGGATGAGAGAGGAAATCAGTTATGCCTTTTCAAAGGAACTATGCCAGCGTCTGCCTGAAGCAATTAAGGAAAATCACAGTAACCTAAATCAGCATGGCTAGATGGAGATTTGAACTGTCATTCTCCTGAAAGAGAGAGAGAGTTGGAGAGGGAATGAAATGACTTCTTTCTGTAGTAAATGGTAGAATTCACATTATTGGTTAACTGAGTAGAGGATAACCCAGTCAAGAGACTGGCATGTTCTAAGGAACATTTTTATTGGTCAGCGACTGGAAAATCCAAAGCTCAGCCTATGTGAATACAGCAAGAGACAAGAAATGCAGCAATGTTAGGTTTCCTTTTAGTAAATATTTGATCAGTATTTACTTGATCATCATCTTCGATAGTCTTCAGCTTCGAAAGACTCTGCCACCAAACTTCTTCATTGACAGCTGCTGCCACCACAGCTGATGTATCAATGAACTTATAGAAATGATTGGTGCCACCAATGACTGATTCTGCAGCCACTTCATCCATCACCTAACCTAAAATTTTCTATCGGGAGATTGAGCCGCAATCACAAGATTATGCCTAGGAATACTAAAGTCATTTTGTAGCATTCCGATTACTTCAAGCTTTAGTCTGAAGACTTGGTACAGTGAATTCGCTGTTTTCGACAGGCCAGCTCACATTGCCCTCACAGCACCATCACGTCATGGCACCTTCACGTCAGGGAGCATTCACACTGTCCATCACATCAAGTCAATTAAAATCATGTGATCTCAACTCGCATCGATGTTCTCAGCCGTTTTTTCATGAGAATTGTGGTCTTTGCAAAATAATTCATAGTCTACATAAACAATAGGACAGCATACATGCATAGATACTGGAGTCCACATTTGTATGAAAATGTCACTTATCAGACTCGAATGGTTTGCAGGTTGTAGGGATAGCTTGTATGTCAGAGGAAGAAGACAGAAGTGAGAAACAACACAAAAAAGGAGTATGAGTCCAAAAAATGTCATTATGTGCTACTGTGCAGAATGGAATCTGCATTTTGTAAATATTTTAGAAAGCTGAAGCTCCAATTTCTTCGTTTCTTATACCAAATTGCACCCAGAACTACAAAAACAAACGTGGATCTTAGGAATTGCCATCACACTGTATGAAAAATTTGCTTGCCTAAGGTTAAGTTTCGTTGCCAATCCAGTGCAGATTTTTATACAATAGTCATATCTCCCTCATATCCAGAGAGCTGCTTGACACCAAATACGCTTGCCACAAACACATATACCACTTAAACAAATAACGCTAATAAATTACTTGATGTATACATCTAAAAAAAATTGTAACTGTTGCTGTTTCTGAATGTTTCAGCCCAGTTCTTAATTAAACAGTACAAATTCCTGAAAAGATACAAATAAATTCTACTTAATAATCTTTTTTATTCTGACCACAGCACTTTTTTTCTCTTCAAGTTGCAGCCATATTCCGGTCCATTTCACTATAAAACTTCAAATACGATATCTGTAGATATAAAAACTCATTTTATGAGTTTACTAGAGGGCAGGTAATTTAGGATGTTCATGTCACACAATTTGAGACTGCAGTCTCACTGCTTCAATTAACCTTTCATCATTCATTATGAAATCATAAATTTAAATGAAAGAAATAACCAAATGAAAAAATTTACTACAAATTAAAAAATAACAAATAACAAAGATTGAGAATAGCAACTGATATGAAGCATGAAAAGCGAGATGAAATGAAGTATGGATATCAGTGTATGGCTGTTTATGCAGAGGAAATGAGCTTGGAGATCATGTGATCAAAAATATATGGTGATGTCAAGGATCAAAACTTTCGTTCCAAGAAACCTTGACAGCGCCATCCTGGGCTGCGCTGTGGCAGCTAGTGTGGTCGCCCTCATTTGAAATGCATCACAGAATGTTTTGAAAGGACATGATATGACATGATGCCTAGCCATGAAGCTAGTTTACACTATCCGTCATGGCACTGTCACGTCATGGCACCATCACATCAGGATGAGTTTACACTGTCCATCGTGTCAAGTCAGTTTAAGTCATGTGATCTCAACTTGCATAGCTGTCCTCAAACGTATTTTGGCGGGAACTGTGGTCTCCACAAGGTGATTTTGAACTGTTTTTATGCACAAAATGCACTTACACAACACGGCACCATATATACATGTATGCTGGCGTCCACATTTGTACAAAAATTAAATTTATGGTATTTGAAGTGGTTTGCAGGTCCCAAGGATAGTTTGTATACTGCAGAAGGAAGACAGAATTGCGAAACAATGCAATAAAAGGTGTGGGTCAGAAAGATGCCATTACATGGTACAGAAGCGGAATTTCATGCACTTCACAAGACACTTGAGGAAGAGGCAACTGCATTTTACAAGTGTTTGAGAAAGTTGAAACTCCAATTCTTTCATTTGTTATGTCAAATTGCACCCAGAGTTACTAAAAGGAACACTGTTTCAAGCTGCTATTACACTCCATGAAAAACTGCTTTGTTTAAAATAAAATTTAGTTGCAAATTAGTTTAAGATTATGTTTTGTGCCATGCCATATCTCCCTCACTGTCTTTCCCTTAAATATTTATAGCATCCTTTCCTTTACATCTTCTATTTGGCTTTTAATAATTCAAGTGCCTTATTTGAACTGGGGTTAGCTAGTGAAACCACACAATTATTGACCACTGCTTTTTGCAAAACTTTTTCACAGACGATCCATTGAGCTGCTCAACAATAAATCAACCTGCTAAAACTATATATATAAAGAAACAACTCTAATACATTACTTGATATACACTTAATAAGTTATTTTTTGCCATTATTACAGTGTCTGGAAGTTTCAGTACATTTTTTCATCACATATTACAAATGTCTGACAACATACAAATA
Source organism: Schistocerca cancellata (assembly GCF_023864275.1). Taxonomy (NCBI): domain Eukaryota; kingdom Metazoa; phylum Arthropoda; class Insecta; order Orthoptera; family Acrididae; genus Schistocerca; species Schistocerca cancellata. Next base: position 331,312,804 of record NC_064627.1, on the reverse strand, counting down.
AATTCCAGTTAATAATCTATCTAACTACACAAAGTACTCTCGTCACTCCAGGTTTCAGTCATATTGCAATCCATTTCATAGTTAACTATTAAATATGGTTCTGGTATGTATAAAAATTCGCTTTATAAATACAACACAGAACAATTAATTTAGTACATTCATATTATACAATTCAGACAGCTGCCTTACTGCTTCAATTAATCTTTCATCATTCATTATAAAATTATAATTTTAAACAAAATAAATAATAAACGAAACAATTTACAGCAGATTAAAAAATAATGAATAAGAAGACTTAGAATAACAACTTATTTCCAGAATGAAAAGCGTGATGAAACGGGGAACAGAGAAGAGTATATGGCTGTGTATTGAGAGGAAATGAGCTTGAGGGTCACATGGTCAACAACAAATGATCATATCAGCCATCAAAACGTTCTTCTCAAGAAACTCTGATGGTGCTGTGACAGGACGTGACTGCCACTGTGGATGGCGCCATTTCAAATACATTATGAAATGTTCTGATGGGACATGACTTGATGGTCTGTGTGAACTGGACCTTAATCATTCTTGAGATTACGAAAAATTTTTGTGATTATTTTACTGTTGTATTGTTTGTGTTCCATGAGTACATATATATCGACATCGGTTTGTTGGCCATATTTAACAGCTCCACTGCTGTGGCCGTGTATACACGCCCTGCTACGTTTTTTCCGAGGTGTTGTGGACAGGCGATGCTTGGATTTTCCCACTGCACAATGGACGTCTGAATGCATCCTGAGACTTCGATCTCTCACTCCTGTGGCTGTGTGATTTCCAGTTCTTGGTGAATAAAAAGGTTTCGAGTATTTACAATACAATATGTGCCACATTCCGTGCTATATTTGCAAAAAATCTCGTTTCGATATCTAGAATCATTTTATGAGATATGACGATTTTTATGGCCACATGATTCGCGATGTTTAAAAACTTGAATGTGCGAGTCGCGCGCGACCGTCCTTCGAATATAAAACCTACTAACTCGAGAACGCAATTAAATTTTGTTCTGGTTTTTATGCAATGCATTTTTATCTCTTCAAAATCTCTAAAGTTTCCCGCAGTGTTCTACTAAATTTGATGCAGCACAGTAACTATGGCATATAACGAGGGGAAATTCAGTTCTTTATTAAGCGAAGATATTAGACTGTAAGATTTGCAAAAAATTAATTTTTAACCTAATAATTTTTAAAAGTATTTCAAAGCAGATGGCAAGTGCGAAAGGATGGAACTGGGCCCGTCGCGCCTGACCGTCCATCGGATAACAAACCCAAAAACTCCTGAACGAAATGAGATAGCGTTCTGCTCTCAATTTCAAATAAAATGTCGGTATCTGGTCTGCATTTCATTCACTGCAATTTATGAGCTAAATCAACCATATGTAAAGTTGGCGCAATGCGTTTTTACACCTGTGAGCTCTCTAAAATTTCTTGTAATTCTTTACTGAGTTTGATGCAGCGCAGTAAGCATGATGAATAACGAAAAGAAATTCAGTTCTTTATCGAGAGAAGAGTTGAGGATTACTAAGAATGGGGTACAGCCCGTCGGCTTCAAACACTGGCCCCAGAAGTTACCGCAGATGACGTATTCCACAGATTTAACAGCAAAGACAGATTTTGAAAAACAAAGGAATGCAGGACACAGAAAACAGTTAGTAGACATGTATCATATACATTCATATTTCGAACGTAATGTTATGAATATCGCTTCTTTGAGACCTAGTATCCTATTCTACAGTTCATACTAGTACTAGCGAAGGTGAAAAGACCAACGTACATAATATTTGCATCTCATACTTCAATTGACCTATATAAGTCAACTAATGCTAGCGAAGACGAAAAAATCTATGTATGAAACACTGGCATCCTGTACCTTAGTTGAACTACATGAAGGCGATAAAATGCTACATACATAAAATTTGTATCCCCTATATTGGTCAACCGAAAAATAGGATACTAATGCTTGCGAAGGCGAGAAACAGCGAGGTACAAAGATTTTTATCTCGCACCCCATACCCAAATAGGTCAACTGACGAGCAAGATACTACCTCTGTAGTTCAACTGAGGTACAGGATGCCAATGTTACATATGTCGCTTTTTCCGCCTTTGCTACTCCTAGCGTCCTATTCTATAGTTGACCTACACAGGTCAACTGTCAGTCAGTCAGTCTTTCCCCCTTGGATAGTATTAGTGTCGACTGAAATATATCATAGTTAATACTAGTGCTAACGAAGGCGAAAAAAGTCGACAACTCTAAAATTTACATTCCATACTGCAGTTGACAAACCCTGCTTCAAGTATTCCATATTCATAGAAATGGCTAAATCCATACCTTCAGACGAAAATGAAAAAAGTAAAAATTGTCCTGAATGAAAAGCTATTCTTTCAAAATATCTAAAACTCACTAAGAATGGAAATAAGTACCAACTGAATTGGAACGAACAAATGATTTCAATTAGTGCAAGTTACAAAAATTGTGCACAATGTCTAGCCCTGTCTTTTAGAAACACATTTATTTTTTTCAGTTTACAATGATGACACCTCGACACACGAGATAACGGCTTTATTATCTATGGCTCGAAAATAAAGACATTAATATTTATGAGTAAAATATGACGTCTAGAATGAAATTTTTACTCTACTGTGGAGTGTGCACTGATATGAAAGTTCCTGTGCCGGACCAAGACTCAAACTCGGGAGAGAACTTACCCGCGAAAGGCAAAGGTCCCGAGCTCGAGTCTCGGTCCAGCATACAGTTTTAATCTCCCAGGAAGTTTCAAAATATGACGTCATTGGACAGAGCCGACAGTTGGTATTCTATTCTTCAGTTGACCTGTAAGATGCGCAAAAATCCAATTTTTTCAAATAATGGTCTTCAAAAAATTGGTTGAGAAGTACTTCATATCGGCCGTAAAGCCGTCTCTCAGCAGAGACACCAGCATTTGACTTTCAGTACAGCCATTTCAAAAGCCGCTTCGGCACAGAATACAAAGAGCATATCTATAGCAGCGAATACTCGAAAGATACGATTCGATGAATTCTTTGAAAAGGCGATGACCGATTGTTTTCGTTATCTGATCTTCTATCCCCTCGGTAGCGATCTCGACGTCTACAGGATTATGTATCCTAAGATTTCTCCTTTCGATATGCATGTATGATATGAATGCTTCCAGCACTCTTTGAACAACAGTTTTAATAAGATATATATTAAAGGGTACGCAGGTTAAAAATATTGTTACAGTAACATACAAAGATAGTAAAAGGTAATTCGTATTCACTTCGAAAATTTTCAAAAAAACAATGTTAAATTTCTGTTCAAATAACAGTACGAAACCTGCGAGGAATTGAAGACGATCTCTTTCCGAGAAGTGTAACAAAATTTCCATAATTCAGATTTTTACATACTAAGCTAAATTATTCGCAGCTTTAATTGTTACGAGTGGCACGACAATGCACTAACCTTTTTGCAGCTTCCAATCGCCTTTGAATGCGCTGGCGGCGCGCGAGTTTCCGTTCGTTTGGATCATCTGATGTAACTTTCAATTCCTCTGATTCTTGTAATGAAATTCCTTCCATTTCTATTTCTAGAAACTTGTTTCCGCTGCCGTGCACCCGCTGATTTTTGTTACTTTGTTACTAGTTGCTAATAGCAACGTTGTTTCTGTACATCTTTGCGAAGAGATGTGTGGTACATCTTTCGCAGATGTTTTAGAATTGCTTTGAATGAAAACTCAACACTGAAAGGAAGTTCTTTCTCAAACGTGGAAAATGGCGGGGGTAAGTTGGTTTGGTCATGGTGGTTTATATCCGAACACATCGTAGTTTAAACTCAAAAAGTCTGCGTACTTCTAGCTGACTTGGAAATGTTAAATGGTTATAAGTCTGAGTTTATTTAGTGGAAAGTGTATTGATGAGACATTACTTTTTCACGTGTTACTGTTGTTGCAATGTGTACATACATTATTTAACCATGGTATAGTGAAATTCTATTGAATATACTATGTTCATCAATTTAGGAAAAGGGTAAAGCAGCTGGTAAGACACCAGCGAAAGCGTCGTCCGAAGTATCGAGGAAAGAACCAAAAGACAAGACCAAGAATCCGATGCGCGAAGTTCGCATCAGGAAATTGTGTCTAAACATTTGCGTCGGTGAATCTGGTGACAGATTAACAAGAGCAGCGAAGGTGAATAACAACTTAATAATCAAAGATTGTTCTCCGTAATATCATTTACTGGCGTAGTTGTAAGAAACATGTGACCCGTTGTTGAGGCAGTGATTTTGCCCAGTACCGGGAAATTAATTTGCAGTGAAACTGTTATTTGTGTATTCAAGGAAGATTAATAGACGGTGATATCTTGAGTTTTATTGCGGTGCCAAAGTTTTTGTTAGTCTTGGATATAGATAAGTTTTCTAAGTCTAAATTTGCTCAATTGGTTGAGTAATTGTACCATCATTTTCTTTGCAAAAGCCTAATCGTGTTAGCGTCATGTTACTTTTAAAACCTAATTTGTTTCTCTGCCGTGGGTTTTCTTTAGTACATCAGTCACATTTACCACCTTCATTTACAAATTGTTTTTGTCATCAGGTGTTGGAACAGCTGACAGGCCAACAACCTGTGTTTTCTAAGGCGAGGTACACTGTAAGGTCGTTTGGTATTAGACGTAATGAGAAGATTGCTGTACATTGTACAGTGAGAGGTGCCAAGGCAGAAGAAATCCTAGAACGAGGGTTGAAGGTAGGTTTTTTTTTTTTGTATTAAGGTTGGTGTAATGGCAGAACAGTTCTTTTCTGTGAATCACTTAATCAGTAGAACAAGTGATAAATATATTATCTGTAATATATTGATAGTTGAATTTGCTGCCTGTTAAAGTGCACAGTGCCATTTCTGTATGAAAAGATACACATTGCAGAAGGTATGGTAATATTACATGGCTTGTGAAATTTGGTTATATGTTAAATTACTGCAATCAAATACATCAATTCTAGGATTAAGATTACTGGTATTTCATGGGTTCTGATTACTACTTTGTCACATGAAATGTATTGATGCACATGACAGCAAGGTCTTCAGTGCCTGTGTTTGTTGGACCATATAGCTTCATGAACAATGTTCAGGTACTTAATGTTTTGAAATTCTTGCCTTGACTTCTGAATATACCATGTGATTTAAATGAAGTATTTGCATATTTTGGTGTAGGTCAATTAAGGTAATTTAAAAATGGATAGCCGGCTGTCGGTACTTCTGTGCTCGTAAGTGCTGATTTTATACACCAGTCATTAGAGAATGTTTGGTAGGAATGAAGTGATTTTGTGTTATAGTAAAGAAATTCGTAGTAAATTGTGGTGGGTAGTGTCATGTTATTTTGATGACCTCTTAAAGAGTTTCATGAACTTTCATTCTTTGGAGGAATTATGGTGTGGTGGCTGACAGCTTTAATGGAAATCAAATGGTCTTGATACAGTTTTCTCATTGCAGCCATAATTAACAGGCTGCAGTATGCACAGCACCTTTACATACTTGCAAACAAATGTAGAAATAGCACAAGAAGTAAAAGTTGTGTATTGGACTCTCCCGTTTTAAGTCAATTTATCACAATTAGTTATTTAACATTTGTTGGCCTTGTCAACTCTCAGTTAAACTGTCATCTTCCAGCTTATACTAGGCATTAAGTTATGCTACAAATCAATGTAACACCACAACCAAGATTTCAGATTCAGCCACACACAAATTACAGGTCACACGTCATTGAATTTGAAATTGTTTAAATTTGTTGGTACGTTTCACAAAGACAGTCTTGACTGTTGAGAGTTAAGGTCGGTAGTGTCTTCAAGAAGTGAATATTGGGATACAGTCATACGCCTTCTAATAAAATAGCCATGCCTGTTAGCCATCTGTCTGCAGTCTGTACCCTGCAAGCTATTGGTGTGTGGCAGTAGCTCGTGTACCAGTGGCACTCCTCACCCCCACCCCTATTTTTCTAGTAAAGTCACAAATGGCTTGGGGGAAGAAAAATTGCTGGTAAGCCTTCGTGTGGTCTTGAATCTGACTTTTTTCCCTTCATGATATTTTCATGAAGGACGAAGCAATATATTGGACTGTTCCAATGATGGAGCAAAGGAAGGTGGTGATGCCTGAGAATTTGTGTGTTGGATTGGGATGGTGGCAGTGGTAGTGATGGCAGCAGGGCAGAGGCTGTTTCCACTTATTTGAGTCAGAACCTGATGTGTGAGAGGAAGACCTTAATGAGGACAGTTGTAAAAGTAGTCATTGAAATTGAGCCACTGGGTGGTCATCTCTGCCCCCTGACAATATATGTGGGTGGAAAGGAAGTTAAGTCATGTCCATGCAAAAATTACAGGAAGGAATGACTTTCATTGTTGGTCTTGCCTCAGATAGTTCGATACACCTGTTACAGTACTATAGCAGGGTATGTGGGGTGAGTGTGGAAGACATCCTGCACCTGAGTCTTTTATGTGGGAAGGGGTTTGGACTAAGGATGGACTGGGATAATTCTTTGACTGTGTGGAAAGTGGAATTCCACGTTGGGGAAGTAGGAAGGATTGTGGATAGGTGTAGGATGATAGTTTTTCCAGGCACAGTGCAAGTAGTCTAAACCCATTGTGCCGTAACTCTTCTTAGTATGAACAGTTAGTAATCGCAGATATATTCCTCATTATATGTTATATTAGATGGAATTTAATGAAACCTATACGATCAATAGTTTGGTCCATGGATTATTAACTGTACATGTCAGAATGATAGGTTACTTGAAGGGGAGTGTTTGTGGCTCCATAACAGAAGTATCATTGTAACAAGAGTTGACAATTACTTATAAATATAAGAAGTTAAGGAAATTTTGAATGTGTGTATGCTGTGTTAACATTTGATGTCCAATCAGTGCATTCACTTGGTCCAACTAGGCACTGTTGTCTTATTTGGTAAATGTTGAATGCTAAAGCAATTTGTGACTTCCAAATTAGTGCTTGGCTTTATAGCATAAATATTTCACATCACATACATATTTTTTATGAAATTATAAGAAGCAGCATCCTTTTAAAACTCTGGATATTCTTAATACATTGGATGCAAATCAGGCTTAACTAACAAGGCTGGCACTGTTATTTGCAATCATTCTTCTTTGGTGATTATTATGTAGATGTGAACAATTGTTTTACAGCTGTGTTGTTTTGTTTTTAACCAAACATATTTCGCTTCTGTGTAGTGAAATGTGTGATGTACTATTACTTGGAAACCTGTACGGAGTGCATGTAGTATCTGTAGAACAACCAATGAATGATGAAAAGAACAGAAAAATGCAAACCAGTTAAGATGCCTCCTCGGTGTAGGTGGAACACATTTCATTGGAAATCATATAGTTATTTTCAGTTGCTTAACATGGAATTGTTTTTATCAGTGAGATAAAAGGATCTGTTGTGCAGTAGGCAGAGCATGTCATCAGGCTTTACTGCACATGCACAGCAGTGGACACTTTTCAAACAGCTTGGGCTTTTCACACAGCTTGAACACATGTCCTGTCTTTCATTGCTGGGTCACCTGTGGTGCTAGTTGTCAACACCATTTGAATTTTACACCATATAAGATTCCATTATTCCAAAACTAAAGCATTATGCTGTTGTCATTACAATTTGAGTTATAAGAAAATGCCCTGTTTATGATTATGCCTTGAAGCTGTGTCAAAAGGACTTTTTTGTGTAGTAAAACTCGTGAAATGGCAGTGTTGGTGTAAAACAGTGTTACTTACATGCTCTTTCCAGTTCTGCATCTAGCTACTGCTGTTTTAGTCTTGTATCTCATGAATCCTACATTTGCACTAACAGGGTGTACACGCTCTGGGAAATCCAGGAAAACCCCGAAAATTTTCCATTGTTTTAGTCTTCAAATTTTTGTAATTTTGACTGGTAAGGATTGATAAACAGCAAAATGTGACAAATGCTGTAAGACGAAGACTGTGGAATATTTCATAATAATAAACTGTCGACAAGTGTGACATCCAAACTGCTTACATTGAGTTCCTGTGAGCAGTTGCTCATGCGCGTGCGCAGTTGAATTGTGTGTGGTAGTTCCCTATCCTGTTTCCGGCTACTTGAAGTGTAGCTAGCAGTAACAAGCAGCCAGGTGTCAGCCAGAAAAATTTTCTGGTGTGCCTCCAAGCTGCCAGATTCACACTTGCGCATAGCAGTCTGGGTTGTAGTGGGGAGGTTGTTAATCTCCATGGAAGTAGTGTTTACATTTAGTGGTTTTGCTGTTTCCTCTTTGTTTACACTTCACACGCCAAATGAAAACTAACGCATTTCTGTCTGGTTGGGAGCTATTAAGTGAATTAATACATTCACGTAATTCCCGAAGGCTAACATGTTGTCAGTTTGTTTTCTAGTTTTATTTTATTTCCACATTTTTGGCAGTCGCCTTGCAGAACAATTTTTGTCCATTTGCTAAATAACTGTGGCTTTTATTAATCTTTTTCCCAGGGGCCATCAGTTTATTGGAAACAAGTGTTTTATTCCACACTAATGGTTAATTTCAGCTGTTCACTGAATTTCAAGCTTGTGCATAACTGTGCTCTTTAAGACGAATTATGGATTTTCATATGGTTTATGAAAACATCCTATTTCTTTTATAACATCATGTTCGATCTCTTAATACTATATATGTATCAATATATGAGCCTTCATCACTATAGCTGCCCATGCGCAGTAATGCCTGTTCTTTGGTGCTCTCTGGTAACTGCTGAAACAAAGCTATTTTTAACAGGTTGCCAGAAAATACTGTGAATGGTGCTTTGTTATGTGTGCGAATGTACAATGAATTTCTAAAATAAGAGCATTTCATTCTCATTTAAAACTTAACACATTGAGGACTAACCACATGGAAGAATTTCGAGCCCTCAAGCCCAGACATTGTCATTATTTAAAATTTTGCTGGCACATTTGTGTGAGGTATCTTAAAGTGTAACACGCCCAAAAAAAGAGCAATACTAAATGTGAATGCTTAACTTGTCTGGAGTTGCACAGTGTACATTAATTTAAACCATTAACTTCTCCTATTTGTGTGGATACACTATTAATGGTGATGGGGCAATTGGCTGACAGCGTCATGTGTGCTGTACTCTGGATATCTGCTGTCATTGGCTGGCGAGATCACACATGAGCTACAATTAGCTTACAAAAATGCATTTCAATCAAGATTTCGATGCTTCAGTAACTAACGATTTTGATGCTTTGGTAACTAACATGGTGTTCTGAATCTATAATTTTGTAGTTCAAAGTAATACAAATACAAAAAAATGCAGCGTATTGTAATTTGAAAATATCCAGCATAAATGTTGCTGAGCATCGCAGGTCTTTCCAAAACTTTTTGCAAAGTTTTTTCGCTCTCTGAAGTTTGATGCTGGTGTATAAAACATTTACCATTAAAAGGATTGATATTTTTACAGCTCCAAGGGGAAGTATACTATCACTTGTATGGAAAAAGTGTTTTTTTTTTTTTTTTTTTTTCACCTTAGAAGTAGTATATTTTCTTGTGTGGGAAAAGTGCATTTTTAACTGGGAAATCCAGTAATTTTTTTCTTGTTTGTGCATGCACCCTGACTGAGATGCAGCCAGAAAGTGGGAAGTTATGCACAACCAGATTTACACACACACACACACACACACACACACACACACACACACACACACACACACACACATCTTGTTCTTCGTGTGCAGTTGCTTCCAACAAACTGATGTCATTATGTAAACACTGTGATGGTGTGAAATAGGTAATACTGGAAAAGAGAGCTTCTACATGTATCTGTTGGTTTTGCACTGGTCATTGTTCTTTCCTGAGTCAGGAGAGTATCTCAGCTGGATGGGGATTGCAACTAAAACATGTATTATGCTATTAAACCAGACATGTACAGAGTAAAGTCTCTGGTCGCATGCTGTTATGCACTCTTCATTCTTGATATTCCAGGGGGAAGGTCTCTCACATTACAAAGAGATTGTCCATGTCACTTGCGTTTAATATATTGGCTCGATAACACCCTCCCCCCGCACATCTATAGGTGATCAAAAATAGAGTATTTATCATGTAAGGGTAAGGAAATGCTTGATTTTGTAGAAATTGGGAAAGTAAACTTTTAAGACTACTGTTCATGTACCAATAAGGTTCAACAAAAATACTGGTGGCACAGTGACTAAGCATTTGGGTGGAAGCAAAGAACCTGTTATTCTCTCAAATGCATTCTGCAGTTTTTTCCATTTGTAATCTTTCTGTATTAGAATAGGTAGGATTAAGAGGGTTAAAGTAAGTCAGTCAGGAATAACAGCAAGGTAGGTGAAATTTCTCCAATAGCTTGGATTAGAAGGAATTCAGATTTTCAGCGTCGTATGTAAAGAACTCAGAATAAAGCTGCTGTGGAATTGTGGATTCCCAGGCGGCTGACCACGTGATGTGTGTTTACAGTGAGGCACAGGACCCAATGAATATAACAACAGTTACGCTTCCTTGTTGTCAGATGATCATATTGTAGCTTGGGACTTCGAGGTGCAAGGAGTTACTGGCAGTAATTGTACTTTAGTCAGTTGAAAGGATTTTTTTCTCCTTCATCAGTCTGTCATGACCCGAGAGTGTATTTGTAGTGAATTTTTATCGTATATTTGCAGAAGTCTCAGGTTGTCCAATCTTCGGTTATCCGAACCTTTCACCGTGCCGGCCGTGCGCCAGCCGACGACATGTTGCACTTTGTTTATTGTAAAAATTTGTGGTGATGGCTGTAAAATGGGCTTTAAAAAGAATAGACAATGGTGAAACTTTATTAAAAGTGGCGCAAGATTATAATGTCGGGAAAACAACAGTTGGGGACTGGAAAAGGAACTGCAATGAAATTGAAGTGGTGTTCTCAGTGAGCAACCTCGGCTGTTTTGGAAGATCGGAAAACCATGAAAAAAATTTGATTATGAAAAAGTGAAGCTTTGTTCCTATGGTTTACTCAACATAAAGATAAAGGTCTACCCATGTTGGGACCTATTTTGCAGGATAAAGCCTTAGTTTCATAACGACCTAAACAAAGGTGAACTCGATTTCACAGCTAGTGTAGGCTGGCTCGATAGATGGAAGAAAAGATATGGAATTCGGTAGGCCTAACTTAATGTCTGTGGTGGAAAGCTTTCATCAAATTTTGAAGCTGTTAAATTGTTTAGGAGTAAACTTCACAAGGTATTGGTCAGGGAAAACTTAACAGGTGGTCAAATTTTTAACTGCGACGAGACTGGTCTCAATTACAAAGTGTTACTGGAAAAAAAACATTAGCGTCAAGGGGTGAAAAGGTAGCACCAGGCCACAAACGAAGCAAAGAAAGTGACAATTCTTGCATGCAGTAATGCCACAGCAAATTTGAAAATGAAACTTATGATCAGAAAGCCAAAAAAAACCAGAGCATTTAAAAAGTATCTAAAAAAGCTTTACCAGTGGAAATATTACAACCAAAAACATGCTTGGATGAGCTCAGACATTTTTAAAGAATCGTTTAACGAGTTTGTGCCACAAACTGAAAAGTTTTTGAAAGCCAACAACTTGCCCCGCAAACCACTGTTGCTTCTAGACAATGCCACATGTCATCCTAATGAAGATGAACTTAAGATTAAGATATAAAGGCCATGTTTTTGCCTCCAAATGTCACATCCTTATGTCAGCCTATGGACCAAGGGACCTTATGAAAGATGTGGTCCAATCTTGGGAGAGTGTTGGAGCAAATACAATTGCAAAATCCTGGAGAATTTTGCTACAGGAAAATAAAGAAAATTCTCCAGATGATGAAAATCTACAGCATCAGACGAACCAGAAAATACTGCTCTGCTTTGTTACAAAAAGTTCCGGGATGTGCTGATGCCACAGAAGATTCTATAAATGAATGGATTGTCAAAGATGAAGAATTTGAAGTGACAGATGAAGAAATAGTCAACATGGTAAATGAAAAAGACGAAGCGGATGTAGTGGAGGAAAGTGCGCCCAAGATTTCTCACAACAGAGGACACAGGGCCTTAGAAACTGCTTTAATATACGTAGAGCAACTGGAGCAAACATTGTCTACTGAAGTTTTATTTCTTAAGGGACTACATGATTTAGTGGCAAAAAAATGGCAAACGCCAGGAAACAGAAGACAATTACGAACTTCTTCACACAGTAAATATCTATTCAGTCTAATTTGATTTGTATTGTATTAAATGTTTAACTCATTTGGCCTACCTTAGTTTAATATTTGTGTTTTTTGTATTATTTTCCATGTTATCTGACCTTGCCGCAGCCGGTTTAGGTCGGATAACCGAGACACTACTGTACCTACTTATTATCCCTTATTTACTGACTTGTCATATTAACCCTCCTGTTCCTACAAATTTCACTACAGAAAGAACACAAATGGAAAAATAACCGCAAAATGCATCAGAGAATTGAACAGATTCTCTGCTCTACAACCATGTGCCTTGGCTGCTATGCCACTCATTGAATGGAATTGTATCTTGGAGTACATGAGCAACAGTTATAAATATTCTGGAGTTACTCTTATTTTAGCAGATTGCCCATTATGAACTTACGGGTTGTTTCCTCAAACAGTTAGGTATTTGATCAAAATACCTTGTCTTACATTTTAGTATGCCCAAGTGACCTGCTAATTGAGCTGAATGTCTTGATTCATCCTCTTGTTACATGTTAAGGTTTAGGCAAGTGCTTTTACATAGTTTAAAGGTTAATGTGGTGCCTCATTACATTTTCAGCACTCCTTTATAATGCCAGTCAGTTATCCAGAGCTGTAGTACCAAAATAACTCTAAGAATGTATTTTCTAAAGTTTCTGTTCTTCTATTAGTACATATTAATGCAACAAAGTGAGGTGTAAAAGTGTATAAAAAGTTTGTAAAAAATACGTACCTACCAAGTAAAATGAATTACAAGGAACACAGCATGTATGCTGCTGATCTTCAATTTAGTGAAGAATGGCATTCTGTAAGTTCAGGTTGTCAACAACACAAAATAAGAAGTAATTTGCAACCTAGAGAAGGTATGAGATTTGTAAGAGAGACCATTGATTCTGCTTAAGCTGTCAGTATATTTGAAACAATATCTATTCACTCTGCTGATCAAATTTGCCAGCTTAGTCACCTTTAAATGATCATTTGTATATGTCCGTAAGTGTAGCATTAACAGATTTCAACTTTGCCATCAAGGAATACTTAGAGCATCGTATTTTTGTAAACCACACTAAAACACAACATTTGGCTTGAGGAGGTGCAGATTCAAATGTCCATATTCACAATGAAATACCTGGTATTTACCTTCAGTGTGCTTGTCGGATGGTGATTTTCTTGGTGTAAGAACATAATGTGAATGTATTTAAATTCACTTGATAGCTCAGTCACAGATGTTTTGCTTTTATTTGACATGTGAGCTGTGCATGAAGTAAAAACAGGAAATGGGATGACTACCACTACACCGACAGCCATGTGCATGCACACATCATGCAGCTGAGGAGTGCCAGAAAAATTTCTGCGCTGCTTCTGGTAATTTTTTGCAGCTACACTCACTGCAAGAACAATTTACGGGCACACTCCAGTTGACCATAATGGAGAGAAACCTCTGTACAAATCCTACTTCTGCTCTAGGCATGGGTTTGAGTTTGGGAAGTACTGCATGAATAAACCTAAACATAAAAGCTGACAGTGTAGGGCAAGACAGTTCACTTTTTATTATAAGCACTGTGGTGTTTTGTTATGTGAGCAAGAGAAAGCTTATTAAAAAGTGCTGGAGGTTTTTATTTAATTTCGTATTTCAGCTTGTAATATTGCTAGTATTTTAGAGCTTTCTGGTGATATATTTAGTAATTTTCATAGCTGTTAAATCTAATTCAACAATTTTCACACACCACTTTTTCAGGTTCGAGAATATGAATTACGAAAAGACAACTTCTCTGACACTGGTAACTTTGGTTTTGGAATTCAAGAACACATTGACTTGGGAATAAAATATGATCCCAGTATTGGGATTTATGGTTTGGACTTCTATGTTGTGCTTGGACGACCAGGTTAGTAAAATGTACTTTTGTTCTGCTCATTCATTCTTGACTCCTTTAGGAACTTGTTTTCCACTGCATTTACAGTGCAAGTTTGTTAATCACAGATGGATTACCCATAGTTATATTTATTTAGATTGAGATACAGTCCACTTATTGTAACATTCTTCCACACTAGTGTGGTTGCAGGCAGCAGTTAAGTAGCCATGCCTTTAAATTGTGGTGCAAATAGAAACAATGTATCCTGCGGTCTGATAGTAAATGTTTGTTGGCATCAAGGAAGGACCAGTCATGGTCATTCCTCCTCTTGTGGAAGTATGAACTGACAAAAGTGTTGATACAATTGATAAATAGTCTTTGTAGAAGTAACAAGACAATGTTCCTGCCTAAAGGGGACAAATTTGGTAGCTGGGTTTTGGAGTATGGTCTACCGCACCCTTGTCTTCCCTTTCTCTGTAATTGCAAATGAAATGGAGTCTTATGCAGGATGTAAAAAAAAAAGCTACCTTATGCACAGTCTCAGAAGGGAAGTCTTGAGAGCCTCATGGGATGAAACATGAAAGCCATGTGGTGTTTTCATTCTGAATAGCAAGGAGGATGTGTAAGATATAGAGAATCCTGTGATCAAAAAGTTTCTCATGGAAAAGATGATATGGAAGAACTAATTGATTTGGATGATACGAAGATGGTTGTTTCACACTTTATGGGAACTCTGAGGTTGTGGTATCATAATGCAGCTGAAGGTGGCAGATGTGTTGCATGACAAAATATTTCACATGGATGTGACTGTTGAACTGGCACAATTCAGTGAACATTCTTGATTCAGGTATGAAAGGCCCATTTGGATGGATATGTCATACTGTAACAAATTGGACAACTTTCTTTAGAAAAAATGAAGATCATTGACGAGAAATTACTGACTCAGAATTATGCCTAAAAGCACATTTCAAATACAACAGGCATTAGCAGCTTGAAAACTGAGTATGACACTGGACAGTCCATGATGGTATACTAATATGGAAAGAATAAGGGTAAGCACTTGCCATACAGTTGAGAGGGCAGTGGAAGCAGTTTTTGAGCATATTCCTTTGTAATCATTAACAAAGTGAACTGTGTACCTGGTGGTTGTGGAAACTAATGTGGTTGTGTGGCTAGGTAAGGTACATTCCACCACAGCATTGCATATTGTTATGGAAGAGACTTCAGAAATGCCTTCTGGGAATTTGTTTTAAAGCATGCCAAAATCTTTAGCTTTTGTATGAGACAGCTATTTACAAAAGCAAGACTGCAAGTTTTTTAAATGAATCAGGATTAGTGGTCTCTCAGTAGTAGCTGGAAACACTATAGGAAATATATTGTGGATAACAGCAGGTACATGCTCCAGTCTGATGTGAACAAAATCCTTAGGAAGTACAAATATCGTATAAACACTTATTCATTTTAACACTGTTCTGAGAGAGTTAATTTAGTGTATTGAGTAGTGGCCTGATGTTAAAATGCTGAAATGAATGTAATGAATTACATTGCCCAATGAAAAAAAGTTTGATAATAGTTCTATCACTGTAGATTTGAATTACAATGTTTGAATTTTGCCGAGTAAATTGTTAAATGAAGCTCTCAATAGGATGATTCCAGGGGAAATAATAATGCAAGGAAAAGTTATGAAGGCTGTTATACTTTTTAGTTATTCAGATGTAATAGTTTGAGTATTGGAACACCCATTTAGTATTGACAGGAGGCAATAACAATTAAGAGTTGGTATTCTAATGTAGTCAAGCACTTTTGGTTATATTTTTGAAGATACTGTTTATACTAAATTTTACTGTGGTGTCACTCTTCTGCCTTCACTCATTTCCAAATAGTATATTGTAAACCATATTATTTTTAAATAGGGAAATTAAGTTTTGCACACTATGTTCATGCATGGCCATCAAATTGTGGCTTTGTTTAGTAATGTGTGCTAAAGTAACTACTTCCTGTTGCAACACATCACTACGGCTTACTAGTGATGTTACTTTGAGAAGTTACAGTTCATTTTGAAGGATGCGGTGTCTTCTTGCATTGTCTCTTTCATATACTAATTTTTTTTACAGGGTTCAATGTAGCACACAGGAGAAGGAAAACTGGTGTGGTTGGTTTCCAGCACAGACTTACAAAAGAAGATGCAATGAAGTGGTTCCAGCAAAAGGTAATTTCTGTTAGAATGTACTTTATTCAACCATTGCATACCTGGAGTGAAGAAAGAAAACTAGTTGTACTGATGGAAGAAAACGGTTGCAAATCATTGATAATGAAAGAATTCACCAGTCTGAGTTAAAGGGAGATGCATTGAGTGTTGAACTGAAATTAAAGTTGATTTATTGTGGAAGAATGTAATGTGGTTATGAACATCTGTTGTCTATGATAGTCTCATTTTTTTTCAACTTGTCATTTCCTGGCCCATAGTATCTCTTCAGTGTCACAACAGTCCAGTGCTTGCCTCCTTTTCTTTCTTGCTTCTTTTGTCATTTGTTGAGCAGCTAACTCTGCTTCACGTACACTAAGCTCATCCATTTCTCATGGTCCTTTAGCTGTGTTCTGTCCAAATCTTACCCCTAACATCTCCAGAATTTTGTCTTTCATAGTTCGCACAATTAAGTTATTACAGCATCAGACAGTGCTAATTCTAGAGTCAGAAGGCCAACAAACACATATTTAGGCACACTTTAGTAGCTCAGGATTTGCCAAATTTCTGTACATACATTTGATTGCCTCCATTACTGGTAAAGGAAGAGAATGTTTGTGTGTGAATTCATGCAGGGTGACAGAAAATTGGTTGATATTCGATGAAAGAAAGTGCTCTACACAGCTCTTTTCATCTTCTCTAAATTGTCAGTTATCTCTAATGGCCTTCCTGTAATATTCCTGCAATTCATCAATTACTTTGTCTATTAGTCTTCCAGCACATTTAGTTGTCTCGACATCTGACAGTTTTGTGTATCTAGTATCAGAAACAAAGAACTGATTTGTTTATTCATAATGCCAACTTTTGAGACATAAAAGTAGACTGTAGTTCCGAAGATATGACTGCTTAACTGAAATTTGAGTCACATGTTCCACATTCAAAATATTGTTTGAAGGTCTCACAATTGTTTGATTTTAATGTATTATACACCAAAATGTTCAGGAAAGTCCAAAGTACATTATGGAGTAGAAAACAGATTTCAACGAATTTCACATACAGTATCCCCTTAAGGAGGATTGTTTTGACATTAGTGACTCTCCACATTCAGGAAGACTTTCAGGGTCTGATGAAGATAGTTTGAATGCATTACTCCACAATGATAGACATCAGTATACCTGAGAAGTGGCAAGTGTGATGAATTGTGATCGTTTCACCATTGTGTGATACTCGCAGGCAACAGGGAACGTTTAAAAATCGAATTTATTGGTACTGCATGCTCTAAGACAAAATCTCAAAAATCTGTGGGTTTATGTAGGTGCATATCTTCTTGCTCATCATTAGTTGGCTCGTGAATGAGTCTTACAGATACAATCAAAGAGCAATGACCAGGCAGACTGTGCTACTCCACAATAATGTCCCGCTTTCCGCTTCACTGATCAAAAGCACTAAATAGGCCCTCAGATTTTCACCTTTCCTGCTCTGTCGAACTACCTTCAAGGATCTTTGCTGGATGAAAATGTGCTCAGAACATGCCTCAGAGTTCACCGCAGAACCATGTGATTTCGACAGTTGCGGAACAGACAGGTTACCCTATTGTTGGCAGACTGTTGGAAATAGCGAAGGGGAGTATATCTGTATTCAAATCTTCCTCATACCCTTTTCTTTTTCCACAAATTTATGAACTGCCAGTCTGTTCATTGACGTTTTTGTTTGCTGTATTCAGATTTGTGTCCCTTGTGATATGATGTCTAATGCAAAACCGAGGTGTAAGGAAGGGACCTACAGACATGTACCTCCTATGTGTTATACACAAGTAGCAGATGTAATGACTCTTGCATTCCTTTTTGGAAATTTGACTCTTGAATTCCTTTGTTGTAATGTAGTTCACGCCCATTTGCAAGAGGTCTGTGCAGCATCTCACTTGCTCTCGCTCATCACATTTACTTGGGACAGTAATATATTCTCCCCAAAGACTCATATTCTGTAACCAACGTAGTCTATGACAGTTGCCGAGACTGCAGAACAGGCATGTCAACGACCAGGTGGACGGTTCATAATTTTGTGAAAAGTGTATGTGTTTGTGTTTTTGACGAAGCTTTATTTGTGACGGTCTTTTTGTTGTGCCTATTTGTGACTCTTGCATCTCTTCTTTGTTACATTCTATCCTGGGTTTTCCATTGTTTAGTATAGGATAGAATATTTGCATCTTTGAATTTAGAAAGAAGTCACTGGATACCTTCAGTGACATTTTAAAAAGAGCCTAAGATATGTAGTTGTTGATGGAATTCGATATTAAATCTCTTCCATCATTGATCCATATTATATTTCATTGAGATTTTAAGGTTTGAAATTCCAGTGCCTGAATTTGCTATCAGTGAAGGAAAAAGTATGGCTATTTGATTTAATAGAATACCTTGCGTGCTCTCATTTTTTTTCCAACTAGTTCATTAATACATTCTAAGTTGAACATAATTATTGTCAAGTATGGTGGCTAAATATGAATGTATTTGCTCAGGAATCTTGCACGGGCTTATCTTGGGTCACGTTAATTGCAATAACTTTTTGTAATGCTTATCTTATTTTTCTAGTACACTAAAATTACTAATGAAAGTTTTCTTTTGTTTTACAGTATGACGGTATTATTCTTGCTGGGAAGAAGAATTAAGAAGTTTGAAATTTGTATGACCCAATTAAAATAAAGTATTTAAAATAAAAATTATTTTTCCGTTATGGATATCCTTATCTTCTTGAAAGTAGTTCAGTGAACACTGTAATAAGCTTAATGTAAGAAAGCAGCTCTGCATATAGAAGAGTTGTAGGGAAGTGTGGAAGGGAAGTAGTTTACTTCTATGATAAGGTCTACACTTTACCATGTTGCCAAGTCTTACGAACTTTTGCCACAGGCAGCAGGTTAAATATTCTGGCCATTTTGCTGTCTGAAGGCAAGTATGTATTGTAGTCTAGTGTTGTTTGTAGCAGTGTGTCCCAAGTATATCATAGGTTGCTTGGGATCTGGAAAATTAGGCCATCTTCGGACTTGTATACTAAAATTGTTGTTGGGAGTGATGTAATTAAATTGGTCAGTTTCTATGATTACAGGTTGGTATTGGAATGCAGTGAGTAGATGTTTGAAATCATTCCACCTGCCTTTTAATTCTTATTAGTTGTCCTCTGGGTTGACGCACTGCGTTGCTACACTGGCTGAAAAATGGGATTTTTAATTTTTACCCTCACTACCATAAATAATGTAGCCAACAGATGCACAATTTATCTTTTACTCTAATTTTTTCACAAACCCCCATATACACATTTATATGTGTATGGCCGGTGCACTATTGTTTAAACTTTCCGGAAGCCTCATTAATAGTTTGCAGGCGAACCTCCACATACTGCTAAGATAGTTTATGGTTGAACATCTATGAGCAATAAAAATATAACCACTAAGTTCACAGTTCTTCAAATAAATTTAAGTCACTGTCATTTCTTTAAGACATGGCCTATTGGTGGAACACTTATTTCACTGTTAAGCTGATAAATTGCAGTCCTAAGCAGCACAGGTTCCACGTCTGAAACTCGGCTGTCTTGTGACGAAAAATTGGGCCCTTATCTATTATAATAATAGGTGCTAAAACTACACATTGCTCGAAGCTTAATTTACAAAAATTACTATTAGAACTTAACTCATTAAATTAACTGAATGCATTGAAAAATTGTATTTTAAACAGTTTCTTCTCTGCAAGAATTAGACCAAATTATTTAAGTCATGAAATTAACATATATAGTTCTGTAAACAATACCTTAGACAAAGCTGAAAATCACTTGGGAATTAAGGGCTGGCTATGCTAACATGTTTTACGAATAGAGCTAAACAGATTCCTAGCATTTAATTTTCCAAATGTTTATAATTGTTACAGAATTTATATTTATAAGTCACCAATAGAATTTAAGTTGTGAAACTATTACTGATTTCCCCCAATAACAATAGATACTAACTAGGAATAGTCAAAATAAATTGGAAAATCTATTACATACATAAAACTTAAGTACGAAATTAGATCTGGTGTTATTTTCTTCAAAATTGAAGGTCAGCCTTTCTCTTATATGAAATTGCAGATTCTATTCACATATGCTAATGGTAATTATTTCAAAATTAAAAATGAATTTTAATGTGGGAGATAGCAATATAAGAGGGAATTAAAATTATCCCAGCTTGCTTCGTCACATCACCCCCTCATTGGATTGACAAGATAGATATTGTTAATAGCTAACTGGACAGTTCAATGACAAAAAATGACGCCTGAAATTGGGTTTAACAAGGTACACACAGAAAGTTATTACATAAGAAATCTTATCAAAGCTACAGTACATATGTTTTGTCAAATTTATATTTATGTGAACTGGCCATATGAAAATCCCATACAAAATTATTACAGACAGATCACAAAATGTCTGAAAGCTATAATTTTAACATAATTTATGCATCTTCATCACAAGTGATGTCCTTTTTCGGGTTAAACGAGGATTACATTAAAACATGTACCATTTTGTACAAGTCCTGTCTTGCTAAACGGTAGCCAGTCCGATCGCTCTACTGATGCCTGCGCCGTTAACTCCCCACGTATGCCAAGGAGTAGGTGCCCATCTCCCTGGGGCATCGGGACTCCCGGCAATGGCCATCCTGCCAGGTGGCCTTTGCTGTGGCTGGGTGGCGCCCGTGGGGAGGGCCCTTGGTCGGAGTAGGTGGCATCAGGGCGGATGACCCGCAATGAAGCGTGGTACATCATCTCTCGCTGGCGGCCAGCCGTCAGCAGGCTCTAAGTGTTCCAAAGCTCGCTTTAAGGCTAATGTGTATGACCCCAAATCGTTCCCCTCCCCCGCCACACCATGGGAGGAACGAAAGGCATTGCATGAAAGTGAGACGTATTCGCCCAGATATCTTGTCTGTACCAGAGCTGATGGGGAATCTTTTATTTCCATGAAGCCTCAGTTCTTTGTAGAACATTTAAAGGACAAGTTTGGGGAGGTGGAGGGCTTGTCCAAGATGCGGTCCGGATCGGTGTTGATAAAAACGGCATCCTCAGCCCAGTCGCAGGCCTTGCTCGCTTGTACTAAGCTGGGGGATGTCTCCGTCACTATCACGCCCCCATAAAAGTCTGAATATGGTCCAGGGCATTATCTTCCACAGGGATCTCCTTTTACAGTCCGATGACGAGCTGCGCGCCAACTTGGAGTGCCGCGGTGTCCATTTCGTCCGGCGCGTCCACCGGGGTCCGAGGGATCGTCAAGTTGCCACCGGTGCCTTCATCTTGGCCTTCGAGGGTGACACGTTACCTGAGAAGGTCAAGGTGATGGTGTACCGTTGTGATGTCAAGCCTTATATCCCTCCCCTGATGCGGTGCTTCAAGTGTTGGAAGTTCGGCCATATGTCTTCACGCTGTGCTTCCGACCTCGTCTGTCGCGATTGCGGTCGACCATCCCATCCTGATCATCCCTGTGCCCCGCCTCCAATCTGTGTGAACTGTGGTGCGCACCATCCGCCTTGCTCGCCAGACTGTCCGATTCTGCAGAGGGAGTGGAAGATCATGGAAATAAAGACTCTCGACCGCCTGACGTACACTGAGGCGAAGCGGAAATATGATCGGCTTCATCCAGTGCGCTTGACAGCTTCTTATGCCGCAACTCACTCCTGCTACAGTTCCATCCGCTCCAGTCAGCTCTCAGAGTCGAAGTCCCACACCTGCCCCCTTGATGGTGGGGGCACTAAACCCACTGTTGCTCCTGCTCCATCTACTTCAGGAGCAACACCCCCCACCCATCGGGGACATCAGTTCCCCCTTCCCCGCCGGAGAAGCGTAAGACTTCTTCGGCTACTCTCGTAAGGAAGGGGTCCCTTGGGGACCTCCCTTCCCAAGTTCCGACCGGTACCAAGGCCGAAAGCCGCAAGTGGCTTAAACAACTGCCGGTCCCTGGTCGTCAGGACACACGGTCGTCGTCTGTCCCTGAGACTGACCCAGTGACGCCCTCCCAGCCTGAACCACCACAGGCACAGCGCGAGAAGCAGAAGAAGAAGAAACTCCCCAAGGCTACCGACATTGCGGTGGCACCCATTCCACCACTTCCTACAAGCTCTGCGTCTGAGGATGAGGTGGAGATTCTGGCGTCTGCTGAGGACATGGATCTCGCCAGTCCCTCGGATGCAATAGATAGCTGTTGTCCAGGTGGTGACTCAGTAGCAGCAGGGGCCCCGGAGGCGTAATCTGCCTCCCCAGTCCCTTCACGCCTTTCCCGTCCATGGCTAATACCATCCTCCAGTGGAACTGCAGCGGTTTCTTCCACCATCTAGCTGAGCTCTGCCAACTTCTCAGCCGTCATCCTTTCCTTTGCATTGCTCTGCAGGAAACTTGGTTTCCAGCAATGCGAACCCCCGCCCTCCGGGGTTATTTTAAGAACCGGGCAGCTTATGCACGGGTGTCTGGTGGCGTCTGCATATATGTCCTTAACTCTCTTCACAGCGAGTTTGTACCTCTACATACAGCTTTAGAGGCTGTCGCTGTTCGGGTGTGGACGCCACAGGCTATTACCGTCTGCAGTATTTACCTTCCACCTGATGGTGCTGTCGCGCAGCATGTCCTGGCTGCTCTGATAGCCCAACTGCCGCCACCTTTTTTGCTGCTGGGCGATTTCAATGCCCACAACCCTCTATGGGGTGGGACTGATTCTGATGACCGCGGTCGGGCCGTGGAGCATGTGTTGGCTCAGCTCGACCTGAGCCTCTTGAACACCGGTGCTCCCACGCATTTCAGTGTGGCCCATGGCTCGTTCTCGGCCATCGATCTCTCTATTTGCAGCCCTGGACTTGTCCCATCCCTCCACTGGAGAGTGTATCCTGACCTGTGTGGTGGTGAACATTTTCCCATCTGTCACTGCCCCAGTGTCATTCTTCTGGGCGCCTGCCCCACTGGGCTCTCCACAGGGCTGACTGGCCGGCTTGTACTTCCGCTGCAACCATTGAGTCTCCCCCACAGGGTGACATTGACGAGGTGGTCCGTGTTTTAACCACGTCCATCATTTCAGCGGCCGAGGCTTCCATCCCCCGTTCTTCTGGCCTCCCTCGGAGGAAGGCTGTCCCCTGGTGGTCGCCGGAGATTGCTGAGGCTATTCGCGACCGTAGGCAGGCTCTTCAGCGTCATAGGCGGCACCCGTCTCTGGAGACCCTCATCGCCTTTAAGAGGCTCCGTGCCTTCGCCCGTCGTCTTATTGCACGGCGTAAGCAGGAGTGCTGGGAGAAGTACGTCTCATCCCTGGGCTCCCGTGTCTCCCCCTCGCTCGTGTGGTCCCGGATCCGGCGGATTTATGGATCCCAGACCCCTACGGGTGTCCCTGGGATCTCCCTGGCCGGCGCTGTCTGCACGGACGCTGCCGCCATTGCTGAACACCTTGCTGCGCACTTCGCTAAGAGCTCTGCGACTGCAACTTATCCCCCCACCTTTCGCTCTCTCAAGGAGCGTGCCGAGCAGACGCCGTTATCGTTCCGCACGTGTCGTTCTGAAGAATACAATGCTCCTTTCAGTGAGAGGGAATTCCTCGCTGCCCTCGCCGATTGCCCTGATACAGCACCAGGCCCAGACTGCATCCACGCACAGATGCTGAAGCATCTCTCCAGGGACTGCCAGAGACACATCCTCACCATCTTTAACCGCATTTGGAGCGAGGGCGTGTTCCCGTCGCAATGGCGAGAGGGTGTTGTTGTCCCCATCTTGAAGCCCGGTGCGGACCCACAGGCGGTGGACAGCTATCGTCCCATTACCCTCACCAACGTTTTGTGCAAATTGCTCGAACGTATGGTGGGGCGGCGTTTGTGTTGGGTCCTTGAGTCGCGCGGTCTCCTCGCTCCATCCCAGGGTGGCTTCCGTTGGGGCCGGTCTGCCACGGACAATTTGGTGCGGCTGGAATCTGCTATTCGTATGGCCTTTGCCCGACGTCAGCATCTCGTTGCTGTATTTTTTCGATCTGCGGAAGGCGTATGACACTACATGGAGGCATCACATCCTCACCACGTTGTATGCAAGTAAATCATTTATATAAATAATGAAAAGGAAAGGTCAAAGAACAGATCCTTGAGGTATA